>NC_135327.1:232541745-233741745 GCF_023851605.1 Tamandua tetradactyla | reverse complement strand
CAGGCAATAGGTAATTTCCCCCCACATTCAGGCCGGGGGGTGCCTGAAATTAGAGCCATTTCCTGGGCCAACCTTGTTGGGAGCAGTGGGCTGGTACCCATGGGCAGGATGGGCAGGCCCCCAGCCCCCACCGGACAGACCCCTGAGGACCCGGCACCCAGGGTCTGATGGGCCCCAGGAGAGGAGCCGACTTCATGGGGACTTGGCGCATTGGACAGGAGGCCAGGCCCGCAGCTTGCCCACAGGGCTTAGGAGACAGGGTCAAAGCCAAGTCCGAGCCATCAAGACGGGCACAATGGGGCAGGGGCAGGGCTGGCTCGGGAGCACGGGCCGCGCCTCCCCTGGGAGCCCCGTGAGGAGAGGGTTCAGTGGCCGTGGACAGCTTTCACTCCGGGCACACCACACCTCCCACCCCTGTTTCTAGGGTGCCCTGGTCGTGCGGAGCTGTGCCCGCTCCTGCCTCCGGCCTCCTGCTTGGGTCAGCTCCTGCCCCGCTCTCGCTGGAAGCCCACGTCGAGGAAAGTCTGGGCCAAATCTCCCACGTGCCATGTCCAGCAGTGACAGCCTGGCCGGCACCGCCCCGGCTGCTGGGCACCGCCTCAGGTTCCAGCCGCTAAAACCAATGCCCGCGTGGGCTCGCCCAGCAGCAGAGCCCGACCGGCCCGCAGTTCTGGAGGTTGGACAGCTGCGTCCTGCTGGGCTGGGGCCTCTGGCCTGGGCGACCCTTGACTGGTCCCTGGCTGCCGCTCCGTGCTGGCGTCCTCTCCTTCCCCAGGGCTCCCTGGGCTCCAGCTGTGCCTGCGCGGGCTGACCCACCACGGGGGTCCAGGAAGAAGGGTAAAACCCCCATTCACATGGTGAGGACCCCATCCCGTGAGGACTCCCTCACAGGTGAGGCCCCCCACCCAGCGAAGCCCCCTCACGTGGTAAGGACCCCCCATGTAGCCAGGCCCCCCAACTACAAACATCCCCAGGAGGTCCTGTGCAGTGGGCTTCCCACAGGGAAGGGCAAGGTTGAGAATGTCTTGGGGTACACAATTCATTTTGGGGTGCACATTTCATTTGGGGGTGCACAATTCATTTTGGGGTGCACATTTCATTTTGGAGTGCATAATTTGTTTTGCGGTGCACAATTAATTTTGGGGGACAGATTTTGTTTTGGAGTATGCAATTCATTTTGGGGTGCACATTTCGTTTTGGGGTGCACATTCAGCCTGACCCTGAGCCTGAGATGCAGACTCTGGTCCCCCTGCAGGTCACTGGGGAGGACAGCAGAGCCGAGTCCCCGCCCAGCGCCTTGTCTGCAGCTCAGCAGCTCCAGGGAGCGCGAGAGAAAGCGTGTGGCCGAGGTGGCTGAGGGCAGGCGGGCAGCTGTCCTCCTGGGACATGGGCAGGCTGCTGGGCGTGGCGGGGAAATGTGCCCCCCTTGCGGGTCAGTGTGGACCATGCCCTCCCCGTATGGGCTCTCACAGGACCAGCGTGGGGGCGGGTCCTCTCCCCTTAGATGGGGTCTTCCCGGGAGTGGCTCACCTCCCCAGACAGACAGACACCCAGGGACGGCCATGAGCCCTGCGGGGTGGCCAGCCGGGTCCGGAGGCTCAGGCCATGGCACAGCCTCATGGACCTGGTTCGTTTAGAGACTAACCAGGCCGCCTGTTACGCGCTGGCAGTCTCGCACCCAAGCTGGAGATGCTGGAGGGGAGACTCTGCGTGGTCCTTCCGTGACGCTCAGTAAATCTGCTTGCACTTTGGGTTTGGAGAGGAAAAGCGTGTGTCCCCATCAACAGCTCCGCTTTTGCTAGTGTTGCCCGTGGGCAAGTTTGCCGACCGCCAATCTAGAAGCAAGTGCCCTTTGCCTCGTGTCTCCTTAGAAGGCTGTCTCCACGTTGTCGTCCACGTTGGGACAGGGGCATGTGCAGCGTCCCCGGCCCGGTGATGTCCGACAGGGCGCCGGCCAAGCCGGCTGGGGAGCTCCGGCCCTGGGGATGCGTGAGGAGGTGGGCTGAAGCTCTCGGCGAGCAGGGAGCTGAAGTCTCTGCCTTGTTATGCTCCGATCACCAGCTGTGGGCTGTGTCTCTGGATGGGGAAGGCGTAGCCCGGACATGGCAGACCGCTCCATCTCCAGTTAGTAACGTGCGTTTTCAGTATGAAACACTCGCTTGAGTGAGATATTTTTCGAGTGCTGCCATATAGACGTTGAGACGATGGCTGAAAATGAGAGCAGAAGATGGGTCACTGGCGGCGTCTTGTTCGGTCGGCCCCAGCCCAGAGCGGCGCTCGTGCTGCCGTGTGCCCTCAGCAGGCAACGAGGGGGCGCGTGGGCAGTGCGCGGGTGTCAGGGTTTGTAGGGACGGAGCCCTTCTGATTTAGGACCCTGGACTCGGTTGTTCTAATTTGCTAGCTGCTGGAATGCAATATACCAGAAACAGAATGGCTTTTAAAAGGGGAGATTTAATGAGTTGCTAGTTTACAGTTCTAAGGCCGAGAAAATGTCCCAGTTAAAACAAGTCTATAGAAATGCCAATCAAAGGCATCCAGGGAAAGATACCTTGGCTCAAGAAGGCCGATGAAATTCAGGGTTTCTCTCTCAAGTGAGAAGGTACATGGTGAACACAGTCAGGGCTTCTCTCTCAGCTGGAAGGGCACAAGGCAAACATGGCATTGTCATCTGCTAGTTTTCTCTCCTGGCTTCTGGTTTCATGAAGCTCCCCGGGAGGCATTTTCCTTCTTCATCTCCAAAGGTTGCTGGCTTGTGGACTCTGCATCTCATGGCTACATCGTTTTTCTCTCTCTGAATCTCTCATTCTCCAAAATATTTCCTTTTATAGGACTCCAATAAACCAATCAAGACCCACCCAAATGGGTGGAGATGTGTCATCCCTTAATCCAGTTTAACAACAATTCGTGACTAAATCATATCATCCAGGGAGATGATCTCATTACAGTTTCAAACATACAGTATTGAATAGAGATTATTCTACCTTTATGAAACGGGATTTATATTAAAACATGGCTTTTCTTAGGGGGCATACTTCCTTTCAAACAAGCACATCGGTCTTCTTCCAACCTGCAAAGGGTTAACTAGCAGCATGACCTTGGCATGCCCTTCATCCCCTGGGGTGCCTCCAGAGGCTTTGCACAGGGACGCTCCAGTGTCCTTCAGGCCCTGAGATCTGGAACTTTCAGGGGCAAGTCTTATGGGTATGAATGACTGAAGGTCAGCAAATCTGTACTATTTAAAGCCCGATTAGGAAAAAAATCAGGTTGCAAATTGCTTCACGTCATCCCGGGGGCAGGGGTTGGGAGGCCGGTGGCGGGGAGAGGCCAGAAATGCAGAGTGGCCTCTGCAGCCTCGGCTGTCACCTCCAAACGGGGTGCAGGGGGGAGATACGAACCCTGCGTGGCAGGTAAGGGAAACTGCGGCATATTCGGAGCAAATGGCCTGCTCACAAGCACAGAGATGACACCAGAAATATGGTCTGAGAGCTCAACAGTACTGTCTCCTCGTGCTGAGGGCTGTCAGTTGGCTGACTTACAAAATAATAGAATGGAAAAGTTTACGGAAACTGAGATGGGGTTTCACCCCACCCGGGGGCAGGTCAGGTGTCCCAGCGCCTGAGCCGCTCTCCCCGCGCCCGCCTCACTGTCCCCCATTTCTTGGTGGAGCGGCACCGCCTGGCCTGTGCGCGTGGCTGCTGCGGATGCAGACTTAGCTGGTTGTCCTGCTTCGCTTTGGTTTTCTAAATGTTTTTTCCTCCCAGCAGCTGCTGACAGGTCCAGCCCGGAGCCATCTGGCTCCCAAAGTGATGAGACCAGATGAAACGGAGCTTGAAGAAATTAACAGTCTTTCCTTAATCTATTAATAACTGAGAAGTGTTGATTTTGGTGACAGCTAGATACTTTACTCTGAGACATACTGGTTAATTAGGAGCATCATAATGAAGGTTATAGGAATGCATATCCCTCCAGAAATACACATATTTTTAATAAGCATAATTTGATTCTTCTCACAAGCTCAAAAAAGTCGGTGAAAATGTTATGCACAAAGCAAGTCTCAACAAAGAATAAACGGACAATCTTGTACGAACGCTGCACCGTTACTGTGGCTTTCTCATGTGAAGTGTGCCTGACGCATGCAGGGCACGGCAATGGAATTCGCAGGTAATGACAGGTCCCTCACTTCCTCACTGCACTGTGCCCCAGTTCTTTCCCCTTCCATTTACTCTCAGATGGTGATTGTGGGCTTGTGGGGTCCTTATGAGGGGAGGGGCATCCACCCTGCCAACCGTAGATGCAAACGCTTTGATACGGAGATGGTACATGATGATATGTCCTTGCTGTTCTCTGGCGTTGGCAAACATCTTTCTTTACAAAATCATGCTGTTGCACACAGATCTGCCTTGAAAAGGGCTGGGCACATCTATCCCTGCACTGCCCACCCCCCCCCATGGGTCCGGAGAAGGCCGCGCTTCCCCAGCGTAGACGTGGCGGCACAGCTGCAGCCACTTAGGCTCAGCACCCACCTCCAGCCGTGTCAGATGCCCACCTCCAGCCGTGTCAAAGTGCTCCCTGCTTCTCTGTTCACCATCTTCCGTCTTAGTTAACGTGTCTGTGCCCTGTAGACAAGCTCAGAATCATCTTTCTTCCTGGCTGCTGTTTCATTAAAAAAACACCCACAATTAAATTCCCCAAGTTTTCTAAGAATAGGGCATGGTGTGTGTGTGTGCGTGTTTTCATCGCCCAGGTTTGCCGCGCTCGTCTGTCCCCGTCCCCTTCGCAGGATGCCATGGCCTCGCCTGCAGCCGCCCACGAGTCCCGCAGAAGCATCGATGTGTCCGTCTTGCTGTTTCTCCCACAGGACACCCGTTGAGTGCAGGTGAAAGCCTGGACAACTCAGGCAAAAACTGGCTCCTGGCAAGGAGGAATGTGGTTTTCTACTTTTGACCTTAATTATCCTGTTTAGATGTCAAAGTTGAAAAATTAACTGAAGGAGGATCCGATGTTTCATAGCTGCTGCCTTTCTACACAGGGAGAACGTGTTTTCTCCTGGCTGCCCCATCTTCGTTGTTGCGTCCACTTGAGTCCTTCTTTATTACCACCCTTCCCGGCACCTTCTCTCGTTGTCTCTGCCCCGTGCATCGGTGACCACGTGTGTGCCAGCCCGTCCATCGCAAGGCAGCACCACTGCCATCCAACTCAGAGGACAGGGGACATCCTCACTCTGCCATAAGCCTCTAGCTATGACCAGTACTCATGTCTGTGTGTTTGGAAAAGTAATTGTATTCTCCAAAGTATAATTAAATTACGTTATTAAGCAGAATATTAGAGTCAATCTTAAGCTTATAGCTTAGGCTATAGGGTGCTGTGGCTGGCCTGTTTGAACTCCCAGTCTGGGCTCTGAATATTGGGTAACCAGACTGAGGCGCTGAGAAACAGCTTAAAGGACATTGCAAGGTTATGCTGCCCTTACCTGCTGCCGCCGCTGCGAGCCCTGTCTCAGGTGAGGCCGCGAGCCCTGGATGCCCGGCCTGAGCCAACGACCAGAAGCCTCAAAGGCAAAGCTGAGAGTGATGTGGCTGGGTCACAGTCGCTCTTACTGCATTTGGCACTGCCAGGTGGGATAATAGTGCCGAATTCTTCTTTGGAAAGATTAGGGATAAGAGGAAAAAAAGGAAAACTTCAGTGGAGAAAGCTCCACCTAGATCGGTGACAGAGAACAGACTTCAGGGACTGATCAAACCGGTGCTTATCGCTAGTTTAATTTTGATTGCGCTGTTCCAGCTCTCAAGACCCTTTTAAGGGTCTCCCACACAAATGCTTTCCTTGGGAGGGTCTCAAAGTTCCTCATCAGCCACAACTCCCCATCTCCAGGTTTTCCAGACTTTTCCATTGCCACCAGGAAACACGCTGTGCGTCTCCTGCCTCCAGGATTCCGTTCCCAGCTGCTGCCACCTTTCAGGTTTTCCTTGCCCCTGTAAATGCATTTGGCCACCCTCCTCTGGCCGGAAACCTCAGCACATATTTTATTCTTTTCCTCTAGTGCTATACGCCCTGCATCTCAGGGCAAGGAAGCGTTCTGCCATTGAATTCAGCTTAGACAGACTTCTACCCACGTCACCAGGGCAGCAAAATTGGATCATGTTCTCCATGTATCTGCTGCAATTACAAATTTAACATTACTTAATGGTTTGTTTAGATCTTCAAGAATAAAAGCACCATTGAGAGAATATAAGGCTTTTATGTGGCTCGCAGATGATAAGAGGTGAAACACGGACGTATTCAAATAAATGCTCTCCTCCATTGCCAAAGGTGAGGCAGATGCACTGGGGCTTTCCTTTCTCTTAGAAGTGAAATGGTGTAAATGGAAATCTGCTAACATTAGCATAGAAACCTAACGTTTTATATGATGTAGAGACAGAATGACAGAATGATAGTTACATTAAGCCTTCGAAATTTACTAAATTCAAATGAAGAAATTTAAGACCTAAGTATTTAAAGCTAAATATATGAGTTTACAACACATGGGTGTATGATTGAAGCCAAGTAACTGTCTCCAGTAGTGAAACCTCTAAGAATTAGAGCTATACTCCTTAAATATGGAAAATACAACAAAGTTACCTAAAGGAGGACTACACACATATATTGAGATCTTCAACAAATTAAGTTTCTGTTCTAAACTACAACTTACATTTTTTATTCTCAAAACATTTTACTCATATTATGAAAGAAAGACTATATTTTAACATAAACGTGTAAGTTGAGTTATAAAAAGGCTAACATGCTCTTGGCAGGATGCTATTTACTTTGCTAGAATTTTCTTTTATTTTTCCCTTTTTACAAAATGGAATATATGATAAATTCACTAAATCAAATTATAGAAAAGATCAATACAATTAGGGAAAGTACTTTTAAATAACATTGTATCACTTTCAAGTTCTTGTTATAGGTTTATCTAAACAACGTGAAACCCTCCTTTCCATATGAATAATTTGTCAATATGCTGTGACTGTTACAGAGAAAACAAATTTTCCTCTCACTGAGCAGCGCTGTGACACGGACAGAGCAGCCTCCAAAGGTCTCATCTGACCGGGAACTCACTTGCTGCCCTTTCACAAAGTGGCCTTTTGGTCCAATTACTTTAAACTTCAAATGAATGAAGTAGCATTATTTACAAAATCGATCAGATTTCAAAACGCTGTACTTGAAACTTTATCATGCATCAAAACTATTTTCTTTTCCAAAGGAAGACCACGGCACTCAGGTTTCCCACAATAAGCATGAGTTGTGTGCCGCAGGGGGAAGGAGGCGGCAGAGACGGACTCCCGTGGAGACGGGCCCTGCCCCTTGCAAGAGGAGCGGCTGGGCGCTGAGCTCCTGGGGGACCCAGGGGACCCAGGGGCTGCCGTGGGGAGCGCGAAGGCACATGCAGGGGGGGCCCTGGGGGCAGAGAGGGACAACAGGTGGAGTCCACCCGCAGTCTGTGTCCACTTCACGCTGCTTCAGATACGAGGACCCACGAGCCTTCCACGCTTCGCGCGATTTTCCCTTTTGTACCACTCTCAGCCAGAGGCAGAGGGGTCTGGGAGAGGGCAGTTCAGTTTAGCCGTACTGATGCCGGACAAGCCAGCCCATCTGTCCAGGCACCCTGGGGGACACACAGCACGCAGCCTTTGTTTAGGAGGCGCATGTCTCAGAGAGGGTCAGAGTGTGAGGTGGCCTTCGGAGAGGATGCTGCAGAAAGTGCTGGAAACAGCTTCTCAAAGGGATGCTTTTCGGATCAGTTTTGTTTCCTAGTCCCTAGTCCCATTTTGGCAGAGCATTAAAAAGTGTATTCAGGAAAATGAGAATGCTGGAAAATGCACAGGGGTATCTGAATAGCTTGCCCAATTTCATTCACTGAACTAAAGAAGCAAGACAATTTTGTGGCTTCAGAATACCCTTGCTCAATCACATTTGCAGAACATATGCTCTTTGAATAAATGCAAACCCATTTTGTTGAAAAAATAATAACCTCTGCTAAGTGTAAAACCTTTTCATCGATAACCAAGAGAAACAGACTAGGCCCACATGTAAACGACATTGAAATCTGTCCTATTTACCAGATGTGTCATTTCCAAGGCTTTTCTCTCATAGACGCCTCAAGGGAGCGGCTCAGCTCTTGAGAGAGCAGCGGAGAGGGACGATCAGGTTGAGTGATAATGAGGTCTGCAAAGACAGACCCGTGCCGTCTTTACACAACGGGGAGGATGGCTTTTGTGATGTCAGTTTAGAACACCCATTAGCTAGGACAGATGCCATGTCCGTCAGGAGAAGAATACACCCCTGTGGATTCAGTGTCAAAGGTCGCCTCGCTAGCCTCATTATCATACAAAAGGCAGAGTTAGTAGGAGGCAGACGGCTGAGCTCATCTCACATGGAGTGCCACTCAGCTGGTTTCCCATCCATGCACATGGAGAGAGAGGCCACAGGGCAGGTTTCCCACCCATGCACGTGGAGAGAGAGGCCACTCGGCTGGTTTCCCACTCGTGCACACAGAGAGAGAGGCCACTCCGCTGGTTTCCCACCCGTGCACATGAAGAGAGAGGCCACACAGCTGGTTTCCCACCTGTCCACGTGGAAAGGTCTCTCGGCTGGTTTCCCACCTGTGCACATGGAGAGGCCTCTTGGCTGGTTTCCCACCTGTGCACATGGAGAGGCCTCTTGGCTGGTTCCACCTGTGCACATGGAGAGGCCTCTCGTCTGGTTTCCCACCTGTGCACGTGGAGAGGCCTCTCGTCTGGTTTCCCACCTGTGCACGTGGAGAGAGAGGCCACACGGCAGGTTTCCCACTCGTGCACACAGAGAGAGAGGCCACTCCGCTGGTTTCCCACCCGTGCACATGAAGAGAGAGGCCACACAGCTGGTTTCCCACCCATGCACGTGGAGAGAGAGGCCACATGGTTGGTTTCCCACCTGTCCACGTGGAAAGGTCTCTCGGCTGGTTTCCCACCTGTGCACATGGAGAGGCCTCTTGGCTGGTTTCCCACCTGTGCACATGGAGAGGCCTCTTGGCTGGTTCCACCTGTGCTCATGGAGAGGCCTCTCGTCTGGTTTCCCACCTGTGCACGTGGAGAGGCCTCTCGTCTGGTTTCCCACCTGTGCACGTGGAGAGAGAGGCCACACGGCAGGTTTCCCACTCGTGCACACAGAGAGAGAGGCCACTCCGCTGGTTTCCCACCCGTGCACGTGGAGAGAGAGGCCACATGGTTGGTTTCCCATCCATGCACATGGAGAGAGAAGCCACACGGCTGGTTTCCCACCCATGCACGTGGAGAGAGAGGCCACTCGGCTGGTTTCCCACCTGTCCACGTGGAAAGGCCTCTCGGCTGGTTTTCCACCTGTCCACGTGGAGAGGCCTCTCAGCTGGTTTCCCACCTGTCCACATGGAGAGGCCTCTCGTCTGGTTTCCCACCTGTGCACGTGGAGAGGCCATGTGTGCTGTCCTGTGCCCCCCACCCCAGGGCCTCATGGCAAGGAATGGGCGCTGCAGAGACAGCCCGTTGGAGGGGCAGTGTGGGACAGATGCACCTGCAACACTTCCCTGGGGCAGAGAGCCCTTGGGCACAGCCAGCATGTCTGCCGTGTGGCTCCTCATCTGGGAACTGGCTGGCATCACTCACAGCAGGACAGAGCTGCTCCAGGTGACACCCTCCGGTCCTGGTTCCTTCTCTTCTGGGTCTGAAGGAAGCGCAGACAGCCCAGGGCGTCCTGGTGGAGGTGCCGAGGGCAGCCTTAGGATAGACCCTTCTAGAATCGCTTTACCAAGCATTCTTCCCCTGAGCGCCTCTGGGGTAAGTGTCACAAAAGCTCTCGGGGCACGAGCAGGTCTGGGCTCCCTGGACACGTCAATTGGGGCACACAGGAAGCAAAGCAAATCCCTGGTTCCTCCCAGAGCTGTCAGTCTGCCTCGCCTGGCTCTGCCTGCAGCATGCATCTTGTGCATTTTGCTGTTTGCTCATTGGCTGACCTTTTACCTGCCTTATATTTTTGAGTCTGTCCCTACCTTGGTCAGCAAAATAAAGGCCCGTGATCTGAACAGGTGACTGCCACAGTGGAGCTGGGGTGCTCTCTGGGCCTCTCTCATAGCACTCATTCTGCACCAAGAAAATTATGCCTCCGAAGCCGGAGAGGAGCTGCTCATTTATGCATCATCCCAGGTGTGCGTCTGTGTAAGTGATGAGAGAAGATCTGAGCAGAGACGGGGATTATTTTCCATCTAGTCCTTTTTATTTCAGCAACTTCACCCTCCCAAGTTGGGCAAACCCACTCAGGCTCCATTCCTGGGGCTGCGGGAGACAAAAACGCCTTAGTTCCAGGCAGGCAGCTTCCAGGCCGGCGCCCGTCAGACCCGCCTGCCAAAGAACCAGCAGGGCCTTCACAGGTCTTCACATTGATTCTTTTCTAGCTAATTCCTGGGTCATGGTGAGGCCCAGTGGGCATCTCTGCAGAGGTAGGGACCAGTGGTGGTCATCATTGATAACTGTCACGCTGTAAATGACCTTCGTCCCCTCGGCCCTTGTGCAAGCCTGATGTCCAGCCACGGTGCTGCCTCTTCTCCAGCCATCCCTCCTGGAGTCAGGACATGGAGCAAAGCAAGGGCATGACGTGCACAGAGCAGGGCCGCGGGCAGAGGTGCACAGTGACTGGTATCCCAGCAGGAGGACAGCATGTGTGCAAGCTACCCGCTGCCATCGGGACCCCGACTCTGACTTGTATGTTTGCTGTGAGCACAGATGCACCCCGCTGCTCCCCACGGAGCCCATGGCCGTGTTCGCAGGCTTCAGCAGCTTGTCTGCCCCAGCCCTCGGCATCCTGACAATGCAGCCGCACGCTCGCTCACACTCACTCCGTGGGCCTCAAGGGCTGTTTTCTAGACTCATACACAGCTTTTAATGCTGTGCCTCTGTGAGCATGCTCATCTGATGCCACTGAACCGCCCCTGCGGCTCCTGGGTGAAGCTCTAATGTGTGCATGACGAGAGGCTCCAGCCCAGCAAGGCGCTTGAAGACTCTTCTCTCTGGCCATGGATTGACCTTTGCTTAGGTTCCTACAGCAGATAGGTGCTTAGACTGTGGTCCCAGAAGCCAACAGCATGAAAAGACCAAACAGCAGTTTGGTTGCTGGCTAATCTCTAGGATAGTTTGAATTATACACACTCTCTGCAGTGTGCCCACAGAGGCTGCTTTGGCATCGGGGTGCTACAAAAGGGTTGACATGCTTGTGCAAAAGGGTTCATCCTATGCTCCTTCATGGGTCGTGAAAAAAACAGGAACCACATGACCTGGGCTCCACAAGGAGGAAGACCTGTGGGTCAGGCCCAGGCCAGGCTGGCATCGGGCAACCAGGGCCAGAGGTTGTGAAGGCTGACAAGGCAAATGCTGGGCATCAGGCAGCCAAGGGCAGAGGTCATGAGGGTTGAGGAGCAAATGCTGGGCATTGGGCAGCCAAGGCCAGAGGTTGTGAGGGCTGAGAAAGTAAACATTGCTCATGTGTGTATCATGGAGCAGAAACTGGAGGCGCAGCTCTGGTGGCTAGCACTGGGAGAGAAAGAGAGAGATTGGAATTACTGAAAGTAGGATGCCTGGAGGTGGGGTAGGCCCCCTGGGTCTCATGCTGAGACCCCAAGGAGGGTGCCAGATGGTGAGTGCTGAGCTTGTAAGGGTGGCAATGCAGGTCCTAGGGACGCCAGACATCTGTGGGTCCCAAGCAGCTGCTGGTCCCAGACACACTGCTACTGCCCAGAGGAAGACAAGGTGCTGTGCAGTTGCTGGGGCAGGAGGCAGGATGAGCCCAAGAGCACCATCATTCGTAACTAAGGCTTGTTGATGGTCAGCAATGTGGCTTTCCTGCCACAGCCAGCTTAATTCTCACAATTACCCCACTGTCGTTATCGCACAGCTCTACACATACTTGCTATACAACCTTGGAGGAATTACCTAACTTGCCTGACCTACCTTTACAAATGATACTAACTGCCCTGATTTCCACATCCAATGAGAACAGAAGAGCGTATATAAACCTAGCCCCCCAATGAGCACAGCACACCTGCACAGACACAACCAGTGTGGCTGTTTGGAGGGGCTCTAAGGCAACAGGACGGTGAGGATGAGAGCCTAAAGAGAGGAGCCTGGACTGGGGCACGCTCTGCTTTCCATGCTGCCTTCCACTTCTGGCATTTGTAATTTTCTCTGAGACTCAGCAGAAAGCAGGAGCCCAGATTAAAAATCACAGCCCCAGAGACCCATAAGCTGGGGAAGAGTGAGTCCCACATTCTGTAGGTTCATTCTTTCCAGACCGTTGTAGATTCCTAGTCTGCTCATGTGTGGTCAAGAGGCTGGAAACCAAGGAGAATGCAGAGGAGCTGTGCGCACCATTCCAGCCAAGACGAGACGTGGTCTTCAGAGGAGCCGTGTGCACTCTTCCAGCCAAGACGAGACGTGGTCTTCAGAGGAGCCGTGTGCACTCTTCCAGCCAAGACGAGACGTGGTCTTCAGAGGAGCTGTGTGCACTCTTCCAGCCGAGACAAGATGTGGTCTTCAGAGGAGCCGTGTGCACTCTTCCAGCCGAGACAAGATGTGGTCTTCAGAGGAGCCGTGTGCACTCTTCCAGCCGAGACAAGATGTGGTCTTCAGAGGAGCCGTGTGCACTCTTCCAGCCAAGACGAGACGTGGTCTTCAGAGGAGCCGTGTGCACTCTTCCAGCCGAGACAAGATGTGGTCTTCAGAGGAGCCGTGCGCACCATTCCAGCCGAGACGAGACGTGGTCTTCAGAGGAGCTGTGCGCACCATTCCAGCCGAGACAAGACGTGGTCTTCAGAGGAGCCGTGTGCACTCTTCCAGCCAAGACAAGATGTGGTCTTCAGAGGAGCCGTGTGCACTCTTCCAGCCGAGACAAGATGTGGTCTTCAGAGGAGCCGTGTGCACTCTTCCAGCCGAGACAAGATGTGGTTTTCAGAGGCTACTGCAGGGGCCAAGGCACATGGCCAGACTTCTCTCTGAGACCCTGAAAGACTGTATCTGAAAACCTGGGCAAACCAGGAGCTGACCAGCTCTGCAGAGCCCCATGTCCATTTTCAGAGCACCGTAATCCTTTACGAGATCAAGCTGAGTTGCCTGTTCTCTGACTTCCAGAAGAAATAGATTATCCGTAGAGGAAGAGAATGCAGAGCATTCAAACTCATTATGTTTCACTCGGAAATTACTAGTTATACTAGGAGCCAGATGTCAATACTGAAAACACACAAGAAAATAAAAAATGGAATAATGTGAAAATAAACAACTTTGAAATACAACTGACTGATATATTCTAGACTATATAAGACGAAGGCTTTCAATAGAGAACTAAATTTATGAAAAAAGAAGAACAATGAAATTCTAGAACAAAAATATAATAATTGAAATTAGGAATCATATTTTGTGATCACATTTAATAGAATATTAGATATGTGCTGGACGTGCTCAGCCCTGGAGGGAATCTCCGTCTGTGGTTGCAGCTTTGGGTTCCCTGTTTCTGACCTAGTGCAGGGGACGTATTGGCCAGGGGCCCTTGTGTCTGATTTTCGTCGTTCATGTCTGCGAGGTTTTCACTGCTTGCATGGAGCAGTGACGTCATCAAAATACAGTAACTTGTTTTATGGGACGTCATCAAAATACAGTAACTTGTTTTATGGGTATGCCACAACTTATTTAGCCAGTCTACCAATGATGGAAATTTCCATTGTTACAGTATAAAAGAATTATGAAAGCTGCCATGAAATTTTTAACTGCCTTTGGTGAATATATGTATAATATTTTTGGAGGGTATGTGCTTCAGAGCACGTCCAGCACGTTGACCCAACAGCGGTTGTCCTTTGCACGACTTGCTTGAGCTGCACACCTAAGAGGGACACGTGGTCTGCACTTAGCTTAGGGCACGTGGGTGGAATCCTGTTCAAGCCCCCAGAGCTTTGCAAATTTGAAGTTCATATTACCTTTGTATACTTACAAACATCAAAGTAATTTTAACTTCAGAAAAATCAAAAGACAGTACAGGACAAAAATGAAACGGTTCAACCGTTAGTTATATAGTGTAGATAGCATTTACATATTATAAAAACAAAGGAAGTGTTGACGTGGGCAAAAGGGGGAGCTTTGTGTGTGTGGAACGCACGTGCATGTGCCAGTGTGCACAGGTATGCCCTGCCCTCCTGTCTTGGGGCTCTGTGCTCAGCACCTACACAAATGCAGGTGGACACGGTGGGGGTTGGGGGGACAGCTACAGCATGTCCAGTTCTGCTTCAGAGGGTCGGTGACCGAGGTGGGGAGGGACTGACAGCTTGCTGTCCTGGGCGGGCAGCTGGGCTCCAGGACTCTGGGCCCGGGGGGAGTCTTCCCCCACAGACCCCACCGTGGGAGTTCTGGAATCAAACCGCACAATAGCAGCTGCTGGGCTGCAGGTGATTCCATCATAAATGTATTATTATTATTTAACTATTAAGTTATATATTCCTTTGAAAATAATAAAATATTCTAAAAGAAAAAGTCTATAGCATCCTTTGCAAGATCTTCATAGCATTTACAGCTGTAGTCTTAAAATGCGTTTTCTCTTACAGTCTCTAAAATTATTTTGAAAACCTACATACCATTCGCATATTTCAAATAGTCACCTAAAAATCTTTATCATGTCTAAATAGGTTCAAATAGAGGAAGTTCAGGTGTATTATAAATATTGTGCTTTTAAAAAAACTGTTCTGATATTCTTTTAAACATAGCTAATGAACGCCAAATACCATAAAATTTGATACCCATAATTTCAAGGAAAATTTCATGAACAGAAAAAAAGTATGAACATGCTCTTCTTTAGTAGGAAAAATTTTTAATATCATTTTCCTCTTAAAATTGTATTCTATTTCACCCTCCCCCAATTTTTATCCTCTTGCAATAGACTTTTTTGTTTGCATGGAAGGCACCGGGAATCGAACCCTGGACTCTGGCATGGCAGGGGAGCACTGTGTCTGCTGAACTTCCACAGCTACCCTAGGCTTTTATTCTTAAACGTGTTCTATTGGCTTTTTAGAAAGTCTCTGCCACAAAAATATATATACAGATTAAAATGGTAAGTTTGTTACATTCTCTCTGAACACATGGCTATGAGTACTAGGGAATATTTTTCTGAATTATTAGAATTATTCTAGAATTATTAATTATTCCAGAATTATTCTGGAATTATTAGTGATACATTAATGTAACATAATACAGTACGTATGTTGCAAACCTGGTGGTTTAAACAAAGAGTAAAATTTTATTGGAAATAAATTTCTTAATGAGCTTACTAGAACTGTTTTTCACTTCAATCAGTTCACGCATCCGTGGACAAACATTCGCTGCTAGAATATCGTAAGGGTACCACCAAGCCTGTTAATTCATGTTGTTTATTGTCATAAAGCCTGAGACTTGCTCATGTAAAGAAGTAGACAGGAATGGATGGAATTTTTTAACAGCGATGCCATTCAATTCTTCAAATTCTTCATGACGTATATGCCAAAAGTCATAGTAATGAACTATCATTAAAATATTTTTAATGATCTATGAGCTGACAGTTTGATTAGGTTCTTCTTCAAATGTTTTGAAAGGAAAGAATTGGAAATGACCTGATTTGCAAAACCATTTGTTACTTAGTCATTAAAATCTTTCAATTCCTGAACTTCCAGAAGTATACAAAAAGGCTTCACTTTGATTCATCAGATGCCGATTAATTATTCCTGTTAATTTTCCTTTTGAATCACTTTGCATAACCATATTGATTAAGAGTTGGAAAAATCAAAACATTGATTATTTCAATATACCTCTACTAAATAATATTTTTTACTGAATGTACTCATTTTATCATATACATAATTCAGATTATTTTTGTCCCAACCCTGGAGCTACAGATTTGGCTCCCTCTATTTGTGGTAAACAGTCTACAGATAGCTAATTAGCAAACACAGTGCTCTTTTGTCAGCGATCAGCCCAATGCAACTTTTGGAAAGGTCTGACTTCATTTTTCAATTCAAATAACTATCTTAATATTCATATCAAACAATGAGATAAAACAGTGAAAGTTAAAGTTATCTAATATAATTTACTATCTGCATTATATTAATTAATAAAAATAAGAAAATTTACTTCTCATTCCTTGAGTTGTTATAATCCAATATATTGCCAGTTATGTGGAAGTTATTTATGAAGCAAGAATGATGTTCCTTCAGTAAAATCTGCTTAGCCTGTATGCTTAATATACATGAATAACTAAATAAACATGACATTTTAAAGCTCAGAAAGAATATCAATATATGAAAATATCAGAGTTGTACTTTTCCTATACATTTAATAAAAGAAAGAACTGCTAAAAAAATTGGTTCAGTGGTTAGCATATAATCATACTTCTTGTAATGAGTCGAAAAAAGAAACATTCTACATAATGTGAAATAAGTTGATGATGGAAAAGTTGTAACCCCTGTTGAAGGGCATGCATAAAAGCTACATGAATCCTGTGAAACGTTCCTCCACCGGCTCTGCTCAGGGTCCCTGAGGGATTCTGACGGTCCTCGGGTCCCCTTCACGCGGTTCCTTCACTGACTGTCCCGTTTCGGGCACTTCCAGGCCCTTTATCCGCAGCCAATGCGAGGCCTGGAAACGGAACAGACACACTTTCCACGCGCGTCATGGACAGGCCGCAGAGCCAGGGGTCCGCCGCTGCCTCCGGCGTGGGATGCTTTCTTCTGCTCGGTGCCCAGTCTCCCCACCACGCAGAGCTGTGAGGGGACCAAGCAGGGACCTAACTGGGGGTGCCCTGGGACCCCCGCGTGTTCTGCACAGTCTGGAAATGTGGGGGCTCCCACTCTCCCGTGGCTTCTCCAGTCCCCTGGCAAGACCTGGAATCGGAGCCTCCGGCCTGACCCGGCCGAAGGGGGCGGTGGGTGGTGCGCGACTGCCCTGGGCGGGGGTCTTCTGGCTGGTGTGCTGGGACCCCCAGCCCACGCGCGCCCGCCCCTCCTGCCCTCCGTCCCCAGGCGCGCCCTCCCCTCCCGCCATCTCCACGCGCGCCCGCACCCTGCTGTCCCCAGGCCCGGTGCGCCCCTCCCCGCGTCCCCACGCGCCACACCCCCCTCCCCATGTGCGCGCGCCCCTCCCTCCGTCCCCACGCGCGCCCTCCCCTCCCGCCATCTCCACGCGCGCCCGCCCCCCTCCCTCAGTCCCCACGTGCCGCGCGCCTCCCAGGACCCGTCTATGGCTTGCGCCGAAGGGCCGTGCACTGCAGCCCGGCGTCCCTCCGCCCTGCCGACGGGAGGAAGGGCGGTGACCTTTCTACTGGTCTGGAGACAAGTGTCACCAAGTCCCTGTTCCATGAAGAAAGGACCTAAGTGTGCGGCCACAGATGGAAGGAAGGCAGGCGATTCTTCCCTCAAGTTATTCTGAGAACGCATCATGCCACTTTTCTGAAGTTTGCGATTCAGTGGTATCCGGCAGCACTTAAAAATGTGAAATTCCTCCTCCTCCTAGAGAAAGAGCCAGTTTCAGGCCCGAGGTGGTGACACCCGCAGTGCATCCCCCGTGGATGGGGCGGGAGGGGGCTTCTCTGAGGGAAAACTGCAGTGGCTCCCACACTCGCACACTGCGAAATATTTAGTTCCAGAACATGCTGACAAGGACAGAGTTCTCTGTTTCCAATACTTTAAACAGAAATACGTGTAAGATGAGGGGTGTGAGGAAGCTGACAGATTTACTATGATTTGACTGAGCATTAAAAGTGCTTCTAAACACTATCTTGGGTTTTCTTTCTATTTAGCTCCCTTGACAAGTGTGTGTGTGTGCATGCGTGTCTGTGTGTGTGCATGTGGGGGGGCATGTGGGGGATGTGTGTGCATGTGTGTACATGTGTGTGCATGCGCATGCATGTATGTGTGCATGCATATGTGTACGTGTGCATGTCTGTGCATGTGTACATGTGTGTGCATGTCTGTGTGTTCATGCATGTGTATGTGTGCGCGTGTGCATGCATGTGTACATGAATTTTGCGTGCATGCATGTGCACATGAGCATGTATGGAGGTGTGTGCATGTGTGTACATGCATTGTGCATGTCTGTGCAAGTGGAAATGCATGTATGCACATGCGGGCGTGCATATCTGCACACATGTGTGCATGTGTTCACATGTGCGTGTGTGTTTCATGCCTCTGGGAGAGGCACCCCTGGTGGACTATGAGTGGGAAATGGTCCCTTCTTCACAAACATGGGGGTGTGTGCAGGTAGCAGGGTGTGGACGGGAGCTGCCATGTAGAATCAGGGACTCGGGACCGTGGGCGACAGGGAGCAGGTGTTTCTGCTTCCCGCCTGTTCAAGCAAATGCCACGAAGCGGGTCGCGCTGGACAAGGGGAATTTATTTGCTCACAGTTTTGAGGCTGGGAGAACCAAGGCATCTGCAAGGTGATGCATCTTCTTAAGGAAGATGCGGCGTCCTGACCGACTGCTGGCCCCTCTTGGTCCCCACTGGCCACCTGACTGGGCTCTCAACCACCTCTCCTGGCTTCTCCCCTCTCTCCTGGGCTCCACTGACCAGCTCTGGCTGCCCCATCTGTGGGTTTCTCTTTCTCTCTGCATTTTAATTTCATTCTCTTACAAAGGGCGCCAGCCCCAGGGTGGGGCCTGTCCCAATCCGGGCACCTGTAGCTGAACTCACCTCCTCGGAAGGTCCTGCTGCCCCCGGCCCACCCCAGCTGGAATGCGGCAGATTTCCGACCCTGCTTTTCCAGGCCGCACACAGCTCCAGCCCCATGGCAGGCCCCGGGACGGCCGGGGCCACTTCCAAGGACTTCAGACACCAGTGAGTGCCCCCGGGCAGTCAAGCACCGGCACAGGCCCCTGCCCAGCAGCCCTCTTCCCGGGCTTCCCCCGTGCCTCCCCTCCTCTCGTCCCGCTGTCCGCCCTCTGGTCCGGCTGCACACCCCGCTTTCTTCTCCCCTCCCCCGCCCCCTCCTGCCTGCCCCCTTCCCGTGTGCCCCCTGCTTCTCCTCAGCAGGCATGAAGTGCAGCCTTCAGGGTCACAGGCGGGAATTCCTGGGGCGCCGAGGAATAACGTGTTCCACTTGCCACGGAAGCCTGGGGGTGTCACGTCAGGGGTACCTGGTCTCATGCGACCCAAACGACGTGCTGTGGAAGACGGACAGGTGGGGCCGACTCCAGGTGGGCTGCAGGTGGCCAGTGGACACTCACTGCTGCCCCTGAGCCCCCCGAGGACTAAGATGCCACCACAATGGGGCAGCAGCAGCGGTTCCCCGCCCCCCCCATCTCCCGCGCCCACCCGGCATTTTGGGTTTATCCACTGGATTAAATGCGGAGTCCCTCCCTTCACAGCAAGTCCCCTGCAGTTGAAGACGTAGGGGCTGAGCCTCAGCGGCAGTCCTTACCGGGCACTCTTCTTCGGTGTTTCCATACGTCCCGCGTGCGGTCAGTGTGCGGGAGTGGGCAGGGAGGGGGAGGGGTGGGGAAGAGGTGGGGAGAGATGGGGGAGGGGCAGGGGGACCGCCTTATCCTGCCCGGAGGATAAAGTGTGAAGGCTCTGACTATTTTGGGGAGTGAACAGGTGGAATTTGGGGTGTGCAGGTGAGTCAGTACGCTGTCATTGGCCCAGTAACATTTCCTTGCAGATTAGTAATAAATTTTCTCCTTAATTCTAACTCTGTTCATGTTACTACAAGATCACAAAATGTGCACTAACAATTATATATAAACTCCAAATTTTCACTAAACTCAATGATGAAAAATCCTTAAAATGCAGCGAGTTCAGCAATAAGCCTGGGCCGATGGCATTGGGCAGGAAGCGCAGAAGCCTGGGCTCTCCCCTGGGGGCTCATTCGCCCACCCAGCCCCAGCAGAGGGGTGACGCTGTCACCTCAGCACCTTGAATCCGAAGCTCACACCCTGGAACCGAGGCCGCCATCCGCACCTGCCAGGACTGGTTCCCATCTCAGGGTCTTGCTGTGGCGTGGCTGCTGGGTGTTCACGGGAAGAAGGGGCTGCTTCTCTGAGGGTCCCCAGATGTCTGCACCTTGGTGGCCCCCAGACGTTCCCAGGCCCAGGAGTTTCCTATGACCAATCCCTTAGACGAAGGCCACCTTTCAGAGACCCACGTTACCTTAACCCACGGAGTAGAGCATGGCAGACAGCAGAGCGCGTGGGTTTGCAAAGCGAGAGCTAGCAGCCGAGTGTCAGGGTCACACACGTCCGTGAGCGTGGCCTGGCAGGAGAGAGCGTGGGAAAGGCGGTCTCGAGTGGGTGTGCTGGTAAAAGGGCAGCACAGGAGGAGCCACTGCTCTCGGGGATGCCCCAGGGCCAGCAGCCTTCGTGAGGACCCTCTGCTGCCCAAGGGGACGCCTGCTCCTGCACGACCTCGGCCTTCCGTGTGGGCATCTGTGTCCAGGGACCACCTCTAAGCCGCAGTTTTCTTTTCCCAAGTTCCATGTGGATGACCAGCTTTGGCAGCGTCAATCCAGATAAGTGTTATAAACGCAGAAACACCTACCTCCCATCCTCTGTAGAGCGTGGAAGGACTGTGTGTTTGAAGGTTAGATGTGGGCATTCCTACTTTCCCCTTGACCACATAACTCAGCGCTCACTCACTGAGCGGACAGTGTGTGAAATCACTTACTGAGCGGACAGCGTGTATGTGATCACTCACTGAGTGGACAGCGTGTGCGGTCATTCACTGAGTAGACAGTGTGTACAGTCACTGAGCGGACAGCGTGTGTGTGGTCACTCACTGAGTGGACAGCGTGTGTGTGGTCACTCACTGAGTGGAAGTGTGTGTGGTCACTCACTGAATGGACAGCATGTGTGCGGTCACTCACTGAGTGGACAGTGTATGCAGTCACTCACTGAGTGGACAGCGTGTGTGTGGTCACTCACTGAGTGGACAGCGTGTGTGTGGTCACTCACTGAGTGGACAGTGTGTGTGGTCACTCACTGAATGGACAGCGTGTGTGCAGTCACTCACTGAGTGGACAGCGTGTGTGGTCACTCACTGAGTGGACAGTGTATACGGTCACTTACTGAGTGGACAGGGTGTGTGTGGTCACTCACTACTCACTAAGTGGACAGGGTATGTGTGGTCACTCATTGAGTGGACAGTGTGTACGGTCACTTACTGAGCGGACAGCGTGTGTGTGGTCACTCACTGAGTGGACAGTATGTGCGGTCACTTACTGAGCAGACAGTGTGTGCGGTCACTCACTGAGCAGACAGCATGTGTGTGGTCACTCACTGAGCAGACAGCGTGTGTGTGGTCACTCACTGAGCAGACAGCGTGTGTGTGGTCACTCACTGGAGTGGACAGCATGTGTGTGGTCACTCACTATGCAGGGTCACTCACTGAGTGGACAGAATGTGTATGGTCACTCACTGAGTGGACAGCGTGTGTGTGGTCACTCACTGGAGTGGACAGCATGTGTGTGGTCACTCACTGTGCAGGGTCACTCACTGAGTGGACAGCGTGTGTGGTCACTCACTGAGTGGACAGTGTGAGTGGGGTCATGGATGAGGAAACAGCATCCTGAGAATAGTTGCCTCCTGGTCAAAGGAAGGACACACGAACGGGCTACGGTGCAACTTCCAAAGCCCCTCGGAGATGACGTGTCACTGGTGAGCCCCAGGCCTCGGGTGAGCTCTCGCAGGCTGAGCTGACCACAGACTGGACTCTGTGGTGAGCAGCTCTACCTGCCTGCGAGGAGACGAGCTGCTCGGAGTCCCAGTGCCCGAGGGCAGTGCCCACAGACGCGGTCCAGGTGGAGGCCATCCCGGGAGACCTGGGCACGTGCTCCGCCACCCTGCGTCGGGACGGAAGGAAAGGCACACGCAGATCTGAAAATGAGGCGTGCTCCACATCTGATGACCCCGTTCCAGCTCCTGGCTACCAAAACAAGGGCCATGTACTGGGCCTTAAACAATGGAACTTGTCGTCCGTGCTTTGGAGGCCAGGAGTGTGTCACGAAGGTGGCACTGCTGCCCCGTGGCCCCTGCCCGGCACCTGCCCGGATGCCCTTCTGGGGCCAGGACTGCCAGCCGCCCCTGCTCCCACTCGAGGGCTCTCTCTGCAGCCTTCCCTGTGGCACCTACCAAGACCCATCCTGACTCGCTGGCCGGCGCCGAGCTGAAGCCACCTCAACAAAAGGCCTTATCCAGAGGAAAAAGCTCACCGCCAGAGGAACGGATACACTAAGAACACGGTTTTCTGGGGTACACAGCTCCACCCCCACACCTCCCAATACAAAATACCTCGAAATGCTGGGAAAGTAACAGCCCTCCTCCTACATGCATGTCTGAGCCCATACAAGGGTAGGGAACTCTCCAGCGGTCGAATACGAAGAAGCTGAAATAGAATTGATGACAGAAGAAAAAGCCCCACGGTTTCTTAGATATGACATCGGAAGTAAAAGCAAACAAAGAAAAACTAAATTGAATTTTATAAAAATGAAAAACCTTTTGCTTCAAAGGACACTATCAAGAAAGTGAAAAGACAATACACAGAGTGGGAGAAAATATTTGCAAATCATTTATCTGATAAGAATCTAGAATCCACAGTATGTATTTTAAAAACCCTAATAATTCAACAATAAAAGATGAAAAACTCAATTTACAAAAAGGACAAAGGATCTGAGTACAAATTTCTCAAAAGACCACAACATGTGGCCAATAATCACATGAAGAGATGTTTGTTACAGAGTCTTTGGGGAAATGCAAACCCAAACCACACCAGCATAGCAGGTCACCCCCAGCACAACGGCTGCGAGAATGGTGGATAATAGTAAGTGCTGACAAGGGTGTGGAGCATTTGTCACTTTCAGGCACCGCTGGGAGGAATGTAAAATGTTGCAGCTGCTTTGGAAAAGTCTGGCAGTTCCTCGGTTAAACAGAGAGGAAACATGACTCAGCAATTCCCCTCCAAGAGAAACGAAAATGTACTGTTAAAAAATTGTACATGAATGTTTATAGCAGCATTATTCATAATAGGCCCAGCTCTAGTTTGCTAGCTGCCAGAATGCAATGCACCAGAGACAGATTGGTTTTTAATAAAAGGGCATTTATTTCATTAGTACTTCAGAGGAAAGGCAGCTAACTTTCATCTGAGATTCTTTCTTACATGGGAAGGCACAGAGTGATCAATGCTGGCCTTCTCTCCAGGCCCCTGGGTTCCAACAACCTTCCCTGGGGTGATTCCTTTCTGCACCTCCAAAGGCCTGGGCTGAGTTGCGAGTGCTGAGATGAGGTATGCTGAGCTGCTTGGGCTGTGCTATGTTGTGCTCTCTCATTTAAGCACCAGCCAGTTAAGTCAAACATCATTCATTGCAGCAGGCACGCCTCCTAGCCGACTGCAGATGTAATCAGGAACAGATGAGGTTCACATGCCATTGGCTCATGTCCACAGCAGCAGAACTGGGTGCCTTCACCTGGCCAAGTTGACACCTGAACCTAACTACCACAGACCCCAAATTGGAAGCAACTCAAGTGTCCATCAACTGGTGAGTGGACGAAAGAACACGGCCTGTCCACACAGTGAAACATGGTTTGGTGATATAAAGCAGTGAAGTTCGATAATGTGCTACCACGTGGTTGAACCAGACACAGAAGTTCACATACTATATGACCCCATTTATAAGAAATGCCTCCAAAGGCAAATCCATAAAGACCAAGTAGAGGAGCGGTTGCTAGGGGCTGGGTGCAAACGTGGGGGCAGCAGTACGGGGGGAAGAGGTGCAGGGAGGGTGACACTAAAGTGTGGGGCATTTCTCTCCAGGAGATGAAAACGCTCTGGGTGAGGTATTGGCGATGGGTGTCCAGCTTGGCGAATGCACTGAGATCCTCTGACTTGTCCACTTTAAAAGGCTGAATCCTATGGTGGGTGAATTAGATAGCAATAAAAGAAGAGAAGAAGGCAGTGCCACTTGCTTTGGACTTTAATTGCTAAGAAGGGACAAAAAAAGCCAACAACTCAGAAACAGGTACTGAGATCCTCACATACAGCTCACAACCTCAAACAGCTCCATGCTCAGGGAAAGGGAGGGCTAAAAAACTTACCGCCTAACATATGTGTGTGGTCTGGAAGCTTCAAAGCCAGGAAATCAATTTTGGGTTGGTGGTACTGTGGAAACCTGTCAGAGCACACACCTGTAGCCTGGCACAGACACACCTGGGGCCTAACAGAGCACACACGTGGAGCTGGCAGAGCACACACCTGGAGCTGGCAGACACACCCACCTGGAGTCTCCTCTCTGGAGGAAAGCCAGGCCTCAGGGCGTCCACAGACTCAGATCAGCCAAATCAAGGCCACTATTTGAGATGGCTAAACACTCAGAGAAATCAGCAACCTTGGGCAAAAGCCTACAGAGTTAACCAAAAGCATAACAGAGCCCCTGTAATTTCAGATGCTGGGATTACCAGACACAGAAATAAGATTAAAGATTACAGAATGAAAGAAATCAGAGGTAATCCAAAACTTGGCAAGTATCAAGAAACTAGAAAAAGTGACCTACAGATTGGAAAAAGAAATTGAGCTTCTACAAAATAATATAGTCATAAAATTTAAAAACCCTTTATTGGTACAGCAGAGTCAATAAACCTAAAGAGAAAATTGTCAACTGGAAGATAATTATGTAAAAAACTTCCAAAGGTGTAGCATAGAAAGACAAGGACATAGAAAACATGAGAAAATTATACAGGGACGTGGAGGATGGTGAGAAACGAAGATCTAACATGCATCCAATTAGGGTTTGTGATGGCTAAGTTCGTGTTATTATCTTGTCCAGTTGTCTGGTCAAGCAAGCACTGGCCTGATTGTCACTGTGAGGACATTTCATGAACTTAAACCATCAGTAAGTTGGTTGCATCTATGGCTGACTGCATCTACAATCAACAGAAGAGATTTCCTTCAACAACGCAAGAAGGCTCATCCAATCAGTCGAAGGCCTTAAAAGGAGATGTGATGAGATCAGCAGTCAGAGGTAGTTCCCGTCTCTACTTCAGCCAGCTTCTGCTGGGGAATGCACTGAAAACCTCATGGGCGCTCCCAGTATGTGTCCTGCCCTATGGCATGTGCACTTGCCCATCCCCACGGTCATGTTAGACAATTCCTATAGAAAGTCTCATCATATTTACCATAAATATATACATTTATGTATTTCCTTTTGGTGCTATTTCCCTAGAGAACCCTGGCTAATATAGGGTTCAAAAGGAGGAAGCACAGTAAATCACAGGGAGATAAATAAAACAGATTCATTCACTGTTTCAGCTAAAAATCAAGAGCAATGTTAAATAAAGAAACTTGTGAGATGCTTAATAGAAAAGGTCTGAATTTCTTTGAATAGACTGTTGGTAGAACAGTCTTAATTTGGACATTTTCATGGCCTTAGAATTGTAACTTAATACATCCCTTTATATAAGCCAATCCATTTCTGGTATATTGTATTCCAGCAGCTTTAGCAAATCGAAATCAAATCCTAAAAGGAAGGTCTGAGTTGCAGAGATTAAGGATCAGCAGAGAAATCGCAAGACGCATGGGTACGCGGACTAGAGGTCCCACTGCTGGCTGACAGGTGCACAGCATGTGGTCAGGAGGTGGCAGGTGAGGCTGCCCTGGGCTCTCCACCCGGTTCAGCCCCTCGTACGGCCAGTGGAGACCCAGAAGGGCCCGAGTGCTGCCGGCCGGTCTGGGGGCTTCTGTGCATGCGAGTGGGCGTCCAAAGGCTCACGGGCACCTGACAACCACGTTTACTTCACCAGTCTCTTTGCCGCCACGCTGGGGCCCTGCGGTGGCGTGGGACGCGATGGGGTGCCGATGGGGCCATGCCTCTCTGGGGGCCATGCTGGCGACAGGCAGGGCCTGGAGCTGCCCAGGATTCACAGGTCATCAGAAACAAAGCGTTGCATTTTTACCACTAACCCATCATTATTACAATCCTGTGGGTGTGGTGCAGTCAAGCCCTGGGTTGTTCTAACGGGTACGTTGTCATTACGTGATCATTCTTTTCTCTCCAGACAGTGGTTTCTCATGGCCAGTGGCTTCATCAGTGGAAGGAATGGGACAGTGATGGGCTGTGGCTGCAGGACACCAAGCAGAGCCGGCCCAGAGCTGGCCTGAGGCAGGCCCTGCGGGAGAAGCTGCCCTTCAACGCTCCAGCCAGTGGTTTGCCACCTTCAGGTGGACAGCGCCAGGCAGATGGGCAGCCCGCCCGAAGCTGTCGGCTGTACAGAGGCAAACGCCCAGCAGGGAAGGCGTGTGCTCCAACACTGTCTTTGCTCTGCAATAGAATTTCAGCTGTAAGAGAAAATGTTCGGAATTTCACAAATTCTGCTGTTGAAAAGACCACCTGCACCAATCAATGGGTGAACGAACACACAAATCCGTACGTAAGCCGGAAGGTGATGATCGTGCTTCCTGCGAACCCATCTGGGAGCAGTTTCCTTCCTTACACCGTGAGGTGCCTTCCCACTTGGTTCGCTGCCTGGGCATAGGGCTTTCAGAATACACTGCAAAACATTTACTTTTATTAGTCTTTCACTTGTTTAATTCCTTTTGGTAGTTGCAGTTTTTACAGCAGTGATGATGTGGCTAATTTATGTTTTCCTAATTGGGCAGCTAAGTATTCTTGTGTATATTAATTTTGCACAAGGCCTAGATGTTTCCAGAGAAGTCTAATAAGCTAATTAAATAAACCCACACACGATCCGCTTTATGACTCAGCCATGATTCATCTGCTCCCAGTTCCAGCATCCCCTCGCCTCCACGGTGTACACGGGCTGCAGAACGTGTAAGGAGGAGGCTGAGCTCAGCCGGGCTCTGGTGGCTTCCCAGGGCCGTGCTGTCAGCGGGACAGAGCTGGGGCTGCCCGGTGTGGCCCCTGCGGTCCACCGCCTGCTCCCAGAGAGATGGACATCAGGGCCGCCAACGTTCAGGAAAAGCTCTAGGTCAGTCTTTCCTCCTGCAGCCGGGCGGCTGGCCTCCAGGGCAGGGCAGGACTTGGTCACTCTCCCAGCTCTAGCCATTCGAGAGGCAGTTGAGGAAGTATGGCCACTCGCTTTCATGATCGCCTCTGCTGGAGGGACCCAACTCTGGCAATGGCCGAAGAGGTACCCCTCCTAAGAGAACCCAAGTGTAAAATTCTGGAATGTCTTGAAAAACACTTTTTAAAATGTTTTACAAACATAGAGCATTTTACAAGCGTCAGGTACCTATGAAATAAGCTTAACAGGGAGAACGAAGTTTAACGTCATCGTCCTCAGTGTTCTGACTTTCATCCAACCCTGAACTTGGCAACCTGCTCCAAGTGTGTAAAGATTCTCTGATGGAACTTTCCAGTCAGTCGCCCGCCAAGGAGTTATGTTAAATACAGCCCCCGGGGGGGATTGCCACCTGTCATGGTCAGGTTCATGTGTCCACTTGACCAGGTGGTGGTACCTGCTTGTCTGGTTGGGCAAGTGCTGGCCTGTCTGTTGCAATGAGGACATTTCATAGAATTAAATCATGATCACATCAGCTGCATCCACAGCTGATTCCATTTGTAATCAGCCAAGGGGAGTATCTTCTGCAATGAGTGATGCTCAGTCTAATCACTAGAAGCCTTTTAAGGAGGATTCAGAAGAGACAGTCTCTCTCTTCCTGCTTCAGCTGGTGAGCCTCTCCTGTGGAGTTCGTCCAGACCCTCCATCGGAATCATTGGCTTCACAGCCTGCCCTGTGGATTTTGGACTTTGCGTTCCCATAGTTACGTGAGACACTTTTGTAAATTTTATATTTGTGAGTGTTCCCTGTTGATTCTGTTTCTCTAGAGAACCCTAACTAACACACCACCGAAATGCAACCCCCAGTGATTACAGAAGCTCTAAAATTGCCCATCAAAAATTATTGGAAGCGCCCTTAGACAAACTTTGCTCTCCCTGTTTGGTTGAAGATCGTCCTGCCGATGCATCTGGCAGTTTCCTGTAGGGAAGAGGCTATGGAAACAGAAGAGCCCCAGGGAAATCCAGGTATTGCCTCCTGCGGGTGGGCTTTCTGAGGTTTCATCGTCTGCCTAGACTTTGGAAGATGATATTCAAAATGAAAATCTCCACGAGGAATTTTAGTATTAGAAAGTGAGAAATGACCCACTCCATTTAACTCTATGAACTGAGGTTCTGGTCGCGGCGACTCTGGAGACGTTTGGCTGTGTCACAACGCAGCTGCTGGGCTAAGCGACAGTGGCGCGTCTTGTGCATTGGCCATGGCTGACCACGTCTGACCATGTCCTTTCATGGCTGATCACAACTGATTGTGTCCCTTCATGGCTGACCACAGCTGACCATGTCCATTTATGTCTGGCCACAGCGGACCACGGCCCTGTCCATCACTGCACCTTGGAGGGCTCAGTGTGACTGTGGATGGGGAGGGGCCGGGCGACCCCCTCTCGAGGCCTGGAGACCTTTCTAATTATTCTCGGCAGGTGTGTCATAAGCAGACCCTCGGCCTCTGTCATGGCAGTTTGGTCGTCATAATTAAAGTTACATCTTAAAAAACTCCTGCTGTTTCCTTCTCGGGAACGCTGGTAGAGGTGTCCCTGCGCCATGATGCGAGCTCCCTGCACCACTGCACTTGCTCTCCCTTGACCCCCCCATATCCCCCTACATCCCCTCCCACCACAGGCCAGGCCAGCGAGGTCAGCTCTGCAGGGCCAGCGAGGACAGGGAGGCTGCCGGGTATGTGAAAACGAGAAGGGAAAGTGCTTCTCCAAAAATCAGGAATAAATCCAAACAACAGTATCATGTGTGGGATAAAAAACAAAGAACGTTACTAAGGCTTACAGAGATGAAGTGTCACTGCGGTATCGAAAGGGTAATGCAATTTTATTCCATGGAATTTTGAAAAAAATCGATAAAGAGCTGCCTGCCTGGAGTGGTTAAATACCTGGAAACAGGAGTAAATGGAATAATTTCTCGAAGGTTATGGGTGCATCATGGTAAATGATAAATGCATGCAATAAAGCTTCAGCACCCCGTGTCTAAAGTTAGTCCTCAAAAAAACTAAAAATAGTCACAAAAGGTAGCAGCTGCTTGATGCATCAAAATCCTAGCCTTCCTATCACTAGAAGACACATTAGACAATTGAGAAATTGTGCAGATGAGATGCTTATGGGAACAGAAGGCATTACCAGTAACAACTGGGTACAGAACAGGAAAGGGCCCTGGAATCTGTAACTGCCCACCTTCTCGGTTGAGTCGCCCCAACTTTCTGAGCTCATGGTGAGGTGGCCTGCAGCTTGTTTAAACATCTGCTCACAAAACCTCACTGTGAGTGAGTATTCTTAAAAGCAAGTTAGTTTCTGTTAGATTAAGTTGCCTTGAGTAAAAACTTTTCATTTGAATAAGAGAAAAACTTTAGTCATTCCTCATCTTTCCACAGGCTCATGGAACCCCTTTCCATGGCCATCCATCCATTCATCCATCCATTCATTCCTGCCCACGATGTCGCTGGAACGCCTGCTGCCGGGGCCCCCATAATCAGGGCTCCTTGAGGCTGTGGGAATGGGGGACCCTCCACGGACAAAGGCAGGTGAGATGGGGGAGCCGAGCCCAGAGATGGCGACGCCACTCAGCACCCTGCAGCTGGGATGCCACCCAGCCAGCCGGGCCATGTGAACCCTGAGTTCCTGTGTCAGGCGGGGAAGCGACAGTGCTATGCAGACACAGTTCAAGTCAAAATGGTTAGCTGAGCAAATTAAAATTCTCATGCATGCTGCATGTGCCAGTGATCCCCGGGGCAAGTCTGTGATCTTCGTGAGATGGGCCCTGGGGGAGGAAGTCAGGACACAAGGAAGGGAAAGTGGAAGATCGAGCACGTGGCAGGCGTAAAGGTAAACCACCTTTCGGAAGAAAGACCACGTCGGACAGCAGTAGGGTAGGACCCTGGTATTTGAGCGTGTGCACAATCCCATAGTGAGCAAGCCGTCTAGCGGGGAAATTGCGACAGCCGCCCGCGAGGACGGTCTCGAGGAGGCGTCTTTGTCACTTCACCACCAGAGTCCTGGGGCAGGAACACGACAAGGAGGGCCAAGCGTCTGAAGTGACACCCACTCGCCCGTTGTGTCTGGAGTTGCTCCGTCCCCACCTCCGGGTCCCTCTGTCCTGACTGGAACCCCTGGGGCCACAGCACTCTCCCCCCACTGTGTGATCTGAAGGGGACAACATCCTACGGAAGCGGGGGCTGTTACCAGGACTGGGAGGCCGAGCAAAGGGCAGGAGGTGCCAAGTGTGCGAGGACCCGAGGTGTGGGCACCGCACGAGGCCCTGGCAGGCATGATTGTGCAACTGCTTTGGAGCTGGTCGGCGGCCTCCTACTGACCATGGACGTGCATGGGACGTTTGGGCGGCAGCCTATTAACAGCCCCAGTGCTCGTGGGCAGCGAATGGACACAGCGTGGCGTGAGCAGCCAATGCAGCAGTACCAGCAGCCACGTGGGTGGCATGGGAGCCAGGCCCGGAAGCCAACACAGGCACCTCCCACTCACGCGGAGCAGAACCGCAGGGACGGGGACAGCCAGATGCCAGGAGAGCAGCCCCATCTGGGGGTGTCATGAATGGGGGAGCCACGGGGCTTCTGGGACCGCCAGCCATTGGTTACCGGTTGCGATGGCACAGGCATTTGGTAGAAATGGAAGCGCTCACCCGTATTTACACTTACGAACAACGTACATGAAAGTTTTAATTTGCCCAAGGGACCATTTTACTACAAACTCAAGTAAGGTGCTTTGGTAGTCACAGTTCTCGAAGCCTGTCCCAGCAGGTCCCTGAGCCCGTCTTCCTTTTCCCACATTCGCAGCATCTGTGGAAACCAGCAGTTCTGGAAACACCCGGCAAGTTCCTCTTTGTCTTCGCCCTTCTGTTACCCTCACCACTGACACATCCACATTTATGTGAAACTGTGAAGCCAGTTTGTAACTAAAGATCCATTATTTTAATTGACAAGTTTCGTTAGCAGTTGCAGCATGTCACTGTTTCCGTGACTTTCCCGCCGACAGCAGTGCTTTGGGGATCTATTAGTAGCAGTTTTAGAGATAGCAGGTTAGCAACTCCACTTGTAGCGGGAAATGGATGGCTGCTTGTGGATGGAGCGGCCTGGGGGTTACGGCCAGGGTGAGGCTTCCCAGGCAGGGGAGGGCCCAAGGCGTGGTGCTGCCCACACTCTCCGTAGGGACCTGCCCCCCGATCCGTGAGTGACGTCCTGTGCTCGGTGATGCCAAACCGTGGAATTCTCTCGGTCCTCACTGTGGGTCCTTTAGCTGCAATTGCACCTGAAAGGGCTCCGTTGAGCCGCCTCTAAGTCATGAATGGAGAACATTCCGTCTCGTGCTATTTGTCAAGCCCTGGGTGTCCAGCCCCGTCTGCACTTCCCCCATCACTCTCCTGCTTCTCCAGAGCCATTAGGAGGGAGTGATGGAACGCGTTTCACTCGAGCCGGCTTCCTGCGGCCTCCTTCCCTAGGAGGCCAGACACTGCCCAGCACTCCGCATCCCGCTCTGGCCGTGATGCTGCATAAAACACGAGGCCCCTAAACTTCTTGTTAGCAGAACAGCACTTGACAGCTGAGAAAATCAATCAGGTGTGTGAGGGTTCTGAGCTATTGTCAGCTTTTCTGCTCTTCTGTGGGGGAAATTTAGTTAAACTGGGCAGCTTGATTTATAGGCTCAACCCTGAACACTAAAACATTGGTTCATATTCTCCGCCTCCTCTCCTGTGGGCATCGAGGGCTTGGTGAGATCAGCCAGGTATGAAGACACCAGTCTCAGTGTGGGCCTTGAGCTAGGCCGTCTCTACCCAGCTTCTCTTTTGGAGCTGCGAACAGGGGCCTTGGTGTCACCAAGACTTCAGGGTTTATTCCAGGAAGATAAACTAAACCAGCATCACTCCATGACTCGCTTTAAGGAATCTTGCAGAACGATACGTACAGGGAGCCGTGTGCACATGGGCCAGGGTCTCTCCTATCTGCACAGCAGGTGGCTCACCGGGGCGGCGGGCTCAGCTTTCAGAAACTAGTTTGCTAATCAAGTCAGGCTACAAGACACCACCTCACTAACTCCCCCAGTCCTAACGATTTATGCCATGAACTGCGCAATCCCAGTTGGTCACCCATATCCAAAGTCCTGCCTTAGTCCACATGCCGGCTTGAATCTGTTGTGCACCCCAGAAAGGCCGTGTTCTCTTCATCCAATCCTGTGGGACAGGCCTACGGTTGGGCGGGAACTTTTGAGTAGGTCATTTCCATGGGGATGTGACCCCACCTATTCAAGGTGGGTCTTAATCCTCTTGCTGGAGTCTTTTAAGAGAAGGGCAGTTTGGAGAAGATACAGACGTTTGAGGGTGCAAAAGGAAGACTGCCCCAGGAGACGCCAGAAGGACCCACAGGAGCTGAGAGGGCCGTATGAAGCCAGAAGCCAAGAGGACAGCGACACCGCCATGGGCTTTTGCATGTGCAGAGACACCAAGATGCCCTCGGCCTTTCCTCCGAGAACTTATCCTCTTATTGGTGCCTTAACTTGGATATTTTCACAGACTTAGCATTAATAAATCCCCTTGATACAAGCCAATCCATTTCTGTATATTGCATTTCTGCAGCTTTAGCCAACAGTCCACACTAGCCTCCCTGACTTCCACCTCCTGAGACCCTACGGAGACCCTTTCATCTGCCCACCTGTTTATCATCCATTTATCTATCTCTCTAACATCCATCATTTCTATTTATCCATCTATTGATCCATCTATCTAAACTCTGTCTATTTCTATCTACCCATCTACCTATCAATCTGCCAACATTTATCTATCTGCATATCTATCCAATCTCTATCTATTTCTACTTATCCATCCTTTCATCTATCTATCCATCTATTATTTGCCTACTTACCATCCAGAGAACTCCAACATACCCCGGCCCCCATGTACCTGATACACCAATTTTAACATCTTATCACCTTTGTCAAATTTTTTTATTATTTTTATAATCTGTTTATTTATATCTAGCTACCATCTGAAATTTATCTATCCACCTCTCTCTCTAATCTCTGTCTATTTCTATCACCCACCCATCCATCTATCCCTCAGTTATCTGTCTGCCTGTTTATCTATCACCACCATCTATTGCTTTGAGCACAACAGACTTAGCTTTGATGACCAACAGGTTTTTCTGATGATCTCCTGGGGAGTAGACAGTCACCTTCAAGTGATTGGAAAGGATGTCTCTAGATTATTATGAATGTGGGTTATCAATAGCAATAAATAATTACTGTATTAACTTTAGTTTCATTTTATAAGTTATAAGCATTTTGGAATTTAAATGTTACTGCTAAATACGTATCACTGAACTTTTTAAAGGGTTTGACTAAAAGGGAAAGACGAAACTGATTCCATAGAAATCATCTTAAATCAAGGGAGTGGTGAAGGGGGGACTTAATTAGCATAAGTAATCAAAGGATAATTAAAACCTTGTTTAGTTTCTTACTCACCATGCAATTACATGACAGAATTCTTAAGGGAATTAAAAATCTTAATAAAAAAGGAGGGATTTCAACACTGGTCATAAGCTTAATTTTTTAAAATCCTGATCAGAATTGAAACAATAAAAGCAATTTAACTGTCAAGAAATGTTTACTAGTGTCTTAATTTAACCTCCAAGAAGTTGTAAAAAACAAAAGGTGTTACAAAGCCCTGTCATTCTGGAAGTAATGAGACTTCAGTAGTGTCTTTCCCCGAGGGCAGCATTTCCACCTGTCCCTGCCCGAGGTGGGGGTGTCAGCGACAGCCCGTTGCCCCCACCTGTCCACACATGTGCTGAAAGTTTTTGTAGCCCCCATACAATCGGGATTGAAAAAAGAAAATCTTCTTCTAAGAATTAATTAACTCACTTGACAAATATTTTTTGTGTTCTCTCTCCTGGTCTAGGATGCCATGAGAACAAAATATCTCTAAAAAGGGTGATTTTTAAAAATGGTACAGATTTCAATGTAAAAGTTTACTATTGTTATAAACACACAGAGGCTTTTGGAAAAGACATGGCCAATGTTAGCAAATGAAAATATATTACTCAGAAATTCTAGAGCGAATAACCAGAGGAAATAATGACAGTGCACTGTGCTGTGAGCCCTGACCCAGCTGGCGTCGTCACCTGGATGTCCCGAGTGGACGCCGGAGGGGCCCTGACCTCAAACCGCTGTCGATGGACACGTGGGAGAGGCGCTCAGGTAATCTCTATTAAAAATGTCAAGTCTACCAAGAATGAGTATCCATTGAAATGCTTGAAACTGACCAAAATAGCCCTCTAGGCTTTCAAATGATGCTTTTGGTGGCGACACATGAAGCGCCCACGAGATTTTAAAGGTTTAAAGGAATTTGGAGTCTCTTTTAGCAGGGAGGGTTGCAAGGACTGCCAGAAGGAAAGGAGGAACAGCTGGCTTATGCAACCTCATTTACACAAGTGGTTTACACGCGGAGAAGGTGACCTGTCCACACGCACAGGGACCTGCCCGAGCAAACCGACTCCCACGTGCTCTTCTCCTTGGAATCGAGCTGCCGGCTGGCCCAGACAAACCTCGTCTTAGCTGCGGGCTTTGCTTGGGTCACAGGTGACACTTGAATCGCGTTGGCGCGGTGACAGCGTCTACACAGCCACGGTCCTGCTTCTACCCGTGGAGGTGTGTTCACCTCGCAGGCACGAGGGATGCGAGGACCTCGCAGGGCAGCCCGGGAGCGAAGGCCTTGGGGCGCCTCTGCCCCCACCCCCGGCAGAGCCCTGTGCTTTGATCCTTTTAGACACCTGCAGCCCACCGCGATGAGCACACCTGCTCCAGAATTTTCCTTAGCAAGAGCGATGGGCGTGGGGCAGCCCAGCGGCTACGAGCGGGTGAGAGTCAGGACGGCCGTCTGCGGACAGGAGCAGGGTGAGGCCCGGGCAGGCCTTCTCTGCTGGGCAGAGAGGACCCACTTTAAAATGCAGCTCTGCTGCCCATCACCCGGAGACGCTGGGGGGCTCCTCCTGGTCACAGGAAGGGGCCCGCAGGGTGGGAAAAGGCCTCCTGCTCACTGCCACTCACCCTAGTCCTGTTCCCGTATTGTCTATTCTCTCCATTCTCCTAATCACGGGAAACAAGGCAGAACCCAGGACCCAGTGAGGCCCACGGCCTAGGTGCCTGCTGTGTCCCCTGCAGGCTGCGCCCCCAGCCGCCCCCAGCCGCCCCCAGGCACCTCCAGGCTCCCCCAGGCACCCCCAGGGACCCCCAGGCACCCCCAGGTGCCCCCAGGGATCCCCAGGAACTTAGCCTTTGAAACCACCTTCTCCCCACTTGAGTACTGACAATGCTCAGTGCAGGGAGGAGAAGGTCACAGTGGCAGCCCTAGAGGAGGCCGCCCCACTGCCCAACCCCCTCCACCCGCCCCACTGCCCGCCCCACTGCCTGCCTGCCCCCTCCACCCCCAGACCCTCGGCCCAGATTTGGGCGTCTTCAGTTACATCGCCTGCGAGGGTGCTCACATCTCGGCGGGCTCAGCAGTCCTGTCTCACCTATGAACTTGCTTACGTGGGAAATGAATCCCAGGTATCTTCCCATCTTAGCAGAAAATACTAATAGCTCTGCGAGGGAAGGGACTTTTAAACCTCACCACAAGCCCTTTATCATCCGAGCAAGATAAACCATAATTAACACATATTTATCTCTTAAAGCCAACTGAAATACAATTGGGGGTATTTTTAAATGATCACAATAGTCTTAGAAGTGGCTCTGATTCAAATAAGTATCTAAAAGCGGTATGCAAATTGCGTTTTGCTGGTTTTTCTCTTACAACAATGCCGTCCTTTACTCTTCTCGGTGAAGGTTGTGCGGTGTGGGTCATTCATCCTGTAGAATGTCCTACTGTTTGAATCTCACTGATCGCCTCTACACAGTGCCGTGCACTGGTCTTTCTATCCCCTGTGTTTCCTGCGGAGTGAGAATTCGCGCTGGGGCCGTCTGTCCTGAAGAGGACCAGCCACGACGCAATGTCCATGTCTGCTCTGCCCAGAAGTAGGCACCAGCCACACGCACCTACTGAGGGCCTGAGATGTGCCACGAGCACCAGCAGAGGTGACTGGTCATTGAAACTGACGTTTGGGTGGACGTGCAGGGCTGGCGGCCGTCACATCAGATGGCAGAGAAGGGCTTACCGGCCCAAGTTCAGTTTCCTTTGGCAAGAATCTCCTGTGACCTTGTTCAGGCTTAGAACGCTCCGGAGCCCAGGACGGTCAAGAGCCCAGGACACTCCGGACACTCAGGACTCTCAGGACACCCAGGACACTCAGGACACCCAGGAGACTCCGGACACCCAGGACACTCAGGACACTCAGGACACTCCGGACACTCAGGACAACCAGGACACTCCGGACACTCAGGACACTCCGGACACTCAGGACACTCAGGACACTCCGGACACTCAGGACACTCAGGACACTCAGGACACTCCGGACACTCAGGACGCTCCGGACACTCAGGACAACCAGGACACTCCGGACACTCAGGACACTCAGGACACTCAGGACACTCAGGACACTCCGGACACTCAGGACACCCAGGACACTCCGGACACTCGGGACACTCAGGACACTCAGGACACTCAGGACACTCCGGACACCCAGGATACTCAGGACATTCTGGACACTCAGGACACTGCGGACACTCAGGACACTCAGGACACTCCGAACACCCAGGACACTCAGGACACCCAGGACACTCCGGACACTCGGGACACTCAGGACACTCAGGACACTCAGGACACTCAGGACACTCCGGACACCCAGGATACTCAGGACATTCTGGACACTCAGGACACTCCGGACACCCAGGACACTCTGGACACTCAGGACACTCAGGACACTCCGGACACTCAGGACACTCAGGACACTCAGGACACTCCGAACACCCAGGACACTCAGGACACTCAGGACACTCAGGACACTCAGGACACTCCGAACACCCAGGACACTCAGGACACTCAGGACACCCAGGACACTCCGGACACTCGGGACACTCAGGACACTCCGGACACTCAGGACACTCAGGACACTCAGGACACTCCGAACACCCAGGACACTCAGGACACTCAGGACACCCAGGACACTCCGGACACTCGGGACACCCAGGACACTCCGGACACTCCGGACACTCAGGACACTCAGGACACTCCGGACACTCAGGACACTCAGGACACTCAGGACACTCCGAACACCCAGGACACTCAGGACACTCAGGACACTCAGGACACTCAGGACACTCCGAACACCCAGGACACTCAGGACACCCAGGACACTCAGGACACTCAGGACACCCAGGACACTCCGGACACTCGGGACACTCAGGACACTCCGGACACTCAGGACACTCAGGACACTCAGGACACTCCGAACACCCAGGACACTCAGGACACTCAGGACACTCCGAACACCCAGGACACCCAGGACACTCCGGACATTCGGGACACCCAGGACACTCCGGACACTCAGGACACTCAGGACACTCAGGACACCCAGGACACTCCGGACACTCGGGACACTCAGGACACTCCGGACACTCAGGACACTCAGGACACTCAGGACACTCCGAACACCCAGGACACTCAGGACACTCAGGACACTCAGGACACTCAGGACACCCAGGACACTCCGGACACTCGGGACACCCAGGACACTCCGGACACTCCGGACACTCGGGACACTCAGGACACTCAGGACACTCAGGACACCCAGGACACTCAGGACACTCAGGACACTCCGGACACTCAGGACACTCAGGACACTCAGGACACTCCGAACACCCAGGACACTCAGGACACTCAGGACACTCAGGACACTCAGGACACTCAGGACACTCCGAACACCCAGGACACTCAGGACACTCAGGACACTCAGGACACTCCGGACACTCAGGACACTCAGGACACTCAGGACACTCCGAACACCCAGGACACTCAGGACACTCAGGACACTCAGGACACTCAGGACACTCAGGATGCTCTGAACACCCAGGACACTCAGGACACTCAGGACACCCAGGACACTCCGGACACTCGGGACACTCAGGACACTCCGGACACTCAGGACACTCAGGACACTCAGGACACTCAGGACACCCAGGACACTCCGGACACTCGGGACACTCAGGACACTCTGGACACTCAGGACACTCAGGACACTCAGGACACTCCGAACACCCAGGACACTCAGGACACTCAGGACACTCAGGACACTCAGGACACCCAGGACACTCCGGACACTCGGGACACCCAGGACACTCCGGACACTCCGGACACTCAGGACACTCAGGACACTCAGGACACCCAGGACACTCCGGACACTCGGGACACTCAGGACACTCCGGACACTCAGGACACTCAGGACACTCAGGACACTCCGAACACCCAGGACACTCAGGACACTCAGGACACTCAGGACACTCAGGACACCCAGGACACTCTGGACACTCAGGACACTCAGGACACACAGGACACTCAGGACACTCAGGACACCCAGGACACTCCGGACACTCAGGACACTCAGGACACTCAGGACACTCCGGACACTCAGGACGCTCCGGACACTCAGGACACTCAGGACACTCCGGACACTCCGGACACTGCGGACACTCAGGACACTCAGGACGCTCCGGACACTCAGGACGCTCCGGACACTCAGGACACTCAGGACACTCCGGACACTCCGGACACTGCGGACACTCAGGACACTCAGGACACTCCGGACGCTCAGGACGCTCCGGACACTCAGGACACCCAGGACACTCAGGACACCCAGGACACTCCGGACACTCCGGACACTCAGGACACCCAGGACACTCAGGACACTCAGGACACTCACGACTCAGGACACTCAGGACACTCCGGACACTCAGGACACTGCGGACACCCAGGATACTCTGGACACTCAGGACACTCAGGACACTCCGGACACTCCAGACACCCAGGACACTCCGGACACTCAGGACACTGCAGACACTCAGGACACCCAGGACACTCAGGACACTCATGACACTCAGGACACTCAGGACACTCCGGACACTCAGGACACCCAGGACACTCCGGACACTCAGGACACTGCAGACACTCAGGACACCCAGGACACTCCGGACACTCCGGACACTCAGGACACTCAGGACACTCAGGACACCCAGGACACTCCGGACACTCAGGACACTCAGGACACTCAGGACACCCAGGACACTCAGGACACTCAGGACACTCAGGACACTCAGGACACCCAGGACACCGCGGACACTCAGGACACTCAGGACACCCAGGACACTCCGGACACTCAGGACACTCCGGACACTCAGGACACTCAGGACACTCAGGACACTCCGGACACTCAGGACACTCAGGACACTCAGGACACCCAGGACACTCCGGACACTCAGGACACTCAGGACACTCAGGACACCCAGGACACTCAGGACACTCAGGACACTCAGGACACCCAGGACACTCCGGACACTCAGGACACTCGGGACACTCGGGACACTCAGGACACTGCAGACACTCAGGACACCCAGGACACTCCGGACACTCAGGACACTCAGGACACTGCAGACACTCAGGACACCCAGGACACTCAGGATGCTCAGGACACTCACGACTCAGGACACTCAGGACACTCACGACTCAGGACGCTCAGGACACTCAGGACACTCAGGACACTCAGGACACCCAGGACACTCCGGACACTCAGGACACTCAGGACACTCAGGACACACAGGACACTCCAGACACGCACGACTCAGGACACTCACGACCCCAGAGCTCTGCTCCTCGCGGCCCTGGATGGTTCCTCCATTGCCAACTTTCTCCCCCATTTGTCACCCGGGCTCTCTGCTTCCTTGAGGACTGTTGCCCAGAGACATTTCAGTAGGCGTGAGGAAGAGGATGGCTTTTTCCATCTCATCCTCTCTGAATTTATTAGCTATGATCCCAATATAAAGAAGAACTTTCCCTCATTAACTCTTTTCTTATTTTAATGCAATTTTATTGGAATATATTATATATTGACATACCATGTAACCATCCAAAGTATATAATCAGTTCTTCACAGTATCATCATACAGCTGTGCATTTATCATCACAATCGACTTTTTGTGTGTGTGTGTGAAAATAACATGCATACAAAAAAAGCAATAAATTTCAAAGTACACCACAATCAGTTGTAGAACAGGTTTCAGAGTTTTATATGGGTTACAATTCCACCACCTAGCTGCTCTATCGTACCAGAGATGAAAAGAAATACCAGCGTCACGATCCAGCAGTCACACTCATTTGTTACACCCAACCTTCGCTGTATGACTCCACCATCACCTTTCATCTTCCCCCCACTTTTTAGGGGCGTTTGGGCCATGCCTATTCTAAATATTTCACGTTGGAAGGGGCTGCCAGTAATATGGGACGGGGGATGGAAGTAGTTGATGTTCTGGAGAGGCTGGCCCCTCTGCATGTCAGGACTCATCTGGACCAGGGACCCGTCTGGAGGTTGCAGGCTTCTGGAAATTACCCCAGTGCACGCAACCTTGTGGGATCATGAATTGCCCTAGGAATGGTTTTGGTTGGGGGTCGGCAAACTATGATAGGTTGCAATATCTAGTTGAAGCTTGCATAAGAGCAGCCTCCAGAGTAGCCTCTCGACTCCATTTGAACTCTCTCAGCCACTAATACGTTATTTATTCCACTTCTTTTCCTCCTTTTGGTCAGGATGGAATTGTTGATCCCACGGTGCCAGGTCTGGATTCACCCCTGAGAGTCATCTCCCATGCCACCAGGGAGAATTTCACCCCTGGATGTCATGTCCCATGGAGGGGGAGGGCGATGATTTCACTTGCAGAGTTGGGCTTAGAGAGACTGAGGCCACATCTGAGGAACAAAAGAGGCCCTCCAGAAGTAACTCTTAGGCATGCCTGTAGGTAGGCTGAGCTTAATCTTTCTTCCTTTGGTCTCATAGAGTAGGTGAAGTTCTAAATTACAGACAATGTCTTCCTTAACCCTGTGTTCTGAATTACCTTAATCCTGACCTGCTTCATTCTTATCTCTAAATACCAGTTCATACATATATAAAACAGCTTCTCAAAATTCAGAAAATCAATTACCACTCCAGACTGCTATAGGAGCTTACAAATTAGGCCCCAATTTTCTTATAGATATTCCCTCATTAACTCTTTGATTAACCTGAAGTACTGTTTTTATATGATAGGCAGAATAAATCCGCGGCTATTTTATTTAATGTTTGGTTGTTTGTTGTGTTTTTCTGTAATGGTGACCCCACGGGTTGTTTTCTATTTGCTGTGTTTCATTCTGCGGCCATCAGTGACCTTTCCGATATTCAGACGGCCTCATATTTGGGCAGCTAGAAGTCCTGTGATGGGTCCAGGCACCCTTTGGACACCACACTTGTCCTCAGTGATTGCTTTCTTGCCTCCCAGCGCAGGACAGCTGGGGCTCATCTTAACTCTCCCGTGCCTCAGACCAGCCATTTCCACCCAAACAGAGGTTCCTTCTGTGGGATGCCGCAGGTGGAGGCCACGGGGCTCACCGCTGCCGAGCTCTCATCCGCTCTCATCCTACTTCAGGCAGGCAGAGGGAGGAAACAAGCGCCTTCAGCTGCACAAACCATGAGTTTATATTGAGATTTCTAATTTGAAAATTTGATGGTAGGTTTTAAACATGATTTCTTAGATTTTATAACTGTATCTCTATCCTCTTAAATTTATTTTGGATCCTAAAACTTTGATAAATTACTTGTTTATTTTATCCTACAATAGTTTCAAAATAACAACACTAAAATTAACAGTAAGAAATTGTTAATAATAACAATGGTAGATGCTGTTTAAGACTTGTAGCCACTCTTTTTGTCTTTTGACATATCCCACAAGGACTATAGAATGAAAGTAATGTATTTTAGAGTCATTGGATTATTTATCCTCCAGAAGGTAATTCCAGCAATTTTATAAACAATTTAGTCTATTATTTTCTAAATATCTTCACTTTTTAGGATTTGCTTCTTCTCCTTTTAAATATTGTGTTGAATTTCACAAATTGTCTTTAAAATCTATGAAAAGCATCATATTGATATTTTTCTGCTTAAACGTATTAATATGATGAACTGTATTGATATATTTCCTAATATGAAGTTACACCCTAATTTCAGTCTGGCATAACCTGAAATATGCTTGTAGGACACTGTGGATCCTTTTTGCTAACATTTCATTTTAGAGTTCTGCATCAGTATCTATAAGTGAAACTGCTCTGAAGCCCTTTTTTAAATTTATGTCCCTTTACCGAGCTTTTTTACCAACGCTGTCGTAGCCTTCCGCCAGTGTCCTGGGGCCCGGGCTGGGGACAAACTCAGACCGAGGGGCTTAAAGCCACAGAAAAGCGTCGTTCAGGGACAGTGGAGCTCGCTGCGACCCTGGGGAGGCAGACAGGTGCCCGGGGTCTGCGGGGGTGCGCGGGGGTCCGCGGAGTCTGCGGGGGTCCACGGGGGTCCGCGGGGGTCCGCGGGGGTCCGCGGAGTCTGCGGGGGTCCACGGGGGTCCGCGGGGGTCCGCGGGGGTCCGCGGGGGTCTGCCGGGGTCTGCGGGGGTCCGCGGGTGTCTGCTGGGTCTGCCAGGGTCTGCAGGGTCTGTAGGGGTCTGCTGGGGTCTGACAGTTTTTCTGACTTTTCTATGGAAATCAGTCTTTTTATACTTTTCTCTCTTTTCTTAGATGAGATTTCAGAAAATAATTTCCTAGATTATCTATTCTACCCAACTTCTCAATTTATTTGCATATAGTTGAGAGAGATGTTTTCGTGAGTCTACTGCTTTTCATCCCTGTGGACATTTCCCTCTCAGGCTTATCAGGTCTGCCCAGCATGAGCGCTGCCTCTTTAGCTCCCTCTCTGCTGTCCTCACTAAAAGACTGGCTTTTCCATTTTACTGCTTGTTTTCTTTTCTCAAGTAATTAGATTTATTTATTAATTCCATTTTTTTCTTTTCCAACTATTTTGTTCCTTTATGTTAATTCCACCTCTCTGCTTTTCTTCTGTTCATTTCAAAGTTTAATTCTCCATTTTTTGTCAGATGCTTAATTCATTTTCTTTGTATTGATATAAATATTTAAATTTATGAACTTTTCTCTGAGCACTGCATTTCCTTGATCCTGTTTGTTCTGATGCAGAGTTTTGATAATTTTTTTAAAAATTCCTCAATCATATTTTTTATTTCCTTTGCCTTAAGAGTTGTTTTAGAGAAGAATTTTTAAATTAATGTGTGAACAGGCTTTTTATTTTCTAATTTTGTTATTAAACTCTGTTTTTATCATAATGTTGAAAATAACTGTGATGTAAGTAGTTTGTTTTATTGCTTTGACACATGTAGATGCTACTTTGTGACTGAATTTATGGCCAAACTTTGTAGATGTCCCATGGGGACTTAAAAAAGAGGTGTGAAACTCTGAAATCAGTTCTACAACTAATTGTTATGATGTGCTTTGAAATACAGTGCTTTTCAGTATATATGTCATTTTTCATAAAAAAGGATAAAAGGAAAATGCGTATTTCTTCTAGCCTCCCGTGTTCTGGTGCCTGGAAGGAGACAGCTGAAACAGCTGAAAGGTAACCGGCGACCAGCTCTGAAACCTGTTCCGCATCTACTTATTCAAGTGTACTCTGAAAATCACTGCTTTTCTCTCGCTTCTTTGTATACGTGTTATATTTAACAACAAAACACGTTTGAAAAAGAGGTTCAGTCTTTCTCCAGGGCAGAAATTAGCATGCACCCGTGCATGTGCACTCGGGAAGTGTTCTGAGACCTGCAGGCTCGGCGGTGGAAGTCGCCGGCTGCTCCGAGGAGGAACCCACGGAGAAACCTGCCCGTGCCTCCCGCTCCACTGCGGCCTAAAGGGGAGACTGAGACACGTCCAAGCAGGCAGGGCTGTCCCGGGCTCCGGTCACTCTTGGCCACACACGTCCAGCAATGCCACCTGGTCTCTGGCCGTGCAGCCCTGGCCCCGAATGGCCTGTGCGGCCGCTGCTTCCCTAGGGGCCTGCAATGGGCCCTTTCAGCTTGAAATGCAAACATTTTACTAGAACATGTTTATATTTGTTTTGTCCAGGAAGAATCTTTCTGACGTATAGATATGGGATTTTCCTTACTTCAGAAACATTTTCTTTATTACATATTAAATTATTGGTTGTAAAGCCTGTACTTATCGTGTCCATTATTTCTCATGTCTTTTAAAACGTGGATCATCTTTATATTAATCAGTCTCTCACTTTTTCTTGCCTTCTGGAAGATTTCCAGTTTATCCTCCACATTGTTTATATATATGTTTATTTCTCTACAGCTTCTTTTCCTGTTACTTTTATCTTCTCCTGATTATGTTAAATTCTTTCCTTTCCTTTCTGATTTCGCTTGTATGCCTTTCTTACATCTATAGTTTCCTCTTTCTGAGTTTAAAAAACACAACTTATTTATGTTTAATTGTGGTAAAAAATGCATGCCATAGAATGATTTTAAACATTTTGTGCTGGTTTGAAAGGATGTGTGTACCCTAGAAAAGCCGTGTTTTAATCCTAATCCCATTTTGTAAAGGCAGCCGCTTCTTCTAATCCCTATTCAGTACTGCATGTTTGAAACTGTAATCAGATCATCTCCCTGGAGATGTGATTCAGTCAAGAGCGGTTGTTAAGCTGGATTAGGTGGAGGCGTGTGTCCACCCATTCAGGTGAGCCTTGATTATTTTACTGGAATCCTATAAAAGAGAACAACGAGAGAGAAATCCAGGAGATTCTGAGAGAGCAGAGAATGCTGCAGCACCATGAAGCAGAGAGTCCACCAGCCAATGCTTTTGAGATGAAGAAGGAAAATGCCTCCCGGGGAGCTTCATGAAACAAGAAGCCAGGAGAGAAAGCTAGCAGATGACGCCGTGTTCGCCATGTGCCCTTCCAGATAAGAGAGAAACTCTGACTGTGTTCACCATGTGCCTTCTCACTAGAGAGAAACCCTGAACTTCATCGGCCTTCTTGAACCAAAGTATCTTTCCCTGGATGCCTTTGGTTGGACATTTCTATAACTTGCTTTAATTGGGACATTGTCTCAGCCTTAGAATGGTAAACTAGCAACCTATTAAATTCCCCTTTTTAAAAGCCATTCCATTTCTGGTATATTGCATTCCGGCAGCTAGCAAACTAGAACACCCTCTTTCTCCACATTTTCTCTAGCACTTGTTTCTCTCTGAAGAACTATTTTTAGATAGCTTTATTCACACATCATACAATCCAGCCTAGGTGTATAGATATGCCTTCACCACCATATTCCATCTGAAGACGTTTCCTTTCCTCCCACACAGAATCCATCCCCCTTTCCAGTGCCACCACCTGCTGACATTTAGTTTTGGTATATGCCTTGTTACATTCAGTGGAAGCATATTGCAATATTTCTGTTGACTACAGATCTTAGTTTACATCAATTGTACTTTTATCAACACCCTGCAATACTGACATTCCTTTGTTCTTCCTCCTGCAAAAGCATTTTTTAATTTGTGCATTTAGTCACCGTCATTGTACACTCTAGGAGTTCCTAAAGTCTACCATTTCAGTCTTTATTACCTGTCTTTCCTTCTGGTTTCAGATGTGCCCCCAGCTCTCCTCCCTCTGTCATCCTCACATTCAGCTTCATTCAGTGTACCTATATTATTGTGCTACAGATAGTTTTGTGTTATTCACTTTTGAATTTTTACAATCAGTCTTGTTGCACAATCTGTATTCCTTCAGCACCAACTGCCCAATCTCTACCCCATTTCTATCTCCTGATAACCTATGTTATCTTAACTTCAATTCTCCAAGTTCACTCATTAATGCCAATTCACACACTCTTTAAGTGTTTGGTGGAATTCAGCAGTGAAACCACCCAACCCTAGATATTTTTGTTGTTCTTGATTTTAATTACTGATTCAATCTCTTTACTTGTATTAGCTCTTTTGAGATTTTCCATTTTTTCTTGTACCAGATTAGGTAATTTGCATGTTTCTAAGAATTTGCCCATTTTATCCAGGCTTCCCAATTTATTAGCCTATTATTGTAACGGTATCCTCTTGTAATCCTTTTTATTTCAATAAAGTCAATAGAAATGTTAGCCTTTTCATTCCTGATTTTAGTTACTTATGTCCCCTCTTTTTCTCTGTCAGTCTGGTTGAAAGTTTGTTGATCTTTTTAATAAACAGTTTTTGGTTTGGTTGATTCTATCGTTTTTCTATCTCTATTTCATTTATCTCTGCTCTAATCTATATTTCCTTTGTTCTACTAACTTTGGGTTTAGTTTCCTCCTCTTGTTCTAGTTTCTTTAGGTGTGAAATTCGGTTATTGATGTGTGGTTTTTCTTATTTTTTAATGAAGCTATAAATTTCCCTCTAGCACTCTCTTCACTGCATCCCACGTTTTGATGTGCTGTGTTTTCATTTTCATTCAAAATATTTTCTAATTTTCCTTGTGATTTCTTTATCAACACATTGGTTGTTTAAGAGTATGTTTAATTTCCACATATTTGTAAATTTTCCAGTTTTCCTTCTGTTATCAATTTCTATCTTTATTCCGTTGTGGGCAAAGATACTCTGTAGGATTTCAATATTTCTAAATTTTTTAAGATTTGGTCTGTGGCCTAGTTTATGACCCATCCTGGAAAATGTTCCTGGTGCACTTAAGAATGTTTATTTGGCTGTTCTTGGGAGGCCTGTCCTGTACATCGCCATCAGGTCTAATTGATCAAGCACTCTATTTCCTTAATCACCTTCTATTCAGATGCTCTACCAGTCACTGAAAGAGGTGCATTGTAATCGCCAACTGTTATCCTACAACTATGTATTTTTCCCTTCAATTCTGCCAATTTTTGCCTCATATATTTTTGGGCTCTGTTATGATATACATATGTGTTTATAATCATAGCTTTTTGCTGGATTGAAACTTTTGTCAATTATGATGTTTTTCTTTGTCACTTGTAATTTTTCTTTTTACTTTACGTGTATTTTATCTGACAATAATATAGTCACTCTGGCTCTCTTTAGTCACCATTTTCATGGCATGACGGTCCCACACTTTTATTTTCAACCTCTCATATCTTTGTACATAAAGTGAGTCTCTTAGAGACAGCGTATAGATGGAACATGCTTTCTCATCCAATCTGCCAGTATTCCATTATTGCTTTTTTTGGTTTTAGTTGCTCTTTTAGTTTGTAAAACCTGCTGGAATGCGATTTACTAGTAATGGAGCGGCTTTTAAAAAGGGGAATTTATTAAGTTGCAAATTTACAGTTCTAAAGCCAAGAAAATGTCCAAACTAAGGCATCCAGGGAAAGATGCCTTGATTCAAGGAAGGCTGATGGGTCCAGAGCACCTCTGTCAGCTGGGAAGCCATGTGGCAATGTCTGCTAGCTTTTTCTTCTCATTTCAGGAGGCTTCCCCTGGGGCGTTTTCCTCCTGCATCTCCAAAGGTCTCTGCGCGTATGGGCTCTGTAGGTCTGAGCTTTTTCCAAAATGGTTCCCTCTTAAGGGACCATTTAGAGCCACGAAAACCCATTCAAGGTAAGCAACCTGACCTTGAATAGGTGGAGACACAGCTCCATGGAAATCATCTAATCAAAAGTTACCACCCACAGTTGGGTGGGTCACATCTCCATGGAAATGATGCAAAAGATCCCACCCAGCAATATTGATGAGGATTAAAGAGCATGGCTCTTCTGGGTCCACCACAGATTCCAGCCAGCACATTCCACCCTTTGGACCTGAAAAAGCATGTTCTTTTCAAATGTAAAATACATAATTCCATCACAATATCACAAAGCCTTGAAACATTTCGGTAAAAATACAACTACAATATAAAGTCAGAAACAGTACAAAATCTCAACAAAGTCAGCTACAGGCATGGTCTGTCCTAAGGCAAAATTATCCTCTGGCTCTGGACCTGTGAAACTTAGGACAAATTCCCCACTGCCAACATGCAAAGGAGAGACAGTCAGAGGATGCACATTCCCATTTCCATAGGAAGAAAACGAAGGGAACACGGGGGTCACCGGACCCAAACAGTTCTGGAAACCTTCAGGGCAAACTCCATTGCTCTGCTGCTTAGAGAGGGGGGAGCTGAGGAAAAGGTGGTCTCCCCAATGCCCCCAAGACTGTGACTGCAGCTTTCTAAAGCCCCAAGGACAAATAACTCTCAATCTGTGAAATCTAATGGAGTTTGCCTTGAGTTTTCCAGAACTGTTTGGGTCCAGTGACCCCTGTGTTCCCTTCGATTCCTCCGGGAATGTGTATCCTATGACTGTCCCTCTTTGGATGTTGGCAGCTGATGACTTGCTCTGAGTTTTACAAGTCCAGAGCCACAGGAGAGTTTGCCTTTGGACAGACCACGCCTGTACCTAACTTTGATGAGATCTTGTGCTGTTTCTGACTTTGTATTATATTTGTATTTTTACTGAAATGGTTTAAGGCTTTATGATATTGTGATGGAATAATGTATTTTGCACTTGGAAAGAATATGTCTTTTTCAGGTCCAAAGGGTGGAATGTGCTGGTTTGACTCTGTGGCAGACCCCAGAAGAGCCACACTCTTTAATGCTCATTCAGTATTGCTGGGTGGAATCTTTTTAACTGTTTCCATGGAGATGTGACCCATCCAATTGTGGGTGGTAACTTTTGACTAGATGGTGTCCATGGAGAAGTGTCTCCACCTATTCAAGGTGGGGTTGCTCACTGAAGTCCTTTAAGTGGGAACCATTTTGGAAAAAGCTTTAGAGCCACGAAAGCCCATGGCCAGAGACGTTTGGAGATGCATAAAGAAAATGCCCCCAGGAAGCCGTTGAAGAAGCCTGGAGAGAAAGCTAGGAGACGTCACCATGTGCCTTTCCAGCTGAGAAAGAAACCTTGAATGACAGCCTTCTTGAGGCAAGGTATCTTTCCCTGGATGCCTTAATTTGAACATTTTCACAGGCCTTAGAACTGTAAACTTGCAACTTAATAAATTCCCTTCTTAAAAGCCATTTTGGTTCTAGTATATCGCATTCCAACAGCTTTAACAAACTACAACAGGAAGTTTTCAGCCGTTATTTGTTCAAGTGCCTTTTCTGTCCTTTTCTGTCTCTCCTCTCCTTCTGGGACTCCAGTGATGTGTCTGGTGGATGCCTGAGTGTCCCAGAGGTCCTTCAATCTGTTCATTTTTCTCATTTTCTCATTATATTTTCTTTCCCATCTTCACACTGGATAATGTCAATTGTCCTGTCTTCACATTCACTGATCTTTTTTACTGCCCATTTAAATCTGTTGTGGAATCTGTACAACAAATTTTCATTAGAATCTTCAGTACAGGAATTCCCCTTAGTCTTGGGGGATGGATTCCTGAGCCAAGACAGTTGCTTTAAAATCTTTGCCTAGCAGTTCCAACGTGTGAGCTCCTTCCGGGGTGATTTCTGTCAAATTACTTTTTTCCTGTGAATGGGCCGTACTTTCCTGATTCCTCATAATATGTTTTGTAATTTTTTGTTGAGAACTGGGCATTCTGGGATCATGTTGTTGTAACTCTGGAAATCTCGTTACCCTAGTCCTTTGGCAGCCAGGTGTTCATTTTGCTGTACGGGCTGGCCCATCAATTTGTGACTTTTCCAAGTGATATTTTCTTTTAAACCAGGAACAGAAAGAGAAAAGGGTTTTTTCCTGAGGGGGTTGGAGCAGTGGCCACCCTCAGATGCAGAGAAGTGAAGCAGCTGACCCAAAGCAGTGGTCAGCGTCCTGCCCCTTGGTGTGGGAACCCTGGCCCTGTAAGCTGCACCCGGAGCCCAGGCTCCGTCCACTGCCACCTGCCACATGCTTGGGCAGTGGAGGGCAAAATGCACCAACAGTCACCTAATTCACCCCTCCCCATCCAGCTCTCCCCTGGGCACTGCAGTGTTCACTTGACCCCGACCGTCCCTCCCATTCAGTAGTTGTTTGGGTGAAGGGCTTGTCTCCTGGGTCGTCCTGCCCACTGTCCCCTGACCCTTTTGTCCTCTGTCCTGCTCCACCATCTCCCCATCTCACTGTCCTCCCTCACTCGCCTTGAGCTAGCCCCATTTCTACCCCATTCCAAAGCATCACCATCTTAGCCTGGACTAACCTTATCATCCATTTCAAGTTTTCTTATATTTTATTGAGGATGCAAAGCGGATTTGCTTTTAACATTACTTATGTTCCTATGGTTAATTATTTTTTGAATTTATAGACATCCCATGCCTCTTTGCTTTAATCTTTTCATGTTGTGGAACATTTTCATAAACTCTTCCATGGTTTTTATTTGCTCATCTTTAGGCGAGGAAAGGTCTTCCCGACAGGGTCAGCCGCCTCCTTTTCCCTGCACCGTTGGGGCAGTTTTCAAGATGCACGGTTCTTGCCGGCTGAGTGAATCAACAGTTTGAGGGGCGTGGAGAGGAAGCTGCGGCCTGGCGGCCCAGCAGTAAGAGCTCGAAATCTAAATAAACCACAGCGTACGGCATCCTCAAACTGCGCAGAAGCCACAGCTCACAATGCACAATCAGTGCAGCACAGCCCGTGCGCCCCGGCCTGCCCAGGGTCCCAAGTGAATCAGAGGTTGCCCGGTCTGTAAAGTCGAGCCCGTCCCCACACGGACCACACACCACTCAACCCACTCCCACCTCCTCGTAGTGAAACCTCGGCCCCAGCACGACCCTCTGGCAGCTTCCATCACAGCGCCCCGGCTGGCCGAGCACTGATAAACTCAGGGCTTTTGCTTCTTTGGAGTGTGAGTGCATGTTTTCATCACAGCACATTTCTACTCTCATCTTTGGTGGGGACTCTGATAGGCTGAATGTACTTTCTCTCTGTGTTTAGTGAAATAACTGCATTGGCATTGCTGCAGGCATGTGCAGGGATCAGCTTTTTGTCTCGAGGTATCTGTTTAAATAAACTTCATTTTCAGGACAGTTTTAGATTTACAGAAAAATAGTAAGATAGTACAGAGCATTCCCATATGCCTCACACCGTTTCCCTGTTATTCACCTCTTACACTAGGATAGGACATTTGTCACAGTTTAGGAACCAATGCTGATATATTTATCGTCAGTAGCGAAGGTCTGTGCTTTCCTTGGGTCTCCTTAGTTTTGTCTTACTGTCCTGCCTTGCCTCAGGGGCCCCTCCAGGAACCCACATGGCATTTAGTGACCACGTCTCCGCAGGCTTCTCAGGGTTGAAATGGTTTCTCGGGCTTCCCGTGTTTTGAGGAGAAATAGTATGGGGTGGGGAGTCGAGCTCGACCTTGATGGGGGCAAAGTTTCTGTATAAATTATTTGACATTTTCCACAAGAAGCTCATTTATTTTCTCAATCATTTTTATATCATTTATTTATATATTTTTATATGGGCTCATGGATCTTTATTTCATACTTTGGATTATAACCCAATGGCACCTTCTGTGCTGGTTTGGAACCTTGGGTGCCCCAGAAAAGTCGTGCTCCTTTCATCCTAATCCAGTGGTGTGGGGACAGACCTATCATCTGGGGGAAACCTTCTGATTAGGTTGTTTCCATGGAGATGCGACCACCCAACTGGGGGGGGCCTTTTGGTTAGATGGAGCTGGGACCCCGCCCATTCAGGGTGGGCCCTGATTATTTTACCCAAGTCCTCAATGGGGCTTTCAGAAGGAGAACAGCTCAGAGCTGACCCCGAGAGCTGAGCACCTGCACAGGGAGCCCAGAGCTGAAACCAGACATAGGCTTTTGGAGATGCTGGAAGTCCCTGGAGATACCAGAAGCTGAGAGCTGGGAGAGAGGTCAGCGAGGTCACCGTGTCCTGCCCACGTGACAGAGGGGCCCCTGAATCCGTTGGATTTTTCTGCAGAGTCCAGGAAACTTTCTCTGGATGCCTTAATTTGGACATTTTCAAGGCCTTAGGATTGTAAACTTGTAACCTAAAGAATCCCTGCTATGAAAGCCGACCCATTTCTCATATCCTGCATTCCAGCAGCTTCTGCAAACCAAAACAGCTTCTTAATTTGTGGTCCTAGAAGCTCCCTCTTGGCAGCTGGGGGTGCTTCAGTTGCCCCCCGCATCTTTTGCACATCCCCATCCCACCGTTTGATTTTAGCACCTCCTTACTTTCCGACACGACAGAGGCAGCAGGATCATGTGTCCATTTCCTGCCCCAGTCCCAGAACCAGGGTGTCTCCAAGGAGCCCTGTTTCCTTTTACTGGAAGATGTTTGTAGACCGCAGAGTCTGGGCGCAGCTGCGCTTCTGCTAGTGCCTCAGCTGGCAGGGAAGGAAGCGCACGCATGCGCAGTAACTTCCGTCGGTGCACCCGCTTTGCACATTTCTACACGTAACCACCACCAAGCCCAGGAGAAGTTCACTCCGGGACGCCACTCTAACCCGTCACTGCTGGATCCCCCGACCCTGCCCTCTCCCACTCCAGGGGTGTCTCTTTGACCCTAACTCCAGCCAGGCTCACAGAGGAGCCGTCCCCGGCTGCCCGGCACATGTGGGGATAAATCCCTCACTATCTGCTCCGTGCAGGCGCTGCCCAAATCCCAGCCCAGCAGCTGCTTTAAATGGAGACCCCCGGGCCGGTCCAGGGGGTGCCCCAAGGCAGAGCCCCTTGCCCGGGGTCACCGCTCCTGCGCTGCAGGGGTTTTCTGGTCTCCTCCGCCTACAGCCTGCGTGGAAAGCTTCGACCCCAGTGGCCAGGCAGCTTCCCCCCCAGAGCCGCCCCGTCCCCCGTGTCACGGCGCAGGCAGTGGGGTTCAGGTACCGGCTTTGTCTAAGGTCCGCAGAGCTCACGGCCCGGGCCACCCTGGGGCCGGGAACGCAGGACAGGCCTCCTCTGCCGTCACCCAACTGGTCAAAGACCAGCGTGCACCCTTGAAACGCTAGTTCACTGGCCAGGAGGTGGGTCAAGTTTGAACCCACTCCCAGATTGATCTGGGAAAGCGATATTCAGATTTCAATTCAATTTCATTTCACAAGGAGAAAAAGGCACGCGGGGCGAAATCCCTCCGCTTCGGCTCATAGCCTTGGTTGGGTTTCCCTTTCCTGCTACTGTCCCGCCCTCGCAGGCGGCCAATCACAGCAGCGACCGGTAGGAACTTCTTTCCTGTCCCGAATTGCTTTCTTCTTTTCTCGTCCTGTTTTCTCTTTATCTAGCTCCCTTTCACGCTTCTATCACAAAGCTCCGTGTCCAGGCCACCGGTGCCTCCCTTGCTGGTCTTTCCAATGAACAACGCTTTTCTCAATTTCCTGAGAATTAGGTCTTATTAATTCTAAGAACGGCTCTAACGTCCACTTGCACGAGTGAGTCCGGGTTATCATCCTTCCCGGCTTGCATAGTCTGGAGAGACTTCATGCTCACTGATGCTTGTTTTGTGCAATGTGCCATGTGGCTTTTGCTAATGCTGAAAGTAACAATGTGTTTTCAGTGTAATTTACTGACGTGGAACAGCTTTCTCCTGCATCCCGGCGATGTAACCACTGACAACCAGAGCTCCGGCTTCTGTCGGGAGTCGGTGCCTAGGAACAGGAAACAAGATTTCCGGGGACCTCACCATCCCAATTCCATCTTCATCAGTCCCAGAGAATTAACTAGCAAGGAGCACGTGAGGGGGTCGCTTGACGCTTCTTCTTAAATGCGCGTCCCAGTCCCCGTGGCCCCGCTCTGCCCCCACTCTCCCTGCGCGGCTCTGTGGGGCTTTGTGAGCACACGTGCGGCATGCAGACAGACCGCCTCGCCCGCCCTCACCTCCTTTCCTTTGCATCTGGGCCCGGGCCTCCTCTCGGGGGCAGGTGCCTTCCACCTGCGTCTGAGAGGAGGTCCCTGGAGCCTCATTCCGTCTCTGTTATAACACCCCCCCCCCCCTTTTGGCATCTACAACATTTCTCTCTCCTTTGACTCTTTCCTTCCTGCTCGGAATTATGCTCAAATCCCCCAGGTTTGGGGAGAAACGGGACTGAGGACTTCAGACGCCCACCCTACTCCTTGGTTGGGCGCTTCTTGAACTTGGTTTCCGGTTCTCCACACCCACCCTGAAATCTGGCTGCCCCCACCCGCCCCCTCGCTCAACTGTCGACATTCCCCAGGGTCGCCACCGGCCTCGCCAGCCGTCCCGTGACACGCGGGCGTCTCGTTATCTTCATCTTGACATGGTTGCGTCTGCCTCCTCCTTTGAGACCCCCCTTTGCTTGGTTTCCATGACACCATGATTCAGAGCTCCCTTTGTGCCGAGTTCCCCCTTCTTTAAACCTCCCTGCTCTCTAACTCTATTCACAAATCAGTCCTCATTAACTCTGCCCGCCTTCGTCTGCTCTTCCTCCGTAGTGTGAGCTCATCCGCTGCCCAGGACACGGCCCGGGGACCGCGTCAGAGCCTTTCCCTGCAGGCGGGACCCACCCGGAGCGCCGGCTGAGGGCTGCGTCTCCAACTCACAACGTCTAAATTAGAATTCACTTTCTCTCCCTGGCCCCTAAATTGTCTCATCTTCCTATTTCCCTATTTCTATCAGGTTTAAAAGAAAATCATTTAAACCTCAGACTTCTTTGGGTCTCCACTTCCTTTCTTGACCATGTCACTCATGCCGTTTCTTTCTTTCGGGTCTCATGGCCTCCAGCAGGAACTCCAACTTGACCCCCCCAGGTCCGGGTTATCGCCACAGACCCCCATGCAGGACGCTGTCACCAGCGTCTCTCCAGCCACCTGCCCTCACCATCCCAGACAACCCCAGTCTTAAAATACGTCCATGCCGGCACCAGCAATCCACACCAAGAATGCACGGCGTTCCGTGCCGCCTGCCCAGGAGCTAACCCTTCATGGAGAACCTTGAACAAAAGCTTTAAAATGTGGAATGCTTTTAAGATTTTTTTGAACTGGGAAATTATGAAAAAAACAATGCAGATGACTAAAGATGACCCGTGGCAAGGTGGGCAGGCAGTGCCCGGAGGCAGGAACGCCTGCTGGACGTTGGGGCCAGAATGTGGAGGGAAAGGCAGGCAGGACACCGAGCGGCCACGTGGAAGGACCACCCGAGAGGGGCGCCAAGGGAAAGCGCTGAGCCCCGGAAGCTGATGGAGTGGCTGTGGGGGCAAGGGAGAGGAACAGTCCTTAAATCCTGGTTCTACAGGATTAGTAGGATTGTGAGAAAACTGTGTTGATTGGAAAGTCAGAAATATAACTGTTTGGGGACAGAGAGAGTTGTGATTTGCATTGGAAAAAGCTTTGTTAATGACATCCACAGGTAAACGTGACTGACAGCTGGAGACCCATGAGGGGTTGGTGAGCATAGGTCAGCGCTCTGGGCAGCTCCCACGGCCTTTCCCGAGGGAACACGCCAAAGGCCCGGAGCCCCGCTGCCCTCTGGGAAAAACGGGAATGAGAGGTTCTGTCACTCACAGCAAGAAAAGACGGTAACAGAGTTTCAAAAGTGTGGTCCACGTGAATAAAGCTTCCTTCCATGTAAAGAAACAAGAAGCCACCCTGCTTCCCCGCCTGGATGGGGGGGATGGTGAGGAGAGAGGAGTCTGCTAGGAAACGGGGTTCACTCCGGCCCTGCCTCGCCCTCCGTGCAGTCATCACCCAGTTCACTGCGCGACGTTTGGGGTTCAGAAAGGGAGGGTTTGAGCGCGATTTCTGTGCTGTTGTTAAAGTGGTACTTGCCCTAAGAAGTGGCAGCAGGGAACGATCACCAGGGACAGGGAGCTCTGGCGGGGTGGCCCCTTGTGAACCCCAGACTGTCCTCACGCAGCTGGGGGGGGCCCCCGCGGGTGCCGGTGGAAACGCACGGTACCTGTGGGCCGGGACCAGGGCACCGTGTCCCCCCGCGTACCGGAGGGTCACTTGTGCCTGGGCCCCCTTGGCCGGGGCTCCCCACGCGCACACGGGGCTCTGAAGGCTGCAAGGCCACGCCACGTCTCCAGGAGCCTCACTTCCCGCTGCCCCTCTGCCCCGCAGCCGAGGCCCCCCACATTCACTGCCGGTAAAGGAAATAACAAAGACAACACAGTCCGCGCTGTGGCCTGCACAGGGGAGCGCGTCCTGGAAACGCAGTCAGGGCCCCACGCTGCGGAGGGCGCGGCCCCCAGCGCTGCGCCTTCCCCTGCCCTCGCCAAGCCCACCTGCTCTGTCCCCCGCGGGCTCCAGCTGCTCTAGGGATGCAATGAGCCTTAAGATGTTAACGGTGGACGCTGATTCCATACTTTATTATTTGCAAACCTTCTCCATTTTCAGCAGGAGACCTGGATGTCTTAATGAACGAGTGAGCAGTGTGGGTGTTTGGGGCACTGAGGGAAATATTTGGGCACAGAGCCTTTCACTTCCTTCTCAGCTTATTCATACGCTAATGTTTCAGCGGGGGTAGGTATTTGTTTGTCTGTGCTTCCTTTTTATTCTTTTGAGCTAAAGTTTATTCATTTAATAAAACGCCCAAATCTTAAATGTACTATTAAAGGACTTCCAACATGGCATGCATCTTTGCTACCCAAACTCCGATGAGCATCATCCAAAAAAAGCACCTTCAGATCCTTCAAAAACTACTGTGACCTTCTCTCCACTCATCTCAATTTTTACCCCATGGTAAGTTTTTATTGTTCTAGAATTTCAAAAATGGACTCTTTGGAGCAAAGCTTCCTTCACTGAGCCTGAGATTTTGGGGCTTACCCATGTGGTTCTGTGTATTTTTCTGAAGGAATTGCATTTGTATGAACGCACTATAGTTTGCTGACCCCTTATGCTGTTGACGGGTACTTGGGCTGCTCCAGGTTTGGGGTTCTTCGGGGAAGGTGCCAAGGGCATTTTGTGCAGTTCTCTTGGTGGACTTGCTTGTATTTCTCTTTGCTGAATCCCCAGGAGTAGAACCTCTGGGCCAGGGACCCTTTTCCAGCGTGGCTGCCCAACTCCAGATTCCATCGAGAAGTGTCAGAATTCCACATGCCTCACAGCCCCGCTGATCTTCGGTATTGGAAATCTTTTCCTTTGTCTACTCTGGTGGGTGAGTGCTAACTCACCGTGATTTTAACTTACATTTCCCTGATTAATGATGTTGAGCATGATTTCATAGATTTATTGGCAATTCATATGTCTTTCTAGATGAACTGTTGGTTTGAATCATTTAGCCGTTTTTATTGACTTTTTTAAAATAAATGAGTTGTAAGAGCTCTTCATAAATCCTATCCTGGATACCAGTCCCGTGTCAAATTTAGGTTTGTTTGTTTTTGTCAGACATATGTTTCTTATTTCTTTTATTTTTTGTTTTTGTCAGATATATGTTTTGTAAACAGTTTTTCCCAGTGTCTTGCTCATCCATTTTCTTAACAATGCCTTTTTATGACTAAAAGGTTTAATTTTGATAATGTCCAATTTATCAATATTTTATTTTATCATTATTGCTTTATATGTACTAAGATGACTTTGTTTTAGCTCAAGATGTAAAGACATTCTGTATTTTTCTACAAGTTTTATTATTTTAGCTTTTATACATCTCACATTAATTTGGGGTATGGTGTGAGGTAGGGGTTGAGGCCTCCTTTTTCATGTAAATACAATTATGTTTTTTTCAATTTGTTGTTTATTTATACTTGCTCCATTTCTTTCCTTGGTTGAATTAGCTAATGGTTTTTCTGTTTGACTTTTTTTTTTCTGCAGGGGCAGGCACCAGGAATCTGTTTCACCTTTTTTAGCCCTTTATGGTTTTTTTAGAGGAGTTGTAGGCTTATGGAACAATTATGCATAAAACACCGAGTTCCCACATACCCCCCTCTCCACAGCACCGCACCCGTGGGGGAGCTTCGTCACACTTGTTGAGAGCATGTGAGAGCCGTACCAGTAACTACAGTCCATGGTTTATATCAGGGTTCCTGTTTGTGTCTATAGTCTTATGGCTTCTAATTTTCATTCCAGCAACATATGTACAACCTGAAATTTCCCCTTTTAACCACATTCAAACACATAAGCTCAGTGCTACTAATGACGCTCTCAGCGCGCTGCCCTCACCACTATCAGCCCCAGACTCTCCTGGACCCCGTTAGGAACAGCGCGCCATTGAACCCCAACTCCGCTTCCCGTTCCCTCTGGATTTGCTTATTCGAATTATTTCATCTCAGCATACAGGTTTTATAAATGTTATTGAACTTCTGAGAGGAAGAGCTGTGGGTTTCATGACTTTTCTCTATTGTTTTTCTGTTTTTTATTTTCATTCTATTCTTTACAGGTAAGCGGCCTCTTCTACCTACACTTAAGGATTTGCATTTGAGTCAAGTAAATCGCCCAGCTTCTCAACCCTGATTAAATCTGTAGTTCATACTTGTACCGCCAAATACCTCTCCAGCAGATGCCGTCTGATGTGAAACATAAAGCACAAAATGAACATAAAGATGAATGCGCTTGCGGGATAAAACCACGCGGGACAAAACCACCAGGGGAAACAAGTCACTGAGCCCCCAAGTGCCCGCAGTCTGCTTTGCTGACCTTTTCCCATAGCGAACAGGAGCTTTCAGATGTGCCCAGGCTGACCTGCCCTTCCTAGGAACTGGGCTGCACTCAGGAAAGCAGGGCCTCTCCTGGTGCCGCGTTCGCAGCTCGGGGTGCCTTGTGGGCACCCCCAGGGTCCACTCTCACCTTCCAGCTGGCCATAGGACTTCACATTGCAGCCAGCCTTTGGGGTCATGCTGCCCATCACCCCAAGTTCAGCCGCAGCCTCTTTCCCTTGCTGCCGAGTGAACCACAAATGTCAACGTCTGTTTCTGCTCAGCGACTCTAAACTGAACGTGGACGCCGGTCCCCTTACATTCAGGGGCAGTGGAACAGGCCCTTCCTCCATGCTCGCTGCCCTGAGCCCTGGGACCGTGGCGCTTGGTGAGCTCAGGGTTTCTTGGAAGAACTGGGGTGACCTGTCTGGAACTCCTCGGGAGCTCTTCTTAGCAGCCGAAGGCCACTGGGAGCCACCACGGCGGGGCCTGGCATGCGGCCACAGAGCCCCTCCCCGTGGGCAGCTCAGCCCTGCCTCCACATCCGCCATCCTGCCACGCTCTCAGAGCTGCAGGACAGATGGACAGGCCCCTGCTGGGCTGCCTGTGGCTAGGAGGTGCCCCTGGTTTCTCAAGACACCTCAGCGCTGCACCCCCCAAAGCCTCATGGAAGCGGCGTCCACATCCACCTCCCCGGAGCCTCCCCCCAGGGACGCGGCTGCCCTCCAGGGAGTCCGCGGCTTCCCGTCAGCCTCCCACCCACCACCGCCCGCCGCTCCCCGGGCCGCTGGCCCCTGACCAGCCCCCCAGTCCATCTGGCCTGAAGCGCTGCCTGTATTCCCGGCGCAGACACTGGGATTCTCACCCAAACCTCTGTCGTCTTCTGCCATGAGCGCCACTGTGTACCTGACCTTTCAAAATCCCAAACTCTCTGACTTGATAGAAGAGAAGTTTGACGGATTGCAGTCTCTTGTGGTTTTCCTCCACTTCGGTGGACTCTCTGGAAACCAGTTTCTCCTTCGGACCAGGGAACACACTGAGGTGCCAGAGCCGCTCTGCGCAGGGTCATCTGTGCTTCTCACGTGGAAGGGAAAGGCCAGCCTCTGGCACTGACCAGCCCCCTTTGCAGAGATAAGAAGTTGCTTCTTTTGAAAGAACCAGTAAATGTTTGTGGAATTTCTGTGGGGCCCATCCACAGTGGCGAGAGCTGCAGGATTTGAGTCGGGGAAAGGGGCTTTTATAGTCAGGGCTCCATCAGGAAACATGCTTGTCTGGGCAATCGCCGACAGCACAGCACGTTGGAGGAAACGCAAGCAGAGGCGGGAGAACGAGCTCCTCACCGGGCCCAACGAGCAGCCCCATCCGGGACCCCTCTTGGGACTGAGGGAGCGGTCCTGGGTCTGCAGATGAGAGATCCCGGGGGGCTCTGACCCGACCGCAGGGGAGCAGGCCTCAGATTCCCCGAGATGGAGAGTGGAGGCCACGCCCAGAGACTGCAGCAGGGAATGGGGGCCCCCGCCTGCCCAGGGCCGACGCCTAGCGGCGACCTCAGATTTTCCAATTCAGGAGAAAGAACGCTTCTCTCACAGAGTTAACTATTTTACTACTTTCACTATATATGCGATTTTTGATGTTTCAAGTTTATTTAAATCTGAAAGATTGAACCTTTACAGAAGTCACATAATGCCATAGTAGATAGCCTGTTCTCCTCCAATCTCTGGGATGCTGATTTCAAATACTTTAGAGTGATAAAAGGCTAGCGATGCAGGGGCCTCCGCTGACAGCCCCACGTCCCTTCCCTTCACCGGGATCGTGCCGTCCCGGAACCGCTGAGGGGCCTGCCATCCACGCGGCCGGACTTTCATGCATCAGCGAATACCCAGTAAGAACACGTAGCCTGTGTCACTGCTGAGCTGCAAGTTACAAAAATGGTCTCCTGCAAACGTGGCTTTTGCAGCTGTTTGTATCCCGTGCTTGTTCTCCGACGTCCGCCTGGGTCGACAGGGCCATCCCTGACCTGGCCACGCCAGCTCCTCCAGCCTCCTGGGGCCGCACGTGGACGGGTCCCCTTGGGGCAGCCGCCTCCCTGTCCCAGGATGGAGGGGCCGTGGTCCCCACCCCTCAAACAGGGAGAGCGGTGCCTCTAGGCCAACGCCTGCCTTCACCCGTCCGCGGGAGCCGGGGGAGAGCTGCAGGCCACCGGCACGGATGCCACGCTCACAGTGGATGGGGCGGAGTGGCCAGCACGGAAGGCTGGACACGGGTGGCCGGAGCTGGGCGGGCACTGAGCACCACAGGGCCTTGGGCACTGGGCATCAGCCAGGCCTTTCACTGCCCGTGGGAGGAGCTGCCCCTGGCGGTGCTGGCAGAGGCAAGGCCAGGCGGGAAGGGATCTCTCTCAAGGGCCAGGAGGCCAAGTGCAGACAGGCTTGGCACAAACAAAAACCAAGGGTGCTGCTTCTCCACCCTCCCTGTCACTAGAGGTGACCCTCAGGTGGTCACATCCCACCATCAGGTAAAGCAGGTGCACCTGCGGGGAGGGGGCTGGGGGAGCTTTTCGCCCTGGCAGGTGTGTGTTCATCTCTGACATTGCTCAGAGTTTCTGGGGTTTGGGGAAAACAAACACTGGTTTGTCCTTGTCCCTATTATTGCTCATAAATTCTCTATTGCCCGCCGCCCTCACTGCCTGCTCCCTGGGCAGACGGCCCCATGGCCCCTCCCTTAGGGATGTCGCTGGACCACAGAGGCCAGGAACTAAAGGAGGTGAGATGTAGGAGCCAAGGGTTAAAACAAGACCTGCAGGTTTTGTTGGGAGCAGCTGACCTCGGGATGGGTTAGGGTTAGGGTTTGGTAAACTGTGGAGATTGTTAGGTAGAGCAGTCTGGGAGGAAGAGAATGTTTACCCCAAATGGTTAAGTATGAAGAACACTGAAAGATAAGAACTTTGTTCCCTCAGGAAATGCATGCATGCCTATTGTCATCCTGTGGTATATAACCAGGATTTGGTTAAGAATAAAATTGTCTGACGTCTGTCTGAAGTAAACTCAAGCTTCAGACCCCCTGAGCCCGTCTGTGTCTTTCTTTCTTCCTTTCTTTCTTTCCCATCATTCCTTAATATCCTTCAAGCTCTGTTTCAATAGGAAGCAACAGTGAGAGCTGAGCACAGTGTCCACAGAGAATTCTGAACGTGGTCACTGGGATAAGAAGTGGACGGGAAGTAAATAGACTAGAATTCTACAACGTTTTTGAGAGACTTGTACTGTCGAAGAATTCAGATGCCTGGCTTAAAAATTCCATGTTTCAGCTATGAATGGGTTTACCCTCCAGCATTCACTTCAGACATGGCCAGAGTAGGTGCTGGACAAAGAAGAGGCCCTCGGAAGGCAGAGCAGGGGCCATGGAGAAGCAGACAAGGGAGCCTCGAGCACAGCGTAGCAGCGGGGCAGCTGGGAATGGACCCCTGCCCCCCAAGCTGGGGGACGCTCCCTTGCAGCTCCTCCCAGCCTTCGCAGCTACTCCCATCTCTCACAGATCCTCCTGGCCGCTGCAGCTACTCCCGGCCATGTGTGTCTGTCGGGTGGGCCAGGCCAGAAGGTTTATCTTCCCACTTTGCTGGGTCTGGAGGAGACCAGACTTCATGGAGACAGCTACACCTCACCTGGGAATTCTGGGTTTCAATTTCTTTGCAGGAAGTGCTGAGACTGAACCGTGTTCCTTACAGTGTTCCCGTCATTTCAGTGTCTCTGGCTGCTTGCCACATGGCAGAGGCAGCACCCAGCACCCTCCTGAGCCTTGTCTCAGACCCCATAAGAATTCTCCAAGGCTGCCCAGCACGCCAGCGAGGGCCATGCGCCTCACTCAGATGTAACTACTTAAAACTTTAAAAGTTGACCAATCTTTTCCCAGTCATGCTGAACACATGTCAAGTGTGCATTGGCCACACCTGGCTGCTGTTGCCATACAGGACCAGGCTGGTGCAGGGCACTCCCATCGGGCAGGGCTGGTGCAGGGGGCTCCCATCGGGCGGGGCTGGTGCAAGGCACTGCCACCGGGCGGGGCTGGTGCAGGGGGCTCCCATCGGGCGGGGCTGGTGCAGGGGGCTCCCATCGGGCGGGGCTGGTGCAGGGCACTGCCATCGGGCAGGGCTGGTGCAGGGCGCTGCCATCGGGCGGGGCTGGTGCAGGGCGCTGCCATCGGGCCGGGCTGGTGCAGGAGGCTCCCATCAGACCCGGCTGGTGCAGGGCACTCCCATCGGACCCGGCTGGTGCAGGGCGCTGCCATCCGGCGGGGCTGGTGCAGGGGGCTCCCATCGGGCAGGACTGGTGCAGGGCGCTGCCATCGGGCGGGGCTGGTGCAGGAGGCTCCCATCGGGCGGGGCTGGTGCAGCGCACTGCCATTGGGTGGGGCTGGTGCAGGGGGCTCCCATCGGGCGGGGCTGGTGCAGGGCACTCCCATCGGGCGGGGGCGGGGCACACCCGAGGCGGCGCTGAGAGGATGCGCAGACGCAGGCCACGCCACCTCCGAGCGCTTCGGCACCCTTGCAGGTGAGAGCGCGCATGGCAGCTCCTCCATCTCCCTAGTGCCGCCGAGTGGGCGGAACTGGAATCTGTCATTTCGGTTTGCATTTCTCTGAATTTTAATGTGATTGAACAACTTCTCATATTTTTATTGCCTGTAGTGTTTTCTCTACTCCCTTTATTCTATGAGATGTTTTGTCTCTTAAATATCTGCAAGAGAACTTTATGTGCTCTAGTACTAATCCTCTGCTGGCAGTAGATTTGCAAATATCTTCTCCCCAACTGTGATTTATACTTAAACTTTGTTCTTTGTGTTTTTGCCCCAAAGAAGTTTATAATTTTAATGTAGTCAAACATTTCACTTATTTTTCCTTTAACGTGATTTTTTTCTCCATTAAACAAACCTATCTTACACCAAGTTAATTGTGATATTTTCATCCAAAAGATTAAAGTATTGTTTTTAACACTGAGATCTTTAATCCATCTGGAAGTTATTATGTCTTACACTGGGTAAAAATTTTATTTTATTTTCTGCCATATGGATCACTAATTGTCCAAATGTCATCTATTGAATAATCCTTTGCACCTTGACTTAAAACGCCAACTCTGTCATATCCCAAACTCCCATGTGCTCATGGGTCACCTTCTGAGCTGTCTGTTCCAATCCGTCAGTCTGTCCTTCTGCCAGTAACATGCCTCATTTCCTAAAGCTTATTTGTGAGTTTTCACATCTCCATGGGGTGGGGGGTGGAGGGGTAGCTCCCTTCTTACTCTTTTTTGTCAAAGTGGTTTTAGCTGCTCTTGACACTTTATTCTTACACATGGGTTTTATGACCAGTTCATTAATTTCAACATAAATCTTGTTAGCAAATTGTAGCAGACTGAAAAAAAGTGGCACCCCAAGAGATATCCCTGCTGGAATCCCTGGAAAGATGTAGTCTTACTTGGAAAAAGGGTCTTGGCAATATGACTTGGCAAAGGATCTCAGGACGGACAGATGGGCCTTGCTTTTCCAAGTGGTCCCAAAATGCATCTCACCAATCCTTCAGCACACACAGGGAGGAGGCCGTGTGATGAGGGAGCAGAGGCTGGGGTGCTGTGCCCACCAGCCAAGGAATGGCGGCCCCCGGAGCTGGAAGAGGCAGCGAAGGGCTCTCCCTGGAGCCCTGGGCTTGCTCAGCCCTGCTGACCCCTGCAGAATGTTTCTGTGGCTTTGGGCCATTACTTGTTACAGGAGCTACAGGAAACTAACACAGATACTTCTGGAATTTCGTTGACGTTAGATATGAGTTGGGGAGTTCATCATTTTTGTCTATTGTCTTATCTATGAGTACAAGCAACTGATCATTTTATTTAAATCTGCTATGTCCTGTGACCAGGTTTTTTTTTTTTGCTCAGAATTCTTTCTGCTTCCTACCATTTCTTATCCATGCTTCAGGTGAGATTCTAGATAACTGACCTCTGCTGTGACCAGGTTTTAAACTTTTCCCTGTAAAAGTCATGTGCCTCTTCTGTTAGAGTTATTGTTAGGTAATGTAATATTTGTTGTTAATGTGAATTGGATCTTTTTAACATTATTACATTATTCCATCATTTTGGGAAAATTCTCAGCCATCATTTCTACAAAGTTTGCTTCTACTCTTTCCTTCTCTACTCTTCTGGGAATTGCATGTATTTTAGACTTCCTCACTCTGTCATCTCTGTCTTGTACCCACCATCCTATTACTTTCCAGCATTTTGTGTCCGTGGTTCATTCTTTATAGATTTTTTTCAGATTGATCATCAATTTCTCTCTGGTTTATTATTAAATCCATTGATTTAGTTCTTAATTTCAACTGTTGCATTTTTTCAGTTCTAGAATTTCCATTTTTAACAGTTCCAATTTACTGCCCAAATGCTCATTCCTAATTTTTAATCTTTTTAAACAGTTTTTGTTGTCTTTTAAACCTAGAGTCTACTGTCTCATTAATTTTCTTTATAAGACTTTTGGATTGTGTTCTTTCTATTGTATTTTCTCTATTTTATTATTTATTAACTTATATTCATTATTTTCTTCAGTTTCTTTCTTTGTGCTTACTGTGCTGTGGTTAGATACTCAGGGCATTCATTTCCATCTATTTTATTTTCTAACATAATTTTCCTAAATAGTCTTCAGTATCATCATACATGCTTCGATAGGTAATACATTATTTAAATTTCATTCTAAAGCTTTAAACTTCTATTATGATTTGTTTTCTTGAATCCTTAAGTTATTTAGAAATATTTCAAAATTCCAAATATAATGTCTCAGGTAACTTTTTATGATTAATTCTTAAGTACTTTTTTACAATCGTCAAGAATGTTTTCTAAGTTAAATGATTTTATTTTGTTAATACTTTTCTGAAGATCTAGTAAATAATATTTATTATCAGTGTCCCATTGCACTTGAGAAGAAGTGTATTTTATAATGTTGGTTCTACATACGAGTTTTTAGATTGTGCTATTCAAGTGCTAGATCTTATTTCTAGTGTCCTTAACCTAAAACTTATTGACAGAGAGACCTATCTTCCGTTTTTATGTAGTGCTATTACTATCTATTCTTAATTTTGGAAATGTGAATTTCATGTAGTTTAAGGCTATGTTATTAGAAGCATACGAGATCATTTATAATGACTTTCTTTATCCTTAACAATGCTTTTTTGTCATTTTTGTTTTGCCTCACCTTCTACTTTGTCGGATATTAATACTGCTACACAATTTAGTTACGTTCTGTGTTTATCAGTATCTTTTTACAATTCAATAAAATATTTAGGTACATGTTATTTTAAAAGGCAGATCTAAATCTATTTTCTTTACTAGGTTAATTTGTTCACATTTGTTGTAATTCTTGATATAGCTAAATTAATTTTGTTTTTTATTCACCATCTTTTTTTTCAGCTGCTACATTTTTGAAAATGATTACATTTTATTTCTTTCTTAGTTTTCTACACATTTTGATTCCATGATGGTTCCCCCTATATTTTAAAAATGTGACAAAATTTATATTTATCAGTTGTTCTCTTTTCCTTCCAAATAATACAAAGACAGGGATTCTTTAATTATTTCTCTTTCTCAGCTTATCTGTCATTCTGGTTATTGCTATCTAGTATTTCAGTTCCACCTTTTAAAAATCCATTAATATTTGGAGGTAAATGCCTATTTTTATTTACTAATATATGTATCTGTTTCTTCAATGCTTTCCTTTTGTATTTAGTATCTTTCTTACAAATAGTTGCTTCATTAATAATTCAGGTAGAGAGAGGATTTATTCATAGTAAATCATGTCTTTAAATGATAATTAACTAAGCATATGAGTATAGGCTGAGTGATGGTTTTAGCTGCGTAGAAAATTCTATATTCAGCAATTTGAATTATTGCATTTTTCTGACTGAATAGTCTACCGTCATTCTAAGAGCTGTCCTCTACAAATATTTCTCTTCTCTTTCATCGCTTTTAATATTTTCTGCTATTGGTGAGTTGCAGCTTCGTTATGATGTATCTAGATATAGATTTATTTTTATTTATCATACTTTTCAATATGAAGTTTCACATCATTCTCAAACCCTAGCAAATTCTCAGTAGTTATCTCTGTGAATATTTCCCTTCCCAACTGTGGCTATTCTGAGCTGGGGGCACTGCCACCCTCAAGCTGGAACTTCTCATCTCTCCCCCAGGCCCCATAACCGGCTTCCAGGGCTGAGTTCTGTGTATTGGCCCCTAGTTTATATTCCAGTTCACCAATTCTCTCTACAATTATGTCTCGTTCACATTTTTATTTTTTCTTATTCAATGGCTTTATTTAATATTTTGCATCCTATAAGTTCATTTTGCAAACTTTGCTTGTCAAAGTGTCCTGATCTGTCATTCTGATTTTAATTATTATTTTTAACGTCCTGAACATTTCTAAAAACCTTATTTACGTTTCCTTCAGATTTTTCTCTTATGTTACATTCCTCCTCTTGCTTGTTTGCAGGTTCTCCTTTCTCTGAGGACAAAGGGGTCTCTGGCTCTGGGCTGTGGGAATGTCCCAGCAGAGCAGCTGTCTGTGGGCCTCTGCCAGCTGCCCCAGAAGTCACCGGCCCAGAACCAGTTTTATGTCCATTTCTCAGCTTGAGATTCCTGAACTGTCATATCAGGATAACGCGAGACAGCCCACCTGCGTAAGCGACACTGGGGGCTTCAATCACCTTTTATTCTTTATTCTTTTATTCTTTACCCACAGGCCTAAATAAAAGCAAAGGTTTTGTTTAACTGAGTCAGCTCCACAAAGCGGCAACAGTTCTGAGATGATTTAAAGGAGGTTGGTATTTGGTGGGGGAGGGCAGCCAGTGTTAGCTCAGTCTCCTTTTAGTTTAAAGTCTTATTTCTTAGCATAAATGGTCCCGCACTGCCCTACACCTTGCCTTGTTCATCTAACAATTAATCTTGTGATTATTCTCTATCAATAACGATAAGGTGCTCCTGCCTTTTTAGTGGCTGTACAGTGTTCCAATTGTGATGATGCAGAATAATTCCTGTAACCAGATGTTGACTGTTTCCAACAACATTAGTAAAATTTAAAAATGTGGAGAAAAAGAATATTTTTGATAAATATGTTCCTAGTTCTTTTTCTTTCATACATATGTACTTCTTATGTAAACTTCTTACATGATTTGGTACCTTAAATTTTTATTTTAAAATGGCATATTTTAAATCTTTAAATATTCTTCAGGAAGTACCATGACTATATAGTTGTACTTTTTAGATATGTATCAAAATTTATCCTTATCATATATTTAGATATGTTCTATGTCCCAAACTTCACTAATATAAGCTACACCATGATGCACGTCCTTACAAATAAATTTTTGTACATCTCTCTTATTAGTATTATTGCTGATTTATAATAAATTTCTGGAAATGGAATGATCTGTTCAAAGGCATAATTTCTTACGGAATTTTGTTACTTTTTATCGAATCATCTTCTAAAATTGTATTCCAAATTCTTTGCAATCCTCCAGAAGAGTGCAAGTGACTATTTCTTCTTATTCTTTTAATGTTTCCAAATTTTCTATTTTCCCAAAAATGGTGTGCATCTCACTGTTCAAATGTACTTTTCTGTGGTGAAGTTGAGCATCTTTTCACATGTATATACTTTCTTCTATGAATAGCCTATTTGTGCTTCTTGCCTATTTTTCTATTTGTTTTAGTTTACCAGGCTGCCGAAAGCAGATACCATGAAATGTTAGGCTTAAAGAATGGGAATTTACTAGCTTTCAGTTTTGAGGTTGAGAAAAATATCCAAATAAAAGCATCATCAAGGCGAGTCTTTCTTCCCAAAGACGGCTGGCGGGACCCTGGGCGTCTCTGCACGTGGCAGGGCACACCGTGGCGTCTGCTGGTCTCTCCTCTCCTACGTTTTGTCGCCTTCGGCTTCTTGCTTGGTGGCTCTCTCTCTGTCTGTCTCTGTCTGTCTGTCTCTCTCTCTCTTCCATTTAGATGGGGCCCCAATCAGTAAGAGAATTAGGACCCCATTCTGATTGGTTTGGGTGACACACTAACTGGAGTGACTTCAAAGAGAGACCCCAAGCGATGGGCTCCAGCAGAAGACTGGCTTAGACCGAAGAGCATGTTTTCTGGGGAACACACAGCTTCAAATCACCATTCTACTGGATTCCGTTTCTTTGTAACATTCCTCGTTTGCGTGGCTGCTGTATACCAGATTTGGGGGAAGGGTATATCAGGTTCCATTGCAAACCCGATATGGAATCTTCCTTTTCATCGCATGGACCTGACCCCTTGCTTGGTGTAGAATTCTGGGGTCCCCAAGTAGAGCAGGAGAAAGCTTCGACTTGGGCCTTCCTGGGGGTGGGAAAATGGGCCTCTTGGGATTCCCTTCTGTCCACCCATCTGCCGTGATCGTCCTCCGTCAGGACGTAAAGCTGACTGATGTCAGGAGCACTCAGCCATTCATCAGGCTCAACGGGCACAAGCCTGGAATGTGGGCGCCCCGAGGGGGCTGGCCGACCTCCGAGCAGTTCTGCTCCGAGAGCTTTATCATTCACAACAGTCAGGACCCCCACCGGCCCCCCACTGGCACGCCAGCCGGCGGGACTGGGAAGCCGCAGCACCTCTGGCCCAGGTCCATTGCCATGGGAACAGGGTCTGAGCGCCGCCCGGACTGGGTGGGTGAGGAGCCTCACCCCAGCCCAGCCCAGGCTGGGGGATTCGAGGGTTCCGCTGCGGCTTCTCTTCTTCTTACTCCCCCCAACACCACTCTGCCTTCTCTAGACCCGAGAGGCTTCTTGGACTTCTTGCCCAAATTTGCACAGCATCCCACAGAAATACCTAGATGATGCTGGCAAAGGCAGGATGCTGTCAGATGCAGTGTTATTCCTTCGCTCGTTTACTGAGAGATTTTGGAGAATGGAGCGGAGTCAGGCACCGTGGACACGTGTGACTTCCTCCATCTCACTCGGATGTTCGGACGCCAGCCTCTTGCAGGGAAGCAATATGGCTAGGATCTATGGTTTTCCAGCTTCAGTGTGCGTGAAAATTACTACATGCCACTGTTCAAAATGCAGACACCGGCATCTCACTTCCAGAGGTCCAATAACTGACATGCGGTTTTTAACAAGCTACCCCAGGCCACTCTGATGAGGTTTCAGCATAAAGGAGAAAACGCTATGCCAGGGGTTCTCACAGTGCAGCCCTTGGGCAGCCTCACTGGGTCCAGTGGGCGTGATGGTTAAGCCCACGTGTTAACTTGCTCAGGTTAGGATGTCCACTTGGTCAGGCGAGCACTGGCCTGATGGTTCCTGAGAGGGCATCTCATGGACGGATTTAAATGTACCAGTCAGCTGATTCTACAGCTGATGACATCTACAATCAACAAAGGAGATTGCTCAAGCAACGGGGCACTCATATCCAATGAGTTGGAAGTCTTAGGCAAGAACATAAGAGTTTAGGAGTCAGAAAGAAGAATTTCTATGTGTTAGTTCAGAAGGTAACATTGAACTCCAGGAGAATTCAGTGTTACCTTCATTGAAGTTTCCAACTCGCAGCTTCTCTGGGGGAATTCAACTCCACATTTGTTGAGTTTCCACCTTGCACCTGCCCTACAGAATTCGGACTCACTGATCCTCACAGCCACGTGCGCCAATTCCTATAACAAATCCATTACTGGACAAGGAGGACCCTTGCATACTGCGGTGGTATTATGGTGTGGTGGTATTATGGTTATTATGGTGTGCTGGCATTATGGTGTGGTGGCATTATCGTGTGTTGGCATTATCGTGTGGTGGCATTACAGTGTGCTGGCATTACGGTGTGGTGGCACTACGGTGTGGTGGCACTGCGGTGTGGTGGCACTGCGGTGTGGTGGCACTACGGTGTGGTGGCATTACGGTGTGCTGGCATTACGGTGTGGTGGCACTACGGTGTGGTGGCACTGCGGTGTGGTGGCATTACGGTGTGGTGGCACTGCGGTGTGGTGGCATTACGGTGTGGTGGCACTACGGTGTGGTGGCATTATCGTGTGTTGGCATTATCGTGTGGTGGCATTACAGTGTGCTGGCATTACGGTGTGGTGGCACTACGGTGTGGTGGCATTACAGTGTGCTGGCATTATGGTGTGGTGGCATTATCGTGTGTTGGCATTATTGTGTGGTGGCATTACAGTGTGCTGGCATTACGGTGTGGTGGCACTACGGTGTGCTGGCATTACGGTGTGCTGGCACTACGGTGTGCTGGCACTACGGTGTGGTGGCACTACGGTGTGGTGGCACTGCGGTGTGGTGGCATTACGGTGTGGTGGCACTACGGTGTGCTGGCATTATGGTGTGCTGGCATTATGGTGTGGTGGCACTACGGTGTGGCGGCACTGCGGTGTGCTGGCACTACAGTGTGCTGGCACTACGGTGTGGTGGCATTACGGTGTGCTGGCATTACGGTGTGGTGGCACTACGGTGTGGTGGCACTGCGGTGTGGTGGCATTACGGTGTGCTGGCATTATGGTGTGCTGGCATTACGGTGTGGTGGCACTACGGTGTGGTGGCACTGCGGTGTGCTGGCACTACAGTGTGGTGGCATTATGGTGTGGTGGCATTACGGTGTGCTGGCATTACGGTGTGGTGGCACTACGGTGTGGTGGCACTGCGGTGTGCTGGCACTACAGTGTGGTGGCATTACGGTGTGCTGGCATTATGGTGTGCTGGCATTACGGTGTGGTGGCACTACGGTGTGCTGGCATTACGGTGCGCTGGCATTATGGTATGGTGGTATGGTGGGGGACTTGTTTGGATGCCACAAAGCAGACCTTCTGATGGGCCAAACTCTTGGGATAGGGCCCAAAATCTGTGTGTTCACAAGCCGCACAGGGTTTCTGACGCACACTCAGGTTTGAGAAATGCTGAACCAGTGCGTGGAGAAGACATCAGGTGCTAGCCTGAGGTCTCTGAACAGGAGAGCATTAGCTCCCTATTTCCCAGGGAGGACGAGGGGCTAAAGCTCTCTGAGAACCTTCTGCAAAAAATATTTTGCAAACTGTTCCATGTTGTATCATGTTTTTTCTTGAAATAAACTGCACTTGGCTAAACTTTGGGTCTATTATTCAAATTCCAGAGGTATTTCCTGAGCCCCAATGGCACAGATTCCACCAAGCTCACAAACAACAGGCAGAAATGCCCACAAGAACCCCAAGGGGCTGCAGATGAGCTGCTGAGTGTGTTGCTGGCAAGTAGCTGCCTTCCCTTCTCTTCCCCTCCCTTCCCTTCTTTCTTTCTTTTCTTATGTAAAAAGATGGGTTCCATGGCATGTGGCTTCCCAGCTCATTCTCTTCACTGGCTCATTCGGTCTTAATTACCAGGTCGGCTTCTTCAATTGCAGCGTCTTCCCTTAAGGAGCATATGGCAGCAGGCGCAGACAATGCGTTACTAAAAGGAGAAGAAATCTCCCTTTACATAAGGGCCATATGCAGTCCAAATTTATCCATACAGTATCCCTGAAATGTGTATTTTAAAGCCTCTTTTCTGGCGTCCTCAGGTACTGGCTGCCTTCTCTTGCATATTTGACAGTGAGCCTTCCCAGGAGCACGAAAAGATGGTGAAAGGACCTGTTTCAAGTTATTCCCAGAAGCAGCGGCTCAAAGCCTCCCTGCCGGTTGCCCCCTCGGAAGGCCATCTGCAAACCTCACACCCGCACACCCTGTCCTCTCCCCCAGACCCAGCCTCAGACTCAAGGGTCCCGCCCAGGCCCCTCCGTGAAAGCTGCAACGCCGTGACGTCCCCACGCTGCATGTTGTGGGAGCGAAGGCCGGCGTTGTTCCCCGGTCCCCCCCAGCCCAGGGAGCGGCAGCCGTCAGCGCTGGCTTTACAGACACATCCTCCTGTGAAAGCCCGTCTGGAGAAGCGCGTCCCTCTCCCCCCACAGCTGAATTTGCTGCCTGGTCTTCAGCAGCGGGCCTCGGAGGGCCCCTTAGACAGACCCTGCCGAGATTTTTGTCATTTTCAGCTCGCTGGGGCTCCCGCCGTCGTGGGGCTCATGTCCCAGCTGTGGTGCCGCTGCCACCTGATAGCCTGGCACGGCGCTGCTGACATCACCGTCTGTTGCCATGGACACCACCCGCCATTCCACAGGGGCTGCATGCAGAGGACAGCTGCTCGGAGAGCAGCATCGGTTTAAGCATAAATCCCTCGGATATTTAGCCAAGAGGCAAGTCCGATGTGGAGGACGGAGGAGGTGGCCATGCCACTTCTAAGGTGCTGCGTTCTCAGGGCTCGTCTCTGGGGACCGCCTGGGGACCGCCTCCTCATCGAGCTCAAACCTCAACTCTGCAGCCTGTGAGCTGTGTGCCCCCACGGTCTGTCTCGGTGTTTCCAGCTGTAAAGTGGGCTGATGGCAGGACTTGCCTCTTGGACAGCTTTCAATTAGGTCATTCATTAAGCACTGGAAAAATGAGGCACATATTAATTACCCAATAAAATTAACTTTTATTAGGAAATGAAAGAAGACAGCTACAAATAAGGAATAGACTAAAATCAGAAAAGACAGCAGGAAGTGAAAATCACACAAGAAAAGGACAGGAAACAGCAGATTGAATATTGCTGAAGACAGAATTGTGAAATTGAGTGAAAAGTTGTAGAATTATTTTCGAAACTTAGAGGAAAGGGCTACAAAGTAAAACGACGAATATATCATATTCGTGGGTAAGATAACATGAATCTAATTCCCAGACTTGCAGGAAAGGTGGGGGCAGGGCAGGCGGGCCCACGCCTGTCCGTGGGGTAGCAAGACAGGTGGGCTCATAGAGGAACTGCGGCGCGAGGGTCCACGGGTGCTGGGCAGGGGGTGGCAAGGCTGAGGAGAGCAGGAGTCTGATCAGCCGGGGTCCCCCAGGGGCGGGCAGTGGCCGTGGGAGGTGCCAATCCGAGGGACCCGACCATCCTGTGTCCACTGTCCCAGGGGCGGCTGGCACAGCCTCCCTGACGCCCTGCAGCTGGCAATGCCGCAGCGAGCCTTTACCTGATTGGATTATCTCGTCGTGGCAGGCACGCCTTAGTGGGTCACAGATGTAATCAGCCACAAATACATCAGCCTTCTGGTTTATCAAGCAGCCATGACTTATCCTTGCAGCAATGGTCAGGCCAGTGCTTGCCTGACTAGACAACTGGGCATAATTACTTGGCCAAGTTATCACTGGAACCTAACCATCACAAGCATAAAGGAAAATTGAAATAATAAATGGAAAAATAGATCTCACAGAGGTGAAAGATACTGTAGACAGAATTAGAAATATACTAGAGGCACCCAATAGCCCAGTCAAAGAAGCAGAGAGAAGAATAAGTGAGCTAGAAGACAGGACACTTGAAATAAACACACAAAAGAACAAATGGCAAGAACTTTGGGGAAAAAAATGGAACCAGGTCTCAGGGAAATGATGGAGAACAAAATGAGCACAAACATAAGAATCGTCGGTGTCCCAGAGAACAGTAAAGGGCTTGGAAGATTAGTTGAAGACAACATCAGGGAAAACTTCACAACCCTTAGAAAAGATATGAATATGGAAATCAAAGATGCCCAATGAACCCCAAATAGAACACATCCAAACAGGCCAACTCCAAGACACACACCGACCAAACTGTCAAATGCTGAAGAGAGGCAGGCAGTCCTGAAAGCAGCATGGAAACAGCGACCCACCACATACAGGGAGACCACCTGAGACTGAGCTCAGACTACACGGAGGCACCACGGAAGCAAGAAGGCAGGGGCGTGACTTATTTCAGTTCCTGAAGGAGAAAGGCTTTCCAGCCAAGAATTCTTTATCCAGCCAAGTTGTCCTTCACAATCAAGGGAGAAATTAAAATCTTCAAAGACAAACAAAGACTGAGAGAACGAGTCAACAAGAGACCCACACTACTGTGAACACTAGAGAGAGTCCAGTCAGCTGAAAAAAAACAGGAGAGGGAGGTCTGGGGAAGGCACAGCACTGAAGAGTACCAGTAACAGCAATTTAAAGGTGAAGAGGAGAGAGAGGGAGGTGGGGCAAGATGGCAGCGCAGTGAGGTGTGGCATTTAGTTCGTCCCCCAGAGCAGCTAGTAAGTAGCAGGAATAGTACAGAGCAACTGCGGGGGGGACCAGTGGTGCCCGGACACACAGTGTACACCAGTCTGGACCAGCTGGACTGGCCGAGACGCCACACAGAGTCCCCGAGCCATGGAGGCTGGCGCCCTCCCCACGGGCACAGCAGCCTAGTTCCCAGAGGGGAAAGGAAACAGACTTGACCAGCAGCAGCAGCTGAGCTCAGCCAAGCGCCAGCTGTAGAATTAATTAACACATTCTGACTACTGAACACAGGTCACAAGCACAGGTAAACCTGGAATAAGCACCAAAGGAACTAGTTTTTGCCCATCAGAGGGGTGTGGGGCTTACAGAAAAAAAAAGAGTTGGAAATCACAAAATACTGGACAAAGCCCCCAAGAAAAGAGCCTGGAGGTACACAGAGCCTTGTACCAACTCGAGCTCTTGATTGACATACCCAAGGAGTGGGGTTGCAGCTCTGAAAAGGCTTTTTCTGCTTTTTTTTCACTCCTTAACAGCTCATTAGATAGAACCGGGAGCACTTCTCAGGCTCTAGCACTGCTTCAGGCAAGGGTGAAATTAAGCTTGTCTGAAAGACAAACCATTTAGTCTGAAAGGGGTTAATTCCCTAATGGGTGTGTCTTCCCAAAGCAAAAGGGCAGGGCCCAGCTCAAGTGGAATCCCTCTTTCAGGGAATTCAGGCCCCAGAGGCTGGAAAAAGAAGCAATGGCAGCCATCCCACCGCCTCACCCCGTCTCAGCTTTGTCCCTGGCAGGGACAGTCTGCTGAAGTTAAAGGCACCACATCACTCTGTGCTGGTGGGAAGCCACAGCAGACAGACACCACATGCTGGGCAGGATGAGAATAGTGCAGAGTCTAGACGCTTCTTAGGGAAATCTGACAACCTTCTGAGTCTCACCCTCAGAGAAAACTGATGCTGGCAACTCTTTCCTTCTGAGACATGGGCTTGTCTGGTCTGGAAAAATCTAACTGGGATCCATAATATCTGAGGAGATCTTCCTCAAAAAAAGGTTCTACATTAGTTACAGTTCTTTAGAGAACCAGAATCAATAGACATATTCGTAGATATACAATTTATAAAAGTGTCTCACGTAACCTTGGGAACATGGAGTCCAAAATCCACAGGGCAGGCTGTGAAGCCGACGACTCCAATGGAGGGTCTGGACGAACTCCACAGGAGAGGCTCACCAGTGGAAGCAGGAAGAGCCTGTCTCTTCTGAATCTTCCTTAAAAGGCTTCTGGTGATTAGATTGAGCATCATCATTGTTAGAAGACACGCCCTTTGGCTGATTACAAATGGAATCAGCTGTTTATGCAGCTGACGTGATCATGATTTAATTCTATAAAATGTCCTCATTGCAACAGACAGGCCAGCACTTGCCCAACCAGACAAACAGGTACCATCACTTGGCCAAGTTGACACGTGAACCTGACCGTGACAGTCCACCCCCTGTCAACTTGGCAGCTGTACATACCACCTTAAACCATACCTGATTTCTAAATAGAAAGCAATAAAAGACATTTTTTTCTTGCCTAATAATACATAACTGTCCTGCATATAGCTGGAAACACATTAAATCTCCCCAGAACAAGGTGCAAGTCCTTGGGTAATATTCATTTTTAAACTTGATACTTTACAACTTAAATAGTATAACATGAACAAAACAGCATTACAGTCCTCGTTTCTGTAACTGATCACGTGGTCAAAGTTCATATTTATCACTACCTTCTTCCACTACCCATTCCATGTTCCCTTTACCCTCAGCAAGCACTTCAGTTGGCCATGGTTCTTTGCCTGGTGGGGTGACCCAAACCTTTATTCCTGAAGTTTCAGAGCCATTGGTAGTCCTGCCTGGATTGGGTTGTTGCAGTTTTCCATTGATTTTAATCACAGGGCATGGTAGTACTAAAGATGCCCTAGGGGATCTCCTATATTCCAGGAAAACTCTTCTTTACCTCCATTGTGTAGTTGCAGTCCTATTTTCCTGGTAGTCAGAGAGTAATGTAATCCCCTTCTTGGCTTGTTGATCCAGGGACATGAGCAGCCCAAAGTGACCAGGTGGCAGTCTTAGATTCCAGTTCAATGGAATCATTGTTGTTTCTCCTGGTGGAAGCACACCCCGTTTTGGAACTAAAACCTGTAGACCAGCAGAGCTCAGGGTCACAGGAAGCAAAAATTTTCCTAGTGGATCACTAGGGGTAATAGTGAGTGGCACCACACCCATTTCCACCCCTTGGTTCCTGGACCCATGGATCCTGGCTATGGGAGAAACAGCACCATACAGCGGACGCTGAGTCAGAGCATATACAGCTTCCTGGAGAACATTACCCCAGACTTCAAGGTATTGCCACCTAGTAAGCACCATAATTGTTTTCAAAAGGCCATTCCACCGTTCTATCAACCCAGCTGCTTCTGGATGATGGGGAACATGGTAAGACCAAAGAATTCCATGAGCATGTGCCCATTCCCACACTTTGTTTGCTGTGAAGTGGTTTCCTGGATCAGAAGCAATGCTGCGTGGAATACCATGACGATGAATAATGCATTCTGTAAGTCCATGGATGGACAGGAAAGCAAACCCATATCCAGAGTATGTGTCTATTCCAGTTAGAACAAATCGCTGCCCCTTCCATGAAGGGAATGGTCCAATGTAATCAACCTGCCACCATGTAGCTGGCTGGTCACCTCGGGGAATGGTGCCGTATCGGGGGCTGAGTGTGGGTCTCTGCTGCTGGCAGATGGGGCATTCAGCAGTGGCTGTAGCCAGGTCAGCCTTGGTGAGTGGAAGTCCATGTTGCTGAGCCCAAGCATACCCTCCATCCCTACCATCATGATCACCTTGTTCAAGAGCCCATTGGGCAATGACATGAGTTGCTGGGCAAAGAGGGTGACTGGTTTCCACAGAATGGGTCATCTCATCCACTTGATTATTAAAATCTTCCTCTGCTGAAGTCACCCTCTGGTGTGCATTCACATGGGATGCAAACATGCTCATGTTTTCAGCCCACTCTTTGCAATCCCTCCAGGAACCCGATATTGCTTCTGATTTACTATTTTGCTGGGTAGGAGCAGTTCTAATGGCTTCCTCGTGGCCCTTCCCACCATAATAGCCCTCAATCCACAAGTTAGAGAGCCAATGTGGGGATTCTGCTAGTTACTCAGTATGTCTATTCCAATTATGCATTCTGGAACTAGGGAAATCGCTATATAATGTGTCTGGGGGCCCACTGGACCCACTGTGAGACGGACCTGAACTAAAACTAAAATCACCTGACCTCCATAACCCCCCACTCTGACTGGTGGACCACAGTGACGTTTTGGGTCCCCTGGAATTAATGTCACTTCTGAACCAGTATCTTATAACCCCAAAATATCTGATCATTTTCTTTTTCCCAATGTACAGCCACTGTGATTGAAGGCCATAGGTCTCCTTGGGGAAGGCTTGGAAGAAAAGTAACAGTATAAATTTGTGGCAGTGTAACAGGTCCTCCCACAAAGAGACCTGGCCTCCCCTTCATTCAAGGGGCTCTGGATCTGTAAACTGTCTCAAGTCTGGGAATTGATTAAGGGCCATGACTATTTTTGTAATTCAAGTTAGACTTCTGTTCACTTGACCTAGAACTCTTTTGTTTATATAGCTCGAACAAGAATTTAGTAGACTGCTCTTCTATTGTAGTTCTAGGGACCCCATGACTTACTAGCTAATGCCACAAATCTCTGTGAGTCAGATTATTTGACTCCTGCTTTGAGTTAGCTGTCTATTATAATAGCCACGTCTCCCCTGTCTTTGATGATTAGGTACTGCCACCTGGCTTCTGCCAACTTGGGATTCCATCATCCCCACTGTGTTTAAGGATTCCAGCTCAGTGACAGCAGTTCCTACAGTAACATCTGATCTTCAGAGAAGTGCAACTGCAGAGCTCTTCAGGGATGATGGTGCTCGTCTCACAAATTTATTTCTCACTATTCTGGTAAAAGGTGCATCCTCCAGACATTCCTGGGGTGTAAGAGCAGGCTTTGCATGATAAATCCACTCTAACATTCCAATCTCTCTAAGCCTCTGGATCCCCTCATCTGCATTATATCAGAGAAGTTCTGGCATTTCAACTTCAGGTAATGTTGGCCACCTTTTAATCCATGTTTCAACCAACCACCCAAACAAGCTGTTAACACCTTTTCTAACTGCTCTAGCTATAACATTGAATGCAGAATCTCTGCTTAGTGGGCCCATATCAATAAATTCAGCCTGATCCAGCCTTATATTCCTCCCACCATTATCCCACACCCTTAAAATTCCTTGCTACACCTCTCTCTCCAGCCAATATGATGAGCAGTCTCACCACCCTCCCCCTCTCTGCATGGGACATGACTCCCAGGGGTGTGGACCTTCCTGGAAACATGGGACAAAGATCCTGGAATGAGCTGAGACTCAGCATCAAAGGACTGTGAAAAACCCTAGAATGAGCTGAGAATTAACATCAAGAGACTGCGAGAACCTTCTCGACCAAAAGGGGGAAGAGTAAAATGAGACAAAGTGTCAATGGCTGAGAGATTCCAAACAGAGTCGAGAGGTTATCCTGGAGGTTATTCTTACGCATTAAGTAGATATCACCTTGTTGTTCAAGATGTAGTGGAGAGGCTGGAGGGAATTGTCTGAAAATGTAGAGCTGTGTTCCAGTAGCCATGTTTCTTGATGATGATTGAACAATGATATAGCTTTCACAATGAGACTCTGTGAATGTGAAAACCTTATGTCTAAGGGGTATGGTACATACAATTTTTTTTTTCTCTATTATCATTTTATTTCTTTTTCCGTTGTCTTTTTATTTCTTTTTCTAAATCGATGCAAATGTACTAAGAAATGATGAATATGCAACTATGTGATGATATTAAGAATTACTGATTATATATGTAGAATGGAATGATTTCTAAATGTTTTGTTTGTTAATTTTTTTTAATTAATAAAATAAAGAAAGAAAGAAAGTAATAGAGGGAACAAATGTTAAAATAAATTTAGATTGAAAAGCTAGTGATCAATGAAAGGGAGGGGTAAGGGGTATGGTATGCATGAATTTTTTTGCTTTCTTTTTATTTTTTTTTCTGAATAGATGCAAATGTTCCAAGAAATGATCATGATCGTGAATATGCAACTATGTGATGATATTGTGAATTACTGATTATATATGTAGAACAGAATGATCAAAAGTAAAGAATGTTTGCGTTTGTTTGGCGTTTTTTTTTATATTTTAAAAAAATTAAAAATTAATTAAAAAAAAATTCCTTGCCACACATATTTCCCTGATTTCTGTCTATATAAATTGGAAAACTCACACAGTTCTTTTGGAGTATAACGTACCTCCTCATGTGTGATACTTTGTACTGCACCTTTAGGGGCCTGTTGGGACTTTAGTCTAGTTATAGGTCTGGAAGAAATGAGGGGTGGTGGGGGTAGGTCATGAAAATAATTGGAAATATCTTCCAAGCCATTTGCTTCAGGGCCTTCATTTGCAGTTTCGTCTGGTGAAACAGGATTAATCACTCTAGGACTAATCCCTTCAGGAGGAGGTTGGGTGGCCAACTCCTCAAGGCAGGCTTAGGTGGGGTGGCTATGTCCTCAGGGCAGACTTTTACAGGGTTATCTAGAGAAGACTCAGCATGACCTAGGGTTTCAACCTCAGCATCGACATCATTATCAATCCATATGTCACCATCCCATTTTTTCAGGGTCCCACTCCTTTCCAATCAATGCCCTCACTTTAACAGCAGACACCATGCAAGATTGAGATTTCAGTTTACGTTGTAAAGTTGCTACTCTAACAATAAGATTTTGAGTTTGATTTTCAGAGATCTTAAGTCTATGGCTACAGGAAATAAGATTTTCCTTCAAGACACTCATAGAAATGTTTATATCTGTCAGATGGCATGTAAGTTTCTCATTTGAAGCCTTTAGCCCATCCGTTTCCCTCATTAATGTATCCAGTGTATCTAACAACAACCAACCATATCTCTTGTTTCCACAAAACTCCATAAAAGGTGTCAAAAATATTATTCCCCAGAGCCTGGCTGCATACAAGCAAAGCATTAGAAGAATTGAATGGTGATATTTTGACTATCTCTTTTGCCAACTCACTCCATGGGTTGGCAATGTCAATCTGATTATGGGAATCAGAGTCCTTACTGCCTTTGAGTCCAGTCAGAGTAGAATACCAATTGTAAAAATGCACTTTTAAAATTCTGTTTCTTAAGAATCATTCCTGGTACCAAGGCATACTAGTCAGGGTTCTCTAGAGAAACAGAATCAATGGGAAATGCCCATAAATATAAAATTTATAAAAGTGTCCAAAATTCACACGTAGAGTCCAAAATTCACAGGGCAGGCTGTGAAGCTGACGATTCCGATGGAGGGTCTGGACAAACTCCACAGGAGAGGCTTGCTGGTCAAAGCAGGAAGAGAGCTTGTCTCTTCTGAATCCTCCTTAAGAGCCTTCCATTGATTAGATTAAACGTCACTCATTGCAGAAGACACTCCTCCTGGCTGATTAAAAATGGAATCAACTGTGGATGCAGTGATGTGATCAGGATTTAATTCTATGAAATGTCCTCATAGCAACAGATGGCCAGCACTTGTTCAACCAGACAAACAGGTACCACCACTTGGCCAAGCTGACGCATGAACCTGACCGTGACAGGTTCCATATAGGCAGGGCAAGAAACAGAAAACCAATAACTGAAAAATTCTGATCAGTTAAACAGAACCTATGCTGGAGGTCTAGAATAAGTTGAATTGGATGTCAAAGAACAGATAGAGAACAAAGCCATCCAACAAGAAAGTCCTAGGTAAAGGAGTGAAAACAGCATCCAGAATAAACTAATTAAGGAAATCAAATGTCTAGATGCAAGCAAAAATAATGAATCATACTAGGACAACTGAGAATATGACCAGGTCAAAGGAACAAACCAACAATTCAAATGAGAAACAGTAGTTGAAACAACTAATTCAGGATGTTCAAACAGACATGCAAAATCTCATCAAAAATCAAATCAACAAGTTGAGGGAGGATATAAAGGAGACATTGGGTGAACATAAGAATTGTCAAATGTCAAAGACAGAGATAGAATTTTGAAAGCAGCAAAAGAAAGCAATCCATCAAATACATGGGAAGCCTGAAAAGACTATGTGTGGATTTCTCAGCAGCAACCATGGAGGCAAGAAGGCAATTGTATGATAAATTTAAAATTATGAAAGAGAAAAACTTCCAACAAGAATTCTATACGCAGTAAAACTGTCCCTCAGAAATGCGAGGGAGATTAAAATATTTTCAAACAAACAATCACTGAAAGAATTTGTGACTAAGAGACCAGCTTTACAAGAAATACTAAAGGAAGCACTACAGACACATAGGAAAAGGCAGGAGAGAGAGGTCTGGAGAAGAGTATAGAAATGAAGATTATCAATAAAAGTAAAAAGAAAAAAAAGTGTAGTTATGTAAAATCTGAAAGACAAAATGGTAGATGAAAGTACTGCCTTTACTGTTATAGCATTAGATGTTAATGAATTAAACTCCCAATCAAAAGACACAGACTGGGGCAGTGTGACAGTGGCTCAGTGGCAGAATTCTCGCCTGCCATGCTGGAGACCTGGGTTCAATTCCCGATGCCTGCCCGTACCAAAATAAAGGGATAGACTGGCAGAATAAATTAAAAACAGGACCCATCTATATGCTGTGTACAAGAGACTCTAGATCCAAGGAGAAAAATAGGTTGAAAGTGAAAGGCTTGGGAATGATAATTCATTCCTACAACAACCAGAAAAGAACAGGGGTAGCTATACTAATATCTGACAAATTAGACTTTAAATGTAAAATAATTAAAAGAGACAAATAGAGACACTATGTATTAATAAAAGGAACAAATTTAACAAGGAGACGTAACAATCATAAATATTTATTCATGAAGCCATAGTGCTCCAAAATACATGAAGTAAACACTGACAACACTCAAGGGAGAAACAGACACCTCCAAGCATCTCCAAGACATCTGTGTCTCTGTTCTCTGAAGAAACTGTTCTCCAAGTTTCTACATCTTCTCTCTCTGTTGGCTGAAATCGTTCCATCATTTCTGTCTCTCTACAAAATGTTTCCCCTTTTAAAGGATTCCAGAAAACTAATCAAGACCAACTTGGAAGGAGTGGAGTCACATCTCCATCTAATCAAAGGTCACATCCACAAATGAGCATGCCATATCTTTGTGGAGATAATCTAATCAAAATTTCTGCCCTACAATATTGAATTGGGATTAAAAGAAATGGCTGCTCCCAAAAGATTAGGTCAGGATTAAAACACGGCTTTTCTGGGGTACATAATACTTTCAAACCAGCACAATGAATAGTAAAAAGACATTTATAGAACATTACACTCCACAAAAGCAGGAAACACATTTTTCTCAAGTGCTCATGGATCATTCTCAAGGATAAACCATATGCTGGGTCACAAAGCAAGTCTTAATAAATTTCAAAAGATTGAAATGATACAAAACACTTTCTCAGATCATAATGGAATTAAGTTGGAAATCAAAAACAGGCAGAGGGCCAGAAAATTCACAAATACATGAAGGCTAAACCACACTCTTAAACAACCAGTGTGTCAAGAAAGAAATTACAAGAGAAATCAGTAATATCTTGAGACAAATGAAAATGGAAACAAAACACATCAAATTAAGGGATGCAGCAAAGGCAGTGTTGAGAGGGAAATTTACTGCCATAAATGCCTATATTAAAAAAGAAGGAAGATGCAGCTTTAAGACAAGATAAACTTATGAAGCATGTAATAACATGGATGGACCTAGAGAATATTATGCTGAGTGAGTCCAGCCAAAAACTAAAGGACAAACACTGTATGGTCCCACTGATGTGAACCAACATTCGAGAATAAACTTGAAATATGTCATTGGTAACACAGTCCAGCAGGAGTTAGAAACAGGGTAAGATAATGGGTAATTGAAGCTGAAGGGATACAGACTGTGCAACAGGACTAGATACAAAAACTCAAAAATGGACAGCACAATAATACCTAATAGTAAAGTAATCATGTTAAAACACTGAATGAAGCTGCATCTGAGCTATAGGGTTTTTTTTGTTTTTTGTTTTTTGTTTTTTACTATTATTACTACTTTTATTTCTTTTCTCTATATTAACATTCTATATCTTTTTCTGTTGTGTTGCTAGTTCCTCTAAACAGATGCAAATGTACTAAGAAACGATGATCATGCATCTATGTGATGATGTTAAGAATTACTGATTGCATGTGTAGAATGGTATGATTTCTAAATGTTGTGTTAATTTCTTTTTTTTTTCTGTTAATAAAAAAAAAAAAGAACTGACAGCCATTATCACGTTAACCTCCAAGATCCCTCTGAAAGACCATGCCATGATATAAAAGTTTATAAATTTGTTGGGATCTTGATCTCTACATAAATTCAAACAATGTATTAAGTAACAAGGATATAAGTGTTAAAAAAGGTGTTGTGTGCATATTCTTTGACCTCAGACCTAGTAATACCATTTCTATGTATCCTGGAGACATTTGCACAAGACACAAATGAAAGGATATTGATGGCACCATTGTTCGGAATATAAAAAAAAATTCCTTCAATAGAGGAACAAATAAATAAATTGTGGCATAATCATATAATCGTAAACTATTTGGCAAGTTAAATAACTGAGCTATATATGTAGCTACATAACTGAACTATATAGCTGAGCTATATATGTCAACGTGGCTAGATCTCAAAAGCTTAATTAAAATAATTACCAAACAAAAAAAAAAAAGAAGGAAGAGGAAAATTCAAGGAATTAACTTTGCACTTGGAAGAACTATATAAAGAACAGTAAACTGACCCCAAAGCAAAGAAAAGGAAAGAATTTATGAAGATCAGAGCAAAAATAAAATGAAATTGAGAATATGAAAACAATAGAGAATCAACAAAACCAACCTCACCCTAATACAAAAGCCAGACAAAGATACTACAAGAAAAGAAAATTACAGACCAATCTCTTTAATGAATACAGGTGCAAAAATCCTCAACAAAATACTTGCAAATAGAATCCAGCAGCACATTAAAAGAATTATACACCATGACCTAAGTGGGATCTATTCCAGGTATGCAAGGCTGGTTCAATAGAAGAAAATAAATTAATGTAATACGTCATATCAATAAGTCAAAGCAGAAAACCACATGATCATCTCAATTGATGCAGAAAAGGTATTTGACAAAATTCAACATCCTGTCTAGATGAAAACACTTCAAAGGATAGGAATAGAAGGGAACTTCCCCAACATGATAAAGGGAATAGATGAAAACTCACAGCAAACTTCATCCTCAATGGGGAAAGCCTGAAAGTTTTCCCTCTAAGGTCAGGAACAAGACAAGGATGCCCATTGTCACCTCTGTTATTCAGCATTGTGCTGGAAGTTCTAGTCAGAGCAATTAGACAAGAAAAAGAAATAAAAGGCATTCAAATTAGAAAGGAAGAAGTAAAACTCTCAGTTTTCAAATGACATGATACTATATGTCAAATACCTAAAAAAATCTATAGCAAAGCTACTAGAGCTGATAAATGTGTACAGCAAACTAAACACCTCAATACCAGTAGTGTTTCTATACACTGGTGGTGAGCAATCTGAGGAGGGGCCCCCACTCTGCAAGCAAAATCATTACCTTCCCCCTTACCTGGGACGTGACATTCTGGGGTGAACGTCCAATGACCACAGGGGACATGACTCCCATGGATGTGTCTGACCCTGGCTCTGTTGGATCAATCAACAGTGCCTTCCTGACCAAAAGGGAGGGAAAGAAGTGTGACAAAAACAAGGCTTCAGTGGCTGAGAGAGTTCAAACAGAGTCGAGAGGCTACTCTGGAGGCTGCTCTCATGCACGCTTCAGTTAGATATTGCTAATTGCTATGGTTTGCCAAACCCCAACTAATATCATTCTCGTTAACCCTAAAGAACACCAAGGGCTCGAGCTGAGACTTCTCTAAAGGTTTCACGTACTAAGTTTACCTTCCTGGAACCTATAACTTTCAGAGGGTTCCTAGGCCAATTAAATCCTGAAACCCAGAGGGACCAGCATCTCTAAGATTATCAACTAATTACATACCCCTGTCCTTTACTATCAGCACCCCTTCTCAACATGAAAAAGTCAGAATGGGCATTGCCCTAAGATCCCTACAGATCGGGAGAAGAATCAAAGGAGAAGGAGGAGTTATAACAGAGAAAATCGGATTTAACATGAGTATGACATGTGAATCACTATAGTGATATTTCTTCTAGCCTCTAGTGTTTTGGAGCAGCTAGAAGGAAAAATCTGAAATAGTGGAATTGTAGCCCATGACACATTCTGAAATCTGTTCTGTAACTACTTTCTGAAGTGTATTTTGTAAATTATTGCTTTTTCTTTCTTTTCTTTGTATATATGTTACACAATAAAACATTAAAAATCCAAATATATCATATAATAACTATTACAATAAGGAGAAAATGGTAAATGGAGAAAAATACAAATCAAAGGGATTAGAAAGTAATTTCTCATCAAAGTTATGCAGCAATTTTGTTATATATACATATATAACAAAAAAAATATATATATATATAACAGCTTTCCAGCACACATTAATGATGAATAAATTATAAAAAAAGAAAACAGAAAAGATATAGATAGAATTAAAAATCTAGATTAAAGTCAAAGTGAACACTAAATGGAATAGAAATATTAAGTCAGTTCTGGGTTTGAAGCACGCAGTGGAAGATGGGAGTTCAGCTCTGATGAGTAAAAGGGAACAAAAGTTCCACTGTGGCGGAGAGCCTACATTCATTCATGCACCATTTACTGAACTTGGCACCATCACCACAGAGGAGGAGTCAGCAGGGAACCAGCACTTCTCTTGATGGCGCTTGCATTCCAATGAGGAGCTGACCTCACTGCAGGAAGTCACAGGCTGGGTGGGACTTACCAGCTGCCTGGTGCACGTGGGAGAATGCAACGACTAGCTGGTAGAATGAGAAAACACTGGGTTGGCTCCATATGTCAGTGCAAACCAAAATAGGTTGTGCTGGGAAAGGTGGTGGGGAGGTAAATCCTCCCCCTGGGCTGAGCGTTAGGCTGTGACCCTCACCTAGTGTGGAAAGAGAAGTGGCCTGAGATTAGAATATCATCAGATGTACGGTCAGTGGAAAATGGGTTGGCCAGCTGTTTGGGGTCATGCACAGAGAAAGTTTAGAAGACTGGAGACAAGGAATCTGGGGAAGAGGCATTTAGTTTTACCTTTAGGAACGGGCACCACACACAAAGATGTTTGATTGCATCTTATCACCTGCAGGAGAGCATCCCCACATAAGGCGTGCCAAACCACCATGCAGGCAAACCAGTTGACGTCAGCCAGCAGCCAACATTGCCCATGCCATTGCTGGCAAAATGGGCAGAGATTGGTGGCACAGATGTCTATGGGCTTATACCAGGGACTGCGCTAGACTAAGGGTCACTCTCTACCTGAGGAGTGTGTGAGCTGCTGTATGGTCAGGGGATCCACTGGTCACCACATTCCGAGCCAGAAGCTGTTGTCCTTATAGAATGATGGAACGGCCTGTTGAGAGCACAGCTAAGGTGACATCTGAGAGACAATGCTCTGCTGAATAGGCACCATCCTTGGATTCCGGATGTACTCTAAACCAATGACTACCGTATGACTCTGTGTCCTCAGCTGGTAGAAAACAGGGGTCCAGGTACACAGGGGTGGCATTCATCAGTTCCAGTGACCCACGAGAGGATTGGACTTTCTATCTCTATAGCCTAGATCTGCAGGTTTGGGAGTCCTGATTCCAAAAAGGGGTAGATGTTTCCCACCAGGGTCACAGCAAGGCCCTCACTGAGCTTTAAGCCACATCAGGTACCTGGGCATTTTGGGTCTCTCATACCAGGGCACATCTTGGCAGAGATTCTTGACCGGCATCATCGAAAGATCTAAGGCAGAGACTGAACAAAGTAAAAGAGAGAAAAGAGTCTAAATGCATCAAAATCGACTAATTATAAATGGACTAAATCTGTTTACTTAAAGAAAGAGAGAGATTCTCAAGATAGATTAAAAAGCAAAAAAAAAAAACTGTCCCAATGAGAAATAACTAAAAGAAAGCCACGACAAAAAGTTCAGTGATTCAGTGCGATTCCATTCAAAATATTAGTACAATATTTCATAGATAACATGATACCAAAACTTATATGAAAAGGAAAAAAAATAGCCAAAACAATTTGTAAAAGTTAGAACAAAGGTGGAGGACTCATGCCACCCAATATCAAAACTTAATATCAGGACATTGTGGAACTGACAAATGAATACACATGCAGGTTAGTGAAAATGGGACAGTAGAAGGATGCTCAAGAAATGCCAATTATATCTGTAAATTTTAGTTTATTATAAAATTACCCATGCTACAAATGGCAAATATTATGTTTTACTAAAATTGGGTGGATACAGGAGTATGCATTATAAGACATTAATGTCTCTTCCATGCATTTTAAATATTTCATAATAACAAAGGAGATTCTAAGGGGAAGGAACACAAACATTAAATGTGAAGGAGGTAATCAGGCAGGGAGAAAATGAATGAGATGAGACCAAAACCTAAGAATATCTTAATAATTTTAAAACAAAATAATCCAGGGGGGAAAAAACAAGCTATCTATGAAGGAAAAAAAATCTCATGGAGCCTCAACTTCTTACAACATTAGATGGCAAACATCACAGGGCAAAATCTTCAGAGTTGTAAGAGAAGACTGAGCACGAGAGCTCCATGCCCAGGCCACTTGTTAAGTATGAAAGCAACAAGGATATTCTTAGTCACTCAAGGGATCAGAAATTATACCAGCAAAGACTATTCCTGAAATATCTGGTCAAACATATGTTGGCTGACTAAGAGATCCATCCAAATTACAAACCTGTAAGTGATGTAGATAGTAATGGAAAGTGAACAACGTAACCTGTAGAACACAGAGTTACACGCAAATAATTATACGACTTATAATTTATAAACAGACAAGCAGATTTCCATTCCCAAAATGTTCAATATTATAAATATAAGCTCACAGTTTGAATCAACAAATTATAAAAATGGAAGAAGAGGAGAGATAAAAGTTTCTCATATAGCAGGGAAAAAGAGATACTTGTATTTGGGGCAGTTGTAGCGTCTGTTTATTTCTAATTCTCAGTAAACAGATTTAAAATTAAAGTGGGAGTTTTCGTTTCAGCTCAAGCATATAAAGAGCTTGAAAGCTGTCACTCTTGTCCTTATGCCAAGAAGTCAGACAAATGAAAAATCAAGGACTTTTCTTGGGCCACCAGAGAGCTGCATTTGCAGGAAACCTCGGGCCACAGCTGCAAGCCACTGCCACGCAGCAGAAGCCGCGGAACCCTGAAATAGTTCACTGGGATTCTGATGGGCGGCCGGGTGCTGAGCGTGGACTATGGTGATAGCAAAAAGTTCCTGGAGAACTTTCCAAAAATTAATGATAGAAACAAGCCACCGATCTGGGAGGCTCAGAGGACACCAAGCAGAATAAACACACACAAAAAACAAAAACAAAAACAAAAAATAAAAATAAAAAATGACCATACCTAGATATATTACATTCAAACTTCAGAAAACCGAAGTCAAAAAGCAAACCTTAGAAGAAATGAGAGGAAAAAATACCTTATTTATGGAGGAACAGGCATAAGAAGTTCACCATGCTTCTTATCAGAAATCATGAAAGAAAGAAGAAAATGTAGTGAAATGTTAAGAGTATTGGGGAAAAAAGACGCCAAACGAAACCTCTAGTAAAATTATCCTTCAAAACTGAAGGAGAGGACGGGCTACGGTGCCTCAGCAGGCGGAGTTCTCGCCTGCCACGCCAGAGTCCCGGGTTCGATTCCCGGTGCCTGCCCGTGTGGAAAAAAAAAGAAAAAAAGCCCCTGTCAGCTCAGTGAGTCAACGCCAGGCGCACCGCGCGGAGCATAAGAATGAGCCTGCCTGTCGTCTCAGGCAGAGGGAACAGGAATTTGGGAAGAAGAGGGTATGTTTGAAATCCTAAAAGAATTTGATATAGAAGAAAGTATACAATATGCATATTCGTAATTATTAAAAGTATCTATTTTAAAAGAATAGAAACTACAAGGAAAGACCATGAAAAAATAGGCCAATTTGCACACGATTATTGAAAAATAAGAATGCAAAAGTCTTTTTAAATAAAAACGTAAACACGTCCATTTTTAAGACCACAGAAACCACCTAATAGCACCATTTTCATTTCAGCGGGGCTATCTTCCGCCAGCAGTGACTACTGCCCTGGCGGGAAGGACGTGCGCACTTGTAACCCGGCCGGACTCCCTGAGCTCTGACTTGTCTGGGATGCGCCTCTGAGACAGTCCTGCCTGCGTGACTCTCCTCGTGGCCCCCCGGTCCCCCTGGGCTGGGCTTTCTAGATTTACGTCCTGCTCCTTTTCGTCTCCGCTCTCGCCACCCCCGAAGGCAGTACTGTCGAGTTCTCTCCCTCCGCTGCCCGACGTGCGGCTCTCTGCCTGGAATTCCTTGCCTCTACTTTCCCTAATTCCGGAGCTTCCCTCGCGCTTTCCCCCAACCTCGCTCTTGGGAGCCGCCGTCCGGTTTCCCCGCGGCCCCTCCCGCACCCGCCTCTCTCTCCACCCCCTGCCCGGGTTCGGCTCGTTTCTAGAACAGCTTCATGGCGGACCCGTGCGGCCACGCCCGGACGCGTTTACAGCCTCTCGAGGCTGCTTTTGCATTCCCAGAGGAGGAGGTTTGTTGAATGAATGCGTCAACTCGTCCGGCAGGGCGCTCGCTCTGCTGCAATGGTCTTCCCTCCTGTCCTGCCTTTCCTGGCCCTCGTGCTTTTGGCTTCTCCCGCACCGGCCGCCTCTGTGGTCTGTCGCCAATCCCTCAGTCGCGCTCACACTGACCGGAGCCACGCATGCCAGCCCCTGGGGTGAGGCAAGAAGCCAAGAAAGGAGTGAGGACCGAGCACCGGGCTCCCATCACTGCCCCAAGGGGCGGGAGGTGGGATAGGGTTGCCCCTTCATTCCGGGAGCCGGGGAGTCCTCGGTCCGGTGGGCGGGTAGCCAGGAGGCCGTGCCGAGGCAGCGCAAGACGGTGCAAGGGGGCTGGAGGCGCAGCAGGCTGGCGGGGGGTGTGGGGTGGAGGCAGGGGCAGGGGGGCGAGGGCTGGGGCGGGAAGCGGGGGGACAGGGGCGGGGGGGCGGGAGACGTGCGGAAGCCCCCCGAGGCTCCGGGGCCTTTGCTTCCACTGTGACGTGCTCAGCCGCAGCACGGACACCCTCGCCCTGCCCGGGTGATTCCCGGGAAAGGGCAGACAGGCGACTCGTCAGTTAGTCAAAGGAAGACCGAAAACTAACGAACTGAAAGCAAAGTCGGGGTGCTCACTTTCGTTCAGTCCTTGAAATAACTGTCCCCTAATTATATTCTGATTTTCTCATTAATGTCATACTTGCTTATAAACATTTACTTTAGATGACTTACAATGAGTTTTAGATCAAAAGCATAATTTGAAGTTATGAAGCAGGAATCACCACCCTGCTTTGAGGGGGCGCCGCCCTTTGAGAAGGGGCGACCTGCCCAGGACGACTCAGCCAGAAGTTCCCTGCATCTCGGGGACCCGCGGCTCTGCTCCAGCCAGGGCGCAGGACCCCGGCTCTGGAGCTGGAAGCGGCCTGAGCCCCCGGGGCCGGCAGGGACAGACGCACAGCCAGGCCCACAGCCACGTCCCGGGACGCGCTGGGGCGGATGCTGCTCTAGGGCGCGCGTCCCGGGAGGGGCGATCGCCAGCGCGGGGTGCGCAGAGCAGGAGCCGGGCAGCTCAGCCAACTTCACTCTTTCCGGCTGAATTAATTAGCCTATTAGGAATCATGCTAATTGAACTATTTGTTGTGAGTTCAACATGATCTGCTGCTTAGGAAAATAAACATCTTGGTTTACCCATGACATGTGTTCTCAAGAAATGCTTCGCTTCACACCCAGCTGTAAATTTGAAGAAAATTGAGGAGAGAAATTTCCCTAGACAAATGTTTTGGCTAACTGTCTCCTCTGGCATTTCAACTGAAATCTTCTCTTTAAAAAATATAGCTGCCATTTGAACCGAGATTTCCTTAGTTTGTTCCATCTCCAATCAGTGGCTGGGCTTTGTGTCAGCATCTCTGTGGCGGCAACTGCGCGGGCCGCAGCCTCCGCTTCGGTGCCCGGGGAACCCCGAGTGCGCCCAGCGCAGGGTCTACTCAGAAGGAAACGGGTCGTTAGGGACAAACGACGGCAACCAGAAGAGAAAAATGTCCTTTCCCGCCCGCAGGAGTCAGGAAGTCAGGTCTCGTGGTGGGAATAGAAAAGTAAAAATGGGAACCGCAGTCCAGGAAGCGAGAGGAGCGCCTCCCACGCAGTGTCTCCAGGCTGCGCCCCACTGGCCCCACCTGCGCTCAACGCTAGCGGCAGCGACTCCTGCGGTCACACCGTCGTGTTTGCCGTGGGGAGGTGCGCGGGGAGCGGCTTGGGCCCGGAGACCCGAGGGCCCTGCCCGGCTTTAGCCCGCGGGCTGGAAGCGCTGCCCGAGCCTCAGGCCAAGGCTGAGCCCCTTTCCCAGGGCCGGGTCGCTGGTGGCAGTGACCCTCCTTACTGGGGGGTGGGGAGGGGCCACCTGGCTGTCCCTAAGCGGAGGAACCCCGCCCAGCCCTGCATGCGGGGCTCAACCCCGAGCAACCTCCAGGTGGAACGCAGCGCCCGGCCGCGCCCCTCGTCCCGGGTATGGGGGACCCAGGCGAGAACCGCCCCGCCCGCAGGAAGGCCCCCTGAGGCCGCCCCAGGGGAGGCTCCACGGCCCAGTCCAAGCCCCGCCTCGCAGGAGACGGGGCGGAAAACCAGCGACGCTCCGCGGGACGGGTCCTGCGGCCACCCCCAGCACGTGCTCCAGCCGAGGTCCAAAGCCCTGACCCTCCCCGGGCGCTGCTGACCCAGCCGACACTGTCCCTGGCTCTCCCCTCTCTGTCCCCTCCAGCTCTCCCCGGTTGTCCTTTCCTTCACTGCTCCCCCAAGAGGGAGCTCTGTACTCAGTTATGCCCCGGGTCCCCTGATGCACAAGACACTAAGTGTGGTTGGAGGCCACAGGTTTTGACATCCTAGGCTTGATCTCAATGACTCCGCACTTGTAAAATATTTCTGTTACCCTTCTGGGGACCAGGTGCATCCCGAGACACAGTGCAATTGTTGCAGCCTGCAGCAGCATGCCAGGTGGATGAGCCAGGGACCTCCCAAAGTGCTCCTGTGATGCCAGGAGGCAGCCAGGAAGCCTGAGAGCAGCCAGGGGCTGGGAAGGCTGACACGCTGTCCCCACGCGGTACCGGCCAGTGGAACTTTACAAACCTGCATTTCTGTCCTCCTCGTCTCCTCTGCTGCCAACCAGCAGCCAAAAAGCCAGCGGGGTTCTTTCAGAGGCTGAGTTTCCATCAGGACCTCAGTGGCATTGGCGAGGGAAGGTGAGACAGAGGGCATGTGAAACGGAGCTGAGGGCAGCCCCACAACCCACTTCATTATGCTGAGAGCATACTTGTTGCAGTGCTAATGGGACAGGATTATATTTCTCTGACTATTTAAAAATTTCCAGCACAAATGAGGCAGCCTTCCTGCACATCACAGCTCTCTGGAAGGCTGGTGGCTTCTCTCCATCCACACCTCCTCCTCGTGCACGTAGCCTCTGTCTTCGGGAGACGTTGCTTTTACTTCTTACAAAGTGGTCTGTTTTGCCTGGAAAACATCATGGAGCTGGATCGGTGGATAACAGCCCGATGCCGTCAGGGCGTGGCAAGGGACAGGTGTCTTGACCACCTTCCAGCCGTGGCCGTGGCCCCTCCTCCTGCTCCGAGGTCTCCACCACCACTAACAACCCGACCAACACGGCCATCGGCTGCAATTCCAGACCCCCACTAGAATCAACCTCAGAGGCGAAAGCTGTTTTCTGAGATGAGTCAAGTTCCGTTTAGTGGAGGAGCTGTCAGCAGAGGCAGGTACAGCGGCAGAGACTGCAAAGGAGGAGCCTCATGTTGGAGACGTCTGTCATTTATTGGGGATAATATAAAAACTAAATGGCGAACACGAAGTTCCTAAAATAGAGACTGAGCCAAAATCAACACATATGCCTTGAGCCCCAAGCCTGTCCCCTGGTCCTGACCCCACCCACTGGCCCTGACCCTGCCCACTGGCCTGACTCCACCCACTGGCCTTGACTCCACCCATTGGCCCTGACTCCGCCCACTGGCCTTGATGCCACCCATTGGCCCCGACCCCGCCCACTGGTCCTAACCCCGCCCATTGGCCCTGACCCCGCCCACTGGCCCTGACCACCCCACCCCCCCACCCCCCCACCCCCGGGTGTACACTCTCCCTCTTCTCCAGTAGCTCACTCAGAGCCAGCCTTGCATCTCCTCCATGGTCCTGCCGGGCCTTGAGGATGAAGAGGGCTTTGTCCACGTGGCTCCCAGGCCCTCCCTGCCTGTCCGAGAGACCTGAGCTCGCCCACTCGCTGGTTCCCTGGCCCCATCTCTGCACCCACTCTCGGGACTGTCACGCCCGCCTCATCCTGGGCCTGGAGCCCACTTTCTTCCTCCTTGGCCTTCATGTCTCGGCCAGCATCCACTTCACCAAAGAGCCTTCCTAAGCGGGCAGAAGCCGGCATCAGGGTTTTGTTTTTAAACATCTTGTGTGAGTATTTACATGTGCTTTTTCCCTTAGCTTCACACGTCAGGGAGCGTGGCTTTCTCGCTCACCTGATATGCCCAAGCCCACCCCCATCTGGCACTTAGAAGACCCTCAGAGATGTGTCTGCAGAACTAAGGAAACACGGAGGGGGGCGGAGAGGTGAGGAAAGGAATTTACCTGGATATGATACAAAGTTTTCCCCAGGCCGTGGGACTCAGCCCCGGATTCAGCTTGCAGTAGCTTCTCCATAGATAACTGCTGCTTTCTTTACATATCTCAGAAGCAGGTAGCAATGACCAAGTGAAAGAGGAAAGTGGCGGGTCTAGCACGAAAAGGTTTCCTGGGGTGGCCCCCCTGGGGGGCGAGGGGCTGCGAGAGCACGAGCGGCGCGCGGGGCCTGGGAAGGCTCTGCCGGTCGGATGAGCTTCGGTTGCGACAGGCCAGACTCGACATGCCCCTAGACAAGGCCGAAGGCAGCAGTCAGCCCTTTCCCGTGAGGAGACACACCCTCCGCCCTGCTGCGGCCGACGTGGTCTCGGCCCTCTGATTGCCCCCTAAATGGGAGCACGTGGCCTAGAGCTGGCTGCGCACTCCCGTGCACTCCCGTTCTTCTCTGTCAGTTGCTGTTTCTAAGCCCCATCTGCCCCACAGACCCTGAGGCCTTCACTCACAATGCCAGGTCCGTTTTCACTCGTCCTTATTGATGCCCATGGCTGAGGCAAAAATTAACATAGAGAGTTTTATTTTAAAAGATTAAAGTCTCTGTATTCTATTCAAACTCCAGCATTCAGATAAACATTAGCTTGGATTTAATGAAAAGAATGATTTTATAAGTAAGCTAAGTTAAGAAGAACTCTAATTCATTATAGTGTTGGATTTTATTTCACAATTTTATAAAAACACATGAAAAATAGAGGGATGTTCATATTTGTTGACACCATTCTTACATGGTTATTTATAGTATAAGTAGCATGCTTTCATACATTGAAATATAAAAAAGTCCACAAAGATATGCTTAATCATTTGGATCTAATAGTGCAGTGTTTATTCATTCATCCTTAGTCCATTAGAGTATAAATTAGATTTGATTTGCTCCCTCTGATTGGCTTAATTGCCCCAGTTACAGCTGAAGTACAAATAAAATTGTAATAAATTGAACAGATGTTTAACCTACTCTACCAAGATCTTTAATAGTCAATTCCAATCTCAATTTATATTCAGCAATTTAACAAGACCCTTAGGAAACTTATTTGATTATTAAAACAAGCTGCTTGTTTCTGTGTTTGACAGAAATAAGAACATCGTGTCACATGCTCTGCCTAGTGCAATTTCTTTTTTTATTTGATTTTGTTTCTCTCCCGTTAGAGAAAAAAAATACTTATAAAATGACTACATGGCTGTGGAAATTAATTTGCCATCTTAAAAACTGGGCCTTACATTTGAACTGATGCTAGAAGGGAAATTTTACCAAGAAACAGACAAATCCTATTCCGCTGCCCCTCAGCATCTTCACTAACAGCCTCCTTAGTACGTGGGAGAAACTCCTTTTCATTAATGCCACTGAAAACAACCAATTCCGTTTTTCGGTTCTGGGTGTCGCCATCTACTTTCCATGTGGAAATGAGACATGGTCCTTCCAGGGAAGGCACGGCCAAGCCCTCAGCAGCTTCCGCTCTTCCCGTCTCGTTCCGAGGGTTCAGATCCTGCAGGAACCTTTGTGGAGTGATCCGCTGCCCAGGGCGCCCGGAGAGGAATTCAGGGTGGATTTTACATCCAGATCTGCAGATTTACCATGCGGACCTCCCGCTTATTCGCACTGAGGACAGGTTGGGATGGCACAAGGTTGTCGCTGGAAGTTGGAAACTGGGCGGACGTTTAGAGTCCGCTAATGCCGGATCCGGGATCGGTGACATCACAGGCGCGGGAGGCTGGGGCGGCCTGGGACCTGGGCGGGAGGGGGACGGAGGCTCGGATCTTCCGGGAAAAGTGAGGAACCCTGATTTTTGTGAGAACTCTGTGGACTAAAGGATGTTTGCAATGACTTCACTGATTGTTAGTGTTTCACGTGGTCAACAGCCACGCGGCCCCGAGACCCGGCCTCCGCCTGCCGTCCGCTCATGGGTCTCTCGCCCAATGGCCACAGTGGACGGCACCGTCCTTTGGGTCCAGGCCACATCCTGGCTTAGCTGGACCCGAAACCAGAGCCCGGTGTCCCGTGGGCGCTTCACCTCCTGCTCTGGCCCTGGAGCTCCAGGCGCGAGTGGATGACAGTGGCGGTACCCGAGCCAGGAGGGGACAGCACAATGTTGGGAGGTGGACGGGCTGCCCGTGGCCTCTGCTTGTACTGCCACATCGTGGACCTTCCCACCGGAATGGAGGCTCCCGATGGCTCCTCTCATCAGAGGACGTAGAGGGCATTTCAGTCTGCTGCAAGAGCTTACGTTGAGAAAGTGCCCGTCTGCCTTCAGAGAAAGAAAGGACAGCAGGGCTGAGGGTCCCAAGGCTGATGGAGGGAAAGGGGAGGCTGGCGAGGGTCCCGAGGAGGCCTGGCATCCCCAGGAGACCACTGTGGACCCTGAACCCCCACCCAGCGGCCCCTCCCCAGCCACCTGCCCATGGAATTGGGCCATGAAAAGGAGCCACTGAAACCCGGGCGGGCGGAGGCCTGCCACTCACGGCTTGTTTTCAGGGTAGGCAGTCATCATGGGGGACCTGTGCTGGTCTGAAAGGATGAATGTCCCCTAGAAAGGCCATGTTTTAATCAAAATCCCATTTCATAAAGGCAGAATAATCCCTATGCAATACTGTATGTTTGAAACTGTAATCAGATCATCTCCCTGGAGATGTGATTTAGTCAAGAGTGGTTGTTGAGCTGGATTAGGTGACGACATGTCTCCACCCATTGGGGTGGGTCTTGAGAAGTTTCTGGAGTCTTATAAAAGAGGAAACGTTTTGGAGAACGAAAGAGCTTCGGAGAGAGCAGAGACTGCTGCAGCGCCACGAAGCAGAGAGTCCACGAGCCAGCGACCTTTGGAGATGAAGAAGGAAAATGTCTCCCGGGGAGCTTCATGAAACAGGAAGCCAGGAGAAGAAGCTAGCAGATGATGCCGTGTTCGCCATGTGCCCTTCCAGCTGAGAGAGGAACCCTGACCGTGTTCACCATGTGTCTTCTCACTTGAAAGAGAAACCCTGAACTTCATCGGCCTTCTTGAACCAAGGTATCTTTCCCTGGATGCCTTAGATTGGACATTTCTATAGACTTGTTTTAATTGGGACATTTTCTTGGCCTTAGAACTGCAAACCAGCAACTTATTAAATTCCCCTTGTTAAAAGCCATTCCGTTTCTGGTATATCGCATTCCAGCAGCTAGTAAACTAGAGCAGCACCTAAAAGCCAAAAAATAAAATAAGGAGTTTGGAGCCAACTGTTCCCTCGGAAACTGCTTCATTCATCGTGTCCTTTCATTCTGGCCGAGTCCATGCTGGCGAATCCCAGACGGGCACCTCCGCCCCTCAGCACACACGAGTCCCTATTGCCACCTCAAAGCTACACCAAGTCCAGAATTTCCTCCCATCTTCATATCCCGTAGTCACAGCAGAGTGAATTAAATGCTTATAACGGCAACACCAAACAGGATACTTTGTTCCTCAGATAATTAAAAACAAGGAATTCGATTCAATGTGAAAGAACCAGCAAAAAGATAAAAACGAAGAGGATATTGAGAGATTACAGCATGAGATGCTCTTTGTGCAGATATTAAGGTCTGAGCGCAAGCTGTGCTGGGCCATGGGTGAAATGAACAAAAATTACGTAAAAGCTTAAACATTTGGAAAAGAATCTGATTTTATTTTCATTACAGACATGAATTATTTTTTTTTTAATGCAGCACTTTCACAAATAACACCTGTGTCTTTCAAGAAACTGTTTTCGATCATTTTGCAACCTTTACTTTCGTTCTGTTGTGCAGTAAAATGAGCCGGTAACACCACGTAAAATGACAGTGGGGATCAGCGTGCGCTAATAGGGGTGCACACGTCCTCGCGGCGGCCCACAGGGGCTGCCTGTCCAAAAGCAAAAGGAAGGCTGCATCGCACCCTGAAAGGAGAAGCGTGAGAAGCTTCCCAGCCTCTGTGCAGAAATCCCTCTGGGAAAATGACCTCAGCCACTGCTATTCTGTGATATCAAGAGGTGCAAGTCTGCTGAAGTAATTTAATTGGCTCCTTTTTTGGCAGAACGTGTTAAAATTATCTTGAAAATTTGTTCTATTCTTAACTTCACTTCCTATGTTTGGCTAAAAAGATGTTGTCACCTGAGATTATTTTTATTAAGCTAATAATGCTGTGGATTTGAAGTTTTAAATATTTCACACACATTGCCTTGTATATTGCCTTGTATTTTCCTCATAGCTGTGTGTATGAGCTAGTAACAGCTTTATTGAAATATAATTCACATACTTTTCAATTCAGTGGGTGTATAACCCTCACTGCGGTTCATTTCAGAACATTTTCATCACCCCAAAGAAGCTGACCCCGTCAGCAGGGGCTGTCCATCGCCCTCCGTCCACCCGTCAGCAGGGGCTGTCCATCGCCCTCCGTCCGCCCAGCCCCACCTTCCCCCGTGTGGACCCACCTGCACTGGGGGGTCGGTACAGAAGAAACCCGACACCCGGGGCCGTTCACAGTGTGTGTCCCCCGGCACGTCTGCAAGGGCCACCCATGCGTGGTACGCGTGGCGCCTGGCTCCTGTCACTGCCCGAGAGCACTGCCCTGTCCGCCCCCCGGGGCTGGGCACTGGGGCTGTCCCCCTCGGGGCCGCTAGGGTGAGCGCTGCAGGGAGTGTCCTGCCCGGGCCTCGTGTGGAGGGGTCTCACCTCTCGGCAGCCCGGGGCGGGTGCTGGGCGCACATCACTTGTCTGACATGCTGAGGCATTGCCAGGCGGTTTCCAAACCGCTCCGACGGCCCACCCACCATCCTGGCAGGGTGAGGCCCGCACGTCCCTCCTGCCCGGTCTGCTGGCCTCTGCCACGCGCGCCCGCCCCCACCGTCCTGTCTGCTCAGACCCTCTGCCCACTTCTTCTTTTTCTTGTTAGTGAGTTATAAGAGCTCTTCGTATAAACTTGATGAAACTCCTGTGATATTTCCCCCTTTCTGCGGCTATCTGTTCTTTTCTTTCTGGATGGCACCCTTTGAAGCCCATGATGTTTACATTTTTTGTTTGTTTGTTTGCCTGTTTGTTTGATTTTGGGGGTGCGTGGCCTGGGAATATAACCCAGTAGAAAGGCGAGTATTCTACCACTGAACCACCCGTGCACCCCACAATGTTTAAATGTTTATGAAGCCCAATTTATCTAGTTATTCTCATTTCTGTGCTTTTGGTGTCACATCTGAGAACCCATGGCCTAACCCAAGGGGACGAAGGCTGATGTTTAAGCGCTGTTTCTATTTTTAACCTTGTGCTCAGGTTTTGGATGCATCTGAGTTGATCTGTGACGCCCTGTGGGCGGGAGAGCCACACTCATTGTCCCTGGGCACCTCTGCTGTCCAGCACCACCGCAGGAAGGACCAGCAGCCTTTCGGGGTTTATTTCTGGACTGGCACTTCCATTGCACTCTCTGCATGGCTCTCCTTATGCCAAAGTTAGTTTTTAACTACCAAAAAACATATTTCTTGCACAGAAATTGTGGTTCATGGAAATAGTTAAGTATTTTAAACTAACAATAATCTAGCAATAAAAAATCAGCCAGGTTGTTTGTCATAATCCCCACTTCGTGCAGCTGTGAATGGCTGGCAGAGGTCACACGGCTGCTCACACGCTGAGAGCGGCGAAGTGAAGGCCGGAGAGAGGCAGTCAGCGCTCACACGCTCCAGACACAGGGGACTTCGCCGCCTTGCAGGGGGTCCCCCTGCCAGCTCGCTGTTAGTGCTATAGCAAATTAGGTAGGAAAATGAAAGCAAATATTAAATCTAAGTCCAAATGCACAGGGAATAGTCCAAATTGGAGTGGACATTTTACTCCAAGAATCGATCATCAACACAGTAGCTTTTATCAAGAACCAGATACTGAACTGGATTGATACAATTTAATTTTCATAATAACCTCAGGACCTGAGTAATTGGATTTCCCCAATTTAGACACCAGGAAGAGAGAATAAGAATGATTGGGATTTTAACCCGGACTTGTCTTAAATCAATAGAATAAGCAGCTGCAACACTTCTTTAGGCACAGCTAGCTGCCAAGGGTCCAGTGTTGTTTAAACTAAGGGTTGAAACTTCCTATTACCTTGAAAAATTAAATTATATACTTAGTTTCACCCAGTCATCATAGCAAGGTTTTCAAAGCGTCATAATTGCTTTCAGCAAAATCATTTGAAAGATTAAAACAAATATGCGATCTAAGTTCAGTAACACGTTTGGTGCTCCTGATCGGTGGCTGCCCGGCCTCCAAGCCAGCCGCCCACCCCACCCACGCAGGTACTGGGGCTAGAGAGCCCTGCCTCCTTCAGGCACGGACACCCACGTCGGAGCTTTCCCACCACCTCCACCCAACACCAGCCCCACTGCGCAGGGCCCGTGTCGGCACACGCTCGGTTGAGGGCTGCAGTGCCTGCAGAGGGGCCATGGGTCTCACTGACTTCCGGACAGCTCCCCGGCGCTGTGGACCCCTGCCGGGCCACCCACCGCCTCCCGGCACCCGAAGCCTGTTGCTCACCGCCCCACCGGGCCGTCCGCTCTCCTTCCCCCTTACACCCTGCCTGACGCACGTCCTGTGCCCGCTCGCTAAATCGGACCTTCCTCTCTTCCGTCCACTCACCCCTTTGGGCAAAAGTCATGGAAAACACCCTTGCGCTCACCCTGAGCCCTCCACCCCCGGCCATGTGCATGTACCCCTGGCTTAGCGCCAAAGCTCCACACTGAATAAATGTTAAATGGGTTTAGCGAATGCTGAATTTAGTAAATTCACTAAAACCGCCTCAGCAACACAGTTCTTCAGAATGCATCCTGCTTCTTCATGAATGTTTCGTGCTCTTCCTCCACTTAGTTTTTGGTCCACATAAGAGTTTCGTTTGGTTCAGACTGTCTGACCCCTGTCGTGTGTGGGCATCTTAGCGGTCGCTGTGCAGTACGGGCAAGTCCTAGTGACCAGAGCGCAGTGAAAACAGGGGCTGAGATCATCCCCACGCACATGTCCTCGCGCTGGGGCACAGGCAGCGCTGGCTGCTGGGCATCCCTCTGCTGGCACCCCGGAGCTAGACGCATGCTCTGCTCAGTCCTGCAGTGGTGGATGGAGAAGGAAGGAATGGGCCCTTTGGGGCAGAAGGCGGCTTTCGTTTACAGCCGCGGTTCTCTGTGCCAACACCCCCGTGTTAATCGTGGATGAGATGCATTCTCTATTTCACAACCTCTAAGCTTTTCAGGTACCTTGAGGTGACCATGTATGATAAAAAGTTGAGCTAGTGAATTAGCGAATTTATAAATATCTTTTTGTCAAATCATAGAAGAGCAGCACCTCTGGCATGAATCCGAGCAGTTTGCACCGGGACATGCTGCAGGGGTGAAGGCAGTGCGGGGAGGGCAGCAGGCAGGTGAGCTCGTGTTCCGGCTCTGCTGGGACCGCTGTGCATGTGCATGTCTTGGCTGGACCACAGGAAAACACTGCTAAAGGTCAGTGGGACAGACCTTCTCGCCAATGTTTCCATATAGGTCTGATCACGATTCTCTCAGATGCCTTATACTTATTGTACTTTTGCTGTATGTCTACATTTTTTTGATATGGATACTTTTAAACTGAGATTAATGCAGCATTGGAAACTCTAACGATATCTGTAGAGGCCTGTTGCCATTTTTGTCTTTTATGAAATTTTTGTCTCCAAGAAAAGCAGGAACACATTTTTGCCCTTGATTGAGTTGGTGTCACGATTCACAGTTATCACAACACCCGTGGCCTTGGGCCCTTGAATTGGTAAATATTCATGCAGAAGTCTAATGCATTCCGCGCACTCTCAGTCGCACAACAGCGCACGCTCGATTGTGTGTGCACGCACAGAGGACCTGGAAGGAGGCGCCAACTGCAAACTGCTTGTGACTCTGGATGGCGTCTGTGTTCTTTGCTTCTTGGGTTTTTCAGTTTTCTATTTTGCACAAGTAACTTAAAAGTTTGAAAAAAATTGAATGTTATTTTAAAAACCTTCAAACAAAAAACAGTCTTGCTTAAGGGCCCAGGTGCCTGTGCCTATGCACGATTTAAATAAATTCAGAACCTAACCCAGAGGCTTTGCAGGTGGGTTATAGTATTTATCATCCACGAAGATTGAAGGGAAGCCCAAACTCTTTCTTCATTTCTGCCTCTCTTGCAAACGAAATAGTTGGGAATAAAATTATCTTTTAATCTATAACTTTCTTGTGAAGAGATTGTTTTATTTAATTCTCTTAATGTATCAGAGCTAAAACATAGGGGTTAAAGCTGGCTAGCAACTTACCTTCTCAGTAGCCTTTTCAAAGTTTTTCACCTTTTTCTAAGTGCTTCTTCACGCAGGAATGCCACTTTAAATGAAGCCAACACGTGATTAAAGCGAGGCCCCTGCACAGGGGGAGCGACACAGAAAGCTGTGATCCGAGGCGACAGTTGGTTTACTCTTACCATTTGATCACAAAACTTCTCTGCCATCTGTGGGGAGCCACCCAGGCAATGTGTCATCGCATCTAATAATGAAAAGAAACAACAGACAGAGTGTGCTGGAGAAACAGACGGCTCTAACTACCCCCGCGGAGCTCCTGGGGGCTGCGAGGGAGGTGCAGGCCGGCAGGTTACTCCTGCAAGCTGGCCCCTGATCCTCTCTCACCAGGGCCAGCACATCCAGCGGGGAGCAGAAACAGAGGTGTGTTAAGAGATGGGGGGTCTTGAGAGAAGCAGGCCTCAGGAACAGCGCGACCACCGTCTACAGTCTGTACCACGTGCTGGACCCTCACAATCACGGCCCTCGAATTCCGACTGCCTGTGCTACGCCATTGGGTGGGAACTGGGGGCGGGACAAGGATCCAGACCAGAGCCTGCCCAGATGCAGCCTGCTGGGGTGCCCCACAGCCCTGGGGGGCACCCCGTCTCCTCAAGAGTGACACGGCTGTCCTGGGAGCCAGGAACAGACGGGGCCAGGTGGTCACCTCCGGCCCAAACTCCATCCATCAGCCATGGCCATGCCACCTCCACCTCCCGCCCTCCTGGCCAGAGGCTTTCCCTGCCCAGCAGGAAGCTCCAGTTCTGCTCACTTCCCACCCCCACGGGCGCGCCTCGGCCGGTCGTCTTCACAGGGCCTTTGGGGGAGAACCTCCACCGCCCCCTCCTCCACGGGCGCAGCAGCGTCCACCAGGGCCGTGGGCGCATCTCCCGTGGACACCAGCCCACCCCACGTGGAGGCCAGGAGGGGCGGGGACGGGATGGGGGGCCGGGAGGGGCGGCTGTCCACGGCGGGGCAGTGGGTCGCGGCGGGCCAGCGCAGGAAGTGCGGCATCCCGGGTGCATCCTCGCCGCGGGTTCAGCACCCCCCCCCGTTTCTGAGCGCCAGGTCCGTGCTAGGCCAGGCTGAGCCCCGGGAAAGGAAAGGGAAGAGGTGCGGAGACCTCGGCCCCAGGCACCTGCTGGACGGCACTGCCGCCCCTCAGGACTGGGTCGGAACACGGAGGAGGGCCTGGGCAACCTCCGGGAGCTTGAGCCGAGTGCGTCTTCCCGACCCACCGGGAGCTTGTCTCCTAATTCCTTCCTCAGCGCCCGAGCGCTGCGCACTCCTCTCCGGAGGACCCGCCCCACGTGCGGCGCCAGCCTGGGGGTGACATGGCCAGCGCTGGGCAGCGACGTGGCCGAGGAGGGGGCGCGGGGCGGCTGGAGGAGCGCAGGAGGCAGCCCGAGTGGCCGGCTCTGGAACCACGTGCACTCCTGGGGACGCGAGTAACCGTCAAACCACGGACAGGTAAGTCTTGACTTTTTTCCGTCTAACTAGGATCACAAATGTTTCATTTTATTTTAGATTATGTAAGAAAAAGTATGATCTGTCAACACATACATTTAGTTATGACAGGCTTGGTTTGAGATTTAATATATATTAAAATGGAAATTAAATTTTAACTACACATTAAACATTATTTTAAAAGGCAAAAACTGTTTGCAGCATCTGATATTTGGTATTTTTGCATTTTTGTGCTTTTAAGAAAATCAACAGGTTCCAGACTCCTCTTTGCAAGTCAGTTTCTGTAAATAACATATTGTGAGTGGGGACAGGCTTATTTCCCAATAAGTAAAAATCAAATTGGAAATGACCGCCAGGACGGCCTCTCCTCTTCGGCGCTGCGCTCTGCTCTGGCGGCGTCATGTGGAGGCGGGTCCAGCTGGGCTCACGCAGAGCTCAGGCCGGGGAACTCACAGACTTAGCATCATTTGAACCTCCTTCCTGATTCACCATTTTCCTGGTATTTCTTGTAATTCATCAAGCTTATTTTAGAGGGAAGAAACCTTTACTTAAGTATTTACTGCTTTATTACTAATTATTTTACTACTGACCGTTTGCTTTTAAACAGCTGCTAAATAACCACTCTGTTGCCTGCTCGCCACATCACCTTCCTGAAGCACCGTGCGTGGCGGGCAGCACTCGTGGGTCCCTGTGCCCCGCACACGGAAAGCTGGTTCCGGTGACAGGCAACGCGCCCAGCCTGTGCGCCGGCCGAGGCATCCACTAGAGGCTGTAACACCCTGCAGTGCTCGAAGATGGTCCAGAGTGGACAACGGGCTCACAGACATGAGAAGGAGCCCGGGACCTGCCCCCACAGGGCGCCCTGTCTGTGCTCAGGGTTCTGTGGGCACCGAGCCTACTTCCTCAGCTGTGAAACAGGGACAGTCTGATCAGTGCAAAGGCTAACCTGAAATAAAACATTATTCCAAACTCAAGGTGGAAACAACTGCTTCCCATTTTACATTAGGCTGGAGCACTTTCTGATAACCTTGCTGAAAATATGATTTTGTTGCCATCATATATTGCACTAGTAATCCACAGCTAATGAAAGCATAGGTGACCCCAACCCAGTAAGAGCAAAGATTCACCTTCTGAACTCAGTAAGGTGCTGGGCTTGTATTGCCCTTTACGAAGTTAACCAGTCTTATATCTAATAGCATTGCACTTGCGCATTCATTCTCTATTTTTACAAATCCCAATTCCTCAAAAGTTCTTAGAGCCTCCTCTCTTGTCTTCTTGCTGGTTACCACATAAGGAATTACTTAAAGATTTTCATACACCAACAAATAAATTTGTTTGGCAAGTTTGATGGTGTTTTGAGTGGTAAATGAGATAGGATGGAGACATGCTGGATGGGCTCAGGAAGTGCCAGTTCCTTCCTCTTCTAGTTCTGATGTGCCATCACCATTTTGTAATTAGTTTTGAAATTTTTTTTCCCCAATTGCCACCTACTTCAGAACGAGTGCAATACTGATTGCAACAACTAGAGAAAAATAATGACACGTAAATGCCCCTTCAGTCAATCGTGCTTGTCCCTAGGATAATACTTTAAATGCCCCCTTGGAGGTTCCCTTAGCGGTCAGCGGGTTTCTCTCTACCCCAGCTCCGTCCATCATTTTCGGGGCAGGTGCAGCCTCAGAAGTGGGAGGACCCACCCACTCAGGGGCCCAGGGCAGGGCAGGGGTGGCATAGAGAAGGGGCGAGCTGGCCAGGAGGGAGCTTCGCATCCAGGGGGCTGGGGGGGGCACAGGATGTGGGGGCTGCTCTCGGGCCTGATTTGGCAGAGCGCCCTGAGCCAGTTTGGCATGACCAGGAACACTGACCACTGAGCCTGCCCCATGTCACTCCTTGCGTCCTGTACTGGGCGGGCAAAAGGTCGGAGCTGGGGCACGTGGGCCTGCAGTGGTCAGGGACAGCCTCCTGGGCAGCCGGCAGCACCAGGGCCAGGTGGGGTCTGCAGAGCCTGGCACAACCCCGAGGAGACCAGATCCTTAGGGAGGGGCTCCCCGATCCAGAGGCCAGAGGGGCTGCCCCCCGACCCTCCCCACACCCCACACCCCATTACCTAGGAAAGCTCAGGGAGAACAGGAGGAATCTGAAACGCCAAACTCGTGTCCAAGGAAACAGAGGGCTGGGGGAGCCATCGTGTCACACTGTGCTGTGGTTTGGGTCAAGTTTTACTTTTCCCTCCGCTTGGCAGGTGGCTGAAGGGAGGGCAGGCCAGGTGGAGTGGAGGCCAAGGGTGGCTTCTTAGGCCCTGCCGTGTATTTTTTTTTTTTTTTTTTAAAGAGAGAGGGAGGAAGGGAAGGAAAGACAGAGAGAAGGAAGGAAGGATGGAAGGAACGAAGGGAGGAAGAAAGGGAAACATCTTTAAACATTTTCTTGTTTTATTGTATTTTGTTTGTTTGTTTGTTTTTTTTACATGGGCTGGGGCCGGGAATCGAACCGAGGTCCTCCGGCATGGCAGGCAAGCACTTTGCCCGCTGAGCCACCGCGGCCCGCCCCTGCCGTGTATTTTTGAGCTCTTCGAACATTTTCCAATATTACTGGTGGAGCCAGAGCAGGCTACAGAAGCACAAACCTGAGCTTTGCTGTTTTAGGATTGCAATCAGTATTGCATTATTTTCCCATAAAACATCACCACAACAGCTTTAGATTGAAAGGTATAAAATAATTGAAAAAGGCTGCACAGTGTGCTCATTAAAGCCAATCACTTTTTGTGCCAGATAAAAATCTACAAGTGCTGCCCCCCCCAGCACCCACCCCTCCAGTGAGGGGCTAAATTCGGGTCTGATTTATGGGTGAGGCAGGCAAGACTCTTAGGAATGCGGAAAGGTTCCTGTGATTTAGGACCTGAGTGTCTGAAAGCTTCATGGTTCAGTAAAAGATGCCAAACTCCAGGAAAGGCATAAAAACGTCGCAGCCTGGGCATGGGGAGGGGAAGCTGGGACAAGTGGAGTGTCCTTAGCTGCCGCCACCCCCTCCTGCCCACACAGACCTGGGCACCTCAGCCCCCCACGGGGGTGAGAAGGGACCCACCACCCTGGCTGGCTGTTCTGCCATCTCAGCGGGGCTGTGCCTGCCTGTCCAGCCCCCTCCTCACAGGCAGTGGGGACATGGCACCCTCAGAGGCTGCTGTCTGACAAGCAGCATAGGCGAAACCACCTCGACGTGCCCCAGGTAATAAACTGCGACTGGAGGATGAGCTGCGTCTCACATGTGACCTGTAACCCGTGTTCGCAGACTGAGAAATGCTGAGTGGTTTTCCAGCTGTCCTGAAAAGTCCTGGAGAGGGCGTGGTGATTCTTCTAGGGGAGAGGCGGGGGCGGAGGGAGGGGGAGAAGGAGGAGGGTTGAGAGAGGGAGAGAGAGGGGGAGGGGAGAGGCAAGAGGGGAAAGGGAAGGGGAGGGGGAGGGGGAGGAGGGAGGGGAGAAGGAGGAGGGGGGTACAGGGAGGAGGGGGGAGGGAGCAGGAGGACGAGTGAGAGGGGCTGCCGAGCTGAGCGCTTTCTCAAAGGTCAGCAATCAACAAAGACGCCAAGGGGAGGCGGCTGCAAACGGCATACGCCACTGCATGCAAAGCACATGAAAAATAAAAAATGAAAAAAGATCTAAAGCACATTATGAATTTTCTTCCAATTTTGTTACTAACACAATAAACCATTTAAAACCTAAGTAAAGTATTTAGGTCTTAGGAAAAACAAGAACAAACTCAAACAAATTCTTCTCTGTTATCACTAGATCCTGAGGTCAGATTTAACTACCCCACAGCAGTGGTTCCCAAATGCAGTTCTGAGAACGTGAGTGTGGTATTCTACCAGGAAAGTCGAGGAGTAGTTTCCACCCAGGTCGGACAGGAACACTTTCCACATTTAATTTGGAGATCTCTTCTGCTAAATATCCAAGTTCATGGCTTTTAAACTTTGTCTTCCAGTCAAAGCCACTAGTCAATGTTTCCAGATTATCTGCTATTTTAAAACAAGGTTTGCCTTCCTTCCAGTTTTCAATAACACGTGCCTCATCTCTATCTAAGGCCTTATCAGAAGTATCTTTAGAGTCCACATTTCTACCAACAGTCTCTTCAAAGCCTTCTAGGCCTTCTCCATCAAGCTCCTCACAACTCCTCCAAAACCTTCCCCTTATCCATTTAAAAAGCCTTTCCAACATGTTTGGTATTTGCAAACTGCAGCAAACTGTCCACTCCTTGTACCAAAATCTGTTCTAGTTTGCTAGCTGCCAGAATGCAATATACCAGAAATGGAATGGCTTTTAAAATGGTGAATTTAATAAGTTGCTAGTTTATAGTTCTAAGGCCGAGAAAATGTCCCAATTAAAACAAGTCTATAGAAATGTCCAATCTAAGGCATCCAGGGAAAGATACCTTGGTTCAAGAAGGCTGATGAAGTTCAGGGTTTCTCTCTCAAGTGAGAAAGCAGATGACAAACACAGTCAGGGTTTCTGTTTCATCTGGAAAGGCACATGGTGAACACAGCGTCATCTGCTAGCTTCTTCTCCTGGCTTCCTATTTCATGAAGCTCCCCAAGAGGCATTTCCTTCTTCATCTCCAAAGGTCACTGGCTGGTGGACTCTCTGCTTCTCATGGTTATGTCGTTCTGCTCTCTCAGAATCTACCTCTTTCTCCAAAATGTTTCCGCTTTTATAGGATTCCAGTAAACTAATCAAGACCCACCTGAATGGGTGGAGACACGTCTCCACCTAATCTAGTTTAACAACCACTCTTGATTGAGTCACTTCTCCAGGGAGATGATGTAATTACAGTTTCAAGTATACAGTACTGAATAGGGATTAGAAGAAATGGCTGCCTTTACAAAATGGCATTAGGATTAAAACATGGCTTTCCTAGGGTACATGCATATATGTTACTAAAATAAAACTTTTAAGAATATATTTGATGAGTCAAATGCTGTGTACACGGATTTAATTTCTTCTTCCTTTCTTTTTCATACTCATCTCCCAATACTCAATGAAAATCATGCTCTGTGTAGTTTATAAAACTTTTGTTGGGGCCTTCCTTGCTGCAGGGTTCACAATCTAATCATCTCTATCCAACCTCTAGGCAAGTCTTAGCTTCTTTTTTCTTTGCAATTTCTCTTGCATCCATTCTTTGTGTTCACTTAACAGAAAATATTTTTTTGCCACCTATGTTGGTTAATTTCACATGTCAACTTGGTAGGTTATAGTGTCCAGTCATTTGGGCAAACAGTAGCCTACTTGTTACTGTGAAGGTATTTCACAGACTCATTTGCATCTACAGTCAGTTGATTGCATCTACAACCAACGGAGAAGATTGAACTCAGCCGTGAGGGGAGTCTCCTCACTCACTCAGCAGGAGGTATTAACTGAGGATTTCAGAGATGATAGAGAAGAACCCTGCCTCTGCTTCAGCCAGGAAGCTTCTCCTGGGGAATTCCATCCTACCTTCATTGGAGAGGCCAACCAACAGCCTGTCCTTTGAAATTCAGACTCGCCACACCCCATAGTCACGAGAGCCAATTCTCATCCTGGACCAGGCAGCCACTTCGTGGAGTTCCTGAATGAATGGACAAGTGGTTGGTAAGTTAAGGAAGAGGAGATGTGGGTTCTGAACCTTGAAGGATAAATGCAACTGCTTTAGGCAGAGAAGAATTGTGTCGTATTAATTCACATGAGAGAAATCAACATCCATAAAGCCAAATGGCTAAGGTTTCAAGATGGATTGAAAGATAAAGGCCTTTAAAAATGAGGATGTGGATCCAATTATTTGAATACATTAAAATAATATGCTAGAACTAACAGAAGGTTATGAAAACAGACATATTTCATATGTTATGACGCATTAATGGAATGCATACAAAATAAAAAATATTAACAATAACTATAATACATATATTATCTGTATCATTTATATAATGTACAAGTTGAAATATATTTTTACATCATGAACATATATAACAAAAGGGAATCTAGTGTACAAATGACACAAAATAAAATTAAAAGTTGTGTCACTGAAGGCAACTTCAGGAAATACATAAATACCAGTATAAATGACACCGTATTTATAGATGTGTTTGTAGCAGGTAAGTAAGTAAAAGTCATAAATGCTGACATCTGGTTTGCAGCGGATCAGTTTGCAGGTGAAACTCAGCATTGCCCAGGAAAAGCGCCCCAGCATGCTGGGGAATGTCCCCGTCACCAGGGGAAACGCACCGTGGAGGAAAACGCAACCATTTCACTGAACTCTGAGCCCTGTATACAACTCAATGAGAAATAACAGTCGAAGAAATAGCATGAAGAGAGACGGAGCTTGTACAGATACGTGAAATAAAGTTTGTAATTCCTTCCTGCTAGAATAAATAGGGCCAGAGAAGTTCTATAAGCTGCACCTTAAAAATGAGCACACACACACGTGTTCTCCCTTACTCCGAACAGAGGGCGCACAGCAAATCCTTCTCGAACGTGGGGAACGAGGCAAAAGAGAAATGAAGGTGCACACGCCGCATGTCGGAAGAGTTCAAAGCCAAAAGGAAAGACAAACTGTCGAGCAAGTGATTTCTCTCCTTCTGCCGACACTAAGCCACATCTGGTTCTTGGGGTCCTCAGATCGGCCCCGTGACCCACAGGTGGCTCCAGGGGCACCCGGGGGTCCTGCCGAGGCTTGTGAGGGCTGGAGCACAGACACAGGGCCTCCCCCAGACCTTCTGAGGGCAGACCTGTGGGGGGGGCTGCGGGGGTCCTAGACTCGAGGAAGGGGCTCTCAGGGAGTGCACAGCATGGCCGGACGTACGCTCCTGTCCCTGCTCGCCGTGCTGGAGGGCAGAACAATGGGTGAGGCCAAGAGGGGGCTGGGGTGTCAACACCCCATGGCGTCAGGCACAGAAATTCCATGTCGCGGTGACCTGGAGCGCTGCAGCCCGGAAAAGCGTGTTCTTAACCCAATTACCAGCCCCTGGGCGTGAGCCCCTCCTAAGCTGAGGTGTGGCCCAGCTGCATCAGGGCCCTTGATCGTCACTCGAGTCCTGTGGAAGGAGAATGAAGCTCCGACACACAGAAAGCCACGGGACGAAGCCAGAATCAGCGGCCCAGAGGCCGCCACGCGGCCAGAAGCCGAGGGCCACGGCCTCCAGCGCGCCCAGTCCGGCCCCCCGGGGAAGCGGCTCCCTGAGCATGCCTAGATTCGGGCTTGTCCTGGCCCCAGATCCAGAGCCCGTCAGGTCCGTTAGTGAACAGCCCACCGCAGGCGATCCGCTGAGGCGGCCGGAATCAAACACACAACTCACCACATTCGTTAGGAACAACTTTACTATTGAAGCTTAATGTTAAGCCTTAGGAGCTCAGACATTTACGTTCTCTCTGTGGACAGCATCCGATAATGAGATCGGTTGAAAACAACCCACTGTGAGCGCCCGGCCGAGCGTGCCGTGGGAGGACACGGCCCGGCCTCAGCAGGCACAGCTCCGTCTCCGCCCGGCAGGAGCCTCCCAGGGCCGGGAAGTGCTGGGCGCGCCGCGGTGACCCCACCGACGGCAGCTCACCTGGAAGGGCAGCTGCCCGAGCAGGAGTCCAGCCAACGTGTCCAGTGAGTGACCGTGTGAGCAAGTGAGTGGCGGCAGGGGAAACGGCAAATGTTGGGCACTCTTAGGGATTGTGTTTCTGTCACCATGGCTGTGAAAAGGCTGCCCTGATCCCTTCTCTGGAGGTGAGGAAAAGGTGACCATGGAGTCACTGTCCCCAGCTCAGAGGCCCCGTGAGAGGCAGAGCCAAGTCTAGGGTGCACATAAGGCCTGGCCCCTGCTTTCCCCTCCAGCCCCGTCAGGCCCGGTGCTCTCTTTCTAGAGTAAAGGTTTCCAATGTGCCTTTATTGTCCTGAAATGACACACACAGAGAATATGTATTTCCACATGTAAGTTCAGAACCATCACTACCACACCCAGGCTGTGAAATAAAGAAGGAAAAAGGCGCGTAGTGGGAGGCTGTAAAGTGGTTACGGACCCATGCGGCTTCTCCATTCTCCAAGAATGCGAATCTGCAGATGCAGTGGGGGAGGGGGACCCGGGCTGGGGGCCAGATGCCTCCTGCTGCCGTCCACTCCTGGGGACCCCCAAACGCTGCTCACAGTGGCCAAGCTGCTGGGCAGGACTGCACAGGATGGTCCTTATCGTACCAGGTGCCTCCCTCCACTGTAAGAAGGGCTGATTCCCAAAGCACCCTGGAAGGTAGCCCTGGCCCCCACCGGGGAGGGCCACCTGGTCCCCAGGAAAGAGATGTGAGGACAGACAGAGCCCCTCACCACGCCTGGGGCAGAGCGAGAAGTGGCTGGTGGGCCGCGAGCGACACAAGTCTCAGCCAACTGCAGAGGCGGAGCGAGGCGGGCCGGGCGCTCCGACATGTAATTACCGAGCTGAGTGGGCGCCAACGCGTCCACGGGAGCTTCCAGAGGCCCTCACCGAACGCATCCCGCGCAACGGGGGTCCTGGGGGAGACGGGGGCTGGGGGCCTGTGAAAATCTTCCTGGTGGCCCAGCTTCCCACTGTCGGCACCCGAAAGGCCACAGAGCAGAGCGCACTGCCTGGGGTGGCCACAGAGCCGAGCGCACTGCCTGGGGTAGCCACAGAGCCAAGCGCACTGCCTGGGGTGGCCTCGGCCCCTCCAAGCGGGCGGCACCGCCGTCTCTGTGGTTGGGACCCAGGCCCGGCTTCTTACCAGTCGCCTGGAGTCCCAGCGGCCACCCCGAGCAGGCAGAACCCCGCGTCCCAGCCGCACATGCCGAGGATGCTGCTTGAGTGTCTGTCCACATGGACGCGCACTCATTTCCTTCCTGGGGGCAGCCCTCTCACTTTTCTTGCTGTAGAGATTTTTAAGAAGCCATAATTGTTTATACTCCCTGTGGCCAGCGAGCCCCTTGGAGCTGTTAACCAATGGCTCATTATAACTTGGACAGCTGGCCCCCAAACCTCCCTCCCAGCTCTGCATTCTATAATTTTATAAGTGGTACATTAATTTCCCTAATTTCTGGCAAACTAACGTCATGGGCAGACTTGAGGAGAAGGCGGCTCTTGGTGACCCATCAGGTCCTGCACCCACTGAGCTGACGGTGGGAAGGGGCGGAAATGCGCCTGCTCATGGGGCGGCACAGCACCCACTCATCCGTGTAAACACTCGGGGCGGGGACAAGCCGCACTCCCCACACGGAGCCCTAATGGGGTTGTGCCAGAAACCGGAACGATCCAGAAGAGGAAGGCACAAAGCCAGCATGCCTGAAAGGAATTACACACGTAAGCCGCGGAGCCAGCGTTAGCGCCACAGCTACGATTCTTCGGTTTGGTAGTATTGCTCGTTTGTATTTTATAAAAATATTTTATTTGGAAATACTTTCAGAGTCATAGAACAGTTACAAAAATGACAAACCCCACACAGAAAAGCCCAACAGACCCCTCTTCCCTCAGACACTCAGGTCCACCAATTTTAAGCATTTTGCCACCTTTGCTGTATCGTTCCATCACCTCTCTCTCCTTCTTGCCAATGCATTGCCTGGACACTTGGAGGGAGGCCATACACAGCATGCTCCTTGCACACTTATCACCGCACGTCCTTTTCTTGAGGCAGGAATATTCACTCATGTAACCACCTTAAGTGCAGTTATCAAGTGCAGTAAGTGTAATGTCGAACTAAAGCTCACAGTCTGTGCTCCCGTTTTTTATGTCCCTTTGAGCCTTTACTCATCGTGTCTCGTTGCTCTTCTTTTTTTAAATTGTGGGAACAAGCATGCGACCTACACTTTTCGTATCATCCACTGAGGCTCGGCTCTTGTGGGGTCGTTCAGGCACATGCTATGACGACCTCACCACCCTCCACTACGGGGGCTCCCCAAAACCCTGCACCCAGTGTGTCCTAGCGGCCCCCTCGCCCTGCCCCCACCCACCCCCACCACCTGCACTTGGGGCGGAGACAAGCCACCTGTGCTCGGCTTGTCTCTGAGTTTGCACATTCTCCAGTATTTCCTTTGTAGTTATGTTTGGCCTTAAATTTAACAAACCAAGTATTTAGCAACATCATTTGCTGAGATGCCGACTTCACTCCAATGTCCCCACAAACTGTGCTTTCACCTTCCGGCCCAGCTTTACCTACTTCTCGTCACAAGGCACACGTGTGTACATCGGCTCCAAATCCACTGGCGTGCTCCATTTCACCATCTGCCTTTTAGGTGGTGCAGAAGGAAAAGTGGAGCCACAAAGCAGGACCACAGCACTCCTGGCCTGTCACCGACGGTGCCAGCACCCGCACCGCAGCTCCAGCCTGCTGCCCAGCGCCCTCCCCGCCACCTGAAGAAGCCCCTCCGTCCTGCACGGCCTGACTGCCGGGCAGCTAAGGCAATGCCATAACGTCACCCTCAGGTCTTTTTTGTTGTTTTTTCACACGGGCAGGCACTGGGAATTGAACCCGGGTCTCCAGCATAGCAGGCAAGAACTCTGCCACTGAGCCACCGTGGCCCGCCCCACTCCCTCATGTTTGAAGGACAGTTTTGCTGGATGTGGAGTTCTTGGTTGGTAATTTTTTGCTTCCAGCTTTTTAAGTACATTTCCCACTGCCTTCTTGCCTCCATGGTTTCCAGCAAGAAATCAGCACTGAGACTTCTTGAGGCTCCCTTGTTCCACGTTTTTATTTCCCTCTTATGCAGGCCTCAGCAGGCCTCAGCTCCTGCACGTGGTGTGGTCGCTGGCTCTGCTAGAGTCAGAGCAAGGTAAGGTGGCCTCGCTGTACAGTTGCCATTGTTTTGGAGATTTTTAACTAAAATGTCTAACGATCAGTACACGTATGCAATATAAGGAGAAATATTTATAAATATGGGCAAATGCTTGGAAATCTGCTAATAATACTCGAGAAAATGGACTAAAACCTATTATACCTAACAGAAATTTCATAAGGTGGTAGGTTACAATATAAACACGTAAAATCCAGTAACTTTTCCATATATCAACAATGACAATAAATATGATAAAAATCTCATTCAAAATCATAATCTTCAAAAATTAAAGTGTGAATAGCAATAGGAGAGAAGTAAAACCATACTAACCAAGGGTGTGTTAAAACGCCATGTGCAATTAGGGCAGCGGCTCAGACCATGGGGGGATGTGAAAAACTCAGCAGTGGTAGCTGGCTTGCTGTTTGAAATAAATAATGTTTGCATAAAAAATATAGTTACTACATATGTACAGGAGTATGAGAAGTCCTTTTCAAACAGAACCAAAATAAAACAAATATGACATACAAAGCACCAAAAAAGTATAAAGGAGAAAACACATATTTTACTATCTAAAACCAAAATCTCCTACATATAAAATAAGCAAAACGTTAAATAAATTAGGAACAGGGGAAAACTTATGTATGCTGTTTTATATATTATATACGTGACCATTATATAGAAAGCACTTATCGATGAATAAGGAAATGATTCACTCTCTAATAGAAAAATATAGGCAAAGGGGAGTATGGCTGATTTATACAAGAAGAGCTATAAATGGACAAAAATATATGGGCAAAACATTTAACCTCTAGTAATAAAAATGCAAATTCATATAATAGGAGCCTTTGGGACCCGACAACAGGAGAACCAGTTAGGGAAGCACCCTGCAGAGGTAGTTTAGGTGGGAAGGCGGCCGCAGGCGGGGGGGGGGGGGGGGGGGCGGGGGGGGGGCGGGGGGGGGCGGGGGGGGGCGGGGGGGGGCGGGGGGGGCGGGGGGGCGGGGGGGGCGGGGCCGAGGGGGACACGGGGTTGACGCGGGGGGGGGGGGGGGGACGCGGCGGGGCGTGGGGGAACGCGGGGGGACGCTGCTCGCTCAATCACAACGTCCTCCCGGGATAAAGGGCCGCGCCACGAGGTTAAAAAAGATGGTGGAGTAAACCTCACATGTGCCTGCGGTTAATTCCTCACGTGGCTTCTTCAGCTGCTGGAAACCACCTTGGGGCTGCTGTGGCCGCACGCACCTGGGGGCGTCTCCCCGAGGTTATGGAGAAGGGGGCGCACCTGGGGGCATCTCCCCGGGGCTGCGGAGAAGGGTGCGCAGGACGCAGGCAGCTCACGCAGACACCCACCGAGGCCTCAGTGCACTTTACAGACGTGCCTTTGCACACGCAGCTTCGAGATCATCTCAGAGAGAAACACACCTGCATGCTGTGTGCACAACTGCTGGCAGTTGTCCTGCTTTAGTAGAATTGTCAGTTTAAACATCATTTTTGAACAGAGAAAGTTATATTCAGCGCCTTCCACTATAGCATGGCGATTTATCAATGTCCAGTGTAATTCAACTGAATGAGAATAACCAAAAAAGACTTAACACTATAAATTTCCTTGTTGCGTGGATCACAAATCCATCACATAAAAATTAAGTAAAATATAATCTTTTCTCATTTTGAAGCAATTTCCTTGCTAATGAGCTCAATTAAAATTGAAGACAAAGGCGCAGAGCTGTGCAGAGACGATCTGTGGGCAGGGGGGGATGGTGGTGACGCAGAGGCCTGTCCCGCCCACACTCAGGGAAGAACCTTCCGGCCTTGGATGAAAGCATGGCTAATAATTCCAAAACTTTGTCCGCAGTTTAAGGAAAATCAGTCAACTCACCTGAAAGCACCGCTGATGATGAGCCTGTCTTCCTCACGTGGAGGGTTTCTCCCCGGTTCCTCGTGAATGACAGCTGCCCAGGGCTCGGCTGGCCGGGACCTGGTGGGGTGACCTGATCTGGAGCTCCCAGCCCCGAGTCCACACCTGAGTAGTGTCCTGTGGCCCGAGCGAGCCGGGGGCTAGGCTTCTGGGGGCATGGGGACCGGGGAGGGGTGAGGAAGTGTGTGGAAAGAAGGGGCCAGAGTCCCGCCCTGGCAGCGCCGTCAGCACCCCTGAGGCCGGGAAGAACCAGGGAGGAAGGGGAGCGGGCACCCCACGGCACCCCAGGGCACCCCATGGCACCCCATGGCCGCAAGCTGGCTCGGGGCTCCTCCTCCCAACTCAGGATGGCCTTGCTCTGGGGCAGGAAGCAGCTCTGCGCCTGGCCGTGGGGTTTGTGGGGCGCAGGACAGGGGGAGGTTGCAGTCACCGATGGGCCACATGGGCTGATGAAGTGGCCGGGCCAGCCGAGCCTGGAGGGCAGCAGAGCGCCCTTGGGCAGCGCAGAGGCTGGCGCAGCCCGTGCTGCACGATGAGCTCACGGGCGACGCTTCCCCAAAGAAGCTGCTGAATTGCACATGTCCGTCCTGGGCAGCAGGCCACAGCCGCAGCTCGGGCGGCAGGGCAGAAGGGCAGGTGGGCCCCGCAGGGGGCTCAGGGCCGTAGGGTAGGGCCAGGGCACCTGAGCCTAGGCCAGGCATCCGGGGGCCGCGGGGAAGTGGCCACCACCGTGGGGCGAGGATGGGGCAGTGTAAGGGGGGATTGGGAGAAATGGGGGGCAGGTGAGAGACCTCCACGGGCGTGTGATACCAGATTCCCTGGGCAGCGAGGCCGGCTGTGGGCCTAAGAGCTAGAAAATTAGATTAAAACGTGGGAAACACCCAATGTGGGTTCTTGAGGTAAAATAAATATAATACAAATGGATTTTCCCTGCAATTTCAAGCCCATCTCATAAACATGTCAGGAAAATAGTTCTGATTTCAAGAGAGAATAGTAAACCCAAGAAGGGGTATAAAAACAGGTGAGTCTTTACTAAGCTAAATATTTCAATGGAGTTTTAAACATTTTTCAATTCACAGAAGCTGATGTAACAGGTCATAAAGTCGGTTAAAAGAAGAGGAGGGAAACCCGAACTTGAATTTGCCTGGAGGAAGAAATGAAAAGCCACGCTCCTACGTTTGCCTGTAGAGCAGTATTCTAGAATAATCCGTCCTTTAGACACTGGAGTTCTTACAGACGTCAGCAACATGTGTCAATTGCTTTTAATCACTTCAAATTGACACAACTCAGACACATTTCAGGGAACAGGAAAATGCCACCACTGATAAAATTGATGGAAAGAGTTTAGATGTCACTGTATACCTCCCTTTTCTACCACTCAGGAAGGACACTCTGAAAAGCCATGTATCCCCATCTTTGATTCTGACGTCTGGAATCTGACAAAATAAAAACAACATAATAAAGCAAAATAAAAACTTGAGTCAACAAACAAAAGCTTCTCAGAAGTTCTCTCCTTGGAGCCTGCGGTGAGCAGCGAGCCGGGGGCCTGGCCAGCTGTGGACGCCTATCCCTGGCCGCGGATGCACACCCGGACACAGTCACCCACAGATGCACACCCGGACACAGTCACCTGCGGACACACACCTGGACACAGTCACTACAAATGTACACTGGACACAGTCACCCACGGACACACACCCGGACACAGTCACCCACGGACACACACCCAGACAAAGTCACCCGCAGATGCACACCCGGACACAGTCATCCGTGGACGCACACCTGGACACAGTCACCCGCGGACGCACACCCGGACACAGTCACCCGCGGACGCACACCCGGACACAGTCACCCGCGGACGCACACCTGGACACAGTCACCCGCGGACACACACCCGGACACAGTCACCAACGGACGCACACCCGGACACAGTCACCCGCGGACGCACACCCAGACACAGTCACCCACAGACACACACCCGGACACAGTCACCCACAGACACACACCCAAAGTCACCCACGGACACACACCCGGACACAGTCACCTGCAGACGCACAGCCAGACAAAGTCACCCGCGGATGCACACCCGGACACAGTCACCTGCAAACGCACACCTGGACACAGTCCCCCACTGATGCACACCTGGACACAGTCACTACAAATGTACACCCAGACACAGTCACCCGCGAACATACACCTGGACACAGTCACCCGCGGACACACACCCGGACACAGTCACCCGCAGACGCACACCTGGACACAGTCACCCGCGGATGCACACCCAGACACAGTCACCCGCGGATGCACACCCGGACACAGTCACCCGCGGACGCACACCTGGACACAGTCACCCGCGGATGCACACCCAGACACAGTCACCCGCGGATGCACACCCGGACACAGTCACCCGCAGACGCACACCCGGACACAGTCACCAGCGGACGCACACCCGGACACAGTCACCAGCGGACGCACACCCGGACACAGTCACCAGCGGGCGCACACCTGGACAGAGTCACCTGCAAACACACACCTGGACACAGTCACCCGCGGACGCACACCTGGACACAGTTACTCGTGAACGTACACTCACACATGGTTTTCTTAGCGGCCAGAACACAGGGCCATTTCTGTGCCTCTGCTCGTCAGAACTCCACATCGAATTGAACGGATTGCTCTTTGGGAAGTGGTCACGAAAATGAGCAGCTTTCGGATGAAACCGTTTGCTGGGCAATGCTTCCATGGAAATGCGCATTGGGGCGACGGTAACGCAGCTCAGAGTGAATCAGCGCGACCCAGCAAATGCCCTGCGCTGTGCCCAGGGCTTGGGGAGGCCTCCCGGGGTGCGGCTGCAGCTCCGCAGCAGCCCCTCGGTCATCGCCTCGCCCTCCACAGGGGCTCTGCAGACGCCCTTCACGAAGGCCATGGCGTGGCCCCAAGAGCAGGGGACAGGGCAGGCCAGTGTCCCCGCAGGACCGAGGGTGGGGGCCGAGGGAGAAACCTTCCGCCAGCCCGTGGGTCCGCAGGAGCAGGGACTGGGCTCTGTTCACTGCTGCATGTCCAGCTTGTTGGGTGAGAGAGCCAAGGACCCAGAACTGGGGCGCGGCAGGGACCCACCTGCATCTGACACCGGCGCCCCAGGGGGGCCTGTAAGCCTGAAAGTATTTCAAAATAAGAAGTAAAAGGAGCAACCTCAGGCATCGTACCCTGAGCGCTTCCTCCAGTCCCCGCCCTTCCTCCAGCCACGGGTGTCCATTTACCTCCGGGCTGGTGCCACCCCATCCACCTCCCGGGCAGCACCTGCCACCATCCCTGCCACTGTCCCCTCCCACCTGGCATCCACGGCTACCACAGGATACGGCCCCATGGCCTGCACAGCTGCCTGAGCGCCGTCCCGAGGGGCAGCGCCTCCTCCGTGCCTGGGGAAACAATGCTGGTGCCCAGCGGGGGCTGCAGGACCCCTCGGGCCCCAGAAAGAAGTGTAAGGATACAGATGGCCGTGGCGGGGTCTTCTCTCTGGACAGGGGTTCCGGGAGGCCCTTCCAGAAAAGGGCCCACACAGGACCGCGCTGGGCGCCAGGGAGAGGAAGACGGGCAGACGCCTCACGCACCCACCAGAAACAAACCGAAGAGTCGTAGCTAATGAACCAGTGCGGATGACCAGGTGGAGGTCATTTCAAATACCAACAGCCTGAGCCCCAACTAGGAGGCAGCAACAGTCAGGAAGCACGACCCAACTGAAAGCTGCCTGTAAGAAACACGCTTTAACATCAGACATCAGCAGGCTAGGAGTAAAAGGATGGGAGAGACATGCCAGGAGAGAGCTGCAGTGGCAAGATCCATTTCAGGAAACGCAGATGTCGGAGCAAAGGGTGTTCCGAGGGGCCATTTTCCAAGGCAGAGGGCTGTGTGCAGGGGGACGGGGCAGCCTTGCAGATGGCCCCAGACACCTCAGAATGCGTGAGCAGGGACTAAAGAACTGAAGGGGGCAGGGACAAATCCACAATTACAGCCACAGACTCCAAGACCCGTCCAATAAATGATGGAGCCAGTCGACAGAAAATGACTTCATGGATTTGCACAACAGAGTCATGCAGCTCAGCCTGACATGGAGGGAGCGCCGCCCGCCACCCACCGCCTGATACCCGCCCGGCACCCACCGCCCACCACCCGCCACCCAGCGCCCACTGGCACGTCCCTGGGGTTGGTCGTCTCCTGCACCGCTCTGGGTGAGAATGCCCAGTGACCAGCACCATGTCCTCCTCCCATGGCCCTCGGGAAGCTGCTGCCTCCGATGCCCCCATCTTCTCAGTCCCACAGGTAAAAGCAGGCGCCTCAAACGTTCCTTAAATGTACACAGCGTTCCTTCTGCTGAGAAAAGTCCACGGCCCAGAGCAAAACTGCAGGCCAGTGTCCATCGCCTTCTCCTGCTCGACTCGCTCGGCGAGGTGCCAGGTCCGACTTCTCCCCTCCGGGGTGTTCTAGTCCCTTAATCCTTCACCCCCCAAGGCAAAGGGGAGCTGGCCCCACGGCTACGTTTCAGGGATTCAGGGTTTCGACAGACGGCATCCATTGGCCACATCACCTACCATCACCGGATTAATGGAAATACCTGTGAATGTAGGAGAGCCTGACGTAGCAAACAAAAAATCGACAACACCCAGTTACATTTGAATTTCAGGCAAACGGTGAATTTTTTTAGAGCACCTGAAATTCAGATTCAGCCGCGCATCCTGCTCTGGGTGAGGAGACTTCCCCAGAACCCAGCCTGCGTGGGTTTTGTCCGGAACCTTCCTTAGTCTTCTGCATGTGGTAATTAAACTAATGCTGCTGCTGCTGCTATTTTTATGGCTGTATATTGCTCTGACTTTCAAAATGAAAGCTTTAATCCGTAATCGCACACCAAGGCTCTTGAGCTGAGGACGTGGGCTTTATTCATAAAACGATTCCCTCAAGTCACCACACCGTGTGGCTTAGATGCAGGGAGAGGCCACAGGAGGGGATGCAGCAAGGAAATGCGAATAAAATTGCTTTTGCCAATAATGAACTCGCAGTTCCAGGAGGCAAGCAAAATGGATGTGCTTTAAGAATTCCTCAGGGCTGAGGCAATGGTTATTTTTACATGTTCCACCTCTAATTTGAGAGCCTTCTTATAAAAAGAATAAAGCTGCGCAGCCTTAAAGGTAGCGGGCTCATGCAGCACCCAGTGCCAGGCTGGCGACATCCAACCTGGCGAGAAGAGAGACCCCCAAACCGCCCTCCCTCCACTTCTGCCAAGACTCTTCCTGACGCTAACTTGGGGGGATGAGCAGGGAAAATTCTAAGGAAAATGAGACGGTACCTCTTCTTTGCAAATTTATTTTAATCTTTTCTGCCAAAATCGGCAGGAAGTTCTTTCTGGTCCCTCACCCAGGAGCCTGGAGCGTGGCTTGGGTGGGCGTCCTCTGATGGACATCCACAGAGAGAAGGACCTGCACGGGGCCACCTCCGCCCGGCACGCACCAAGACAGCTGGCTGCGTCACCCCACCAGCCTGCTCGTAGCCACATTTCATCATCTCGTGTCTTTTAACCTTTGTTAATAAGTCCTATTTTCTGAGGCTTTGTTCCTTTTCAGTCATTAGTTACCCCATTGCATAAAGCCCAATGCATAAACCCTTTGAAAAAGTGAAAAACTCAAATAATTCATTCCAGCAAATGAAATGCTAATTCTGTTGCCATGTAGCAACGCTGCGCTCATTAGCTGCTTTGCTAGCACACCATCTGCGGAGCTCCTGCTTTTACCCCACCAGCCCCGGAACGTTTTTAAGGCTGGAATGTGTCATCGCCCATTTATTTTGACTAAATACCAAATCGCGGCTCTGTTTTCTATAAGACAAAATGAAGCTTGTCACACTTGGACTAATAGTTCTTAATGAGGATTATGTTCTTTATGATTATTTTTTAACATTCTCCTAAGAGACACATTTTCAATTTGAGTAATTGTTTAATTAATGACTATAAAGCAATTTGATGATACAAAACACAAATAGCATTTAGCACAAATTCTAAATAATTACGACTGTTATTTTGAGCCAAATGGACTGCATTTCCCCATGTGAGGCATGCCAATTAAGTCATTTCTCGAAGCCTCCAGGACTCTGGACAAATTTGGGAAATAAAACAAGGGAATAACTTTGTCTTTTCAGACTTCTTACCCACTTTTGCGGCCTGTTCTTGCCTCCTAAGCTGAACCCCCAGACCCAAGAGGCACTCGGCTTTCCTGCCTCGCTCGTGCCAGATGCCCCCTGAGCCACCTGCTGCACCCACCTGAACCCCCCTGCACCCACCTGCACCCACCTGAACCCACCTACACCCACCTGCACCCACCTGCACCCATCTGCACCCCCCTGCACCCTCATGAACCCACCTGCACCCACCTGTACCCACCTGCACACACCTGAAGAACCCATCTGAAAACCCCCCTGTACCCACCTGCACCCACCTGCACCCACTTGAACCCCCTGCACCCACCTGCTCCCACCTGAACCCCCTGCACCCACCTGCACCCACCTGAACTCCCCTGCACCCACCTGCACCCTCCTGCACCCACCTGTAGCCTCCTGCACCCACTTGTAGCCTCCTGTACCCACCTGAACCCACCTGCACACACCTGAACCCTCCTGCACCCACCTGCACCCACCTGCACCCACCTGAACCCACCTGCACCCATCTGAACCCTCCTGTACCCCATCTGAACCCTCCTGCACCCCACAGCTGGCCTGGCCAGTGGCCCTATGTCCCACCCTCTCCTCTCCCACAGGTGAGGCCCCAGACCCCTCAGGCCAGAGAGTGGCTGGTCAGCCTGATTGAGTCACCGAGTCCGCTGAACTGACTGAGAATGTTGATTCACACTTTTCAGATGCAGGGATTGGTTTAAGAGCTAAAACTATCACCTGAGAGTAATTTTAATGGGGTTCTTTGCCCATTAATAGAAATATTTGGAGGCCAAATATTCTTTAAGACCAAAACCTATTCACCTGGGGAAGGGCCCCCAAGCAAATGTGCTCAGCCCGGCCTAAGGCCCGTCTTGCCGCTTGCTTTGAAACCAGCCCCTGTTCACTCGAGTTTTGAGATGGAGTCGCGGTGAGAGAATTCCAGTCTCGTGTTCTCAGTGTTTGGGCTTTGCTTTCTGACCTCTCAGTGTCACACAGGCATGAAGCTTCGGAACTGGGGTGGTGACACCGTGAGGAGCTGTGAAGAGCCCTTCTCTGGCTCCAGGGTTGGATCTCGTGGCGCGTCCGCGGGGCACCAGCTGGGGTTCTGGCTTCAGCTGGACTGAAACGCATCACCTGCTCGCAGGCCCCGTTCCTGGGCAGAGGAGACGGCCCCCCCGCCCAGCTTCCGCAGGACAGGGCGCCGGAGCGGCTGGGCTTCCCCGGAGCCCCCACCAGGCGCCTCGGGAGGGTTTGGAGCAGCGAGGCAGGTGGGCGCGGGCGCTGCCCCTTGAGTAGCCATGGTGACACCCTGGCGTGGACTCCCCACCAGCCTCACTTTACAAATGAGGAAACAGGCCGGCCGGCCAGCTTCAGGACACGGCCAGGCAACAGGGGTGTCGGGAGGGAGCCCGGGGCCAGTCCAGCCGCGGCCCACCACTGCCAAGCCGCCGATGCTGCTGCTGCGCCTGATCGGGGTAAGAGCCCCAGCGCCTGAGGCCCCAGGCCAGACACCACCGCAGAGCCCGGCCCTCCCCTGGCCCCCACCTGGCCCTCCCCTGGCCCCCACCACCCTCCCAAGCTGGCTAAGCTGCAGCAACAGCATGTGGAGTTAGGGCTCCGGAGCAGACTCGGGGCTCGGCCCCTCCTCCTGTGCCAGGGGCAGCACCCGACCCTCCTGCCCTCAGCCCTGGATGCCAGGGGCTTCCAGGACAGGCTGAGAACTAAGTGAGGTGGCGAGAGATGGTGGTCAGTGACGCGCTGGGGCCAGTAGCTGACAGTCGACAGGCAGCCCCCTCAAGGCCCCCCGGGCCCCAGCCAAGGCACTCTGCTTCACCGCTTCTGCTTGTGGCTCGGAGGAGTCAGGACCAGGGGACGCTGCGCCGGGACAGCCACCATCGCTGCAGGTGCCACCATAACCATCAGCACCTGGCCAGGCCAGGCAAAGACAGGCGGCCGCAGGGGGGATCCGTGTCTGGGGGGTGGGTTGCGCCCGGGGAGTTGCACTGGGGGAGCCGTGCTGGGCGTGGCAGTGCCAGGGGTGGGGGACCATGCCGTGGGGGGCTGTACGCGCACCCGGTGTGGGAACGAGCAGCGCCCACTTGGCGTCACAGCAAAGCCGTTTCTCCAGGCGCCCTCTTAGGAAGCACATGGGGTTTGATCTTCACTTGCAGTTTGGAAATCACCCCCTCTGGGCTGGCCCATCAGGGCGCACTGGAAACACTGAATTCATTTTGGTTTAATCATGTGTGCACGTGTAATGCCAGAGGATGTGCCAAAGCCCAGCATGAAGCAGGGTTTGAGATAACGGGCGAAATGGAGTGATTCTGTGAACACGTCTCCGAACCCCAGACTTGGGTGTGTCCGGTGATGCTGGATGCTCCCCTGGGGCAGGCAAAGTCGACAGCCGTCGGGAGCTGAGATGCCCGAGGGGTAGCGGCGGGTGGGCGCCCGGGTTCCCAGGCCGGACACCGACCTCAGCGGGACTCTCATCCCACGGTGACCTCCAGATACCACGTCTCCCGCGACAGCTGCCCACAGCGACAGCCCAGAGCGGCCCCTTCACCCTCTGAGTTCTGACCCCAGTGCCTGGTTGGAGGGGCTGGGACCCCCACCCAAGGAGGTGGCAGCACACGGTGGGCACCCCGAGGTTTGAGAAGGGGGCCAAATGGCCCCCCGCGATCGCAGACGGGGCCGCACCTGCCTGAGCCCCCAGAGGGCACAAAGCATCGGCAAGCGGTCGCGCCTTGTGGCCTCCACAGAAGGTCTAAGGAGGGTCTTGCGTTGCGCAGTTCGCCACCCACCCACGGCCCCCCTCCTCCCCCCCCAGGCTCCCCCCGGCATCGGGGTCCTCGGGGCCTCGGGCAGGTGGGTTCACTGTGACACCTGCTCACCCAGTGCTGCGCCCCCCACTCCCCGTGAGCATCCGGGGGGACGTGATGACAAAGGGAGCACCGGGCCGCGGTCTCCATCAGCGCACACGCCCTGGGTCTGGCAGTGGAGCCGCCCGGAGGGGGGAGGGCACCAGCCAGGCGGGGGCACCCCTGCCCCCCACCCCCCACCCCATCCTCCCGGCCCTCCGCCGGCCCACCTTCATTCCCTGGGTGCTGCCCAGCCGTGAAGCCACACGGCACTGAATCAGCATATGTTGCTGCAGGGGTTTTTTTGGCTTGAATGCAATTTTTGTATAGTTAGAAAAGGTTATTATGGCTTTTGGAAGGGAAAAAATAAATGGTTAGAGAAATAAGTCTGATGTCATTTTTTCTATGTCCCAAACTCCTGCCAGCTCTCAGCTCAGAAACCAGGTGCCCAACCCCTCCCGCCCCCCACGGCTCCCCGGCCATCCACGCACGGAGGGTTCAGAGATGGAAAGTGCCCTTTGCGGCTCAGGCCGCTCAGGACTGCTTGGTTTTCTGGTTCTCTCACGTCCTCGTTGTCTTCCTCCTGCTCGGGGCGCACGGAGCTGAGAGCTGGTTCTCCTGCTTGGCGCCGCCAGCTCCCGCTCAGAGGCAGGCGCCGCTCCAGCCCCCGGACACACGGCTTCGGCTCCGAGCGGCGGTGGGGTCCGCAGGGGGCCGCCCGGCAAGTCCTGCCTGCCGGGGTCAAGGTCGTCATTACTCGGCCAAGGTCAGGATTGGGTGAACCTGGCAGGTGGAGCTGGTCAGCAGTGTGGAGTCGTTTCCACTGAAATCACAAGTGAATAAACACAGACATTCTCGCCGTCCTTCTAGGAGAGGGGTGTAAAGTGGATTTCCCTGAGCTTTTAAAGCAGTCAGCGTCTGTTAGGAGAAAAGTGCCAGCTTTGCTTGGAGGACACTTTTGCTTTCTTGAGGCCTCTGGCTGGCCAAGGAGCAAGTCCTGGGCTCGGACCTCGAAGGAAGGCCTCTGAGTCCTGCTGGCGCCGCTCATCCTGCTCTGGGAGGGCCGGGAGAGAAGCAACATGTTTGGTTTCTCGTTGGGGGACGGCTGCAGGGTTAGGGTGCCAGAAAGGAGGGACAGAGGGGACCGAGTCCCGGGGCAAAGGGGCGTGGCGGGGAGCAGCTCCGAGCCCTCGAGATGAGCTCCTGGGTGAGGCACCCAAGGGTTCCTGGGGGCCCCGCCAGCAAAGCTGCACCAGAGGCACCACGGCCTGCCCCTCCCATGCCCCCGCCCTCTGACCCCCGCCCTCTGGCCCCTGCCAGGTCAGTCGCAAGCACAGAGGGAGGTAGGAAAAGCCAGGTCTGGCAATCAAGCAGAGAAGACGCAGCGGCCCCTCTTTCTCGGAGGCGTGATCATCTCCGCAGAGGAGCGAGGCAAACTCAGGCCAGCTCAGGTGACGTCCTTCCACATCTGTGCACGCGAGGGGACTTCAGAAGAGCGGGCGGTCACAGGGCTCCTCTCGTCAGCCACGTTGGCACGTTGGAGATGTGACCCCGCCCAGCACCTGGCCCCTGGCCCGCACCGTGAGTTCTAGGCCAAGAATCCAGAAAATTTACTTAAACTTGCTCTCCGGCTTTCTAAGGTTTTGTGAAGCAGGACTGGGGAACTTGACCTGTTAGAGTCGCAGGAGGTGAGAGACAGACGACAAGCAGCAGAGGTGCACAGAGATCCTCGCTCACCAGGGCCCTGAGGCCCCCAGAAGGCACGGGTCCTTCCTGAAAGTGAGCTGAGGCAGACTACCTGCAGGACCCCACCTGGCGGGGGCTCACCCACACCCAGGCCTGAGCGCAGCATGGACACCCCAGAGTGTGTGGGGGGCCTCCTCGGGCTGCCCCCCTTGGGGCTCCTCCTGCTGCTTCACGTGGCCTGTGGTGTGGACATGTGGGCCCCTCAGACCCTCTGCACCTGTCCACCCTCTGCCCTGACGGGGCTGCGGGGAAGGGCCCAGCATCGGGCAGGAGCTGTGCTCTTGGGATGCACCTGCCCTGGGGCTGCAGCCACAGAGGGCCGGGGGGCCGCCCAGGGCCCAGACCCCTTCTGCACATGACTGCGTCCTGGGGGCTGAGGCGCTGGTGGGGGTCTCACAGGGCAGTCAGGACCCCGGCCTGGTGGGGAGTATGTGAGGAATGGAGGACAGAATGCAACCCTAAACTGAGCACATCAAAAGCCGGGAGAGGGGAGAAAACAGAGCAGACCAGGCGTGGCGGGGGGTGAGTGGGGGCAGCACAGGGACTGTGTGGTGAAACAAAAGACAAATGTTACCCTGCCGTGCTCATGTGGACGGGCTAAGATATGGACATTGGAGAACCGAGGCTGAGAGCGCGGTGGCCAGGCTGGGCCTGTCGCCAAGGGTCCTGGACTGTGAGCGCCACGGCAGTCACGTGCACTCAGGAGGGGTAACTGATGTGTTAAAATTCTGAGATGTTGAACTGATTGTGTATAACCTGGTCGTGCCCTGAAACTCCAGGTATTTCTGTGACACTGAGTGAGCCCTGAAACTGTGAGAGTCAGCAGCACCCCTAAAAGGATGGTTTAAAAAGTTGAAAAAGTGATCAGACTTCAAATAGAGACTTAGGTAAATCAGAATACAGGGTAAAGGATGATATCATCCATATTTTAAAACTTCAACTTCTGTGTGAGACCAAAGGAAGGGATGTTTCTTTGGTGTAAAATTTATATTTTGGGTATCACATTATCAAATTTAACTTGTATGGTCGGTTTATTGGAACACCATAATTTCATGAATCTTGAATATCATGTGAGAGTCTGTTGGTTTGTCCAGGTTAGTGCAGTGATCTGGTATATCTCAGAGTGATTTGGGCAGAGAATAAAAAGTCCCCTTGGGGAACTGGGGAGAAAGGAGGAAATATTCAACTTCCCCATCTGGGGAATTCCTGATATTCTCGCAAGCAGTGGGGACAACCAATTCAATAGGCCGAGCCCTCAATCTTGGGGTTCACACCTATGAAACTTACTCCTGCAAAGGAGAAGCTAAGCCTACTGATAATTATGCCTTAGAGTCATCCCCAGAGAACCTCTTTTGTTGCTCAGATGTGGCCTCTCTGTCTAAGCCAACCCAGCAGGTGAACTCACTACCCTCCCCCTATGTGGGACATGACTCCCAGGGGTGTAAACCTCCCTGGCAACGTAGGACAGAAATCCCAGGATGAGCTGGGACCCAGCATCATGGGAGTGAGAAAACCTTCTTGACCAAAAGGGAGAAGAGAGAAATGAGACAAAATAAAGTTTCAGTGACTGAGAGATTCCAAACAGAGTTGCAAGGTTATCCTGGAGATTATTCTTATGCATTACATAGATACCCCCTTTTTAGTTTATGGTGTATTGGAGTCTCTGGAGGGAAGTACCTGAAACTGTTGAGCTATGTTCCAGTAACCATGTTCCTTGAAGATGATTATTTAAAGCTACAACGTTTACAATGTGACTGTGTGATTGTGAAAACCTTGTGTCTGATGCTCTTTTTATCCAGGGTATGGACAGATGAGTTAAAAAAATATATGGATAAAAACAAATAAATAATAGGGGGAATAAGGGGTTAAAAAATTGTTTAGATGGAAATACTAGTGGTCAGTGAGAGGAAGGGGTAAAGGGTGTAGGATGTATGAGTTTTTTTTCTTTTTTCTTTTTATTTCTTTTCCTGGAGTGATGCAAATGTTCTAAAAATGATTGTGGTGATGAATACACAACTATGTGATGATGTTGTGAGTCATTGATTGTACACCATGCATGGGCTGTGTGTGAAGATTTCTCAATTAAAAAAAACTAATGCCATAAAAAAAGAGCCGGGAGAATCTTTATTTCACCTTCCCATCAACAGTACTTGACCCCCACACCGGCTCTTCAGGTAGAAGGACGGAGTTGTCATAAAGTGCTCATTCGAAAATCACTCGGTTTCTTTAAACCTGGATTTGACAAGAATTCCAGAAGATATTAAATACTATGCCGCACTTTATGACGCGCATGCATTTCCCACTGCCAAAATCTCCGGAGGAAGCACGCACAACCCAAACACAGGCCGAGCGACGGAGCCGGAAAGGAGCGGCTCTGCAGGGAAGGCGCGGAGACCAGCGGCCGCGAGCTGGGGAGTCGTGGGCCTGCACTCCCACGCGCGGCGCGACTCCAGGCCTGTGCGCCCGGGATGTGGCATCTCCGCCTCCGCCGCAGCCTTGGGCCGCGGGGCAGGGGCAGGGGGCGCGGGGCTGCCGCCCCCCGCGGGGCCCTCAGGCCAGAGCGCTGGACCCGCTCCCCGGAACGGCCAGACCAGAGCCGGAGCCTCGGCCTCGGCTGCGCAGCCCACGGCGGACCCGCTCCTGCGGGAAGCGCAACACCCGCCACGCCTGGGCTTCCCGCCTCAAAGAGGGGCCCCCACAGTGGGCCCCCCCACAGGAACTCTGGGGAGCAAAGCCACCAGCCTCCGGCTTCCCGGGTCAGAGCAGGAAATGAGGGTCGTGGCGGAAGGGATGGGCCGTGGGTCTGGACGCGGTTTCACACGTGGGCAGTGGAGCAGGCGACGCAGCCCAGCCTGGAAGAGGCACAAAGGACGGCGCGCTGGGCAGAGGGTCCTGCAGGCTCACAAGGAGGGGCGCTCTGTGGGGGGCAGCACCCTGCAGGCCCCAGCAGGGGCTCTGGTGGGTTCTGAGGGCACAGGCTGCAGGGCTTCCTGTTGGACACAGAGAGCATCCAAGGTGACGCCAGGACCCTCGGGACAGTGCGCACGCCTGGGATGCAGCGGTGGGCAGGGCGGGCGGCCAGGCAGCGAGAAGGAACCTGCCTGGGGCCTGGACCCGCCCACTGCCTGCCCACTGCCCACCCACTGCCTGCTCTCTGCCCGCTCTCTGCCCGCCCACTGCCCACCCACTGCCCGCCCTCTGCCCGCCCTCTGCCCGCCCTCTGCCCACTCTCTGCCCACCCACTGCCCGCCCTCTGCCTGCCCTCTGCCCACCCATTGCCCACCCTCTGCCCACCCACTGCCCGCCCTCTGCCCGCCCTCTGCCCACCCATTGCCCACCCACTGCCCACTCTCTGCCCACCCCAATGCCCCTGGCCAGGCCCCTGCGTCTCCATCTATCTCCCGGCAGCGCCGTCCTGCCATCAGGATCTCTGCTCAGGCTCGACCTCAGGACTCCAATGCTGACAGCTGGACTCTTGGCCTCTGGGCCTGTCTGAGGGACCCCGGATGTGTCACAAAGTTGCCAGAAGGAGGAACGCAGTAGGAGGCCCAGGAACCCACCTGGCAGGACACAGCCAGCCCACCCCAAGACCCACAGTCCCTGCCCCCGAGACCCGTGGCCTCCAGTTCAGGGTCTGCCCGTGAAATCCTACAGACTGGACCAGGTGGCGCTGGCCCTGCTGGGCAGACGCACGATGGGCACTGCACAGCGCAGCCCTGCCGGTGGTGCCACGTGTCCGGGGAGGCACCGGGCATGTGGCGAACCAGGACGGTTGCTCCCAGGAAGGGGAAGGAAGGGTCGAGGGGCTTGCAGAGGATACAAAGCTAAAGGCAGCCCCACAGAGAAGCGGCCGAGCTCAGCCTTCAAACCCATCCATGCTCCCGTCGCCCTGACCGAGCCGTCCAGCTGCTGAGTCCACCTCCCTCGTGGGGCGGGCGCCTGCTCGCTCCAAGAACAGGCAGCGTGGGTGATGCGCCCTAAGCAATCCCCCGTAACGCCCACTCTAATGCATCGCTTTCCGGGTAAAGCACCGTTTCCTCTACCTGAGGAATTACATGTAGGTCAGTCAGCTCTCACTTGATCAGTTCTGTCCTGCCTGAAACACTTATTGATTCAATTTCACCAATTCTGCTTTTTCTAATTTTCATAAAGAACATATGGCTGGCTTGTTGATATCATAGTCTCTCATCACCAACGAATTTAACATTTCACTCTTTATCTGGAGAGCTGTTTTCTGGCTAAGATCTAATGCATTTTTAGTCTACTTCACTTACCTCACCAGTTCTGGAAGTTGTCACTTCAGAGATCATTTATCTATTTTCTGGCAAGACAAAAAATGTTTCCTGCACAGTCACTCCCAGGGAAATAACAAGTTCAGTGCCCCCGCCCCCAAATGCACGACTGGCCGAACCTCGCCTGCTCACCTCTAGAACTCAGATTCATCTTAGAAAAGCTGCAAATTACAGCGTGTCGTGAAGGCCTGTGTCACCCGCCCAGAGGCACAGCCACACTCGTTACATCCGCGTGCACGCAGGTTCAGCTCTCGCTGCCCGTGAGCTCATCTGGTGCCGGCTGGCAACGCCCGGGTACAGCCCGGCCTTGGGGACCCCCGCCCCTGACAGAGCACACACGGTCCTGCCTCAGGAGCGCAAGGCTGTGCGTCCCTGCTCCTCCGGCTCCACAGCAGGAGACGGACAAAAGACAGACCGACAAAGACGGTCACCTCTCTCCTTTCTCCCGCTGGAGCCTGAAGGCAGAGCAACCCAGGGCTCAGAGGAATTCCAGAGGCCTCGGATCGTTCCTGTTAGGAAACATAGTTTACCTCCCCCTGATTATTAAACAAACATATCATTATTGGGGACAGGTCTGAAATGCCGATAAGTGTACAGAAAAAAATGAAATTCACTCGTTATCCCATCTCAAGAGGTAACATCAGAAATGTTTGGTCTATTTACATCTGGTCTCTTCTCTTCCTTTGTATTTTTATTTCTGTGTAAGAGTTTTTTTTTCTTTTAGAAAAAAATGGCTCTTCCTCTATCTTTTGGCTCATAACCTAAGTTTCCGCCTCTGTTTTGCATACAGATCGTCAGTGGCACTATTTCACAACAGCATGACTTCCGATGGCAGGACGATACTCCCTCGTAATATAAATTATTTAACCTGTTTTCAACTGTTGGACATTTATGCTGTTTCCGGTTCTTCACTCTGTTAAATACAGCTGTGGTGGCTGACCTTGACGGGAACACCCCCCATGTCTTCGGCTCTTCTGTGGGGTCCTGGGAAGCCCAGCACTGATGAAAACAAAAATCCCAGAATCCAAAGGCCTCAGCCTGACTTAAGACCTGAGCACTATATTACTAGCTTTCCTGTGTGTCATCAGGCAGTTGCTTAACCTTTCTGAGCCTCAGAAGTGTATAAAAAGAGAGGCTGTTTCTATGTATGCACAATGACGACTGCAAGTTAGTTACGTGATTTAATTAAATAAGATAAAAGCAGTGACTGGGTGACACCGCTGTCAGCATGGTGTGAGTTCTTGTTTAAATACCAGGTTTTGGTTTGCTGAAGCTGACAAAATGCAGTCTAACGGAAGTGGACTGGCTTCTAACAGTGGAGATTTACTGGCGTATGTGTCACAATTTCAAGGCTGTGAAGATGTCCAAATTAGAGTGCCAACAGAGGTGACGTCCCTGCAGATCGGCCACCCTGAGCGTGGACTGCTGTCCCCTGGGGAGGCACACGTGGGTCTGCTGGGCCGTCTCTCCTGGGTTTCGTGGCCGCCTGCTTCAGGCTTCCTCCTCTATGGCTTTTTCTCTAAACTCCTCTGCTATGTCTCTGGATTTCACCTCTTCTTCCGTATGTGTTCTGTCTCTCATCAAGGATGCTGGCAAGAAGCTCAAGTGAATGGGGCAAGTCAGGTCTCAGGTGGAGCCGCCTGGTCGCAGGGTCCCACGCGCAGGTGTCTCGCCCTTGGGGACGGGCACAGGCCAGGGCTGACCAGGGGCACAAGCCACCATGTCCCACAACACCTGCCAGCGCAGCGGAGACACAGAGAGCGTGCCAGAGGCTCCAGGTGTGCTCTTCAACATGACAATACTTGTGAGCTCTACGAGCAGAGGGGAGGGCGTCACAACGTGCCGGGGCTGGGTGGCTGCGCTGGCAAATGCATCGCAGTGAATGGATGGAGATGCCAGCCGCGTCGTCACTGCACAAGTGGACCCAGCACTCAGCCCGTCGCACTCTGGGGGGTTGCTGGGCCCCCTCTCGGGCAGGCGGACCTGGTCACGGTGTGAGTCTCAGGTCTTCCCTGCAGCCTTGAGTCCCCGCTCTCGCCCTCCTCCTCGTCCTGGTTCACGACGTGAAATGTGAATCAAGCCAGATTTGCACATCCCAACAAGTCCCGGGACTGGGCCATCTGCATAAAATACCTGCCACCAGCCCATTAACAATGCCTTCTCCTATTCCAAAGTACTTGTGTATCAAATTCAAACTGAAGATATGAATATATAGAATAATGCTATCTAAATCGTGGGCTATGAGTTCTCTATTTCTCTGATAGAGAAAATTTATCATATGTTAACTTCAGAATAAAAATTAATAGGAGAGTGGAATGATTATGAAAGGACAGTGTAGGTGGCATGTCTAATCCAGAAAAAAATATTCAGAGGAATATTCACCCACAAAAATATCACGCCTTAGAAAAAAATCACGCCTTGCCAAAGTACAGAAATCAAAACATAGCAAAGTGAACACTGGTCCTGAGTTTTGCCCAAACATCTAACACAACTACAAAAAATTAAAGACAGCTTTTTTATTCAAAATTGCAAACTCCTGTTTTATCGAATAGAGGAATCTATGTAATGGGGGGGGCTCGCTGGGAATGCCTTCTTTTGTTCGTGAAATGCAGGTGGGACACCTGAATGGTGGATGTCAGGATTGCCAACTCTCTGTTCCACATATAACTGCGGTGCCTACTCAGTAAGTGCTGCTTCGGTGAGTCATCACGCCTTTCGCTTGGTTACTTGGCAAGCTGCGGCGATTGCCTCACTAGCTCATACACCCATAAGAGCAAAAACCCCCATCCCATCTCCCCTCTGTCACTTCTGCACCTGGAACAGAGTGGGTGCTCAAAACTCGGGGGGTGCATGAGTGAATGGCTGCATGCATGAGTGAAAGAAGGCATGCCCAAGTGAACTACTGCATGGTTGAGTGAATGACTGCACGCATGAGTGAATGCTGCATGGTTGCATGAATAGCTACATGATTGCATGCAGAGCATGATTAAATGAATGGATGCACACACGAATGAATGGCTGCATGGTTGAGGGAATGAATGCATAGCTGAGTGAGGGGATGCATGCATGAGTAAATGTTGCATGGTTGAGTGAATGGATGCATGATTATGTGAATGCTGCACACATGAGTGAATGGCTGCACGCATGAGTGAATGGATGCATGACTGAGTGAATGGATGCAGCTACAAGCTAGTTGTGCCTCTCCTTTGCACTCTACCCTGCCCCCAGTGTGAGGCAGTGAGGTGGTCAGTGCTATTTCCTGTCCTTTGGAGGCTGTAATTTAAATTTCTATTTTCTGAAATTCCCTCCTGAGTTTGCCCCAGTGCTACCCCATTCTGGAACGGGCCTGCAATCTACTTCTGCATGAGCATCATGGAGGGGATCAGAAAGATAGATTTTAAAAAAAAGAAAAGGTTTTTAAAAAACAGGTCTTAGGTGTAGTGTGTAACTCTGCTATGCTATTACGATGCGGCATTGTGTGTGCACATACGCACGTCTTATCAGACCTCTGCGCCGTGGGCGCCTCAGCACACCCACGCGGCACCGACATGCTTTGGACCAAGCAGAGGTCCCCAGTTCCTGCAGGACCTGAGGAACTAGGCATACTGGGTGCTGCCTCCCCTCAGGTGGATTAGATTTCATAGGCAGGTATCCTACACCTTCTCACCTGGTCTGTGGCTCTGGTGACCCTGACGTGTCAGTTGCATGGACGATCTGGTCAGGAAGATTTAGCAGGTTGGCTCCTTGCCATCTCTAGAGTTGCACAAAGCAAGGAGGGAAACCCCAGGCTCCTGTTAAAAAATTCAAGTCACTGCCTACTTAGCAGCAGCATCATGCTTCACCTTTGCCTCAGCATTTGGCCTCTTCCACCAAGCACACAGGGCAGTTAACTTGGATCCCAGCACAAGGAAACCCGCCATCTAATCCCAGGTATTTTGCTTCCCCCACCCCCTGGGTCATGGAACACCACACAACACTATAAATGATTTTTTTTACTTCTTCCTGAATGTATTTACATTGGCTAAAATTGCTTAGTTACTTCATAAATATCCACCACTTTTATTTTTAGAATTTTAAACTTTATCAGGAAACACAAAATGTGCAAAACCACATTAGTTTGAAGTAAAAGCTGTCAGCAACCCTCAGCCTCAGCTGAGTGGCACTGACAGCTTCCTGAAGGCGGGGTGGCAGGAGCCCACGTCTGGTTTTGTTCTGGGCTTCTGGTCTTTGTGGTCTCTGTTCAGTTTTGGAAAATTCTCAATTTTTATTGCTTCAAATGCTTCTGCTCCATTCTCTCTTTCTCCTCCTGGTACTCCCATCCGAGGTGTGTTACTTTTGTAATTGTCCCACAGTTCTTGCTATTCTGATCCATCTTTTTAATTCTTTTTTCTCCCTGCATTTAGGAAGTTTCTATTGGCACATCTTCAATCTCACAGATTCTCTCTTCAGCTGTGTCCATGTACTGATGAGCCCCTAGAAGGCACTCCTCATTTCTGCTAGTGATTTTAGTCTCCAGCTTTTCCTTTTGATTCTCTATCTGAGGTTGCATTCTTCTGCTTACAACAGAGGAATTGTCATCTACGCTTGTTGTCTACCTTTTCCATTGGAGCTTTTAGCATTTTAGTCATAATGGTGTTAAATTCCCCATCTGAAAATTCTAAAATCAGTCCCATTTGAGTCTGGTGCTGACGCTTGCTTCCTCTCTACAGACTGTGGTTTTTGCCCTTTAGCATGTCTTGTAACATTTTGTTGAAAGCCGGACATGACGCACTTGACAGAAACTGCGTAACTGGTCTGGGGTGTGGGAGCTTGTGTCTACCTGGCTGCGAGTGAGGCTGTGGGGGCTGCTCGCCACAGCCGTGCTGCCAGACGCTCCTGTTTCCCTGGTGTCCTTGCTTTCATCTGCCCTGCTGATTTCGGTTTCCCTAGAAACTCCTTCTTAATCATGAACTGTGCCCTGCAGTCCCTTCAGCAGGCGCCCCTGTGGGGCACAGGCTCCCTGTGGATGTCAGGTGGGGGGGCATGGGGTCCTCACCAGCTGAGGAGCCTGTGTCCTGGGCCGAGACCGCCCCGAGGTGAGTGCGAAGGCTGCAGGGCTGAGCTGGGTATTTCCCCCCTTGGGAGGCAGAGCTGAGTGTCCTGCTCGTTTCAAAGTGGTTTCTCCACATCCCCACAGGAAGCACGGGGGATTTTCTCCCACCTTCACCCTGAGAATCCGGGGGCTCTGGAGGTGAGAATCACAAAGGTGAGGGCCCTGCCGGCACCGGTCGGCAGGAGTTTCCACTCCCCAGCTGTCGCCAGTCACGACGCCCTTCCCCCTACACTCCAAGTCTCTGTTTTCATCTCTCTTTCCAGGGTCAGTTGGTCCCACGGCCTCAGTCCTCTGAGGGATCTAGGAAAGATGTTCAGTGTTTACTTTTGTGAGGCTTTTCCTTCCTGTGGGGAGCATCTGCCACGGGCTCCTTCCCTCAGGTGCTGACGGGTTTTGTTCTCATTTCTTCACTTTTTACCTCCTCATAAACCACTGTGGGCTGCGCATACTCTCACTTCCACTTTAGGAAACATTTTGCCACTGCCGCACCCGTCCTACAGCCCAGCTGCTCCAGCCCTTGGGAAGTGAGAGAGGACGAACCCCGCCTCACCCAGGGGCCCGTCGGGTGCCCGGGGGGCGTGTGACGAGGCCATCACACGCGGCTCACAGCAGCCCCACATTGGAACGCCCGATGTCCCCCAACAGCAATTGTGAACAGCGACGTCCGCTGGTCAGACGGTGGGTGGCCTGTCGCCACCCCAGGCCCCGGGGGGATTCAGGCCGGGAGCAGAGGGGCCACGGCACATGTGGACTGAAGCACCATGGTGGACGCTGTCCTACCCTGGGGAGAGAGCATGCAGAGGAGAGTCCCTGGATGTGCCTGCAGTGCAACAGCCCCCGACACTTGGTGGCTGACATAAGAAGATGGATTTGCCCAGATAGTTGGAGGAAATGAGGGTGTTCACAGAGATATTTGGGGGAAAAGTGCTCCACGCAGTGGAAATACTGCAAAGAGCCTGACAGGGGCCTGCCCCGTATGCGGACGGCAGGAAGCCGGAGTGGGCGGGGCAGGGCCAGCGGAGGCCCCAGCCCTGCGACTCAGTGGTGGCCAGCACCCACCTGGGGACAGCGCCGGGCAGGTGAGGTGCCTTGTCCACAGCCAAGGGCTTTAAGAGGCTCCTTCTCTCTCCCTCTTTTCTTCTATTCCAGAACAGTCCACTCCAGAGCTGTTGGTGGCACAGAGCAGTCATGGCCCTGTGGGCTGGGGACCCACCTAGGGGTCAGAGCCCATGAGCAGCAGGGGCCCATCGGGCAGGGGTGTCCAGGCAGGGGTTACCCAGGGACCCTGGAGTGAGAGGGCATCCGGTCAGGGGTCACCCAGGGGCACAAGGGAATGAGGGGGCATTCCCGTGGCTGGGGAGCCTGACCTGGGGTTGCCTGGGCTGGGGAGGGGAGACTGAGGGGTCAGTGGAGGGCGTCCTGCGAGGGGTGGGCTGGAGGGAGCCCTGGTGCCCCCGCCTGGTAAGTGGGATGTCCACAGGGCGGCAGGGCCCACAGGGCACAAGGAGGGGTGGCGAGGGCACAGGGACAGTGCACTGCCCAGAGCATGTATGGGTGACAGGCCAGCTGTAAATGCAGGGTCCACCAGCCCTGCCTGCAGCCCTGCCTGCAGCCCTGCCTGCAGCCCTGCCAACCAGCCCTGCCTACAGCCCTGCCTGCAGCCCTGCCCACTGGCCTGCCCACCAGCCCTGTCTGCAGCCCTGCCCACCAGCCCTGCCCACCAGCCCTGCCCACCAGTCCTGCCTGCAGCCCTGCCCACCAGCCCTGCCTACAGCCCTGCCCACCAGCCCTGCCCATCAGCCCTGCCCACCAGCCCTGCCTACAGCCCTGTCCACCAGCCCTGCCCACCAGCCTGCCCATCAGCCCTGCCTGCAGCCCTGCCCACTGGCCTGCCCACCAGCCCTGCCTGCAGCCCTGCCCACTGGCCTGCCCATCAGCCCTGCCTGCAGCCCTGCCCACCAGCCCTGCCTACAGCCCGTCCACCAGCCCTGTGCACTCAGCACACATCGCCATGGACATTGGTCTGGACGCACAAGCAGCACAAGCCCGCTGTGGGCCCTGCACACCTGGCGCCCCGTCCCGCTTCCCCGTGGGGAGCCAGGCTCCTGTGGAAAGCCAGGTCCCAGGCTGCGGCGGGAGCAGCGGGGGTGCCGGGCTGGACGACAGTGGAAGCCGGCTGGACAGGGCCCTGGTGCCGATGTGGGACATTTGGGGGGTCAAAGTAAATAATGACCAGGACAGGTTACAACCCACAAATACAACAGGAATCACAAGTACATACAGATACGAATGAATGAATGGAAAGTTGAATTAGAAAGTGGACATTTCCAAAGCCTCAGAGACGCTTCCAGCAAAATGCTGGTTTGTGGCCACGTGGAACGGGCAGCCGCCAGGGCTGGGGTGTGGAGGACGCACAGAGGACGCGATGACATCAGACTCAGGCAAATCAAGGGACAGACTGCAAAATAACTGGCCTGAGGTCCTCAGAAGTGTCAAGGTTAAAAGAGTCAAAGAAATACGAAGGAGCTGATTCAGGCTGGAGGAATCTAAAACCAAGTGGCAGCCAAGTGCCACGTGATTCTACGTGGAATCCTTTTGCCGTGACACACATTATGAAGCTGTGGGGCTGAACCTGCAGGAGGCCTGAGGCCGGACGGGGGGATGGAACCCCCAGGGCTTTTCAGGCCACCCCCCGGGGCTGCCCCTGTGGAGGGGTCGCACACGGGTTCTGCATATGGAGAGCACCAGGTTTGCAGGTGAGTCCAGAAAACGACTGTCCTCTGTACTGTTTCTGAACATTTCTGTAAGTGGACTAGTTAAAAAAAAATTTTTAAGCACTGTTAAAGATAAGTAAATGGACAAATAAGCCTCTCTTTAATATAAAGGCCCGCGCCGATGCCGTGGGGACGGACTGCTGAGGAGGGTGTTCGTTCGTGCGGAAGCAGGGACGGGTCAGGATGGCAAAATCTGCGGTGGCAGAGGGGCCGTGAGGAGTGGAGGGTTTCTCAATGCGGGGTGGTGGGGCCCACAGGGGTTCCTTGGGGATGGGGGGGGAGAAAGGAAGGAATTGCTGGAGTCTGAGAATTGGGGGCTCAGCAACTGAAAGAACATAGTCCCCTCTAGTACGGAGGGGAAGGCGTCCATGGGACTGAAAAAGTGGAGTTTAGTTGTGGCCAGGTTGGGTTTTCGGTATCGATGAGACAATTGAGCGGAGACTTGACCGGGTGTTCGGGTAACCAGCCTGGAAGGACTGAAGAAGAGGTGTCTGGACCGTGGATCTAAACCTGGGGGCTGTGAGCCTGGGGTGATGTTTAAGCCTGTCCAGCGGACGAGACCTTCAGTGAAGCAGCGTCAGACCCAGGACCGGAAAGCGCAGGGACCCAGCCCCGGGCTCTCCCTAGAACGTCCGCCCGGGAGGTGAGGAGACACGAGCAGAAGGCGCTGAGACGCTTTCGCCCTGAGGAGCCAAGGAGAAGAACCAACCAGCGGGAAACCGGGAGAGGGTGCGCCTGGAAGCGGCGGGGAGAGAATTTCGGAAGGAATGCGCGGTCGCTCGCGTCACATCCTGCTGAGAGTTCACGCCAGGTGACAGAGATTTCTGAAGCTCTGGACACCACTGGGTTGTCAGGTTCTTTGATGGATTTACCATTTTACCACCGTGGATTGTCCCCCTTTATCCCAACGCTCGTCCTTGTCTGGCGGCACAGGTCTGTACCCACGCGGCTCCCTTAGGGTTAGCGCCGGCAGAGCGAAACTTTTCAATCCTTTTACTTCCAGCCCATCGTTGTTCTTGTAGGCAAAGTGTGTCTCTTGTAAACAACACGTAACTGGGCCCTGTTTTGTTACCCAGATTGACAGAATCTGACACTAGAATGTTTATTCCTTTTGCACTTAGTATAATTACTGATAGAGTTGAAGTTTACCATCTTGCTATTTATTCTTTACTTGTACCATCTGTTCTTTCTTCCTTTGTTAAAACTTTTCTGCTTTCCTTTGGAGTCAACAAAAATTTTACTCTCGTTTTTTTAGCTATACATTTTGAATTTTATATAAATGGTTACTCTTAGCATTATTGTATACACCCTAACATTTTCAGTCTGCACTGAATTGTCTTATCACGTGTATAATACAAGAAACCTTACAAACTATGACTCCACCAATCCCTCCTGCTCTTGGTCCTACTGTTTTCGTGTTTTATTTTGCACACCATATATACTACATAGTATTTTTTTTGTTATTGCTGTAAACAACTAATGGTCTTTAAATGTTTTAAAACCGTCTTTTACCATTTCATCCATTCCTGCAGATCTGTGCTTCAAGCTTAATGATGTCCTCTTTAGCAGGAAAGTTTTTCTCAAGTGTTTTTTAGCATTGTATCTCATGGAAAATAATTCTCTTAGCTCATACTTCTCTGAAAGTACCTTTATGCCATCTTCATTTTGAAGGCTATTTTTGCCAGGTATGGAATTGCAGGTAAGCCTAATTTTTTATTCAGTATCCTACAAAAGTCATTCATTGTATACTGACTTCCATTGTTTCTGATTAAGTCAGTCTGTTTCATTTGTTATTCCCTTGAATATAATGTGTCTTTTATCCTCTGGCTGCTTTTAGGATTTTCTCTTTTTATTTGATATTGCCAGTTCAACTATGATGTGCCAAGATGTGGCTTTCTTTGTATTTGTCCAGATTGGGGTTTGATAAATTTCTTGAATTTGCGGGATGGTATCTGTCCTCAATTTTGGAACTCCTTTAGCCATCATCCCTTTCACGTTTATTCTGCCCTCCTCTGCCTCTGGTGTTTCAGACCATTCCCTGCCACCTGCATGTCTCCGTGCAGGGGTTTCATCCACTCCTCACTCTCGGTGTCAGTTTAGGGCATTTCTGCTGATCTACCTTCAGGTTTACTGTCCTTTCTTCTGCTCTGTTTAGTCTGCTGTTAATTCTCTCCAGTAAATTATTATTTCAGATACTTTATTTTTCAGTCCTAGAATGTCAATGTGGTTCCTTATTAGCATTTTCATTGCTACTTCTAATTCTCCAACTTTTCATTCATTTTCTTCCATCTCTTCCTTTACTTTCTTTAAAATATTTATGTAATTGAAGTCTTTAACCTGCTCACTCCACTACCTGGGTCATCCATGAGTCAGGCTCTCCTGTTTTCCTCTTCATTATCTTCTCATAATTGTTTACATATCTCATAATTTTTTATTGTATGTCAGATATTACGATTAAGAGATCCTTAGAAACTTGAGTAAACATCAGTTTTCCCTGTAACTCATACACCCTTTCTTTTGTCTGGCAACCAGGGTGAGTAACCAATTCTTTCAATCCAATCAGGAATTGAGCTGTGTCCAGGCTGGGCTGCCACTCGAGTTTGTTTCATTTCACTTCTGGCTTCACATGTCTTGAAGCAGGATCGTCTTGATGCACATGGCCTCTTCATCTAACAGGGCTTCGGGCTCTAAGCCCAGTGGATATGCAGAGATCTCACTCTCCAGCCCCACCTCCAGCTTCCCCAACCTTCTCATGCTCAACGAAATCCTGGGGACAGAGGGAATCAACAGCGATGAGGAGAACCAGCTCTGCACCTGAGGCTTCTCTCCGCTCCTCCCTGTCCCCAGCCTTCCCGCAGGGTTGGGGGTTCTGTGCTTCCTCTCAGCCTTCCTGTGCGCAGACATGGCTACTTGCCCCGGGCAGGAAGGATGGCCCAGCAGGGCTTGTTCCAGCGGCTGACATTGCTCTCCTCTCCCTCTCACCCAATTTCCTTCCTACAACCCAGGAAACTAATGCTTTCTGTGCCTCCTTTCCAATTCCAAATGCCTACCTCAGCATTAATCACAAATAATGGTATTGCTATATATTTTGAGTGTCCTCTATGACCTGAATCCCCTGGTTTAGCTATTAATATTCTGAAAAGTAAGAAGACTGCTGCCAAAAGAATTTAGTAAATTCCTTTTCAATAAAATGGACAGGCTTATAAGCCAATTATCTTGGCTGCAAAGACCTATTCTGAATGCCGAAAGCTGGCCGTGCTCCTATTCCTGTAATAAACTGCAGTTCTCTCCTCCCTCCGCCCCCCACCCGCTCATACCCCCAGGAGATGCCTGCCCCACGCCAATTAGGGTGAAGTTCGTGCACTTGAGGAAGCAACATAGATCATATTATTCATTTCAAAATCCTAATTCTGGACACTAAATCGTACGCCAGGTTTTGAGAAGGGGGTGGGGAAGGAAACCCAAAAGGGCTGTTGATGACAGAACATTTTAGGACGATGCAAGCTCACCTTAACATTTCCTCTTTTTAGAAAATCAGTTTTCACTTCTCTCCTTTAGTAGGACACAGTGAAAGAAAAGCAAGGAAAACTTGTGGTTGTTTTTCTTTTCTTTCTTCCTCTGCTAGTGATACTGACCTGTAGAGTAGGGAAGTCATTCTTGTTTGTTAGTACATGTGTTTGCTTATTACAACCAGGAAAACAAAAACAAATAATACAAAGTCAAAGGGGAAACCAAACTCTGTGGATGGAGGCCTCTGACAATAGGGACTTTCTCAGCAGTGACAGGAGTGGAGACCCCCAGCCAGGGTCTCAGCAGGCAGTGGACACCGCGAGCTGGAGGGGCCGTGGGAGATGGATGCTAGGCTAGAAATGACGCCCATCCGAATGACCAGCGATGAGGCGCCCGGTACCTGGGTGAGCTGCGTGCGCCAGGCCCCTCCCCCCAGGTGCTCCAGCGAGAAAACCGGGGTCCTGAGAGGGGACGTGATCTGACCAGGCCGCACGGGCAAGCGGCCTCACGACTGAAGCCCCGAGCGCAGGTTAGTGAGCTCCCTGCTACAGCCCACACTGCCCCCCGGAAGGCCTGCTACGTCCTAACCCACCTGCAAGCAGGACGCGCCTTAGAAGACGCTCTTCGTTCCCGCGGGGCCGAGTGGGCCAGCAGGCCTGGACGCAGGAGTAGGTGACAGGTCTGCAGGGACAGGTGTGGGGCAGCAGGACAGCCTGCCGGAGGCCCTGCCAACACCTGGGTCTCAACCTCAGAGCTGAACCGATGAGCCCCGTGGTCAAGCCGTCCAGCCTGTGGGAGAACTGGCTGCAGCAGCCCAGCTCCGGCGTGTCGGGGAGCCCCGCGGTGCCATCCAGGTGAAAACTGACAGCCCGCCTAATTTTCTTCGGCTGCCATTATAAATGATTTGTATGATCCTTCCTAAGTGCTTCCTGAGGTGATATTTTATTTTTAATTTCTGACTCTCTTTTGGAGACTGGAAGCTTTACCATCATGGGGCTTTACCCGCAGAGCTGGCTGGGTCCATCCTCCCGTGTAATTAGAGGGCAGAGAGAGTCTTTGGAAATATTAAATGAGGAAAAATTGTTCTAATAAGCATTCGTAACCCCATTTTCCCATCAAAGAAAAGGGTTTGCAATGAATAAAAAACTGCCTTGCTTTAACACAAGTGAAGTCATTAACTTAATACTCAGTTACAAAGCAGCAGTTTTGAAAACATATTATTTTGGGAATCAGAAATTCTTGTTAGTATGTTGTCTTACTTGCCCTGGAAAAGGAAACTATGGAGCTAGAAGGAAGATGTAATTTGGATTCTCTCGAAGTTCTTTTATTTCTCAGAGGACGCATCCATTAGAGCAGCAAAACCACCAACCCCCATTACTGGTCTTTCCCCGGAGCGCGGGTCCATGCCATCTGCCCAGACGCTGCTGCCCTCGGGCCAGGTGCGGCCAATCGCGCAGCCCCGCGGCCTCAGTGGACCCAACCCTGGAGCCCCCACGGAAAGGAAGGGAGGCACGCGGTGGAGGCTGGCGGTGCGGGACTGACTGTGGGCCAGCAAAGTGTCCGCCAGAGGAGATGGCTGGAAACGTGTCCCCAGGAGTCAGGCCGAGCGTCCCCTGCCTGCAGGGCCCATTGCACTGTGCTCCGTTCAGCCGCGCTGGTGCTCGGTGCAGAGCAGCCATCGCCACAGCCGAGGCCACCGAGCGGTCGCACCAGTGGGACGTCCAGCGTCCTCCCGTGGGTGGCGGAAGCGGCGTGGGTGGTGGGCCTCGGCGGTCCCTGCAGCTCCAACGCCCGCGGGTCATGGAGCAGGCGCAGCCGAGGCGTGGAGACGGGCCCCGCCGCCACCAGCCTTTCTCCCGGGACGCGGAACGCGACGTACGTCTCCAGGCCGGGAAGACACAGGCATCGGGGTCCGCCACCACCAAAAAGGAAGAAGCTAAAGGAAATGTCCATGCTCCTTGCCTGTGGGTCCCGCCTTGCCACGTGAACCTGCCCACCCAGACTTCACTTTGCCTTTCAAATTCTCACCTGCTCATCTGACATTTACTGATGGGGATAAAAGGCGTCTGAGCAGCAGGACATGCCTGCTTTACGGTCATTTATCTTTCTAAGGCACCTCTACACAGTGTGGGAGGACTGGCAAGATGAAATGAGGCAAAACCATACAGCTGGCTAGGAACTGACTATTAATTCGTATAAATAAAGTTTAAGAAGTTCCAGGGTGGGGTGATGATGGTAAGAGGAGCCAGAGCACATCTGTAAGGTCAAGCCTCCTCGCCACAGAGGCCGCTGCCGTGGGAACGCACGTGACACCCTCTCGGGCTGTCCGTCCAAGGCGCCTTCCGCGGGGGCCGTGCAGGGCCCTGCAGTGACCCATCCACACAGTGACCTGTCCGCACAGGCTCTGCCAGCTGCGCGGTCGGCAGCTTGGCCATAGCGTCTTCCTTTTCTCTTTTCTAGGGCCACCCACGTGTCCCAGTTTGCCCGAGATTCTCCTGCTTTTAGCACCGAGAGTCTGGTGGGGGGGAGTCAGGCTGCCCGGGACAACTGGTCACTGCATAGCCCAGGGGTCCCCAGGAAGCCAGAGGCCACCCAGGTGATACGTGGACGCCCTCGAGGGCACAGGGCAGAGGACGCTGCTGGGACCAGCGGATGCGGGCAGCCCAGCAAGGGTGACAGGCCTACTGCGCGCCTCAGGCTGGGGGAGGCCAGACCCCTCCTCCTTGAGCCCTGGTACCGCCCGGGAACCTGACCCAGCACGCTGGCCCTCGGGCTGCACTCCCCTCGCCGAGCCACGCGGCCGGGACTCTTCGTGGGGGCCTCGGGGCAGCCGGGCCTCCATGGGGAGGAAATCAGCTCCCCTGGGAACACTGTGGGGAGGGAAGGGGCCTAAAGTAACCCAGCACCCACCCCCGCGGCCGCGCAGACCCAAGAGGCACCTCCAGACCTGCTGACCATGGGGCTTTGCTGGGGCGACCACCCCCTCTTTTCTCCGTGGCGACCATCCTCCTTTCCTCTCTGAGCAGCCACCCCCCTTTCCTCCGTGGGCGACCACCCCCTTTTCCTCGCCAGGCGTGACAAGCAGTTGGCTTAGCTGGGTGGAGGGGCTGCAGGCAGGGCCCCCACAGCTGGCTCAAGACCACCAGCCCATCCGCAAGGAACCCCCAGGGGAGGGGAGGCGCTGCTGTGTCTTCCCGTCACTTCTCATCCATTTTCCTTTTTCTCCTGAGCTGCAGCCTCCGAGCTGGACTCGGCTTCGCTGCTCTTTAGCTGCAGCGTTTCAAAGACAGACTGAAGCAGCTGTGAGTCACAGGTGAGAAGAAATAAAGCCCGAGGTGTCAAGCCCTGAAGTCGGCCACTTTCCTGCCTGAGCCGGTGGATTCCTCGGAGAGATTTAGACCGACAGAAGGAACCCCTCAGATGTGTGCAGCGAGCTGGGGCTGGGCAGCAGCTTCCAGGCGCTGGCGTTGGGGTGCCCTGCCCCCGGTGCCTGCCGCCTCTGCTCACACACTGGCTTCTGCAAACGCCAATGTTTGGGGAACGGCCTCAGAGTGGGTGGGGATAAAGCGCCTGAGAGTTTAAAATAATTAAAAGAGCTCCCTGTACAAATGTCAAAATAGAAAACATGTAGCAGAAAATGGGGCAACGTGACAATACAAATGGCCAGATCGCGCCTCGCTGCTCGCCCCCTGCCAGACAGCTGGTGGCCCTTTCTGCACAGGCCACGGCACCCGGTGATTTATTGGGTAATTCAGCATTTGCCAGTATGTCTCGTGCTAATTAAATGCACCGCACTCTATTCAGAAATGTCACAATTGATTTGTCTTCTGCAAGCACTGACTTTATTTCAATCTTCTAAAAAAGGTTTTATGAGCCCCAGATAACTTATCCTGGCACATCCATCTCCTGGGGCAGCTTCTGACGAGGGCAGTCAGAGAAGACGCGCTCAGAGCGTGTCAGCGTAGGTGCCTTGGTAGACATCTTATTTATCTGTGATGTGCCGTGCATCCGGGAAATCTGGGCTAGGAATTCCAAAGTTACAAACCTCCCCATTAGCCTAACACGCATTTAAACATGATGGGACTTAGCTTAAACTGGTATTGGCAGATCTTATCGGATGAGGCTGCTTCAAGCCAAAAACATGTACTCTGAAACCGTGCTATTTAGTACAAGTTGTCTGGTTATTCACGAACAGATTTGAACCGACTGTAGCTACTAACTTGCATCCTAGAGGAAATGCACGCCACCTCAGGGGCACAAACGCAGGCGGATGAGAGGGCAGCGGCCTGGGTGGAGTGGCCACGCACCCCCCCCCCGTTGCCACCCCCGGGCCAGCCCCACCCAAAGGACAGGTCAGTCCAGGGAAGTAAAAACTGCGGTGCAGCCGCCCCGTGCAGCCGCCCCGCTCGCCAACTGTCACCCGCACCCCGGACGAGCGGACGCCCCGTCGGGAAGGAGCAGTGCGTGTGTGCCCAGGACAAGGAGACAGAGTCGCGGTGCCGTCCTCAGCAGGGCAGCGCAGAGGGCATTGGCTGGAGGTTGGAGACTGCATCTTTCTCCTTACGTATGTTACTGTTTGGGTTTGGATGCAAAAACGCATCACTGAACAGTGTCAACTTTCCAAGCCCTTTTGGCTCCCAGTTAAGACACATTTCCTTTGGAATCAACGTTGGCCTGGCCAGGAAGGCAGGTGGACTCGCCAGGCGGCTGCTGCCCCTCAGCTTCCACCTACCGCAGGGAAGGCGGGTCCACGCGAGGGCAGTGAAGGCACTCAGGGGGTCCGCGCGCCAGCCGTTCCCCTGCTTCTCCGCAGCGCGATCAGACGCTTTTGTCCCTCCACGGGAATCTCTGTGTGTGAGCAGCTGAAGTAAGAACCCGTGAACTGGGGAATTCTTCAGCACGAACGTGAAAGCTATGTGTGAGGCAGCAGCCCTCTGACTGATTTCTTGTGCCTTTAAAATATTTACCCTCAACCGTGGACGGCACGTTTTTCTTTCTGTGTAGCAGAACAGGAGACGGAGTCTCAGCAGCCGAGACAAAGCCGAGGCCTCAACGCGGGGACCCGGAAAACCGTGGCTCCTGCACTCGATTCCGTCTCTGTCCGGCACGGCGTGGGTGAGGCTGCGCCCCAGGCTCGACGGGAGCAAAGTGAAAGCGTCGCCAAAGGGACGGTTGGCCCAATCCTGGCTGCTGGCCTTTACACCCTCCCTTCGCCCACACAGAGGCCGTGGTCGGCTCGGGGTGACCCCGGCCAGTACTGAGACAGACACCCCGGCTCGCCCTGTCCAGCAGCGGGGACAGCTTGGAGGGCTTCGTGCTGGGCCAGTGCTCCCCGGGTGCAGCCCTGCGTGCCCACCCCGGACAGGGCAGCCCCCAAACCTCAGGGACCTTGTCTCCAACCCAGGTCCTGCTTCCAGGCTTCCCATGGCAGGCGTCCCACGTCCCCCCATCCCCCCATCCCCCCATCCCCGCGTCCCCCCATCCCCCCATCCCCACATCCCCCCGTCCCCCATCCCCCCATCCCCGCGTCCCCCCATCCCCCCATCCCCCCATCCCCCCATCCCCGCGTCCCCCCATCCCCCCATCCCCCCATCCCCGCGTCCCCCCATCCCCCCATCCCCACATCCCCCCGTCCCCCCATCCCCCATCTCCCACCCCCCCATCCCCACGTCCCCCCGTGCCCCCATCCCCCATCTCACGTCCCCCGTCCCCCCATCTCCCACCCCCCACCCCCCCATCCCCACGTCCCCACATCCCATGTCCCCACGTCCCCACGTCCCCACGTCCCGCATCCCCGAAGTCAGGAAGCCGCTCACACACGGAGGGCAGAAGAAATGACTCTGTTTCCCAAACACCACCTCGACTAGTTATTTTCCTCCTATTTTTGGTCACATCTACTTCACACTCATCTTGTCATCCTTACTTGTTCTAAAATCAGGGACATGCATTATTTGCACTGTAGTTCATGGGAAATAAAACAACCGGTACAGACTGTAACAGATAGAAACTATAAGGAGGCTTAGGAGAATTTAGGCATTTATTTTCAGTCATTATCCATAAAAGATATGACAAGTAACAGTGGTTTCAATCAAAATTGATAAAAAAATAATAGAGCAGTAATTGAATAACCATATTTTTTAATTGTTTTACCTACGACACAGAAAAGACTTTTCTTGGAGATTTGGGGGAAAACATGCAAAAAAATTAAAGGAATCATCAAATTAAATCATTATCCAAGTATGGCAGAGACAGAAAATAAAATTTGGTTGCTAAGAAATTAAATGAATCTGTGCATAGCAAATCTGTAAAAAGTGACTGAGAGATAAACACCTAGCTAGGTTCCAAAATAGCATTTGAGAAAACTCAATAGTCACTCATGATAAAAAACACTTGGCAAAAGAAACACTTAGCAAAAGAAAAATAGAAAGGACTTCCTTAAATCTAATAAAGAACGTGTCCCCTAAATATTTATTGTGAAATATTCAAAGCTTTCCTCTGACTGGGGACAAGACAAGGGCACCTGTAAACAATTCTCTCACCTAGTTTAGCCATGTGATAAGGCGAGAAAAAACAGAAAGCATAGGAATTAGGAAGGAAGAAATAAAAGTGCCCAATATTAGAAGTTAACATTCCTTTTGTGACTACCACATCCAAAAGGGTCTTAAACTTAACAATTAATAAGTAAATCTAGAAAGTCACTGATTTCAAGGTCAGGTTATAAAAATCAACTGTGTTTCTAGATATCAGCCACAAACAAGTAAAATATGGAACTTTAAGCATGATACCGTTTACAATAGCATCAACAAGCATAAAATAACTTGGCAATAAACCTGAGAACGGTGTGCAGGGCCTGTGCTGAGCACAGCCGGTTTCCTGGACAAGCTCAGCTGCCGGTGAGCGGATGAGAAGATGGAAGCTTCGGCGTCAGGTAATAACCTAACCGCGTGCCCAGCCGGCCCACCCTCAGATATTTACACACGGGAAGTTAAACCAAATATCCACAAAAAGTCCCCCATTCATGGTCATGCCAGCTTTATTCATAACCACCAAAAACTAGAAATAACCGAAACGTCTATGGCTACTAAAGGTAAGCAAAGCCGTCACCAAAGGAGCCCGCGGGGGTGTGAGCAGGGATGGAAAACGGCACAAAGGGTACAAACCAGATGCTTCCGCCCATACAACACTCTAGAACAACCACACTAATCTGCAGCTCAGAGGCGCAGGTCTGGAGGGGGCTGGGCAGGGAGGGGGAGGGGAAGAGGCACAAAGGAGCTTCTGGGGAGCTGGAAACGTTCTGTAACTTACTGTCACGGTGACGTGCGCTTTTCAAAACTCATCAAACAGCATAAAATGGGTGCAATCGCTTTCGTTTAAAAGTTAAAACTTACCACTAGCGACGCTCCGACATGGAATGAGAACTCGTCCTCTAGAGAAACTCAAGCACCCGCGAGATGGAGATGGCCTCAGGGACTAAAGGGCCCTGGAGATGTTAGCCGGAATTTCAAACTCTCTGTCAGGATTCTGGCTAAAAAGAGACGGCAGATGCAAAGGAGGCAGCTGAGGGAAAACGTCATCCTGAGACTGTTTAAAAGATGGACGCAGGGGATGAGAAAACCCTAACAGGACGTGCAGTGAACTGAGCTAAGCCCTGGGTTGGAGGGGTCAGCAAGAAAAGACTGGGGGACCAAGGGGCCTGTAGGACCTGGGGGAGGCCGGGGGACCTGGGGAGGCAGCTTGGACCAGAGCCCCAGGAAATGGCCTGCAGGGCCGTGGGGGGCCGTGGGGGGGCCGTGGGAGGACCATCGGGAGGGCTGTGGCTCCACGCCCAGGGTCACTGTCTCCCCTCCCGGTCGGGCTCCCCAGGGCTCGGAGGTGGCGCCCATGTCTCCAGATCAGCCTCTTGGGTGCAAGACAGAAGGGAGAGGCAAGTAGCCGACCAGGGCACGACCCTCAACCCCGGTCCCCTTCGCTGCCCTGAGACTCTGACCAGGCAGTGGACGGTGGCCCCAGGACCTGCCCAGGTGAGTCTCCGGAGAGGGTGCCTGGCCAGGGCTCAGCAGCAGCATTTAGAGTTGAGAGCACGGTCCCCTGGCCCGAGCACCCTGAGCTGCCCCCGAATTCTTTACTTTTCATTCTGGCTGCAGGTGGGTTCAGCTCTGGGAGGCCTGTGAAGGGGTCTGAGTATCCGCAGCTCACACTTCCAGGAGTCCGAGCCAACCCGGACTGTCTGATGCAAGGGAATGAAGGTTGTGCAGCTGGGACACCTGGGCAGGTAGGGGCAGGTCCTGCCTCCTGGGCACCGAGCACTTACACCCAGTCTTTACCCTTGAAGCTTCCTGAAGGTCACAGGAGGCGAGAAATCAGAAGGTGAGACGCGGGTTGGTGGGGAGCGGGCCTCCCAAAAGGCCACAGGTGGGGTGCAGGCTTCAGCTCTGCCCGAGGTCACGCTTTCCCTTTTGGGGAGTCTGGGGACAGCCAGGAAGGGTCCGCTCTCACCACGTCGGCACTGCCTCTTGGCACAAGGGGAGCACAGAGGGCAGAGGGAGGCACCGGCTCAGGCGCCCGCAGGGCCCCCAGGTCCACCTCCCTGATGGAGCAGAGCCAGTGCACAAGGTCCAGCCAGTGTGACGTCTGCACACACGGGCCGCATCTCCACAGACGCGCTGCTGGTAGTCAAATAACAACCCTGTGCTTTTACTTTTAAAGTATTTAAAAGGAAAAACAGAACCAAAATGCTAGCATAAATTCTACAGAGAATGCACTTGGAATGTATTTTTATCTTGAAATCATGTAATAATTGTGAAATGCACAACTTACATAAAACAGTTACTATCACATCTGCAGCGCTTCCTTTTTCATGTAAATATCACAGTAAATAGGTGCACGACGCTTTTGTATGGGAGAATTGCATAAATATGCTCATCCCTAAGATGGCACAAGCGGTGAGCGCTTTTTTAGGTAAAATTACCTGAAACGATTCTAATTTGTCCTGCAATAAAACATCGACCCTTTGTTTTGAAGCGTGAGTGTCACCAATTCTGCCCTCCACTTCCTTTCGGTTCTAGGTCCGTTTCTGACACATCTCAGGGCACAAAGGATCTGCTTGCAGGACAAGGGCTGCAAGAGACGGACGGTGGCTCTAGAATCTTCCGCGCCCATGGAGCCTGGGCAGGGAGACCATTCGCCGACAGCCCGGCTTTCAGGGAGGCTCAGAGGTCACCTGAGAACGGGGGGGGGGGGTTGCAGTTGTGAGGCAAATGAAGGCACACACAGAACCGCACTATTTGCAGACCACGCGTAAAACCCACTAACTGTTAAAAATACGTTGCGACTCCCCACCTGACAAATGTAACCACAGAAGTGTCTGCAGAGCCGTGGCGTTTCTGTGGCTGAGGGTCAGGAGCACTGCAGAGGAGCGCTCAGCATTTTTCCATGTTGGGTACTTCACTGATGCCCAAGCGATGAGTAATATGATAAGGACAAATATATATCGTAATTTCTTATAAGTAATTGTATTATTAAAAATAGTTCCATGCACATTGTTTATTTTTACGTCTGCAAAATCATCATGCTGTTATATCAAGGATTTTACATGACTTTTCTTCCAATTTTGTCAGTGAGCACTTACAGGATTTTAAAAATGTAGTTATTTTTAAAGATGGAGTTATTTTACATGTATGAAATCTGAACATATTTTCATTCAAAATGTAAATTAATGTAAATGTAGAAAATAAAAAACTTAGTATTTTAATACATTTGTAAAAGTATTTTTCTTCTTTTAAACTATTTAATTTGAATAATTAAATGGTTAAACGTCAAATAATTCAGTAAATAAGTTAGAACTATTGGCGAAAATAAAGGGAAAATACAAACTGCAGTTAATGTATAATTTTTAAGCAAAAATTTTCAAACGGGAAACTGAAATTTGTCTTCTGAGAGGTAATTCAATCCCATGAATGTAGGAATAAAATGAAACTAATTCTGGCGTCTCTCAGCAGTGTCCGCCCTGCACACACCTGAGGTCAGCCCAAGGCCCTCGGAACCGCCGGAGACGTGGGTGGCCGCGCTGGGCCTGCCGGGCGGAGGGGTCGCCGGAGGCGTCCCTGGGACCCAGGTGGACCCGCCCCCCCCAGGCCAGCCGGTTCCCGACCCCGCCGATGGCGGCCGGAGGGGCTGCGAGGCTGGGAACGGGCAGCCTTGGACGCCGCTGGTCGCACAGGCGACTCCCCCGCCCCCCGGGAGCGCCCGGTGTAAAGCTCGTGGCCCCCGAGGCAGCCCCGGACCTGGCACCTGCCTGTGCCCACACCCGGGTCCCCGCGGAGCAGGGAGGCGCCCCCGCCGCAGCCGCCCCCGCCTAACCGTGGGGACCTGCCTCCCCTCTCGCTCAACAGGACCGCGTGGTGGGGCGGGTCCGCGTGGTGGAGGGGGTCCGCGTGGTGGAGGGGGGACCACGCGGTGGAGGGGGGACCGCGCGGTGGAGGGGGGACCACGCGGTGGAGGGGGGACCGCGCGGTGGAGGGGGGACCACGCGGTGGAGGGGGTCCGCGCGGTGGGGCGGGACCGCGTGGTGGAGGGGGTACCGCGTGGTGGAGGCGGGACCGCGTGGTGGAGGGGGGACCGTGTGGTGGAGGGGGGACCGTGTGGTGGAGGGGGGACCGCGCGGTGGGGGGGGGACCGCGTGGTGGGGGGGGGACCGCGTGGTGGAGGGGGTCTGCGTGGTGGAGGGGGGGACCACGCGGTGGAGGGGGTCCGCGCGGTGGGGCGGGACCGCGTGGTGGAGGGGGTACCGCGTGGTGGAGGGGGGACCGCGCGGTGGAGGGGGTCCGCGTGGTGGAGGCGGGACCGCGCGGTGGAGGGGGGACCGTGCGGTGGAGGGGGGACCGCGCGGTGGAGGGGGGACCGCGCGGTGGGGGGGGGGACCGCGTGGTGGGGGGGGACCGCGTGGTGGAGGGGGTCTGCGTGGTGGAGGGGGGACCACGCGGTGGAGGGGGGACCGCGCGGTGGAGGGGGGACCACGCGGTGGAGGGGGTCCGCGCGGTGGGGCGGGACCGCGTGGTGGAGGGGGTACCGCGTGGTGGAGGGGGGACCGCGCGGTGGAGGGGGTCCGCGTGGTGGAGGCGGGACCGCGCGGTGGAGGGGGGACCGCGCGGTGGAGGGGGGACCGCGCGGTGGGGGGGGGACCGCGTGGTGGGGGGGGGACCGCGTGGTGGAGGGGGTCTGCGTGGTGGAGGGGGGACCACGCGGTGGAGGGGGGACCGCGCGGTGGAGGGGGGGACCACGCGGTGGAGGGGGTCCGCGCGGTGGGGCGGGACCGCGTGGTGGAGGGGGTACCGCGTGGTGGAGGGGGTACCGCGTGGTGGAGGGGGGACCGCGCGGTGGAGGGGGGACCGCGTGGTGGGGCGGGGACCGCGTGGTGGAGGCGGGACCGCGTGGTGCAGCCAGGACCACGACGTGGGGACGGGACCACGACGTGGGGACGGGACCACGACGTGGGGGCGGGACGTGGAGCAGGGACCCCGTGGTGGAAGCGCATCTCCGCGAGAACCGAGGCCGCTCGAGCGCCTGCCCGCCCCCCGAGGCCCCGCCCACAGGCCCGGCTGTCGCGGATCCAGCGCCCAGCAGCGGACCCGGGTGTGGCCAGCAGGAGGCCCCTGGGATCCCCCCTGCCGCGAAGCTTGTCTGGTGCAGACGCTGTTCCAATATGGTTTACTGTTTCGGCTAGGAGCAAATGAGAAGTGTTGTTTTCAATCTTACCGGTTTCTAAGCACACCAGCCTGGGTTATGTCCCCTGGCCTGGGGACAGCTGCGCTGCAGTTACCTGAGGCAGGTGAAGATGCGCGCAGGTTCAGGTGCACTGGGGGTAAACGAGGCCTTCGGAGCGCATCGTGGGTCCTGCGGTTCCCTCCCGAGCCCGGGAACCCTGGGTTCGACTTCTGCGGGCCTGAGGCAGCGTCCTAATACACGAGCCTTTTGTCCTGCTTTGACACCTGAGTGAAAGCAGAAAGTGAACAGTGACCAAAAGGAAAGGTGGAGGGTGTGCCTTCAGCAAACATTCTTCTCCGGACTCCTCAGCCCTGTGAGTCTCACGCCAGCACCGGGTCACAACCAGCGGGCGACTCGCTGCCCGCACTGCCCGAGTGCGTGGCCCGGGCTGCACACCCACCTGCTCTCCCCTCACCCTTTCCTGGGGCCGGACACCCCATCCTCAGCACGAACGCTCAGCCTCGCCCCTCCGGAGCTCCAGCACCACCTCAGCTCTCCACCTATTCGGGACGTTGTTTTGTCATTTTTAATTAGCATACAATGTTTATTTAACAAAAACCAATTTGGCTGATACAGACAGCTTTTTAAAAAAAGACTATGAACTCTTTTCTACATACAATATTTTAAGCCTATTTGCACAGAAATTCACAAGGAATTCCAACAGATGTCAAATGTCTTCACAGAGAACGCTTAGCAGTAGCTCTTCTCTTCTAAAAGCATCAAGGAATACCTGGGAAAATTAATGGAATTGACACTTTTTAAATGATGAAATTTTCCGAAGGGGAAGATTTTCATAAACTATAAAAAAAATCTTAAATATAATTCAATGAACTTTTAGACATGAAACTTGAGGACCACCTGAATAACGCTTAGTCCATGGAATCCCTTGGTGGAGAAATAGAAAGGTACAGTAAAAGAAAAAGCCGTAGCCAAGGCACGGCCAGGCCCACGGAGAGCTGAGTTCACTGATCCGTGCTTGGACCTGCCCATTACTTTCTGCATCTTGACTCAACCAGCGGGTTTAACCTCCACCAAGCGGTCACTCTGCGCGTGAAACCTCAGTGGTCACCGCTGAAGCTCTTGGTTCACAGACGACTCTTTCTGTTCCCGAGTGCTGACCCGGGTGATGGACTCTGGCTGCCTGGTAAACCCTGGCCATGAGCTCCGCAGGCCTGGGGACTGAGCAGATGACCACAGAGTGGAGAACTTGCTTTTTCTTCTGCTACTTAGAGTGTCTGCTCCGAGAGAGAACGCAGCGACAAGAACACAGCAAGTGAAGGAAAGACGCTGCTGAGTGATGGCAGAAGCGTTTTGCAGGAAGTCCTGGAGCTACGGGAAAATGAATGTGAAAAAGAAATTAAATCTGTGGAAGAAAAAGTAAACAAAAAATGAAAGGAGGAAAAAGAACAAGAAAGCTTCACCTTTAGAAGAAAGAATACAACTTCAGAGACATTAAACAAAATGAGAGAAACTGCTGGGTTACTCAGAGTAAGTAATGGTAATAGAATCCTACAATTCAAAAGTTTTGAGGCCAACAACTGAAATTAGGTAATTTTTTTTTTTTCGCATGGGCAGGCACTGGGAAATGAACCCGTCTCCGGCATGGCAGGCAAGCACTCTGCCACTGAGTCGCCATGCCCCGCCCTGAAATTAGGTAATTTTTCAGTCACATTTGAGACTGGTCTCTGGAAGAGCTCACCATCATGTTCCAGAAGCGTCTAGTAGATGTCAGTCAATGAGCTTCTAATTGGTTTTTTGAAAAAAACTTTCGTGTTCTTAAATTTCACACAGCACGTTTCCTCCATGCCCATTAAGTGTGCGGTAGGCTGCTGGCTGTTTTCTCAGATGGAGAAAGCGCGCCGTGCACAGACGCACCTTGGAGAGGGGGCAGGCTTGGTTCCAGAACACCGCAAAAAGGGAATGTGGTGATAAACCAAGTCACATGAATTCTGCGGGTTTTTCAGGGCATATAAAAGTTATGTTGATGCTATACTGTAGTCTATTGGATGTGCAATAGTATTGTGCATGAAAAAATGTACATACCTTAACAAAAAACACTTTCTTGCTAAACCTGCCACCCGTCCCCTGAGCCTTCAGTGAGTCGTCGTCCCTCCGCGGGTGGGGGGCTCGCCTCGGTGCCGATGTTGCTCCCCGAGCGGGGACAGGGGCTGTGGGGGTCGGGATGACCGCGGCAGCTTCTTGGACAACAGTGAAGTTCGCCACACCGATTGCCTCTCCCTTGCAGGGAAGATTTCTTTGTAGCCTGCAGTGCTGTTTGATGGCCACGGCAGAACTTCTTCCAGAGTTGGAGCCAATCCTCTCCAGCCCTGCAGCCGCTTTATCAACTAAGTCGATGTGCGGTTCTAAATCCTCTGTTGTCATTTCAGCATGTTCGCAGCATCTCCGCCAGGAGTGGATTCCATCTCAGGAAACCACTTCCTTCGTCATCCACGAGAAGCAGCTCCTCAGCTTCAAGTTTCATCCTGAGCTCGCAGCAGTTCAGCCCCAGCTCAGGCCCCACTTCCAGCTCCAGTCCTCTGGCCGTTCCCACCACTTCTGCAGCTACTTCCTCCACGGACGTCATGAACCCCTCTGAGTCACCCGTGAGGACTGGAATCAGTTTCTTCCAAGTTCTTGTGTGTGACGACATTTTGACCTCCTCTCATGAATCACAAATATTCTTAATGGCATTTGGAATGGTGAATCCCTTCCGGAAGGATTCCAATTGACTTTGCCCAGATCCATCAGAGGAATCACCGTCTATGGCAGCTCTAGCCCCAGGGAATGTATTTCTTAAATAATAAGACTTGAAAGTCGGAGTTCCTCCTCGACCCATGTGCTGCCGAATGGATGTTGTATGAGCAAGCATGAAAACAACATTAATCTTCTACATCTACTTCAGAGCTCTTGAGTGAGTAGATGCATTGTCAATGAGCAGTAGTATTTTGAAAGGAATCTATTTTTCTGAGCAGCAGGGCTCAACAGTGGGCTTAAAATAAGTCAGTAAACCATATTATAAGCTGATGTGCTCTTACCCAGGTTTTGTTGTTCCGTTTATAGTGTTCAGGCCAACTTGATTAAACTTCATTCTTAAGGGCCCTAGGATTTTCAGAATGGTAAATGCACATTGGCTTCAGCTTAAAGTCACCAGCTGCATTAGCCCTTAACGAGAGGGCCACCCTGTCCTCCGAAGCTCTGAAGCCAGGCAGTGACTTCTGTCTAGCTGTGAAAGTCCTGGATGCCCTCTTCTTTCAGTAGAAGGCTGTTTCATCTACTTGGAACGCCTGTTGTTTAGTGTAGCCACCTTCATCAATGATCTTAGCTAGATTTTTTGGGTAACTTGCTGCAGCTTCTGCATCAGCACTTGCTGTTTGACCTTGCACTTTTATGTTATGGAGACTCTCAGCTTCTTTCCTTAAACCTCATGAACCAATCAACCTTTGTTGGTTCAAACTTTTCTTCTGCAGCTTCCTCACCTCCCTCAGCCTTCATAGAATTGAAGAGACTTAGGGTCTTGCTCTAGATTTGGCTTAAGGGAATGTTGCAGCTGGTTTGATCCTCTATCCAGACCACTAAAACTCTTTCCATAGGCTCGCTAGTCATTCATATGCTCACTGGAGTCGTCCTTTTAATGTCCTTCAAGGGCTTTTTGTTTGCATTCGCAATGTGGCTAACTGTTGGGTGCAAGAGTCCTAGCTGTCTTGGCTTTTGACGTGCCTTCTTCACTAAGCTTAATCATTTCTACCTTTTTATTTAGAGAGCTTTGCAATTCTTCCTTTCAACTTGAACACTTAGAGGCCATTGTAGGGTCATGAATTGGCCTGATTTCAGTGGTTTTGTGTCTCAGGGAATAGGGAGACCCCAGGAGAGGGAGAGAGGTGGGGAAAGGACCAGTCTGGAGAGCTCAGTACACAAACAAGATTTGTTGATGAAGTTTGCAGTCATATGGGCATGGCTCATAGTGCCCAAAACAATCATAATAGTGACATCAAAGATCACAGATTTCCATAACAGATACAATAATAACGTAAAAGTTTGAAATATTGTGAGAACTTCCAAACTGACACTGAGCCCCAGAGTGAGCATGTGGTGTTGGAAAGATGGTGCCAGTGCACTTGCTCAACACAGGATTGCCAAAATCTTCAGTTTGTGAAAAGCGCAGTATCTGCAAAGTGCAATAAAATGAGGTATGCCTGTATAGGAATACATAATTAGAGAAAATGATCAGAATTGGTCCAAAATGTATTATTTAGTAATTAGTCAAATTAATGTTTCTTTAATGTCAAATTAAGACATACATAATGGAGGAGGGTTCAGGGATGGCAGTGGCTGAGTTGACGGTGCTGACTGTGCAGAAGTGGGGAGGTTTGCTCTCAGCACCGCGAGAACTGCTTGGAGGAGGAGGGAATTTAAGTGTATCCTCAGTGGGGCCGGGGAGAGAAGGGTCCCGGCAGCCCCACCCAGTGCAGGGAGCACACAAATGAACGGCCCTGTATCTGTGCTTGAGACGAAGGGAGCAAGGTGGGGCCTTAGGGTAAGGTGGCAGAGAAGTGGCAGGAGCCTTGGGCGTTCCCAAAGAAAAAAGACTAAGAAGGCTCAAAGCCCCACCTCGGCGAGGGTGGGAGGGGTACCATAGATTAGAATATTCCAGCGTGCAATGACGTTGTTTGCTGACCTTATTTTTTTCGGGCGTGAAAAGCCCAGCGGGAAGAATACATTTGGGCGTGGGCGCTGCCGTGGCCGCAGCCCTGGGCGCAGCGCGGGGCTGAGGCCAGCGTGGCAGCACCCGGCCTGACCGCGCCGGCCTCGCGTCCACAGGCGCCCTGACGCTCTCGCTGTGCAACCCACGCGGCAGCCGGTCTGCGGGAGAAACGCCCATCCGTCGATGTCTGCGAATCCACCAGCCCCGTGCACGGCGTGGCCTTCTGGCCAAAGCCAGCTGAAAGGCTGCGGCAGGCGCGCAGGTGGCCGTGGGCGCGGACCCCCAGTCGCCGTTGGTCCTGGCTCAGTGCCCACCGCACGGACGTCCGCTGGGTCCACGGATACCGGGGGCCGGCAGCAGGGGAGGGCGGAGCCCACTGCGCTGACGCCGCGTAATTGGTCTCGAAGGAGCTGCAATTCCTTTCCGCGCCGGGGAAAGGAAGCCCTGAAAGCCAGCTGCGCCCACCCCCTCCCACGCGCCCCCTGCAGACGCGCTCCTGGAGCGAGCGCAGGCCCTTTGTCCCCGCAGCCCAGGCAGGCCAGCCCGGGCCCTCGCAGCGAGAAGCCTTCCTCCCCAAAGACGCGAGGCCCCGGGACACAGCGACGACCCCTGCGATGAGAGGCCCTGCCGGGACAGCCCGCGCCGCTGGAGGCCCTCCGAGATGCCGGCCCCCGGCCCCGGAGCCCGCCTCCGGTCCCAGAGGCCTTGCGGGGTGGGGAACCGAGCGCAGGGGCTGCCGCTACCGAGATCAGGGCGCGCTGAGGGCGGCAGCCCCTGTTCTGGAGAGACAGTGGAGCAAACGCGGGGAAACATGGCCCAGCTGTGAGGCCCCAAGTAGCTAAAAGGAAAACACCTCTGGGTTTAGCCTCTCCGCACACCAGGCCAGCGGGGACTGGAAGGGCCCCTGTGCTGCTGCGAGCAGGTGGCATGGCCTCGGGCAAAGCAGGGGCCGCCGTGCCAGGCAGGGGTGGCAGACACGCCCCTCTGCTGTCACCCCAGGCCCCAGACGAGAGAGCACAGTGCGGCCCGGCCTTGCGCCAGGACACTCGGGGACAGCTCTCGATGGGTGGGTTCTGAGACCCCCCCCCCCCCCGCAAGGCCAGAGGAGGGGGCGGCTCTCGGGTCTCTGGGTCCAATCCCAGAAGATTTTAACAAGCTCACTGAATACCATGCCAAACCACACACAGAGCCGTCTCACAATTAGAAGCTGGAATCGTCTCTTCTGCTTTCCTGTCACTTTGCACGGGTGTTAATAGGTCTCTCTAGCTCTTCCTAAGTTACCCTTAAATAGACCACAATTGTGGGATTTCACCAGGCTGCTGCGCCGTGTAGGGTAAATCGTAATTCATATCTGTGGAAGAAAACGTCTTTCCTTTTTCTGAAATCCAGTCTATTGTGTGAAATTAATTTGGTGTAAATGTGGATTTGGCATGGTCTTTTATAGAAATCTTCTTTGCTTTACGCTGCTGTCATCTAAAATAAATAGCTCCAGATCAAGTAATTGGGTCAGATCTCGGAGTCTCTGTCCTGTGGCCATCGTGGGACCGGACAGTGGCGTGTCCGTGGGTGGGCATGCGGGGAGGGCTCGGGGAGAGCCCCAGTGGTGGAGTCTCCCCTATGTGTCCATAGTGTCAATAGCAGAATTCTATTTTAATTCTATTCACTGTTTCATGGAAACAAAATGCAAACAAACAAACAAAAAAAGTAGATTTTCGATCCTTGGCTGCCGTCCCGTGACCCTCGAGGAACTGGCGAGAGGCAGCCTTGGAACAGCTGCCCACATGGCGAGCCCTGGAAGGAAAATGCACAGAAAGGAGAAGGATCAAGCTGCGAAGTGGCCCCACAGGCTGCACTGAGGACACAGCAAACAGGAGGAAGCAGGTGAGAGGCGAGGTCAAAGGCCACCATGGGAGCCGCCCTGCCCGGGCTGGTCCATCGGAGAGCGTAACAGGCCTCTCTGAGTGGGGCATTCTGAGACGCTCTGGAGGAGGGTGCTCAGAGGGCCGTCAGAGCCGCCACCGGGCGCTCAGGTTTAGCGTGGAGAGAAGAGGCCGGCTTTCCTGGGTGAGGCGCCTGCAGACTCACTGTGTGGGTGCGAGACGTGCGTGGAGCAGGTATTTCAGTCGAGGTGAGAAAAGACCACGGCGACAGGCAGAGGGCTCGAGACACCACGCAGAGCCAGGAACACAGGGTAAGGACGCAGGCAAGCCGGCCTGGGGACAGGGCCACACCGCAGCACTCACGGCGCCCGGGACGTCTCCGTGACGCGGGGGGGTTGGTTCGGTTGGGTTCTGTTGTCCCAGCGATTCAGGTTTCTGGCAGCAAGTTGAACTCGCAGCAGAGAGACCCCAAAGGCGGGTGTGCTTGGTACATCACAGCGGGGGCTGGCGAGGGACAGACCCCAGGCCCCCGGGACCGCAGACCCAGCCTCCTGCAGCTTCTGTTCCACGAGGCCCCGTTAGTGGGCAGGCCTCCGATTTCCTGCCACAGATAGAGAACACCGTCGAAAGAGAAGGGGTTGTGGGAAGGGAGGGGCTGTGTGACTGCCAGGGTGGATCCCAAGTGCTCACCACGGAAGCTTCGGCCCTGGCTTCCCTGCTTCCCCGGGGGCTGTGGCCCCTGCACCTGGGGAGGGCAGTGCCGTCCCGTGCCCGCCCCCGAGGCCCCAGCAGCCGTCTCACTCCATCGATATTGATGCACTGCAGGGGTCAAACCTTGCAGATGTCGCATCCATCACCACAAACAAGCTCCCCTTGACATATTGATTATTTCATTTTTCCTGTCTCTCGGCCAGAGCCTCCTTTCTAATTAGCGTGCTGTTGGTGCACTTGGTGTGTGTGTCTTCCATGCTCCCGAGATCACACTGAGCAGGGGGTGACAGGCTCCGCGGCCGCCTGCCCCTCCTCTGCCTGTCTGTCTCTGCGAGACGCAGGGCCGGCCTCTCCTGGGTTTGCATTTGCATTTTATAGGGCAGGCTTTCCCGTGGCTGGCACAAGCACCTTTCACAGGGAGTAGCTCTGGCTATGAGCCTTAAATATCACACGAATCCCCTTCCCTCTGCTTTCCTGTCTGCGGAACTCTGCTCGCCTCCGGGCATTGCATGCCAGGCTCTGCAGGCCACCCTGGCAGGTCAGGGAACCACCCCAGAAGCCGCTGTCGCTGCCCTCGCATTTGCTCAAGCTCCCTTTCTCTCCCTGGAATCGGTGCTCGGCTCTGGGCCAGGGGACCTGCGTGGCGCTGCCTGAGGCCCCGGCCAGGCCACAGGGACCTCCGTGTCCTTCCTGGAGAAGCCACCGGCCTTTCCATGGCAGCTCACATGGGGGAAGGAACCCATGTGGGCTGCTGGGAAGTAAAGTCCTTGCTGCAGGAAGTGACAGGGATTGAATCACACAGCCCTTCATCCGTCCATCTGTCCGGAAGCTGCTACCGCCCTCCTCCTCTTGCCAACTGGTCCCTTTAATGCAAGGGCTCGATACGGCGAGCAGTGGGGAAGGGGCCTGTGATGGCTCATACACTCCCAAATGCCAGCTTGCCCATGACATGGGGAGGGAACAGTAAATAATTCATATTTTTCATAAGGCTGAATTGTAGTTCAAGTTGGGCAACGCAATCTCTTGCTGCTCGGCGCGGACGTGGATGGGGACAGGGGAGAGAGTTACAGTGGTTTGGCAGGAGGCTGGGTGGCCGTCCTCGTTAGGACTGTGCCTGATGTAGACCCGATGACCTTGGCCCACTGTCCCTAGAAAAGGGCCAGCAGGTGGGGAAGAGAATGCCAGGCCGAGGAGATCTGGAAGAGGAGAAACAGTCCGACGTCCCCGTCCTGTCTCCACTGCAGCCGTCACACAAGCCCACACGTGGGTTCTTTATGCCTCGCCCACTTCTTCATTCCCCGGCTGCCTTCACCACTGGGAATGCCTGAGCCTTGCAACTGCAGACGTGGCAACAACAGAGAACAGAGGGTCCCCTCTTCAGCCACCTGCGCTCAAATACGACGCCCTGGCCAAAAGCAAGCACGTGCCCAAGTCAAACGCTGGCGAGGCCACTTTCCCTCTCCTGTTTTGATGGTTTCTGCACAAATCAGAGCTGTGCCTGCTTGAAAACTTTGTCCTGAGACCAGGTCCTTAGTGTGAAGGGCAAAATGCAATCCACCTTCACTTCTTAAATCACATAGTCTGAGCAAAGTTATTTCTTGAGTGATTAGACTTCAATATTCCTTTTACGACGCAGAAACCAACAGCGAAAACAGACGCGACATCTCCAAGAACGAATCCACATGCGTGACCCAAGCTCAGGTAGCCTTTCTTTGGCATGGACACTCTCACAAGTGAGTGCAGTGCAGATGTGTAGTCGTGTTTAACTAGTGCCAGTAACACACTCGACTGAAAATGTCTGCCCTTTGGGCCTCTCTGCTTGCGGACAGCGACCTACCAAGCAGTGCTGGCCTCCGGCCCCCTGAGTCTCTCTGGATGTTCTGCCCTTGTCCACTGCTCCAAAAGAGCTTTTTAAAGAAATTAGCACACAGGCCATGAACATTTGAGAGAGGCCCTGGGGAGAGTGAGGCCAGCAAATCCCACTTCCAGCTGTGCCGACCCTCTCCAGTCATGCCCGACGTCTCCAGCTGTGCCAACCCTTCTCCAGCTGTGGTGACCCTCTCCAGCTGTGCAGACCTTCTCCAGTCGTGCCCGACGTCTCTAGCTGTGCCAACCCCTCCCCAGCTGTGCCGACCCTCTCCAGCTATGTCCATTGTCTCCAGCTATGTCCAATGTCTCCAGCTGTGCCAACCCCTCTTCGGTTGTGTCTGACCCTCTCCAGCTGTGCTGACCCTCTCAGGTGTGACAGCAAGAGCTTTGGGGTTTAAATCCCACAGTCTCCATGGGAAGGAAGCACTGCTTTGCCTCCACAGCGACTTACAGCTTCTCCTCTCCCTGCACACCCTGCACTGCTCATTCTCCTGCGCTGTCGTGCCAGGACACAGTGACCCCTGCAGCCTGCTTGGCCTAAACTGCAAGCACCCCTGCCTCACGGTTTCAGAGGCTGAATTAAGAAGCCCAAAGTGAGACCCCGGCGGGGCCCCTCCTCCGGGGCTGTGCCCTGTTGTGCCACCTGAGGCCGTGTCCCCTCCCCAGGCCCGCCGTCGCGTTGGCAGGGCTTCTGGCTGACGGGACCAAATGGTCCCTCTTTGGAGGGCCTCGTGGTGTGGGCTTAGGCCCACCCTGATCAAGGAGAGCCCTCCCAAAGGCCCCGCTTGCGATGGCTCACAGCCCCAGGCACACACTAAGGTCTGGGCATGTCTTTTGGAGGACACAGGGTTCCATCCCCAACGTTCTGCTTGAACAAAACTTTGACGTTCAGTTAAATGCAGATCAGCTGAGACAGGCTGCCTTGGGCCCAACCTGCCGGAGCCGCCAGCCTCCCCCAGCCCCTTCCTGCTGAGGCCGCCACCTCGCAAGCCCAGTTGAGAGACGCCACCTCTTGGACTCTCCCCACCTCATTCCCCCTGCCCCATAATGGATTCTAGGGCTGCAGGACCTAGCTGCACATGGCTTAAAACAACACAGTGGTTTCTCCAAGTCCAGGATCAGTCTCACTGAGGCAGGGCTGGGGGCTGAGGCTCCGGGGGCAGGCGCGGGGGCTCCGGGTGACAGGCGCGGGGGCTCCGGGGGCAGGCGTGGGGGCTCCATCCCCCCAGCCGTGGCTCAGTGGGTGTCCAGGGAATGGACAGGTCAGCGTGGAGGTACCGGGACGGCTTAACTGCAGGCTGTCCTGTGGCAAGGAAAGACAGCGGACAAAGCTCTGTACCTACACCAATGCCAAGATAATGCTCAGAAAGGCAGTAAATTCCATCATCCTGGATAACGTTTCATGGAGAGCCACAAAGCCACCAGCATCAGCAGGCCGCCGCCCGGAGCCGCCTGCACAGGACAAAGCCCGTCCTCCCGGAGAGCGCACGGCTCGCTGATGGACTGTCTGAGGCTCCCCTGATGGCAGAGCAGCCAGAGAAACGCTCTCGGGCGATCCCAGCAGGAGCGCTCCGTCCGGGCTGGTTGTGACCACATCACGCGCGCACTTTGGTGCGCTGCAGTCCCTGGAGCCTGCGCAGCACGGTTTGCTGGGCCTGATGTCAGAGGCGTACTCGCCGCCCCCATCCTGGGGACAGTCTTGAGCTGGAGCCCCGCGTTGCGGGCAGGGCTAAGGTAATGCCACGTGGACCAGTGTCAAACCTGCCTCCCTTTGAAGGAGAAAATCAAAGGCCTGAGAGGTCAACAGAGAAGAGGCTAGAAGGGAACAGGGCGCGTTGGCCAAACGAAATGATGCTGACAACCGTTACACAATTTTAGTGAATCCTGTGACTTTCACTTGTTTTGTTTTTTTCTTTTTTCTTCTTTTTTTCTGGACCGTTGCCATCCCTTTGTCTGTTTGAATTATAAAAACCCAAGCCACCTTTCTCACTTCGAGCTGGTCTTGGAAAGATTCTTCCTCTCGTTCCTGGGGAGACATCATCAGTAAACTCACCTTCTCAAAAGGCAGAGACTCGTTTCTGTGTTAGCGCGGGATCAGGTGGGCCTGACTATTTAGGACCGTGTTTTCTGGTGGTAACACTTTTGTGCTACCGTGAGAGGGTTGAATAGTTACAATAGGACTGTATGTCCCTACAGCCTAAAATATTTGCCATCTGGCCTTTCCCAGAAGCAGTTTGCTGACTGGGGATCTGGATAATGAGAAAAGATTAACTCAGAGCTCCATTCAAGCATTTGAATTAACTGTTTTGAAAGCTGAGTTCATGTGTTCAACCATTGTGGCAGTTGGACACCCTCTGCTTAGTCAAGCTGCCTCTCGCCTACAGACAGGCAGACTGAGTTCTCTTCTACCATGAGGTTCTCCTCTGCCACGAGGTTCTCCTCTGCTATGAGGGTCTCCTCTCCATGAGGTTCTCCTCTCCACGAGGTTCTCCTCTCCACGAGGTTCTCCTCTCCCATGAGATTTTCCCCTACCACAAGGTTCTCCTCTGCCATGAGGGTCTCCTCTGCCTCAAGGGTCTCCTCTGCTATGAGGGTCTCCTCTGCCACGAGGTTCTCCTCTCCACGAGGTTCTCCTCTCCTGTGAGGTTCTCCTCTCCATGAGGGTCTCCTCTCCACAAGGTTCTCCTCTCCCATGAGGTTCTCCTCTACCACAAGGTTCTCCTCTGCCACGAGGTTCTCCTCTGCATGAGGTTCTCCTCTCCACAAGGTTCTCTTCTCTACAAGGTTCTCTTCTCCCATGAGGTTTTCCTCTACCATGATGTCTCCTCTCCATGAGGTTCTCCTTTACCACAAGGTTCTCCTCTGCCACGAGGTTCTCCTCTGTGCGAGGTCCTTCTCTCCACTAGGTTCTCCTTTCCCATGAGGTTCTCCTCTCCATGAGGTTCTCCTCTCCCATGAGGTTCTCCTCTACCATGATGTCTCCTTGCCACGAGGTTCTCCTCTGCCACGAGGTTCTCCTCTCCACAAGGTTCTCCTCTCTACAAGGTTCTCCTCTCCCATGAGGTTTTCCTCTACCATGATGTCTCCTCTCCATGAGGTTCTTTACCACAAGGTTCTCCTCTGCCACGAGGTTCTCCTCTGTGCAAGGTTCTCCTCTCCACTAGGTTCTCCTTTCCCATGAGGTTCTCCTCTCCATGATGTTCTACTCTGCCATGAGGTTCTCCTCTCCACAAGGTTCTCCTCTGCCACGAGGGTCTCCTCTGCCATGAGGGTCTCCTCTGCCATGAGATTCTCTTCTCCACAAGGTTCTCCTCTCCATGAGGTTCTCTTTTCCACGAGGTTCTCCTCTGTCACGAGGTTCTCCTCTGCCATGAGGTTCTCCTCTCCCATGATGTCTCCTCTCCATGAGGTTCTCCTCTACCACAAGGTTCTCCTCTGCCACGAGGGTCTCCTCTACCCTCAGGAAATAAGAAGCTTGCCAATTTATTTATTTTGAATGCCTTGGTGGCTGGGATAAGATATTAGTGTTTCCAATTTCTTACTCATAATCACCCTTCAAATTTCCTAACCCCTTCATTTCAAGCGTGGACCAAATCTTCACGTCAGCACTTAGCAGGGGCCCCATTGGGAAGTTATTTCAGTATTCGAGATGTTGTCAGTTCCATTTCTTCCTACTCACCTTTTTTGTGTGTCTTTTCAGACCCTGGGGAGAAACAGGCACACAAATCCTTTTGGTAGAAACTAACTTGTGAGTCAAAGGAAATAAAATGAAGAGGAGAAGAAAACTCAAGAAGAAGAAATACTTTTTTTCTAAAGCATTGCCTTTTAATAAAGATGGGTTTGTAGCTGAAAAGAAAAGCCAGTATTTGTGGTATTTATATGATGTTGACTGATAGAAAGCTTTTTGCTGTATCACTGTAAACCATGCCCCTCTAATTTTAAAACTGTAAGGTTGAACATCAGAAGCCACTATTACAAAGCTTCTAACATGTAGCCTCATTCCAATGAACTCTCCAGAATTGAAATGGAGTCTTGGATCCTGATTGCAGCTTGGCCACCTGACTTAACGTGTGAATTGGAGCAAATAAACCCACGGCCTCAATTTCTCCACGTGTAAAGGGGCTAAACAAGGTCTTGGCCACCTAATTCCCGGCACTAGTCGTATGACAAAGTGTGAATTTGTGAAAGTGCCACAAGAGTCACAGGCAGTATTATTATCCAGTTATTACCTGCATGTCTCCCCAAGTTGTTGTCAAACACGCCATGGCCATAAGCATCTGTCTTGAGGCGCCTTAGCTGACTGAACGTCATAGTTTAGATTTTATTGTTGATGTAATAAACGGGCATCATTAACTTTCATTGTGTGCATCCTTCGTGGAACTGTTCTAACATGTTAAGTATAGTCATGTGTCTTGGCATTACGTGAAGATTACCAAACCAAGAAGTGCTGCCTTAAAAAATGAGATGACTTCATTTGGTGATTTGCGGTTGGTTTTATTGCCAAGATTAATAAAATATTGCTGCTTAAAATGAAACTGTTTTCTTTCCAGAACGTCATATTTTTGTTCAGTTAAAGAAACCGCAATAACATGACCAGACGTCGGTAATTAAATATCTCTGTAGAGCAGTATCTTAATAGCGTGTATTTAGAACACAGCCAAACCAAAAACATTCAATTACATCGATGCAGCTTTAATATTTAACAGCTTGTTCCTTAACTACCAGCCTTCTGGTGAGCTGATGCTGACCATAGTAGAAAGGAAAGCAAGCAGCTTAGTGTCAAATTAAGAGAAGTGGGATATATTATGATGGTACTTTTATGTTTTGCTATTCTTTCAGCCAAGTTAGTGTTTGTTTGCTTATTTTAATGCATTTAGCAATAGAGTCATCTCTCTTATTTTTCATGGTGGGAGCCATCCACTTTCTCTGAACAGAATGAAGTTTTATCTGGTGGCCAGAAAAGAAAAGAAGCATGTGTAGGGAGCAGGGACGTTAGCCCAGCACCCCACACAATTTCCTGAGAATACCAGGTTGACAACAGTGGAAGTCGCCTTGGGAAGTGGGGGGGGTGGCTCCCGGTGCGGCAGGCAAGGGGTCACCAGCTGGGCGGGCGCCTCCGGCCTCCCAGGGACGAGGCTGAGTCAGCGGGGTGGGCTCTGCTCAGTTTCCCGTGGTGCGCCCGGAGAGAGCTTGAGGGCATTCCCAAAGCTCCTTTTGGCTCCACTTTTGTGACCCACTGCTTCGCTCTCTGGCCTCGGCCGGAATGAAAATTGCCCCGGCCCAGCCCCAGGGTGGGCGCAGCTCCCTTGGGCTCTGGGCCCCACCACGGTCACTGCCAGGCCATTCTGAGGGCATCGGGGTCTCGGCCCAAGGAAGGTCTCAGCTGCCGGGCTCCCTGGTGGGCGGCGGTGGGGTGGGGCGGCCGTGGTGGGGCTCTGTGCCCTAGGGCTGGGTTGGTGCCCCTCCCGGATGGCCCGACGGCCCCTCTGTGGCTGGGCCTGGCTGCTCAGGGTGGGCGGCGAGGGGGGATGCAGGGGGCTTCTGCAGGAGCGCTCATGGGGACCCCTGTGAGAAGGCTTGGGGCTCGGCGCACTTGCTCCAGGCCGCTGACCCTTAAGCTTTGCTTCACAGCCCCGGGCCCTGGACGCCGTGCGGCCGGACGGCACTGGCCGCAGGGTAGGGGCAGCAGGTATATGCGGGGTCAGCCCAGAGATCAGATCGGAGTCACCATCCTTCTGCAGGACCGGCCTGGCCACAGCTGCCTCGGGAAAACGCTATACTTCTCTTGTCTCCCGGGACCCTCAGAGCCACAGGTGCCGACAATGGCCATGGTTGGCCAAACCCAAGCAAAGCCGTTCTCAACCCTAAGGAGCGCCCGGGGCCCCATCTGAGAGCCTTGAAAGGCTCCAGGCACCAAGACTACTTTCCAGAAACCTCCACCTCCAGAGGGTTCCTGGGCCAGATGAGCCCTGAAACCCAGAGCCCAGCCTCTCCAGGACACAAGCTAGCTCCATCCCCGTCCCGTGTTATCGACAGCCCCTCCCAACATGGAAAAGTTAGACTGGGCTGAGCCCAAATACCCCTAAAGATGGGAGAAGGATCAAAGGAGATGGTGGGGTCACACAGAGAAGGTTGGGTATCACAAATGAGTGTGACTACTGCATCATTACACCGATGTTCCTTTTAGTCTCCAGTGTCTTGGAGAAGCTGGAAGGAAAAGCCTAAAATTGTGGAACTGTAACCCACACCGAACTCTGAAATTAATTTATAATGACTTTGTTACAATGTACTTTGAAAATTGTTGCTTTTTTGTATATATGTTATATTTCACAATTAAAGCATTTTTTTAAAAAGTCACTAGGATCCAAGACTCCTGGGGAAGGCAACGCCCCTGAGGACGGAGCCCTGGGCCCAGCAGTGACTCAGCTGTCGACCACCAGGACAAGCGGCAAGGTTGCTTCCCTGGTTTTGGAGTAATTGGAGTCCGACTTGCCAGGCATCGTTGAGTGAAAACTGCCAGTGGTGAGGCAGAGCCACAGCGCACAGGGTGAGGGCAGCACTGTCCCCCGCGGGGCCTGCAATCGCGCTGTCCCTGGGTTTTTCCTGGCGCTGTGGTCGGCCAAGCCCTACTGGGCTGGGGCTGCCCGCTGCGCTGGGGGTGGCCTCCCCCACTGGACGCTAGCACCCCCCAATGCTGTGACAACCATAAGCCTCTCCAGATGTTCCCAAGTGTCCCCGGGAGGCACAGTCACCCCCGGGTGGGCACCCTCTGCCCCATCTCTGCCGACCTCCCGGTGACCTGGGGACCCCAGCAGCAGGGGCCCACGTGGTGCCCCCACGTCCTGGTGCAGCCCATGGGGTGTGGCCACACGTGGCTCAGCCTAGCAAGGGGGTCCCGCCCCGAGGCCCGCCCTGGGCTCACAACCCCGTCTGCCACTTAGAGGCTGCCAAGTCTGGGGCAAAGCTGCTCCTTCCTGAGCCTTGGTTCCTGAAGGAGAGAATGACCGTGGACATCTACCCGTAGCCCACTGCCGGCCGAATGACATTCCAGTAAAGCTGCGGTGGCACATCTCCATGGCGTATGGGTAGGCGGTACTGCGTAGACCCAGACGGCGTGAGGGCAGGGCGCTGGGGCAGGTGGACTGGGCCAGGATGGGCCTGGGCGGCCAGCTGGGGTAGGGACGGGGCCCCCAGGCATGCCCTGAGCGGGGCTCTTGCCGGGCCTCCTGGGGCTTCTTGCTGGGGTCCTTGCCGACCCCCAGAGGCGACCGGGCTGCAAGCAAACCCGCTTCCCTTCGGTTCCCGTCACCTGCTCCGCATTCTTGGACTGGCTCATCTCAGAACCAGCGAACATTGTTAACGAAACGTGACATTCTGTGACACTTATTTTTGTAATATAAAAAGCAAAAAAAAAGGTGCTTGGAAATGTCTCTTCTCCACATGTCAAGTCACCCTACTTTTGTTAAGGCGAGGTAAATGTTAAAAAAAACAAACAAAACTAGTCTAAGGAATTACATTTCAGAAGATGAATACAAAACGCATCACATTGTTAAATTCAATGTGAGTGGATTTCTTTGGTTCTAGAGGCACACACTAACAATAACTAGGAGGGTTTCAAAGACAAATGCACCTGCAATCTTCCCTTAAGTCCAACATTGGTATAAAATCTCACGGCAGCTTAATTCGGGGCAGCGATGGTCGGTCAGTACGTCCCTTCACTGTCACGACAACCGCGAGGAAGATGGCTGCAGAGTGCGGGGCAGCACCCACAGGGGCGGTTTCCTGCCAGCAGGACCCTCACGGCTCCTGCGTCACCACGGCGCCAGCACCGTGACAGCCACCAGGCAAATGAAAGCTGACAGCCACCACCTTACGGCACTCGGCACAGTTCAGCTTGACTGAATAGGTCTTTCTCTGGGAATCGAAACAGAAGTACACACAGCCCCACGAAATCTTCCGCTCTGGTGCATGAGAAACACCACCGTCCTGCTGCGGTGGCCGCGCAGGCCTGGCTGTGACTTTCCGCCAGACCCCTCACCGTGCCGCCGTGTCCCTACGCGCTGAGCCATCTCTGCCTTCCTTCCGCCTCAACAAGGGGGCATCTGGCAACCGTGCACCGAATCACAAGAGTCCTCCCGTCGGAATTCCGGGCACGTCTTCGTCCGTCCCTGCCATCGGCGGCCACGTGTGTCTCTCATGCCCGCCTGCAGGCGTCATGTCCGCTGACCAGCGACAGCCAGCTCTGCGGTCAACGACAACAGCAACGACAGAGTGCCTAAATCACCACTGCAGACCAGTTGTTTTCTTCTTTTCTATCTTAATAGAAGAGAAATGCTATAAATTTTTTATCAAATGCTACCGCTGTTTTAAATGTTTGGAACAGCAATGGATTTCACTTTTCTGGCATTGTCTATTCCATTTTTAAAACAGTTTAGGGTGCTTATCCAGACTGTGAAACTTTCCATAGCAACAAGCCTGAGAGAGCGGATGAGGCTCTCCTCTGCATTCACTGGGATAAGCAGCTGTGAGCTGCTTTGATTCCTGCTTCTAAGATGTACTCCTGCAACAGCCACAGGCAGGACAAACTAGAAAATGTATACCGTGTACCTCAAAAACAAACAGTAAACCAATTCCATTTTCTGACTCTATTTTTAATTATGACAGATGTTAGATACTGAATTTCAGAGAAGTAAACGAGAGGAGAGCATTTTCTTTTTGTATGATCTGGAGGATAAAATATTTAGATATGCAATTAAGGAAATTGGTTACAAAATGAGCTACATGACCTCTAGATTCTGAAGCGTGACTGGGGTTAGGAGAACAGAGTGCACTGTAGAGTGCTGTGCCCTGGGGATGATGGAGGAGGGAGGCACCGTAAAGTGCTGTGCCCTGGAGACCGTGGAGGAGGGAGGCACTGTAGAGTGCTGTGCCCTGGAGACCACGGAGGAGGGAGGCACTGTAGAGTGCTGTGCCCTGGAGACCGCGGAGGAGGGAGGCACTGTAGAGTGCTGTGACCTGGAGACCACGGAGGAGGGAAGCACTGTAGAGTGCTGTGTGTCCTGGAGACCATGGAGGAGGGAGGCACTGTAGAGTGCTGTGCCCTGGAGACTTAGGAGGAGGGAGGCACTGTAGAGTGCTGTGCCCTGGAGACCACGGAGGAGGGAGGCACTGTAGAGTGCTGTGTGTCCTGGAGACCGCGGAGGAGGGAGGCACTGTAGAGTGCTGTGCCCTGGAGACCGCGGAGGAGGGAGGCACTGTAGAGTGCTGTGTGTCCTGGAGACCATGGAGGCCATTGCTGAAGGCAACGTTCCCTAGGCGTGGGGGAACAGTTTTGATTCCTAACTTCCCAGCACTCACTGCTGATGCCCCTGCTTCCCGTGGTCTGCTCTGAGCTGGGCCACGTTGGCCAACTGCTGTAGTGGAGTTCGGATGTCTATTTAACCCTTCAGAGAGCCTCAAACGCCACTGCTCGCCTTGTGGGAGCCCCCTGGCCACGGGGTCCAGACCCCATATTCAGATCACCTGGCATTCTTCCCAAGACTAGTCTTGCCGAGCAGCGCCCAACAACAATGCTTCAAAATAACTAATTGCCTTTGTGATTGAGGAGGGAGGAAGAATAAGCTCTGATTTTTCAATATTCGTAAATAAAAGGCATTTGTTCCATGCAAATGTAAGGAGCTAATAATAGTTCTAGCGGGTGATGCTATAGGAATCTGGCACCAAATCTGTGTTTGCAGAAATGTACACCTACCGCCGTCCATGTTTATGTGGTAGCAGTTTCCTTCAGCAAAGGCACCCTGTGCATATTTGTTGATGTTCACTCACCTTGTGTTGTTGATGTTGTTTTGTTTTTTTATGAGGAACCACTCAGGCACGAGGTTCTGTTTCCTGCTTCTCATGAGACACCTATTTACTTAAACACGGGAGTCTAAAGAAATAGAGAAGGAGCATGGAAGCATAAAAAGTGGAAGAGAAATTTCACTATATACCAAAGCACACATGCTTTCTCCTTATTCATCGTAAAACAGTTTTATTGAGATGCAGTCACATAGAATACAACTGATCCAAAGTGTTCAATCCATGGCACACAGTATAATCAGAGTTGTGCATTCATCATCACAGTCAATTTTAGAACATTTTATTACTCAAAAACGAAAACCCCAGACTCCTTCTACCCCCTTAGTAGTGACACTGAGGTTTGGCATGGTGTCTTTTTTACAAGCCATGAAAGAACATTAAAATATCACTGCTAACTATGGCGCAGAGTTTGCATTAGGTGTGTTTGCCCACATACCACCCTATTGCTAACACCTCGTAATAGGGACATACATTTGTTCAGTTCATGAAAGAACATTCTTACATTTGTGCTGTTCACCATCGTTATCACCCAAAACAGGGTTCACTGTGCTACACACCCCAGGTTCCATCCTCCAGCTTTCCTGCCAGTGACACCAGGACCCTAGATTTACTCCTTCCATCACAACCCCACCCACAACTCAGCGCTGTTCACGGCACTCTCAACAATGTGCCACCATCCCCTCTACCCATCTCCACACATGTACAATCAAAATCAAAATTAAAAATTAGAAAAAAATAAAGGTTAAAAATTCTGCACAAAATGAAGCATCATCTCCCGATTCTCTAGACTCATTCTATCTTCTGGTGACCTATATTCTAGAATCTGACTCTATGAGTTTGCTTATTATAATTAGTTCATATTAGTAAGATCATCAAATATGTGTCCTTTTGTGCCTGGCTTATTTCACTCAACTTAATGCCCTTGAGCTCACCCTTGTTCCTTTGTTGTAACACGCATTAGGACTTCATTCCTGCTTAACGCTGAGTGATATTCCATCATACGTGTACATCACATTTTGCTTATCCATTCATCATTTGATGGACACTTGGGTCATTTCCATCTTATGGCAATTGTGAATAATGCAGCTGTGAGCATTGGTGTGCAAATGTCTGTTTGCCTATCCTTGCTATCAGTTCTTCTAGGTATGTTCTAAGTAGCAGGATTGCCAGGTCTGGACTTAGCTTCCTAAGGAGCTGCCAAGCTGTGTGCCACAGCAGCTGCACCAGTCTAGACTCTCACCAGCAGGGAATAAGTTTCTGCTTCTCCACATCCTCTCCAACACTTGCAAGTTTCCTGTTTTTTTAACAGTGGCCGTTCTAGTAGGTGTGAAATGATATCTCATTGTGGTTTTGATTTACATTTCCTTAATAGCTAGTGATGCTAAGCATTTTTTCATGGGCTTCTCGTCTTGTTTTTAACTGTTTTTACTAAAAGCGGATTCGATACATGGCACAGTGGGATCAAAAATGCCATCCTGACCAAAAGGGGGAAAAGAAGTGTGAAAAATAAGGTATCAGTGGCTGAGAGAGTTCAAATAAAGTCGAGAGGCTACCTTGGAGGTTGCTCTTATACAAGATTCAGGTAGACCTTGCTACCTACCATAACTTGCCAAAACCCAACCAAAACCATTTTAGCCAATGCTTAAGAACACCTAGGGTGATATATAAGAGTCTACAAAGGTTCCGTGCACCAGGGTAACTTTCCAGAAACCTACAACCTCCAGATGGGCCTCTGGACCAGATAAATCTTGAAATGCAGAGGGCCAGCCTCTCCAAAGCATCAGATGGTTCCATCTCCCATCCCATATTATTGAACCCTTCCAACATAAAAATGTTAGAATGGCCATAGCCCAAATATCCCTAAAGAGAGGATAGAAAGATCAAAGGTGATGGTGGAATTATATGGAGAAGGTCGGGTTTAACAAATGAGTTTGGTGAATCATTACACTGATATTTCTTTTAGGCTCTAGTACCTTACAGCAGTTAGAATTAAAAATCTAAAATTATGGAATTGTAACCCATACATACTAAAATTTGAAATCTGTTTTACAACTAATTGTTAAAATGTACTTTGAAATTTACTGCTTTTTGTGTATATTTAAAGAGAAGTGTAACAGAAAACATAGGATTTAACCAAAAAAAAGTGTATTTTGGAGACTCAGTACAGGAATGGATGAGGGGTCATTGTAAACAAACCACTCACTGTCCAGAGCATGCCTTGCTTTACTGTGTTTCATTCACTGCACTTCTCAGATGTTGTGCTTTTTACAATTGAAGGCTTGGTGACCCTGTCTTGTGCAACCCTATGGCACCATTTTGTCCAAAAGCAGAACAGTATTCTGTGATCAGTGACCTCTGGTGTGACTGTTGTAATTGGGGCACCACAAACTGTGCCCATAGAAGACAGAAAACTTCATCGATTACAAAAACAAGGTTGGATTAAAAGAGAATGGGTTTGCTGGGGCACGTGAGGGTTTCAGCCCAGCACGGGTCCCTACAGCTCACCCTCCCTCTGGAGGAGACCCTGCCCCGACCTGGTTGCATTAGCTAGGGTTCTCCAGAGAAACAGAGTCATCAGTAAATATTCATAAATATACAATTTATAAAAGTGTCTCACATAACTGTGGGAACACAGCATCCAAAATCTGCAGGGCAGGCTGTGAAGCTGACGATTCCGATGGAGGGTCTGGAATGAACTCCACAGGAGAGGCTCACCAGCAGAAGCAGGAAGAGAGCCTGTCTCCTCTGAATTCTCCTCAAAAGGCTTCCAGTGATTAGACTGAGCATCATCATTGCAGAAGACACTCCCCTTGGCTGATTACAAATGGAATCAGCTGTGGATGTAACCGACATGCTCATGATTTAATTCTATGAAATGTCCTCATTGCAACAGGCAGGCCAGCACTTGCCCAACCAGACAAACAGGCACCACCACCTGGCCAAGTTGACACATGAACCTGACCATGACACTGGCCATCACCCTTCCTTTTCCTTGTCACTCAGCACACACCGGGGTTTCCTTAAACATTGTGTTATTCAGTCTTGAAGGCTCTGAAGTCAGATACAAATGGAACCACTGAATTCTTCTGCCACTCGATTTTTTTCACTCAGTATTATTTCCTGGGATTTATCAACTTGATATGTATAGCGATAGATTTTTCTTTTTCACTGATACAAAGTATTGTTGCATTTTTTATTTAAAAAAAGCACAGGAAGGGGAGTCAGCTATAAATCAATAAGTCTTGATCATTTGCCATTTGAGGGAAATGTGAATTTCCCTTCCATTTCTGCATGTGACCCTTTGCTGCCTCCCCTGGAGGGAAAGGAGGGCACAGGGTCCCGACGGCGGGAAGGGCGCCAGGCCATCGGTTCCATCCTCTCCCCTGTGGGGCAGGAGCTGCAGGCCCGGGGGGGCAGCGCCTGGGCGGAGGGGCCCTGGACGCCGGGGTCTGCCCCGTCACACACCTGCAAAGGGGGAGGGCGTCGCGGCCAGGTCCCGCCCCACACAGGCCCCGGCCTCCACCCTGCTGCTGCGGCACGGCTCACGTGGAAGCGGCTAGAGCACAGAACTCTATTTTCAAGGGGGCCACAGCCAGGCTCCTGACGAGATTTTTAGAAGAAAATCATCGTTTATGTGAGCCTGCAGCACCCAGTTGCTCAGGTCTGCGTCTCAGGGGCGCAGTGAGATCTCGGGCATGTTTCTACGGCCTTTGCAGTTGATGCTGTCGTTTCCTTGCCTGGTTTGGTTTAGTTGGTCGGTTTGATTTGGGCTGCCCACCAACCAGACCCGCTCCTGTGCTTGAGAAATGGTCACCATGGAGATGGTGAAGGCCCCGCCCACTCCGCCACGCCTCCGCCTCCGTGGTAGCCCCACCGCTATGGTAGCCCCGCCCACCCACCCCCTACTGTGGAAGCCCCGCCCACTCCACCCCTGCGGTGGAAGCCCCGCCCACCCTCCACTGCGGAGGACCCCATGTCCCCACCCCATGTGGAAGGCCGCAAGTCCATGCGCTGCCCCCCACAGCCCTGGCACACAGGCACCTGTTGGCACGTGGACTCCGGTTCTCCCCTGGCAGCGGCCACAACATCTAATTTCCAGAGGCAGCAGCGGCAGAGCAGACCCTCACGTCCACACACCTGGGGCTCCGCGAATTCGCAGAGAGAGACTTGCCCTGGCAGCCAGACACAAGCACAGCCCCCGCCGTGCAGACCCCACGGGCTCCCTGAGGGCGGACAGAAGCAAGGAGGGGCTTCCAGCATGGACATGGAGCCAGCAGGCCAGGGCCCCCCACTCCTCCCCGGGCAGGTCAGGGCCCCCCACTCCTCCCTGACAGGTCAGGACCCCCTACTCTTGGCCGGCAGGTCTGGGCCCCCTGCTCCGCCCCGGGAGCTGCGGTCCATCCAGTGCAGCTGACAGAGCGCAGCAGCCCTGGGGGAGCCGCCTGTTCTTCCCGGGGGCCGCACGGTGGGGTCAGGGCCTGTGGAGGTGGCAGCACCCCCTCCAGGGCTGCGCTGAGACACCCACGGATGCGCCCAGAGCCCTGACAGTAAGGCTGCCTGCGCCCGCAGAGGGATAGCAGCCCTTCCCACGGCTACCTTGAGGGGCTGCCAGGCGCCCATGCTCAAGTCCAGGCCGTCCTGCTGCAGCCGCGGGTGGGCACAGCCCTGGCCGCCCGTGCGTCACAGACCATGAGACCCACCGCCTCGGGGGCCCAAGGGAGTCCCTCCAGCCCTGGGGCTGAGAGCTGCTGCACAGCTGGCTCTTCGCGCCCCTGTGAGCACGAGCCAAGGAAGACGGCTCGCCTGGGCTTCCCCGTTCCTTAAAATGCAGCTGAGGCCCGGAGCTGACCGTGTGGTTGAGGGACAGTGAGTTTCCATGCAGCCATGTAGCTGCCCCTGGGTCCCAGGCTAAGCCCCAGCTGGGGAAATGGACGGCTGTCTCCCAGGGATTTACCCCATGAGGGGAAAGAGGCCATGTGGCCGAAGTCTCAGGGCTGGAGGGGAGGGGCCACAGGGGCTCCGGGGGGACCTTACATCTGCATGACCCGGAGGGGAGATGCCCCCCCACAGACCCCTAGGACTGAGGCCAGCTCTCACCTTGCACCTGGCGAGGCTGGGCAGGTGCTTTTCCAGGGCCCCGGAGCCCCTCTGCCAGTCCATCAGAGCAGGAGGATGGCCCCTGGGCCCCAGGCCTACCCCCGGGTCAGCGTGGACACCCCTGGAGGCTGGGGCCGCCCTGCATGTGCCCTGTGACCCAGCAGCAGTGTGTGGCTGCACCCTGGCCTGCCCGGCTCCTGACCGGGCTCTCCCTTGTTCTGACTGGACGCAAGCCCAGGCTGCCCGTTTGCATCGGTCTCCCAGGGGAGTGTGGCCGCAGGCATGGGGGCCCAGTGGCCCAGGCCTCGGGTAGTGGATTTGCTTTCCTGTGTTTTTAAGTAGAATCACTTGTTTCCTTACAACTTTCCTGGAAAGGCAGTTTGAAGTATAATGACAACTTCATCTGCTTTAACATTATCATAACCCACAGAACCGACCTGTGCATGTGCAGTGAACCATTGAACGGGGGCTGCTGGACGTGTGTCTGGGCAGCCTGGCTGGTGGCCCACTCTGGCCCTCCGTGACTGCCTCCAATGTCGTTAGCTTTCTCAGGCACAGGTAAGTGCCGCAGGAGAGACAGCTGCTCACTTCAACCTGGAATTGTCCCCAATTTGCAACATGCATGAGCACATCTGCCTGCGGGCGTGCTTTATTACTATTTCCAGAAACTCGCCCCATCTCTTAAGTCTCTGCCTGGGGTTAAGGCAGGGCCTCCCCACGTGCGCCCCCCCGGCACATCAATAGGTGCTACGCTAAGGAAACAGTAGAGCCTGAGACCCTCTCACTCGGGTTGGGAACTCATCCCTCCCAGCGACACTGGCGGGTGACGCCTACACTGGACAGCCAGGTCTGTGGGCTCCCTCCAGATGCACCAGCCTCAGTGCAGACCTCGCCTGACGGGGGCTCAGGATGAAGGCCAGGGGGCCTCGAGTGCACTTCAGGGTCAGCTCAGGGCCCTGCCCGGCAAGACACAGGTGGGAGGGCAGCGGGTGCTGGAGGAGCCCCCGGCGGAGGGAGGGCGGCGAGGGGGCAGCGGCCCGAGGAGCTCGAGACACACGTCGCTGTCGGACGGGCTTTGCCTTGGACCATCCAGGCAGGGAAAAGACGACCAAAGCGAGGCGCCTGTGCCGCCCGCCCCTGCCCTGCACCCCCTTCTTCTCTGCAGTTTAAACAGAAACAAGTGTGGACACATGCGCGGCCGGTGGGCACGTCGGGGCCAATGTCCTGCCTGAGCGGGCCGCGGGCACCACAGCCACCTTTTAACCGCTCTTTTCCAGGGGCCGTGGGCTCGTTCTCACTACTGAAAGCCCAGGAAGCAAACCACACGAGGTTACTCCTGCATTCTGAACTGATTCTCGGTGCGCGTTTCAGCTTCGCCTCCAAGGAAAGTGCTCAGCGATGCTCCTTTCCACTGGACGTGAAGTCCGGGCCGAGACCTGACTCAGTGAGGAAGCACGGTCTAATTTAGACGTGCACCTCTCAAGTATTCTAGGTAGTTCGTATCTACTGGAACCTGAAGTGCCTCCCCGAATGCAGCTCCAGAGAGAAGTGGGCGCTGCTTCCGGGCGGGGGGCGCCCGACGCCGAGGCCACAGGTGTTCCCACCTGCCGGCCACATGTGGTCTCCACGTGGGGTTCCTCCTCCCGTCAGAGGCGCCGCCTGTTGTCTCCGGCGTGGAGCGGCTTGTCCCGAACCCCTGAGGGGGGGGAGGCCCATCACTCTCCTGGCCCTGGTCCCACTCTCGCGGGGGAAACACTTCCACGAGGAAGTCGCTGCCCTGTTACCTTAGAGGGAAAATAAGGCAAGAGGAAGTCAAGGAATACACACCTCACAACTTCATCTGTGCCAGGAGCAAGTCCTACCCACCCTGGATTTACTTTAAAACACTGATTTTGCCTGAAGCTGATGTTTTTAAAAATCCATTGTCTCCTGACTGTAATAAATGGTGCACGAGCAGCTGCCGTTTTAAAGAAAGTCCCTGGTGAATATCAGGCCCTGTCTCTCCCACCTCTGTCCCTCTGGCCGTTCTGTCTGACCTGAACCCAGAATCTGAGTCAAATGGCAGGAATCTGTGGTGAGAGCAACTGCCAGGTTAAGTGTGAGTGAGGAAGTGCCAGACTAGGTCTCTGTGCCACTTATGGGCAAGCAGAACTCCTGACCCAGGGGGAGCATCTACCTGACCTGATGGCCAGGTGGAGTACTGAAGGTGAAGGACTGCAGGTGGAGGACTACAGGTGGAGGACTACAGGTGGAGGATTGTCAGGTGGAGAACTATAGATGGAGGACTGCAGGTGGAGGACTGCAGGTGGAGGACTGCAGGTGGAGGACTACAGGTGGAGGACCACAGGTGGAGGATTGTCAGGTGGAGAACTATAGATGGAGGACTGCAGGTGGAGGACTGCAGGTGGAGGACTGCAGGTGGAGGACTACAGGTGGAGGATTGTCAGGTGGAGGACTGTCGGTGGAGGACTGCAGGTGGAGGATTGCCAGATGAAGAATTGCCAGATGGATGACAGTTGGGTGGAGGGCAGTCAGGTATTTGGGTGGAGCACAGCCAGGTGGCGCACTGCTGGGTGGAGTACTACTGGGCCAGCCTTACATGCTGCTCAAGCTCACACCTGTCTGAGAGCAGGTGGTTTTCAACCACAGTCCTCCCCACCTAAGACTTTACCACTGCTTGTGGAAGCCACTTCCAGGACAGGCAAGGGGAGGCCAGTATCTGCAGCCTGGCTTCCCAGCCCCTTGGTCCTAAAATGCTGCTCAGATCCGACCCAAATCAAGAAGTGTTCAGAGCATCCTGGCACTTCTGGGAGCCCTGGCGGGGACCCACCCACCCTCCTCCCTCTCCACTCCTGCCTCAGCGAGGCCCGGGCGCTGGGGCTCTTTCTGCTGAAGGACTGTGCAGCGTGAGGGTTGCCGTGGTGTCTGAGCCCCTGCAGTGCTGGGGGGGTCTCCCTCCCCGCAGGGAGCTGCCCCCAGCCCCCACCTCAGCAAGCAGAGCCTCTCCCCCACCCACCGTAGAAACGGCCTCTCAAGGAGCACCTACATGCATTGCAGGCAAACGCAAAACAGGCTTTGTGTAGACATGCATTTATTTCGTAGGCGCCTGCCTGCGTTGGCCCTCTGAGGCTCAGGAGCGGAGTCGGTGGGGGGGCCTGAGCACCTGGCGAGGCCCCTGGGCCCCTTGGGGCCGGAAAGCAGACCTGCTATGCGGCCATCCGGGCTTGGAAAGTCATTTCTGCCTCACTTCCATGGTGAAGGAACACCATTAACTACTTCTAAAGAAAAGTTAAACTGGGGCAAAACGGTGCTAGGAACTATGGCATTTGCCGTAGTTGCCCCTCTGGCTTAGGGCGGCAGGGGTCGTCCTGTCAGGACTCCAGGAGACGGTGGAGGAGGCGCCAGGAGCACGGGTTCCTGGGAGGACAGCAAAGGATGAAAACTTAAACTCGGGAGGGCGGGAGATGGGAGGTGGGCGGTGGGACCACAGGTCCCCTCACACACTCACACTCACAAACACTCTCATATGCACACATATGCACTCACGACCACACTCACACATGCAAGTCTCACACTCTCACATGCACACTCACAACTCATATTCATGTATTCACTTGCACACTCAAACGCAATCACACACCCACGCATATTCTAACACACTCATGCTTCCACTCACTCATGCACTTTTACACTCACATTCAAATTTATATAAACACTTTCTCACATTCATATATACATCCATGCAGTCACTCATGCACACACATGCACTCACACACTCATGCATTGCACACTAACACTAGTTATTCACACTGTCACAATATTCTCAAATTCACATGCACACACTTATGTATACACATACTCTCACATGTTCAGTCTAACACATGCTCACCTTCATGCACTCTCACACTCATGCACATTCACACACTCACACTCACACACGGTGTGTGAGAAGGATGGCCTCAGGGTCTCCAGCTCAGCCCTCACCCCACCTCCTCTGACCTGCGCCTCACTAGTCTCCCCGTCTGGACAATGACAGCTGGTGGGAACGGGCCACTTGGCCTGCGCCTCTGAGCACTTGGTGTTGATTTCTGGGTAGTTCTTAGCCTCGTCTGGGAACCAGCAAGACCTGGGTTAGAATCCCAGTTTGGCCATGTACTAGTCACGAGAGCTTGCACCTCTGCAAATGGGGGTTCTGGGAGTGACACCCAAGGGGTCCACAAAGGGGCCCTGGGTAGCGGCTGAGGGGCCCTCAGGACATCGCGGTCGCCCAGTCCGGCCACCTGCCGCCTCCTGGGCCAGCCTCCACAGGGGGCCCCTTGGGCTCTGAGACGAAGACCAGCTGTGTCCAGAGGCATCACCCACTCGGTCCCCGCTGCTGACTACACTTCTCGGCACCTTCTGCCTCCTGCCCCTCCAGCCCCCAGGCGACACCAGAGAGTCCAGGCCATGTTTAACCCGCATACCGACCGACCAGGTGTGGGGCTCGGCCACTGTCCCCAGTGGCCCCCCTGCTTCCCCAGGCCGGGACCCTCGGGATCCAGCAGAGCAGCGGGCCGAGGACTCACAGAGGGCAGGACCCGGAAGGGCACAAACATGTCCATCTACCCGCACAGCTGTGCCCGCGGCCGCAGAGGGGAGAAGGGCCACCTCCACCTGGAGGCCACGAGCCCCCGGGATTCTCAGGGAGAAAGGGAGGACAGCGGAACACGGAGGGGGCACGGAGGGGAAATGAAGGGGGCACAGAGAGGAGCACAGAGCGGGGCATGGAGAGGGCACAGGGGGGCACAGAGTGGGACTCGGAGAGGGCGTGGAGCGGGGCACGGAGGGGGCACGGAGGGGTGTGGGGCCCAGGGGATGAGGCAGGGGTGGGAGCCCCCACAGTACCCGAGTTCTGTCACACACAGCATGAGTGGCAGGAAAATGCCAGTGAACAGCAGCAGCAGTTCCACTGGAGGCATTTTTATTAAATTATGGTGACGTTATTTAAAATTATGTATTTATTTAAAGCAGAAAACATGAGTGAGAGCAATAGAAAATGTTGAAAATTAGTCAAGTTTTCAGTTATCTATAAACAGCTGTCTAAAACTGACACATCTTAAGACAAACTCATTGAAACCTGCTCCTTCAAAGTGTCACAGTAGCTCATGAATAAGGAACTCGGTGAGCGTCCGCTCACTTGAGGGGTTGCGCCTTCTCCACTGGGCTCTTTAAGAAACAAACCTTTTCCCCCCATTTCCCCCCTTGCTTCTGAGCGAAGTAACAAAGCATGTTGAATAGTTAGTTGCGTTCTCTGTGGGTACAAGAGATGGGATTTGAGAGAAAATAGGGGTTGAAAGTTCTGCCCCAGGCCCCGTGTGGCACAGGCTTCTAACATTTCACAGAAAAGATAGGAATAGCTCATCACACCATGACTAAAAATTAAGCCCAGAAAAGGTCTGCGCTCAGTGCGTTTTAACTTCCAGTGACCAGTCGGGACCCACAGCGCTGCCTTTGCAGAACCAGCATCCTCGCTCCCCTTTCTGCTGCTTGCCTGACAACTGTCTGCATTGTTTTGGGTCCTGGCCTCTCCAGATCGTTTCCATAGGCTGTTTTTGCATAAATACTTAAAACAATGAACCAGGGTGATGAGAATTTGGGTGCTCTGCAGGAGTTTAGCCAAAAGGCGAGGAGCTTTGGACATCTGGTTTTGATTTCATTCTCTCTGCCAATTTAGTGTTCCAGAGGACAGGCTCCAAGTTCAAAGAACGATGGCATGAAAAGCAGCCACTGCAGAAACGAGAGCGCATCTGAGCTAAATCCCTACCTGAGAGACTGACTGGGAAGCCTTTGGCCCCTTCGTAATGTGATTTTTAACTTGGCCATTTTATCACAGACATATGATGGTGCACTGATATCTGAGGTTTCAAAAACTATTTCCAAGTTAAGCTTCTCCAGGGAGAAAGGCTGAAAAACCAAGGTGGGGAAAAGGCTTGATGCCAGATTCTCTTTTTCACAGCAGGACGTCATAAAGACCCCTCCCCATCACCACACTTGCTGCCTGTGCCCACAGCTAGGACATCTGGGGCTCAAGAAGGTGACTTTACTTCCTTTTTAAAATCCGTCTCATCTGCAGCAGCGGGCACGTCGCTTCTGACGTGAAATGGGATTATAACGTGCACCCACGTGCAAAATGCCCCAAGAGTTTTTCACCACCACACAACTTGCCGGCTCCCCTGGCCTTCTTTGAACACACCTGTTATGGCTCTTCTGTGAAATTCCTGCAGTAAAACTCCTGTGCATTGACCTGAAGTGCATTTGAAGCAACAACAGGGGAGAGGGCGAGAGGCTGCCCCTGTGCCACTGCCATCTCTCGTGAAGGAGCCACGGGACCAGGGGCCGGCGAGGCCCTTCGCCTGGTGGAGCAGGTGCCCGGCAGCCTCCCTAAGGGACACCAGGGTCCCGCAGGCCCGCAGTCTGGGTGTGACTTCAGGCAGGCGGCAGGGACCTAGTAAAACACCAGCATTATAAAATAACGGCCCAAGGGCCCGACACTCATGTGCCCAGGGTTCTCCGTGGTGCTTCTCGTCTCTCCCGCTGCGGGCCCTGCCGATGCCCCCTCTCGGCTCCTCCAGCCACCCTGTGGCCGCCTCAGTAACCCTCCTGCCCACCTGCCCCACCCCAGTCCCTCCCAATATGTCCTCACTTTCCCCGCCAGAGAGGAGAGGCTCACCTCCACCTCCTTCCTTCCCTCTCCCCTGACTTATCTATGCTAATTTCTTTCCTCTCCAAGGGCCAGGTTGGCCCCCACCTGGGCTGGGTGCGTGACTCCCCCATCCCCGGGCTCTCCCCTGCAGTGGGGGGTCAGCGGACACTGCCAGGGGGTGTAAATCAGCAGGACCCCTGCTTGCGAGCCCCGGCTGAGCCCTTGGCCCAGTGAAGGCCAGCGGCCAGCGTCAATCTGGGCTGATGGGCAGGGCACCCCCGACTCCCGTAGGAGCACCCACCTGCCGCTCCCCAGAATTCAGGATGAGACTGACTGGACACGGAGGCAGCACTCCAAGGCTGCGGGTGGCACTGCCCGGCCCTGCCCCTGCCCGCAGGCCCCAGGCACGGAGGCGCCCCAAAGGCGCACGCACTCGGGAAGGCGACAGGTCCCCTGTAGCGCGGCCTGAGCCATAACTTTGGAAGAACCAACGTTCCGGCTATCCTGGGAGTCGCGGCGTCTGGACAGTTGCTGGCTTTCCCGGGAGGGCCTAGCCCCTCCCCACCCCGGGCTCAGCCACAGTGGAGCGAGATGGGCGCCCTGCCCTCCCCCGCAGCCCGGGCTGCCAACAGAGAGCCTCGCGCAGGGCACCGGGGCGCCCCGCGGACCAACGGGGCGGGGCCTGGGGCAGGGGCTGGGCCTCGGGAAAGGGCAGGGGGCGGGGCGGCCGGAGCGGGGCAGGGCGGGGGGCGCCGTCCGGGCCTGGGGAGAGCGCGGCGGCGCGGGCCGGAGCCAAGCCCGGTAGGAGGGGGCAGGGGGCGTAGGGGGTGCGGGTGGGGGCCGTTCTGCTCCGGGCGCGGCTGCGGGGGCGCGGGGGTCTGGACGCGGCCGGACCCTGCGAGGCCCCGCGAGCCTGGCTGGACGCCCGCGGGCGCTATCGCGCGTGGGCCGCGCCCGGGGACCGGGCCGCGCTTTCGGCGCCTCCGGGAGGAAGGGTTCGGGCGTCGTCGGGGACTGCGCTGAGGCGGGGGTGCGGCGGGGCGTCCAGCCCACCCGCGATCTTGGTGGGCGGTTGAGCCCCCTTTAATAAGGCCCGGCCCCTCGCGCGGATTGCGGGGCGGGCCCCTGCTCCTCCATTCGGGCCACTCCACGCGCACCCACGTGCGCCGCCTGCCCAGACTGGCCGGCAAGTTCCTGCCGTGCGCCTGGGACCCCGCCGGGGAGGGACCTGCGAGGGGCCTTTGCGGACAGGAGCCGTAAGTGCCCCGCAGAACCGCGTGGGGTCTGCTGGCGTGCGCGGCTGCAGGGCAGGCTTAGAGCACAGCGCCCAGTCCCAGGTAACCTAGGAGGGGCGGCCCTGCGGACGCGAAGTGGGTGCAGCGCAGAGAAAGCGCAGCTGTTGGTCAACTAGAAACAGCATGCAGAGCTGCAAGGCAGCTGGGGCACTTATTTGGGGTTCAGGTGGCAACCAAATCATGTCCCATCCTGGGATTTCCAGGCGGAGATTTTTAAAGGAAAAGGAGATCAGCCACGTGGTTGCTGGTTGGTGGACATTTGGGGTGGCCTTCAGGCCCAGAGAGTTGACCGCGTCCTGCGTCTTGGGTTTTGTGTCCGGCTGCCTTAGGGTTTTCGGGAACACCCTTGCCCGACACCGCGGCAGTGCGTGATGGCTACTGAGACCTGCCTGAGTCACCACCAAGATGACCTCCTGGCTCCATTTGAGATCTCTTAGCTGGGGAAATTCTTGTTTTATCTCTTTTAACAGTGTCAAGATAGCCTCTTAATTTTAGAATGGATAATTCCCAAGGTTCACAAACTACTACTCAATGAAATTGTGTTTTCATTTGTGAAATTTGCCTGTTTCTTTATCATTATACAAGTTACTAAAATATGTGTAACATAGTTTACAATAAAGCAAGCCACCTTTTATTTCCATCCCTTGATTTTGGAATCAGATTAGGGGTACCCCAACTCTGTTTTTGCATTTAATAACCGTTAGCAGAGTCTTCTTGACTTCCCTTGTTCCCCAGCCCTGAGGTATCTGGAATCCCCGAGGATGCCCGGTAGAGAGGGGCCGTCTGTCCCGGGGTGGGCATGGGGCAGGCGGTGGGGGCTGCGGAGGGAAACACCCGGGGCCCAGAGCTCAGGGCCGAGTTTCAGCTGCAGTCCTGGCTGCGAGACTCTGCACTTTCTACCTTTATCTTTTCTAGGCATATCAAGGTAATTGGTCTCTAGCCCTTTACCGGATCTAAAAACCTGTGTGTGCTGGCTTGAAAGGATGTGTGTACCCTCGAAAAGCTATGTTTTAGTCCTAATCCCATTTTGTAAAGGCAACAATTTCTTCTAATCCCTATTCAGTACTGTTTGTTTGAAACTGTAATTAGATCATCTCCCTGGAGATGTGACTCAATCAAGAGTGGTTGTTAAACTGGATTAGGTAGAAATGTATCTCCACTCATTTGGGTGGGTCTTGATTAGTTTACTGGAATCCTATAAAAGGGGGAACATTTTGGAGAAAGAGAGATTCTGAGAGAGCAGAGAATGACATAGCCGTGAGAAGCAGAGACTCCACCAGGCAGTGACCTTTGGAGATGAAGAAGGAAATCACCTCCCAGAGAGCTTTGTGAAGGGAACCCAGAAGAGAAAGCTAGCAGATGACACCGTGTTCGCCATGTGCCCTTCCAGATGAGAGAGGAACCCTGACTGTCATCGCCATGTGCCTTCTCACTTGAGATAGAAACCCTGGACTTCATTGGCCTTCTTGAACCAAGGTACCTTTCCCTGGATGCCTTTGATTGGATGTTTCTATAGACTTGTTTTATTGGGACATTTTCTCTGCCTTAGAACTGTAAACTAGCAACTTATTAAATTCCCCTTTTTAAAAGCCATTCCGTTTCTAGCAAACTAGAACTCTGTGGATTTAGGAAATAAGATCCTGGGCTCATCATTTAGGAACATTTGTCACATTTGCTGTTGCATCTGAGGTTGTCAGGAATGGGCGGTCTGCTCCCCCCCTGCGTCTGTACTGTGCACCTGGGTCTGGGGATGCAGGTGGTTAGGACACCTCCAAGTAAGGTGGACGCAGGCACACGTCGCCAGCAGGGGCTGGGACCGGCAGGGCTGGGGGCACTGTGTCCTGGCAGACCATCTTCCCTCCCTGTGCAGGGCCCGGGCGCGCAGGGATGGGCTCCCGGGAGGCTGGGGAAGCCAGGCAGGGGTGGCTGGGCAGGGTCATGGGTCCTAGCTGGAGGCCCTGGGGTACCTGGAGAGTGGCTGGGCTGGGGCTGAGTGAGGGAGACCGTGGCAAAGCCCAAACAAGGTGGGGGCGTGGGGGACTCGGGGACTCGGGGGCTTGGGCCAGCTGCTGCTGCTGGAGCCAGAGAAGTGATCCCACCAGTAGGGCCCCAGCAGGGCTTTCCTGGCCGCCCAACTTAAACACCCTGGCACTCCTCCGGCACTGCCACCCACCAGCACCCACTCCCTGAGGCCATGCCCAGTCTTTATTTGTTAATTCTTTATCACTCTGCCATGAGAGTTTTGATGTCTGCTTCCCACTGTCCCCCAGCACCTGTGGAAGTAGGGTGCTGAGGACTGGGTATCCTGACTGTGGATTCCATGGGGCTTGATGATGGCTTGGGTCCAGAGGTGAGAGCAAAGGACAAATCAAGGGTGATGCTCCCTTTGCTTGAAAACTTGGAGTTTCCTGTTGGTTAACCAGAGGGGAGGCTGGGGAGAGGACTTTCGGGTCTGAGGTTTGTGGACTGTGTGTCTCCTGTTGCATCAAGAGTCACCCTAAAATTGAGCACATTAGCACAGTGGAAGAGGACCTCGGGGTGTCTGCAGGTCTGGAGTCTGGGTGTGGCTGCCCAGGGACTCTGGGGAGCCTGGTCTTGGCTAGAGGGATGGTGCTGGGTGCCCGGGAAGGGTTTTCCCCACAGGGCGTGGTCCGAGGGTCTGGAGGCGAGGGGAGCGCAGGCTTCCTAGAACCCCAGAGCAGGCCCGACACTGCACGGGGAGGAGTGGGAGGGTGTGCTGGGGCCGGTAGAGGCTGCCCCCCCACGCCAGTGGAAGTGTTCTGTAGGTTGTTGGCTGCACCCCACCGTGGCTCACAGGAGAAATCTGGCTGCAGGTCATGGAGTTGCAGGCCACACCCATGGGGCTGTTGCAGGCGCATAGGAGTCCCAGGGAGGACTGAGCCTGAGGAACTCCTGTGGAGGCTAGTGGGGGAGCCAGCCAGGTTCTGGGGTGACACGCTGGACCAGCTTCCCCTGCCCTGCGAGGGTCAGAGAATACTTTGACTAGGGCTGAAGTGAAGAGAATTTCCAAAAAAGTGCAGTTTCGTCCAGCATGAGTGTCGTGGCGGGGGGTGGGCTGAGGGGTTGGGGAGGGCTGGAGGGGTCTGCCACAATCAGGACCCCACCAGCGGCTCCACTCAGGACCACCTCAGCCCCTGCGCCATCTGGCATCTGCAGGGGGCTTGCTGGCCATCTGTCCCCCCAACTCCCGGCCGTCTGTCCCCTGCTGACTCTCGTCTGCCCAGATGTCTTTGGTTCACGAGGACCGCAGTCTTCCTGGGGTGACGCCCCACTGATGGGGCCTGGTGTCCCCGCCCGGCCTGCTCCTGCTTCAGCCTCATCCGAAGGCGCATGGGGGCTGGAGGTCCCAAGACGGGGCACATCTTGCAAGGCCCTGGCCACAGGGTCCCCTAGAGGGTCAGCGCAAAGCTGAGTCCATCTGCCTCAAGGGGAGGCCTTCTTTGTCTCGCAAAGAAGGGTCAGCGGAATCGGGGGGTTCGGTGCCCCCCTTTATCGTGGTCTGCATACATGCCCCGTTCCTCCCTGGCCACGGCCTCAGCTTGCCAGCAGGCGCCTGCAAACCACATTGTACTCCAGCTTCCCCAGGGTGAGACTCCGCAGAAGTCGCACCTCTGCGCCTGCCAGAGAGGACGGCTTCTTTCGGGCCCCCGGGAGACTTTCATGGCAGTCGTGAGGACCCTGAGCTGGTAGCCGGACGCCGTGAGCTGGTTGCCGGATGCCGTGAGCACGTCCTTCCCTTCACAACTGTTTCCAGCATATTTAGGAACAACCAGCCAATCTCTATACTAATTAGCACAACAAAAATGTGCAAAACTATCAAATGCACTCTCACCCTGGCTGTCCTCTCATAGCCTGAGGAACAGTATACATGGTGATATTTTCCAAATGTTGCCAAATCACGTGGCTATCAGTGCCTTCTCAATAATTGGAAATGGAGTCATTGGTGCTTTTGACTCTCATTGGATTAGAGAACCAGTTCCCAAAACCTGAGCACCAGTTCAGCAATCTCATCCTTAAGTTTGTTTCTCAAGACCCACTCCCAGCACCAAGTCTGCATTCGCCAGCGTTCTCCTGGGAAACAGAGAATGCCACATATAGAAAGAGATTTATTTCAAGGAATTGGCTCACGTGAACATGGGGCAGGCAAGTCTGGACTCCTTGGGGCAGGCTGCAAGCTGGAAGCCAGGAAAGTTCACGCTGCCGTCCTCAGTCCGGAGTCCCCAGGAGTGGTGGCTGACTAGAAACTCCAGCAAGAGTCAGTGCTGATGTGAAGGCAGAACTCCTCCTGACGGTGAAACCCCCAGGTGTGGCTTTCAGACCTCTACCTTCAGGTGCACACGCACACGTTGCTGAGCATGGTCTCCCTTGTTAGTTGTAGATGCAATCAGCTGCTCATACAGCCAAATCCCATCTGCGAAGCCCCTCAGTTTACACTTAGAGCAGTGCTGCGCCAAGCACCTAGCCGAGCTGCCACGCCATGTCAGCTGTCACACAGCGGCAAATTTGGCCTTGTGGCCCTCGGTGTCCGGGACTTGGGATTATGGCAGGTGGGGGACCCCCGGGCGAGGCTGCTCCTGGGAGTGAACTTGAAGAGATGATGAACCACACTGCAGAGGAGGAGCTGCTGACCTCGGAAAACGTCGTCTATGCTTCCGTGGGTGCTGAACGATTACTCCATGAAGCATTCCTGCCCTCGGGTGTCTCAGATGCACAGTGGACCATACGGCATCAAGGGGACCATGGCTGACCAAGCTCCAGCCTTCTCAGGAGCTCTGAGCTGGACGTGAATAGGAGGCTCTGAAATGATGTTGGAATCCCTTCCCGGTAAACCAGCAGGGCTCTTCTGCTAGCCTCAGTGCCCTCCGTGCTGTGCTGCCAGCGGCCCCGCTTCTTCTGATGGGGCTTTGATAACAGAAGCCTTCGCATTCATAGACCCCTGGCCCCAGCTGGCACAGACTGGCCCTGTGGTTCTGGCTTTGTCTCCTGAAGGTAGGCTCTGCTCGAGCATGTATACCTGGGTACTCCTTTGGGGGGCCATTAGCCTTGCCCAGGTCTCTGCCCCCTCCGGGTAGATGTGCTCATGTGACGCTTCGGCCGGTGAAATGCAAGTGAGAGGACACAAGTCATTCCTGGTGGAAGCCTCAGGAGCCGTGAGAGACTTGCCACTCTTTCCCTTGGCACATGGCCGCCGGCTCTCTGCATCGTGCCACTCTCCCCGTGGGGTCACAGAATGCAGACGGGGGGTACGTCCCCTGCCACCCTCTGTTAAGTGCATCCCATGAGCCAGAAATAAGTGTTAGTTGTGTTGAGACCCTAAAATTTGGGGATTTATTTGTTACTGCAGCATAATCCAGCAGACCCTGGCTCATTACTCAGGCACAGTCTGAGACGCAAGCCCTCAACTTTGCCTGGGAAAGGTGCTGCTGAGGTTGTTATCCTGGAGACAGAGCAGGGGCCCTCGTTCCCAGAGTGCCTCCACCCAACGTGGCAGAAATGGCCAAGAGGCCGGTGCTCAGGACTAAGGACATAAAGACTCAACACCCAAAGGGGGTGGAAATTCAGCTTCTCCTTTTATTTTGAAAATAACAATATGCATATTTTAAATTTTCAGGACTGTTTTAGTTTAATGCTGCTGGAAATGCAATATACCAGAAATGAGTTGGCTTTTATAAAGTGAATTTATTAAGCTACACATTAACAGTTCTCAGGTCATAAAAATATCCAAACCGAGGCATCCAGGGAAAGAGACCTTGACTCAAGAAAGGCTGAGGGCATCTGAACCACCGCTGTCAGCTGGGAAGGCATGGGGCAGGCATCTGCTGGTCCTTTGGCTTCTGGTTTCAAGCAGCTTCCCTCAGGGTATTTTCTTTCTGCATCTCCATGGAAACTATGATCAAAATGTCCCACCCACACTTGGGTGGGTGACATCTCCATGGAAACAACTTAATCAAAAGGATCCCCCCCCCGAACAGTAGGTCTGCCCCCAGTTGATGGGACTAGGAAAAGGAACATGGCTTTTCTGGGGTACATACCAGCCTCGAACCAGCCCAAGCGTCCTTCCCGGTTTTCCAGCAAAGAGGAATATTCATGGGTGAGCTAGTGAAATCGATAGATGTGCCTCAGAAGCTGTTCTGTCCCCTGTGAAAGGGGCCCACACTTCCTGTCAGGCAGCCTCCAGGGCGTCTGGCATGTGGCTCCGGCCATCTCGCTGCAGGCCGGGGGGCCGTGGGCTGTGCTGGGCCTCCAGTCCTGCAGGCGAAGCCTCTGCCCTTTTCTCTCACCTACCAGGGGTGGGTGGGGCTTTGGGTGGAGCTGCTGCCCTTTGGTGCTGGGACGGCCCTTCCCCGGGAAACGCGTGCCACCGCTGGAGTGCAGGCCATGGCAGCTGCTGAATGCCCGCTGCTGATTTTGACTGGGGCTTGCCTAGTAAATTCTGTTTTCACAGAGCGAAGTGCTTAGTTCTAAATCACCTCTGCCCCCCGCTGAATTCACGAAGCTAATCAGCCTTTTGTTTTCCTCTTCCTCACTGAGAGCGTGGGGTGTTCTCCCAGCAAACACCGAGTCTTCGCAGCAACTGTTAAAACAGTAATTATTAGTCCTTTTCATGAAATCCAGAGCAGTAGCAGCTTATCTTGCAGCAGCTTAATTGGATACTTATTTGGTGGTTGGAGAGAATATTGGTAAATATTGGTGTTAATTTAATGCTCTTGTGTAATTGAAAGTCCACTGCGACCACAAAATCCTTAGTATTATTGCATACCAACAAAGGTTTCTGTCTTGATATTGCTCACTATTTTCAAAATTAGATATGTGTTGGTTTTTAGAATATTTTAAGTCTCTCAAAGTTATCTCATCTTGTGCCCTGGCGCTGCTTCCGGCCTCCTGTGCCTCCTGTGCTCGGCCGCTTTCCCGTGACACTCGGTGGGTGATTGAGGCAAGGGCCTCTGCACTGTGCATGCCGACCCCGCGGGCTGTGTCTCACCTGCAAGGGCCCTGCGTGGCCACCCTCTCCACAGGCTTGCTGCGGGGGCTGCGGTCTCCATGTGGAAACCGTCCCTTCTGGAGTTTTCTTTCTTGACAGTCAAATGTGAGCAGCCGGACATTGACCGCCAGCCTTAGGTGGCCCACCCAGTTCGGGGCAGCCTGCACGTGGGGACAGAGGGAATGGGAGCTGCGCACGAGATGACCCCATCCAGCTTATCGGGCAGTGCACGTGCACAAGCGTCCTTGCTGGCGTGCCGTGACCACCCAGGTAGGTGCCGTCACGACCGGCAGATACTTAATCCGAGCCTAAGTGAAAACCTCCTGGGGTGGCCAGGTGCTCACAGCCTCCGGCAGTTCCTCTCGGTGTCCATCCCTGTTCCAGGTGAAAACGGAGAGGCAGGGGCCCTGCGGAGAGACGCCATGTCCAGGGCCTGGGAAGGCCCCACCTTGGAGTGGGGAGGTGCGCGAGCCCCGAGGCTCAGCCTCACCTGTCCGGTTCCCCCTGCACACAGGTGTTTCAGGTGGACAGAATCAAGAGAAGTGGGGAAAACATTGTTGATTCCAGAAACCTTTCCAACCTTCTTTCAGAAGAGCAAATTGTTTGTTTGTTTTGTTTTGTTTTAAATCCTGAAACAATACCTTGTTGTGAGTTGAGAGCCAGAAATCCTCCCAGGGTGGGTGTTGGCCGTGTGTGTCGGTGACATTGGGGCCGTCGATGGGGTTTTGGATGAGCTGACACATGGATTTCCCCTTCAAACTTGCCTCAAACTGGAATTTATGGTTGAAGCTGCATGACGGACGGACGCACGGGGCCACCACCTCTCATTAAAGTGTATATCATTTACCGCAGTGGCATGTAACAGTGTGGACTGTAGCATAGAATAGTGCGTGTAATAAGGCGATTAAATAAGAGTTACTTGATGAAGAAGGAAGACTGGGGTGTGTCCTGTGCAGAGTAAATCAGTGCCCTGTTTTGTTAATGAGGGAGCGTTGCCCACATCTCAGGGACGTACAGACGTTAGGACGTCAGCACGTTCCAGACATTCGTGCCGTCGGTAAAGTCCCGGCTTTTCTCCTTCTGGGGACGTGCGTTCAGGAGGATGTCGCCCCGTGTGTCCATTCTTCCATTTCTTGAAATATAGTAAATTAACAATTTTGGTGGCACTTGAGGGATTTTTCTAGTGACCATTGTTTCATCAAATGAATTTCCCTATTGAACATTATCAGAAATAATTTTACTTGGATGAGAGACATGCTGGTGTTTTTCCAGGCAGAGTTAACGTACATTTGACGAAATAAATGGGGCTGTGGCTCATGGCGAGCACGAGTTCAGACCTCCTGAGTTGTTGATTTGTCATCTGTGATCACGTCTCACAGCAGAGTAGATAATAGCAAATGCTGGTCGTCGCCTTGGCGTGCGTACTTTTCTGCGTTAATTCACGGGGAGAAGAGTGAGGGCTGCTGCAGCAAGGGAGGCTGCGGGCAGGTTCCTCCCGCGTGGTGCTGAGACCGGGGCTGGCCTGGGCGGGCAGAGTCCACCTGGGAGGCTAAAAATAACTCGGACACAGGACAGCCTGTTCCTTTACGTAATCGGTTCCTGAGGGCAGCACTGGCCTTTATCCTCCCTGGGTGATGGCTGCGGGGGCGGGGAGTGAGGCAGAATGCGGGGGGGGGGGGGGGGGGGGGGGGAATGCGGGGGGCGGTGTCTGCTCTGTGGAAGCCACCCTGGGGCTCTGGGCCTCCCAGGCACTCACAGCAGCCTCAGCCCAGAGGAGCAGCTGCTGGAGAGAGGGCATTTGGCCAGGTGTCCACTCCCAGCCCAGCAGCCAGGTGTCCGCCCCCAGCCCAGCGGCTGCAACTCCAAGCCCAGGGCTCACCCAGTCCTGGGCCCCCGTCCACGCAGGTCTGCAGGCCCGGGGCTGTGGCTCGGGCTCATGGAGGGGCTTCCCCAGGGCCATGCACGGGTGTGGAAGCTGTGGGCACCCACGGGGCCCTTGGGGAGGTGGGGGGCTCTGCTTTCCGCTGGTCCTGGCCTCCTGGCTGTGGAGAGCAAGGGTCCCTCCTGCCTGCGCCTGCTGGGCGCCTGCGAGCGTTCTTGGGGCGTGTTGGGGTACAAGCGCCCCTGCCCCGCAGGGTGGGACTTGGCACAGCCACCCCAGGGAAGCCCGCTGCTCCTGCCCCTGTCCTCGGCCGTGTTTCGTGGTCAGCCTGGCCAGCCAGGCTGCCCAAGAGGCAGGGGCAGCTCTGCTTTTCCTTCCGCAGCTCAGGGGGCGCCACCCTATGCCGCGTGCGGTTCCCCGACAGGCCCCCAGCGGCAGGCACAGTCCGGGGGCGCCTGCCTGCGGGGGCCGCGCGCAGACCCCGCCGCTTTGTTCCCGCCTCGTGGCCCATCACCATGAATCCAGGGCAAAGTGCGGCGGGGAGATGATTTCTCCCGGGGCTGTGCTGACACCTCCAAACTGCTCTAGTGTCCGCTGGCCGCCGCGGGCGCTGCGCTCTTATGGCACCGCGTGCTTATGGCACCGCAGCGACGGGCGCTGCCCACGGGGACCACATTATGGAGCCCTTACAACCGCGATTCTAATGACACGGTAACTTGGACGCAGTTCCTTGATATGAAAACCCAGAGCTAATTTGAATGCAAGTGGTATTTCCATTAAATAGTAATTAAACCCGGAGAGCAATGCTTGTTTAAATTGAAGACGGAGGCCCACAATCCAGAAATTAAAACTGCTGGAGAATCTGTGCCAAGTGTTGGCTTAGAGAGGGTGGGAAACCCTTCGCAGGCCTGTCTGCAGTGCCTGCGACTGTGAAAGCTCAGGTCCAGCAGGAGAGCTGGTGCTCGGCGCTTCCCCCACCCCCCCCAGCCCCCGCCATCCCCCCCAACCCCCGCCATCCCCCCCACCCCCGCCATCCCCCCGGCCCCCGCCATCCCCCCACCCCCGCCATCCCCCCCGGCCCCCGCCATCCCCCCCCAGCCCCCGCCATCCCCCCCAGCCCCCGCCATCCCCCCCCGGCCCCCACCATCCCCCCCAGCCCCCACCATCTCCCCCCCCGGCCCCCGCCATCCCCCCCCCGGCCCCCACCATCCCCCTCAGCCCCCACCATCTCCCCCCCCAGCCCCCGCCATCCCCCCACCCCCCCAGCCCCACCCTGCTGCAGCCTCCTCCCTCCCAAGGCTAAAATGTTCCCGTCCCTGAGGGAACTGAAACGGGCTGGGACCCCAGGCCTTCACACCACTTAGCGTTTTGAAGCCGTGTGATGGAAGATTACCCTCCCTCAACATGAAAGGCTAAAGCAAATTATCTAGGTTTTTTCATTGGAAAGTAACTTTTTTATATACAGCAAAATTAATCCATATTTAAAATCAGACAAAATAGTTGAACACAATGGGAAAAAAAGGCAAAGGAAAACTAAATTAAAAAATCCTTCTCCCTGCAGAGAACCCATAGGAGGGTCTCGGAGTATTTTTTTTTTTTTGCACTATTTTCTATGCATAGAAACACATCTGTACTTCAAAAGTTTGCATTACAATACTCTTAAACCTACTTATTGATTCATCTGTCCCCTCCACCTGACAATCTTTGCTTGGCCAGGGGAGTCCAGGCGACGTGTCTTTGGTTGTCCTGTGACGGTCGCCTCAGCTGGACGGTCTCGCAGGTCACCTGAGTGGACAGAACCTGCAGGCTTCCTGCTGGGCACCCTCCTTGCCGGGCAGTGCCGTGGCCCCCGGCACCTCCTACCGTGCTCAGGACTCGCCCCCCTGGCGTGCGGGGACGGCGGCCTTGGGCACTCGGACTCTGGGCAGCCCTGTGGCTGAGGCGGACACGAGGTAGGTGGTGGACCTTAACCGAGAAGCCTGAGGTGAGCCGAGTGTGCGGGGGGCACGGTGCCCCGCTGGGGGGGAGCTGGAGGTCCCGGGCTGACGGGGGCTCCGCCGCGGTCCCCATGGCGCGGTGGCAGGGCTGCCCAGGCACGGGTTTCCACCTGTCTCGAGAGCGTTGAGTGCGCCGTGGGCTCTGTCATGGTTCTTACCACTTCCCGGTGGTGGGCCTGCCTGGACCCCCAGCCCTTTACCGTGCTAGGAGGGGCACGGGGCAGCATTCGCGGGGCCCAGCTGACCAGATGCGATGAATCCAGCCTGGTTTAGGAACGAGCACGGCCACCAGTGGGAGGGCAGCAGGGAAGCCAGCCAAGTCCAGGGCCTTCCAGCCCGCCCGAGGTCAGGGCCTCAGGCGTCCCGCCCGACCGTGAGGGCAGCACCCTGCCCCTCCGACACTACAGGTCAAATAGCACTCAGTCACTGAGCCTTAACTATTTTAATTAAAGATTGTACATTTTATTAATGAGTACTTAAAAACCATCCGTCTAGGTTCAAACCCATGTCTTTTTTAGATGGCATTTGATGATTCAACAGGTTTTAGCAGTGGATTTGTAATTTGCCTTCAGATGTCTTTCTTTAAGGAATGTATTAAAATAAAAGTTGCAGACATGACTCTAATCTGAAACATAGATTTAGCATCAGCTCCTTTGGGAACCTGCAATATTGTTAAAGGATGGTTAGAACTGAACCTTGTGTATGCATATTTGTGCAAATCGAGAGAAAATGATGGAGAATAATGCCTAATCTGTGGCTTTCCGTGAATCCTTAAGAAGCAGACAAAAAGCAATGATTACTAAATAACAACTTAATATATAGTCCAAGGCAAATCTTCCTAAATTATTTAGACTTAAGGTTATTGTTATGGGGGAAATATATTAGCAAGTACATTCATTTTATATTTAGATGCACATTTGTATTTAGGGATTAATTAACCTTCTTACTTGACAGTAGGTGATTTCCCTAATTTTGTGAGGCTTTTTCTCTGGAGCACCGAGCGGCCTGTTAGAGTAGCCGCGAGGGCGTCACGCGTGGACACAGCCCAGGCCCGGGTCTCGTGCCCAGGCGACCGCTCATCGGCCAAAGAGGCTTTTGGTTCAGGTGGGGTCTGCAGGCGGCCTCAGCTACCCCCCGGGCCTCTGGCCAAGGCTGCAGCATGGCGCTCCCCACTTGGCGGTCCTCCCCACTCAGCGGTCCTCCCCACTCAGCAGTCCTCCCCACTGGGCGGTCCTCCCCACTCGGCGGTCCTCCCCACTCGGCGGTCCTCCCCACTCGGCAGTCTTCCCCACACTCGGCAGGACCGTGGGTTTCTGAGCGTCGGTGGCACGGCTGACCTCACCATTGCTGTCTGAGGTTCATCCGCCTTGACCGCTCTGAGGCCTCAGCGGAGGAAGTCTAGACCCAGACGTTTGCCTCTCTTAGGAAGTGTCCGGGCGGGGTGTCCAAGCCCTGCCACCCCGAGCTCGGGCCTCGCTGTGTGCAGCGTGGCCAGTCAGCAGATGCCCACATGGCTGCCTCAAGGGGTCGGGCCACAGGGACCCACACGCGGGGACCGGCTCAGGGTTCCTGTTGGCCCCACGCCCCTGGCCGCGGCCTACGGGTCCGGTGTGGGCAGCCCTTTGGGAGGAGCGGCTGAGGGAACTGGGGTGCAGGGAAGCTGGGGGTCCTGGGGGGCCCCCAACACGTGGCCAAAGTGATGCCACGTCAGGGCCAACAAAGCGGCCCCTGGCCCGCGCCTGTCCCAAGCAAGGCTGTAGGTTTCCCTGGTACACCAAGGGGCCTGTCCGGGCTGCGGCCTCAGAGCCCACGGACTGCCCACAGCTTTTCATCCCCACGTGCTTGGCCTTGGGAGCCTGCGGGGCCCGTCACGTGGGCCAGAATAAAAACCCATGTCCTTACCGGGGGCTGGGAACAGTCATAGCAAACGTGGATTGTCCACCTCCCAGGTGGGCCTCGCAGGTCAGCGCCTGGGGCTGGTCCTGCCCCTCGCTGGCCACAGGGTGACCCCTGCGGAAACGAGACCGGCCACCCCAGAGCCGGGCTTGGTGATGACCCCGTGGCGTGGAGCTCGCAGCCATCCTCGGTGCACGCTGGGGGTTGGAGTTCCATCTTGCTGTGCTTTCTCACTGCTCCAAGTGTCGTGCTTTAGTTTTCCCTTCAGTGAGCGGCGCCTTTGGGAGGTCAGCAGGCTCTCGGGTCTTGCCTTGTGGAACAAACTTTTGAGACGCCACAGGTTGGTGAGCAGAGCCAGCGAGGCCACGGCACTCCTGGGGTGGAGGGGAAAGGAGGGGCCCAGCCTGTGCCAAGCACCCCTGTGGCGGGGGCCCTTGCCCTGGCCCCTCTCTGCTCTCCTCACTGTCCTCGCACAAGACTCACAGCCTCTGTAGGCTGCAGACGCGCCTGCAGCTCACCTTTGCTCCCCTCCTCTGAATGTCGGCCTCTTACATCCTCCTAGTGCCCCAAGGCCTGGATGCCACCTCCTCCAGGAAGCCTTCCCAGCCCCCTTCTCAGTGATGTCTTCTGGTGGCACCCTGCTCTGCGCCCCCTTCCCGACTCTCAGGGGCTCTGCTCCCCATCCCAGGTGACTTCTGACGTCTGGCAGGCCATACCCTAGGACCCCGCGGCTTCTGATGCACCTTGGCGTTTCTGCCCCTCTCCTGCCTCCTGGCTCAGCAGGCATTGCTTCCTTGAATTGGCGTTTGCCAGGCAACCCCGTGGGTGCCGGGAAGGTGGGGCTGGAGGCCGGGCCTGCAGGCGGGCGGAGGGCTCACTAGTGTGCACAGCCAGTGCAGCCTCGAGCGGTCAGTGTGGTGTGGAGGGCGGAGCCGGTGGGCAGCCCCTCGTGGCCACCCAGGTTTGCTCAGGCCTCGGCACCTCTGCTTGCTGAGGAGGGACGTGGGACCCATGCTAGCCCCTGCGGCTCGAAGCGGGTCACCGCGGGGGCCCTGCAGCCCGCGGCCTGGCCTGGGTGTGCCATCCCTGAGCACGCAGCCCCGGCTGCACCGAGCAGCGCAGGAGGCATTCTAAGGCTGGAGGCCCTCCTGGGTCCGTGGATCTGTGGATGGGGGACGGGGAGGGGGGTTCTGGGTTTCTAGGGGGGATATTTTGGAATTAAACTGCCTTAAAAAGAAGTTAGGGTGGGGGCGGTGTGTTTAGGAAGTTAGCCCAGGAGCCGGGGCTCCCCGGGGCTCAGCTGTCAGGTTGGCTGCAGCACGGCCAGCGCGCTCCTGCCGTGCCTTCCCTTAGTGAGAGGGGAAACAAACAAACAAACCCCACGTGTCCACCCCGCACGGGGCCGGCCAAGCCCAGCCTTGGCCCACCCTGGGCCCACCCCTGCCGGGCTCAAGAAGCTGGTGGCAGCCGGTCTGACGCGGGGAGATGCGCGGTGCACCTGGGAGGGCAGGCGCGTGCTGGGTCCAGCCGGTACTGGAGCCTTCTAGGCCCTGAGCCCGTCGCCCTCCCTGGTCCTTCCCTCTGGGCGGGCGTCTGGGGAGCTCGAGCGGCAGCGGCGTCCCTGAGGCCACAGGCCTGTGCTGGCTGCGTATTCGTTTCTGGGTCTCGGTGTCTGTGTTATTTGACATGTGACATTAGGACAGTGTCTGAGCGGTTTTCCTGGGAACACTGATTCCCCCCAATTCTTTGATGATTATAAGCGTAATAATAAACCTAAAAAACTGGAAAATAACATGCACAGTAATGAAGGGAAAAGTAGTTATCTTCCCTCCTCTACCACCCAAAGATAAAAACAGCACTTTAGAGTTTCTAGTCAGTAAGTCCTGGGTATATATGGATATATACTCTCCAAGTCAATTTTTCATCATCCTTAAAATGCAGGTTTTCATTTTGCTGCTTGCATGTTATAATAAGAGCATTTTCCTACATCATTAAATATTTGAAAACATAACTTGAGTGGTTGCATACTACTCCATCCTCAATGTGAAATCCCATAACGTCTGGCCGCTGTTCTAAGTAGTGCCACAGTGCAGTCTTTGGTATAAAGACCCTTTTGTCCCTGCGACGGGTCCCCCACGTGGAACAGCGCGGCTGAGACCTGGCATGAGGGTCCGGTGGGTACACGCGAGGGGCCCTTCGCACTCACAACGGAAAGCTTCATGGAGACCACACCCTGCTCAAGGTGGTGTGTGCGCTTGTCCTGAAGCATCAAGCGGGAGTTCTCTCCAGAAGACTTCAGAGGGCGGCTTGGTGTCCCGCCCGCGGCCCTTAAACCTGGGGCATGTTTCAAATGTTTCACTGTCCAGTCCCGCTCACACCGCACAGGAGCCCGTGTCCCTCCTCCACTATGTTTTGGGACTGCTCCGGCCACAGTCATTCCCAATCAATTCCCTGATTATTTGGTATTTGGACATTTGGTCAATTATTTGAAATCTGGATCAGTTTTCTGTTGTGTCATATTCTCTACAAAGTATTGGAAAATGCACCATTCTTTAAGTTTCGTTTGCAGGCATGAGAATTTTACATGTGCAGCCTCTGTCTCTTCATTTATCACTAAGTAGGCATAATTTAAACTAGACAGTCCTATTTGTGTATAAAAAAAATTAACTATTTTAGTATGTTTTAACCTAATGGGATTTGGGGTATAGTTCTACATATTATGTGACCAATTCACTTATTAATTTCAGCCAGAAAAATGTAACCTTGCTGAAATTTCAAAGCTATAGCAAATCAAATTTTACTTTATTTCCTCAGGAGTACAATTTTTGGCTGTTTTATTCATTCTTTAAGTTATAAACTAGTTGCTTTCTTTTTCTGTTGACTTCAGCTTGCTTTCACAGATGCCAACAAAATGCTGGTGACCTGTGTAAGGACAGAGGTAGACGAGAGCTCTCCCCGCAGAGGACACATCTCCTCTGGGCACCATGCACGGTGCAGACAGATCCTCCCTCGCCCTCCTCTCTCCCTCGTCCCCTCCCTCCTTCCCCTCCCCCACGGGAAGCGTCCTAGCGAGCTGACTGGACAGGGAGCCCTTATGGCTTCCTCAGGCCCTGCCTGGCAGTGACCTGCAGGGCTGACCATCTTCACGTGCCTGTTCTCTCCCTCCCCCCTCCCCTGTCTCCCCACCTCTTCCCCTCCCCCTCCCTTTCTCTCCCCTCTTCCCTTCCCCCTCCTTCCTCCCCCTCCCCCCTCCCCTTCCCCCTCCCCCTTTACCCCATCTCCCTGCCTCTCTCTGCCCTGCGGTCTTCAGCCCTTGGGCCAGGCCCCACTTGGCTGTCAGGATCACAGTCCACCCTCCGGCCCCTGCTGCCCGCTGGCCAACCCTAAGCCGAGCCCTGAAATGCCTTCCCACTTTTGACAAATTAGGGTTTGCTCCGAGAAGCAAACAACCAAGAGGGATATGAAACGAGGGATTTGTTGCAGGGATCAACTTTTCGCAGTTGTGGGAGAAGCTGTTCCCCAAAGATCCATTTGTTGCATGGCCAAGGCATCTAAAACTCTAAGACAGTCCCTTAGGCCAGTCTCGGGCGGTTGAGCCAAGGGCAGGTGGAGAGGGTGTCTATCTGGAGGATGGCGCGCTGGGTTTACAGGAAATCCCACTTGCTCGAGTGAAAATGTGCAGAGAGCCACAAGTCCCACCTCTGAAACGTGCAACACAATTAAATGGACATTTAGCCGCAGGGGCAGACAACCCTTGAACCTCATGGCCAAGGTAGAAAAGCTAAGGGACAGCCTCAGTGAGAGTAAAGCTGCCCCCAGACCACCGCCCCTCCACTGGAATGTGCAGTAATCAGTCACGATAGTTATTTGCAGTTGGAAAATTGGCTTCCTTCAAACTGATTTTCAAGTCATTGAATTATTTTCTTTCTTTATCAATCCATCCTAAACAGTCCTTCTCCAGTCCCAGATATTGTTTTACAGCTTTGTTTTCTTCACAGAATTTACCTCTGCTTGAAGTTATCTTATTTATTGAGATGGTCTGTTTTCATTTGCTAAATGCTGCTGGAATGCAGTATACCAGAAACAGAATGGCTTTAAAAAAGGAATTTATTAAGTTGCAAGTTTACAGTTCTAAGGCCATGAAAATGCCCAAATTAAGGCACCAACAAGAGGCAATGTTCTCTCAAGAAAGGCTGATGCTGTCCGGAAAACCTCTGTCACATGAGAAGATATGTGGCTGGTGTCTGCTGGTCCTTGTTCCTGGTTCTGTTGTTTCCAGCTTCCGATGCCAGTGGTTTCCTCTCTTAAGTGTCTGTGGGCCTTCACTTAGCTCCTCCAGGACACAACTCCGGGTTCTGGCTTGTCAGCATCTCATGGGAAGGCACATGGTGACATCTGCTGGGTTCTGCCTGCGTCTAGGCATCTACTCTCTCTGTTGACACTCCAGGCATCTCCAAACATCCATGTCTCTTGTCAGCTCTGAAGCAACTATTCTCCAAGTGTCTGCATCTGAGGTTTCTCCAAACTATTTCCCCCTTGAAGGGCTCTAGTAAACTAATCAAGACCTACCTTGAATGGTGGAGTCACATCTCCATTTAATCAAAAGGCCACACCCACAAGTGGGCATGTCGCATCTCTGTGGAGATAACCTAATCAAAAGATTCTGCCCTACAGTGTTGAATGATGATTGAAATAAAGCTGCCCCCTCAAGACTGGGTCAGGATTAAAACACGGCTTTTCTGGGGTACATAATAGCTTCAAACCGGCACGAAAGTGTGCATTTATTTAGAACGTTGTAAAGACAGCCACGGGATTCACTGGAAGGCAAAGCCTCTGTTTTATAAAACTGCGTGTATCAGAGCGCTGTGCCTCTTGTCCGTGGTCCCGGTTCTGTGCTTTTGCGCCAGGGCTGCCGACACCACCACTGACAGCGGGACTCGTTGCGAAGGCGAGAGGGTGGCTTCGTCCCGCGGTGCCCTGGGGCTGCAGCCCTGCCCCTGCTGCGCCAGCCTCTGCCCCTCCTGCGGCATGTCCCCTCCCGTCTGGCTTCGTGGCCGCAGCTCCCTGTGGGAGGCCTTGGCGTGGCCACGCCCTGACCAGCAGGGAGGTCCTCCCTGGGATGGGCTCCCCGCCCCAGGAAAGCAGGAACGAAGGGCACGCCAGTCCGCCGCAGCGGCCTTGGATGCTCTTCTCTTCTCCTTCTTTTATCCTTTTAAGACCTGTGTTCTTTGACATCTCAACTGGAGGGGTTGTTTCCTTTGACCAGGCTGTAAGAGTGACTGCCCAGGGCCTCTGTCTCTCTGATGGCTCAGAATTCGCATCTGAACTATAGCAAAGTTCTTTCCCTGAGGCGGGGCCCGGCACCCCTTCTCCTGCTGGCCACAGGGCAGCTCTGTGCGGTGCTGAGACTTCCAGGGCACACTCTGCAAACCGCCTGAGGTTCTTTGAGATGGGGCTGCTCTTCGCTGCACAGTGTGGGTGGAAGCTTGTTCTCCTCCCTGCTGGAGGAGCTCTCTCCTCTCCCGTGGAAAACCATTTACAGCTCCTTGCCGGTTTGCTGAGCATGGAGCAGTTCCGAGCTGAATGCTGGCTGCAAAGGGCTCACAAGCTGCAAGGAACCCTGACTTCCAGATCTGTGCCCCAGCCCATGAAAAGACAGACTTCCGCTCAGAGCAGTGTTTGGTTACAGTTTGTTCTTTAATCTTTTCTTACCCGTTGTTACATTGTGTGTGATCAGAGGACAGCATCAACTAGTTCTGCCAGAGCTTGTTAGAGGGAGTTCCCAGAGGAGGTGACATTTCTTAAGTGATTCTTTTCACAAAGACTCACAGTTTGTAAGCTCAAAACTTAGCAACTTTGCTCTTTCAAATATACATCAATTAAATAGGCGGTTTGTCAGTTTTGTAGTAAAAGTGGTAGTGTTTTATCCATCAATCCAGACTGCAGTCTTCCTGTGCCTCTCCGGAATACATATATAAAACCACCAGGCAGGGGGAAGGCACAGCTGGAGGACCACCAGGCAGAGTGAGGGTCACAGCTGGAGACCACCTAGGCAGGGGGAAGACACAGGTGGAGACCACCGGGCAGAGTGAGGGTCACGGCTAAAGGACCACCAGGCAGAGTGAGGGTCACAGCTGGAAACCACCGGACAGGGGGAAAGTAAAGCTGGAGGACCAGGCAGGGGGAAGGTCCTAGGAAACTAGCCCCTGTGGAAGACGGGGCCTTATCTAGGAACCTGGTGTCCTCACCAGGGAGGGAACCTCTGTCTCCCTGTTGAGGGACATGGATTAGGAATGGAGCTGTGAGTCCCTGGACTTGCCACTGGAAATGCTGGCCTGGGCGCTGGCTGGCATGGCTGAGTCTCAGTCCCAGTTTACAGCCCAGGGTGTCCAGACGTGGGGGCCTTACTTGCAGAGGGGCCTTGGCACATAAAGTTGCCCTGAAGCTCCTTAGGCTGTGTCATCTCCACGCCTGAGGGAAGAGGCCAAGGGGCTTCGCCGTGGGCTGGCTGCAGCCGGCAGCCCCTTCTCGCTGACACCTGACTTGACCTCCACCTGGCCTCCTGTACCTGCTGTTCCCTTTGCGGCTTCCTGCTCACCCATGGCGCCCCAGATTGCCTCCTGTCTAATCACCTGCTTCCCCTGAAAAGTATGACCCGGGAAATACGTAGTAGCTCCTGGAAGTGGCAAAGCGGGGCTGCCGTGGGTTGGGCATGAGTGTGTCCCAAACGCCTGTGATAGTTCGTCAGTTTATTTCCGGCACTGGCCAGTGGAAGCCCACGCCTGTTCCCCTATGCAGCCAATGAGACTCACGAGGGCCTGGGGTGCTGGCAGGTGGTGCTGCCCTATGATTCGGGATCTCCTGGCGCCCCAGCCGATGTCCGGCTGGGTGGCCCAGCGGTGAGGGAATGCTGCTTCTGGCCAGGACTGGCTTTCAGCCCTGGACGGTCGCCCCTTGGGCAGGCCTTCTCCAAGGCCGGCTGTGCGTTTGGGAAAAGTACTTTCAGATGCTCTCTGGGCTGGGCGCCTGTGGACGCTGCTGGGCACGCGGTGGGCACGTGCTGTGCGTCCCCCCCCAGGGCCCGCGGGTCCCCGTGAAGACGTGGGTTTTGGGTTGGGTAAAGCATGGCCGCTTCCATCACAGCTCCGGCCTCCTCCACGCGCTGACACATGACCTCATGACCTGGGGCGAGTCGTTGCCCGCCCCCCCCATGGCTTCATTGTCTGGCTTGTTCCCTGGGCCCCCGGCTGAGCGTAGCTGCCGGCACCCCTGCACATGGGGGGGTTGGCGTGGGGGGGGGGGGTCATGGACAGGCCCCAGAACCGGACCTGGGTCTCTGGCATGGCAGAGGGGGACTCTGAGCCACCGTGGCCCGCCGGCTGTTAGTTTTAAGGAGTATTTTTTTAAATGAAGTTTACTGTTGGATTCACCAAAGGAGCGTAGCTGTGAGAGCCCAAGGTGAAAGGGGCACCAAGAGGGTGCCCTGTGGTGAGGTCGGTGAACAAGGAGCCTGAGACGTGGGGGCTGCGGGGGCCCCACGGTTTGCAGGATGGGCCAGGGGCAAGGAGAGGACCGTGTCCAGCTCTCCTGCGGGGAGGGGAGGCGTCCCGTGGCGCGAGGGGGTCTGGTGACGGCTCTCCTCTTCCCAGAACCCTGGAGCCCGCGATGTCCGCCTTGAGTGGGAAGGTGCAGACGGTCCTGGGGCCCGTGGCGCCCGGCCAGCTGGGCCGCACCCTCACCCACGAGCACCTGGCCATGACCTTCGACTGCTGCTTCTGCCCGCCGCCCCCCGGCCACGAGGGGGCCTCCTGGGGCCCCATCACCATGGAGAACCTGTCCTGGATCCGGCAGCACCCCTACTCGCACCGGGAGAACCTGCAGCTGGCTCAGGAGCGCGAGGCCGTGCGGGAGGAGCTACTTCGCCTGCGGGCGGCGGGTGGGGGCACCGTGGTGGACGTCACGACCCGCGGCATTGGCCGCGACTTGCAGACCTTGCGCTGGCTGGCCCAGGAGACCGGCGTGCACATCGTGTCCGGAGCTGGCTTCTACGTGGACACCACCCACGCGCCGGCCACCAGGGCCATGTCTGTGGAGCAGGTGGGAATCCCGAGCTCCGAGGCGTGGGCTGCGCAGCCCGAGGTGCTGCAGCCAAGAGCCTGGCCCTGGGTGCAGGCTGCACCCCAAACCCCAAGTGCAGGCTGCACCCCAAACCCAAGCGTAGGCTGCACCCCAAGCCCCAAGTGCAGGCTGCACCCTGAACCCAAGCACAGGCTGCACCCCAAGCCCCGAGTGTAGTCTGCACCCCAAACCCAAGCACAGGTTGCACCCCAAACCCAAGCACAGGCTGCACCCCAAAACCCAAGTGTAGTCTGCACCCCAAGCCCCGAGCACAGGGCGTGGGCCAGGTGGCTCCCCCAGCCCGAGACCTCAGGTTTCTGTTGCAGGTTTCCGTGAGGAAACCTGGATTTTATAGTAACTAGAAATAAAGAATCACTGCAGGGTGAAATTTGCAGGCAGAGACTTGGACCATTCACCAGGTTTCCTTCTCCTTTTACTGAACGAGAAGGGCAGCCGATGTCGTGAGCCTAAGCAGAGGAGCTAAGTCCTTCACGGTCAGGAAGGAAGGACGCGCCCAGCACTGGCCTGCTCTGCTACGTGCTCTCTCCACATGTGCACGCAATTGTTTATACGTGTTGTACATATGTGTATATATTTGTGCACACGTATGTTCCCTTGCCTATTTTATACGTCTTTCAGCAAATCAATGAATCTTTAAAACATTTTCTATTTCAATTTTTTCTGTATTTTTCCCAGTCAAGAGGACTTTACCTTTTTATACATCTATGTTATTTATAGATGCTTTGTTTTAGAATAACAACTTGTTGGACTTGAGATTTGACTAGCAAAATGCCGTTCTCGTGTCCAGCACTAACTGGATGGATGTCGAATATGTTTTAGACAGTGACCGCCCAGGGCAGCGTCCATCCGCGCGTTGTGGCCGCTGCCCTCAGAGCCGTGAGCTCTTCGCTCTCGCTGTCCTGTAGCTCACCCAGCTCCTCATCGACGAGATCCTCCACGGCGCTGACGGGACCAGCACCAAGTGTGGGGTCATCGGAGAAATCGGCTGCTCCTGGCCGCTGACCGAGAGTGAGCGGAGGGTCCTCCAGGCCACGGCGCAGGCCCAGGCGCAGCTTGGGTGCCCGGTCACCATCCACCCCGGGCGGAGCCCCAGCGCCCCATTTCAGATCATCCGCGTGCTGCAGGAAGCCGGCGCCGACATCTCCAAGACGGTCATGTCCCACCTTGATAGGTAAGCGGCGACCAGACAACCAGTGCCACCCACTGACGACTGACCAGGGGCTGATAAAATGATCTGATCAGCAGTAAATCCATGAAATCCTGCCCCCTGGGGAAACCACCAGCATCTGGGAGCTGCTGCTAGAGGGCACTGCAGCTGGCACTATGTTCGTAGCAGAGTGCCTAGGATTTGTGCAAACATCCCGTTTGATTCATTTGCTCTTTCCTGTAGGTGCTGCTTTCTGCTTCACTGCCTCTGTTCGGGCAGTGGTCACAGAAACTGCCAGTCCCGCTGGTTCGGGACTGACCAGCAGGTAGAGTGGTAACGCTGTCTGCAGATAGGAAAAGAAAGTGAATGGTTTCATCCAGAGAAGAAAACCATTCTGTCCCCCTTGTGACTGGTGACTTGAATGCTGGAAATGTGAGAGGTTGAAAAAGAACAGTGACAAGCCCAGCCTTTGGTCAGTGGTATCGTACCAGTGTGTAGGGCAGGCGGAGTCACCGGCTGTGAATGGGTGGCTGCTCTGTATCTGATGAACCAGCCTAACGACGCCGCTGGGGCTGGTCACCAGCTTTTGGATTGACTTTATCAGGGAACTAACCCAGGACAGTGAGAGTAATGATGCCGCAGTTACTTGTGCCTTGCATAGTGGAATAACCCACGAGGGCAGACAGATGCATGCTCGCCATCAGACCTGACCTGCTATGTCATAAACCAGAGTCCCGCACAGTGTGCTGGTGAGGCGCTGCTCCTTACCAGACAGACTGTAAAAAGCTGTGCAGGAAACTTAAGCACATATAAGGGAGTGGGGACACGGAGGAAGGTTGAGGTAAAGGCTGGTGTCCTGGCAGCCAGGTTGGGCTTGAGATCAGTCCTCAACTGCCTGCTGAGCCTTCTGGCTGTGAGACTGGCAGAGTGACTTCTGGGCATTGTCACGGAGGCCGCTGCTTCTGCTGCGGTGCGAAGGGCAGGGGAGAGACACCTGGGCTCAGAACAGCCATCCCTGTGGGAGGGAGACCTTGGGTATGGTGTTTGATGATATTACTCTGTCCAATGGCATATGTAGCATTGTTAATCAATAGTGGTGGTTCATTTTTATGCTTTTTAGACATTGTAAAGAATACATACATGCAAAACAGGACAGATAATAGGTATTTTTAAACTTTATAAACATTTCTCAGGTTCTCAAAGTGATTAAAAGTGACTGTTGTACAGCCATATTAGTGCTGTGTGTGTGTAGCAGGCTGCAGCTTCAGTCATGTTGTTCAAACATTCTCCATTTTTATGGCTTTTTCCCCATCGCTCAGTCTCCTGGCTGCTGAGGGAAGCATGTTAAAATCCACCGCAGTAGATTTTTACTTTCTTCTTGCACATTGTTCACATTTTGTTTTATGTATTTTGAAGCTATGTTGTTACATGCATACAAATTTAGAATTGTATTTAGAATTGATTAATACATTAGCATACATTGAGCTGCTTTCTCTCTAATTATGTAAGTGATGCTACTTGTTTGAAAGGCTTTTTTATCTGATACTGTGGCACTATACCAGACCTTTTGTGTTAGTATTGTACTTAGATTTTTCCCCATATTTTACTTTCCATCTTTCAGAGTGTTTTATATTTTAGATGAGTCTCATCTAAAGAGCATGTAGGTGGGTTTGAGGTTTCACCCAGTCAGACAGTCTCTGTCTTTTAAATGGAAAATCCTGCTCATTTATGTTGACTATACTGACAGCACTTGTTCCACCTTTTCTTTCTGCCATGGCTATTGTTATCCTATCTTGATTTCTTTTTCCTGCTTTTTTTCTTCTAATTCTATTTTTTCCCCATTACTTCTTTGGAAGGTATACACACTATTTCTCTGATTCAGTGGTAATAATAGAAAAGTACTGTGTACATTAACTTGCTAAATTTAAATCTAATAATTTTACCTTTCTTCCTAGTCATAGCAGGAACACCTCAGAACCATTCAACTCCAGTCCCTCACCACGTTACATACTTTTCCCCCTGGATATTAGGTCTACCTGATTGGGTTTTTTTGGTTGTCAAGGTCAGAAAGGTATTTATGTTTCTTAAAAGCTAATGCCTCTTTTTTTTATTAAAGAAGTTTAGGTTTAGGGAAAACTCATGCGTAAAACACAGAGTTCCCATATACCACCTATTTTTAGTTTCTTAAGCTGCTCAAACAAATACCATGAAATGGGTCGGGTTAAACAGTGGGAATTTATTTGCTCCTGGCTTGAGGCTGGGATGAACTTCAAATCACAGGGCCAGCAGGTCGATGCTTTCTTCCTGAGGCTGTGGCATCCGAGTTGGCTGCTGGTGGTCACTGGCCCTCAGCGTGCCCCACGGCGGCATCTCCAGGTCTCCCACTGCCCTTCCGGGTCCCACTGAAGTTTCTTCCTCTCTGTGGCTTTTTATCTGAGCTTTATTCTGCTTATAAAGGATGCCAGTGATAAGATTAAAATTCACGCCTTATCTGAAGTAACCTCATCAAAAGGTCCCACTCATTGCAGGTTCACACCCACAGGAATGTATTAAATCTGAGAACGTGTTTTTCTGGGGTACATCCAGCTCCAAACCACCACACCCCTATGATGGTGTCCACTTGGCCAGGTGATGGTGTCCAGTTGTCTGGTCAAGCAAGCCCTGGCCTGATTGTTACTGTGAGGACATTTCATGGACTTAAACGACCAGTCAGTCGATTGCATCTATGGCTGACTGCATCTACAATCAACCAGGGGGACTGCCATCATCCAGGAGAGGGGGTGCATCCAATTAGCTGGAGGTCTTAGTAGGAGATGTGAGGATTTCGGCAGTGAGAAGAGAGAATTCCCATCTCTGCTCCACCAGCCTCTCCTGGGGAATTCACGGATGTCTCTGTCGGCCTTCCCAGCCTGAGGCCCACACTATGGAATCTGGAGTTGCCACCCCCACATGAGCTATTCCTGTAATAAATCTCATACTATTTACATTCTATAGAGATACAAATGTAGAGATAGATATCTATGTATATCTTTCCTGCAGTTCTGTTTCCCTGGAGAACCCTGACTCCTACAACTACCCATATTATTAACACCTTGCATTCGTTTGCTACATTTGTTACAATTCCTAAAGGAGCATTTTATAATTGTGCTATTAACTATAGTTGGTCATTGACAAGAGGGCTGACTGAGTGCTGTGCAGCCATGAGCCTGATTTTTAACTCTGTGATTAGACATTATTTTATTGTTTTAAAGCATATAAATGGTCAATGTATGTTTTGCTTAACTTTTCTGTTTGCTATTTTCTTTGCTCACAGTTCCCTCTTACCTCTCAGATCTTCATTCTGGAATTATTTTCCTTTTTCCTGAGGTACATCATTTGAAGTTCCTTTAGTGAAGGTCTATGTTGTCAATAAATGCTTTAGTGTCTGAAAACATCTTTATCCTGTCATTCACAAATGATAATTTAATATCATGTATAATTTTTAATAATTGTATTGAAAATTATTTCTTTCTAAGTACTTTAAATATGTGGCATTTTCAACTGACGTTCATTGTTGCAGCTGATAAGCCAGCAGGTGTCTAACACCCTTCTTTTGGAGCAGGCCGTCACTTCTTTCCAGCTGCTTCCAGAATCATATTTTCCATGACGCTGTGCATTTGCATTACGATCTCAGCATGAATTTCTTTTCATTGTATATGCTTGGAATTCTTTGGGATTCCTGAATGGGAAGATGTTATCTTTTCCATTTCTGGAAATCTCAGATGTTGTCTCCTGTGAAATTACGTCACCTACACTGTCTCTGTCATTTGCATCAGAAACTCCAGTGCGCCCGATGTGAGACCCGCTCACCTGTCGCCCGTGTCACAGCCCCATTTCCGTCCATCGGCATCTGGATGCTGTGTGTGGGCTGAAGCTGCCTGGGCCCAGGAAAGCATGTTCTTACCCTAATCCACTGCTGGGGGGTAAGCCCATTGTAGGTACGACCTTCCGATGAGGCAACTTCAGTTAAGGGGAGAGAGGGAGAGAGGGAGAGAGAACACTCCAGGGAAGCTGGAAGCAATGCCACCCGAAGCGAAGGGAGGGACCTGCAGAGCCCTGAGGGAGGCAGGAGCCCCAGCATCTGGGCTTCGGGCAGAAAGCAGCGCCTGGAGGGGCCCGATGGGGACAGTTTCCTGGGCTCTAACCACAAGCGCATAAACTCCCACTGTCCCAGCCTGTTTCCTGGTATTCGCTTTAAGCAGCTTAGGAAAACAAACGAGCTATGATAATGTGTCAGTTCAGCCCTCCTTTTCCTACTTCTCTCTCCAGGGGAATCAATCCCCTGCATAGCCTGTAAGATTAATAATTGCCCCTTATTTCTGTAAGGTCAGTTTTGTTACTTTTCAAATATGCTTGTCAATTCTGATAATTTCTTTCTCCCTCAAAATGTTTCAATTCCTTTTTTTAAAAAAATATATTAAACATACAAGATTATAGCTCATAATTGATCAATCCAATTTCTACTCTTTTTCACTCTGATTTGTAGTTTATTAGTTCAGTGGGTTTAATTCATGTGTGCTTGTTTTCTTGTGTTTAGAATTTGTGAGTGTGTGTGTGTGTGTGTGTGTGTGTGTGTGTGTGTGTGAAAGAGAGAGTTTGTGAGCTCAGATTCCCTGGAAAATATTATGAGTTCCTAGGTTGTGTTTCTTTTCCTTTTCCACTGTTAGTTGGTTTTTCTCCTGGTAAGCAGTTAGGAGGTGCTGTCAACCTGGGGTTGCATTAAACTGAATTTTGACTTTAGGGGTTTGTGACCCAAATCTCGGCGAGTGCCTGGTTGTCGCTGAGCATTCTCAAGGAGACTCTTCTCCTCAGCGCTCTGCCTTTCACATGAGTACAGGGAGGACGGACACGGGCCCCCATGTGAATTCCCGCTTTCCCCAGCTCATGAGAAGGCTGCACCTTGGGCAGGCTCGTCCCTCTGCCCTGTGTGGGCCCCTGAGGCCCGAGACCCCCGACTCGCAGCCTGCCTCCCCCTGCCCCGTTCCTGCCGTTCTCCTCGCTTCTGGCCCCCGAGCAGCCCCGTGTTCCCACCGCGCTCATCAGGCATTTTCGCATATGATGCCCGTCTGGAGTGCTGGCCAGCATTGTAAGCACAATACGCTAGAAAGGTTTTCGGTGAGCCTCTAGTGCGCCGCTCCGGCCTGGCGCTGTGGGAGCCAAGAAGACGACTCGTCGCCGCGTCCACAGCTACACAGGACGCGAGTCATGGTTGGGTCTGGCGTGAGGAGAAAATAAGCTCTCCTTGGAGACTGGGGAATAAATCTTAACTCTTAGCACAGTAGTACTTCCTGACTCATAAACTCAGACAATGCGTAAATTGTAAGTTTCGTTTTCCTCGTTCTTAGTGATGTGTATTGGTTCTTTCGAACGACGAGACTGAATGCCATGGTCCGACTGTGCGTGCGGGCCGTAGAGCAGCCTGGGCCTGGGGGGTCGCCCCACCTGCCCCTTTACTCTGGTTAGTTGGGCTCCGGCGTCAGGTGCAGGCGTTTCAGGGCAGCTGGGGAAAGCGGCTTGAGAAACGTAGCGGCTCTGAAAAAACAAATTGAATAAAAGCAGAAAAAGAACCATCTGGGAGGCCTGTGCGGGCAGCTCCAGCCATGTCAGGTGGCCTTCGCCCCTGAGCAGCCTGTGGTGGGGGCACACACGCGCACACACACACACAGCCGTGCACGGCTCCCAGACACGTGCCCAGAGATCCAAGATGGAGAGACGGAGACGGCGCCTCCCCCACGGCACCGGGGGTGCCAGTCAACACACATTCACACACGCTGTCATGCTCACACAATCAACATACATGCATATGCTGATTCTCATACAGTCTCACTCATATGCTCACACTCACTACTACAGACGTGCTCACACACAACTCAGTCACACTCATACACAGTCATGCTCACGGTCACACTCAACTCACATGAACTCAGTCAACACACACACGAACATGCACACAGACACGCTCACACACACATGCTCATACACAGTCACTCACATTCACACACACTTACACACAGTCACATACACCCTTACCACTCAGTCATGCTCACAGTCAACACACTCACACTCTTCACTCATACACACTCACATTCACGTGCTCACACACTCACTAAGTCATGCTCACACACACGTGCCACACACTTTCACATACTCGTTACGCTCACAACTCAGTTACACACTCAGTCACACAAGTCTTATACACAACCCAGTCACTCTCACAACTCAGTTACACACAGTCACATACGACTCACAAACACACACGAATGGACAGTCACATGCACACACACAACGCAGTCATGATCACACACAACTCAGTCACACGCTCACACACCCACAAACATGTTCTCACACCCTCAGTCTCACACACTCACACACACATACACTACAACAGCTACAAATCCCTACCGTGCGCCTCTCCAAAGGGTGCAGAGGGCGTTGTGGCAGTTGCCTCCCCCGGACCCGCTGTCCCCCTAAAGCTGTGGGGCCTGGGAGGGGCCCCTGGGGGTGTTGGGCTGCCCTCCGCAGTTGTGACCACCCGAAGTCAGCATTTGTCTGACAATAAGACCTGAGGTTGTGCATTTCTGCTTGGGCTTTTCATGGACAAAGCCTTACCTTTCTCATCACTTTTGGTAACGTTTTGCCTGTTTAGACTGTTCAGGGCGCCTGCTGAGGCCCTGTCTGCCGCGGGATCTGTCTTCCCTCTCCAGACCCCGCACCAGCCGCGCTCCCGCCCCGCACCGGCCCGCTCCAGACCCCACACCTGCCGCGCTCCAGACCCCACACCTGCCGCGCTCCAGACCCCACACCTGCCGCGCTCCAGACCCCACACCTGCCGCGCTCCCGCCCCGCACCGGCCCCGCTCCAGACCCCGCACCAGCCGCGCTCCCGCCCCGCACCGGCCCCGCTCCAGACCCCACACCTGCCGCGCCCTGTTCTAATCCGAGCTTCAGTTGCTGGCGCAGTTCTGAGCCAACCCCTGGTTTTAGGCCAGTTTAAACAAGGGCTTTTCCCCCTCGCAGCCATAGGTGTGACATCATCCCGTCGTATGACGTCAGACACATCTCTGGATGAACCGAGCAGCCTGAAAACAGAATTACATGAGGTGGGAGGAAAATGCTGTTCAGATGTAGATGGTGCGAACTAAGTGCCTGGGTGACAATCTGAATTGTTTTGCTATTGTTTTCTATTGTTAGTTATTCTCTAATATTGAAATTGTGTTTCTTGAAAACAATGCCTTAATGCAAAAAGAATCCTATAGAAAAATATAAAAATAAACTTTCAAATACCTACATATCTGGACATAAACTCCATGATGAACAATGCTCCTTTATAATTGATGGTTTTGATTTGTGTGGAACCAAAGTCAAATGTTTCATTGAAGCAGGAAATGATATTTTTTTGACCATAGACAGTGTTTAGGCAACACATTAACCAAATACCGTCATTCAGCTCTGGTTTCTATTTTTGATACTAAGATGTAAAGTAATTAAAATTCATGAATTAATCAGTTTTTAGATTTTACATTGAGGTGGAGCTGCTGTTAGCAGGATAGTACTATTCATAGATAATTTTTCACTTCTGATAGCATTCAGTTAGACTATAGTAAGTGAGATTATAATCATTCAATCATAGTAACATAGACTAATTTATTTTGAACATTACATTATAAATATTTAAAATTCATTTTAGATTACTAGATGAATAGTTGTAGGTGAACTTTTAAGTAGTTGTTGGAAATTTCTCAGAATGATAAAGAAGCCCACATAACTCTTTTTTCTTTTTTTAGGCTTTTGCAGCCTTTTTCTTCTTTTTTAAGTGCTTAATCATGCGATTATCATATCTTTTAGATTTTTTATTGTGAAAAATAACATATATAAAAAAGCAATAAATTTTAAAATACATTGTAACAAGTAGTTATAGAACAGATTTCAGAGTTTGGTATGAATATCAGTTCAACAGTTTTAGGTTTTTCCTTCTGGCTGCTCCAAACACTGGAGATTAAAAGAAATATCAGTATAATGATTCAGCAGTCATACTCATTTATTAAATCCTATCTTCTCTGTGTAACTCCACCTTCTTCTTTGATCTTTCTTCCAATCTTTAGGGGTATTTGGGTTATTTGTTCTAATGTTTTCATGTTGGAATGGGCTTTCAATAATATGGGATTATTATAATAGGAACATGAACCAGTTGGTGTTCTGGAGATGCTGGCCCCTCTGGATTTCCAGACTTCCCTGGCCTAGGAACCATCTAGAGGTAGGTTTCTGGAAAGTAATCTTAGTACATGGAACCTTTTTAGACTCTCAGATAGACCCCAGGTGTTCTTTACGATAGGTAGAATGATTTGGTTGGGGTTTGGCAAACCATCATAGGTAGCAATGTCTAACTGAAGCATACGTAAGGGTGGCCTCCAGAGGAGCCTCTCGACTCTATTTGAACTCTCTCAGCCACTGATACCTTACTCGTTGCACTTCTTTCCTCCCTTTTGGTCAGAACAGCGTTGTCGATCCCTCGGTGCCAGGCCCAGACTCATCCCTGAGAGTCATCTCCCACATTGTCAGAGATACTCCTACCCCTGCATGTCATGCCCCAATGCTTTCACTTGCACAGTTGGGCTTAGAGAGAGGCCATGTCTGAGCAACCAAAGAGGCCCTGCAGATACTACTCTTAGGCACACCCACAGGTAGGCTAAGCTTCTCCACTATGTAAATCATCTTCCCAAGAGCAAGCCTTAAGATCAAGGGCTCGCCCTACAGACTTGGGAATCCCTATGTTTGAAACAGTACCAGAGGTTTCCTTGGGGATAAGGTTTAATAGTTCCATATTTTTTCTCCTATCCCTCAAGGGACTTTACCACTACTTTTTAATTGTCTGCCCAGCATACTCTGGGGTGTATCTGGCATTACATTAAGCTGTACAGAATTGCAAGCCTCACTCCCATTCTGAGCTCCATGTGTTTGGATTGCTTAAATGAACTGGCCAGACAGATTGAGTGCTACAGAAAATTTAGGTTCTGGACAAAATGTATGTCTCTTCCTTTGGCCTCATACAGTAGATAAAGTTCTAAAATGCAGTCAATATCTTCCTGATACCTGTGTTCTGAATTACCTTAATCTCAAACCGATTGTCTTCATCCTTACCTCTAATTGAAGCCTGATCACTTTTTCAGTTTCTTTAACAGTTGTTGTAGGTGGCAGTGCTGTCTTTCAGGCCTGCAGAACTCCTACTCGGAGTTTCAGGTGTCACACAGGCACCCAAAGTTCCAGGGAGACACCAGGTTATACACACACCACAGCCTCTCAAAATCTAGAAGTAACAATTATAGCTCTGGACTAGATGTGATTTCTGTAAGAGCTTATACTATCTGGGCCCCAATTTTCTTGTGAGTATTTTCTGAATGAGACCATACAATATTTGCTCTTTTATTTCCGGTTTATTTTGCATTACATAATGTCCCCCAGGTTCATTCACAACATTGCATACCTCACAACTATGTACCTTTCTGTAGCCATACAGTATCCCGTCACATGTACACACCACAGTTCACCATTCTACTTCTCTGTCAGTGCACCTTCAGCCACCTCCATCCACAGGGCATTGTGTGTAATGTCTAAAGTCAAGAGTTCATCAATTTTAGACAATTTTCATTGCTCCCAAGAGGAAAATAACTTATAAACCCATCCTCACCAAGCAGAAAATCCAAGCTTCCCCTTAACCCTTGTCCCCCCGCCCCATTACTTCCCCCTGGTATTGCTGTGGTAGTGCTGATGTTTCCCTGCTAAACACAGCCCGTAGCATGCAATAGCAGCTTCCCCCTATACCCCGACATTATAACTCTTTGTACAAGAGTCATACCTTTGAAGTAGTTCATGCAAGAACTTATTTATATTTCTAGTGTTAATCAGTGGGACACATGGGTCTATACAACCCCATTCAATCTTGTTCACTTTCAATATAGTAATATTACTTATAGACCCACTAATGAGCCACCTTCACCTCCATCTATTCCCTTACATGTAAGTTCAACCTCGTTAGCTAACCATTCACCCATTTCTAGCTTCTGTGTATCTCTAAGTCCCCTATATTCTGCATTATAAAGCTCTGAGTTTACCTTTACCATGTTCATAAAAGTGGAGTCATACAGTGTCTATCCTTTTATGTCTGGCTTATTTCACTCAGCATTATGTCCTCAAGGCTCATCCATCTTCTCATGTGCTTCAGGACATCATTTTGTCTTACTGCTGCATAAAATTCCATCGTACGTACATACCACATTTTGTTAATCCACTCGTCTGTTGATGGGCGCTTGGATTGTTTCCATCTTTTGGTGATTGTGAATAATGCTGCTATAAACATCAGTGTGCAAATGTCTGTTTGTGTCACTGCTCTCAGCTCTTTTGGGTATGTATCGAGTAGTGGTATTGTCAGGTCGTAGGGCAACTTGATACTTGGTTTTCTGAGGAACCGCCAAACCTTCTTCCATAGCAGCTGTATCATACATTCCCACCAGCAGCACACAAGTGTCCCAATTTCTCCAACATTTGTAGTTTCCTGTTTGTTTAATTGTAGCCATTCTTATAGGTATGAGGTGGTATCTCATTGTCGTCTTGATCATTTCCCTTATAGCCAATGAAAATGAGCATCTCTTCATGTGCCTTTTAGCCATCTGTATTTGCTCTTTAGAAAAATGCCTATTTGTAAGTTTATCCCCTTTATAATCATGTTGTTTGTTCTTTTGTTGTGGAGTTATGTGATTTCCTTCTTTATACAAGATATCAAAACTTTATTCAATGTGTTTTCCAAATATTTTCTCCCATTGAGTTGGCTGCCTCTTCTTCTTTTTGACAAAGTCTTTTGAGGTACAAGAGCATTTGATTTTGAGAGATTCCCATTTAACTATTTTTTTCTTGCTTGTGCTTTGAGTGTAAAGAAAGCTTTTAAAGTGTTAGAAAGCTACCTCCAATTACTAGGTCTTGAAGATGTTTCCATCTAGGAATTTTATGGTGCTAGTTCTTACATGTAGGTGTTTGATCCACTTTGAGTTAATTTTTTGTATAGCGTGTAAGACAAGCATCCTCTTTCATTCTTTTGGCTGTCGATATCTAGTTCTTCCATGCCCATTTATTGAAAAGACCATTTTGTCCCAGTTCAGAGGATTTGGGGCCTTGTCAAAAATCAGTTGACCACAGATTTGGTGGTCTGTTTCTGCACTCTCGATTTGATTCAATTGGTCAATGCTTCCATATTTGTGCCAGTACCATGCTGCTTTGACCACTATGGCTTTATAATAAGTTTTTAAATCGGGAAGTGTTAATTCTCCCACTTCCTTCTTCTTTTTTAGGACATCTTTAGCTATTTGAGGTCTCTTTCCTTTCCAAATGAATTTGGTAGGTAGCTTTTCCAAGTCTTCAATGTAGATTGTTGGAATTTTGATTGGTACTGTGTTGAATCTGTAGATCAATTTAGGTAGAATTGATGTCTTAATGACATTTAACCTTCTTATCCATGAGCAGGGGATGTCTTTCCGCCTTTTTTGGATCTTCTTTTATTTCTTTTAGCAATGATATGTAGTTTTCTGTGTACATTTCCTTTACATCCCTAGTTAAGTTTACTCCTAGATACTTGATTCTTTTAGTTGCTATTTTGAATGGAATTTTGTCCTTTATAGATCCTCAGTTAGGTCATTAATTGTGCATAGAAATCTTACTGATTTTTTCATATTAATCTTATGTCCTGCCACATTGCTGAATTTATTATCTCAAGTAGCTTTGCTGTAGATTTCTCAGGATTTTCCAAGTATGGGATTATGTCATCTGCAAATAATGAAAGTTTTACTTCTTCCTTTCCAATTTGGATGCCTTTTATTTCTTTGTCCTGCCTGGTTGCTCTAGCTAGAACTTCTAGCACAATGTTGAATAATAATGGTGACAGTGGGTGTCCTTGTCTCATTCCTGATCTTAGGGGGAGGCTATTTCCCTCCACTGAGTCCGATGCTGGCGATGGGTGTTACATATGCCCTTGATCATAGTCAGGATGTTTCCTTTGAGTCCTATCTTTTGAAGTGTTTTTTATCAGAAAAGGATGTTGAATTTTGTCGAATGTTTTTTCAGCATCAATTGAAATAATCATGTGATTTTTTTCCTTTTAATTTGTTGATGTGCTCTGTTACACTGATTGGTTTTTCTTGTGTTGACCCACCCTTGCATTCCTGGTATAAAACACACTTTGTTGTGGTATATAATTCTTTTAATGTGTCATTGGATATGATTTGCTAGTATTTTGTTGAGAATTTTTTCATCTATGTTCATCAGGGAGATTGGTCTGTAATTTTCCTTTCTTACAGCATCTTTATCTGGTTTTGGTATTAGAGTGATGTTAGCTTCATAAAATGAGTTAGGTAGTGTTCTTTTTTCCTCAGTTTTTCAGAAAAGTTTGAGCAGAATTGGTGTTAGTTCTTTTTGGAATGTTTGATAAAATTCCCCTGTAAAACCATCTGGCCTTGGGCTTTTCTTTGTAGAAAGATTTCTGATGAATGATTGAATCTCTTTACTTGTGATTGGTTTGTTGAGATCTTCTATTTCTTCCTGCGTCAGTGTTGCTTGTTTGTGTGTTTCCAGAAATTTGTCCATTTCATCTAAGTTGTCTAGTTTGTTAGTGTATAGTTGTTCATAATATCCTTTTATGATTTTTTTTTATTTCTTCAGGGCCGTTGCTAATGCCCCTTCTCATTTCAGACTTTGTTTATTTGCATCCTCCCTCTTTTTTTCTTTGTCAGCCTGGCTAGTGGTCCATGGATTTTATTGATTTTTCTCAAAGAACCAATGTTTGATTTTATTGATAATTTCTTATCAATTGTTTTTTTTTTTTGTTCTCCTATTCATTTAACTCTGCTTTGATCTTTGCCATTTCTTTTCTTCTATTTGCTTTGGGGTTAGTTTGTTGTTCTTTCACTAGTTCCTCCAGGTGAGCATTTAAGTCCTTGATTTTTGCTCTTTCTTCTTTTTTAATACAGGCACTTAGGGAAATAAATTTCCCGCTCAGTACAGCCTTTGCTGCATCCCATGCATTCTGATATGTTGTCGTCTTGTTTTCATTGGTCTCCAGATATTTACTGATTTCTCTAGCAATTCCTTCTTTGACCCATATTATTTAATCTCCATATATTTGTGAAAGTTCTCATTCTTTGGTAGTTATTGGTTTCCAGCTTCATTCCATTGTAATCAGAGAAAGTGCTTTGAATAATTTCCATCATTTTAAATTTATAAAGACCAGTTTTGTGCCCCATCATATGAGCTGTCCTGGAGAACATGCCATGTGCCCTGGAGAAGAATGTACATCCTGGTGTTTTGGGGTGTAACAACCTATGTGTATCTATAAGATCTAGCTCATTTATCAAGTTGTTTAATTCTCTATTTCCTTGTTATCCTCTGTCTGGTTGTTCTGTCTGTAAAGGAGAGTGTATTGAAGTCTCCACTATTACTGTTGAAACATCTGTCCCTCCCTTCAGTTTTGCCAATGTCTGTCTCATGAGGTTTGGAGCTCCCTGATTGGGAGGATACACATTTATGATTATTTCTTCTTGGTGAATTTTCCTTTTTATTTATATGTAGTGTCCTTTTTTTGTCTCTGATGATGTCCTTACATTTAAAGTCTATTTTGCCTAATATTAGTATAGCTACTCCTGCTTTGTTTTGGTTACAGCTTGCACAGAAGAGCTTTTTCCATCCTTTCACTTTCAGTCTATTTGTATCCTTGGGTCTAAGATGAGTCTCTTGTAAGCAGTATATAGATGGATCATGTTTCTTGATCCATTCTGCCAGTCTGTATCTTTCAATTGTTGAGTTTAGTGCATTGATATTCAACATTATTTCTGTAAAGGCATTTCTTGAATCCACCATCTTATCCTTTAGATTTTATTCTTCAGATCTATATATTCTTTTCCCTCTTTCTCTTTTTATCCGTTAAGTTACCCTTACTGGTAGTCTTCCATTCTGAGCCCTCCTCCCTCTTCTGTCTTTTTTTTTTTTTCAGCAGGCAGAACTCCCTTTAGTATTTCTTATACAGCCAGTTTCTTGTTGACAGATTTCTCAGCATTTGTTCGTCTGAACATTTTAATCTCTCCCTCACTTTTTCTTTTGGGGGGGGGATTTGTACGCAGCCACAGGAACCCTTTCCCAGCATTCTGGGGCCCAGGAGGACTGCAGGTGGGGACCGCCGTCCCATGCTGAGGCCAGGTCCAGCCACAGAGGAAACTGAGTCACGGGCACGCCTCCAGTTCCTAAGCCAATACATTGCGTTTTTTTCTAAACGCAGAGTGGGGAGGTTTTCTGTCATTGCAACAGAAGCCTGCTTGATCCAACCCTCCTCTGAGCCCCTGAATGGTCCAGGAATCGCACCCGGGTCTCCCGCAGGGAAGGCGAGCACTCTACCACTGACCCCCCAGGCACCCTGTCCCTCACTTTTGAAGGACAGTTTGGCTGGGTACAGAGTTCTTGGCTGGAAGTCTTTCTCTTTTAGCATCCTGACTGTATCTTACCACTGCCTTCTTGCCTCCGTGGTGCCTGTTGAGTCATCCGAACACAGTCTCATGCTGTTTCCCTGTAGGCAGTAAGCTGCTTTTCCCTTGCTTCTTTCAGGATTTCCTGCTTCTCTTCAGCATTTGACAGACTGACTAGTATGTGTCTTGGGGAAGGCCTATCTGGATTTATTCTATTTGGGGTTCATTGGGATTCTTTCATTTTCATAATAATGTCTTTTATAAGGGTTGGGAAGTTTTCCCCTATTATCTCCTCAGCTAACTTTTCCTAGCCCTGTTACTCTTCTCTTCTCCTTCTGGGGCACTGATGACTCGTGTATTTGTGTGCTTCATGTCATCCGTCATTTCCCTGAAAGCCAATTCAAATTTTTCCATCTCTTTTGCCACTTGTTCTTTTGGGCATTCAAAATTAATTGTCCTGTTCTCTGGGTCACTTCTTTCTTCTGCTTCTTCAGATCTGCGGTTGTGTGTCTCTCTAGTGTATATATATATTTTTTTCTAGTATATTTATATATTTTTTTCTTCACATGGGCAGGCTCCCAGTATCGAATGTGGGTCTCTGGCGCAGCAGGCGAGAATTCTGCCCCTGAGCCACTGTGCCCTGCCCTCTAGTGTATTTTCTATTTGGTCTACAGTACTTTTCATCTCAGTGATATCTGCTATTTTTCTACTGATTCTTTCAAATTCTTCTTTATGTCCTTCTAGTGTCTTTTTAATCTTCTTTATGTCATTAGCCAACCCATTGACTTTACTTATAGAGTTGTATGAGCATCTTCGATTAGTTGTTCCACAGTCTGTCTCCTCCGGTGTTTTGATTTGGCCATTAGGCTGGGCTGTGTCTGTCTGCATCACAATATGCTTAGTGAGCTTCTGTTGCCTTTGAAGCATGTAGTTATCTTGGTAGGGTGACTTCGGGGGCTGATTTCCTTCAGTAGCCTTCAGCTTTGTATTTGCATGATGGGCGTGTGGCCGGATGTGAGGTGTAAGCGATGCACGGTGGCATGGTGGCAGGCTGTGGTGCAGAGCTGGGCATGGGGCAGGGGGGAAGGGTGTGGTGTGGGGCTGGGGTGTGGTGTGGGGCTGGGGTGTGGTGTGGGGCTGGGGTGTGGCGTGGAGGCCGGGGGACAGGGTGCTACACAGCAGGCCTCGGAGCGCAGGAGCAGAGTGCTGCATGGAGGACACAGAGGAGGGAGTGTGGGAGGATCGGGGGTCTGTCGGCACGGGGGCGGGTGTGCACATGGAGGTGGGGGTCATGGGTATCAGGGCGCAGAGGTCAGGACTCAGGGGTGGTGGGGTGCTGGTGTGCACTTGTGCAGGGCACAGGGTTGTGTTGGTCACAGATGTGAGCATGCACAGGGGGCAGGGTCATGTGTGCAAGTGTACTGGGCATGGGGGTGGCATGGAGGGGGTATGTTGGTGCACAGGGTGGGGGGCATTGTGGCACACATGCATGGTAGAGTGCCTGCAGGAGAGGGGGATGGGGCAAGGGGTCGAGTGGGGGTGGTGGGGGTGCAGTTCCAAGGGGGTGAGGCGAGGGTGTGCACGTGCCCTGGAGGGGTGGACACGAGTGAGTGTGTGTTCGGGGGGGGCGAGGATGCACAGGTCTCAGGGGTGGGGCTTGGGTGTGTGGAGTGGCGTAGGGGGAGGAGGGTCGCAGGCTGTGGGGGGCGGTCTCGGGTGTGTGGGGTGTGGAGAGGCCCACAGGCTGCAGGTGTGCGTGTGCCTGTGCGTGTGTGTGGCACATTCGGGGAGCACTGCTTGGCTCACTTCCTCTTCCATCTCCCCACCCGTGCACTCCTGAGGGGGTGCGTTGGGCTCTGTGCAACAGTGAGTGGTTTTCAATTCTCTGTGTCTCATTTCCTCAGCTTTTTCACCCAGGGCCTCCCTGTGTGGTGTAGAAGACCCTCTCCAGTCACTCGCACACTGGACTTGCTGTCCCTTGGAGCAGGGGTGAACGTGGCCTCTCCCGTTCCACAATCTTCCCAGCCTCATGTGATCCCACAGAAATATCCATTGGTTCTATACTGAGAAGTCCGTGGGGGAAGAGGACGAAGGGGTTTTCTGGAATTACTTTCTTGGTAAACTGTACTTATCAAGGCCGTAGAAGCTCAGAGGCATTTTAATAAGTCAGTTGCGTATGTCAGCATTCCCTAGCTATCACACCAGTCGCCACTATGTTTAAATCATCTGCTCAGGTTGCCAAGCGGTAGCAGCGCGTGCCCCACACCGGCCTGCATGTGCAGCCTGTGCCAGCCGCTCGCAGTGTGCGCGCTCCCGGCCGGGATTCCCAGGTGGGAACGCCAAGGATGTGGAAGGGAAAGACCCCAGGTGGGAGTTGGGCCCCAGGTTCTGGGTCACTGAGAAAGACCAGCTTTAGTGTCTTCTTGTGTAATGAGATACGGACTGACGATGTCTCCAGGCTGTGCGCTCTGGAGCCGGCACCCACCACGCTCCTGGCACCCATTCCTGGTCCCATGATTCCCTGGCCCCTGGCTGCCGCCTCCCCCTAGGTAACAATGGCTCTATCCCCCAAGAGGTCACCTAAGCAACTTCTGCATCTCAACGGAGTGGACCCTCTTTGTGCCAATCCAGCTCTTAGTAGTACCTTTATTATCACTCCTGGTAAATTATAGCAATTATTTGTTTCCATGTCTTGTTTAGCTAGTGCACTATGAACTTTTTGAAGGATGAGACTATATTTATTTTTGTTTTCCTTGCTCATACCTCACTGTAAGTAGGTGATCAACAATTTCCTGTTAAATTAATGGATGGATAGATGGATGAATGGATGGATGGATGGATGGATGGATGGATGGATGGATGGGTAGATGGATGAGTGGGTGGATGGGTAGATGGATGGATGGAAGGGTGGATGGATGGGTGGGTGGGTGGTGGACAGATGGATGGATGGATGGAAGGGTAGATGGATGAGTGGGTGGATGGGTAGATGGATGGATGGAAGGGTGGATGGATGGAAGGGTGGATGGATGGGTGGATGGATGAATGGATGGATGGATGGATGGAAGGGTGGATGGATGGAAGGGTGGATGAATGGAAGGGTGGATGGATGGGTGGGTGGGTGGTGGACAGATGGGTGGATGGATGGAAGGGTAGATGGATGGAAGGGTGGATGGATGGAAGGGTGGATGGATGGCTGGGTGGGTGGTGGACAGATGGATGGATGGATGGAAGGGTAGATGGATGAGTGGGTGGATGGGTAGATGGATGGATGGAAGGGTGGATGGATGGAAGGGTGGATGGATGGGTGGATGGATGGATGGATGGATGGATGGATGGAAGGGTGGATGGATGGAAGGGTGGATGAATGGAAGGGTGGATGGATGGGTGGGTGGGTGGTGGACAGATGGGTGGATGGATGGAAGGGTAGATGGATGGAAGGGTGGATGGATGGAAGGGTGGATGGATGGAAGGGTGGATGGATGGAAGGGTGGATGGATGGCTGGGTGGGTGGTGAACAGATGGATGGATGGACGAGTGGGTGGATGGGTGGATGCTTCTTTCCTCATGCCTTTTGGATTTGATGAAGCACAGTCTTATCTTGAGGAACAACAAGCTCTTCCTTGCTTCTGAGCAGATGTCCCTTCAATCTGGGTTGTCCACCCCTCACCTGACACCTGAGCTGCTCTGGTCTGAGCCTGAATAGAATACTTCAAGACTTACATGGGTCACTTTTCCACTATTCTTTCACTCTGCTTTGCATTTATTTCTATTTTAGAAAGCTTGTGACAAATTAATTGTAAGTATCAGTTTCAATATCCATCTTCTTCCCTGGACATTCAAGCTCTTTAGGACAGGTGCTTGAAGTTCTTATTCATGCTGTATTTCTAGCAGAGGCAGCAGATGACAGGAGATGTCTGCTGAATTAATGTGCGTAGGCGAGCTTGGTTGTATGAAATGATGTAATGCACTGGAGAGTTCTTTGAATCCTAAAACCCAAGCCTAGTGTTGGGTGTTATCTTCATGATCACACCCACGGCCCGTGCCCTCCCTTGGTCAGCATCGCAGAGACCCCGCCTGAGTTATCACTTCACACAGACCTCCCGTTCCCATTCCGAGTGCATTTTGACATTAAAGTGAGCCCCTCGGCACTAGGATAAGATCTAGAATATAAAGCGTTGAAAAACAGAACCAACTGTGTTGCATTTTAGTGCCACTAGATAAGTGATAATTGTAGAGTCTTAAAATGAAGATAGCCACATCATTTTAGATGGCATTTTCTGAGCTGATGGCAATAGCTTAACATAAATTTATGCCTCTTTCTTATAAAAGGAGACTTTACTAGTTGAGGAGAAAAGTGTAAATACTGTAGATCATGCAACAAAAGAAAAAATGCAGAACAAGTGATAAGAATAAATACTTGGTGCAAAAATCTTGTCTTCCTCTTGGGACATCGGATGACATCCTACCATGACCTTGGCATCACTCCATCCACCTTCTGTCCCTTCTGAGGGAAATGTGGCAGTTCTTCCCTCCTGGCCATTCAGGTCAACACAGGAAGAGGCACGAAAATGCCTGCCTCGAAGGATGGGGAAAAGTGAAAAAAGAAAGAATGCTGCCTACAGATTTACAGATTGCGGGAAGGCACAGGGTGACGTCTGTTGGCTTCTCTCCTGGCTTCTGGGTTCCAGTGGCTTTCCCCAGGGCAATTCCTTTATGCACCTCCAAGCATCTGGGCTGAGCGGCTGAGCTCTCTCCTGACCTCTCTTTTAGCCTCCAGCTAATTAAAGTAAACCTCACTCACTGTGGCAGGCACTGCCCTTAGCCCACCGCAGACGTCGTCACATAGATGCGTTTCACATGCTGATGATTTGTGTCCACAACAGCAGGACAACAGGCACCATCACCTGGCCAGGTGGACACCTGACCCCAACTCCCACAGACCCTATCATTCGAATCGTCCAAAGTCCTGGCAGTGGCCTGTCCTGGCAATTAAAGAGCTCCACAGCGGAGCCCTGAGGTCCCTTCTGGGTGTGTCCCTCACCCCCACACCTCCCCTTCATGGCAAAGCCCCATTTTCACGTGCAGCTGGAAGGAACAGTGGTCCCACAGAGATTGAATTTAAAGTAAAAGGAGCATTATGTGTATGTTGAACCAATGTTATTCTGGACCATGCCATTTGAATAAGATTATCCCACAGCGGGCGGAGCCACACACGATGGTGACTGAGGTCGGGCCTCACTTGAGCTGCGCTCATTCCAGCGAGTTCCTCATCTGTAAAGCGAGAGGCTGGTGGCCTAGGGGACAGTGTGCGTGACGCACTCAGCATGACACCGGCGACACAGCAGCTCAGCCATTACGAAGATCTCAATAATAAGCAACGTCCCTTTTTGTTTCCAATTGTACAGAAACCGCAGGTTTTCTTCTGCCTTTGCATTTACTAGGGACTCTGCACTGAGGTGCACACCCCACACAACCCCTCCAGTTTAGAAAGCCTTGAATCAAGGCCTTCAGCTAAAAGGGGGAAAGAGGCCTTGATCTGGGGGTTCCCAGAGCCCCCCTCAGCACCAGCCTTAGGCAGCAGCACCTGAAACGGAGTTGACTCAAAGGCGAAGTACTAAGCTAAACCAGCCCCCTGCTTAGGCTATTTTAACAGGGTGCTTATGATTTGCAAGCCTGGTCTCTGGGGGAGGGAGGTGCAAAGCCTACAGGGTTTGGGAGGCCGAGGCTGGTCTCAGGAGTAAGAGGGGAGAGGGTGAGGCGTGCCCAGCGGGCAGCAGGCAGCGGTTCCCCAGCACCCCAACTCCAGCTGTGGGGAAGGAGCAGCATGCCCCCGACACGGGGGGAGGGAAAATCTAGTCAGCTTCAGAGGCGGGTTTGCAGACCAGCAGAGCTGGGCCCCAGGGGGCACAGGCTCAGTAGGACGATGGTTTTCTGACATTCCCAACTCCTCTCGGTCAATTTTCCATCCCCAAGAATCACACATCACTTCCTCTCTCTGGTCTTTAGCTCCCTTCACACAGCCAGGGCTGTCTTCTCCCTCGCAGGTTTCCACATTGTTTTCTGGTAGGACTTTTCCCCCTCTTATTTCTCCCTGTCTTTGAGTCTCTGTAGGGGTATTTTGGGATTGCCTTAATCCATCCCTCCTTCCTTGCTAAGGTATAAATTTCCTGAGTAAACCTCCTCTTGTTCCAGATGCCCTTTACCCCTGCTGTCTCCCGTTTTTTCCCCTTTCCCCCAACATGCACGGCCTTAGGGTTGAACGGGGGATGGCCGAGGAGACAGTGAGTGCCATGAGAAGACATCCCTGAAAGTTGTTTTGAGTGATGACAACCTAATTAGAATAAGCCTGTGGTTTCCCAAGGGAAGGACTGTAGACAGGACAGAACCGTGGGCTGTTCGTGGGCCCAGGGCTTCTCAGCCACCCCCTGAGAGCCAACCCCACAGCTCCGTGCTTGGCCTAAACCATGCCCCAGTGTCACCCCTGTGGTCTGTGTGTAAGGAGGACCTGCCCTGAACCCTGGTGTGTCTCCCGCTGCCCTAGGACTCTGGTGGATAAGAAGGAGCTCCTGGAGTTTGCTCAGCTTGGCTGTTACCTGGAATATGATCTCTTTGGCACTGAACTTCTGAATTACCAGTTCAACCCAGATGTTGACATGCCCGATGATAACAAGAGAATCAGAAGGTAAATATGATGGAATCTCGTGTCGCCGTCCCTTTCACCAGCCCTTTTTGATTCTCATATCTGGGTATCAGCAAAGACTCAGAAAACATAAGCAGACTGAACCAGGGACTTGCAGAGAAAAATATATCTGTGCTATTTCAGGGAGAAAATCTCTCTATATTATTTCAAGGAGAAAATGAGTCATCCTAAGTAGGCAGACGCTCGGTGGAGCCTCTGAAGTTTGGTGCAGATGGCAGCTGACAGGGGCCACAGATAATATCAGGGCCGGAACAGAAAGAAAACAAAGGCCTTTTCCTCTCTCCACCTGGTGCGAGGAACCCTTCCTTCCCAGGCTGGCCACGCTGAAGCCATACTGCAGTGCCCCAATCCCCCTCTCCCCTCCTCCCTTCCCCCCTCTCCCCTCCTCCCTTCCCCCCTCTCCCCTCCTCCCTTACCCTTCCCCTCTCCCGTCCCCTCTCCCCTCCACCCTTCCCCTCCCCTCCCCCTCTCCAGGGTGTCTGATGCTGGGAAAGCAAACTGAGGTGCTCAGGCCGGATGAGGGTGGGATGTTCCTGTGGAGCCGCAGGTTAAGCTCACCTGACTCAGGCGGCAGGGACTAAGGACAGAGCCATGGGGTGGGGGGCGGGGGGGGGGCGGCAGTGGACCTTCTGCAGGCGTGGGGAGCGTGTCGTCCGGCATGGGGGAGGGGGTGGGGTGCTTGCAGGGAGGGCCTGTGCACCTCGGCCACCCTGGGGGAGCTCGGTGGGGAGTGGTGCCAGAGCCTGCACGGCAGGGCACGTAGCTTCAGGAGGGCACCCCGCCTCTGCGAGGGCACTCCAGCCCTGTGGGGGCACCCCGGCTCTGAGAAGGCACCCCGGATCTGCGAGGGCACCCCGCCTCTGCGAGGGCACCCCGGATCTGCGAGGGCACCCCGCCTCTGCGAGGGCACCCCAGACCTGCGAGGGTACTCCAGCCCTGTGGGGGCACCCCGGCTCTGAGAAGGCACCCCGGATCTGCGAGGGCACCCCGGATCTGCGAGGGCACCCCGCCTCTGCGAGGGCACCCCGGATCTGCGAGGGCACCCCAGATCTGTGAGGGCACCCCGGCTCTGAGAAGGCACCCCGGCTCTGCGAGGGCACCTTGGATCTGCGAGGGCACCCCGGCTCTGCGAGGGCACCCCAGACCTGCGAGGGCACTCCAGCCCTGTGGGGGCACCCCGGCTCTGAGAAGGCACCCCGGCTCTGCGAGGGCACCCCGGATCTGCGAGGGTACCCCAGCTCTGCGAGGGCACCCCGCCTCTGCGAGGGCACCCCGGATCTGCGAGGGCACCCCGCCTCTGCGAGGGCACCCCAGATCTGTGAGGGCACCCCGGCTCTGAGAAGGCACCCCGGCTCTGCGAGGGCACCTTGGATCTGCGAGGGCACCCCGGCTCTGCGAGGGCACCCCAGACCTGCGAGGGCACTCCAGCCCTGTGGGGGCACCCCGGCTCTGAGAAGGCACCCCGGCTCTGCGAGGGCACCCCGCCTCTGCGAGGGCACCCCAGACCTTCGAGGGTACTCCAGCCCTGCGAGGGCACCCCTATGGCTGACTCCATGCTAAGGCGGGTCTTTCGTCATTTTGCAGCCCATCACTTGACAGCCGGAGTGGTGGTTTGTGGGTGTGTGAGCTGCTCTACGCTCTTAGTTACCCCAGAATCTGGGCTCTCTCAGGCACTGCCAGGCCCAGCCCAGACGGGAGCCCCTGTCCACAGGCTGCTGCAACTAGGGGGTGCGGCCTGGGGCTTCCTTCTCTCGGCCTCTGCACCCAGATTTCCTGATAAATGTCCTCAGCCACTGCCCACTGCACCCGGGACAAGGGAGTTTGCGGCCAGGAGAGGCTTCCTCGCCCCAGGTGCCACCCCACCCCAGGGGAGTGCAGTGGAGGGCCCCGCCCTCTATGGCCTGCTGCCCTCCATGCCTGCACCCCTCCATGCCCGCGCCCCTCCATGCCCGCACCCCTCCATGACCGCTCCCCTCCATGCCCGTGCCCCTCCATGCCCGTGCCCCTCCATGCCCGCTCCCCTGCATGCCTGCGCCCCTCCATACGCACACCCCTCCATCCCCACTCCCCTCCATACCCACACCCCTCCATGCCCGCTCCCCTCCATGCCCGCGCCCCTCCATGCCCACTCCCTCCATACCCGCACCCCTCCATCCCCACTCCTCTCCATGCCCACTCCCTCCATACCCGCACCCCTCCATCCCCACTCCCCTCCATGCCCACTCCCTCCATACCCGCACCCCTCCATCCCCACTCCCCTCCATGCCGGCACCCCTCCATCCCCGCTCCCCTCCATGCCCGCGCCCCTCCATGCCCGCACCCCTCCATCCCCACTCCTCTCCATGCCGGCACCCCTCCATCCCCGCTCCCCTCCATCCCCGCTCCCCTCCATCCCCGCTCCCCTCCATGCCCGCTCCCCTCCATGCCCACTCCCCTCCATACCCGCACCCCTCCATCCCCACTCCCCTCCATGCCGGCACCCCTCCATCCCCGCACCCCTCCATCCCCGCTCCCCTCCATGCCTGCGCCCCTCCATGCCCGCTCCCCTCCATGCCCACTCCCCTCCATGCCCGCTCCCCTCCATACCTGCTCCCCTCCATACCTGCACCCTCCATGCCCACTCCCCTCCATGCCCACTCCCCTCCATGCCCGCTCCCCTCCATACCTGCTCCCCTCCATACCTGCACCCTCCATGCCCACTCCCCTCCATGCCCACTCCCCTCCATGCCCGCTCCCCTCCATACCTGCTCCCCTCCATACCTGCACCCTCCATGCCCACTCCCCTCCATGCCCACTCCCCTCCATGCCCGCTCCCCTCCATACCTGCTCCCCTCCATACCTGCACCCTCCATGCCCACTCCCCTCCATGCCCACTCCCCTCCATGCCCGCTTCCCTCCATACCCGCTCCCCTCCATGCCCGCTCCCCTCCATGTCCATTCCCCTCCATGCCCACTCCCCTCCATGCCCGCGCCCCTCCATCCCTTCACCTCTCTATGGTCCGCCCCCCTTTGCATTCCATGACACTCCCAGATCTTCCCGAAAAGAAGAGGGGAGGCTTGGAGAGGAGACTGTGAAAAAGTGAGGGAAGCACTGTCCTTGGCTCTCTCAGCATTCATTTTTAGCAACTTTTGGTGATTAGGAAAAGAAGTTAATTTTGGTCGTCTTGTATCATGCCCCATGGAAACACTTTGAATGTTGGAAATACAAGGCTGATTTGTCTGCCCTGTGTTCACCTGTTACCTGTGAGCGCTCATACCCATAAGTGACCTCCAGGCCCCATCCCCTGGCCCCATTTGGGGTGGTCTTGGTGAATGTGCCCCCCCGGAGCCCCCACTGTCCCCCCCACCGGCCAGCCACGCTTTCTGCGCACAGCAGCCTCGCGGCGCAGCGGACCGGGCTCGGGGCACTCTGCCTACCTCTGGTTTCCAGCACAGAAATTCTGCGTCTAACACCTGTTCTCAATCTCATGCTCCATTTCTCAAATCTTATTATATCTCTGCCTTTTCACACTTTGTAGTCTCTCTCTAATATTTGTTTGCAAAACACTAACTCATTTGTATTTCTATAATTGCTGTAGTTTTTGTCTTCCCTTCTGGCAGTGTCTCCGCGCGTGGCACCGTGGAGCGGCCGCTGTCAGGCGCGGAGCCTCTCGCCAGGGCGGGACGTGGCTCTGCAGCTGCAGCCTCGTCTCCCTTTGCGTTGGTTCGGCTGCAGGTTCCTGAATTCACGAGCTCCTGCGCTCCCGTTTCTTGTGGGAGCACTTGGGCTTCCTGCTCTTCCCTCGCAAGTCAGTAATTCCGCGTGTCAGGCTGTGACCCGCGCGCCTCCCCACGTATGTTCATCGTGTCTCTCAGGCGAGAGATGCAGGCAGGAGCCCCGGGAATAGCTCTGGGGACAGGGTGGGCGCCGGTCCCAGGCGGCCCGCAGGTGCCCTGGTCTCCAGGTGCAGCGCCCAGCTCCCCGCACCTGCAGTTGCTCCCTCGAGCGTCTGCCCCCGGCGGGGGCTCCCGGCAGCCTGGGGGCATGTGGGGTGCGCGGGCGGGGGCTCACCTCGCTCCGCTTCATTCTAAGACGTCCGCCCCCAGAGGACAGGTCTTGAGGGCTTTGCTCGCCATTGGAATGACCGGACTCGGGGACTGAAGCTCACCGGCCGTGGCCGTGGCCCGTTTCCCACGGGGACCTGCCGGTGGACTGCCAGGGCAGTCAGGTCAGGGGCCCAGGGCCCGGCCGGGCAGGGACGGCTCCGGACACGGAAGATGCTGCTCGGACCCCAGCAAGGAGGACAGACCTGCTGACAAGAGCTGTCCACAGGCTCCTGACCACGCGTAGAGACCCGGCTCACCACTTAGCAGGCGTGTTGGAAGGAAGGAAGGTAACATAATTTTTATTGGCCAATTTAGTCCAATGCTTGGAGACACTGCCAGGCCAAATTCAATAGACTTCACAGGGACAAACGCCTAAACCACAGAAGCTCCCTTGCCTACTGTTTCAAAAAATACGTCTATTTTTAATTATGGTGAAATATCCGTACATAAGATCACACAGCCCTTTTGGGTGGACACTTCTCTGACATTCAGCCTGAGGACGGTCCCGTGTGGCTCCCACCACTTCTATTTGCAGACTGTTTGCATCATTCCAGGCCCCAGCTCACACTTGTGTGCCGTGAGCCCCTCCCAGCCCCCCAGCCACTATTTTGCTTTCTGTCTCTATGAAGGTGCTTATTCTAAATATCTCTTGTAAGAGCACTCACGCAGTGTTTGCCCTCTTGCCCCTCACTTATTTCATGACCCTGTGCCCTGGGAGCTCCTGCTGGGGACCTGACGGGGCTGGTCAGTCCAGAGGGGACCACCTCTGCGGTCAGCCAGCATCCCAGTGCCTGCAAAGCCATGGATGGGACCCACGGCATAGAGGCACCGGCCCTAGGCAACCTTAGATGGAGGGGATTGCACCCTTAGGCCCACCCCCTCAACCCAGACCCCTTCTTCCCTCCCCAGGCCGGCCCCCTCTGCCCAGGCCCCACCCCCTGCCCAGGCCCCGTCCCGCCCTCCCCAGGCCCACCCCCTCTGGCCACCCCACCTGGCTTGAGGGCCAGTGAGTAATTAGCTTTCAACTGTCTCTTCATGATTGTGTCATTGAAGGCAAACCTGGAAGTCAACCCCACCCGGCTAGGGAAGCTCCCCAAGGGACCCCTGGGGGCTGCAAGCCCCCTAATTACCAACCTCCCAAGAAAGGGCAGAGCAGATGGCGCCCAGGTTCGCCCACGTGGAGCACGTAGTCCCCCCACGACTTGATCACACTCCACGCGTCTTGCTCATCCGGCTGCTGACGGACGTTTGGGCGGCTTCCAGCTTTCGGTGATTGTGAATAGTGCCAGGGTGAGCATCAGTGTGCAAATGTCTGAGTCCCTGCTTTCAGCGCTTTGGGGTTTATGCCCAGAAGTGGAATTGCTGGATCATAAGGCAAGTCTGTGTTCAGCTCTGAGGAACCACCACCCCTTTTCCACGACGGTCACACCATTTTACATTCCTGCCGGCAACCTGCAAGGGTCCCTGTTTGTCCACACCCTCTCCACAGTGTTGTTTTGAGCTTTTTAAATAATAACCTTCCCAAGGGGGTATGAAGTGGAATTTCATTGTAGTTTTAATTTGCATTTCTCTAATGGCTGCTGTTTTTTAGCATGATTTCAAATGTTTATTGGCTATTTAAATATCTACTTTGGAGAAATGTCTATTCAAATCCCTGGCTCATTTTTAAATTTTGGTTGTTTTTCATTTTGCTGTTGAGTTGCAGGTATTCTTTATATAATTTGAATATTAAACCCTTATCAGATATATGGTTGCCACATATTTTCTGCCATTCTATAGGTTGACTTTTAACTTTCCTGATACAAAAAATTTTAACTTACATGAAGTCCACTGTATTTTTCTCTTTTGTTGATTGTGCTTTGGGCCTAAGTTTAAAATTCCATTGCCTACTACAAGGTCCTAAAGATATTTCTCTGTGTTTTCTTGTAAGAGTTTTGTGGTATTAGCTCTTAAAATTTAGGTCATTCATCCATGTTAAATCAGTTGTTGGGTGTGCTGAGAGGGAGCGGTCCTTATTCATTCTTCTGTGTGTAGACACCAGTTTTCTCAGCATGGTTTATTGAAGGGACTCTTCTTTCCCCATTGAATGGACTTGACACCCTGTCAAAAATCAGTTGGTCGTATGTGTAGGGCTTATTTCTGCACTCTCAATTCCATTCCATTTGTCCACATGTCCATCCTTATGCCAACACCACACTGTTTTAATTACTCTACCTTTCTACTGAGTCTTGAAATCAGGCAATGTCCTCCAACTTTGTTCTTCTTTTTTCAAGTTGTTTTGGCTATTGGAGGCACTTGCAATTCGATATGAATTTGAGAATCAGCTTTTCTATTTCTGAAAAAATACTTCTGGAATTGTGGTAGGGATTGCATTGAATTTGTAGATAACTTCAGACAGTGCTGACATCTTAACAATATTAATTCTTCCAATCCACGAACAAGGGATGGCTTTCCATCTATTTAAGTCTTCTTAAACACCTTCAGCAATGGTTTATAGTTTTCAGTGGACAAGTCTTTCACCTCATTGGTTAGATTGCTAGGTATTTTATTCTTTTGGATGCTATTTTAAATGGAATTGTTTTATTGATTTCCTTTTCAGATTGTTAATTACTGATGTATAAAACTCCAACTGACTTCTGGGTGTTTATCTTATACCCTACAACCTGCTGAATTTATTTATTAGTTTTGGTAGCGTTCTTGTGGATATTTTGGGATTTTCTATATATAGAAGCGTATCATCTGTGAATAAGCATGATTTTACTTCTTTCTTTCCAGTTTGGGTGCCTTTTTTTCTTTCTCTCGCCCACTTGCTCTCCCTGGAACTTCCAGTACATTGTTGTATAACAGTGGTGACAGCAGGCATCTTTGTCTCATTCCTGATATAGGGTAAAAGCTCTCAGTCTTTCACCATTGAGTACAATATTTGCTGTGGGTTTTTCATAAATACCCTTTATCATGTTGAGGAAGTTCCCTTCTCTTCCTGGTTTTCTGAGTGTTTTTAACGTGAAAGGATGTTAGAATTTGGCAAATGCCTTTTCTGCACCAATTGAGATGCTCAAGTAGGTTTTTCATTCATTCTGTTAATGTTAGTGTTTTAGTTTGCTAAAGCGGATGAAATGCAATATCCCAGGAATGGGTTGGCCTTTACAATGGGGATTTATTAGCGTACAGGTTTACAGTTCTTAGGCCATGAAAACCTCTGAATCAGGGCATCCGCAGGCGATGCTTTCTCCCCAAAGGTTGACCCTCAGCTCCTCTGTCTCACCGCCAGGCTCATGGCGGCGTCTGCTGGGCTCTCTCCTCTCCCAGGTTTCGTTGCTCCCAGCTTCTGGCTTCAGTGGCTTCCTCCTTAGCTTCTCTGGGCTTTTTCTTTCTGTCTGTCATCCCCTTATAAAGGACTCCAGAAAAGGATTAAGATGCACCTGAATGAAGGGGGTCTCATCTCAAGTTAAAATCTTACAGAAAGACCTACCCACAGTGGGTCCATACCCACAAGAACATACCTTTCTGGGGTACACCCCACTCAAGGCCACTATGTGGGGTGCACTTCATTGCTTCATTTTCTTTTGTTGAACCAGCCATGCATTCCTGAAATACATCTGACTTGGCCATGGTGTCCAGGCCTTTCAGTGCACTGCCGGATTCCGTTTGTCGCGTTTGTTGAGGTTTTGTGCCTGTGTTCATAAGGGCCGCTGGTCTGCACCTTTCCTGCGTTGAGCTGTCTTTCCCCGGCTTTGGTATTGGGTAATGCGGGCCTCATGGAGTGGTTATGAAGTGATTCTTCCCCTTCTATTTTTTGAAAGACTTTGAGAAAGGTTGGTATTAAATCTTCTTTAAATGTTGGTGGCGTGGGAGATGACTTCCAGGGGTGAGCCAGCCCTGGCACTGTGGGATCAACAAGGCCATCCTGACCAAAAGGGGGGAAGGAAGTGAAGCGAATAAGGTATCAGTGGCTGAGAGAGTTCAAACAGAGTCTAGAGGCTACTCTGGAGGTAACTCTTACACAAGGTTCAGGTAGACCTTGCTACCTCTCATAACGTGCCAAACCCCAACCAAGACCATTCCAGCCAGTCCTAAAGAACACCTAGGGCAATATGTAAGATTCTACAAGGGTTCCATGCACTGGTGTAACTGTCCAGAGACCTACAACCTCCAGATGGGTGCCTGGGCCAGATAATCCTGAAATGCAGAGCGGCCAGCCCTTCCAGAACATCAGCCAATTCCATCTTCCTACCACATATTAGTGACAGACCATCCCAACATGGAAAAGTTAGAATGGCAGTAGCCCTAATACCCCTAAGGAGTAGGATCGAAAGATGAAAGGTGATGGTGGAGTTATACAGAGAAGGTAGGGTTTAACAAATGAGTGTGGTTGCTGAGTCATTATATTGATATTTCTTTTAGTCTCCAGTGACTGGGAGCAGCTAGTAGCAAAAACCTAAAATTATGGAATTGTAACCCTTACCAAACTCTGAAATCTGTTCTATAACTAATTACTGTGGTGTACTTTGAAATTTATTTATTTTTGTGTATATATTATTTTTCACAAAGAAAAAAATGTCAATTGTGATGATAAATGCACAGCTATATGATGATGTTGCATACCACTGATTGTACACTTCGGATGATTACATGGTATGTGAATATATAATATATATCAATAAACGTGCATTAAAACTTGAAAAAATCACCAAAAAAAGTAAGTTAGTTATGGACATTGGTTTTAAATTATACAATACTCAATCTGTGATGCATTAATATCAAAAGGAAAGGGCAACAATGTTTTTATAGGTCTTCCTTATAGGTGTGATTGAAAATTTGTGAGTTTAACTAAAATAAAGCATAAAATTGTTTACTGACAAAAAAAATGTTGGGTGGAATTCAGCAGCAAAAACATCTGGTCCTGAACTTATCTTGGTTGAGACATTTTTAAATTCTGATTCAATCTCTTTACTTGATCTAGGGCTCTTGAGATTTTCTATTTTATTATTGTGTCACATAAGGTGATTTGTATGTTTCTAGGAATATGTCACTTTTAACTAGGTTTTCTAATTTGTTGGTATATAATTGTTAATAATGCCCTCTTATAATCCTTTCTGTTTCTAGAGTTGATGGTAATGTGTCTACTTTCATTCCTAACTTTAGTTGTTTGTGTTCTATCTCTCTTTGTCTTTGTCACTTTGGCTAAAACCTTGTTTATTTTATAGATCTCTAAAAAATGATTTTAAAAAAAACCTTGGATTTTGTTGATCCTCTTGATTGCTCTTTTCTTCTCTATTCCATTATCTCTGCTCTACTCTTTACTATTTCCTTCCTTCTACTGACTTTGGGTTTAGTTTGCTCTTCTCGTTCTAGTTTTTTGTTTGTTTGTTTGTTGGGGGGGTGCTGGGAATCGAAACCTGCACGGCGGGCGAGTGCTCTGCCGTCGAGCCGCCTGTCCACCGTGCTCTGGTTTCTTTAGGTATGAAGTTGGGGTATTGATTTGTGACCTTTCTTCTCTTTAATGTAGGCATATAGTGCTGTACATTTTCCGCATCCCATGAGTTTGGGTATGTTGTGTTTTCATTTTCATTTATCGTAAGATATTTCCTGATTTCCCTCGTCATTTCTTATTTGAGCATGGGTCGTTTAATAGTGTATTGTTTAATTTCCACATACTTGTAAGTTTCCCAGCTTCCCTTCAGTTATTGATATCTAGCTTTATTTCATTGTGATTCTAAAAGATCCTTTGTTTGATTTCAATATTTTTAAATTTATTAGGATTTGATTTGTGGCCTAAGCGTATGGTCCATGAGAAGATGCTCCACGTGTGCTGGAGAAGAATGTGCCGTGGGTGGGGTCCCCTGGTGTCCGTCAGCGCAGCTCGTTGGTAGTCGTTCAAGCCCTCCGTCTCCTTATTGACCTTCCGTTTACGTGTTCTGTCGAGTATTGGAGTAGTATGTTGGCATCTCCAACTATTATTGTAGAACTATCTGTTTCTCCCATCACTCCTGTCAATAGTTGCTTCATATATTTTGAGGCTCTGGTGTGAGGTTTGTATGTGTTTATAATCATTATATCTTTTCGCTGGATTGAAACTTTTGTCGATACATAATAATATCCTTCTTTATTTTTCGTAATCTTCTTTTGCCAAAGCCTATTTTGTCTGACGATAATATAGCAGCTACAGATCTTTGGATTACCATTTGCATGGAATATCTGTATCCACCCTCTTACTTTCAACCTTTTTGTGTCTTTGAAACTAAAGTGAGTCTCTTGTAAAGAGCATATGGATGGGTCATGCTTTTAAATCCAATCTGCAAATCTTTGCCTTTTTATTGGGGAATTTAATCCATTGACATTTAAGGTCATAACTGAGAAGGAAGGGCTCATTTCTGTCATTTAATTATTTGTGTTCTGTATGTCTTACATGTTATTTGTTTCTCAATTACTCTATTACTAATTTTTTTCTTTTTGTATTTAGTTGATTTTTTTGTACTGTACCGTTTTGATTCCTTCTTCTTTTCTTTCCTCTATATATTTTTAATTTATTTTCTTAGCGGCTACTTTGTAATTACAGTTAACATTTTAAATGAGTAATAACCTAGTTCAACTAGGGCCAGCCTAGTTTCGGTAGTGTGTAAAGCCTCTATTCCACTATATCCCTGTCCCTCACTCTTTATATTGTTGTTGTCTCATTACATTTTTATACAACATGCAGACTTAAAATGTTATTTTAGGGGTGCAAGGGTAGTTCATTGTTAGGATTCTCACCTCCCATGTGGGAGACCCAGGTTTGATTCCCAGCCTGTGTACTTCCCCGCTGCCAGAAAGATAAATTTTTTTCAGTAAATGGTGCTGCAATAATGGGATAGTTACATGGAAAAAGAATGAAATGTGACCCCCCCATACAGCATACAAAACAATATTATTTTACACGTTCATCTGTTAAGTTATCTGGGGTATGGTGGAAGCTGTTGTAAACCAAAAGGACAATAATGTAGGATTCTATATGTACCTATTTGGTTACCTTAAGCATTGTTGTTTATTCCTTTCGGTGGCTGTGAGTTACCGTCTAGGGCCCTTCAGCCTGAAGGACCTCCTTTAGCATTTCTCTTAGGGCAGGTCTTCTGGTAGTGAACTTTTACAGCTTTTGTTTATCTGTGAATATCCTGATTTATCTTTCATTTTTGGAGGACGATTTTGCCAGATATAGAATTATTGGTTGATAGTTTTTTCCTCTAAGCATTTTAAATGTGTCATCCTACTACCTTCTGACTGCTCTGGTTTCTGATGAGAAATCCACTGTTAATCTTATTGGGGATTTCATGGATGTGAAAAGTCACTTCTCTCTTCTGTTTCAAAGTCCCCTCTTTGTCTTTGGATTTTGACAGTTTCACTGTAATGTGTTTTGGTGTAGATCTCTTAGAGTCTGTCCTTCTTGGAGTTCATTGAGCTTCCTGGAGGTATATAGTCATATCTTTTATAAGATTGTTAATTTTTTGGCCATTATTGCTTCAAATCCTTTTTCTCCTTTCTTTATCACTTGTCCTTCTAGAACTCCAAAGACGTTTATGTTGGAATGCACGGTGGTGTCCCACAGGTTCCTTAGCTGTATTCAATTTTCTCTTTTTCCCTTCTGTTCTTCACACTGGGTACTTTCAGTGGTCTTGTCTTCGAGTTTGCTGATCTTTCCTTCTCCCTGTTCATATCTGCTGGTAACTCTATGTAATGAGGTTTTCATTTTAATTGCTCTACTTTACAGCTCTAAAATTTCTATTTGATTCCTTTTTTAATTTCTCTTTTATTCAGACATTTTCCTAAAATCCTTTATTTCTTTGTATATGGATTCCTTTAGCTCATTGAATATATTTAAACAGTTGATTTAAAATCTTTGACTTTTCTTTTCCAATGTATGTGCTTCCTCAGGAATGGTTTCTGGAAAATCCCTTTTTTCCTGTGAGGAGGCCATAATTTTCTGTTTTCTACATGTTTTGTAATTTTTTGTTGGGAACGGAACAATCGGAGTATTATGCTGTTCTGACTCTGGAAATCTAGGTCTCCCACCCTCTGGGATTGCTGGGTGTTGCTGAAGGCTGGAGCCATTGAATTTGTCCTCTTCCCAATTACTTTTGCTCCTAAATGGGGAATGGAAAGAACAAAAAGAAAACATAGGGATTCTCTTTAAGAATTCTCTGCCAGTTCTGCCTGAAAGGGTTGAGCAATGGCCACCCTCAGAGCAGGTGCCCAGCCATCTGGAGAGCTGATCAAAACCAGCGGTCATCATTTAGGCCACCCCTGCTGCCACCCCTGGATGTCGGAAGCCTGGTCCGTACAGCCCTCCTGACTCCAGCAAGCTCCCCCAGAAGCCCAGGCTGTTGGCCCCACACTGCCCGCCTGGCTGGGGAAGGGGGCTTGGAGCACTGCAAGGAAGTGAAATTCACCAGCATTCTCTGCATCCAGCTCTCTCTTGGATGCTGCGCAGTGTCCTGTAGGCTCCAGTGTTCCTAAACAGTTGACTGAGCCATTCCTGCCGGTTCTGTAGCTGCCATGGTGGAAGCACTGATTCCTGAGCTGCCTGCCCCCCCTCTTCCACAACCTTCAGGCTTTTAAAAATGACTGCCAGCCTATCATGAGCTTTACTCTCTGAATGTTTCACTGGGACTGATATTTGCCAAGGGTTAGGGTTAGGGTTAGGGTTAGGGTTAGTAAAAAGAGACAGGAAAATGAAGATCTGAGAAATGGGTCCAATAGGAGAGGCATCTTGGGGAGGGAGTCTGAGTCCAAACCCCGAGCCAGGATGCCCAGGGGGAGCTGGCATGGTCGTTCAACCGGGCTCCCTCCGGAGCAGACCACCCGCGGGTGCAGTGTGTCCCCCGGCAGGCCGCTTGGCGGGGGGTGAGGGCGGCTCCCCTGGCGCAGCCCCTCCTCACCGTCAGCACACCAGGCCTACGTGGGGACTCCTGGTACAAGCAGAACGGGTTCTGAATAAAAGCAATAAAGCACCCTGAACGCGTAAACGTGAGACCCGCACCCAGTGATGATCTGACGCTTTTGCCAGGGTACGTCTGCTGGTTGATGAGGGCTACGGCGACCGCATCCTGCTGGCCCATGACATCCACACGAAGCACCGGCTGACCAAGTTCGGGGGCCACGGCTACGCCCACATCCTCACCAGCATCGTCCCCAAGATGCTGCGCAGAGGCCTCGCCGAGCGCACGCTCCACCAGGTGCTGGTCGAGAACCCCAAGCGCTGGCTGACCTTCAAGTAGGTAGGGCGGCGGCTCCGGACGCAGAAACCCGCAGACAGCGCCCCGCACTCCACCCACGCGCGGCACCCCGCAGGGCTCCGGACCCGCCATCTCCTGCTTCACAAGAACAGTTTTGCTTTCTCTGAAGCTCGATGTTACACCCGCTCCTTTAGAGAGCTGCTGAGCGTAACTGAGCCTCCCTGTTTTCACCTTTCCAAAATGAATAAGTACCTATTTCCAAACAGTGATTTGAAGTCTACATTCCCCTCATGGGAAGATTTTTGTTGTGGTTTTCCCCCCTCCAATCTATGAGCTGCAGTACTTGAGAAAATTTAGTCTTTCTAGTCAAATTACCCCCTTCTGGAGCAATCTAACGTTTTTTGTAATATTGATGGTCCCACTAATTCTCCTGCTGTTCTTTAATTAATGCTTAATGAATGATATGGCATGTTAAGATAGCTTCCACAGCAAGGGAAGTTAAATTTTGAGACCCTTTTTTCAAAGGATACTGCAATGTAATTACTAATCGGCAGTGGGGAAATTATTTGGGGAGGTTAATTATATGCTGTCCTTCTACCCATATATACTTAAAATAAATTCATTTCTAATGACTTTGGCCTGGTGGTACCCATTTTTGTTGTGAATTTTGTTGTGTTTTGCAAAGAGATGGGCATAGAACAGTACTGAACTACAAAGATCCAATCATAAGAGTCAAAATATATTACATAATATATATTTTAATGAATCATTACATTTATAATAACAAAGGCCACAATTTAATTAATTGATAAGATAGAATGTAAAAAAGAAATGACTGCCTTATATATAGTTTTATTACTTCTTTACCTTTTATTTGTTTTTTCACTTGGACCTAACTGGAGAAAATAGTACTTGTTTACTTGGGGAAAAGATGACATCTATTAGAAGTGACAGTATGATTCTAGATATATACTCTTTAAAATGTGCCCAGCCCTGTTTTTTTACATAAATGGGGGCCTTTTAGTTAACTGTTAGTTAAAAGTCTTCGTGGATGGGCACTGCTGCTTATCAGTTAATCTTTTACTGGAATCCTCATGATGCTATTTGATACCAAAGAATTCTCCAAAGCTTTGCTGCCAGTTCCTATTTGATAAATATATATTGTTAAATAGACATAAAATGCTGTATAATTCATTTATCCGTTATCATTAGAAAGGCCAAATAGAATTAGTCACTGCTCTTGATGAAAGGTCTAAGTGTCTCCAATCACATAAATTATGACAGTTGCTCAGACACCGGCGTTTAAACAAAGCAAACAGCACCTTCGGGGGGCCCTGTGCAGGGCTCTTTGGGAAGGCTGAGGTTTGGTTAACAAAATATATTTTTGCCAATCAAAGATCAAGCTCTCTGTAAATTAGAACAGAAGGTGCCAAAGAGGAGCCAGCCAGGAAAACATACTAATTTTTTTTAAGTGAAGAAATGCAAATGTTCTCCACCAGCTAAACAAGCAGATTTTCAAACCTCTGTTTTTGAAATCCACTTGTCAAAGAGTCTTCAGAGGCAGCTGAAAGAGGAACAGGGTTTCCATTGCAATAGTGGAGATTGTCTGATAGCTGGGATCTGTCAACATGCATTTTTAGCCTTTTCCTTAGATTAAAGAGGTGGCACTGGGCAGTGTATTTTGGCCAGAGAGAAAGGATTTGCGTTATTCTCAAATCTGCTGTACTGTCAGCTTCAATCCACATCAGAAAAAAAAAGGAAAAAATTGGTAACTGAAATGCGTATAATCCATAAACGTGGTGGTGGAAAGGCGCTTTGTTTCTGCACTTGTTACAGTATTGATTGGCGTACGATAACAAGGAAACCAAAGGCGTAACTTACAGACACGCGAAGTAACCAAATGAAATTCAATTTCTGAATGCCTAAAGAGAACTCGTTTTAATTGTTTTGCTACTCCATATATTTTTGTCATCCAAAATAAGTCAAACTATATATATATATTCGTTTTTAAATTAAACATTGCGGCTGCACAGCCACTGTGCCTTGTGGACCAAGTCATATATAGCATCTAACATGAATATACTAGCAGGTATCTGTATAAAACATACACTCTGTTGTCACTATTGGCCGCATGTGAGGGCGTTTACCCTGCAGCAGCCTCAGGCGTAGACTTATCCTGACTGCGGAGGCCCTTCTTGGCCGCCCAGTGGGGCCTGCAGCAGCTCAAGTTAAACCTCTGGGCAGCGGGTTGTGAGTTAGGTTTTGTTCCAGAGAAGGCAGAAGAGCCTCGTTCCAGCTTCATACCAAAGAAGACATTGTCTGGCTTTCCAGGTAACCTAAAGGTTCTCTACTGACAAAATGGACACACAGGGGATTTCCTCAATACCATACATAATTACACATTTTCACACCTAGAAGGTAATCCTATGATACAATTTCATTATCTGTTTTTAAAGACAATCACCAGAAAAAAAACAGAGAAAAGAAAATTCGTAAGAAAAGGAAATGTGAAAATGATCACAGGCTTGGGAATTCCCCCAAATCCCGAAAATTCCAGGTTAAGGCTTGAAGTTGAATCATTCCCAGGTCCAGCTAAAGTTAGCCAGAGCACAAGGCCAACAGTCTCTTTGGGGACAAGCAGCATGGTTTCGGCCAGACCTGCTCGGCGGGGTGCGTGTCCTTCCCGCGGGGCCGACCCCCCGCGTCCTGGCCAGCGGGGAAACTCACAAGAACCAAAGCGGGCGACGGGAAAGCGGCGAGGTCTCGGCACACCAGCGTGTCGCATGTCGGAGACGGACTTCGGCGTCTTGGGTTTTCTAGAAAAACGTGTGAGCTATGCGGGACTTCATTCACGCGGACACTGGCGACCAGGGCGGCGGCTTTGGCCTTGGTGGCCACGCGTCTGCTCGCCTCGCGCCTACGTTTTACGGTGTCCGCCCAGGGGCACCGGGGGAGGGAGCTCCGGGGGAGGGTGTTCGGGGGTACGGGGCTCCGGGGGAGGGGCTCCGGGGAAGGGGTTCCGAGGAAGGGGTTCCAGGGGAGGGTGTTCGGGGGTACGGGGTTCCGGGGGAGGGGGTTCAGGGTACGGGGCTCCGGGGGAGGGGTTTCGGGGGAGGGGCTCCGGGGAAGGGGTTCCGAGGAAGGGGTTCCAGGGGAGGGTGTTCGGGGGTACGGGGCTCCGGGGGAGGGGTTTCGGGGGAGGGGCTTCGGGGAAGGGGTTCCGAGGAAGGGGTTCCAGGGGAGGGTGTTCGGGGGTACGGGGCTCCGGGGGAGGGGTTTCGGGGGAGGGGCTCCGGGGGAGGGTGTTCGGGGGTACGGGGCTCCGGGGGAGGGGTTTCGGGGGAGAGGCTCCGGGGAAGGGGTTCCGAGGAAGGGGTTCCAGGGGAGGGTGTTCGGGGGTACGGGGCTCCGGGGGAGGGGTTTCGGGGGAGGGGCTTCGGGGAAGGGGTTCCGAGGAAGGGGTTCCAGGGGAGGGTGTTCGGGGGTACGGGGCTCCGGGGGAGGGGTTTCGGGGGAGGGGCTCCGGGGGAGGGTGTTCGGGGTACGGGGCTCCGGGGGAGGGGTTTCGGGGGTACGGGGTTCCGGGGAAGGGGTTCCGGGGGAGGGGGTTCAGGGTACGGGGCTCCGGGGGAGAGGGTTCGGGGGAGGGGCTCCGGGGAAGGGGCTCTGGGGAAGGGGCTCCAGGGAAGGGGCTCCGGGGGAGGGGTTTCGGGGTAGGGACTCCGGGGAAGGGGTTCCGGGGAAGGGGTTCCGGGGGAGGGGGTTCGGGGGTACGGGGCGCCGGAGGCGGGGGACCCGGAGAGGGGGCGCCAGCGGGGGGCACGGGGGCGGGGGCAGGGCGCAGCCCCCGCGGCGGGTCAGTCGGCGTAGATGATGAAGCCGGAGAAGGTGCTGTACTTGTTGTTGTTGCCGCCGTGCGCCTTGCCGCCGTCCAGCTTGATGTAGACCTCGTCGCCGGGCTCCAGGTGCAGGACGACGCTGTTGCTGGCGTAGTCGTAGTTCTGGTCCGCGTCCTGCGCGATGGCGCTCGCGCGCACCTGCGGAGACACGGGCTCAGCGCCGCGGAAGGGCCTTGTCGCCACGCCAGCGCTCGGCATGGCAAGAGGGGAGCCCCTTCCCCCACGTGGCCGGGAGGGGAGACCCCGCGCCCCCCAAGTGGCCAGGAGGAGGAGACCCCCGCGCCCGCCCCCCAAGTGGCCGAAAGGGGAGCCCCCCGTGTGAACCAAGACCTAGGCCCAGCCACCTGGGAAGGGTACAACAGTGGTAACGGGTTTGCACTCGAACCTCAGCCCAACAGCCCCGTGCTCACCAGCCCCCCCAATACGGAGCTCAGGGCTGATGGGTCCCACGGCCAGAGAAACCCTCCTAGGCCCACAGCGGGAGGCCGGGGGACCCACACAGGTCTACTCTGGGAAGGCAAAAAAAAAACCCCTTTGATTTGGGGCTTTTGAAATGTGATTTCAGTTAAACCCTAAAACCCTTCTCACCAGACTGCCCCAGAACCAGCTCACTCGCATCTGTGGTTCCATCAGCCACATTTTCATTTTATCACTAGACTCGGCGTGTTCACGCAGTCAACCATTTAGTTTCAACCTACCTAGAAGTGACACTAGGAGCTAAGTGGTCGCCACCTGAGTCTGTGCACTCGGCGCTTGTGGATGTGTGGACTGCGGGTGTGTGGACTGCGGGTGTGTGGATTGTGGGTGTGTTGATGTGGGTGTGTTGGCTGCACCTTTAAGCGGAGGGGACGGCGCTGCCCGCTTGGCTTCGGGAGCTCGTTAGCGGTTGACAGACATTTGCAAAGAGTCAAATTGCCTTATCAAGTGATGTGGACGTGCTGTCACATCCTCAACTCAAATTAGGCTTCGTATTCATTTAGATATATTTTTATTCTGCCTTAGGAAAATCTTTCAGAAGGCGGACTTATATTTGATTTATTTCAGTAAAATGTCTTCCACTCCGTGGTTTGTTCCTATTCCACTCTCCTGCTATCTCCCTGAATGGCACAGCGAGTGATTTAGTGGTTTTGCTAGCCCTCACTACGTAATAATACATGGCTTGGGGCACAATGTGCTGGATTTTATCATTTGGCAAAATGAGGGAAATGAAACATAAGTCAAGAATTTCCATGCATTTCTTTCAAAAATTTAAATGATAGGTTTTCAAATTGAATTTTCATGTGAAATGTTCTCCCATTAATGCTGAAATGTTAAAAAAGGAGAAAGCTCTTTGACACTGCTGAACTTGTAAAGTAATTTGAGTCGTATTTAAAAAATTTCTTTCTGGATATCATATAGCACAAGGAGAGAAGGGCTTAAAGGATTGAGATGTGCTGAGCCCTGCACCCCGGGCCCCGGGCGCTGGCCCCGGCAGGGAGGCTGTGCAGTGCCGTGGCTCTGCCCGGGAGCAGGGACTGAGGACCCACGTCACATACAGGATGGGTCTGTGAGCCATGAAGCCACAACACAAGGGAACTTCAAAATACTTCCTAGGAATTAATCGTCAGTTTGTAGGAGTTGAATGCCTTGAATCATTAATTTTAATCAAGTCATTATTCCCAGGGAAGAATTCTACAAGGAAAATATTGCTATCCCGACTAGGTTTTTAAAATAATGGGTGAGAAAAATTAAAATACAAAACAATAACTAGCCATCCTATTTATACATGTATTAGTTATCAACTCAGAATATACTGATGAGCTACATTAGTAACTAGGTTTGGAGTAGATATTCCATGAGAAGTGTGCTTTAACATGATTTTCTCTTCGAAGGCACTTGGGAACTGGGACTCATACAAATCACTTCATTTAGAGACCTCAATATTAAAAATTAGAATGCAGGTTTTTTTCTGGAAGTTGTCACACAAAACCATGTGAATGTGGCCGTTTGCGTTCAGTAGCTGTGACCACAGAAGCCAGGACATGCCACCGGCCGTTGGGGAAAGTCACACATTTGCCCCGGAGGCTGCTTTTTTGCCCCAGAATGCCCACAGATTTCAGCGTTTTCTCTGGGAATATCATGCACCCCTTCCTCAGCCCAATAGCCCCAATTCTCCTGAAATGGGCCTTAACATCTTTTCATATTGTAAGTTAACTATGTAGATTCTCCTTTATCTTTAGTCCACATTTTACCACCCTTAAAAGATAATTAACTCAACCTTTCATTAAGCTTTCTGATACGTATCAGCCCACAAACTATTCCTTCTTCTCAGTGTTCACTGCTCCGTAGCTAACAAATTCTTAGAGTAAAAATTGGCCTTTAATTATTTTATATACTTGTAATCCTGAGCCAGTTTTATTTTTTATTATAGAGACTTATGATCGTGGTATTATAGTTATTCAAGTAGCAATATTTTCATTCGGCTTTTCTGCTAAAAGCATACAGACATATTAACAAATATTTCCTGTCTCTCTGTAAAGCTATTTGCGTCTGACTTTTAGCTGTAATGTGCACCATGATAGGCTTTCAGCAAATGGTGAGCTTTGATTTAGGTCGAAATCTAAATCTAAATTGGGACTGAGAACAGCCGTCTTCTCCGTGGCATGTTTGTGAGACTGTAATAGGTGGTGGAGCTGGGGCTTTATCTTATTAGTGAGGATTCATCATTAGAGACAATATTTATGGTAACATTTGCTCATTTAATTAATTGCTACTGATGTTCCCATAATTTCATTTTCATTGTACTTCTGTGGAATCATAAACAAAAGGTTAAGTGGCACATCCGGTTAATTTACTGCCCTTTGATGGTTCCATCTGTGACCCTGCATTCAACACAAAGCATAAATAAAATAGCTCTCACATGGTCTTGGCCCAGAGGCTCCCCCCACCCCCCATCCTGAAGCCAACTGCTTCTTTAGTTTAATTTTTGTGTTTCTCGGAATCCACTTAATCCATAGAGCATTCCACTGACACGGATCTCTGAGTTTCTGTTTCCTGAAAGCCAATTAGGTTAGCTCAGAGACTGCCATTCGAAGAGGGGACCAGACAAGGTATAAGTGAAAATCAAGGGTAAACTATTTATTTAGTGATCATAAATAAGGCATGACGACATTTCTCATTCAAAACTGACAGCACACTGGAGTTTGTGTCATCGGTTCTCTTTTGGAGATAAAATTCCTTAACAGCAATATTGTGATAACTGTTTTATCAAAATGGTTCAGAGTAAACTAAAATATATATGTTGTTTACTCCTATATGTTTATTTTCCTCAATTACCTGTTGCACTCCTTTTGTAGAAGCAGCAGCTGAAAGCATCATACATTATGAGGTCAGCTGTTTATCTTATATTCTTCCTGATCCCCACGGAACACGTATGCCAGGACGATACAAAGGAAGATTCCACACCCCGAACAATGAAGTCACTTTACAAGCGAAACACACACAGGTACCTAACAGCACGCTTTCTTCCGAGCCCGTGGAAAGTACCCACGCTCGGCTGTCTGGACGTCAACATTTAAGCTAATTAAAATGGATTGCTCCCACTGCTTCATGTGGGTGCAGTTTCCAGATTAAAGGTGTGAAATTCCATGCATTTGCTGATAAAATGGAATCTTCATTTTAGTTAAGGCCTTTACAGACCCTCTTTCGGGCCCAGCCTTGGCTCAGAAGAGAGACAGTTTGTAAATTAGGTGCTGCGGGCCAGGCCGGTCACGAGCCCCGCTCCCGTGCAGCCTTTTACCTGCGGCTCCTGGGGGCGCCTTTATTTATCTTAATATTCCTTTCTGCATAATAGTGGTGGTAAACAGCCCTGCCGAGCCGCGTCTCTCCTTTTGTTCTGGGTGTCCAGAGGCCTCTGCTATTTACTTCCGAATTCCTGCAGAAGTGGGGGTGGGGGTGGTAGGATGGGGGGCGGGACTTTTGTCCTTTCTCTCTCATTCAGTCATAGATTTAGGACACTTGCCTTTCACTTTTGAAAGAATCTGACCCTGAATGAGATCTCTGGAAGAAACCCCGCTCTCCTGGTGCTAACAGAAGCCTGGGAAGCAGCTTCAAACACTGAATTATCGAAGGGGTCCCTGGCCTGAGCCCAAGAGGCCCCGGGAGGTCAAAGCAGGCGCCCGATACGCGGCCTCCGGTGGCGACGGCGGGTTGGGGACCCCGGGAGCGCAGCGCTGCCCGGGACCTCGGCCCCGCTGCGGCACGCAGGGGTCGCAGCCCACTTAGGTGGCTGCTCACATCCTCTGTCCCCCTAAAAGACCAGCTGGCTTCGGGTCGGCAGGGGCCGCGAATTTGTTCAAGTCATGGAGACGCGGCCCCGGCGGCGGAACGGCGGCTCAGGGAGCTAGTCCCCGCGGCCGGGAGCAGCCGGGGCCGCGCCACCGTCAAGGCCGAAGCGGCCGCGGCGCAAGGGCGAAGGCTGCAGGCGCAGCGACCCAGGCGCGCGCGGAGGCCGGCAGGCCGGGGCCCGGGAGTGCAGCCCGCCGAGTTGCGGCGCAAGTCCGGGTGCGTGTTTTGGGGTGCAAAGCCACGAGCCTCAACTCTCCCTTGAGTTCGCAGCGCTCCCCGCCTCTCCTCCTTCGTTCTCGGAGCGCTGGGAACTACCCCGAGTGTGCGCCTCCGCCCTGGCTGCGAGCGCGTCGGCGCCGGGGGTCCTGCGGCGGGGCCCGGGACCGCTCGGCCCGGCGGCGGCTGGCCTGCACGCGCCCCCTGGGGTCCCGCCGAACCCCTCGGCGGCGTCTTTACGGCTCGGGCCACTGGCCCGCCCACCCCGGAGGGCTCGGCGCCGCCGGGGCTAGACCTGGCTCGGCAGCCGGGACACGAGCTCCCGCGTCCGCCGCGAGGGTCGCGCTCTGGCGCGCGCCCCGAGCGCGGGTCCTCGGCTCGGGCGCCGGCTCTCCGGGTTGCCCGGCTCCCCGCGCCGAGCCCCCCGCCGCCGCGTCCCGGGGTCCGCGCCCGCCCGCCGGCGCCCACCTGGCTGTTCTTGCAGAGGTCCGCCCACATGCTGGTGCCGTCCCCGCCGCGCATCAGGACGTGGTAGGTGAAGAAGTAGATGCCCGGGATGGAGCAGGTGAACTTGCCCGTGGTGGGGTCGTAGTGGTTGCCCAGGTTGGTGACCACGTCGTCGAACTTGAGAACCTCGTAGCCCTCGTGCTGCCGCTTGAGACCGGCGTAGAAGGCGATCTTGGGCACCGTGCTGTAGGTGGCGGCGCTGACGGCCCCGGCCGCGCTCAGGCCCGGAGTCCCCGGCGGGCCCGGCAGGCCCTGGCGGCCGGGCTCGCCCCTCTCGCCCGGGGGCCCCGCGGGGCCGGGCGGCCCGGGCTCTCCGGGAGGCCCGCGCGGGCCCGCCTTGCCGGGCCGGCCCGCCTCGCCCTTGGGGCCCTGGATGAAGGTGGGCAGCGACTGCATGAGGCCGCGGTCGGGCGTGGCGGCCGTGCTGGGCGCCTTGGTGCCGCCGTAGGGGTCGCAGACCATGCGGCAGGTGCCCAGCATCTCGTAGTGCGCCGACGTGCCGGCCGAGCTCACCAGCACCGGAATCAGGACCACCAGCAGCAGCAGCATGACCACCCCCAGCGCCCCCGCGGCGATCAGGCGCCGCCTGCTGCCCACCAGCCGGCTCAGCGCGGGCCGCTCCTCCTGCCGGCCTTTGGACAGAATTTTGAAGGCTGGGCGGGGACCTCTCGCGCCGAAAAGCTGCCCCTGGAGGCTGCGCGGGGGGAGCGGGCCGCGCCCGGGGGGGGGTTGGTGCGGGGCGCGGGGCGTCCGCCCGCCGCCTCTCCACCTGTGGCCGCGCGCTCACACCCGGCCGCCGCCCGCCGCCCGCGCCACTTCGCCCCAACTTTCGGCCCAAGTTGCCCGGCGCCGCCGCGGAGAGCGCTCGCCCGGCGCGCTCTGAGCCGCCGCCTTGGCCGCCACCCGGACCCGGAGAGCTCGGCGGGGCGCGGAGCCGGCGGCCGCGCTCACGGCCAGACGCGGGCAGGAGAGCGACGGAGCGCAGGAGTCCGCGGGCAGCGCCTGCCAGGAGCAGAGGGGGCTGGCAGACGCGCGCCGAGCAATTTATAGGCGCCCGGGCGCAGAGGAAGGCAGTCGCGTTGGCATCTCGCTGCAGCGTCTGCTCTGCCCATCCCACTCAGAGAGAGTTTGGCATGACTCTGACGCTGTGGGGAGGGCTGCTGCTTTTTTTTTTGCTTCTTTTTTCCCCTCCCTGCACATGGATGAACAGTGCGATCTGGCTGAGCCCAGGCGCTGGCAGCTCTCGCTGGACTGGCTGGGGGAGGTGGGGAGAGACAGGTGCCGCCGCCTCACGGCAGGCCCCCTCCCCACCGGCGCCCCAGGGGAGGGTGGAGGCGAAGGCGGGAGGGCGCTGGCTGGACTGGGTCTCTGCGGCTCACCCACAGCAGGGATCAGGCGGTTTTCCAAATGCTGCTTTAGCATAAGGAGGGCCTTTAGGATGCCCGAGTTTCCCTTCACCTGACGGTTTTCCTCCCGGTCCTTCTGAAGTGAAAGGAGATGGCACCCGACGGCAGTAGGGTGTGCTGAAAAGCCAAAGAACATTTCACAACAGACCTGTCCCCCACAAGGGGGGGTGCACTCCCTGTACAAAGGCTGCCCCACAGTCTGCACGTGTGCACACGTGTGCATGGGCATCTGCACTCTGCTCCCAGGCTGACAATCTCACAACCTTTCAGGAGACACTAAAGTTGCATTTACCTGAAGGAGCGTGTAGAGGCCTGAGAAGTTCACTCAGCAAGATGCCATCACCAGGCTGGAGGTAAAGCAGGCAGCTCATTCAAAAGGGCTGGACACGGCCTTTCCTGGGACCGGGATTCTTTAGGATTTCCGGCATCTGCATTGGGGGAGGGGAGACAACAAATAGGAGGACGCGAGTTCCCCTGGCAGTGAGAGGGCAGAAGGGGCCGCTGCCTGGATTTGTAACCTTATTCCCAGTCCCAGATAGGTGCCTGGCAAGTGTCCCACCCACAAACACGCAGGACACTCAGCAACGGCTTCAAACGAGTGAGTCAAATTGAGTCCTTCATCATACTTGGGCATTCAGGAGCAATGGATGTCCGTCAAGCGTGGGTGACATTTGCTTGTCAATACGGGATGATAACTTATCACATGGGGCGAGAATCGGAAGCGAGCCACGGGGCAGAGGCTCAGCCAGCGAGAGGCTGGTCCTGTCTGGGCCTGGGCTGGCTGTCCCCGCTCTGCTCCTGTCCCCCACCCCCACTTCAGTTCGTTCTTTCCCTCTTCTCTATTTTGAATCAAAATAAGGTCAAACAAGCAGGCAGAAGGAAGCAAAGGTTCATTGATTCCTTTAAGAGAAATGTCAGCAGCTCCTTCAGCCCTTTCCTGGGAGAACTGGCTGGAGGGAGCCGGCAACTGCTGGCTCCACCCCAGCTCGGCCTGGCTGCGGACAGAACCGCCAGCCTGGGCCCAGGAAATGCCCCCCGCCCCCTACCTTGAGCCTTCACTTTCGTGTTCTGATTTATAAGTGTGTGTCTATATCTTGTGCTTTACTATACATGTCTTTTAATGACATTTTTGTTAGCATAAGTCATCTATCTTCATATTTTTTAATCAGAAAACACATGGTAAACTCTCTCCTGGCCATAATAATTATTTTCCTTACACACCTTCTGGTCTGCCTTTCAGCTGGGGATGAAATGGTGAGGCGGGCTGTGCCAGCAGTGGCGGGTGGCATAGTAATGAAATAACCCCCCTCTCAGATGCAACAGATTACCAGAATTCATAAGGTTTCTTGATTGCTGGGGAGGGTTTGGTCAGGGATGAAAGGAGAGCTTTTAAAAGGTAGAGTTGTATGTAAATAAATGCTCGTCAAAAACCTCAAGATACACAGTGGTCCCCGAAGTATGCTCAACCCGTGGGGGCCTCTGCAGACACCCGACACTGGAGCTGGGCGGACACCCCACTGCAGATGAGAAGACCGAGCCCTGACCCACGCGTGGAGCCAGGCCTTGGGCAGGCTGGCTGGTCGACCTCCACCAGCCCTCCATGGTGACACAGGCCCCAGTCTCAGGACCTGCCCTGGCCCCAGCCTCCCTCCCGTCCACCTGCCCTGCTGCAGTGCACAGTTCCACTGTGCAAGCCAGTGTCTGAGCATCTTACACACCCCCAGTCCGTGCACAGGCCCCGGCAGGCACCGATGCCTGGCTCTCAGAGAAGTTTAAACTGTCGGTCTCCTTCCTCTCCTCTAGAAACATGCCACCGGGGACTCTGGGGGCTCCTTCCGCCCCCCACGGTTCTCAGGGGTGGCTGGTGTTAGTTGAGCGCCTGGCTCGTTATGCCACGTGGTGCAGCTCGAATTCCTCAGGCGGTTCTCCGGGAAGCCACGCACACTTCAGCTCGCCTCCCGACAGTTTGGATAAACCATCTGATGTGGCATATTACTCATCATCTCTAAATGTGTGTGAGAATAGAAAATGTGTCAATTAGAAAAATACTGGGTTTTCTTCACTCCTCATCCGAGAGCCACGTTCTCACCCAGATTCGATATTAATCTTTGACACGGAGCATGTCCCAACTATTTATCCAGAAAACCCAGGCCCCACGTTCCCCCCACTCCCACTTCTGTGCTGCCCCCACCCCGCCTGCCGCTGCTGAGGCCACGTGCCTGGCTGTCCATCCATCTTCATTGGCGCCCACTGCCACTGGCCCTGCCGGGGCGCCTACCAGGCCAACGGATATTTAGTCACGAGAATGATTTCCAAATCCGGCAGCACTTAAACAGAAATAGTATTTCTTAGAGCAGGAAAAAAAAATGAAATTAAAATGCTCAAGGGCTAGCTCAAAAACAGACATAAAAAATGTAGAAACTGGGACTGGACCAGCAATGAGGTTAGTTTCTGGGTCTCTGAACTGTATTTCAGAACATACACTCCTTCGACTGAAGAATGCACAATTTCCAGGCTGAGGGGTGTGGTTGGAGCTCGGGCAGAAGCAGGATGGCCTTGCAGCTTTGGGACCACAGGGCCGCAGTTTGACCCCACATTACTCATGGAGCACCGAGAAAGCGGCTTCGTCTCCCTGGAGCTCAGCTTCCTTTTCTGCGGATGGGGCTGTCGTGGAGACTGAGCCGACAGGCAGGTGGCCGGCGTAAGTGTGTACTACCTTCCCTGGTGGAATACTATAGCCCTCCACATGGGGTCTGAGCTCAGACAGGGCTGCCGCTGGGGCGGCCGAGACCAATGCACGAGACCAGCACTCTCAGAGGACCCTGTCCCGGGCAGGACACACAGCACAACCTGACAGACCTCCCGGGGGCACCGCCCCTCTCTCCCAAGTCAGGGAACTGTCTTCAGATTCGAGAGCTCTGTGCTTTTCGTCCTCTGGAAATCCCCCAGGGCAGCAAGTGGCCAGGGTATTTATAAGTTATTAAGGCAGCTACTTTGGAACTGCAGTGGAGGACAATTCTCAAAAAAACAAACGTTCCAGAGACCAGGCGTCTTGGTACAGCGAGGCCGAAGTGGGGTCACTGCAAGGCCAGCAAAGGCTCAGCTCGAAAGTCCCCGCAGAAGACAAGGAGCTGGGCAGCTGGCCTGGCAGGCAACACTGCACAGCTGCAGGGGGTGCCCGCGGGGGCAGTTCAGGGGCCCTTTGCCTGGCGCCGCTCCTGCCCCACTACAGGGACCTCCCACTCGTCACGGGTGCAAAGGCCAGGCCTGCAGCCCGAGTCCAGTGCAGCTGGAGGGACGGTCAGGAGTGAGGGCCCGGGGCACGGCTCTCCTCCCTCGGCTTGACCTGGCCCAGCCCGCCAGGAGGCCGGGAGATCCGAGGAGCTCCATCTCTCACAGGAGCAGCGTGGCGTGGCGCGGCGCGGCGTGGCGTGGCGTGGGAGGGGCGCACCGTGCCTGGGGAGCCGTGTGTGCGGGTCAGCGGGCCGCGGCAGGAGAGCCAGGGGCTCTGTCTCTCCAGGCTTCCTGGGGACACGATGCAGAGGCCCGCACCCAGCCAGGCCTGCAGCCACCAGTGCCCTGGAGCTGGCTCTCGAGGAGTCAGGCTGGGGCGGGGCGCACACGGGGAGGGCGCCGCAGCCTCACCTGCGCAGGTGAGCACCCATGGGCCCCAGGACTCCTGTGCACATGGACAGAGCGATTTTCCCATGAGGCACACCCGTCAGTGGGAGTTTCAAAGTGTGAGAATCGATCGAATTAGGGACAAAAATCCTAAAACCGAATTGCGGAGGTATATTAAACTTGCCATAAGTTGAAAAACACAAAATACTCTACCATTGGAAGGAGAGCGTAACAGTTCATAATTTAATTAATTAGTTAATTAGCTAATAAAAAGTAACTTTACACTTAGGCTGTGGAGAGTGGAAAAAGTCAGTGAAAGCAGCTCTGCTGTGACCGCGTCTTAGGTTACCTTTTCCTTGCGCTCAGCCAGGGCTGCGCAGGTTGTGTGGCTCCCGTGGCACCCTAGCAGGCCTGTCGGCAGGCTGGGGGACACGCTGCACACCTGGCCAGCCCTTCACTGCCCCGTGGCCTCCCCACGCCAGCGCCTCGCAGAGGGCAGTTTGTGAGAGGAGGGTGGGGGCTGCTGGCTTGCTTAGGGGATCACGTGGACCGTCTGTGGCCATGTATGTGTGTGTGTGAGTGTGTCTCCTGTCACGTACATGCAACTTAAATGTCCGACTGCTCACGCTCCATGCTGAGGACGCGGCGTCCTGGCTGTGTGTGTGCTGGGAGTTTGGGGTCACGATGACAAACCCTGAGCTGGGGGAGGGTGGCCCATCGGCCAGTCTGTCAGCCACACCTCAGGACGTGTCTCGGGGTCTGGGGGGTCTGGTGGCCAGGGCCCTGCTGGTTTCTCTTTGCCACAAGCCCCAGAGCTCGATTCCAGCCCCTGCCCACCGGCCCCCTGTGCTGCTGCCACGCAGGCCACGTGCAGCCCCTTTGCCTGTCTCCCCAGGCCACGGCGCCCACCTGGTCCTTTGTAAAACAAAACTGGATCAGAAGGAAATGACATCAGGGGCCAACTAAAAGGAATTTTAGGAAGAGCATGGTCTTCGGAGAAAGAGGTCAGGGTTAAATTACATAATCATAAAAAGTGCTTTCTTCAGGGGCTCCACACACTTAAAGGCCGAATTGCACGCTGCGTCCTGAGTCGGCCCCAGGAGGAATCAGCGTCAGTGCCCTGGTCTCCCCACAGGGAGGGCCACCGGCTTCCATTCGCCATCATTTGAACAACACAGGAAGAGCTGGATGGGGCGGGCGGCCAGGCATCTGCGCTTCTTCACGGCCACCGCCCACATCAGCGCCAGGCCACCTCATCCACCGCCCTCCCCTGTGCAGCCTCCGTGGCCAGGACAGAGCTGGACCGGCCGTCCAGACACCAGCTCAGCCCGAAGCAGCTGCCTGGGGCTCCCCTCGTCCGGCCTCCGGCCCCGGCCCCCTGCCTCTCCGGGTCTTCCCGGGCCTCTCACAGAGCCTGCCCCAGCTCTACTTCCGCACCGAGCTCTCCTGCCACCCAGAGAGAATCGGGGCTTCTCACTCAGCCTCCGGGCACCCCACAGCATGCACGTGGCAGGCCCCACGGGCGAGGTGCAGGGCAGAGCCGGCTCAGTGCCCACGCGAAGCAGAAACAAGGCCGAGAGGGACCTGGCAGGTGCTGGAGCCTGAATATGTGTGAGCAGGACGTGTGCGAGAAGGGCGTGTGCGAGCAGGACGTGTGCGAGCAGGACGTGTGCGAGCAGGGCGTGTGTGAGGAGGGCGTGTGCAAGCAGGCGGGGCGCCTGGAGACCAGCTGTACCGAGGGCCAGAGCCGATGGCTCAGGAGCAGGAGACTCAACCATGGGGTCCCCAAACGTGTGAGGGGCACAAACCCCCAGGGCCACCGGAGGGGCCTGAATTCTCCCGGGGTCTGGCCGCGGACTCCAGGCCCCATGCCCCGCGTGTCTGTGAGCCACTCCTCAGCTCCATTCTACGGGGTGCAGGGTGAAGCTGCTTGCGGAAGTGGAACAAGATGCCTGAAATTGCTTCTTTGATGGTAAGGAATTGATTGTACTGATTCTTCTAAACTCCACTTATTTTCAAAATGTACTGGAAGTTTCCTATAAGGAAAATTATATGTGCGTGTGAGGGGGTATTTAACGTTCCTTTAAAATAGGAGTATGGGGCCAAAAGATGGGCCTGGGGAAGAGACAGACAGTTGCCCTGGAAAGAATTTTCAGGCTGGTGGCTGCTACATAGAAGATCAAATGTTTCCTATGTTTCCCAGTGGCCAAGGTGAAAAGGGAATCATCATGAGACATTTGTCTCTGTATTTTAAAAAGAAACATTTCTTGCCTGCCATGTCAGAGGACCCGGGTTCGATTTCTGGTGCCTGCCCATGTAAAAAAAAAAAAGAAACATTTCAGTCCTTCGGGAGACAGGGAATTTTTTCTGTTACAGGCTCCTAAGGACTTAGGAAGTGAGGGCCTGTGCCAATACCCGACAGTCAGAGGCAGCTTCACCGAAAATGCCGAAGCCACCCACCCCCTTCCTGGTGCAGCCACTGCAGCCCCTGCCCGGCACCCCGGGTGCACTCGGGGAAAGTGGGACAAAGCGGGCAGGGTAGACCCCAGGCCACGGCTGAAGATAACCAGAAATGCGACAGCTTCAGATCCAAGCTGGGAGGCGGCAAATGCCACCGTTGAGTGGCACAGCAGCCACCACACATGCAGATGCCTTCCCTGCTTCTGTTTCCTTTCAGTTTGCAAGCTGAAAAGATCAGTCAGATGTGACGAGCTACAGAAAAAGAAGTCAAACCATTTGGCAGATCTGTTCCCCTGGCGGTGGCAGTATTTTGACCCATGAGTCACAATAGATATGGAAGTGCTACTACTTGTGTTAGGAAAACATAACCCCGAGCAAGCGGGACATTAAATCCGCCTAAATAGAGCAGGCTCGCGTGTGTCTGACAGCGCTGGCCCTGCTGCAGCGGCCACCCCACGTCGTGTCCAGGACCGCCGGCAGCTGCGAGGCGCAGGCACGGGAGGTCCGCAGGGTGTGGTCGTGTCCAGTCGAGGGTTTGTTCCTGGAAGCGACCTGGAGCGAGCCTGCAGGACCCCCGCCAGGGAACCCTGGGGCTGGAGTGCCACAGGCTGCAGACAGGGGACCACCAGCTTGAGGTGGGCATGCGCCGTGAGTCGGATGGGCCACCCGGGGGGCAGGACCCCCCACAGGGCACGGAGTGGGCAGTACTGGCCCAGACTGGGCAGCACGCAGCCTCCCCAGGGCCCAAGGGGGTGGCGAGGGCCCCCCAGGCTGGAATTCCTCCCAGACGAGAGGCATGGGGGCCGGGCTGCCTCCCTCAGCTGCAGGAAGCCCCCAGGCGCTGGTCACGCTGGACTGCAGGTGCCACCGGGATGCCCAGCTGGCGAGCAGTCCTGAGTCATTCGTGGTTGACTTTTTTAGCCACAGCCACGGTTAACTATACATTTGTGATGTGTTTTAGTTTAAAGCAGAAGAAGATTTCTAAACTGAGTTCTGTAAAATGAAGTGCCCCCTTTATGGCAGGAGCATATTTTAAAGGGATTTGAGTCTTCTTCGGAATTTTGCTGTGTCAGAGCAGGTGTCCGGCCGAATGGAGGACCAGCTCCCCCGACAAAGGAAAGGCCGAGGTTGGAGCCGGAGAGCTCATTTTGGACGAGCTATGCCCAAAAGTGGAAGATTACAGGGTCTTTTCTCAGTAACTTAAAATCTGTGCAATGACAAGCCGAGCTCGCCACTGGCCCTGGCAGTGAGGGTGGGGCGAGAGGGGCTGCTCCGGGGCCTTGTTCGAGGGTGTCCGTTCCTTTTGTCCAGTTTTTCATGGTGAGGAGGCAGTGAAATAAGAACATTATTTTTAAGGTTGTTAAAGTGAGGGACAGAGACTCAGCGAAATCAGCCTCTCCTTAAGCAGCTCAGTCTCCAAGAACAAGCGTGGTGAGTGGGCGAGGATGGCACCAGAAGTGCCCGCCCTTCACACCTCTGCCGTAGGGGAGCCGAGCCCTAAGCCAATGCCCGGCACCCACCTGACAGGTGTGGGGAGGCGGCGTGTCTGCCACAGTGCCCACAGGGAGACTACCGGGGCGGCAGGTCCTGCTGGCAGCAGAAGGTTCCGGATCCAGTGCCCTGTCTCTGTTGCGTGCAGTGGGACCCCCAGACAAGGCCCCTCCTCGCAGCAGCTCCCTGCTCTCGGGAACCCTGGGGTGCAGGGCGAGCAGACGCGCCGGCCACTCACTCTTCCCGATGTTGCAGGGCCGCGTGGGGGCAGCGGCGGCTCCACGGAGGGTGGCCGGCTGCGGGGTCCTCGCGTTGTCCTCCCAGTCCGTGGGCATGTGCACCTCCCCCTGCCCCAAGTTCCGTCCACTTCAACCCCGATGCCCCCAGTGCCCCCCCCGTGCCACATCCCCCCACCATCCTACCCCCCAACTTCCATCCTACCCTCAACCCCATCCTATCCCCACCCTAACCCCTCATCCTGTCCCCTAACCCCGTCTTAACTCACCCCCCTTTTACTCACTCTGAATAGAGGGGTCGAGCTGCTGACCACGCTGGGTTCTTGGGTACTTGGAGGTCCCCAGACCATGCCTAGGTGCCACGGGAGAGGGGGAGGGGGATAAAACTTCACCCCCCAGTGTTGACTGGGTTGGTTGCAAAGTGGTATTGGGGTGTCCACGGCTTGCCCTGATCCTGGGTTGGTTTAGAATGTGGGTGAGGAGGGGGCACTCATGCTGGGAACCTCACTGCCTGGCACCTGCAGCATCTGGCAGGCGCCCACAGATGTTTCCTTGGATAGCACCCATTGCCTCTCTCACCCCTTCAGCTGCAGCCACAGGCAGCTGGCCTCCGTGCCCATGCTGAGCTCCTGGTGGGGGCTGCAGGTGACCCTTGAAGGGCCAGGGGCCCACGCGACAACTGGGTTTGTGGACAGCAATCCCCCGGCTCTCCAGGGCCGCCCCTCGGCACGGGGCAGCCTCTGACCTACAGGAGAGATCAAGGGACCTGGGGGGCCCCGCTGGCAGTGGGGTGTTTGAACGTCTACCCCCAGGACAGGAAAAGAAGGCAGTTTGCAGGTTTTGTGGGCGCAGGGCCACAGCCCCCCCCTCCTTTGCTCTTTCATTTGCGTTTGCTTCTGTCATTACAAAAAAAAACAAGCCCACTAACAAAACCATGAACTGACACCCTGTGATGAGCTCTGTTGAGGAAGAGGTGATTTCCTTTGGAAACAAAGCCAAAAGAGTGGCCCTGGAGGGCCCCCATCCCGGGAGCCCTGGCAGCCAGAGCGCGGCCCTCCTCTGCGCTGTCCAGGAGACGCACCTGCACTGCACATCCACAGGAGCCTCGGCGCGTCCACACCCCCCCCTCCTAAATCGCCTTGCAAATCCCGGCTGTTCTGAGGATCACCGCTCACTGCCCAGCTGAGAGCAGCTCAGGTGCCCTCCCGGCTCCGAGACATAAAACTGACCCGCTGAGCGCAGTGCAGCGGGCAGTGGCTCGAGGGTTCACAGCGGCGCCTGCAGGAGGACCTGAGAGGCTAGAGCTGCTGCCCGAGCTCACTGGCGGCCAGGCCTGAGGGTGGCCTGGGCCGGGGTCTCGGGGGAGGTGGGGGCTGCTCCGGAGCAGGACATGAGGAAGGGCCACAGAGAGCACCAGAGGCCTCCCCCAGCCCGCGGCCCCCCAGGCGGAGGGTCGCAGAGATGTCCGGAGCTGAGCCACGAGCCCAGAGAGAGGGCTGCAACCCACAGAGCTCCTGGGGGGAGGGGGGCCTGGCGCAGGGGAAAGGGGGCTTGGTGCAGAGGGCATGTAGGCCGGGGGCGCAGGGTGGGTGGCGGGAAGGGGCTGGCGCCCAAGGCCCAGTGGGCTCTGCGGTGTGCACCCCAAAGGGCTGACAAGTGGGGTGGTGGGTAGGGGACAGGGGGCAGAGGGCAGGGGGATGGGGGCTGGGGCTGAGGGGGCTGCTGGGGCAGCAGGGGCTTGGGGCCTGGGGGGCCAGGGCTCATGGGGTTGGCACTGCCAGGGCTGGGGGTGCAGGTGGTAGAGGGCTTTTGGGGTCTGGGGGTGAGATGGGGTGCTGAGGTAGCAAGGGGGTGCCATGGGGGCTGGAACAGCCAGCAGTAGGGAGCGGGGCGGGGCTGTGGGAGTGTGGGGCTGGGGGCCTTCCAGGGGCGGGGTGGGGCCATGGGGCTGGGGCTGCGGGGGCTGAGTCCCTTTTGGCAGACCTAGGCTTGCAAACCCTGCTATGAGAACCACCCCGTTAGGTCCAGCCCGCGGGCTCAGCCTTTGAAGTGCTGTTTTCTGTGCCAAGGGCAGCCTCGGCAGCCTGGCATTGTGGCCACTTGCAGGGCCCCTGAGCTGGCCTCCTTACTGCAGCGTGCCCAACCCCCTACGTCATGCCCCCACCCACGCCAATCTCCAGGCACGCCCCAGGCACCCCTCACAATCCCTGGGCTGGAGGCTGGACGACTGCTGAGCCCCCTGCCCAGGGAAGAGGTCCCCTGACCCCCAGACCAGGGCTGACCTGCAGGCCAGGTCTTCTGCAGAATGGAAACCGACCTGCCCTCTGATGTTTCCTTTATCATGTAAAGTCTAACATTGTTGCTATTTATATTTTTCTCCAAAATTATGTTAAACACACAAACAAGAGGAGTGCTAATAAACACACAGTACCGGTCTCCCCCACATGCTGGCCTGGGCAGGTGTTCTCGGGAAAGGCACGAGGGAGGAGCGGGTGGTGGCACTGCAGCCCGAGACGTGTCAGGATGACACCTGTCTGTCCCCGGGGTGGGGGCTTTCGGCCATACCTGAGTCTCAAAAGGAGTCTCAGCCGGCCACAGATGGGGTCCCCCTGAGCGTGGCTGCCTGCCCTGGCCTCCCTCCAGCCTGCAGGTCATCCAGCCTCCCTGGTCTGGCAGCTCCCCAAGCGGGTCCCAGAGGGGACACTCTGACCCCTTCACTGCCCGCAGTGACCTGGCAGGGCCTTGTCCCCTGTGCCTCAGGCAGCTGGGACCCTCCTGGGTGGTGTGGGCTGTGCACGGGGACTTGGGCGCCCACAGAGGGGCCACTGCAGCTTCCGTGGCCAGGGTGGACGTCCAGGCTTTTGCAGCCTGTTGACCTGAAGCTCAGTGGCCACCTAAGTTGGTCCTGTCGGTCCAAAACGGGGAAGGGCCCCAGGGAGCACCTGCAGTCGTCTGCACTCTTGTGAGCTCTTTTACCTGCTCTGCACGTTGCATCGTACATGCGAAACTCAATCGTATTTGGAAGCTTCTTGCCTTGGAAACAACATCCCGATGGCAACTTAAAAATATGTCCCAGCCTGTAAAGAGAAGCCTGGTGGCCAGTGTAAAAAGTAACAGCACATGGCTAAAGCGCTGTCGGGTGCTTCTTTCTCCTCTGCTGCACAAACAAGGTGCTCTGCGGGCTCACGTGACTTGAGGACAACAGAATGTTCCCAGGAGCAGGGAGCCCACCTCCCCACCCTGTGCCCCTTCCCCAGCGAGGGGGGTCCCGGCTCTCCCAGCCCCTGGGTCCCCTCGTGGTCAGCAGAGGTCAGCCACAGGGACCGACTCCTCTCCCAGCCACCCCAGGGCGACAGGGAACACAGCTACTCACCGCACAGTGCAACGGAGCTTTTACAAAACTGGAAAACCATTTAGTCATTTTAAAGTAACTTGTGGATAGTACCGCAAAGATGTGTAACATCTTATATAAAGCCTCCTTGGCTACTGGAAAGGAAGCGGTGCCAGACCTGGGAATGGCAGCTTCCACCCGATGTGTGAGCCGGAGAAAAGCTAGTTTGCTTCTCACTGCCTTGGGAGTCCCGATTTTGCTGGGAAAAGGCTGTTCTGTTTCTCTTCCTGCTATACACTGAGCCGTGCTGCAGCCAGGTTTCCTCAGAGCAGGAGGGGGCCGCTAAGCCCCTGGCCCCTGGGCTGGTGCCCGCAGGCTAAGGCGGGCCACAGTGTGACCATTTCCTGAGGTCTCCACGGGTCTTACAAAGACAAAAATCCAGAGTGGGCTATTTTTAAGATAACAATATCAAGTGGTTGTTTTAGATCTTAACTTGCTTTCTATTATTTGAACTTTGATCTCAGATGGTATTTTTTATTTTTAGGAGAGCACCTGGTTAGACAGGTGGCCCGGTTCCCTCCTGTCCCCCTGCATCCCCGCCACCTCCAAGGCGTGGGCAGCGGCCCTGAGGGCACAGTGTCCCTCCAGCACCCGCAGTGTCCCCCAGTGCCCGCAGTGTCCCCCAGCGCCTGCAGTGTCCTCCAGCACCCGCAGTGTCCTCCAGTGCCCGCAGTGTCCCTCCAGCACCCGCAGTGTCCCCCAGTGCCCACAGTGTCCCCCAGTGCCCGCAGTGTCCCCCAGCACCCGCAGTGTCCCTCCAGCACCCGCAGTGTCCCCCAGTGCCTGCAGTGTCCCCCAGTGCCTGCAGTGTCCCTCCAGTGCCCACAGTGTCCTCCAGTGCCCGCAGTGTCCCTCCAGCGCCCGCAGTGTCCCTCAGCACCTGCAGTGTCCTCCAGCACCTGCAGTGTCCTTCCAGCACCTGCAGTGTCCCTCAGCACCCGCAGTGTCCCTCAGCACCCGCAGTGTCCCTCTAGCACCCACAGTGTCCTTCCAGCACCTGCAGTGTCCTTCCAGCACCTGCAGTGTCCCTCAGCACCCGCAGTGTCCCTCACCACCTGCAGTGTCCCCCCCAGCACCCTCAATGTTCTCTCCAGAGCCCGCTGTGTCCGGCTGTGGGTGGCTCTGCAGAGGTGCAGCTGGGAACCCACAGGCCCTGCCCACCCCCTGCTGAACCCTTGTGCGGCCCCCGCCCCCCTCCACACTGTCCCTCTCACCAAGCTGTAGATAAGGTCAATGGACCACCAGCCTCCAGGAGCCGGGCAGGGCTCCACCCACGCCTCTGGGGCCCCCTCTGGGGTTTTGCCCGTGAAACCTGGGCCTCGGAACCAAGTTGGATTATAGGGTTTATTGTGCTGGAAGGGACAGATGGCAGACCAACCCCAAAATAGCTTTTCTGGAACAGTAACACATGGTAAATTGCATTAATTGAAATAACTGCTTCTTATGCCTTGGTAAAAACTGGCAAGAGCTCCAAGGGTCTCCTGCATGGCAAGTGTGCCCAGCTCCCTCAGCAGGAGGGCTCGGGGCCCTGGGCAGCCGGCTGGGCAGCTGGTCCCTGGTGCTAGGCTGCAGGCATTCTTGAGGTCCACAGCTGGCTGACCCGGGGCCACACTCACAGGGACACTGCAGGGAGGGCAGGTGGGCTGTCCTTGCAGCTTCCTCCTGGACTGAACTGCAAAGCCAGGCTAGGGGCTGGAGGGCAGGCTTTCCTCCAGGGTCTCCAGAATTTTCTCCCATGCTTCAAGGAGAATTTCTCTTGTTTGACAAGCACTTTCCTGTTTTCCCTCCTCTCTTTGCTCCATGAGCTTCATTGCCCCTCCTTTACGTGTGTTGAGTTGAACTTTTGCTTTTGCAAGCAATCAGTCTATGAGTTTGGATAGCTTCCCCTATTTTAATCTTCCAGGAATGTTTATGTGTCTCTTCTTCAGTCTTTCAACACCTGCGAGGAGGACCCGTGGGCTGCACCGTTGAGCTCGCGGGACACCAGACGCGCTCAGCTAGTAGTTTTTGTCCCAGACGCTATTCAGAGCACTTCTGCAATGTTCTCTTTGCTCCTCATAGCAAGCCCTTTTCTGCACACGAGACAGACTGGGTCATTTTCCCAGTGCCACGCAGCTCACAATTGGCACAACCAGACATCGAGTCCTGGCGGTCCCCCAGGACCGCCACTCTCCCTGCAGAGGGGATGTGGTGGCAGGCTGGTAAACACAGAGGGTCCGGGGCCGAGAGGAACAGGCTCTGTCACACAGGCCTCAGGGCACGGCTCGGCCCGCCTTTCCTGTCAAGCGCCCGGGTAACGACTGTGGAGGCTTTGGGAGCTCCTGCCCTGGTGGTGTGGAAGCAGCACGGACAAATTGTACGCGAGCGAGGCAGCTGGTTCCAGGACAACTTTATTTACAAGAGAAGGTGGTGGGCCGGGCTTGTTTAGTTGACTATGGGCTGTGCTAGGGACGGACAACAGTTCTGCCTAGGTAAGAGCAAGACATCTGATGTCAATCTTGGCGTCCAGGCAGCAAAGAGAGAGGAAGGCATTCCAGGGAGGTGGCACATGTGTGAGGAAAATGCACGTCCAGGAAGGACGCAAGAGCCGTGCACAATAGAAAACAAGTTTGGAGAGGAGGGTCCCTGCGTGTCTCAACAAAGAGCTTGTTATGCAGTAACTGCCTTCTCAGGGAGTTTATTTTATATTTTTATGGGCTTTTTGTTTTCCTCTGCAAACAGCTTATTTCTCTTTCTCTGGTACAACTTTGATATTTCCTCTTAATTAGTAGCATGGAAAATGTCTTCATATGCAATTTAATAGCAAAACAGGAATAAGGGGGCAGAGGAGAGGCTATTTCAAAGATCCTGGGGTCGAGCAAACTCGGGAGGGGGCGATGGGCAGGAGCTGGGCCTGGGGCGGGACGTGGCCACAGTCACTGCCCAGTGCTCCCGCCGGGCTCACCCCCGGCCTCTAGGCGCGCAAGCGTGGGACCGTCTCGGAGCCTCCCCGTGGGGCTGCAACCGGGGCACATCCTCGCCACAAGATCCCTCATCTGGACAAGTAGTTTCGTGGCAGCCGTGAGCTGGCAACAGCTGTGCCCCGTCAGGTGCCGGGCCAAAATGCAGATTTTTCAGGGGAAATCAAACAGCGCCAGGGGTGGTTACACCTGCGGCCCCCACCCAGGAAAACGGCGAGAGGCCCCAGGGCACCCCTCCCGCCCTGGGGGCACTGCCTTGCTCTCCATGCCAGGGGGGCCTCTTCACACCCCACAGCTGGAACTGCAGGGCCTGGGGCCTGGGCTGGGCGTTGCCCGGCTTCAGGGCCCCGAGTGGGGGCTCCACGGCTCTCCAGTGGATGGGGACACCCCAGACAGCGCCGGCAGGGACGGGGGTCGCGGCAGCCAGGGACGGGCTGACGGGAGGGCAAGGCGGAGGGCACCAGTGGGCCGGCCGGGAGCACAGGGAGGGCCCCGGAGCAGGAGGCGCCCTCCTGGAAGCGCAGGTGAGCCCCACCCGCGGGGAGGGAGCGGCACCTGCCTGCCAGGCCCCAGGCCTGTGCCCCCGTCGGGGCCATGGGGGCTCACAGCAGCTGCCCCCGCCCTGGTGCCCCTCTACCCAGGCAGCCGGCCGCCGGGAGCCGGGTGTGAGCTCCTGGAGCCGCGCGGGCCCGCGACGGTGGGGGGCGACAGGCCCGGGGACGCCCCGTGGCTCCGCCGCGCCTGGTCCTGGCCGCGGGGTGGGGGTGCCGGGCCGATGGGCGCCGCTCAGGGTTTCCCTTGTGGTCACCGGTGAGAGCTCGGCGGCGGCGAGGGGTGCGGGCTGGAGCCCACTCGTGTGCGCGCAGCTGTGACTGCCCCGCCGAACGAGGGACTCGTCCCCTGGGCGCCGGGAACGTCTTCTCGGGGCTTCCGCCTGCGCGCGCCGCGCCCGTGGGCTCTGTCCGCAGCGTCGCCGCCGGCTCCGCGCTGCCCGGAGGGCGAGAGAATAAAACCAGCCACGCTCAGAGGGGCGGCTTTGCCCGCGGTGCGCGGGGAGGCTCGGGGTGCAATCGGGGCTGGGGGTGCGCAGGCCCAGGCGCCGTGACCCCGACTGCAGGCCCCGCCCAGCCCCCCTCGCCGCCCTGGCGAGGTGCACGGCACGCCCCCCCATTTCGGGGGCCATTTGATCTGAGCCCCTGGTTCGGAGAGGCCCCTGGCACTTGAAGTTTATGCACAGAACCCGCCTCTGTGCCAGAGGCCGGCAGGGTGCCGGCCCCTCCCCCCCGCGGTCAGCAGGAGGGATGGCTGGGGGAAGGGGCGCCCCAGAAGAGCCAAGCTGGGGTCCTGCTGAGCTCAGCGCACCTTCTTGCAGGACCCGGAGGCCCCTGGCCTGCTTCCATCGCCCCCCACCCTTCCCCGGATCCCCTTCTTGTAGGAAGCCCACCCCAGGCGGCCGCAGCCCCGCCCTTTCACTGTTCTCTGTGACACTGTCTGTTCTACAGGTTATTTGTTCTGCCCCCAACCCCGAGGTTGGATTCCGAGGGGTTTATTACTCCTGAACTTCCATGCCCTCAACCGTAAATGCTTCTTACACACACGACCTCGCCTGGAGTCCCCGAGCCATGAGTGGCGGCAAGACGCGTGAGCCCGTCCTTAGAAGCTCAAATTGCTTAGGAAGGGGAAGAAAATTAAAAATCACACAAATAAGGAATGGTGACGTATGCACTTTGAAGCAAAAGTACGGGGTCGCTGTCCTAACCGGGCGGTCGGGAAGCCCCGTTTTCTCAGCGCGGAGGCTGACAGCGATAGGAGGCTGCGACCAGCCAGACCCTCGGGGTCTGCAGACGAGACGCAGCGCCTCGTGGTAGGTGACACCCTAAGGTGTCAGGAGAGGGAGGCAGCGGAAGGGCCAGCCACGAGCACTGCGCCCGTTAGAGGAAGGGCTAGTAATGAGCGCGGGCCCCAGGCCCCAGGGGTGGCATAAACCTCAACCACAGAAACAGCAATGTACCCGCAAAAGTCCCGCAAAGAAAGAAGAAATGGCACGGGGAAGCCTAAGTGTAATTTCCTTACATTTGTAGCAAGGAGTTAATAGATTATGTTAAACTCAAAATATCTAGCTTTAAAAGCCACAATGGGTCATTTGTCTTCTTATTATTGCATTTGAGAGGTCTTTATATATCCTGGATACATCTTTTATCAGATATGTGATTTACAAATATTTTCTCCCAGCCTGAGACTTGTCTTTTCTGTCTCTTCATAATTTCTTTTGAAGAGCAGATGTTTTATATTCTTATGAAGTCCAGTTGATGATGGTAGCAGCAACAAGGCAGAAACAACTCAAATGTCCATGAGGGTTAAATAAATCATAAACACATTACGGTTACATGTGCACAATTAAAAGCTATGCAACAATAAAAAGGATTGAGCTGTTGCTATACTCAGCAGCAAAGATGAATCTCAAATTATGTATGCTGAGTGAAAGAGGCCAAAAAGAGAGCACAGGTTGCATGGCTCCATTTACAGGAAACTCTGGAAAATGCAAACTGATCTACAGTGAGAGAAAGTGCCTGAGCCTTCGCCCGGGAAGGAAGGAAGCCCAGGAAAACAAGCCAGAGAGTCGCCCAGGGGCACCAGGGGCCTGTGTGGGCATTACCCGAATATGTGAGACTTCCCAGAGGGTGCGTTTAATACAAAGCTTCTCAGAGCTTCTCAGCCCAGGCCCTTTAAAGATATGCAGTTTACTGCATGCCAATTATGCTGCAATAAAGCTGATAAAATCATGATTCCATTAATATTTAGCATGTTTCAGTTTTTTAGCATGAATCTGGAACAATTTAATTGGTCTGCATTGTACCAAAGCATCCTTTTCAAATCTCAACAGCTGGAGAACTGCAAATGTAAGTATTCATTTCTCATATCCAAAAAAAAAAAAACTAAGAAAAAAACAGGATAAAATAAGTTAAAATGGTAAATCTTGAAATACTTAAAGAGTGACAATAAGTTGAATTTTGGGCCGCCAGTTCTAGTCTGTCCAGGACAATTGCCGAACGTGACAAATCTGCCCCTCCACGCACAGGGCGGACCCGTCCTTCCCTACACGTGGTGGCCCAACCTCCTGACCTAAGATCTCTACAGTCCAGAACTTTATGTCCATGGTTCTGCCCTGGAAGTCGTCCTTCCTTCAGTTCTTCCTTTTCCTGTCCCTTTCAGGCCAGGCTGGCCGTGGTTATGTTCATACAAACTTTGTAAAGCCCTTGTCGTCTTTGCATGCAGTTCAAGCAGATCAAAACCATCAGACGATAGAACTTTCCGCAGACCCTTCCGGGGTGACTGCATTTCTATCCTGACTACCACTGGAATGGCTGACTGGCTCCATGTTCAGCCACGTCTCTTTAGCCAAGGCCTATTCAGTTAAACTGTCACATGGAGCCCTGTCCTCTGGGAATTTACTTCCCAAAAGCTCAGCTGGTCCTTGAAAGAGCGATTCTGGCCATAGTGCCAGAGCATGCTATCTGGATAGGCCAAGAATTTCCCAAATTAAAATTTCTAGTTTCCTTGGGCTTAACAGTTCATCCTCAGTTCATCTCCTTCAGCTCTCATTTCACCACTAAGCTGCAAGAAGAAACCAGGCTATACCTTCCACACTCTGCTTGGAAATCTCCTTAACTAAATACCCAAGTTCATCGCTTTTAAGTTCTGCCTTCCACCCAACATCATGACTCAATTTCCCAAGTTCTCTGCCACTTTATAACAAGGATCATCTTTCTTCCAATTTCCAAAGGCAAATTCATCATTTGCTTCTAAGGCTTTACCATAAATACCTTCAGCATCCATATTTCTACCAACTTTCTGTTCATGACAAATTGTGTATTCCCTAAGACAATACAAACTTTCTCTAATGTTTTCACTGATTATTGCTCCCTCACAATTCTTCCAGCCTCTACCCATTAACCAATGCCAAAGCCATGTCTACATTTTCAGGTATCTGTAATAGCAGCACCCCACTTCTGGTACCAAAAACTGTTTTAATTTCCTAGCTGTCAAAATGAATACCACATAATGGGTTGGATTAAACAATGGAAATTTATTGGCTGATGGTTTGAGGCTAAGAGAAGTTCAAATTGAGGTGTCAGCAAGGTGATGCTTTCTCCCCAAAGACACAGGGCTGCCTTCCCGTGATCCTCGGTCCTTGGCCTTCTGGTCACATGGCAAATGCACATGGTATCTTCTCCTTTCGCTTCCAGGCCCTGTTGACTTCCAGCTTCTGGCTGCTCCTTGTGGCTTCTCTCTCTCTGGTCCTTCTCTGTGAGGCCTCCAGTAACAGGTTTAAGACCACTTGTAATTCACTTGGACCACAGCTTAACTGAGGTAACCTCATCAAAAAGTCCTATTTACAATGGGGTCACACAGTTATGTGAACACTGAGGAATCAGCATTGCAATGTTGAAATAGCCAAAGCAAATTCAGATCATAGCAAATCATCTGCTGTCATCATGGCTGCCAGGCCTGGAGGCCACCGGAGCTCGGCCAGGGAGTCCATGGTAGCTCCAGAGGAGACTGGGGTCAGCCACCCAGGGGCCTCCAGCACTCCACTGCTGTTCCTCATGTTTTATTAATTTTCAAAGAATATTTTTAGGAGCTAATATTGCTTTTGGTGAAGAATTACTTATCTGAAGATTAGTACTACTTTTAGTTCTCTTTCAGTTTCCTTTTATTTTTATAAAGTAAAATAATGTAAAATACCATGATGTTCCAACCCAGCTCAAACCTGAGATCAAAGAACACGCCAGGCACAAAGTTCCCATGAGTTTAATTTGGGACTTACTTATAGGCGTTGGCTCTTTCCTGATAGCAGCTGGGTGTGAGATGGGAATCGGTGGTCTGCAAAAAGCAAGAGGAAGTGGGAGAGCCTTAGATAGCAGAGCTTCGAGGCCTGGCCACTGAGAAGCCTCAGCTGTATCTCATGAAAGTGAATGACCAATACTAAGTAGGCTCAGTGACCTTCATGTCTGCTCTGGTCACATGGAGGCTCAAGGCTCCACCCTTTTCCCTAAGGGAAAGGGTCCCAGTCCTGGGCTGCCACAATGCACCCCAGTCCACCCCGACCACAAGGCAGACGTTGTATCCATATTCCACGGCAAGAGTACAAGGGACGACAGAGCACTAGGCATCCTCCCACCCACAGAGACAACAACGTCACAACATGATGCCACCATGGCCAAAAAATAGTAGGGCCATTCTGCTGACAACTAAGTAGACCTGTGAACTCAGTCCTAACAGCAAGGACTCCGCCTCGGGTCTCATGAGTGCTGAATTCCGCCAGGCCAGCAGGGCCGCACATGCACAGGGTCACGGTTCAAGGTGCAGGACGACGGCAGGTCCAGTGCACCCTCGGCTTCCCCACAGAAGCATGACCACATTTTCTCAACACGATCAAACTCAGTGATGGAGTTCTGACCCACAGACATCATCAGTTTAACAAAAATGTCTATTTTTAGATTTGTCCTTAAAAAAAGTAAGCCCCTCTAAGCCATCAACTTTTTTGTGCAATATTTTTCCCTCTAAAACTCTCATTTGCCAGATTATTGTTTATTTATTTCATACTTGGATCAGCTTAAAAAAACATAGATACTAACAAGCTGATTCTTTAGAGGGAGCATAAGAACAAAGTGACATATTCTAGAGCCATATCTTTTGTTTATACTCTCTAGATAGCAAAACAGTACTAACACATAGAAAACAGAGATTTACAATGTAATGAATAATTTATTTCTACCTAATGCAATTTCTATCATTTGGACTAAAAAAAGGCAATTTTAAAACATGTTTATCATGAACAATTGGCATTTCCTTGTCACAAGTATATTTGATCTAAAATAAGTACCCTGTCCAGCATTCTGTATTTCTTAAATGCTATTTGTACCAACAAGCTTGCGTTTTCAGGAATGAAAGGCCAATAAACTATCACAGGATAAGCTATTTTAAGCGACCCATTGAGGAGCAGCGTGGTCAAATTAAGGCAATAGCTATAAGCCTACCTGCACCTTTCTTATCTTCCTTGTCAGGAGAATTGAGAACAATTTTTACCCATATATATGAAAATATTATTACTCCATATGCTACCTAGTATGTGACAGGCACAAGTCTGCCATGTGTGTTTTTAAAAATGATAATAGAATCAGGAAAGAGAAAACCATATCCAAGCATTCTCCTTTCCTTTTCTAAGATACCCCATTCCAATTCTTCCTTAAATATAAATTCCCTTCTTGATTGATTTAACTTTTCACCTTAGCACATGCTGTAACAACCTTATGTACTTTGTGAGAGTATGGGCTTTTCATTAAGAATTTTCTAAAGTAAAAAAAATTGGAAGCTATGGAGTATTCTCAGCAGCTGTGATATTCTGCCAAATCCACCATAGAAATATTTTTAAAAAATCATATTTTACACAAATTAAAGGAAAACAAAGCCACAAGTCAGCAGTTTTCAACAAGACAAGGAATCAATCGTATTCTAGTTTGCCTTCAGGAGTTAGTAAAACCCCCAGGATAGCCCTTTCAGATGCCTTCAGATGCCGAATGATGAACTAAAGTAAATACATGAAGCTTAACATTCAACATTGTGGTTTAAAAGGTAGCATTTTTGATTTTCCATTCAGGCAATGTTAGTACAATCTTTGGGTGACTCTGCTACCCCAAGGGCTGAGGGTTCCCCAATCAGGGTGGCACATCGGCCAGGACCATGGCCAAGCTAACATACCCCAATGTCCAATGCTTGTGGCACAGGCAGGAGCAAACCAATTGTAACAGAGAAGCTAGGATTTAAGGGATAATTATGATTACTGAATTATTATTATATAGACTTTCCTTTTTTATGTTCTGGTATATTGGACAGAGGGAAATACCTGAGATCTCTGAACTGCAATTGAGCTGCCTTGCTCTCTAATAAGTGCACAGCCTTTATTTTGGGATTGTGAAAACCTTATGACTGACCCTCACCTGTACCCATTATCCAGTTTTTCAAATTTAGAGTCTGTGATCACTGAAGATACCCCTAATGTTTATTAATGAAAGGTCCTGGGTCAGCCCAGAACTGACCCACCCCAAGCTCACAGTTATCTTGATAACTGAAACTGGATCTAACCAGACTGAGTCCACCTGACACACGCAGTGGTTAGACTTTAACCTATGATTCACCTGTACCTCATCATAACACCAAGAAGTATGCCCGTCATCATATTGAGGCCACCATTTTCCTACGTACGTTCTGTGACTAAGCATGTAATCGATCTGTGCTTTTTCAATAATTAAATCATCTCTGATTACATCATCTGGGGCCATTGTGCTCATTATCCTAAAGCCTGCCCATCTTTTAATGCTATAAAACCATCGGAATCACTGCAGTTCAGAGAGACAGATTTTGGGCCAGTAGGCCATCTGCTCTCCTGTTACACACCTAGTAAGAAACTTTTTCTCTCTTTGAAATCCGTGTTTCAGGAATTGGTCATTTGAAGGCATGGGCAAAAGAATCCACCACCTTTGTCCAGCAAGCACTCTTACCACCTTGTCACCATTGTACATTGCTGCTCCCTTTTACAAAAAGAGATTTATTGTTTCCAACAGTTTCTAATTTAATGGGAGCAGGAGCAGCTGCAGGGCTACAAATGAGGCTGGTGGGGGCTGGATGTAACCACCATGCCTGTTGGTATTTGTCTTGGTCAACAAGTGTCTCCAAAAGGAGGAAATACTAAACTTCCCATCTGGGAATTCCTGATGGTCTCACAAGCAGTGGGGGCAACCAATTCAATAGGCTGAGCCCTTGATCTTGGGGTTCACTCCTATTCCTGCAAAGGAGCTAAGCCTACTTATAATTATGCCTAAGTCACCCCAGAGAATCTCTTTTGTTGCCCAGAGGGGGCTTCTCTCTCTAAGCCAACTTGGCAGGTGAACTCACTGCCCTCCCCCCTACAGGGGACATGACCCCCAGGGATGTAAATCTCCCTGGCAATATGGGATAGAACCCTCGGGATGAGCTGGGACCCAGCATCATGGGATCAAGAAAGCCTTCGCAACCCAAAGGGGAAGAGAGAAATGAGACAAAATAAAATTTCAGTGGCTGAGAGAATTCAAACAGAGTTGAGAGGTTATCCTGGAGGCTATGCTTTTGCATTATATATTATATCACTTTTTAGTTTATGGTGTATTGAAGTCGCTAGAGGGCAATACCTGAAACTGTTGAACTGTGTTCCATTAGCCTTGATTCTTTTTTTTTAAATACTAAAAAAAAAATCAAATAAACACAAGCATTTCTATTTTGATCATTCTTGAAGAGGATTGTGTAACTATACAGCTTTTACAATGGACTGTGTGATTGTGATAACTTTGTATCTGATGCTCCTTTTACCCAGCGTATGGACAGATGAGTAAAATAATGAGGATAAAAATTAACAAATAATGGGGTGGGGGTGATTAGGGATAAAAAAAATTGGGTAGATTGAAATGCTAGTAGTCAATGAGAGGGAGGGGGAAGGGTTATGGTATGTATGAGTTTTTTTCTTTTTATTATTTTTTCTGGAGTAATGCAAATATTCTAAAAATGATTATGGTGATGAATATATAACTATGTGACAATATTGAGAACCATTGATTGTATACTGTGGATGGACTGTATGTGCGTCAAGATTTATCAATAAAATGATTTTTTTTAAAAAAAGCATCTCCAATGCTTAGCACAAAACACAGCCTAATTCATTATGGCATTCTCTCTGCAGGATCAGCATTGCCCCTATGACTGTGCAATGGTGAGGAACCTGCTGGATTTTAAGATCCATAAGAAGATGAACTTCTGTTCTTGAACACCAAACATCAGGCAACAGGGATGGACAAAGTCTTACAGCATTTAGAATCAGTTCTTAGAATTCAGGTGGGGGTGATGTGGCTCCAGATGGATTGGCTATTGCCAGGTGTTTCCCCTCAGTGGGTAGCCCCAGGCAGGTTGTCTAGCCAGTCAGTACAAATAGTTAAAGAATCTCCTGACCATTCATACAGCCCTTAATTCAGCCCACTGACTGCTTTGCACAGTCCCAGTTTCCTACCACATAGTGTCCATGGGAGGTTGCATGGCTACTAATTCCACATAGGAAACTGGTCCTAAGTTTATCTTTGTGTTTAAAGGGCATTTGTTGAAAATACAGCACTGTAGCTGATAAGCTTTCCATTTTGTGAATGTGCTCATTTGTGCACTGCCAGAGTGAGGTTTAGTGGCAGGGCTCTGTGTCTACCCCTGTATGAGGATGGCTGTTCTTAATTTCACTGGGCATTTCTAAGTTAGTCCTTTAACTTGCAGTAAAGCATTAAAGGCAACACACAGTTGTTTTCTAAGGCTTCTTCCTAGAACTGAAGCCAAAAGCCAGTGGAAACTCACTTTGCCTGTTGCCTGTGCCACAAGGCCCACCAAAGCCAGTATCAGTGCTGGCCACATCTAATTCACAAGGCACATCTGGATCCACCCCCTCCACTCCTGTAAAGCCTGAGACAGTAAAAAAGCCCATTTGGCTTTTTTAAAAGCAGCCTCCTGGGAGGTATCTTGTTTCCCAGAGTTAGCTTTTCCTAATCAAAACATATGCAGGTTTTAACATTTGGGCTAAGTGAAGAACAATATCCCAACAATCCCAAGAACTTGACAGGGCAGCCAAAGCATTGCAATTTTTCATGATCAATTACCTATTCCAGACTCCCAAGATGAAACAACAAAGAGCTTGAGGCTTCTTTTAGTTCTGAAAAATAATTACTGATTAACATGACACATGATGAGTTACACTTTTCCACTGAGTCAAATCCTTTGTTAGGAGACTGTGGCAGATGATTGGGCCATATAAATAGCCTTGTGGGAGAATGATGGAAATGTTTTATTCTTCTTCCCAGGTGAAGACGAAACCATGCTGACTGTCCCTACTAAGGAAATACTAAAGAATTGGATGCTAATTCTTTGTAGTAAAGAGACACCTTCAGATGTGCCCTAATAAACCTTTGCCTCTTGGATGACTTGCTCCACAGTTCATCTGATACTACATTTGGTTGCCCATTAATATCCTCAATTTTAGTTCCAACAGCTATTAGATCCTTCCACATTTGTCTATGTGACACCCAGTTTGGACCATCATGTCTCCCCAGGATATGACTCATAGCTTGGGCTACAGCTCCCCTTCACCTTAGGTGGCCTGTCTCTCCCAGGTTTGCAATCGTCTGGGCAGTCTATGAGATGGGCCATCCAAAAGTGGGCTGAGAATGGGCACCAAAGTGGCATACTACTGATTGGGATCGGTATGTAGAATTGTCTCAATTCCTGCGGTGAAAGTTACACTGTCTGGCCCAATGACATTTGGTGTGTGAATTGCATGTTTCATCCCTATAGCCACTTAATTACATCTTGTAGTGTCAGTGGTGTTCCAGTGATGGGTCTTGGGGAAAATCCCCCTTGTTGGGTGACACCTCCTTATACTGGAATAAGAGCCAATCAAGTAGCAAATTTGCCTTTATTTTAGGGCTATCAAATATATGCATTGATGCAGAGAAGGATGGGTGGTGAGAGAGGACAATTTACTCATTTTATAACCTGAGAGCAGGACACTGTCTGCACCATTATCCTACAGTTGCAGTAGCCAATTTGATAAAAGTTCTTTAAGTTTTTGCCTATACTGAGTCCCAATCTCTCTCAATTCATAGGAAGTAAAATCTCTTATTGGAACATGTACTCTTTGTTCAGCAGGTGTGGTTGGGGCCATATCAGTGGCATCATCCCTGTCCATCTGGGGGCCCAGCTGGGCTGGGGCATGCCCTGACTTAACCTTACGTTGGACCAGAGGGCAAACAAATCTTTATTCCTCCTTCTCCAGGTCAGACTGGGGATCCTCATCATCTGAAGAAAAATCCACTGGGCCCCAAACTTTGGGATCCCAATTGTGGGAAGTTAGAATACATCTTACTTGAGCCTTAGGTAACTTCTGCCCCTTACCCTCAAGTATGACATACTTTCATCTACATTGCATCTACATACATGCAAATTTTCACCTACTTGGCATAGCCTCTCATTTAAAGCATCTTTCCACTCTGCTTGGGCTACCCGCATATACCTCTCTAACTTAAGTTCCTCCTCCATGTGGTGAACTGCCACTTTAGCCTTCAGGGCCTCTTCTGCAGCTGATCACACAGCCTCCAAAAGCAACCAGGCCACAGCTGTGGCAGCTTTTCTTGTTCTTACAAAATCCCAACTTCCCTGTGGCCTGTTGCAGGAGGGCTCTTGGTCTAGCTTGGGAGGTATAAGCATCTCAGTACCCTCTTGGGTGGTCCCCATTCATCTAAGAGAGCAGCCACCCTTCACCCATGGATGCTGCAGGCCCTTCCGGGATTCCCCCTGGGGATTTTCCCTTCCCAGCACTCATGCCTTTTCTGGCCAGTGGCTCTTTGGGCTCCTTGCTGGCTCGCCAAATGTTCCAGCACAGCCCAAGACCAAAGAACACACCAGGCAGAAAATTCCCATGAGTTTAATTCTGGACTTGTTTATGGCTCTTTCCTGACAGCAGCCAACTGGGAAATGGAAATCAGTGATCCACAAAATACAGGAGGAATGGGAGTGCCTTATACAGCAGAGCCTTGCAAGCTGGCCACAGAGAAGTCTCAGCTGAGACTTGAAAGTTGATGACCAGCAGTGATTAGGCTCAGTGACCTTCAAAGTCTGTGATCTAGTCATGTGGTCACTGCGAGCTCAAGTCCCTACCCTGTTCCCTAAGGGAGGGGGGTCCTCACCCCTGGGCTGCCACACATGTAAAATATAATCCCATTTTAATGAAGTTTAAAGATCTACCCTATCATTCAATCATTCCTGTATAAATATACATGAACTATTATATGTGTGTATATAAAAGTTTGAAACAATTTAAAAAATGAATGAGTTATTTCTTAGTAGTAGGTTAATTTTTAAAAAATTATATTTTAATCTTCTGAGTTTGTTTTTCAAGCTGCACCTCTTTTGTAAAGGAAAGGTAGGCTGTTCTGATGAGGAGGCAGTGGGGGTCCTCCAGCCCCTGTGTGAGGGGCGGGTGTGGGGCAGGCAGGGCCTGGGGTCAGGCGAGGACAGGGCCAGAGTTGGTTTTGTGGGACCCGGAAGGCTGCCTAAGGATGTGGGGCTCTTCTCAAGTGTCAAGCAGGAAAGTGTGAGGTTTTACATGAAAGGTCAGGACTGTGGAACTCTACAAGGTGGCTGCTCATAACAGAAGCTCAGTGATATGGAAACAATAATTGGGGGTGTGCTTGGTTCAAAGGGAAAAAGCAGCTCTTCCTGGGTCAAAGGGAGCCTGGGGAAACAAAAACGTGAGCCTGGGAGGAAGTTCCTGGGCGCCGCCAGGGACTCTGCGGCCCTGAAAGCCAGAGGCTGACGGCGAGGGGCGGGGTGCAGGGAGGAGCCCCAGAAAGGCAGCAGAATAAATCAGGCCATGCTGTGGGAGAACAGGACCCACTTGCCAGCTGGCCCCTTCACCCCACCCTGTCATGGACAGGTGCACGGCTGACCTGGCCCCTGGCTGCAGCCCTGAGGGTGGGGGCCCACCACTGGCTGCACTGCAGGACAGCCAGAGCCCACGAAGCTTTAGAGCAGCGTGTCTGCCCCGCGGGGCGCTTAGACCCAGGGCAGGGTGGGTGGCTGGAGGGGCTGCTGTGGGCTGCACAGCCCCACCCTCCCCCCACCCCCACCCCTGCCCCCGCATGGAAGGGGCCCAGCGGAGTATCCTGGAACTCCATCCTGGAACCCTCGGCCATGCACGCGACTCCCGTGCTGTGCCCCGTTTTTATCCAAACCCACACACGGCTCCCCTCGCCCCTCATCCCGGCAGGCCTGCCTCTTTAAAATCGGTGCTGGGAGGTGCCCAGAAAGTCCTGGTTTCTGTCCCGGGCAGGGGCCTGCGGGGCTGGGCTGGAGGCCGGCTGACTGCCTGCCTCGGCCTCTCTGCTGGTGGCCAGTGAAGCTGAGCACCTGGGCTGCTCTAAGGAGCTCTCTGCAGCAGCCCCCGGGGGTCCTCGGCTGCGGGGAGCTGGAGTCTGTTTTATTTTCTGAGGCTAGCACCCTCCAAGGTGGCCCTGCAACTCTCGTTCCCGTGGAAACACAGAGGCCCGAGCGTGACTTGAAAATGCAGTGGCAAGAAATGGCTCAAAAGAATGAGTGGCTGTAATTGGAAATCATTTGAGTCGAAGGGATATGAAAAAGGAGCTTTTTATTATTAATTCTATTCTTTTTGATCATTTGCAGCACATTTATTTTGACAGTGGCCTAAGATATTCACTTGAACCAGTTATAAACTGAGATAATCAATTTCTCAGAGATTATACTGATTAAGGAAATTATTCACTTACTATATTTTTCATCTCAGATATTTTTCAAATATCACTTAAGTCTGTTATGCTTAAAAAAAGTTGCTTTTAGCCCGGACGCACCATACATGTAAACCGATGGCACAAATGTCATGAATAGTGCCTGTAAGGACAAAATCTGACGTGTGACGGCAGCTGACCTCGTAAAGAAAAGCCGAGCTGTCAGCGTGGGTTCTCGGGGAGCTCCTTCACTCACTTACAGCATCTCTGTCACTTCATGGATTGAGAAATGACTGATGGCAACATTAATATAGAAAGTCTGTTAATATTAGAACAGCTTTCCGACCCTCCCCTGGGAAACTCTCCCCTCCTCAAAGTGGTGTAATTTGGAAGAAGGGTCTTGAGGACACAATACCTCTTAAACCACAAGCCCCTGGATGCGAAAACTGTTTTTTAGAGAATGAAATTAGTTTTATTGAGGTGCACTTTATATGCAGAAAATACCCTCATTTTCAGCGCACATTTCAGTGAGTTTTGAAAAATTGCTGTACCGTGTGACATCGCCAGTCAGGCCACAGGACATTGCGCGAGGAGGGGCCAGTGTGCCCGGAGCCCCGCGGCCGCGCCACCGTCCCCCTCCGGGATCCCACACCGTCCCCGCACCGCCATCCCCTCCCCGTCCCCACACCGTCCCCACACCGCACCGGGTCAGTCTCTGTCCTGTGGCGCCCACTGTTTGGCCGCATGCGCTCAGCAGATGCTTTGAGATCCGTCCACACTGCTGCATAGATGGGAAGTTGTTTCCTGTTGGTGTGTGTGTGAGTGTTTGAGTGTATGTGTGTGTGTGAGTGTGTGTGGGTGTATGTGAGTGTGTGAGTGTGTGTATGTGATTGTGTGTGTGAGAATGTGTGTGTATGTGTGTGTGTGAGTGTGTGTGTGAGTGTGTGTGTAAGTGTGTGTGTGCGTGTGTGTGGCTTGTGAGGATTCTCTTGTTTGAATCTGGCAGTTTCCGCATCTACCTGCTGAGGACAGACTTGTGGTGTGTAGAAGACGCTGCTCTCTACACGGGTGCGTGCGCTGCTGTGCACGCTCAGCTCTTACTTCTCTTGGGTAAACACCTGGGAAGCGTTTGGCCCGACACAGAGCGAGTGTGTATCTACCTTTATAAGAAACTGACAAGTGGCAGCGCAGTGTCCCATCCCCTGGCATGAGCAACTCGCAGCTCCGCGTGGCACCCACGAGGCCCGTCCAGGACGTACAGTCACCCGGTGGGTGCGGGGACGCGGTGGTGGGTGCGAGGACGCCGTGGTGGGTGCGAGGACGCCGTGGTGGGTGCGAGGACGCCGTGGTGGGTGCGAGGACGCCGTGGTGGGTGCGAGGACGCCGTGGTGGGTGCACGGCTGCACTGCGCTCTGTTCGGATCCGGGGCTCATTTTTAAAGTTGCGTTTGGGGGCTTACTCGAGAATTTTCAATCCTTTATGTTTTCTGGATGTAATTCTTCATCAGCTCTATGTATTACAAATGTCTTCTCCAGGCTCTAGCTTGCCTTTTCATTTTTTAAACAGTCTTGCAAACAACCAGGAGCTGTTAATTTTGATGAAAAAGGATTCTGTTTAATGCATAAAGCTTTGTCTCCCCCAAAGCTTTGATCTCCGAACAGAGCTTCTGACACAGAAGTGGGTGTGTAGTGAGTCTCTACGTTAACTCCGGGTTGAGAAGTCTGTTTCAAATGCTGACATTCCAGCATTCTTCCATCAAACTGTGCAAGGTTTTCAAAGCAGTCCTGGGAGGTGGCGGAAGTATCACAGCTCCCTTTGTATAGAAAAGCGCTCTGCGGACCGAACCTGGAGCCCCGGATATGAGGTGATGGAAGAGAAGGGGGCAGGGGCCGCAGGCGGGGAAAGGGGCCGCGGGGAGGGGGGGTGACAGGGGCCGCGGGGAGGGGTACAGGGGCCCCGGGGGGGGGTACAGGGGCTGCGGGGGGTGCAGGGGCTGCGGGGAGAGGATAGGGGCCACTGGGGGGTACAGGGCCCACAAGGTGCAGGGGCCTCTGGTCCACACCCTCCATAGGCCTGCCAGCTGTGCCCGAGTCTTTGGTTCTCCTCATTTGGCTTCTTCTCTTTTTCCACCTTCCCTCCCTCCCCCTCCCCCCTCCTCCCACCCTTGTCCCTTCAGCTACATTGTGTCCTTCATCCAGCTGCTTAGCTTTGCAGGGTTCCCTCCTTCCCCTTTCCTCTCTCTCTCTCTCTCTCTCTCTAAAAAAGAACACATACTTCATAATGAATCAAAGTCTGATTTTCTAGTTGTAGAGGAAAATGTATATTTGATGATGCCTCTTGGGTCTCCAGGTGGTGGGACGGCCAAAAGCTGAGACCAGGCACTCGGCAGCCCTCAGATGCCCAGGAGACACTGGGCAGGTTTTGGTGGAAGAGACGGAGGGTGTGTGTGTGTGTGGTTACACACACCTCACACCTTTGACCAGGTATGACATCAAACCACCCTGCAACAACGGAAAAGAGAAGTGATGGGCTCACAGGTGCTCAGCACTGCCAGGTTATTTAAACCGAGAACACACAAAGGCACCCCATAAAAGCACATTTCCCTACCCTTCCTGCTATCTTTTTCCAGTTTGGGAGGAGATCCACTCCCATCGTGGTCTAGAGAATGCCTCTGGTAAGTTGGTTTAATGGGGTTTTTTTGCAGATTTTATTGAGATATATTCATTTACCCTATCTTTCATCCAAATCATACGTCTCACAGTATCATCACTGAGTTGGTATCATTCTCACTTTTAGACCATTTTCATTGCTTCAAAGAGAAAACTATCAGATTAATACAAAAAAAGAGAGCCTTAAATACCCCATATCCCTTATCTCTCCCATCACTGACCCCTGGTATTGGTGTGAAATGCCAGTTACTGTTTGTACTGGTTTGGAATTGTTGTGCACCCCAGAAAAGCCACGTTCTTCAAAGATGCAACATGGAATCTAATTCAACATTGCTGGATTCAGTATTCAGAAATGCTGATGCAGTATTGCTGGGTGGAACATTTTTGATTGTTTCCATGGAGATGTGTCTCCACTCATTCAAGGTAGTTCCTTCCTGGAGTCCTTTAAGATGGAATCATTTTGAAAAAAGCTAGAGAACTCAACAGCCAGAGACCTTTGGAGAAGCAGAAGGAAAATGCTGCTGGGGAAGCCTGAAGAAGCCAGGAGAGAAAGCTAGCAGATGTCCCGCATGCCTTCCCAGCTGAGAGAGGTGTACCAGACGGCTTCGGCCTTTCCTGAGTGAAGGTAGCCTCTTGCTGGTGCCTTAATTTGGACATTTTCATGGCCTCAGAATTGTAAACTTGCAACTTAATAAATTCCCTTTTTAGAAGCCATTCTGTTTCTGGTATACTGCATCCCAGCAGCTTTGCTAAATAAAACACCATTGATGAAAGAATTTTAAAATATTATTGTTAGCTATAGTCTGTAGCTTGCAATAGATATTCTTCCCCGCATACCACTTGATTATTAACTCTTTGTACCAGGTTCATACATTTGTACCAGATCATGGAAGAACTTATTTAAATTTGTGTTATTAACCGATGACATGCATAGCTCTTAAGCACACTGTTCTAGTTTGCTAGCTGCCGGAATGCAATATACCAGAAACGGAATGGCTTTTAAAACAGGAATTTAATGAGTTGCTAGTTTACAGTTCTAAGGCCAAGAATATGTCCCAATTAAACCAAGTCTATAGAAATGTCCAATCAAAGGCATCTGGGGAAAGATACCTTGGTTCAAGAAGGCCGATGAAGTTCAGGGTTTCTCTCTCAAGTGAGAAGGCACATGGCGAACACAGTCAGGGCTTCTCTCTCGGCTGGAAAGGCACGTGGCAAGCACAGTGTCATCTTCTAATCTCTCTCCTGGCTTCCTGTTTCATGAAGCTCCCTGGGAGGCGTCTTCCTTCTTCATCTCCAAAGGCCGCTGGCTGGTGGACTCTGCTTCGTAGTGTTGCTCTCTCTGAATCTCTCATTCTCCAAAATGTTTCCTCTTTTATAGGACTTCAGAAACTAATCAAGACCCACTCAAATAGGTGGAGACACGTCATCCCCTAATCCAGTTTAACAATCATTCTTAACTAAATCACATCAACCAGGGAGATGATCCAATCACAGTTTCAAACATACAGTGTTGAATAGAGATCATTCTACCTTTATGAACTGGGATTTATATACTTCCTTTCAAACCAGCACACACACTTTTCAACCAAATTCACCTAAAGTACTGCACTGATCCTTATATTCCCGCTAACATTCTGAACATATTAGGCGACAGCTCCCCCTTCTCTAATTTCTGCCTGTTTCTGGGTACCTTCTATTCTACATTTTAAGACTCTGAGACTCCTGGGAGGATGGTGGATTAGGATAGATCAAGTTCATGCCTGCTCTAAGGAGCAGCTGGAGAAGGGACAGCAAAACAACGGGACAGCAGTTCCAGGGCGTAATTGACTGGGGAGGGTCTCCAGCACCACCCGGGGAGGCCCTGGCTGCGGAAGTAGAAGTGAGACACAGAAAGCCAGAGACTGCCCAGCAGGGCAAATGGCCTCGTGCACCCATTTCCAAACGGGGCCCAGAGTCCTCAGGAGTGCGCGGACGGGACATGGGGACAAGGACGAAAGCTGAGCTGCATTCTGTGAACATGCCACAGTCAGGAGCCCACGCAGCCTCCCCACCCCCACAACCTGTGACCCACCCTCCTGCGCTCCAGGCACCCCTGCCCCACCCCTCGCACCCCCCACCCAAGCCCCAAGCAACTCCACATCGACCCCCGCTGTGACCCATGACCAACCTCCACGCACACACGCCCAGCCCCCACACCCACCCATGCACACGTGCCCAGCCCCCCCGCCCCCCACATGCCCAGACCCCCTCCCCCCACATGCCCAGCCCCCCGCCCCCATGAACATGCACCTATCCCACTCAGCCCCTACCCCCTGTCCCCCTGTGCCCTGTGCACACGCACACCCACACCCTGATACCACGCACTCGTGTGCATCTGAGAACCACACACGCGTGCACACACTCTCCACCCTTGACCGGCCCCACACCCCCTGACATGTACATCTGCACCCCAACTCCCCAAACCTGAACCTGCCCTGAGCCCAGTCATGTGTCCGACCCCCATGGCACACCCCACGCCCTTCCACAAGCACAAAATCCTAGAGGATTTGGGGAAATCCACTTAAAAAGAAAAGCAGTAGTAACTATACTAATATCAGACAAAATAGCCTTTAAAGATAGCATAAGAGACAAAGAAGAACACTGTATGTTAATAAAAGATGGACACTATATAAAAATAAAAACTCACCGAGAAGAAATAACAATCTTAAATGTGTATGCTCCCAACCCAGGACTCCAAAGTACGTGATACAGACACTGGCAAAACCAAAGGGAGCAAGATGCTCCTTTTATCCAGGATATGGACAGATGAGTAAAAACATATGAATAAAAAAATAAGTAAATAAGTAAATAAATGAATAATAGTGGGGGGCAATAGGTAAAATAAATTGGGAAGCTGGAGATCCTACGGTCAATGAGAAGGAGGGGTAAGCTGTATGATACGTATGAATTTTATCTTTTTATTTATTTATTCTCTTTTTATTTCTTTTTCTGGAGTGATGCAAATTTTCAAATTTTCTAAAAAATGATCATGGTGATGAATACACAACTATGTGATGGTACTGTGAGCCACTGATTGTACACCATGTATGGAATGTATTTGTGGGAAGATTTCTCAATAAAAATATTTTAAAAAACATTGAAGGGAGTGATACATTTCAAGAATAATAGTGGGAGACTTCAATACACCACTCTCCTCTATAGAGAGAACAACCAGACAGAGGGTCAGCATGGAAACAGAGAACCGAAACCATCTGATAACCGAATCAGACCTCACAGACATACATAGATCATTACACCAAAAAACATCAGCACGTACATTCTTTTCTAGCACACATGGGCTATTCTCCAGGATAGATCATGTGATGGGACACAAAACAGGTCTTTATAAATTGAAAAAGAATAAAATTATTCATAGTACTTTCTCTGATCACAATGGAATGAAGCTGGAAATCAATAATCAGGAATGAGACAAAGATGCCCTCTGTCACTACCTAACCCTAACCCTAACCCTAACCCTAACCCCTAAACCCTAAACCCTAAACCCTAAACCCTAACCCTAACCTAACCCTAACCCCTAACCCCTAACCCCTAAACCCTAACCCTAACCCTAACCTTAACCCTAACATTGTCCTAGAAGTCAGGCAGGAAAAGAAAAATAAATAAATAAATAAATAAATAAAACACATCCAAATCAGAAAGGAAGGAGTAAAACTTTCAATATTTGCAGATGATGTGATTCTATACTTGGAAAATCCTGAGAAATCCATGACAAAGCTTCTTGAGCTAATAAACAAATTCAGCAAAGTGGCAGGATATAAGATTAATGTGCAAAAAGCAGTAATGTTTCTATACACAACCAATGAGCTAACTGAAGAGACAACTAAGGAAAAAATTCCATTCAAAACAGCAGCTAAAATAATCAAGTATCTAGGAATAAACTGTAAAGGACCTGTACTCAGAAAACTACATAACATTGCTAAAAGAAATCAAAGATCTAAACAGGTGGAAAGACTTGCCCTGCTCATCGATAGGAAGGTTAAATGTCGTTAAGATGTCAAATCTACCCAAATTGGTCTACAGATTCAAGGCAGTACCAATCAAAATCCCGACAATCTGCTTTGAAGACAGGAAAGAGACCTCGAATAACCAAAAATACACTACAGAAGAATAACAAAGTCAGAGTACTGACACTTCATGATTCTAAAACATAAAAGTGACAGTGGTCATAACAGCATGGTACAGTATGTGTGAGGATGTGTCAATAAAAATATTTTTAAAAAATACCATGGTACTGACACAAAGATAGACATACTGGCCAATGGAATAGAGTTGAGGGTGCAGAAACAGACCCCCAAATCTATGGTCAGCTGATCTCTGACAAGGCCCCCAAATCCACTGAACTGGGACAAAAAGTCTTTTCAATAAATAGGCATGGGAGAACTGGATATCAATGGTCAAGAATGAAAGAGGACCCTTACCTTACACCCTATAGAAAAATTAATTCAAAGTGGATCAAAGAACCAGTACCATAAAACTCCTAGAAGAGAATGTAGGGAAACATCTTCAAGACCTAGTAATAGGAGGTAGCTTCCTAAATTTACACCCAAAGCACAAGCAACAACAAAAAAATGGATAAATGGGAACTCCTCAAAATCAAATGCTTTTGCACCTCAAGAGACTTTGTCAAAAAGGTGAAAAGGCAGTCAATTCAATGGGATAAAATATTTGGAAACCACATTTCCCAAAAAGGTTTCATATCTTGTATATATAAAGAAATCATACAACTCAACAACAAAAGAACAAACCACCAGATTATAAAATGGGCTAAAGTTATGAATAGACATTTTTCCAGAGAGCAAATACAGATGGCTAAAAAGCACATGAAACAATGCCCATTTTCATTAGCTATCAGGGAAATGCAGATCAAGGCTATATGAGATACCACCTCACACCTATAAGCATGGCTTCTGTTAAATAAACAGGAAACTACAAATGTTGGAGAGGGTGTGGGGAAGTTGGGACACTTACGCACTGCTGGTGGGAATGTATAATGGTACAGCCACTATGGAAGATAGTCTGGCGGTTCCTCAGAAAATGAAATATCAAGTTGTCCTATAAACCCGGCAATACTACTACTCAATATTTACCCAGAAAGGCGGAAAGCAGTGACACAAACAGACATTTTCACACTGATGTTCATAGCAGCATTATTCACAATTGCCAAAAGATGGAAACAATCCATGAGTCCATCAAGTGGGCAAGTGGATAAACAAAATGTAGTATATATATAGGATGGAATATTATACACCCCAGTAAGACAAAATGACAGTCCAGAAGCATATGACAACATGGATGAACCCTGAGGACATGATGCTGAAGGAAATAAGCCAGAAAAAAAGGGTAGATACTGTATAATTTTGCTTTTATGATCTTAGTAAAGGTAAACTCAAAGGCTTATAATATAGAATATAAGGGACCTAGAGATACACTGAAGCTTGAGATGGGTGAATGTTTAGCTAACGAGGTGGAACTTAAATGTAAGAGAATGGATAGAAGTGAAGGCAGTTCACTAGTGGGTCTATAAGTAATATTACTGTATTGAAAGTGAACATGATTGAAAGGGGTTGTATAGACCCATGTGTCCCACTGCTTAACACTAGAAATATAAATAAGTTCTTGAATGAACTACTTCAGAGGTATGAATCTTGTACAAAGAGCAAATAATATCAGGGTATAGAGGGAGACTACTTTTGCAGCTATGGGCTGTGTTTAACAGGAAGATATCAACACTACCACAGCAATACCAGGGGGAAGGAATGGGGGAAAGGCCAAGAGTTAAGGGGAAGTTTGTATTTTCTATTTGGTGAGGGTGTGCTTGTCAGTTATTTTTCTCTTGGGAGCAATGAAATGAGTCTAAAATTGAGAGTGCTGATGATTATACAACTAAGTAAGGATAACCTGAGACATGGATTGTTGACTATTGACACTGTCCATGATGCACAATGAATGGAGGTGACTGAAGGATACTGTCTGAGTTTGTAAAAGCTGTCAGAATGCAATATATCAGAAATGGAACCACTTTTAAAAAGGGAAATTTATTAAATTGCAAGTTTACAGTTCTAAGGCCATGAAAATGTCCAAACTAAGGCATCCAGGGAAAGGTACTGTGTTGTCAGAGTTCTCTAGAGAAACAGAAACAAAAGGAGAGATCTATAAACATGAGATTTATAAAGGTGTCTCACACAACCTTCGGAATGGAAGAGTCCAAAATCTGTAGGGCAGGCTGTGAAGCTTGCAGCTCCGATGAAAGGTCTGGACGAACTCCACAGGAGAGGCTCACTGGCTGAAGAAGCAGTGAAAGAGTCTTTTCTTCCTTAAAAGCCTACATTGATTAGAGTATCTTGTTGTGGGAGACATGCCTTAGTTAACCACAGATGTAATCAGCCACAGATGCAATCAACCAACTGATGACATAATACACCAGCCTTCTGGTTTGTCTATCAACCAGCCACGAAGTATCCTTGCAGCAATCGTCAGGCCAGTGCTTGCCTGACCAGACAACTGGGCATCATCATTTGGCCAAGTTGACACCAGAACCTACCATCACAAATACCTAAATTCAAGAGAGGCCGATGGGTCCGGGACACATCTGTTCACTGGAAAGGCACATGGTGACGTCTGCTAGCTTCCTCTTCTCGTTTCACAGGGCTTCCCAGGGTGTTTTCCTTCTACATCTTCAAAAATCTTTGGCTCTGTGGGCTCTGTCAGTATCTCCAAAACGGTTCCCTCTTAAAGGGCCCCAGTAAGCAGCCCCACCTTGAATGGGTGGAGACACATCTCCATGTAAACCATTTAATCAAAAGTTACCAGCCGCAATTGGATGGGTTACTTCTCCACGGGAACAATAAACAAGATCTCACCCAGCAATATTGAACGAGGATTAAAGAGCATGGCTTTTCTGGGGTGCACCACAGTTTCAAACCAACACAGATATACTGACTGAGAAGTAGAATGGTGAACTGTGGTGTGTACATATGATTAGATATTGTGCTGCTACGGGAAAGGACTGTAGTCGTGAGGCATGCAATGATGTGAATGAACCTGGGGGACATAATGTGATGCAAAGTAAACCAGAAACTAATGAGAAAATATTATATGGTCTCGTTTAGAAAATACTTATAAGAAAATTGGGGCCTAGATTGTAAGCCTTTATAGCAGTCACTTTGGTCTGGAGCTGCAACTGTTACTTCTAGATTTTGAGTATATATGTATAACTCTGGAACTCTGGGTGCCTGTGTGACATCTAAACTCAGAGTAGGAGTTCTGCAGCTCTGAAAGCCAGCATTGCCACATACAACCACTGTTAAAGAAACCGACAGAGAGATGCACCTTTAATAAGAGATGAAGACAAATCCGATCACGCCAGGACTAAGGTAAAGCAGAATACAGGGGCAAGGAGGGCGTCGTCTACTGTTTTTAGAACTTCACCTACTCTATGAGACCAAAGGAAGAGAGGTTTATTTTGTCCAAAACCTAAATCTTCTGTAGCACATAATCTAATTCAACCTATCTGGATACCTCATTTAAATCACCCAAATACTTGGAGCCCAGAACGGGAACGAGGTCTTGTAATTCTGTATAGCTTAAGGTAATACCTGGATACATGCCAGAGTATGTTGTGCAGATAATTAAAAAGAATTAGCAAAGGCCCTTGGAGAATGAGGGAAAACCCTGATACTGTCTCAAACATTAAGGACTCCCAAGTCACTAAGGCCAAGCCCTTGATCTTGAAGCTTGCTCTTGTGAAGCTTATTTATGTAGTGGATAACTAAGCCTGCCAATAGTTATGCCTAAGCATTACTTCCAGAGGACCTCTTTCGTTGCTCAGATGTGGCCTCTCTCTCTCTAAGTCCAACTCTGCAAGAGGAATCGTTATCTCCCCCCCTACGTGGGACATGACATCCAAGGGCGAAAGTCTCCCTGGTGATATGGGACATGACTCCCAGGGATGAGCCTGGCCCTGGTACCATGGGATGGACAATGGCTCCCTGACCAAAAGGGAGAAAAGAATTGTAACAAAATAAGGTATCAGTGGTTGAGAGTTAAAATAGTGTTGAGAGGCAATTCTGGAGGCTACTCGTAAGCAAATTTCAACTAGGTATTTCTATTTACCATTGTTTGCCAAACTCTAACCCAAATCATTCCTGCCAACCCTAAAGAACACCTAGGACTCTATCTGAGCTCGTACAAAGGCTCCAGGCACTATGATTACCTTCCAGAAACTTACAAACTCCAGATGGTTCCTAGGCCAGATAAGTTCTAAAACTCAGAGGGTCAGCCTCTCCAAAACATCAGCTAGTTCCATCCCCCTATCCCACATTACCGATAGCCCCTTCCAACATGAAAAAGTTAGAATGGGCATTGCCCATATACCCCTAAAGATTGGGAGAAGGATCAAAGGAGAAGTGGGAATTACCACAGAGAAGATAGGATTTAACAAATGAGTGTGACTGCTGAATCATTATATTGCTATTTCTTTTAATCGTCGTGTCTTGGAGCAGCTAACAGGAGAAACCTAAAATTGTGGCACTGTAACCCATTCCAGACTCTGAAATCTGTTCTATAACTAATTATTGTAGTGTTTTGAAATTTACTCCTTTTTTATATATGCTATTTTTCACAATGAGAAAGACTCTGAGTTTACATATTCTACTTACTTCCTATTAGTGAAATCATACAATAGCTATCCTTTTGTGTCTGACGTTTCACTCAGCCTTACGCCCTCAAGGTTCCTTCATGTTGTCATATGCTTCAGGACCTCATTGCTTCTTACTGCTGCATGACATTTCATCATATGTATAGACCTTATTTTGTTTATCCATTCATCTGTTGATGGACACTTGGGGTTGTTTCCATCTTTTGGTAGTTGTGAACAATGCCACTATGATCATTGGTGTGCAAATCTCTGTTCACATGCCTGCTTTCAGCTCTTCTGGGTATATTCCTAGGAGCAGGATTGCTGGGTCATTGGACTACTCTATACTTAGCTTCCTGAGGAATCATCAAACTGTCCTCCATAGCATCTGCACCATGTTACATTCCCACCAGCAGTGAATAAGTATTTCTGTTTCTTCACATCCTCTCCAATACTTGCAGTTTCCTGTTTGTTTAATAGCTGCCATTCTTACAGGTGTGAGATGACATTTCATTGTGGTTTTGATTTGCATTCCCATAATAGCAATGAAGATGAACATTTTTCATGTGCTTTTTATCCATTTGTATATCCTCTTTGGAGAAATGTCTATTCATATTTTTGTCCATTTATAATCTGCCCAATTATAAAACCCTTACATTGTAAGATTTCTTTATATATACTGGATGTCAAACACTTATCAGATATACAGTTACCGAATATTCTTTCCCATTGAGTTGGCTGCTTTTTCACCCTTTTGACAAAGTCCAATGAAACACAGAACTGTTCAATTTTGAGGAGTTCCCACTTATCTTGTTTTTTTCTTTCGTTGGATGGGGTTTGGGTGTAGAGGTCCATCACTGGCTAGCTGAATGCCGGAACTGCTGCTCTGATTGTTTTCTGTCTGTCCTCCAGTCGCTTCCTGGTGGAGTGAGTTCTGCTGTCCTGTTCCAGCATCTCCCTGGACGTTCGAGAAGAGTAGAGAGCAGACAGCTGGTGAGAGCGCACACTTGTGGGTGTGTAGCACACAGGAGCGCCCACAGGTGGTGTTCCTAAGACTGGACCCCTAGACTCTCTATGGACTAATCAGACTTGAATGGTCAGGATCGATGGTTCTGGCAATCTTTTATTCCAGCACAAATGGTCCAAAAGAGCAGAGGAGACCTCACCACGGTCCACCTGCCGGGAAGGCCGACCAGTCGGGTCAGGGTCGGGCGATGGCAGCTCCCGTACCCCACACTGCAGTCAGGCGCAAAGACGCGCACGGATTTTAACTCAAATACAGCTCTCGCTTCAGGCAACCTTCAAAATGTGCAGGAAACAATCAGTTCCATTTCAGCCATTCATGATTTTACTTGTTCTTTTTCTAGGTTTTTTCCAATGAAAAAGTGCTCATCTTTAGATGGGTCTTTACTCGTTTTCTTACATGACTAGTGAAGGGTGTTTTGGCTTTTGGGGGACTGTTTATGTCTCCCCCCACCGCCAACGAAAAAGAACTCTCTGGGAGTATCCAAACACCTGCATCCTGTTATACTGTATTCCAGGTACCAGGTACCAGGATGGGCTTTGGCTCGGCTCCAAGCAGCCGTGATTCACACAGGCTCCTGATGGGGTGGAGGTGGGGGAGTCTGAGTGCTGTGTGCCTCTTTTAAGATTTCTTTTATAATGCATACTTATTTTTTTTTCCTTTTAAAACACTTTTTTTATTAATTAAAAAAAGAATTAACAAAACAATTAGAAATCATTCCAATCTACATGTACAATCAGTAATTCTTAATAACATCACATAGTTGCATATTCATCATTTCTTAGTACATTTGCATCGATTTAGAGAAAGAAATAAAAAGACAACAGAATAAGAATTAAAACATTAATAGAAAGAAAAAAAAAACCCTATACCTCACATGCAGCTTCATTCAGTGTTTTAACATAATTGCATTACAATTGGGTAGTATTGTGCTGTCCATTTCTGAGTTTTTATATCCAGTCCCGTTGTACAGTCTGTATCCCTTCAGCTCCAATTACCCCTTCTCTCTCTTTTTTTTTTTTAATTAACGGAAAAAAAGAAATTAACCCAACATTTAGAAATCATACCATTCTACATATGAAATCAGTAATTCTTAACATCATCACATAGATGCATGATCATCAATTCTTAGTACATTTGCATCGGTTTAGAAGAACTAGCAACATAACCGAAAAAGATATAGAATGTTAATATAGTGACAAAAATAAAAGTAATAATAGTAAAGTCAAAACAAAACAAAACAAAAACCAATAGCTCAGATGCAGCTTCATTCAGTGTTTTAACAAGATTGCTTTACAATTAGGTATTATTGTGCTGTCCATTTTTGAGGTTTTGTATCTAGTCCTGTTGCACAGTCCGTATCCCTTCAACTCCAATTGCCCATTATCTTACCCTGTTTCTACCTCCTGCTGGACTCTGTTACCAATGACATATTCCAAATTTATTCTCGAATGTCTGTTCACATCAGTGGGACCATACAGTATTTGTCCTTTAGTTTTTGGCTAGACTCACTCAGCATAATGTTCTCTAGGTCCATCCATGTTATTACATGCTTCATAAGTTTATCCTGTCTTAAAGCTGCATAATATTCCATCGTATGTATATACCACAGCTTGTTTAGCCATTCTTCTGTTGATGGAGATTTAGGCTGTTTCCATCTCTTTGCAATTGTAAATAACGCTGCTATAAACATTGGTGTGCAAATGTCCATTTGTGTCTTTGCCCTTAAGTCCTTTGAGTAGATTCCCAGCAATGGTATTGCTGGGTCGTATGGCAATTCTATATTCAGCTTTTTGAGGAACCGCCAAACTGCCTTCCACAGTGGTTGCACCTTTTGACATTCCCACCAACAGTGGATAAGTGTGCCTCTTTCTCCGCATCCTCTCCAGCACTTGTCATTTTCTGTTTTGTTGATAATGGCCATTCTGGTGGGTGTGAGATGATATCTCATTGTGGTTTTGATTTGCATTTCTCTAATGGCCAGGGACATTGAGCATCTCTTCATGTGCCTTTTGGCCATTTGTTTTTCCTCTTCTGATAGGTGTCTGTTCAAGTCTTTTTCCCATTTTGTAATTGGGTTGGCTGTCTTTTTGTTGTTGAGATGAACAATCTCTTTATAAATTCTGGATACTAGACCTTTATCTGATATATCATTTCCAAATATTGTCTCCCATTGTGTAGGCTGTCTTTCTACTTTCTTGATGAAGTTCTTTGATGCACAAAAGTGTTTAATTTTGAGGAGCTCCCATTTATTTATTTCCTTCTTCAGTGTTCTTGCTTTAGGTTTAAGGTCCATAAAACCTCCTCCAGTTGTAAGATCCATAAGATATCTCCCTACATTTTCCTCTAACTGTTTTATGGTCTTAGACCTAATGTTTAGATCTTTGATCCATTTTGAGTTAACTTTTGTATAGGGTGTGAGAGATGGGTCTTCTTTCATTCTTTTGCATATGGATATCCAGTTCTCTAGGCACCATTTATTGAAGAGACTGTTCTGTCCCAGGTGAGTTGGCTTGACTGCCTTATCAAAGATCAAATGTCCATAGATGAGAGGGTCTATATCTGAGCACTCTATTCGATTCCATTGGTTGATATATCTATCTTTATGCCAATACCATGCTGTTTTGACCACTGTGGCTTCATAATATGCCTTAAAGTCCGGCATCGCTAGACCTCCAGCTTCGTTTTTTTTCCTCAAGATGTTTTTAGCAATTCGGGGCATCCTGCCCTTCCAGATAAATTTGCTTATTGGTTTTTCTATTTCTGAAAAATAAGTTGTTGGGATTTTGATTGGTATTGCATTGAATCTGTAAATCAATTTAGGTAGGATTGACATCTTAACTATATTTAGTCTTCCAATCCATGAACACGGTATGCCCTTCCATCTATTTAGGTCTTCTGTGATTTCTTTTAACAGTTTTTTGTAGTTTTCTTTATATAGGTTTTTTGTCTCTTTAGTTAAATTTATTCCTAGGTATTTTATTCTTTTAGTTGCAATTGTAAATGGGATTCGTTTCTTGATTTCCCCCTCAGCTTGTTCATTACTAGTGTATAGAAATGCTACAGATTTTTGAATGTTGATCTTGTAACCTGCTACTTTGCTGTACTCATTTATTAGCTCTAGTAGTTTCGTTGTGGATTTTTCCGGGTTTTCGACGTATAGTATCATATCGTCTGCAAACAGTGATAGTTTTAAGTCTTCCTTTCCAATTTTGATGCCTTGTATTTCTTTTTCTTGTCTAATTGCTCTGGCTAGAACCTCCAACACAATGTTGAATAATAGTGGTGATAGTGGACATCCTTGTCTTGTTCCTGATCTTAGGGGGAAAGTTTTCAATTTTTCCCCATTGAGGATGATATTAGCTGTGGGTTTTTCATATATTCCCTCTATCATTTTAAGGAAGTTCCTTTGTATTCCTATCTTTTGAAGTGTTTTCAACAGGAAAGGATGTTGAATCTTGTCAAATGCCTTCTCTGCATCAATTGAGATGATCATGTGATTTTTCTGCTTTGATTTGTTGATATGGTGTATTACATTAATTGATTTTCTTATGTTGAACCATCCTTGCATACCTGGGATGAATCCTACTTGGTCATGATGTATAATTCTTTTAATGTGTTGTTGGATGCGATTTGCTAGAATTTTATTGAGGATTTTTGCATCTGTATTCATTAGAGAGATTGGTCTGTAGTTTTCTTTTTTTGTAATATCTTTGCCTGGTTTTGGTATGAGGGTGATGTTGGCTTCATAGAATGAATTAGGTAGTTTTCCCTCCGCTTCGATTTTTTTGAAGAGTTTGAGGAGAATTGGTACTAATTCTTTCTGGAACGTTTGGTAGAATTCACATGTGAAGCCATCTGGTCCTGGACTTTTCTTTTTAGGAAGCTTTTGAATGACTAATTCAATTTCTTTACTTGTGATTGGTTTGTTGAGGTCATCTATGTCTTCTTGAGTCAAAGTTGGTTGTTCATGTCTTTCCAGGAACCCGTCCATTTCATCTAAATTGTTGTATTTATTGGTGTAAAGTTGTTCATAGTATCCTGTTATTACCTCTTTTATTTCTGTGAGGTCAGTAGTTATGTCTCCTCTTCCATTTCTGATCTTATTTATTTGCATCCTCTCTCTTCTTCTTTTTGTCAATCTTGATAAGGGCCCATCAATCTTATTGATTTTCTCATAGAACCAACTTCTGGTCTTATTGATTTTCTCTATTGTTTTCATGTTTTCAATTTCATTTATTTCTGCTCTGATCTTTGTTATTTCTTTCCTTTTGCTTGCTTTGGGATTAATTTGCTGTTCTTTCTCCAGTTCTTCCAAGTGAACAGTTAATTCCTGCATTTTTGCCTTTTCTTCTTTTCTGATATAGGCATTTAGGGCAATAAATTTCCCTCTTAGCACTGCCTTTGCTGCATCCCATAAGTTTTGATATGTTGTGTTTTCATTTTCATTTGCCTCGAGGTATTTACTAATTTCTCTTGCAATTTCTTCTTTGACCCACTCGTTGTTTAAGAGTGTGTTGTTGAGCCTCCACGTATTTGTGAATTTTCTGGCATTCCGCCTATTATTGATTTCCAACTTCATTCCTTTATGATCCGAGAAAGTGTTGTGTATGATTTCAATCTTTTTAAATTTGTTGAGACTTGCTTTGTGACCCAGCATATGGTCTATCTTTGAGAATGATCCATGAGCACTTGAGAAAAAGGTGTATCCTGCTGTTGTGGGATTTAATGTCCTATAAATGTCTGTTAAGTCTAGCTCATTTATAGTAATATTCAGATTCTCTATTTCTTTATTGATCCTCTGTCTAGATGTTCTGTCCATTGATGAGAGTGGGGAATTGAACTCTCCAACTATTATGGTATTTGTGTCTATTTCCTTTTTCAGTGTTTGCAGTGTATTCCTCACGTATTTTGGGGCATTCTGGTTCGGTGCGTAAATATTTATGATTGTTATGTCTTCTTGTTTAATTGTTCCTTTTATTAGTATATAGTGTCCTTCTTTGTCTCTTTTAACTGTTTTACATTTGAAGTCTAACTTGTTGGATATTAGTATAGCCACTCCTGCTCTTTTCTGGTTGTTATTTGCATGAAATATCTTTTCCCAACCTTTCACTTTCAACCTATGTTTATCTTTGGGTCTAAGATGTGTTTCCTGTAGACAGCATATAGAAGGATCCTGTTTTTTAATCCATTCTGCCATTCTATGTCTTTTGATTGGGGAATTCAGTCCATTAACATTTAGTGTTATTATTGTTTGGATAATATTTTCCTCTACCATTTTGCCTTTTGTATTATATATATCATATCTGACTTTCCTTCTTTCTACACTCTTCTCCATACCTCTCTCTTCTGTCTTTTCGGTTCTGACTCTAGTGCTCCCTTTAGTATTTCTTGCAGAGCTGGTCTCTTTGTCACAAATTCTCTCAGTGACTTTTTGTCTGAGAATGTTTTAATTTCTCCCTCAATTTGAAGGACAATTTTGCTGGATATAGGAGTCTTGGTTGGCAGTTTTTCTCTTTTAGTAATTTAAATATATCATTCCACTGTCTTCTTGCCTCCATGGTTTCTGCTGAGAAATCTACACATAGTCTTATTGGGTTTCCCTTGTATGTGATGGATTGTTTTTCTCTTGCTGCTTTCAAGATCCTCTCTTTCTCTTTGACCTCTGACATTCTAACTAGTAAGTGTCTTGGAGAACGCCTATTTGGGTCTAATCTCTTTGGGGTGCGCTGCACTTCTTGGATCTGTAATTTTAGGTCTTTCATAAGAGTTGGGAAATTTTCAGTGAAAATTTCTTCCATTAGTTTTTCTCCTCCTTTTCCCTTCTCTTCTCCTTCTGGGACACCCACAACACGTATATTTGTGCAGTTCATATTGTCCTTGAGTTCCCTGATACCCTGTTCAAATTTTTCCATTCTTTTCCCGATAGTTTCTGTTTGTTTTTGGAATTCAGATGTTCCATCCTCCAAATCACTAATTCTATCTTCTGTCTCTTTGAATCTATCATTGTAGGTATCCATTGTTTTTTCTATCTTTTCTACTTTGTCCTTCACTTCCATAAGTTCTGTGATTTGTTTTTTCAGTTTTTCTATTTCTTCTTTATGTTCAGCCCATGTCTTCTTCATGTCCTCCCTCAATTTATCGATTTCGTTTTTGAAGAGGTTTTCCATTTCTGTTCGTATATTCAGCATTAGTTGTCTCAGCTCCTGTATCTCATTTGAACTATTGGTTTGTTCCTTTGACTGGGCCATATTTTCAATTATTTGAGCGTGATCCGTTATCTTCTGTTGGTGTCTGCGCATTTAGACAGATTTCCCTGGGTATTGGATCCAAAAGTTAGGAAGATTTTCCTGTGAAATCTTTGGGTTCTGTTTTTCTTATCCTGCCCAGTAGGTGGCGCTCGTGGCACACGTTTGTCTGCGGGTCCCACCAGTAAAAGGTGCTGTGGGACCTTTAACTTTGGAAAACTCTCGCCGTGTGGGAGGTTAGCTAGCCGAAGCGGCTTGGAAGAGTTCTAGCCGGCCCAGGGACTGAACGCAGGGAGGGTTGCTGGCCGCCGCAGCCCGGGAAAGCGCCCGTCTGAATTTCCTAGTCAGCCCGGGCGACAAGCGTGGCGGGAGGGCGCCAGCGGCAGCGGCCCGCCCGGGAGAGTGCACGTTCCTGGGGAGTCACGGGTTTGGAAGGGGCCTCCCCCACCCGTCACCGTTCTCTGCAGCCTGGGGATTTCCGATCCAATTCTCTCAGTTGGTCCGGGGGGGGCCGCACGTGGTGTGGGCGCCAGCCACCGCGGTTTGAGGGGACCGCCTCTCCAATTCTCCCAGCCGGCCCGGGAAGGGGGAAGGGAGTTACTCTGGCCCGGGAAGGGGGAAGAGAGCGCCACCCGCGCGCCTCGGCGATCTCACCCAAGCGGCTTCTCTCAGCCAGCCAGCTGTTCCAGGATGGGGTACGCTGTCTTTTTTATCTCTGTTGTGGCTTTGGGCGCTGTTCTGTATCGTTTCTACTCCCCTAGTAGCTGTCCTGGAGAAGAAACTAAGATCCGCGCGTCTTACTAAGCCGTCATCTTCTCCGGAAGTCTATAATGCATACTTATAATCTCTACTTTATAAAATTGGTGATCTCTGTTCTCTTACAGTCAGATAGCATAAAAAAAAAATGACGAGATTCCATGAGGGCTCTGTTAGCCCCTTGAAGAGTCAAATGGCAAAAACTAAAATAGAAATGTCACGAATTGATTCAGTGTGAAGACTTGGTTTTGCTGTCATTATATAGCCCCAATTTTATCAGTTTTCAAAAGGATGGTACAATTGTGCTAATAAATTAGTGCTCATTGTAATTCAGGATGAAATTCACTTTATTACACTTAAAAGTTAGTGTTTTTTGAGCCCAATAGTAAGTGAACCTCTTCTGTTGCTGATTACATCTGCAGTCGGCTAGGAGGGGTGCCTGCTGCAGTGGATGGTGTTTGACTTAATTGGCTGGTGCTTAAATGAGATAACGTAGCACAGCCCAAGCAGCTCAGCATTCCTCATCTCAGCACTCGCAGCTCAGCCCAGGCCTTTGGAGATGCAGAAAGGAATCACCCCAGGGAAGGTTGTTGGAACCCAGGGGCCTGGAGAGAAGACCAGCAGAGACCATCCTGTGCCTTCCCACGTAAGAAAGAACCTCAGTGGAAAGTTAGCTGCCTTTCCTCTGAAGAACCAACAAAATAAACCCCCTTTTATTAAAAGCCAGTCTGTCTCTGGTGTGTCGCATTCCCGCAGCTCGCAAACTAGAACAGCACCAAACGAGGATGGGCCTTAATCCAGTTTAACTGAAGTCTCTGTAAGCCAAGGAAGTTGGGAATAAGAAGAGAAGCCGTAGCAAGAACGGGAAGTAGAAGCCAATGGGACCTGGAACACAAAGGAGAAGACCCTGCTGTGTGCATCGCCATGTGACAAAAAAGCCGGAAACCACGCGTTCCATCATCCAGCCATAAAAATGCCACAGTCTTCAGGGAGAAAACATTACGGTGCCTGTGCCTCAGTTTTGCACTTTTTAGACTTAAAATCATGAGCTTGTAAATTCCCTTTGTTTAAGCCAACCCACTGTATGGTGTTTTTTTATTAGCAGCCAGAAAACAATCACAGATGGATTTCAAGGGAGTAATAGGTGATCCACATTAATATTAGTAGACTTCAACACACCATTATCAATGATGTATAGACCACTGAGACAGAAGTTCAATAAGGAAAAAGGGAATTTGAACCATAATACAAACCAACTAGCCCTAGTAGACATACATTGAACACTTCATTCAACAACAGCAAAGCACAGATTTTTTTCAAGTGGGCACAGATTATTCTCTAGGACAGTCCATACATTAGGTCACAAAACAAGTCTCAACTTTTAAAAAACTGAAATTATACAAAGTATCTTCTCTGACCACAATTGAATGAAACTAGAAATCAATTACAGAGAGAGAAGTGGAAATTTTTCAAATGTGTGAAACTAAACAATACATTTTCAAAAATGGATCAAAGAAGAACTGCAAGGGAAATTAGGAAATATCTTGAGAAGAATGAAAATGAGAACACAACAGACCAACACTTATGGGAAGCAGCTAAGGCAGTGCTCAGAGGGAAATTTATAGCTCTAAATTCTTGTATTAAAAAAGAAAGATGTACAACCTCCAGATGGGTCCCTGGTCCAGATAAGTCCTGAAACCTAGCCCAGCCTCTCCAGAACATCAGCTAGTTCCATTTCCCTACCCCATATTAGTGACAGACCCTTCCAATTTGAAAATTTTTCCAATATGAAAAAGTTAGAATGGCCATAGCCCAAACACTCCTAAAGAGAGGGGTGGAAAGATCAAAGGTGATGGTGGAGTTATACAGAGAAGATAGGATTTAACAAATGAATATGAATGCTGAATCATTAAATTGATATCTCTTTTAGTCTCCAGTATTTTAGAGAAGCTAGAAGTAAAAACCTAAAATTGTGGAATTGTAACCCATGTCAAACTCTGAAATATGTTCTACACCTAATTGTGGTACTGTGCTTTGAAATTTATAGCTTTTTTGCATATATGTTATTTTTCATAAAAAAGAAGGAAAAGAGTTGATTGTGATGATTAAAAAATATTTATTCCTTTTAGCCTCCTATATTCTGGAGCAGCTAGAAGGAAAAACCTGAGAGGATAATATGGTAGCCCGTGACAAATTCTGGGATCTGTCCTGTAACCACTTGTTGAAGAGTACTTTGAAAACTGTTGCTTTTTTCTTTCTTTGCTTTGTATATATGTTATACCATACAATAAAAAAGTTAAAAAAAAGACCTCTAATCAGTAACTTACCCTTAAACATGGAGTAACTAGAAAAAGAAAAGAAAACCAGAACCTCAGTGGGAGAGGAAGAAAATACTTGAATGAGTTAAGTGAAACAGAGAATAGGAAAACATTCAATAGAACCTAAAGTTGGCTGTTTAAAAAGAACAATAAAATAAAAAATCTTTAGCTAGACTAACAAAGAAAAAAGAGAAAGGAAACAAATAACAGAAATCAGAAAGGATTTTTGTTAATATTATTAGTATTAAATACTAATATTTTAATCAATATTACTGACACAAATAACAAGTCAGAAATGATTTCTGTTAACACCACCAGTATTAAATACTAGTATTTTTAATCAGTGACCTTGCAGAAATAAGGATTACAAGATGATACTATGAAAAATTGCATGCCAGCAAATTAGATGAACTAGATGAAATGGATAAATTCCTAGATGCATTAAAACTATATAAACTGGGTCAAGAATAAATAGAAGATGTCAATAGCCACTAAAATTGAATCAATAATCAAAAAAACTTCCTAACAATGTGAAGTCCAGGACCAAACCGCTTCACTGGTGAATTTTATCAAACATTGAAAAAGATTAACACTAATCCTTCTCAAACTCGTCAAAGTTTGAGACAAACAAAGCCAAAAAGAAATGTCAAAAAAGAAAAGAATATTTCTTTTTTTCCTTCTGAATATAGATGCAAAAATCCCTGACAAAATCTAACAAACCAAATCCCAATGTGCATAAAAGGATTATACATCATGACCAAGCAGGATAACTCTGAGTAATTCAAGGATAGTTCAACATAAGAAAACTAATCAGTGTAACACACCACATTAATAGAATGAAAGCTAAAAACAGCCTGATCATCTCAAGTAATGCAGAAAAGGCATCTAACAAAATCCAATATCTTTTTTTGATAAAAACACTCTGGAAAATAGGAAAAACATTTCCTCAACATGTTAACAGGCATGTATTAAAAACCCACAGGAAACGTCACATTCCACAGTGAAAGACTGAACAATTTCCCCCTAAGATCAAGAACAAGACAAAGAGGCTGCTCCATGACGGCTATTCTACATTGTGCTGGAAGTTCTGGCCAGAGCAATGTAGCAAGAAGAAATAAAAAGCATCCAAATTGGAGAGGAAGAAGTAAGAATGTCCCTATTTGCAGATGAGACAATCTTATATAGAGAAAATACTAGATAATCTATAAGGAATCTGCAAGGACTAATAAATGATTCTGCCAATTTGCAGAGTACTGGATCAATATGGAATAATCAATGGTGTTTCTGTATATGAACAATTAATAATCTGAAAAATAAATCAAGAAAACAATTTAATTTACAATATCAACTAAAAGAATAAAATATCCAGGAATAAATTTAACTAAGGAGGTAAAGGACATGTGTGCAGAAAATTACAAATCATTACTGAAAGGAGTTAAAGAAAAACTACATAAACAGAAAGATAAACCACACTCATAGATTGGAAGACTTAGTATCATTAGGATGTCAGTACTACCCAAAGCACTTTACAGAATTAACACACTCCAAATCAAACTTCCAACAGCTTTCTTTTCAGAAATGATAGAGCTAAACATTAAATTTATATGGAAGTGGAAGGGGCCCTGAGTAGGGAAAAAATCTTGAAAAAGAACAAATTTGGAGGACTCGCACTTCCTAATTTCAAAACTTATTGCAAAGCTACAATAGTCAAAACAGTATGGAGTTGGCCAAAAGACACACGTATAGACCAATGCAATAGAACTGGGAGTGCAGAAACAAAACCACACAACTGTGGCCAGCTGACTTTTGACAAGAGGTCCAAATCCATTCAATGTAGAAAGAAGAGTCTTTTTAACAAATGGTGCTGGGGAAACTGGATATCCATATGCAAAAGAAGGAAAACGAGACCTTACTCCATACTATACACAAAAATTAACCCAAAGTAGATCAGTGTCCTAAGTATAAGATCTAAACCTATAAAACTCTTAGAAGAAAACAGAGAAATATTTCAGGACAAGTAGTAGGCAACGGATTCTTAGACTTTACACTGAAAGACTGAGCAATAAAAGAAAGAATAGGCAAACTGGACATCATCAAAACTAAGAACTTTTTTTGTACCAAAGGACATTATCAGGAATGTGAGACAACTAACAGATGAGAGAAAAAATGTGTAGACCATGTGTCTGATAAATGTTGAATATCCAGAATATATAAAGAACTCTTACACCTCAATAATAAAAGGACAAACAAACCAATTAAAAAGTGGGCAAAGGAAAAAAAAGTGGGCAAAGGACCTGAATAAATATCTCTCTAAAACAGATACGCAAATGAACAAAAATCATATGAAAAGATGCTCAACATCATGAGCCATTATGGAAACAAATCAAAACAAAGAGGTACCACATCACAACAACAACCAACAGGAGACATCTGAAAATATGACATTTTACAAAAGTGCTCATGCAACTGTGGGGAATCATGAGTCCAAATTCCACAGGGCAGGCTGTGAGCTGACAGCTCCCAGGAAGGTCTTCAAGGAATCCCCCAGGAGAGGCTGGCTGGCTGAAGTAGGGAGAGCAATCCTCTTTTCTGACATCTCATTTAAAGCCTTCAGCTGGTAGTATTAATACTATTAATTGTGGAAAACACTCCCCTTGGCAAGTGCAGATGTAATCAGCCATGGATGCAATTAATGTGCTGATGATTTAAAAACCAGATTTCTGGTTTATCGACGAGCCATGAAACGTCCTTGCAGTAGCAGTGAGGCCAGTGCTTGCTTAACCGGACAATGGGGCATCATCAATGGGGCATCATCAACTGACCATGTTGACACATGAACCTAATCTTGTTAACAGTCCATCCCTTGTCAACTTGGCAGCTGTACACGTCACCTTAAATCACACTAAATCTCCAAATAGAACACAATAGCAGACTTATTTTTTGTCTAACGACACTCGACTGTCCTGCGGACAACCGGACATGTACTAACTCTCTTCAGACCAGGGGCAAGTCCTAGGGTGATGTTAACTTTTAAACTTGATATTCTATACCTTAAACACTGTGACATGAACAATACTACTTAGGTCACGTGATAAACTTGATATTCTATACCTTAAACACTGTGGCATGAACAACACTGCTTACGTCACGTGATAAACTTGATATTCTATACCTTAAACACTGTGACATGAACAACACTGCTTACGTCACGTGATAAACTTGATATTCTATACCTTAAACACTGTGACATGAACAATACTGCTTACGTCATGTGATAAACTTGATATTCTATACCTTAAACACTGTGGCATGAACAACACTACTTAGGTCACGTGATAAACTTGATATTCTATACCTTAAACACTGTGGCATGAACAACACTGCTTACGTCACGTGATAAACTTGATATTCTATACCTTAAACGCTGTGACATGAACAACACTGCTTACGTCATGTGATAAACTTGATATTCTATACCTTAAACACTGTGACATGAACAACACTGCTTACGTCATGTGATAAACTTGATATTCTATACCTTAAACGCTGTGACATGAACAACACTGCTTATGTCGTGTGATAAACTTGATATTCTATACCTTAAACACTGTGGCATGAGCAATACTACTTACGTCATGTGATAAACTTGATATTCTATACCTTAAACACTGTGACATGAACAACACTGCTTACGTCATGTGATAAGGGGATAAGACAGAGAAAAAAACAAGGATATTTGCTTTATGTACAAATATAAACATACCCGTAACAAAACCAGGAATAACTATTCATACCATGAAAGTCCTCATTTCTGTAACTGGTCATGTGGTCACAGTTCATGTTTATCACTACCTTCTTCCACTGCCCATTCCATGTTCCTTTTACCCCAGCAAGGACTTCAGCTGGCTGTGGTTTTTCACCTGGCAGGGTGACCTAAATCTTCATTCCTGAAGTTTCTGGGCCATTGGTAGTCCTACCTGGATTGGGTTGTTGTAATTTTCCATTGACTTTAATCACAGGGCATGGTAGCACTAACAGATGTCCTAGGGGATCTCTTGTATTCTAGAAAAACTCATGCTTACCTCCGCTGTGTGGCTGCAGTCTTATTAACTCTTTTTTGTTTTTTAATTTTAATTAATAAAATCCATCAACATACAAACACGAACATTCTTAACATATGAACATTTCTTTCTTGGTGTACAATCAATGGCTCACAATATTATCACATAGTTGCATGATCATTTCTCAGAACATTTACATCACTCCAGAAATAGAAATAAAAAGAAAAACCTCATACATACCATACCCCTTACCCCTCCCACTCATTGACCATTAGTATTTCCCTCTACCCAATTTATTTTAACATTTGTTCCCCCTATTATTTATTTATTTTTAATCCATATGTTTTATTCATCTGTCCATACTGTAGATAAAAGGAGCATCAGAATAAGGTTTTCACAATCACACAGTCACTCTGCAAAAGCTACATCATTATACTATCATCTTAAAGAAACAAGGCTGCTGGAACACAGCTCTACAGTTTCAGGCAGTTCCCTCCAGCCTCTCTAATACACCTTAAACTAAAAATGGGATATCTGTATAATGCATTAGAATAACCTCCAGGATAATTTCTCGACTCTGTTTGGAATCTCTCAGCCACTGACACTTTATTTTGTCTCATTTCTCTCTTCCCCTTTTGGTCGAGAAGGTTTTCTCAATCCCTTGGTGCTGAGTCCTAGCTCATTCTAGGATTTCTGTCCCACGTTGCCAGGAAGGTTTACACCCCTGGGAGTCATGTCCCTCATAGGGAGGGGGATGGCAGTGAGTCTGCTTGCCGTGTTGGTTCTATTTATTCTTGATAGTCAGGATTAATCACCCCAGGAGTGATCCCCATCTTTGTCTGTTGATTCAGAGGCATGAGAAGCCCAAAATGGCCAGGTGCCATTCTCAGCTTCTAGTTCAACGAAATCATTGCTGTGTTTCCTGGTGGGAATATCCCACTCTTTGGAAGTAAAACCTACAGAACAGCAGAGCTGAAGGCTGCAGGGACAGGGAGCAAATGTTTCCTGGTGGATCACTAGGAGTGACAGTGAGTAGTGCGCCCCATTTCCACCCCATTTCCTGGACCCGCGAATCCTGGCTGTGGGAGAAACAGCACCATACAGCGGATGCTGATTCACAGCACACACAGCCTCCGGGAGAACATCACCCCAGCCCTGCAACATTGCCACCTAGTTGGCACCATAATTGGGTCTTTAAAAGGCCATTCTACCATTCCATCAACCCAGCTGCCCCTGTATGACGGGGAACATGGTAAGTCCAGAGAATTCCATGATCATGTGCAGACTCCTGCACTGCATCTGCTGGGAAGTGGGTTCCCTGATCAGAAGAGTGCCATGTGGAATACCATGATGGCGGATAAGGCATTCCATATCTATGGATGGTAGTTTTGGCAGAAGAACTGTGTGCAGGGAAAGAAACCCATATCTGGAGTATGTGTCTATTCCAACTAGAAGAAATCACTGCCTCTTCCATGATTGAAGTGGTCCAATATAAATCAATGTGCCACCAGCTAGCAGGCTGATCACCTTGGAGAATGGTGCCATACCGGGGGCTGAGTGTGGGTCTCTGCTGTTGGCAGATTGGACACTCGGCAGTGGCTGTGGCCAGGTCAGCCTTGGTGAGTGGAAGTCCATGTTGCTGAGCCCATGCATAACCTCCATCCCTACCACCATGACCACTTTGTTCATGAGCCCATTGGGCAATAACAGGAGTTGCTGGGGAAAGAGGCTGACTGGTATCCACAGAACAGGTCGTCTTATCATTAAAACCTTCCTCTGCTGAAGTCACCCTCTGTGAGCATTCACATGGGACACAAATATCTTCATGTTCTTTGCCCACTCAGAAAGGTCTATCCACATCAACAATTTTCTACTCATGCTTCTTCTAAGTCCCTGACCACCCAGCCAAACCATTAGCAATAGCTCATGAGTCAGTACACAGATGCACCTCTGGCCAGTTTTCCTTCCAAGCAAAATGAACAACCAGGTGCACTGCTCGAAGTTCTGCCCACTGGGAGGATTTCCCCTCACCACTGTCCTTCAAGGACACCCCAGAAAGGGGTTGTAATGCTGCAGCTGGCACTTTCGGGTGGTACCTACATATCATGCTCAACCATCTGTAAACCAGGCCCGAGTTTTCTCTTCCTCAGTCAATTCACTGTAAGGAACTCCCCAAGAGGCCATAGCTCTGGTCTGGGAAAGAGAAGGTAAGTGACAGGAGTGGAGACCATGGGCATTTGAGCCACTTCCTCATGTAACCTACGTGTGCCTTCAGGACCTGCTCTGGCTCTGTCTCGTATATACCATTTCCACTTTACAATAGAGTGCTGCTGTGCACGCCCAGCTTTATGGCTTGGTGGGTCAGACAACACCCAGCTCATGATAGGCAACTCAGGTCTCACGGTAACTTGGTGGCCCATGGTTAAGCGTTGAGTCCCTACTAAGGTCCAGTAGCAGACCAAAAGTTGTTTCTCAAAAGGAAAGTTTTTTCTGAAAAACAAAAACAAAAACAAAAACAACTGCTTACCAGCAGAGCATAGTAAGGCTTTGCTCCAAAATCCTAAGGGTCTGCATTGTGATTCTCCTACTGGGGCCTGCCAAAGGCTCCAGACAGCATCTCCATTTGCCACTGACACTCCCAGCACCATTGGATCTGCTGGATCATATGGTCCAAGGGGCAGAGCAGCTTGTACAGCAGCCTGGACCTGTCGCAGAGCCTCTTGTGCCAGACCCCACTCAACACTAGCAGATTTCCTTGTTCCTCAGTAAATGGGCTGGAGTAACACACCTGAATGGGGAATATGTTGTCTCCAAAATCCAAAAAGGCCAAATCAGCATTGTGCCTCTTTTTTAGTCGTAGAAGGGGCCAGATGTAACAGTTTATCTTCACCTCAGGAGGGATATCTTGACATATGCCCCACAACACTGGACACCTAGTAACTTCACTGAGGTGCAAGGCCCCTGTATTTTTGTTGGATTTATCTCCCATCTTCTGACACACAAATACCTTACCAATAAGTCTAGAGTAGTTGCTACTTCTTGATCACTAGGTCCAATCAATATTATATCATCAATATAATGGATCAGTGTGATGTCTTGTGGGAGGGAGAAATGATCAAAGTCCCTGCGGACAAGATTATGACATAGAGCTGGAGAGTTGATATACACTTGAGGTAGGACAGTGAAAGTATCCTGCTGACCTTGCCAGATGAAAGCAAACTGTTTCTGGTAGTCCTTACTAACAGCTACTGAGAAAAAAAGCATTTTCCAGATCAATAGCTGCTTACCAGGTATCAGGGGATGCATTGACTTGCTCAAGCAATGATACCAATGATCTGGAACAGCAGCTGCAATTGGAGTTACCACCTGGTTGAGCTTATGATAATCCACTGTCATCCTTCAAGACCCATCTGTTTTCTGTACATGCCAAATAGGAGAGTTGAATGGGGATGTGGTGGGAATCACCACCCCTGCATCCTTCAAGTCAAGAGTGGCAGTAATCTCTGCAATCCCTCCGGGAATCTGTTATTGCTTCTGATTCACTATTTTGCTAGGTAGGGGCAGTTCTAATGGCTTCCACTTGGCCTTTCCCACCAAAATAGCCCTCACTACACGAGTTAGAGAGCCAGTGTGGGGATTCTCCCAGTTACTCAGTTTATCTATTCCAATTATACATTCTGGAACTGGGGAAATAACTACAGAATGGGTCTGGGGCCCCACTGGACCCACTGTGAGACGGACTTGAGCTAAAACTTCATTGATCACCTGACCTCCATAAGCCCCCACTCTGACTGGTGGACCAGAGTGATGTGTTGGGTCCCCTAGAATTAATGTCACTTCTGAACCAGTGTCTAATAATCCCCGAAATATCTCATCATTTTCTTTTCCCCAATGCACAGTTACCCTGGTAAAAGGCCATCGGTCTCCTTGGGGAAGGCTTGGAGGAAGATTAACATACAGATTTGTGGCGGTGTAACAGGTTTCTCCCCCAAAGGGACATGGTCTCTCCCTCATTCAAAGGGCTCTGGGTTTGTAACTTGTTTCAAGTCCGGGAATTGATTAAGGGGCCGTGACTCTGCTTTTGTAATTCAGGTTAGACTTCTGTTCAATTGACATGCAACTCTTCTGCTTATACAGCTCAAACAAGAATTTAGTAGACTGCCCTTCTATTTTACTTCCAGGTACCTGATGATCCACTAGCCAATGTCACACATCTTTGTGAGTCACATTATTTTGACTGCTGCTTTGAGTCTGCTGTCCATTATGGTGGCCACACCCACCTCGTCTATGGCAATGAACTGTTGCCAACCTGGCTTCTGCCAACTCGGGATCCTGTCATCCCCATTGCGTTTAAGGATTCCAGCTCAGTAACAGCAGTTCCCACAGTAATATCTGACCTACAGAGAAGTGCAACCACAGAGCTCTTCAGAGATGATGGTGCTAGTCTGACAACTTTATTCTTTAAAGTCTTGGTAAAAGGTGCATCCTCTGGACATTCCTGGGGTGTAAGAGCAGGCTTTCCATGATAAACCCACTCTAACATTCCCATCTCTCAGAGCCCCTGGATCCCCTCATGTACCTTATACTAGGGCAGTTCTGGCATTTCAACCTCAGGTAATGTCGGCCACCTTTTTTTTTTTAACTTTTTTTATTAATTAAAAAAAATTAACAAACAAAACATTTAGAAATCATTCCATTCTACATATATAGTCAGTAATTCTTAATATCATCACATAGTTGTATATTCATCATTTCTTAGTACATTTGCATTGATTTAGAAAAAGAAATAAAAAGACAACAGAAAAAGAAATAAAATGATAATAGAGAAAAAAAAACTATACGTATTATACCTCTTACCCCTCACTTTCATTTACCACTATTTCAAACTGAATTTATTTTATTTGTTCCCCCTATTATTTATTTTTATTCCATATGTTCTACTCTTCTGTTGATATAGTAGCTAAAAGGAGCATCAGACATAAGGTTTTCACATTCACAGAGTCTCATTGTGAAAGCTATATCATTGTTCAATCATCATCAAGAAACATGGCTACTGGAACACTGCACTACATTTTCAGACAATTCCCTCCAGCCTCTCCACTACCTCTTGAACAAGGTGATATCTACTTAATGCGTAAGAATAACCTCCAGGATAACCTCTCGACTCTGTTTGGAATCTCTCAGCCATTGACACTTTGTCTCATTTTACTCTTCCCCCTTTTGGTCGAGAAGTTCCTCTCAATCCCTTGATGTTAATTCTCAGCTCATTCAAGGGTTTTTCTCAGTCCTTTGATGCTGAGTCTCAGCTTATTCCAGGATCTTTGTCCCACGTTGCCAGGAAGGTCCACACCCCTGGGAGTCATGTCCCATGCAGAGAGGGGGAGGGTGGTGAGACTGCTCATCATATTGGCTGGAGAGAGGGGCCACATCTGAGCAACAAAAGAGGCTCTCTTGGGGGTGACTCTTAGGCCTAAATTTTAAGTAGACTTGACCTATCTTTTGTGGGGTTAAGTTTCATGTGAACAAACCCTAAGACTGGGGGTTCAGCCTATAGCTTTGGTTGTCCACACTGCTTGTGAGAATATCAAGAATTCAACTTGGGGAAGTTGAATTTCTCCCCACTCTCACCATTCCCCGAAGGGGGCTTGCAAATACTTTTCCAGTCACTGATCAAATCACTCTGGGATTCATCAGGGCATCACTCTGGAAAAACCAACAAAATCTCATGTCCTACCTGAGATTCCAAGTACTTATGGCATTCAATCAAACTATCTACATGAGTTATAGTAGGAAATGCTCTAGTCAAAATCTAAATTTTGTAACAAATGAACATTTTTTGCTTTAGTCTCACACATAATGTGACATTTTAAAGTATTAGTTATCATCTATTTTCAGCACCCTGCAATAAGGACAATCCTTTGTTCTTCCTCATGCAAAAACATTTTTAAAATTTGTACATTGTACATTTCACTATTATTATACACTCTAGGCATTCCTAGATTATACCATCTTGATCTTTAACATCTATCTTTCTTTCTGATTTCATTTGTCCCCAGCCCTCCTCCCTCTATCATTCTCACATGCAGCTTCATTCAGTGTTTTAACATAATTACATTACAGTTAGGTAGGATTGTGCTGTCCATTTTTGAGTTTTTGTATCTAGTCCTGTTGCACAGTCTGTATCCCTTCAGCTCCAATTACCCACTATCTTACCCTATTAATATCTCCTGATGGTCTCTGTTACCAATGACATATTCCAAGTTTATTCACTAATGTCGGTTCATATCAGTGAGACCATACAGTATTTGTCCTTTAGTTTTTGGCTAGTCTCACTCAGCATAATGTTCTCTAGGTCCATCCATGTTGTTACATACTTCATAAGTTTATTCTGTCTTAGAGCTGCATAATATTCCACCGTATGTATATACCACAGTTTGTTTAGCCACTCTTCTGTTGATGGACATTTTGGCTGTTTCCATCTCCTTGCAATTGTAAATAATGCTGCTATAAACATTGGTGTGCAAATGTCCGTTTGTGTCTTTGCCCTTAAGTCCTCTGAGTAGATACCTAGCAATGGTATTTCTGGGTCATATGGCAATTCTATATTCATCTTTTTGAGGAACCGCCAAACTGCCTTCCACAGTGGTTGCACCATTTGACATTCCCACCAACAGTGGATAAGTGTGCCTCTTTCTCCACATCCTCTCCAGCACTTGTCATTTTCTGTTTTGTTGATAATGGCCATTCTGGTGGGTGTGAGATGATATTTCATTGTGGTTTTGATTTGCATTTCTCTAATGGCCAGGGACATTGAGCATCTCTTCATGTGCCTTTTGGCCATCTGTATTTCCTCTTCTGAGAAGTGTCTGTTCAAGTCTTTTTCCCATTTTGTAATTGGATTGGCTGTCTTTTTGTTGTTGAGTTGAACAATCTCTTTATAAATTCTGGATACTAGACCTTTATCTGATATGTCGTTTCCAAATATTGTCTCCCATTGTGTAGGCTGTCTTTCTACTTTCTTGATGAAGTTCTTTGATGCACAAAACTGTTTAATTTTGAGGAGCTCCCATTTATTTATTTCTTTCTTCAGTGCTCTTGCTTTAGGTGTAAGGTCCATAAAACCGCCTCCAATTATAAGATTCATAAGATATCTCCCTACATTTTCCTCTAACTGTTTTATGGTCTTAGACCTAATGTTTAGATCTTTGATCCATTTTGAGTTAACTTTTGTATAGGGTGTGAGATACTGGTCCTCTTTCATTCTTTTGCATATGGATATCCAGTTCTCTAGGCACCATTTATTGAAGAGACTGTTCTGTCCCAGGTGAGTTGGCTTGACTGCCTTATCAAAGATCAAATGTCCATAGATAAGAGGGTCTATATCTGAGCAATTTATTCGATTCCATTGGTCAATATATCTATCTTTATGCCAGTACCATGCTGTTTTGACCACTGTGGCTTCATAATATGCCTTAAAGTCAGGCAGCGTGAGACCTCCAGCTTCGTTTTTTTTCCTCAAGATACTTTTAGCAATTCGGGGCACGCTGCCCTTCCAGATAAATTTGCTTATTGGTTTTTCTAATTCTGAAAAATAAGTTGTTGGGATTTTGATTGGTATTGCATTGAATCTGTAAATCAATTTAGGTAGAATTGACATCTTAACTATATTTAGTCTTCCAATCCATGAATACGGTATGCCCTTCCATTTATTTAGGTCTTCTGTGATTTCTTTTAACAGTATCTTGTAGTTTTCTTTGTATAGGTCTTTTGTCTCTTTAGTTAAATTTATTCCTAAGTATTTTATTCTTTTAGTTGCAATTGTAAATGGAATTCGTTTCTTGATTTCCCCCTCAGCTTGTTCATTGCTAGTGTATAGAAACACTACAGATTTTTGAATGTTGATCTTGTAACCTGCCACTTTGCTGTACTCGTTTATTAGCTCTAGTAGTTTTGCTGTGGATTTTTCAGGGTTTTCGACATATAGTATCATATCATCTGCAAACAGTGATAGTTTTACTTCTTCCTTTCCAATTTTGATGCCTTGTATTTCTTTTTCTTGTCTAATTGCTCTGGCTAGAACTTCCAACACAATGTTGAATAACAGTGGTAATAGTGGACATCCTTGTCTTGTTCCTGATCTTAGGGGGAAAGTTTTCAATTTTTCCCCATTGAGGATGATATTAGCTGTGGGTTTTTCATATATTCCCTCTATCATTTTAAGGAAGTTCCCTTGTATTCCTATCCTTTGAAGTGTTTTCAACAGGAAAGGATGTTGAATCTTGTCAAATGCCTTCTCTGCATCAATTGAGATGATCATGTGATTTTTCTGGTTTGATTTGTTGATATGGTGTATTACATTAATTGATTTTCTTATGTTGAACCATCCTTGCATACCTGGGATGAATCCTACTTGGTCATGATGTATAATTCTTTTAATGTGTTGCTGGATTCGATTTGCTAGAATTTTAGTGAGGATTTTTGCATCTATATTCATTAGAGAGACTGGTCTGTAGTTTTCTTTTTCTGTAATATCTTTGCCTGGTTTTGGTATGAGGGTGATGTTGGCTTCATAGAATGAATTAAGTAGCTTTCCCTCCACTTCAATTTTTTTGAAGAGTTTGGGCAGGGTTGGTACTAATTCTTTCTGGAATGTTTGGTAGAATTCACATGTGAAGCCGTCTGGTCCTGGACTTTTCTTTTTAGGGAGCTTTTGAATGACTGATTCAATTTCTTTACTTGTGATTGGTTTGTTGAGGTCATCCATTTCTTCTTGAGTCAAAGTTGGTTGTTCATGCCTTTCTAGGAACCTGTCCATTCATCTACACTGTTGTATTTATTAGCATAAAGTTGTTCATAGTATCCTGTTATTACCTCCTTTATTTCTGTGAGGTCAGTGGTTATGTCTCCTCTTCCATTTCTGATCTTATTTATTTGCATCCTCTCTCTTTTTCTTTTTGTCAATCTTGCTAGGGGCCCATCAATCTTGTTGATTTTCTCATAGAACCAACTTCTGGTCTTATTGATTTTCTCTATTGTTTTCACTTTCTCAATTTCATTTATTTCTGCTCTACTCTTTGTTATTTCTTTCCTTTTGCTTGCTTTGGGGTTAGTTTGCTGTTCTTTCTCCAGTTCTTCCAAGTGGACAGTTAATTCCCGAATTTTTGCCCTTTCTTCTTTTTTGATATAGGCATTTAGGGCAATACAGATCCCTCTCAGCACTGCCTTTGCTGCGTCCCATAGGTTTTGATATGTTGTGTTTTCATTTTCATTCACCTCGAGATACTTACTAATTTCTCTTGTAATTTCTTCCTTGACCCACTCGTTGTTTAAGAGTGTGTTGTTGAGCCTCCACATATTTGTGAATTTTCTGGCACTCTGCCTATTATTGATTTCCAACTTGATTCCTTTATGATCTGAGAAAGTGTTGTGTATGATTTCAATCTTTTTAAATTTGTTGAGACTTGCTTTGTGACCCAGCATATGGTCTATCTTTGAGAATGATCCATGAGCACTTGAGAAAAAGGTGTATCCTGCTGTTGTGGGGTGTAATGTCCTATAAATGTCTGTTAAGTCTAGCTCATTTATTGTAATATTCAAGTTCTCTGTTTCTTTATTGATCCTCTGTCTAGATGTTCTGTCCATTGATGAGAGTGGGGAATTGAAGTCTCCAACTATTATGGTAGATGTGTCTATTTCCCTTTTCAGTATTTGCAGTGTATACCTCATGTATTTTGGGGCATTCTGGTTCGGTGCACAAATACTTATGATTGTTATGTCTTCTTGTTGAATTGTTCCTTTTATTAGTAGATAGTATCCTTCTTTGTCTCTTTTAACTGTTTTACATTTGAAGTCTAATTTGTTGGATATTAGTATAGCCACTCCTGCTCTTTTCTGGTTGTTATTTGCATGAAATATCTTTTCCCAACCTTTCACTTTCAACCTATGTTTATCTTTGGGTCTAAGATGTGTTTCCTGTAGACAGCATATAGAAGGATCCTGTTTTTTAATCCATTCTGCCAGTCTATGTCTTTTGATTGGGGAGTTCAGTCCATTAACATTTAGTGTTATTACTGTTTGGGTAGTACTTTCCTCTACCATTTTGCCTTTTGTATTTTATATATCATATCTAATTTTCCTTCTTTCTACACTCTTCTCCACACCTCTCTCTTCCGTCTTTTCGTATCTGTCTCTAGTGCTCCCTTTAGTATTTCTTGCAGAGTTGGTCTCTTGGTCACAAATTCTCTCAGTGACTTTTTGTCTGAAAATGTTTTAATTTCTCCCTCATTTTTGAAGGACAATTTTGCTGGATATAGGAGTCTTGGTTGGCAGTTTTTCTCTTTTAGTAATTTAAATATATCATTCCACTGTCTTCTTGCCTCCATGGTTTCTGCTGAGAAATCTACACATAGTCTTATTGGGTTTCCCTTGTATGTGATGGATTGCTTTTCTCTTGCTGTTTTCAAGATCCTCTCTTTCTCTTTGATCTCTGACATTCTAACTAGTAAGTCTCTTGGAGAACATCTATTTGGATCTATTCTCTTTGGGGTACACTGCACTTCTTGGATCTGTAATTTTAGGTCTTTCATAAGAGTTGGGAAATTTTCAGTGATAATTTCTTCCATTAGTTTTTCTCCTCCTTTTCCCTTCTCTTCTCCTTCCGGGACACCCACAACACATATATTTGTGTGCTTCATATTTTCATTCAATTCCCTGACCCCTGCTCATATTTTCCCATTCTTTTCCCTATAGTTTCTGTTTTGTTTTTGGATTTCAGATGTTCCATCCTCCAGTTCACTAATTCTAACCTCTGTCTCTTAAAATCTACCATTGTAGGCTTCCATTGTTTTTTTCATCTCTTCTACTGTATCTTTCATTCCCATAAATTCTGTGATTTGTTTTTTCAGAGTTTCCATTTCTTCTTTTTGTTCATTCCTTGCCTTCTTCATGTCCTCCCTCAATTCATTGATTTGGTTTTTGAAGAGGTTTTCCATTTCTGTTTGTATATTCAGAATTAGTTGTCTCAGCTCCTGTATCTCATTTGAGCTATTGGTTTGTTCCTTTGACTGGGCCATATCTTCAATTTTCCTGGTGTGATTTGTTATTTTTTGCTGGCGTCTGGACATTTAATTACCTTAATTAGTTTATTCTGGAAATCGCTTTCACTTATCTTACCTAGGATTTTCTTGCTAGATGAGTTTGTTGTCTATCTGTTCATTGACCTTCAGTTCAGCTTTTTCTGGGCCTCTAGCTTAAGTGTTGTTTAACAGAGGGTAACTTTTCAGTTCTTGTTTTCTTGTTTCTTGTCCTACTTTAAGGGGCCTTTTCCCTCCCCACCCTTAGGAGGGTCTACATAGGTATTACATACTCCAGCTGGGTTTTCCCGGACTAAACTGGCCTCCTTTCGGGGGGAAGGAGTTACCTGTGTCAGTTTTCCCTGAGGGTGAGACCCAGCAGGTTGAAAGACTTTCCTGTGAAGTCTCTGGGCTCTGTTTTTCTTATCCTGCCCAGCAGTGGTGCTTGTCTGTCTGCAGGTCCCCCCAGCAAAAGATGTTGTGGCTCCTTTAACTTTGGAAGGCTCTCGCTGCTGGGGGTGCGGTGGAGAAAGAGGAGAGGTTGTAGGCTGGTTTTAATGGCTTCAAATTGCGAAGCCCTGGGGTCTGAATTCCTTGAGAGAGGGATTCCAGCTGAGTTGCATTTCACCCCTCCCGTGGGGAAGGTTCAGGTGGGAGACAGCCCTGAAAGCAGCCTGTTGCTGCGTTTGGGGCAGTTGCAGCCTGTGTAATCCTGCTGCTGAATCCAGAGGCAGCCAAGCCTCTGTAGAAACAGCCTCAGAAGGCTCTGTTTTGTCCCCTTTTCTCTTTTTCAGTTAGCCCAATAGGTGACCTCCGCCTTGACCAGTTTTGCCTGAGCTGGGGGCCTATTTTTAGTAGTTAGAATTTGTTTATTAATGCCACTATTGGTGTTTGGTTGGACTCAGTCCCTGCTACTGTTAGAGACTCTTTCTTTTCCCTCCGGGAAGCCGCCTGTGGGGAGGGGTGCCGGGCGCTGGCCGCCACGGCTTGGGGAACTTACTGTTCCGGAGACTCGCAGCCAGTCCAGCTGGTCCAGACTGGGGTACGCTGTGTGTCCGGTCACTGTTGTGGCTCTGGGAGCTGTTCTGTACTGTTTCTGGTTATTTAGTAGTTGCTCTGGAGGACAAACTAAAACGCGCGCACATTACTAAGCTGCCATCTTGGCCCCCTCGATCTTGTCTGTCGGCCACCTTTTGATCCATGTTTCAGCCAACCATCCAAACAAACTGTTAATGCCTTTTCTAACCCCTTAGGCTGTAACACTGAAAGCAAAACCTCTGCTTAGTGGGCCCATGTTGATAAATTAAGCCTGATCCAGCCTTATATTCCTCCCACCATTATCTCATACCCTTAAATATCCATTCCCACAAATATTCCCAATTTCTGTTTATATAGATTGGAAAACTCATGCAGGTCTTTTGGAGTATAGCGTACCTTCTCATGGGTCACACTTTGTATCTCAGATTTCGGGGCCTGTTGGGACTTCAGTCTATTTGTAGGCCTTGAAAAAAAGGGGTTGTGGGGTGGGTCATGAAAAGAAATAGAAGTGTCTTTCGAGTGAATTACCTCAGGGCATTTCGTTGCAGTTTCATCTGGTGAAACAGGATTCACTGCTCCAGACAGAGGAGGAGGGCTGTTTCCCCAGGGGAGGTGGTTACGGGGTTAGCAGGCACTGAAGGGTTAATCTCGGTAGGTGGAGATTGGAATCAGACTCCTCTGGGGAGACTGGGGGCTGGAAGCTGTTTCCTCAGGCCCGTCCATCACAGGTCTACCTGGCAAAGGCTCAGAGGGATCCAGGGTTTCCACATCCCCAACACTGTCATTGCCAGCCCACAGGCATCTTCCCATGTCCAGGGTCCCGTTCTTTTCCAATCAATACCTCTACTTTAACAGCAGACACCCGGCAAGATTGAGAATGTAATTTACATTATAAACCTGCTACTCACACAGTGAGACTCTGGGTCTGGTTTTCAGAGACCTCAACTCTGCAACCACAGGAAATAAGATTTTCTTTCAGGGCACACATAGAAACTTTTATTTTGGGCAGGTACCAGGAATCAAACCTGGGTCTCTGGCATGGCAGGCAAGAACTCTGCCACTGAGCCACCGTGGCCCGCCCTACACAGAAACTATTACATCTTTCATATGGTGCATAAGTTGCAAATTTGAAGCTTACACCTCATCTCTTTCTCTTATAACTGTATCCAGCATATCTGAGATCAAGCAGCCAACATTATTATATCTTTTAATTAAACAAACTCTGTTAAGGTGTCAATAACACTGTCACCCAGAGCCTCGTCTCATATAAGCACACAATTAGCAGGATCAGTTGGTTATTCTGCGTATCTGTGTTGCCCACTCATACCATGGACTGTGCCACCTTGATTCTGGAAACAGAGTCTAATCAGAGTAGAAAACCAATACCAAAAACCCATCTCTGAGATTCTGCTTCTCACGAACCATTCCTGTACCCAGCTGTATAAGGGTTCTCTAGCAATGGGAGATATCTGTAAATGAGATAAAATATGAGATTTTATAAAAGTGCCTCATGCAACTGTGGGGATCCATGAGTCCAAATTCCATAGGGCAGGCTGTGGGCTGGCAGCTCCCAGGAAGGTCTTCAGTGAATCCCCCAGGAGAGGTGGGCTGGGTGGTGTGCAGCAGGGAGTCTCTCTTACGACTTGTCCTTTAAAGCCTCCGGCTGATTAAATTAAACGTCACTAACTGTTGAGTGATTCCAACTGCAGACGGAATCAGCCATGGATGGGGTCAACATGCTGATGACTTAATAAATGATCTGGTTTATTAACCAGCCATGAAATGTCCTTGCAGTAACGGCTAGGCCATGCTTGCTTGACCAGACAACGGGGCACCATCACCTGGCCGCGCTGACACATGAGTCTGACCATAATAGCTTCCTACAGAGACTTTTTCAGTACGGGCCCACTGTGTGGAATGGGGCAGCTGCCATATTGTTATCTGCACATCCTGTGGTCAAGGGGACTGACCAGGCCAGTGCCCTTCCCTGCAACCCACAGCGCTCATTGCAAAATCCAAACTCCGAAAAAAAAAATCCAAACTCTGTAAGACACCATGAGTGTCTGCTCCCTGAGAGGTCTCCCATGCCCGCAGGGCCAGGCCACGACCCCTGTGTGGCCCCTCCCCTCTCCCCTCCCTTCTCCCCTCCCCCAGCCCCCCGACTGTCTTCCCAGCTGAGACAGGGCCCCGGCTCTGGCACCCCCCTCCATCTGGCTCTGACCTGCCTGCACTAAGCACCATTTCCAGAGGCCGCAGTGCACGCCTACGTGCTCCCTCTGCGCTGATCCTGCGTGCTCCCTCTGCATTGATCCTGCGTGCTCCCTCTGGGCGTTCCCTCTCATAGAACCCGAGCCTTCTCTTCACCCACCACCTATAAGGAAAGGTATAATTACATAATTACTTGTATGAATATTAGTTCACAACCATTAGACTATGCTGCAGCTTGGAGAGGGCAGGAGCAGGTGTGTTCTGTTTAAAACAGTATATGCACAATTAGCTGTAATGTCTGTGGGCAATAAACAGAAAATTGATCAAGAAATATTTATTTAAAAATTAGTTTAGGGTAGCCATTGGCATGTTAAAATTAAAATTGTATTTACTTATTTATTTAATACATGTAGATGATTTCAATACCACAAAAGGGTATTGAAAAGTAAGTCTACAGCTTGTGTCCCCAGAGGCAACCTCTACGGCTTTCCTTACCTACTTTTCCAGGGATAATCTGTGAATATAAAGCACACACATCACATACAGTCAATACACATCCTTTAGATGAAGGAAGCAGCGAATCACTCCTATTGTCACAAACCACGTGGAAGCTTTAAGTTGGCAACTGGGCGACAGGCTTCATCTGTGCATGAAGCCGCGGAGTCAGCCTTCCCCAGGCAACAAGAAAAATGATAGTTTCACAAAAACCTTTCCACGTTGATTCTTTCTGTCTTTGTTTCTATCTCTCTGTCAGAAAATAAACATAAATACAGACTGTCACCCACCACCTATAAGGAAACGAGACTTCTTTAATGAAAAGAAATTCCTCTACTCCAAAAAGGATAATTCCATGTCTAGCTTTTGCTACAGCAATAGCAGTCCCCTGATGAAATGGGGATGTCTGGGGTTGTTCACTGGGGAACCCGCTACATGGTCAGAAGGGGGTGTGGCACACTCCCAGGTGTTCAGGCAACCTACCAGCCAGGCCGACACGGTCCCCACACCCCCGCAGCCCCCTCCCATCAGCATGGACCATAACCGGTACCTGCCCTCTACACACCTGCACCTGCCCTCCACACACCTGTACCTGCCCTCCACACACCTGCACCTGCCCTCCGCACACCTGCACCTGCCCTCCGCACACCTGTAGCTGCCCTCCACACACCTGTAGCTGCCCTCCACACACCTGTAGCTGCCCTCCACACACCTGCACCTGCCCTCCGCACACCTGCACCTGCCCTCCACACACCTGCACCTGCCCTCCACACACCTGCACCTGCCCTCCACACACCTGCACCTGCCCTCCGCACACCTGCACCTGCCCTCCGCACACCTGTAGCTGCCCTCCACACACCTGTAGCTGCCCTCCACACACCTGCACCTGCCCTCCACACACCTGTAGCTGCCCTCCACACACCTGCACCTGCCCTCCACACACCTGCACCTGCCCTCCACACACCTGTAGCTGCCCTCCACACACCTGTACCTGCCCTCCACACACCTGCACCTGCCCTCCACACACCTGCACCTCTGCCTTCCATAAACCTACACTCACCTACATAAACCCTCCACACACCTGCACCTGCCCCCCACACACCTGCACCTGCCCTCCACACACCGGCACCTGCCCTCCACACACCTGCACCTGCCCTCCACACACCTGCACCTGCCATCCACACACCTGCACCTGCCCTCCACACACCTGCACCTGCCCTCCACACACCTGCAGCTGCTCCCCACACACCTGCACCTGCCCCCCACACACCTGCACCTGCTCTCCACACACCTGCACCTGCCCTCCACACACCTGCAGCTGCCCTCCACACACCTGCACCTGCCCTCCACACACCTGCACCTGCCATCCACACACCTGCACCTGCCCTCCACACACCTGCACCTGCCCTCCACACACCTGCACCTGCCCTCCACACACCTGTAGCTGCCCTCCACACACCTGCACCTGCCCTCCACACACCTGCACCTCTGCCTTCCATAAACCTACACTCACCTACATAAACCCTCCACACACCTGCACCTGCCCCCCACACACCTGCACCTGCCCTCCACACACCTGCACCTGCCCTCCACACACCTGCACCTGCCCTCCACACACCTGCACCTGCCATCCACACACCTGCACCTGCCCTCCACACACCTGCACCTGCCCTCCACACACCTGCAGCTGCCCCCCACACACCTGCACCTGCCCCCCACACACCTGCACCTGCTCTCCACACACCTGCACCTGCCCTCCACACACCTGCAGCTGCCCTCCACACACCTGCACCTGCCCTCCACACACCTGCACCTGCCATCCACACACCTGCACCTGCCCTCCACACACCTGCACCTGCCCTCCACACACCTGCACCTGCCCTCCACACACCTGTAGCTGCCCTCCACACACCTGCACCTGCCCTCCACACACCTGCACCTGCCCTCCACACACCTGCACCTCTGCCTTCCATAAACCTACACTCACCTGCAGCTGCCCCCCACACACCTGCACCTGCCCCCCACACACCTGCACCTGCCCTCCACACACCTGCACCTGCCCTCCACACACCTGCAGCTGCCCCCCACACACCTGCACCTGCCCTCCACACACCTGCACCTGCCCTCCACACACCTGCAGCTGCCCTCCACACACCTGCACCTGCCCTCCACACACCTGCACCTCTGCCTTCCATAAACCTACACTCACCTACATAAACCCTCCACACACCTGCAGCTGCCCCACACACACCTGCACCTGCCCTCCACACACCTGCACCTGCCCTCCACACACCTGCACCTGCCCTCCACACACCTGCAGCTGCCCTCCACACACCTGCAGCTGCCCTCCACACACCTGCACCTGCCCTCCACACACCTGCAGCTGCCCTCCACACACCTGCACCTGCCCTCCACACACCTGCACCTGCCCTCCACACACCTGCAGCTGCCCTCCACACACCTGTACCTGCCCTCCACACACCTGCAGCTGCCCTCCACACACCTGCACCTCTGCCTTCCATAAACCTACACTCACCTACATAAACCCTTCACACCCCTGCACCTGCCCTCCACATAACTACCATTCCAAGAGCCACTCTCCCCATGTCTGCATTTTAGCAGCTCAGGTGTTATTTTATTGCTCCTCACCCAGATCCTTTCCATTGCTGATCCTAACAACGCCCTGTGGTTGCGGAGTGGGTCGGGGACAGTGCTCTCCAGGATGCCTCTTGCATGGGCCTGGGTCTCCTGCTCTCTCCCTGCAGCACCCTAATACATGGCTCACTGTTGGTATCTCGGACAGAGGGGCAAACGTGGCTGCCACCAGAGACCTAGCCACTCACCCAGTGTTGCTGGAAGCTGCAAGATAGCAGGAGACACTGGATGGGAGGCCCTGGGCGTGGGAGACCCTGATGGTGGGACAGTCTGGGAGTGGGGAGTCTAGGTGACAGGAGACACTGGTGAGGGAAATCCTAAGAGGCAGGAGATGTGGGTGGTGGGAGAGCAGGGTGGTGAGCGGTCCTGGTGGCTGCAGACAGGAGTGGTGGGAGTTTCTTGGTGATATGAGCAGATGCCCGTGGGGAAGAGCCCGGGTGCTGGGAGCTCCCAGGTAGTGGTAGACTTGGGTGAGGGGCTGGCCATTTGGGTGGTAGGAGATCCTGATGGCGGGAACATCAGACTGTGGGAGAGCCTGAGTTTGGGGAGATCCCAGGTGGGCACAGACTTTGGGTGCTGGGAGACGACTGTAAGAGAAGGGTCTGGGTGCTGGGGGCCTGTGCTGGTAGGAGAGTCTGGATGGGGCCCTCGGGAGCCTCACGGGCAGAGCTGCTTTTGCCACTTCCAGGTGATCATGTGTGGAGAGTCTTTCAGCCTGATGGTGAAGATGGCACCTCAGGAGACAAGTGGGTCCGTGAAGACACAGGCCCAGGAGGATGGGCAGATGTGAGGACATGGGGACATGGGACGGGGGATGTGGGGAAGTGAGGACCTGGGGACGTGGGGACGTGGGGATGTGGGGACCTGGGGACATGGGGACCTGGGGATGTGGGGACACGGGGACATGAGGACGTGGGGACATGAGGACCTGGGGACCTGGGGATGTGGGGATGTGAGAATGTGAGTCCCGTGAGGGTGCTAGTCTACGCTGGTGAGATGCTGAACTGTGCCCAGTGGACACTGTGCTGGCCTCAGGGCTCCTCCCGTGACTCAAGCCCCCGAGGCTTTATAGTACGCTTGGATCTTAACTGCGTGAGCGCCTCTGGGCCTCACACCACACTATGTCACAGTACACAGAGGATCACTTTGAGAAGCATCTAATATTTTCTGATTACCAAAGTATGCATTTCCAGCATAGAAAGTAAAATAAAAGACCCTAACCCACCAGACAGAGGTCATTTTATCAGCCTTAAGGAAAATTCCTACTTAATTTTCCTGAGCATCTGGGCGTCAAACGCAGTTTCCTGAGCGCCGGGAGGGGTCTGATCTCACGCCCGGCCCTGGCCCTGCGGCCACGTCCTGGCAGCCCCGCCGTGGGCAGCTCTCGCTCCTCTCCACTCGCGTAAGTTCCTCCACAGAACCCAAGAGAGAAAACTCTGGGCCACAGACAGCGACGTGAAGGTTTTGTCATGCACTGCCAAACTGCTCCGCCTTTCTGGGGGGAAATTTATGTTCCCAGTAGAAGCAGGACAGCGTTTATTTGCAGCACTTAATTCTGCTTTAAAACCGTTTGCAGATTCCCATTGTTACACGCGCCTCATTGGACTTGCGTGTCGCCCATATTTCTATCTAGTGTTCATTGTAAAACAATTATTCGTAAGAGCCTTAATATTGTTATACTTTAATGCCTTGTAGCTGTTTCACTTTAATTCCTTCCCAATCAGCCGCAGCAGAGGCGCGCCCCACCGGACTAATGGGCCGGAAAGGATCCATTCAAACCCGTCCTGCTGGGACGCCCCGAGCGGGTGACAGCGGCTGGGCCCGGCCCGGGGCTGCTCCAGGGGAGACCCGTAGATACACGCGCCCCCCACCTGGGCCCCCGCAACCCCCTCCACCCCCCGTTCCCGGCCGCCGGGGTCTGGTTTGGCTTGTCTCTACCTGCAGACGCCCTTCCGGGACTGGCCGCGTCCGCTCCGGGTCGGGGCGTTTTGGGGCCTCTGCAGCTCAGCCGCCGCCCGGACCCACCTGGCCAGGCCAAGGACACCGGCCACCACCCACGGGGCAGGGCAGCGCGTGCGGCCTCCCGCTGGCAGTCAGAGTCGCTGGGCAGGCGGTGTGGCCACGGGCAGGTTCTCGCGTGACCGAGGCCACCACAGCCGCCCCTGTCCTCCCCCGGCCGCGCACCCCTCCCCTGGCCGCGCGCCCCTCCCCGGCCGCGCACCCCTCCTCCCGCCGCACCCCTCCTCCCGCGGGCTTCCTGCGCCTTCCTAACTTAGAAACAGGCGTCAAGGAAAGTACCAAGAGATCAATGCGAGAAGACACTGACTTAATTTTTCACTCCTTCATGGCAAGTTTCAGAGTTTAACTTCTTCAATGATAAAACTAGGCAAGACGATTTTTGGGGAAAATGCATAAATGTAAAAATGTCTATTCGCCACGGTGAGACTGTCTTTATTCGGTTAAAGAAACAACATGAGATGGAAACTCAAGGTTTTATTACAGTGATTTGTAAGTGGAACCCACGGTCCCGGTGGCGCAAGCGAGGTGAGGGCGCGCGTGTCGCGGCGCGTGTGGGGGCAGCGGGGGAGGGGCGGCCACGCGCTCTCCCCCCTCCATCCCCGCCGCGCGAGTCGGGGCGGCCGGTTCCCGCCTCGGGTCACTGCACGGAAACGGAGGGGCCGGGGCTGAGAGCTGCGGGAACCGCCGGGCCCGAAGGAGGCGCGGCCGAGCGCTCATCTGTTCTTGGCCGCCAGCGGCTTCCGGCTGACCTTCTTCGACTTGTCGTTGTTCTTCTTGGGAGGCTCCGGGTTCGCCTGCATGTGGCGGCCGTAGAGGCTGCAAGAGAGGGCACCGGTGAGCCCGCGCAGCCCCGCCCCCGCCCCGCCCCTCCACGCGCAGCCCCGCCCCTCCACGCACATCCCGCCCCTGCCCCGCACAGCCCGCCCCCCCACGCGCAGCCCTCCCCCCGCCCCGCGCAACCCCGCCCCGCGCAGTCATCCCCCACCCCGCGCAGCCCCACCCCCGCCCCGCCCCTCCACGCACAGCCGTCCCCAGCCCCGCGCAGCCCCACCCCCGCCCCGCGCAGCCCCGCCCCGCCCCCGCCCCGCCCCCGCCCCGCAAAGCCATCCCCCGCCCCGCAAAGCCCCGCCCCCCCCCACACGCAGCCCTCCCCCCGCCCCGCGCAGCCATCCCCCGCCCCGCGCAGCCCCGCCCCCGCCGCCACCCCGCGCAGCCCCGCCCCAGCCCGTGCATTTCGGCCCTGCGCAGCCTGCCTCCACCCCAGCAGCCCTCCCCCGCGTATCTCCCCTCCCTCACCCCCGCCCCGCGCCTGGTGGGCGGGGCACAGAGCAGAGCTGCCCGGTTGGCCTCAGGGTGACAGGCTGCAGGTGGTTTCCCAGGACCCCTGATTAAGCTAAATTAAACGCCACCGACACAGGCCCAGCCCCCTGCAGGAGGGCCCCCACCACGTCCTCGGGACTGAGCCCTGGGCGCACAGGTAGGCTGGCGGCTACAGCGAGGGTCAGGCCAGGCGCCCCATTCCCGCAGTGAGCCCCAGCAGCGGCCAGCAAGTACTGTCCCCCCAGTCCGGGCCGTGTGGAGGGCAGCAGGGGCGGCTGCGGGGAAGGCCCAGGCAGGCCCTGGCTCTGGGGTGGGCTGACCATAGGGGAAGTGAAAGCTGCACAGCTGCACAGATGACGCAACAGCTGCCCAGGGGAGACCCCCTAAGTGCCTGAGAAGGCCACCGAGGGGCCCTGGATGCCGCTGAGAAGCAGACTGTCCACAAGCCCCACAGGGCTGCTTCACACTCAACTGAATACACAGTTGGTTCAACACGTGTGAGCACACAGCACCTTCACACGTGAGCACGTGCCCTCATGTGCAAATACACAATGCCTTCCCGGATAAACGCGGTGTCTTCACACGGGTGACTGTAGGGCTCCTTATACGCATGAGCATGTGGCACCCTCACGTATGAACACACGCTCTGCACTCTCCCTGGAGGAAGTGTACCCGTGGCTCCTGCTCACTCCATGGGCTCCGCCTGGGCTGGAGCCTCTGCTTTCATCCCTCTTTTGCTGCCCCGAGGAACAGTGTCCACGGCTGGCCAAAGACCACTGCGGCGGCAGGGCCCCTCGCCCCAACCTGTGGACAGCAGGGCCCCTCGCCCCCACCCGCGCCTCTCGCCATGAACCCACGACCATGGAGGCCACAGCCGTGGTCAACGCCGTGGGCGAGTTCAGTCGGGTTTCTGGGCCGTGAGGGTTCCCACCCCGGACCTGGGACTGCGGGCCTCTGCGGGCCTCGCGCCTGTGCTGCCCGGGCCCTGCGCGCGCCCGCCCGCCGCCCGCCCGCCGCCCGCCCGCCGCCCACCTGCCGCCCACCTGCTGGTCCTTCCGCAGCCCCAGAAAAGACCAAAACTAAGTGCAAGTCCGCGCGGTGGCGGTCGCGGAAGCCCCTCCTGTCTTAAGTCCCCGCGTGCGGGGTAGGACGCGGGGCCGGAAATGTCCGCACCGGGCGCGGCAGTGTGAGGCTGGGTCGGCACGAGCGTCGGCGACGCCTCCGTCCTGAGCAGCTCTGCGGGGCCCGGGCGGGTGCGGGTCACCTGCCCTGCGCGGCCAGCTTGGCCTCAGGCCCCGCCCTCCCCGCGCGGGGCGCACCAGCCCCCTCGACGTGCCCCCACCCAACGCGCACGCGCAGAGTAGGCGACACCCCCCCCCCAAACCCGCCGCAGCCTCCATGCCTCGTCTGCGCCCCGCGAGGGGCCCGCAGACCCACAGAGCTAGTGTCCCCATGGCTGTCTGGTCGCCAGCCCGGCCGGGGTTCCTGCAGGGCCATGCAGTGCCCCCACGTGGCGGTCTTTCAGCCCAAGGCCCTTCCTGGCCACGGCCTCGGCCCCCCCACGCCGGCCCCCAGCCTCGGGGACAGCCCAAAAGAGACAAAACTGCATGCACAGTATCACTGAGAACTTCCTAGTGGCCAGATTAAACAGTGAAAGGAAACAAGTGAACGCAACCTCAATGACACGTCTACACAAGAATCACTTCAACATGGAATCAGCGTCAAACCACCAGGACCACTGGCCAGGGCGGCCATCTGGTTCCCCCCATCAGGGTGAGCTGCCTCAACTGCCATCCCAGCAGCCAGGTGGCCTGGCGCCACAGGGCGCGTGCGGGGACGGGCTCTTTCTTAGCATGTGGTTACTAAGAGCCTGGAAAAGGACAGACCTACCCAGAGGAACCCCACTGATTAGGGACCTCCAAACTCCTCAATCTCTAGCAATAGTTATGCGTCGGGTCCTGGAGCCCGAGGAAGAGGTGGCCGTCACTCCTTCCCCGGAACAAGACAACCTAAGGGCAGCCCCAAGGGCCCCAGCTGCAGCCACGGGGCTTGAGGCCCCTAGGAGGGCTCAGCAAGCAGCAGCTGGGAGTGCCGCCATCTCCAGACCTCCTCACCAGCTGCCTCCTGCCAACCGGCAATGCTGGGGTAGACTCAGTGCCCACGTGCCCCCATACCCATCCATCACTGACCACCGGGCTGAGGGGTCAGGCAGGAGGGATGCAGGGAGGACCCAGGGAGGAGTCATGGGAGGAGTCACAAGGAGGAGGTCTGGGAGAGACCCAGAAGGAGACCTGGGGAGGCCCAGGAGGGCCGGGAAGGAGTCATGGGGTAGGAGCCCTGGGGAGGATTCACAGGGAGGAGGCCCAGGAGGCCTGGGGAGGACTCACAGGGAAGGTGGCTACAGCCATCTAGGAGGTGGAATCCCGGCATCAGGCTTTTGATAAAGGAGATGAGTTACTTAGAAGAAAAGCAAAAATTAAATCTGCTAGTTTTATCAGCCCTAACAGTATCCTTTAATTCTCTAGTTCTTGACATGTTATAAGACTCAGAAAATCCCCAGTGAATCCTGAAGGTGGGGGAGGCCAGAGGCTGCACCGCATCCCCCCAGGGCAGGTCCCGTTTGCTGGCTGCCGCGTCCCCGAGCCATCCAGAGGCCCCATCTGTGCACCTGGGCCACTGCCACTGCTGTCACCGTGGCTTCTGAGCTGGATGGCGGTGAGTGAGGCTACCCCAACGGGAAGGCGGCAGCGGGCAGCTGCCCAGGGAGCGAGAAGGAGGCCACCGTCTCCACGTTGGGCACTGGCCTGGCCCTTAGCTCATCTGGGCTCCCTCACGGCTGCAGGCGACCGTGGTGAACGCGACATCCGACCACCCAGTGGCCCCACCGGGGCGACACGACCCTCCTCCTGCAGATGTGGGGGCTCCAGTGAGAATGGGGCTGGACACACCTCCCGGGCGCAGGACGGGCTGTTCCTAAGCGGCGTCAGTGTCCCAGACGCTCTGCAGCGGGGGCCTTGCTGCCAGGATGGACACTGACCCCGAGGGGCGGGGAGGCCTGGCACCTTCCCTGCATGTTCCTCGGTGCTATTTCTGGGCACTGAGGGGACTCGCAGCCATGCTCGCCACTCAGTGCCAGCCACTGGGCAGGGACGTGCTGGGCCATTGCTGGCTCCAAGATTGCCCGCCGCGCTGCCCGCCTGTCTGCTCCCTCCGGGACCACGCCTCCGCTGTCTTCCACTCCTGCCAAGGTCCGGTGCTCGGGCCCAAGGCCAAGAGCATACGAACACGATGCCAGGCACTTTTTCTTCAGTAATAACCCTTTGGTCAACTCGATGCCCAGGAAGTTTCCGGTGTGCCGCCCTCGCCCCATGGCCCCCCTGTGAGCGCCGTGCTGCTGTGCTGCAGTCCACCCCCTGGCACCCATGCAGGCCGTGGAAAGCGGGTCTTGGGCAGAGCATCGGCCTGGCCACCAGCCGGGGCACAGGCACCCTCGTGGGCTCATCAGTTTTCATTTGGATTTGGTGCTGTCTGCCGCGGAGCCAGGGGACGGTCAGCCACAGAAGGTAGGAGAACAGCACCCGAGGCATTAAGGACCAGGCCAGCTGCAGGCCACGCCTCAGAGCAACAGGCAGGGGCAGCCTTCCTGGGAGCCAGTGTGGTGAGCTGGGAGGGAACACAAGCCTGGGTGGGGAGGGAGCACGGCTGGGTGCAGCGGGAGCACCAAGGAGGGAGGGAGGGAGGAGGGAGCGCATGGCTGGACGGGTGGGAGCGCATGGCTGGGAGGGGAAGGAGCACAGGGCTGGGTGGGAGGGTGCACAGGGCTGGGCCATCAGGCTTCCATGAAAGGTACAAGCAGTCCTCAGCGCCCCAACAAGCTGTCCCTACCGCTTCTCGGGGACAAATGGCCAATGCATGAGTCACTTCTCACTGGGTTTCCTTATCATGGTAGGGTTGGAATGAGCCAGAAACACCCGAGGAGCAGGGGCAGAGGCGGGACAGCAGGGCAGGGTGGAGGGGACAACACTAGGTCAGTCACACGTGAAAACACACATGAAACGTCCACACACAAGACTGACGGGGGCTAGGGTAAGCTGGGACAGCAAGTGGAGGTGCCAGGACATGCGCCTGGTGGGGTGGGTGGAGGTGCCTGGACACGTGGCTGGTGGGGTGGGTGAAGGTGCCTGGACACGCGGCTGCTGAGGTGGGCAGGGGTGCCAGGACATGCGGCTGGTGCGGTGGGCGGGGGTGCCAGGACACATGGCTGCAGGGGTGGGCAGGGGTACCAGGACACTCACCTGGTGGGGTGGGTGGAGGTGCCAGAACATGTGCCTGGTGGGGTGGGCACGGGTGCCAGGACACATGGCTGGTGGGGTAGGCTGGGGTCCCAGGACATGCAGCTGCTGGGGTGGGCACGGGTGCCAGGACACGCGGCTGGTGGGGGTGGGCGGGGGTCCCAGGACACGCGGCTGGTGGGGTGGGTGGAGGTGCCAGAACATGTGCCTGGTGGGGTGGGCACGGGTGCCAGGACACATGGCTGGTGGGGTAGGCTGGGGTCCCAGGACATGTGGCTGGTGGGGTGGGCAGGGGTGCCTGGACACGTGGCTGGTGGGGTGGGCAGGGGTGCCAGGACACGCGGCTGGTGGGGTGGGCGGGGGTGCCAGGACACGCGGCTGGTGGGGTGGGCGGGGGTGCCAGGACACGTGCCCGGTGGGGTGGGCAGGGGTGCCTGGACACGTGGCTGGTGGGGTGGGCGGGGGTGCCTGGACACGCGGCTGGTGGGGTGGGCGGGGGTCCCAGGACATGTGGCTGGTGGGGTGGGCATGGTCCCACGACACGTGGCTGGTGGGGTGGGCGGGGGTCCCAGGACACGTGGCTGGTGGGGTGGGCGGGGGTCCCAGGACACGCGGCTGGTGGGGTGGGGAGGGGTGCCTGGACGAGCTAAACACTCCAGGGCCGGCGGCTGCCCAGGGAGGTGAGCTGGCCCAAGTGTCAGCAATGCTGAGGACGAGAAGCCCTGGCACAAACCAAACTTGGAAATAACCTTACACCCAAGGCCCCCAGTGAACATACGAGTAGGCTGTGGGGTCCTCACCCCTTACCCCTCACCCCTCAGCCTCTAACAGGACACCTCCCCCAGTTGACTGCCAGGGTGTCCACCCGCAGGCTTGACACTTTAATTGCTACACATGTATTTTAACTAATGGCAAATGATACTATAATTATCATTTAGAATACTGTTACGTAGTTTCTTCTACAAATAAGGTGAGCCACAGTTAGCATTATACTCAAAAGGAAAGACTGAAGGCTTTCCCCTGAAGATCAGGAATGAGGCAAGGGTCCTTGCCTGCTGCCACCACTGATGAACACTGAATAACTGGTGAACTGGAAGTTCTAACCAGAGCAGTTAGGCAAGAAAAGAACTAAGAGGCATCCAAATTGGAAAAGAAGAAATAAAATATCCTTATTCACAGATAATATTGTCCTATATATATATATATAGAAAATCCTGGAGAATCTACAAGAAAGCTACTAGAGTTAATAAAGTGTGGGCTAAAAGACCAATACACATAAATCAGGGTGTTTCTATATACCAACAAAACAAACAAAAACCTAAAATGGAAATTAAAAGAATATCTACATTCACAATAGCATCTAAAAGAATAAGACACTGGCGGGCCGCGGTGGCTCAGCGGGCAAGAGTGCTTGCCTGCCATGCCGGAGGACCCCGGTTCGATTCCCGGCCCCAGCCCATGTAAAAAACAAACAAACAAACAAAATATAATAAAACAAGAAAATGTTTAAAGATGTTTCCCTTTCTTCCTCCCTTCCTTCCTTCTATCCTTCCTTCCTTCTCTCTGTCTTTCCTTCCCTTCCTCCCTCTCTCTTTAAAAAAAAAAAAAAAAATGAAAGAATAAGACACCTAGGAATAAACTTAGACAAAGAGGTGGAGAGGACTTGCACATGGAAAACTGTAAGTCATTTTTCTGAAAGTACTCAAAGAAGACCTAAATAAATGGATGCGCTGGTTTGAAAGGAAGCATGCCCCCTAAGAAAAGCCATGTTTTAATATAAATCCCATTTCATAAAAGTTGAATAATCTCTATTCAATACTGTTGTTTGAAACTGTAATGAGATCATCTCCCTGGATGATGTGATTTAGTCACGAATGGTTGTGAAACTGGATTAAGGGACGACATGTCTCCACCCATTTGGGTGGGTCTTGATTGGTTTATTGGAGTCCTATAAAAGGAAATATTTTGGAGAATAAGAGATTCAGAGAGAGCAGCACCACGAAGCAGAGTCCACCAGCCAGTGACCTTTGGAGATGAAGAAGGAAAACACCTCCCGGGGAGCTTCATGAAACAGGAAGCCAGGAGACAAAGCTAGCAGATGACGCCGTGTTTGCCACAGGCCCTTCCAGATGAGAGAGGAACCCTGACCGTGTTCACCATGTGCCTTCTCACTTGAGAGAGACACCCTGAACTTCATCAACCTTCTTGAATCAAGGTATCTTTCCCTGGATGCCTTAGATTGGACATTTCTATAGACGTGTTTTAATTGGGACATTTTCTCAGCCTTAGAACTTTAAACTTGCAACTCATTAAAAACCCCCTTTTATTAAAAGCCAGTCCGTCTCTGGTATGTTGCATTCTGGCAGCTAGCAAACTAGAATAATGGAAATCACCGACCTTCCTGGGCTAGAGGACTTAATATCGTTAGTATCGATATCAAGTATCAGTTCTGCCTGTGGTGGTTTAGGGCTCCGGACCGCACAGAAACACGTTCCTAAACTCAACCCACCCCTCCGGGCGTGAGTCGGGAGGTAACTCCAGCCACGCCATGGCCCAGCCCAATGAGGGGGTGCTAAGCCTGACCCTCGAGTCCTTCCTAAGCAGAGGGAAATTCAGATCGAGGGAGAGCCAAAGTGGGAGCAGCGGGGAGAGCAGGGAGAGGCCACAGGATGCCAGCACATGCCTGGCCCCTGACGGAGCGGTCAAGGACCGAGGACCACCAGCAGCCAGTCTTCAGGAGGAAGGCATCACCCTGGTGACACTTTGGTGTGGACTTTCCTTTAGCCCCAAACACGAGCTAAGAGATGCCACTGTTTAGCTCAACCCACGGCACAGTGTTTGCTTGAGCGGCCAAGAAAACGAAAACACTGCCTGCAGTGGCCTACAAACCCAGTGCAACCCCAGTGAAAATGCCAATGGCCTTCTTTGCAGAAATTGTAAAACTAACCATCAAACTAAAACGGAAGGGCAAGGGACCTCAAATGGCCAAAGCCATCTTGAAAATGATGAAGAAAGATGGAGGGCTCACATTTCCTGATTTCTAAACTTATTACAAAGCTACGGTAATCAAAACATTACAGTGTTGGTGCAAGGACAGACAGATGGTACAGAACTGAGATCACATTAATGAACCCACACATCTACGACCAACCGGTTGTTGACAAGGTCCAGTCGATGGGGAAAGAAAGAGCCTCTTCAACAAATGGTGCTAGCAAAACTGGATATCCATCTGCAAAAGGACCGAGGTGGACCCCTATCTCTCATTATATAAAAAAATTAATTCAAGATGTATCCAAGACCTAAATGTAAGATCCCAAACTATAAACTCCTGGAAAAAAATAAAAGGAAATATCTTCAGGATCTTGTGTTAGGCAATAGTTTCTTGGACTTTACAGCAAAAACATTAGCTACAAAAAAAAAAAAGAGGAAGATTAATGGAGTTTCATCAAAAATAACTTTTGTACATCAAAAGACTTCATCTCAAAAGTAAAAAGACAACCTTCAGTATGGGAGAAAATATTTGGAAACCACATATCTGATAAGGGTTTGATAACCAGAATATATAAAGAACAGCCCCTGGTGGCACAGAAGGGTAGAAAAGGGGCATGGATGGAGCACACAGACTGGGCATAGATGGGCATGGATGGGCATGGATGGAGGGCACAAGTGGGGCATGGAAAGGACATGGAAGGGGACATGGACAGAGGCACAGACCGGGGTGTGGACAGGGGCACAGACAAGGACATGGAAGGGGCATGGAAGGGGCATGGACGGGGGCACTCCTACTAGGCGGGTCCTGAGATTTCCTTTGCAGCTGCTGGAGGGAGTCAGCTGGAGAGGACACTGGACCGGCTCTTCTCAGAGGCCTGGGGCACCTGTGTCCTCACTCTGGTCTCTAAGGAAGGCACAGCAGTGCAGGCAGCGTGCGCCAACATCTTTTCTAGAACCGTGCACCGCGCTTCCCAGAACAGGAACCACTCACAGATGCACAAAGTTTTATTCAAAACTTCAGGTGGAGTCTGTTGCTGTCCAGAGCTTCTTTTGAAGAAAGTGTGATGCCACACCCAGTCGGTGCTTCAGGAAGTCTACCCTTTAGCCTCTGCACCTCGAGCTGCAAAGCTTTCCTCCTGGGTGCAGTGCGGTTAGGATGCTGGCCTCCCAAAGGACACCTGGGCCGGGCAGTGTCTGTCTGTCTGTCACCACGCGGCCCAGGGCAGCAGGGGGCGGCAGAATGGGAAGGCAGGGTCCGTGCAGCCCTGGGCCCCTGGCTGCCCCTCCCGAGAGGGGTATCACCCGCCACCTCTGCAGGGCAGCCACGAAAGCAGCTGGGCAGTTCTGTGTGAGTCACAGGAGCTGCCCCCGGGCTGGGATCTGCCTATGGGCACAGGGTGGGCGCCCACAGGGGTGTCAGGGGTGCTCAGAGGGTGGCCTTTCCAACGGCCCCCACTGCATACGCTGGAACAACACCTGCAGCAGGGGGCACGTGGATGAGCTGGGACCTGCAGCAAGGGGTACGTGGATGAGCTGGGAGCTCTCTCCAGATGCTGCGGGGCGGGCCCTGCTCTCGCCCCACCCTGGGGGCCCTCGTGAGCAGGCTGTGGGGGGCTGCAGCTGTGGTGCAGCCACATGGGGACGGGAGGTGGACCCAGGCCAGGGGAGGTCCCCGGAGCAGCATGCAGGCGCACGGCCGCAGAAGGGACAAGCCCAGACCCAATGCCGCAGACCTCGGGGGACGTGTCGCCTCAGGGCGCCTGGGTGCTGGACTTCTAGCCTCAAAACTGGACCAACCAAAAAGAATTAGTACCAACTCTCCTCAAACTCTTCAAAAAAATCGAAGTGGAGGGAAAACTACCTAATTCATTCTATGAAGCCAACATCACCCTCATACCAAAACCAGGCAAAGATATTACAAAAAAAGAAAACTACAGGCCAATCTCTCTAATGAATATAGATGCAAAAATCCTCAATAAAATTCTAGCAAATCGAATCCAGCAACACATTAAAAGAATTATACATCATGACCAAGTAGGATTCATCCCAGGTATGCAAGGATGGTTCAACATAAGAAAATCAATTAATGTAATACACCATATCAACAAATCAAAGCAGAAAAATCACATGATCATCTCAATTGATGCAGAGAAGGCATTTGACAAGATTCAACATCCTTTCCTGTTGAAAACACTTCAAAAGATAGGAATACAAGGAAACTTCCTTAAAATGATAGAGGGAATATGTGAAAAACCCACAGCTAATATCATCCTCAATGGGGAAAAATTGAAAACTTTCCCCCTAAGATCAGGAACAAGACAAGGATGTCCACTATCACCACTATTATTCAACATTGTGTTGGAAGTTCTAGCCAAAGCAATTAGACAAGAAAAAGAAATACAAGGCATCAAAATTGGAAAGGAAGAAGTAAAACTATCACTGTTTGCAGATGATATGATACTATACGTCGAAAACCCGGAAAAACCCACAACAAAACTACTAGAGCTAATAAATGAGTACAGCAAAGTAGCAGGCTACAAGATCAACATTCAAGAATCCGTAGCATTTCTATACACTAGTAATGAACAAGCTGAGGGGGAAATCAAGAAACGAATCCCATTTACAATCGCAACTAAAAGAATAAAATACCTAGGAATAAATTTAACTAAAGAGACAAAAAACCTATATAAAGAAAACTACAAAAAACTGCTAAAAGAAATCACAGAAGACCTAAATAGATGGAAGGGCATACCGTGTTCATGGATTGGAAGACTAAATATAATTAAGATGTCAATCCTACCTAAATTGATTTACAGATTCAATGCAATACCAATCAAAATCCCAACAACTTATTTTTCAGAAATAGAAAAACCAATAAGCAAATTTATCTGGAAGGGCAGGGTGCCCCGAATTGCTAAAAACATCTTAAGGAAAAAAAACGAAGCTGGAGGTCTCGCGATGCCGGACTTTAAGGCATATTATGAAGCCACAGTGGTCAAACAGCATGGTATTGGCATAAAGATAGATATATCGACCAATGGAATCGAATAGAATGCTCAGATATAGACCCTCTCATCTATGGACATTTGATCTTTGATAAGGCAGTCAAGCCAACTCACCTGGGACAGAACAGTCTCTTCAATAAATGGTGCCTAGAGAACTGGATATCCATATGCAAAAGAATGAAAGAGGACCCGTATCTCACACCCTATACAAAAGTTAACTCAAAATGGATCAAAGATCTAAACATTAGGTCTAAGACCATAAAACAGTTAGAGGAAAATGTAGGGAGATATCTTATGAATCTTACAACTGGAGGCGGTTTTATGGACCTTACACCTAAAGCAAGAGCACTGAAGAAAAAAATAAATAAATGGGAGCTCCTCAAAATTAAACACTTTTGTGCATCAAAGAACTTCATCAAGAAAGTAGAAAGACAGCCTACACAATGGGAGATAATATTTGGAAATGACATATCAGATAAAGGTCTAGTATCCAGAATTTATAAAGAGATTGTTCAACTCAACAACAAAAAGACAGCCAACCCAATTACAAAATGGGAAAAAGACTTGAACAGACACCTATCAGAAGAGGAAATACGGATGGCTAAGAGGCACATGAAGAGATGCTCAATGTCCCTGGCCATTAGAGAAATGCAAATCAAAACCACAATGAGATATCATCTCACACCCACCAGAATGGCCATTATCAACAAGACAGAAAATGACAAGTGCTGGAGAGGATGCGGAGAAAGAGGCACACTTATCCACTGTTGGTGAGAATGTCAAATGGTGCAACCACTGTGGAAGGCAGTTTGGCGGTTCCTCAAAAAGCTGAATATAGAATTGCCATACGACCCAGCAATACCATTGCTAGGTATCTACTCAAAGGACTTAAGGGCAAAGACACAAACGGACATTTGCACACCAATGTTTATAGCAGTGTTATTTACAATTGCAAAGAGATGGAAACAGCCAAAATGTCCATCAACAGAAGAATGGCTAAACAAACTGTGGCATATGCATACGATGGAATATTATGCAGCTTTAAGACAAGATAAACTTATGAAGCATGTAATAACATGGATGGACCTAGAGAATATTATGCTGAGTGAGTCCAGCCAAAAACTAAAGGACAAATACTGTATGGTCCCACTGATGTGAACGGACATTCGAGAATAAACTTGAAATATGTCATTGGTAACAGAGTCCAGCAGGAGTTAGAAACAGGGTAAGATAATGGGTAATTGAAGCTGAAGGGATACAGACTGTGCAACAGGACTAGATACAAAAACTCAAAAATGGACAGCACAATAATACCTAATTGTAAAGTAATCATGTTAAAACACTGAATGAAGCTGCATCTGAGCTAAAAAAAAAAAAAAAAAAAAAAACCGGACCAAGACGTTCCCTCCGCTCAGGCCAACCAGGAAACTGAGGCAGATGGGGTGGCATCTGCTCCTGCAGGTGATGGGCAAGCAAGTGCTGCCACCCCGCCTCACCCCTTCCATCCCAGCCTCTGGCACCCTCCATGTGCCCGCCCTCCACACGGGGCTCTCCAGGACCTCGCCCTCTCCACATACCCTCCACATGGCAGTTTTCCACACCCCTCGCCCTCTCCAGCTCTCCCACCTCTGCCCTCTGATGCTGCAGGCAGCATCCTGCCTCCGGCTCCCCAGATCCGAGAGCCTGGCAGGTCTGGGTCGGGGCTGGAGCTGGTTCTGAGCCAGCGCAGCTGCAGGCAGCCAGCTTTCCACGACACGGGAAAGTCCGCAGCCTGAGTTCTCACAGCTTCCAGAGTGCGGGGACTTCCCAGATAAATGCTGTTTGCTGCGTGTGGTGAGCTGCTCCTGCCTTCCCTTGTGCCCTGCACAGAGATGGCAGCACGGGGGGTGCCCCAAAGGAGAGCCCTTTCATGGGGGGCGTGGGCCGTCAGCTGTGCCGGGGGAGGGTCGCGTGAGGGCAAAATAACTTCTTCAATGTTATGCAAAGGGAGATTCAGAGCAAACTGCAGAAAAATTATTAAGTTAGAAAATACCATTGCTAATAAAACTGTGACTCCAATAAGAAGTGTAGTGATGATCACCTGACTCTGAGCTATAAAACGATAATGTATTGACCCTAAAAGCGCATGCAGTTTATCCAGCGACTATAATTAAAATATTCTTCATCACTAACAGCTTCACCCACCTTCAAACTTCCCTGAAACCTTCTGAGAGTGAAGCAGCCTGCCCGCAGGTCTGGGCACTACCAAAACCCAGTAATAAAAAACTTTCAATATGCGATCATGTGGTACTACTGATTAGTTATGAGTTTATAACTACAAAATATTTTGGTAAAATTAATGTGCGTTTAACGGTAGGAGAAAACTCCATGCACAGGGACTGAGGGGAATCCACCAGCTCCCGTATCTCTGCCAGCGCGTGCACTCTCCCAGCAGTAGAGAGCCTTGGCGTGTCGCCGTGGACAGATGCTGCTCGGGCTCAGCCCGGGTCCTACTGAGCACACGTCCTTGTCCGCAGCCGGGCCCCAGGTAGACACTCAGTCAAACAGCTTCGCCCTGCCTGGGGACTCTGTGACAATTACGGCATCCTGGGAATTTGCTACGGTTTTTCCTACTGCATATACCTGTCTGTGCTGGAAATATTTACAGCAACACTGCAACTCACACAGTGAGCCCATCCCACTCGTGTTTCACAAGCTGGAGGTTTTTAATATAAATGAGACAATATATTTTAGCAAGTTCTACTACCAGGCCCCCATTTCATATCAGCAGGAACTGATGGAGCACTACGTATCCCAAAAGTTATGAGCTGAGAAAGTTAGGAAAATGACAACACAAGGGGGGCGGGGACGGAGAGAGAACATGACGGGGGAGAGAGGGCGGGCAGGAGCACAGCCGGGGAGAGGGAGACATGCCCATGTTCTCACTCACGTGGAAAACCCCCCGCCATGACCCAGCTCACCTGGGCCCCCTCCTGGCTCACCTGGGACCACCCCGTGTCCTGGCTCACCAGGGGACCACCCCGTGTCCTGGCTCACCTGGGACCACCCCGTGTCCTGGCTCACCTGGGACCACCCCGTGTCCTGGCTCACGGGGGACCACCCCGTGTCCTGGCTCACCTGGGACCACCCCGTGTCCTGGCTCACCTGGGACCACCCCGTGTCCTGGCTCACCTGGGACCACCCCGTGTCCTGGCTCACCTGGGACCACCTCGTGTCCTGGCTCACCTGGGACCACCCCGTGTCCTGGCTCACCTGGGACCACCCCGTGTTCTGGCTCACCTGGGACCACCCCGTGTCCTGGCTCACCTGGGACCACCCCGTGTTCTGGCTCACTTGGGACCACCCCGTGTTCTGGCTCACTTGGGACCACCCCGTGTCCTGGCTCACCTGGGACCACCTCGTGTTCTGGCTCACCTGGGACCACCTCGTGTTCTGGCTCACCTGGGGTCCTCAGTGCCTCCCTCAGGTCTGACCCCACGACAAGCTCTTGAAGCACAGGCCTTTCCACGCAGGCCACGGTGGGGACCCGGCCTCAGCCGAGGCCCATGGACATGAGAGGCGCTGGTGGCAGAGTCCTGGGCAGGCGTGAGAGGCGTGCAGAAGCCGTGGGAGCTGCAGCCGCCTCTCCTGCAGCCCGACCCCATCGACAACCCCCTCCTCCGCTGCTGGGACACTGGTCCCAGGCCTTGCATGGCCCCAGCTGCCACGGCCGTCTGTCCTCTGGCCGGGGCGCAGGTGTGAAGGCCACATGGTCTGGGGCAGGGCCCAACATGGAGACCCCACGGCCTCGGAAATAGCCTGAGGGCCGCGGGCTCCCCGTAGGGGGATGGGACAGAGAAGAGCATGGAAGCCCCTTCCCAGGTCCGTTTCTGAAGTGAAGGATGCTCAGAGGCAGGGGGCAGACGGGGACAGGAAGATGGACGGACGGACGCCGGGGAAGGGGCACCGCCAGGGGCTCCATCCTCCCCACAGCGGTTTTCACCAGCGAGGGCAGCAGCCATGCACAGAGGGGACAGACCTCGTGGCTGCTTCACAGGGACCCTGGGCAGCATGGACTCTGGAAACCCCGCTGCAGCGCGTCTCCACCGGGCATGCTGCGCAAAAGCTCTGACCGTGAATGCGTTTGCAAAGGACTGACCACTGGAGGGAACGAAATCCTGGTGAGGGCTCCATTTGGAATTAATACATGATTCTCTGCTAATCTCAAAATTTAATATATTTATGCTTTTGTTTACTTTCTTACAAGTCAGGTTTATTGGGTATGGTTCACACACAGTAAAGCTGCATGCTTGTTTAAGTAACAAGCCAAAGCAGAAATGTATCAACCTGTGAGATTAAATACCATTCCAAGGGGTGGGCGGGACCCGGCTCCCTGCTGTGCCCCACAGGGAAGGTGGGTGCTGGGCTCAGGGTGCTGGGCTCGGGGCGCTGGCGGGGTCCCTGGAGACCCGTCACTGCAGAGAGCAGGGAAGGCCCAGCCGCCTTGAAAGCCGCCCCCCTGGACCCCACCGGCACAGAGACGGTGTGTGGGGCGTGCCTGGTGGCCGGACCGAAGGCGCGTGGGGCGGCTGGGTACCTTGGGACAGGAGGCCCCTGCGGGCATTTCAGGAGTGTCGCCGCCTCACAGAGAGCGGCCACCTGGCCAACACGGCCCTGGGCAAGTCCGGCCCCAAGTCCACGCCTGGCCAAGGCGCAGCGGCCTGCGGGGTCGAGTGAGGAGACCCCAGGCCCTGCACAGGACAAGTGTCCCCTGCACAGAGGCCCCGCAGGCACGGGCCGCTGACTTGCCACGGTCACAGCACAGGCCATGCACACCCAGGTCCCCGCCGCAGACATGGCAACGGGCGGCCAGGGGCTGCAGAAAACCGCGCGGCAGCAGGGGCAGGAGGGGCAGGGCAGAGGTTTCCTGCGGCGATCAGAACAAGTGATTTCATAAGTAAAAGCATGTATTACGCAAATTTTAAGAACACCAAAGAAAACCAGGTACAGAGCATGGAGCTGCCTTTACTTCATGGCGTTTCCACAACAAAAACATTCCAGAAACCCTGCCACCCTGAAAATAAAATCAAGGAAGCTGCAACCATATTTAATAGCTCTGATTTCTGGTCTTCATACGTATTTTTTCTCTCTCTCTTTTTGCATGGGCAGGTTCTGGGAATCGGACCCAGGTCTTCTGCATGGCAGGCAAGAACTCTGCCACTGAGCCACCGTGGCCCGCCCCATGTGTATTTTTAAATGCAGTGATTCCAGAAGTTTCAAGACAGGAATCTATTCTTTAAGCCACCAAATGTCAATGGGCAAGATCATTTTACATGGCTTTCCAAAATAGCACATCAGAGCTACAGATTTAGATTGCAAATAAGGATCTGGGCTCGCCTGGCAGCTCAAAGCCACTTCTTTCGTCCGTCCTTTAAATGCTTACCTTGAGATTCTTAGGGGTTGACATTTCCAGGGGAGACTCAGCAAAGAGGGTGGCTTTATTTGTGCACCTCACAGAAGCTGAACTTTTCCTCCAAAACCATCACAGAAGATATCAGTAAAAGAAAGAATAAAAAAAACCCAAAATAAAAATATTTAACCATGTTTTACAAAAGAGAGAAAATTCTTTCTTGCATGTAAAAGATCCAGGGAGGCCATTTCATATTTCAGAAACTGAAAATTACAACTAACATTTATTTCTAAAAGGAAGTTATTTTCAGAAATAAACTGAGCACCAAAAGGATTCTTATGTGCATTTAAAACAAGGATGAAATGGACAAATTCTCAGAAATTCATGAACAACCTAGCTTCAGTCTAGCACAGAAGACCTCAACAGATCAATTACAAGAGACTGAATTAATCATCAAAAACTCCCCAACAGAGAAAAGCCCAGGACCAGAAGGCTACACAGGGGGATTCTACCAATCATTTCTAGAAGAATTAATACCAATTCTCTCAAACTCTTCTAAAAAACTGAAGAGGAGGGAAAGCTACCTAACTCATCCTATGAAGCCAACATCTCCCTAATACCAAAGCCAGGTAAAGATACTACAAAAAAAGAAAATTAAAGAGCACTGTCTCTAATGAATATAGATGCAAAAACCCTCAACAAAGTACTAGCAAATTGAGTCCAGCAGCATATTTAAGGAATTATACACCATGGCCAAGTGGGATTTATCCCAGGTATGCAAGGGTGGTTCAACATAAGAAAATCAATTCATGGACTGCACCACATTAACATAACAAAGGGGAAAACCACTGAGCTTCTCGATTGATGCATCCTTTCTTGATAAAATCCAGCATCTTTTCTTGACAAAAACACTTGGATAGACAGGAATAGAAGAAAAGTTCCTCAATAAGATACAGGGCATAGATGAAAATCGCAGAGCTAGCAGCATCCTCCCTGGAGACTGAAAGCTTTCCTCCGAGACGAGGGACAAAGCAGGGCTGCCCACTGTCGCCTCTGCCGGCCAGCACTGAGCTCCAAGTTCTCGCCAGAGCAGTTAGGCGAGAGGAAGAAATAAAAGGCATCCACCCTGGAAAGGAAGAAGTAAAACTCTCACAGTTTGCAGAGGACATGACCCTATAACTAGAAAGTCCCAAAAATCTGCAACAAAGCTGCTAGAGCTAATGGTGGGGTACAAGACCAACGTCCCCAAATCAGCAGTGTTTCTATATACTAGTAAGAAGCAACCTCAGGAGGAAGAATCAAGTATCTAGGAATAAACTCAAGTAAGGATGTAAGGACCTGTGCACAGAAAGCCACACAACGTGGCCCAAGGAACCACGGCCCTCCGGGGCTGCGTGCTGCGGTGGCCTCCCCAAGCCCTGCAGGCTGGGGGCTGCCCCTCACCCCCGTGAGGCCCTCAGGACCAGACACGCCACCTTCTCCAGCCTGTAAGTGGTGGTGGACACCGGAAGGGGACACCAGGGAGCAGGGGAGGGAAAGAAGGCTAAAGCAACAAGCAGAGTCCATTTCTTCTGAAACCGAGTAGGAGTGTCAATTATTCCCTCTTCGCCAGAGCGTTCCTGCAGCCCAGTACAACTGCCCACCAGCAGCGTGGCCGCACGGCCGAGGGCAGGGAGCAGCAGCCCCCAAATCTCAACTGTGGCACCCGGGGACAAGGTGCAAAGGCATGAGTCGAGGCGGCTGGCTTCAGGCGTCCTTTACTCACAGAGACTTTTCCGCATAGATTCATGTTCCCCTTTCCGAGGGGACACGAGATAGCCTAGAAATGGAGTTCAGTCCTCATGGCTGTGAAGAGGTACAGGAAACCCACTTTCATACTTATTTTTAAAACCACAAGAACCTTATGAACTTGCTTAATCAGAGATTTAAAAATCTTCCTTTTATTTTATTTCTGCACCATCACTACAGCTTACTTTAGGACGTTTTCAGTCCCATCTACCCACAAGACTGCCACACACGACCAGGCAGCAAGTGCAAGAACAGAGAATTAAATTACTCTCCTTCTCCAAGATATGAATCTTATTTCTTCAATATCCGAACTGGGATAACTTATTTTTGCAACTCAATTAACAAAATTAAAAAGAAAAAGACACGTTCAAAGAGGAGAATCTTATCAGTATTTAAAAAGAAAAACCATATCTGAAAGAACCGAAGTTGCAGCCTGGTAAATCCTAAGAGGTACTTAAGATCGGAGCTAAGCAGAACAGAACAAAACACCGTCACCCTGCCCTGCGGGAGCCGCACCGTGGGAGGAGGGGGAGGTGAAGTCCGTGAGCGGCTGCAGCCCAGCAGACCCGGCGGGGGACGCACAGGGGCACGCGCAGGGACGGGCTCCCCGGCCCAGACCGGTCTTCCTGAGCTAATCCTTTACGGGTAAGCGGAGACAACTCAGCCACAGTTTTCACTAAATTCAGCATGAAACTTTTATGCAGAAGAAAATAACCATCTTCACAAATCATTAATGTGCCATTACCACCCCAATTTTACTGGAAATCGCTCCTCTAACCTTGTTTGAAATGAAATTTTATAAGTGAGATAAGGCCATTTATTTTGGAGAAATCAAACAAATCATCCACTGCCCTGCAAGGCAATAAATTCCCCACCTCCCACTGCCAAAAGTCCCCGTGGCACCTGACACTGCTCTGGCACTTCTGCTTCAAACAAAAGAAAAGAAAACCAAACAGAACATGTGCCGGCACCCAAAACCCTCTCCCATGCCAACCCCACAAGGACAGGGCAGAGCCAGGGTCCTCACGGGACCTCGCGCGGCAGGACTCTATAAGCGGGCACAGGGGCCGCGACCGTGAGGTCTGACAGCCCGGGAGCGGGGTCTGCAGACAGGGCTGCACGGACAGCAGGGTGGCAGGGGAGTGGACACTGCCAGGCCCAACAGGGTGGCGGGGGAGTAGACACTGCCAGGCCCAACAGGGTGGCGGGGGAGTGGACACTGCCAGGCCCAACAGGGTGACGGGGGAGTGGACACTGCCAGGCCCAACAGGGTGGCGGGGGAGTGGACACTGCCAGGCCTGCCAGGGTGGTGGGGGAGTGGACACTGCCAGGCCGCAGACCGCCTGCTGTCAACGCTGACCAGACATGGCACATAGTAGGCACTTCATAAATGCTCGTCGTTACCGAGGCAAACCAAGGGAAAGGTGACCTTTGGAAAGAAACTCTCAGAAGGAGACAGGCATAGGACAGAAAAAGAGACCCACTGCCAAAAATTCAATCTAAGTTAACAAAGTGAAAAACCTAACTTGGTTTTTTTTCCTTTAAAAGGAAAGCAGTTAATTTTTCATAATATATATTTCATTCATGTTTTTAATATTTATAACTAACATAAAAGTTATGAACCAAAATGTGGACTATGGAATTTATTTAGATTTGATTTACTTGAATCATCTTTATTAGATAAATTAATTTTTTATTGCCACATATCAAGATGGTCTTCTGCACATGAATTTTTACTATAAAATAGTTTAAAAATTTAAATGCTCTATGCATCAAAGTTTTTACTACTGAGCCATCATGTTTCTTTTTATGTACAACGTAACTTATTCCCAGGTCTATGTCAGCCACACCCGCACAACCTGAAGCAGCCTCTTTAGTCTTTCCTTCCTAGGTTAAAAGGTGTTCAGTGCTCAGCGATGAAACTTATTCATTTATTTTGCCTTCTCTACATGTAAAATTTGTTCAAAGGGTAGCTCATTCAAATTTACATTATTTGAAGGAAAAGTGCCAAATGCTCATCCTTGAAGATGTGTTTTCACCTTACTCCGGCCGCGCAGATAAATTCTCAGCACCACTGCTGTGGAGTCCCCTGCTACTTTCATTTTCTACTGCCAGAATATTCAAAGCTGACAAATGCTGGCGAACAGGCATTGTTATTAAAAGCTTCAATTTACAGCCAATAGTGACAGTTTGCTTGTGCTGCTCATAAAGCAAAACCAAAGAGGGAGACACAGCGGCAGGTGGAGCGAACACTGCAGGGGCTAACGCCGTTCCGGTAAGTGACGCTCATTTCAGCCACAGCTTGAAGATGCTGACTTGGGTAGAAATCGCAGATAAAGGGGGAATGATGGGACAGCTTCCTGGGTACTGTAAAGGCCTCACTTCCAGATGTCTTCATAGCCAAGGAAGCCTTGAAAAGTCACAAATAATTGACTTGAAATCCAACACAGATAGTTTTGAACTAATCTGCATGTTTGCAGAGGGGAAAAAAAATAAAGCAATAATGACTTCTACTGCAAAGAAGTAGCTAGTTTGGGGTTGAGCTGAACTCCCAAAATGACAAGAGCTGAGGCCTGAACGCCGTTTTACTAAATTTTTCGGGGGAGAGCAAGCACTCGTGTGCGCAGACGCTCTGGGAGCGCTGGTGGCGGCAGGACCAAACTATGGGAGGAACTGCAGACACGGGGCTGCTTCAGTGACCCCCACGTGGCTCTTTGGAGGCTGAGGACACACTGGCCCCAGGACAGGAAACGGAGAGACAGGAAGAGAAAACAGAAGGAAGCAGGTTTTGTCCACCCACAACGTCTCCAGAGGCTGTGGCCAGTCAAAGCTCATCCTGAACAGCCCATCATGATCACACTGCACACAGCGTGGGTCCTCCTGCCCCCGGGGCAGCCAGGGGCGGGCGGGGGGACAAGAGCGGGGACAGGGGTGGGGGTGGGGATGGGAGGAGGGGGACAGGGGCAGAGAGCAGACAGAGGTGGGGACGGGGACAGGTGGAGAGGGGACAGAGGTGGGGACGGGGCAGGGACGGGGTGGGGACAGGAGTAGAGAGGGGACAGAAGTGGGGACAGGGGTGGACGGGCGACAGGGGCGGGGGCAGGCGGTGGGCTCAGGGCGGGATCTGCCGGTGCCTCTGCTGCCAGGACACAGGAGTTCGTGCGCATGCAGATTATCCCTCAATAAAAAAGAAAAGACAAACACGCTGACCACACACGTGCACTTTAAGACACTGGATGGAAAATGAGGGCTCCTTGCCTACGTTTTCTTAAAGTTTATTCACCTAAAGAACAGAAAGGCGGAAAGGGGGAGCACAGAAAACCTGGGCACGGTGCAGCGGCAGAGCAGAGACCAGCCACGCAGCTGCAGCGGCGCCCCAACCCGGAGGTCCAGGGGTGCCAGAGGGTGAGCCGCAGGCAGAGCGGAGGGAGATCTCTACTTCCACAGCCCATGGCTCTCCCAGAACGGCTCGCCGCAAGTGTGTGCGTGTGCACATGTGTGTGTGCATGTGTAAAAACCGCAGCCGCCCCATGCAGGGGGCTGGGCGCCCCAGCCACTTCTTCGTCTGGCTGTGCGTGACCTGAAACCATCAGGGATTTATTTTCTGGAACAGCCACTTCTTCATCTCAACCTGTGCCGGCAGCCGCACCTGGACATGCGAACACCCGTGTGCCAGGCTGCAGTAACGTGCTGTGTCCTCAGTGAAGCTGGTGGCCGGGCTCCCCAACACGGTGGGGACGGCGAGACTCAGCCTTCGGTGGACAGAACCGGGGGAGACGCTGCTCCCCAAGGGCCCAAGGCTCCTCGAGACCGCGACGCTGCGACGGTCATCAGCCCGCGGTGAAAACACAGGTGTGAGCTCCTGTTTTGCTTAAGTGACTTCTAATGATTAAAGTTTATCACAGCACTTACATGTGTCAGTGAAAAACAATTAAGCTACGGGTAGCAGGGAGAATCACAAAGTGCCAGCGAGCGTGGGAGCGACCCCACACACCCAGCCCGGGGAACGGCTCTCACGGCGCCCGCCCAGGCCTCGCCTGTTTCCCCCGCAAACTTGCATGCGGGTAAGGCAGTGTGGCGCGCTTTTAAACCTGAACAGGTCACAGAAATGCCGGCCCCACACGGGCGCACCAGCCTCCAGCGGGCGCAGGAAGGGGCCTTGGGTCTCGCGCAGTGCGTCCTTGCGCTGGGGACAGCACAGCCAGCGGAGGGGCCACAGTGCGCACGGTGGCTTTCGGTCTCCTCCCTCCTGCCTCCCTGACCACAGAGAGCCCAGGCACGCACAGAACGGGGCACTGAACTGGTACCGCCCGCCTATAGTCGGCTCCCACAAACGCAGTGTGGGCGTCACAAACCCACGAAGTCAGGGGAAGCTGCTGGAAATATGCCATTCAGTAAAAAGTCCTTAGTCCCTGTAAACACTGTTTAATGAACAAAACTGGCAGCCGGCAACACCACAGCAAGAGACGGGGCAGGGCTGCCCAGTGGCCCCACACAGCTGGCACCCCGAGGACAGCACCCGTGCCCTGCGGCCTGGACACCCACGAGCACCACACAGCGCCCGTGCCTGCACGCTGGCTCTCCGCCCGGCAGCTCGCCCTGCTCCATGGCGATTGGCACATGCTGAGCAGCTGGGGCACTGGGGGCCCACAGGGCGGGGGACGCCAGCAGGCAGGCGCCAGGCCACTCTGTGGCCACCAGGCTCCCAAACCCACGCCGGGAAATGTCTCCCCAAGGCGGGACCGCCATTCCCTGTGCCCACCTGGCGGTCAGGTAACTCATACCACCTGGTCAGCGGGGCCTATGGACTTTGGCCAGAGGCTGCTGGGTGGCGAGGATGTCCCAGTGACACCCAAAGTCACGGGAAACTAGGAACTTCAAGAACTGGGCAACTGCCGGGAAGCTACACGCAGTTACCCGCCGGGGGTTTCTCCTCCAGCGTCCCGCCATGCGACATCACCGTCACACCCGCTGAAGGAGCGAATCAGGGAGCCTCACTCTTCCAGACGCGAGGTTCGGCTGCAGTAACCCGGGACGTAGGGTCGGGCTCTCTCGGTGCTCCCCACACCTTGCTCACCAGTGCCCGCGGCGACCCACCTGCTGTCCACATGTGGCCTGGCCGGGTCTCAGCAGATGACCACTGGCCGCTTCCCCGGGCACGCGCAGGGCTTCCTGCCACGGCGACTGCAGCTCAGCGTTCCTGCCAGCGCCTGACTTTTACACAAACAATCCCCAACCGGCAACCGAGGCTGCGCTGTCTAGAAAACCCAATGGAATCCACAAAAAGGCTGCTAGAGTTAATAAGAGTTCAGCAAGGTACTAGGTACAAATTCAATATGCAAAACTCAACTATATTTATATACACCAGCAACAAATAGAGTAAACTGAAACTTAAAATGCTGTTCTAATAGCATTAAAATATGACACATTTAGGAATAAAGCTGATAAAAGGAGTGAAGACCTGTACCATGAACACTGCACCTGATGAGAAAAATCAAAGCAGACCTACAAAAAGAGAGAAACTCCGGACTGACATGGAGACGCAAAGCTGGCAATTCTGTGCAGACTGGTGCCCAGGCTGAACAACAGCTCAGTCAAAATAGCTACTGGCAATTTCGGCAGAAATTGGTGAGATGATCCCAACATTCACATGGAAGTACAGAAACCTTTGCGAGCCAAACAGCTCTGATAAAGAATGGAGGTGGAAAAGTAACACTCTGATGTGAAGGCGGACCGTAGGCTGGTCACCGTGCCGGGGGTTCGGGTGCACAGACCGCCCTGGACAGAAATAGCCACCCACCCGCGGCCCACCAACTGCAGGCAATTTAGGGGGAAAGGGCAGTCCTTCCAGCACGCGCGGAAACAATCCGATATACGTGTGCGAACACGCGGATCTCAATCCGCCCCTCACTGCATACGCGGAGATGAGCTCAAACGGCTCTAGGACACACGCAAAACTTGCAACTAAAGCTTCCAGAAGAAAACGCAGCAGAACGTCTTTGTACGCTTGCATTAGACAAAGAATGCCTGATGCGACACGAACAGCACAATTTATAAAAGAACAAACTGATAAAATGAAGAACTAAAAGGTTCAGTTCTTCAAAGGACACTGAGAAAAGCTTTGCGAAGCACACATCGGATGAAGGGTTTGTATCCCGACTGTGTAAAGAACCGCAGAACTCAATGAAACAAAGTACTCAAGGGGGAAATGGGGAGATCTGAGTGGACATTTCCCTCCAGAAGTCGGGCTGGAGGGACGCTCAGCCTCGAGGGCGGCCGGCAGACGCAGTGAGGACGGCGGGAGCTCCACGGGCGGGAACCTGGCCGGGCCGAAGCGGAAGCCAGCAGAAGCCGGCACGTGCCAGCAAGGAGGAACTGGGCCCTGGACACCGCCGTGGGAGGGAATAAGCCACGCCGGAAAACAGCTCGGCAGTTCCTAACAATTACCAGACTGACCCCAGGCCCGGCACAGCTGACATCCGAGGCTGGAGGCTCTGCCTGCTGCAGACAACCCGCTCCCCGCTTTCCACGAGGCAGTCACACTCCCATTAAAAGCAGCAACTTCATGTGATGTCAACGGGGCAGCCATAGCGCCTTCCTTTGGCTTCTTTGAGCTGCACAGAATTAAAGGTAACTCACACGATTTCCATGACTTAGGAAAAATACCTAAGATGCCATCCCTTTCCTTAAGCACTTAAGTAGCAAGAAATTTGAGAAGAATTTTGTTTGAAAAACGGAAGGTTAACTGGCTCTGGCACACATTGTTAGGGAGCACTGACAATGCCCTGCGTGGGGCTGGCCCCCCACCTGGGGACCTCCCGGCCAGCACAGGTCCAGCCGGTGGCATGCGGGTCTGACAGGTGGCAGGTGGGAGTCTGGCGGGTGGTGGCACACAGGTCTGGCGGGTGGCACACGGGGTCTGGCTGGTGGCAGATGGGGTCTGGCAGGTGGCACATGGGGTCTGGCTGGTGGCAGATGGGGTCTGGCAGGTGGCACATGGGGTCTGGCAGGTGGCACACGGGTCTGGCAGGTGGCACACGGGTCTGGTGGGTGGTGGCACACGGGGTCTGGCTGGTGGCACATGGGGTCTGGCTGGTGGCACACGGGGTCTGGCGGGTGGTGGCACACAGGTCTGGCCGGTGGCACACGGGTCTGGTGGGTGGCACAACACGTGGCAGGCTATGGCTGTGGCTCCGTTCCCACGGGACCAGGCTTGACCCCTGGTGGATGGGGAATGGGGGGTCCAGGACACATTTTGACACGTCGCCACCCAAGCAAACTTGAATGAGGTGAGGGAAGCTGCCGAGGGTCACCCAGAAACAAGTGCTGGAGGGGAGCAATTTGGGGGCAATGTCAAGACCGTGGAGACTGACAGGCAGAGCCCGGAGAGCCTGTGCTGTGCGTCCCTCAGCCTTCTCTCCCCCAGGGGGCCTCTATCCCCACGGCTGGGACCCAAGGCCACCTGGGTGGTGGCGAGAACCTGGGGGCCTACGGCCCCTTTCCTCCTGACAGCCGGTGCTGGCTCTGGCGCGAGACCCCAGAATGTTCTCAAAGCGGCCCACCCAGGGCAGGGGGAAAAGGACTCTCTCCCATGCGGGCCCCAAGGCTGGCCTGGCCTGGGCAGTAGCCAAGGGGTCCAGGATGCCACACCCCGAGACTGGAGCCAAGGTGGTGGACCTGGAGGGCAGCAGCACACCAGCAGCCTCGGGGGGCTGAGACAACTCTGCACAAGGGGATTTCCGGGGACCCTACCCCAGTCCACTCACGTGGCACATCAGAACCGGGGACTATTTATTTCCACTCAAGGAACTGGGTGCCTTGGAGGTGAACACAAGAGGCCCTGGGGCGGTCACGGGAAGAGGGCGGGGGAGACAGAACCACGCCGCACGCCACCCACCAGCGCGCCGACCTGCCCCCGCGTGCCCCCCACCAGCGCGCCGACCCGCCCCTCTGCAAGGACTGGTGGAGGAGCCGGAGCGGGCCTTAATCTGGATCCTGCAGACCTTAGAAGAGAGCCACGGGGAGAAGCTGGAATTGAGGAGACCCCAGAGAGACAGGAGAGGCCACCGCAGGGCCGGGAAAGCCAGAGTGCCCCCAGCCCCCCCAGCACCTCCTGGAAGAGGCCACCGGAGCCCCTGCCCCTTCCCACACAGAAAGGCCTACTTCTCCACACCACAACCTTGGGTGGGAAAACATCACAAAGAAACTCGCTGCAGAAGCCCACGTTCCGGGCCGGGGAGCCCCTGGGACCACAGGCCCCAGCCCCTGGCGGGCACCACGCACGAGGACGCCCCTGGCCCTTGGACGGCGACCACACGGGCTCCCGGCCCGGCTGCAGAGGTCACCCCCCGGGGGACCCCTGCGTGGGCCTTCACAGGCCAGCTCTCTGCCGTGCCAAGGCCCTCCTTGTTCCTTTGATTTATCTGATAATAAATTTTTGATGACTGGTAAGTCTCATAAAATTGCTCGGCTGCTGACTACACTGATTAATACATCTGAAGAATCGAAAGTGTCAGGATTTCATGTGTGAGAATAAGTTACTGCCAAACATATATTAGATATTTCATAAAATATAGAATAAAAAGGTGGATCTGATAACTTTACCCTGTATCCATTTTCCTTAACAATTTACATTTGGGGTCATCATTATATTCCATAGCCTTAAAAAAATCAATAAAATCCATCCAGCCGGGGAACAAATCCAAGAATTAAATAAAATTAAACATGTTTCAAAAAAAAGCAGTGCCGCGATTTGCAGGAGGACGTGAGTGTGGGGAGGTTTGTGGAGGTGGCCAGGGCTGACCGGTGGCCCAGCGGTGACCTAGCAGGCTGGGTCTCCAGGGACGCGCCCCATTCATGTGTATATACACTGCCTGTAAACCCCAAAATAGTCACAGATTTTTCTTTAAAAAGACTAGGTCTTTAATGAAAACCGCCCCCTCTACCCTTCCACCCGGGGCTCCCTCCTCAGGGCACCTCCCATACCACCAGCCCCATATCCAGAGACAGGACCCCCTGAGACTGTGCCTCGCCCGCCGACCTGGAGACCCCAAGGTGGGCGGGCGCCTGACCCCAGCTGGCGGGCACGGTCCAGCAGAGGCCACACGGGCCAGCCGAGGCCCTGAGAGGTCCCGGGGGTGGGCGCCCACCTGTACCCTTGGCCAAATGTGATCAACAGAGATCCCCAAATTCCCCGGGGATCCCTAAATTCTGACCAGCTTCTGCTTCAACATGGTCCATTCTTAAAAGAATGGTTTAAAAAACACAACTGCTTTGCGGAAATGGGGGCTGACCCATGCCCCCCAAACGAGATGGGGAGTGTCCGCGGGGCCCAGCGCAGCCGGAGAGCAGCAAGCCCAGCGCTCGCAGGCGCTGAGGGGCTGGGGGAGGGGGCGCAGGGCGGAGGGGGCGCAGGGCGGAGGGGGCGCAGGGGGGAGGGGGCGCAGGGGGGAGGGGCGCAGGGGGGAGGGGGCGCAGGGCGGAGGGGGCGCAGGGCGGAGGGGGCGCAGGGCAAAGTCAAGTGCGCCTCGGGGCGTGTGGGTGACAGAGTAAAGCAAACTGAGGCAACAACAGAGAAAAAGAGGAAGTCAAGACTTTATTCTAGCAAACCTGCCACAGAAAATGACTGGGGCCTCGCTGACAATTTCCTCTCTAAACAAACACTATCTAATTGGAAGGAGACTAAAAAATAGTACATTTTCGAGATGATGAATTTCATACACTGCAAATGAGACTATTTAAAAATTAACTATTACAGTGGAAAACATTATTTTTTGACCACAGTTTGTTTTTTTTAACCCTGAGTATTAAAGAACTATACAGGATAATTTAGACAAGCACAACAGAATACAACAGGGAAGCTGTTTTCTTATTGCTTGATGAATAAAGAGGGGCAATACCAAATCCCCCTGAATATAACTTATACGTAAGCTTTTGTCTAATAAGGTTGATAAAAACTTCTATCATAGTTTTTTCATTTTAAACCAAAATACCTGTCCACACAGAATCTTCAACTGCCAAAAAATACAAAATAAATAAATACATGAATATAGCCTAACCCCAAAACCAAAAAAATAAAAACTCTCACAAAGCTGGAACAGAACAAGAGACCAGAGCTCAATAAAAAACCAGCGTGTGGTGAACCAAGATATTACTGCATAGAGAATAGAAACAGCAGTTTTGTTTGATTATAAAACCACCACTTTTAAATTTATCTCTCAAATAAAAACAGCAAATGCAGATAATCACTCAGCTGCAGAGGAGAGCAGGGAGCAGAGAACTTCAGGATTACTGGGTGTTAATAAAGGTTATCAATATTTCCCTTCATTGACTAGGTCAATAATCAATAGTTCAATATGACTGTATCAAGTGAATAATCTAAAAATGAAACTCAGAATGTCTCCTCCTGCAAGGAGAAGAGCCACTGCCTCCTTCGGGAGTGTCTCGCGTTCGGCCTGTGTGCCGTCTCCTCCCTTCCCGTGGGACACGTCCCCGGGCTCCCGTGGCCTACACTGACCACGTCCCCTGGCTCCTGTGGCCTACACTAACCCCGTGACAGTTCGCCTGGTCGGGGCTTGGTGGTCAGCAGGGAGGGCGGAGGGGGGATGCCGCTTCCCCTGCGGAGTCGCGGGCACGGCGCTGGCTCAAGTGGGTACCTCCCACCTCCCTGGCCGGGCAGTGTCACCCCTCGGCCCCTCCCGCGGCCACCCCAGCCCCGGGCGACACTGAGAGCCGAGCCCCACACCCCTCATCAGGGTTGACCCTGCGCGGCCAACAGGACCCACAGTGCATCAGACCAAAGAAGTTCCAGAATGGTTTGGAAACGGGGTCCACTCTGCCCCTGCACAGGTGGGGGTTCCCTCCCGCAACTCGCCGGGGCTCAGACATGGGGAACACCCCACAGTGGGAAAACAACCATTCTGGATGAGCTATGAAATCACACAACCAGAAGGCTTCAAAGACTGCGAAAACTTCACTTCCAAAAACGTGTATTTTCCTCCACAAAGGAAAACACTCACTCCTTGTGGAGTGTCTGTGAAGAATAGTGAGAGGGCAGGAAAGGAAAAACCCTTCAATGTTAAATGTAAAATACAGTAAGGGACATCTGGAAAACTTGGGCAGAGAGAGCGGCCTGTCGCATGCGCTCTGTCTCAGGTCTCTCCAGACACCCCCATCCCCGCAGGGTCTGTGCCTGGGCTCCTGGGGCTGGGGAGGGGCTTCCTGCCGGTGGGGGTGGGGGCTGGGGCACGCCGGCCTCTGGGCCCACAGGGGCCTGGGCAAGCTGGGCAGGAGGGACCCCCCCCATCGGGCATAAAGCGGCTTCCTCTCTCCATGTTGCTTAGCAACAGTCTGTGTGCAGGTGAGCCAGAGACGCTAAACTGAGTCGTATATCGTCTCATGGAGGAAACGTGGTAATGCATTTGTTAACTTAAAAGTGTATATATACATATATCATATGTAGCATCTACAGAGGAAATGTAAATTCCCAGGAAGAGCATACACTGCTCTCTCTGAAAAATAAAAACAATATTTATGTCAGAGCTTTGGGAAAAAAAATATCAGTTCTCCATCTGCATGTCTACTATAAAGAAACACTGCTTTTTTCATGACTCTGAGCTATTTTCGGGCACCTTCCCGAGGACACTCACGGGGAGCCTGTCCCAGCAGCCCGGGCCCTGCCTTCCCGGGCGCTCACGCAACCTCTGCGCGCTCCCCAGGAAACAGCGTGGTGTCTGTGCTCGTGCCAACAACAGGCCTCTGCCAGGCGGCGGGCAGCAGCTCGCCGGGAAGGACCCCCATCCCGCCCCGCACGGAGAAGCGGGAAAGGCCTCCCTGCGCAGCAGCCCGCAGGCTCTGGGACGCCGGCCGCACTGGGCGTGAACTCACCAAGGTCCAACAGCGGCTTTACTCGGGTAGAAACAGGACCCAGGGCAGGTGGAGGGCACGGGGTGCAGAGAAAGGAAGGGGAGGGGTCTGGGTGGGCTGGGACACCTGCTCTCCAAGGGGCTCTCCGTGTGCTCGTTTCTCTCCAGGCCTGCCTCTGCACCTGCACTCCAGGCTTCACCCCGCATCTGCCCCTAACCCCCATGGCTCATTTCACCCCACACCTGCCCCGCCACAGCCCCTCCACTGCACCTGCCCCCCCACAGCTCCTCCACTGCACCTGCCCCCCCACAGCTCCTCCACCAGCACGTGCCCCGCCACAGCCCCTCCACTGCACCTGCCCCCCCACAGCTCCTCCACCTGCACCTGCCCCCAACAGCCCCTCCACTGCACCTGCCCCCCCACAGCTCCTCCACCTGCACCTGCCCCCACACAGCTCCTTCACCTGCACCTGCCCCCCCACAGCTCCTCCACCTGCACCTGCCCCCCCACAGCTCCTGCACCTGCCCCCAACAGCCCCTCCACTGCACCTGCCCCCCCACAGCTCCTCCACCTGCACCTGCCCCCCCACAGCTCCTTCACCTGCACCTGCCCCCAACAGCCCCTCCACCTGCACCTGCCCCCCCACAGCTCCTCCACCTGCACCTGCCCCCCCACAGCTCCTCCACCAGCACGTGCCCCGCCACAGCCCCTCCACTGCACCTGCCCCCCCACAGCTCCTCCACCTGCACCTGCCCCCAACAGCCCCTCCACTGCACCTGCCCCCCCACAGCTCCTCCACCTGCACCTGCCCCCCCACAGCTCCTTCACCTGCACCTGCCCCCAACAGCCCCTCCACCTGCACCTGCCCCCCCACAGCTCCTCCACCTGCACCTGCCCCCCCACAGCTCCTCCACCTGCACCTGCCCCCCCACAGCTCCTTCACCTGCACCTGCCCCCCACAGCTCCTCCACCAGCACGTGCCCCGCCACAGCCCCTCCACCAGCACCTGCCCCCCCACAGCTCCTCCACCTGCACCTGCCCCCCCCACAGCTCCTCCACCTGCACCTGCCCCCCCCACAGCTCCTCCACCTGCACCTGCCCCCCCACAGCTCCTCCACCTGCACCTGCCCCCCCCACAGCTCCTCCACCTGCACCTGCCCCCCCCACAGCTCCTCCACCTGCACCTGCCCCCCCACAGCTCCTCCACCAGCACGTGCCCCGCCACAGCTCCTCCACCTGCACCTGCCCCCAACAGCCCCTCCACCTGCACCTGCCCCCACAGCTCCTCCACCTGCACCTGCCCCCAACAGCCCCTCCACCTGCACCTGCCCCCACAGCTCCTCCACCAGCACGTGCCCCGCCACAGCCCCTCCACTGCACCTGCCCCCCCACAGCTCCTTCACCTGCACCTGCCCCCAACAGCAACTCCACCTGCACCTGCCCCCAACAGCCCCTCCACTGCACCTGCCCCCCCACAGCTCCTCCACCTGCACCTGCCCCCCCACAGCTCCTTCACCTGCACCTGCCCCCAACAGCCCCTCCACCTGCACCTGCCCCCCCACAGCTCCTCCACCTGCACCTGCCCCCCCACAGCTCCTCCACCTGCACCTGCCCCCCCACAGCTCCTTCACCTGCACCTGCCCCCCACAGCTCCTCCACCAGCACGTGCCCCGCCACAGCCCCTCCACCAGCACCTGCCCCCCCACAGCTCCTCCACCTGCACCTGCCCCCCCCACAGCTCCTCCACCTGCACCTGCCCCCCCCACAGCTCCTCCACCTGCACCTGCCCCCCCACAGCTCCTCCACCTGCACCTGCCCCCCCACAGCTCCTCCACCTGCACCTGCCCCCCCCACAGCTCCTCCACCTGCACCTGCCCCCCCACAGCTCCTCCACCAGCACGTGCCCCGCCACAGCTCCTCCACCTGCACCTGCCCCCAACAGCCCCTCCACCTGCACCTGCCCCCACAGCTCCTCCACCTGCACCTGCCCCCAACAGCCCCTCCACCTGCACCTGCCCCCACAGCTCCTCCACCAGCACGTGCCCCGCCACAGCCCCTCCACTGCACCTGCCCCCCCACAGCTCCTTCACCTGCACCTGCCCCCAACAGCAACTCCACCTGCACCTGCCCCCAACAGCCCCTCCACCTGCACCTGCCCCCCCACAGCTCCTTCACCTGCACCTGCCCCCCCCACAGCTCCTTCACCTGCACCTGCCCCCAACAGCCCCTCCACCTGCACCTGCCCCCCCACAGCTCCTTCACCTGCACCTGCCCCCAACAGCAACTCCACCTGCACCTGCCCCCAACAGCCCCTCCACCTGCACCTGCCCCCCCACAGCTCCTCCACCTGCACCTGCCCCCACACAGCTCCACCCCACACCTGCCCCCCACAGCTCCTCCACCTGCACCTGCCCCCCCACAGCTCCTCCACCTGCACCTGCCCCCACACAGCTCCACCCCACACCTGCCCCCAACAGCCCCTCCACCTGCACCTGCCCCCCCACAGCTCCTTCACCTGCACCTGCCCCCAACAGCAACTCCACCTGCACCTGCCCCCAACAGCCCCTCCACCTGCACCTGCCCCCCCACAGCTCCTCCACCTGCACCTGCCCCCCCACAGCCCCTCCACCTACACCTGCCTCTGTACCCACACCCCATGCTTCGGCCCACACCTGCCCCCTGCAGCCTACTCCCCTGTACCTGCCCCCACCGAGCCCCTCCCCTGCTCCCCCGCTGGGTTCCCAAGTACTGAAGTTCAACTTTCATCCAGTTAAATCACCTCCAAGCATTTTAATTCTTCCTAAGCTCTGAGCCGAGTGTCTTGCTCGCAGGCCCCAGACTCCCCACGCCACTGGAACCTGTAAATCGGCTCATCCGTCATCCCTGCTCTGGGCGCGGACGTGGGGCCTCAGAGGAGGTGCCTCCGCCAAGGTCAGCAGGGGGAAGCCGCAGCCCCCCCGCTGCCATCTCCGTGAGGGCGGGGACGCTCAGTGGTGTTTTATGTGCCAAAGCAGAATTAAATATACACTCACAGGATTCTAAAGATCTGGAAAAAAGCAGGGTAGTTTTATTTCCTGGAAGGGGTGTCTGTGGTCTGAAGAAAAGGAGCCAAGGAAGTGCAGACCAGGAACTTCAGGCTTTAGAGCAGGGCCCAGGACTCAGGTGCGGAGTGGAAATCTTCCTTTCGGTTTTGTGAGTTTAAGGAATAAAGTGCCCACGTGATGCGGTCGCACGCGCAGCTGTAAAAAGGCGCCAAGTCCGGCTGGTGAGCAGCAGCCTGCCTCCGAGCGTGGGGAGGGCGCTGCGGTCCCCCCATGAGGAAGTGGCTGCGCGGGAAGTGGACGCGATGCAGGTGCTGCGTGTGACCTGAAGTGCAGTGACGTGAGCTCACCTGAAAGAGGACCTCAGACTCAAGTCGGGGTGTTCGCCGCTGGAGCACAGGGCTGCATTTCCTAACAGGATTTGTAAAGCGCCGAGAGCTCACGGTGACCGTGTGCAGCTCACACTCCAGGGCTGGGCAGGGGGTGGGGCCAGGAGGACTGGGCAGGCCCAGGGGCAGCGCGGCAGGTGGGGGAGCCCCGAGAGCCCACCCCGGCTCAGGATGCTACTGAATGCTGATACAACTGTGTAGAAGGTGGCTCAATTCTCCATGGAAACGGAGAAAATCACAAAAAAGTAGGGAAGCTGGCAAACGCCCTAGGTTACCTAAACCTCAGGATGCGGACACTGAAATGAGAGGGGAGGCAAGAGAGGCAGCGTGCCAGGCAGGGCCAAAGCCATGCTCAGACACGCAGAAGGCGCCTGGGGCAGCACGCAGTGGGGAGCGATGGCCGAACAGCCGTACGAGCCTAATTTATTCTTGAAACTACAATTAAGATTAGAAGCAGTGTCATTTGCTGTCTCGTTCTCTGTAAATTACACACCAATACATGACAAATTTAAAAATCATTAACAGAATGGTGAACATTTTCCCCTGAGACAGGGTTAATAGGAGCTTATTTCTGTATTTTCCTACATACCACCACGTACGGTTAACTTTTTAAAAAGATCCCTTACAAACCCAACCTCCCAGCCCTCACCGCAGAGGTGGTGTCGTGAGCGGCGCCCTGCAAACCTGCCCATGAGCTCCCCACCCCGGATAGGCTGCCGGGCCTGGGCTGTGCCCACCTGGGGCGCGGGGGCCTCACGCAGGGGCCCCTCCCGCCTGACCCCGCGGCGAGGCAGGGAATCATCGCAGACCATCTCTGCCGTGCTCCGCGCCGCACCTGAGTGCGAGGATGTCTGTCATTCGGCCATCCCAGCGTGTCCCGCTGCGGCCCACGGGACGGTGGGCCAGCGGTGGGGTCGGCCAGTTTTCTGACACCAAAAAGAAGAGGCTCCTAAGCCGAGGTGACCCTGGCCTTCCTCCAGCAGACCCCTGAATTCTCTAGGGCTGCTGCTGGACAGAGACAAATCTGACTGTGGACACTGCCAAGTCCCTTCTGTCGGTGCTGATGATGGGAGGGAGGCCACTAGATTCGGCCACATGGGTCACTTACGCAGAGACATGACGATGTCTGAGTGTGGGGGGAGGCTGGGCAGGGAAACCGCATCGCCTGGCCTGGGGCCCGTGGACCCGAGGACCCCGTGCTAACAGGCCGAACCCCCCTTTCCCTCTGCCCTGGAGAAATGGTCCTACTCTAGGGCGTTTCCCGTATTCCCTGCTGCTTTGGTAGATGAGCTGACGCTAAGGGGCACAATTCTGTTCACGACCTTTGTAATTCCTCACATTAAGGAAGAGAAAACACGTTCGGATCTTCCTGTGTCTGGTGAATTTCCTTAGCACCATAAATACCCAAAGAATCCAGGACCTCACAGTTTTCCTAAACATAATGAACAAATGCCCTTGAGAAAGTCAATTAAAAATAATCTATAAACAGTAAAAGCCATGACCACATTTAAATAAAACGCTTAAACTGCCATGAGTTAACTGCCACCGACACGACAGCACACGGGACGCTCCTCAGCTGCTCGGCCGCAGCGCCCCGCACACCAGGGCCTCCGGGTCAGAGGTCACGGCTACTCACTACTTGTACGTCTCGGAGCGGATGTACTCGAACACGTGGGACACGCCGAGCTGGAACTGGTCAGCAATCGGAGTCACCCAGGGGTTGTTCTCAGCTTTGAACACCTGCTTCTGCCCAGTCAGATCCAAGTTTCCTGGAAGGCGGAAGAGAAAACACTGAAGGCGTCCCACGTGCACAGCCGGGGAGCCGAGCCAGGCACTGGGCTGGGCCTTGCTCAGGCCCTGAGGCCAGGCCATCGTGGTGCCCAGCCAACTTACCACCCACAGTGACCCAAGAAAGCAAGCGAGGGAAGAAGGCGGGAAAGCTGGAGGGAATTTTCACCACGTGGCAAAAGCCTCATCCTGGAGGGGGCACAGGGCCGAGCCGGAGGGAAGCCGGGCTCCAGGGTGACCAGGCACAGCCGCTGGGCACCTGGCCACATCCGGCCACCTGGCTTCTTTCAGCAGCTTAAGGAGGACATGGGGAAGAGGGGAACATCCCCCCCTAGAGGACAGCACATCTCAGGGGCATGGTCGGGCATACGGTGGGCAGCCACTGACACCCCATGTCAGGGGGCATGGCCAGGCAGCCACTGTCACCCCGTCTCAGGGTGCAGAGGGGCAGCCAGCATCACCCCATGTCAGGGTCATGGCTGGGCAGCCACTGTCATCCCGTCCCCTCCAGCCTGTGAAGAGCATTTCCCACTGCATCCTGAGCCGCTCCGGGGCCAGTGACGACACAGTTTACAGGGACAGAGAGGGGGCCGTGGGGAACGCAGGCGTGTGTCCGAGACGGGACCCAGCCCGAGGCTCTCCACGGGCCACGCTTCACCCCAGGCCGTGCGCTGCCCTCGCCCTCCGGGAACTGATGCAGCTCTGGAGGGCCCAGCCTCGGTCCTCCTGAGACAGGGTCTGCTGAGGCCGCGGGTGGGAGGGAGGGTGGGGGCTGGAAGAGGACGGGGTCTCCTGCAAGGGGACAGGCCTTGGGCTCGCCTCTGTGTCGGACGGCCTGCAGCTGCTCAGGACTGAGGTGGAGCGGCCCACCCCAGAGGGAGCCAACCCCACAGGTGGGCTTCGAGGGCAGGCCAGCGAGGACGCGGGGACACTGCGGCACCGTGGCCGTCCAGGGCTCAGACGTGTTGTGAGGATGAGCAGACAATTTCTTGCCAAGGTGACCAATACTGTCCGTCTCCTCGCACAAAGCCCAGCACCCTCAGTCAGGCGCCAGGCGCTTCAGGGAACGAACGCGCGTGAGTCTCTGAGCCTGCGAGGCCTGGACGCGGCACAGTGGCCCAGTTGGACCCACCAGGGGGCCCACGTTCGCCTTGGCCACCTCTCCTTCAACTGCCGGAGATGGCACGGGGCCCCCAAGACGGAGACGGGGAGCCTGCGAAAACGTCTCTGAACCTTACTTCCGCTGCACCTGCGCCCCGGCCCCGCCTCCTCAGCATTCCTTAGGAAATACTCGTTTTCCTCCAATTCCCCCTTCTACCTGAAAATGACTCCCCGTAAATTTCTAGGGCAACAGTCACCCATCTACAAACAAGTCTGCGTTTCTGAACAGCCGCGTTCCAAAGACTCACATGCCAGGGCTCCCTGCTCTGGGGGTCTTTGGGCGAGACCCTCCCCGGGGGCCGGCACGCACCTCCGAGGAGCCCACAGCCGGGGCAGGTGGGAGCACAGCCAGTGAAGCCCAGCCCCGCCCACCGACACGAACCCGAAGTGGAGGAAACACCTCGGGGGGCACGTGCACCTCCCGGAGGAGAACCAAGGTCCCCAGACCCCACGTGCAAAGAGGGGCTCAATTCCCAGTGGGGGACCCACCAGCGGTTTCCCTGCCCGAAGCACCTCACCTCCCCGTGCCCAGGAGCATGTCTCGGTTTCCACTTCCATGGCCTTGCCAGCGTCGGCCAAGGCAGGAACTGTGCTCAGGACCCCCACAGTCAACCAGGACCCTCGCGGTCAACCAGGATCCCCATGGTCAACCAGGACCCCCGCAGTCAACCAGGACCCCAGCGGTCAACCAGGACCCCCGCAGTCAACCAGGACCCCAGCGGTCAACCAGGACCCCCGCAGTCAACCAGGATCCCCGTGGTCAACCAGGACCCTCGCGGTCAACCAGGATCCCCGCGGTCAACCAGGACCCTCGCGGTCAACCAGGACCCCCGCGGTCAACCAGGATCCCCGCGGTCAACCAGGACCCCCGCGGTCAACCAGGACCCCCGCGGTCAACCAGGATCCCCGCGGTCAACCAGGACCCCCGCGGTCAACCAGGATCCCCGCGGTCAACCAGGACCCTCGCGGTCAACCAGGATCCCCGCGGTCAACCAGGACCCCCGCGGTCAACCAGGACTCCTGCGGTCAACCAGGATCCCCGCGGTCAACCAGGACCCCCGCGGTCAACCAGGATCCCCGCGGTCAACCAGGACCCTCGCGGTCAACCAGGACCCCCGCGGTCAACCAGGACCCTCGCGGTCAACCAGCATCCCCGCGGTCAACCAGGACCCTCGCGGTCAACCAGGACCCCCACGGTCAACCAGGATCCCCGCGGTCAACCAGGAACCTCGCGGTCAATCAGGACCCCTGCAGTCAACCAGGACTGCTGTGGTCAACCAGGATCCCCACGGTCAACCAGGACCCCCGCGATCAACCAGGACCCCGGCAGCCGGCTCAACGGGGCAGCAAGAGCAGAGTGAGGCCAAGGAGCAGCGGGACAGACCGCACAGGGAGCTGCGGGAACAGGGGTGGGCGAGTGGCGGGATGGGGGGGCGGCACGCAGTGGGGGAGCGGCAGGACAGGGGGATGCGGGCAGTGAGCTTTCACGGGCCACCCAGACCGTGGGGCCAGGTGCACGTTCCAGGAAAGGGTCTGGGTCCTCCCACCCAACCCCATGTCCACCCCAGGGGCAGAGCCCGCGCTGGCCGATCCAGGCCTCCCACTGACCTCTGGACATGCACTAATAACCGCCCAATGTCCCCTTCGCCGCTGCGCAGGCCAGCCAGGTCAGAAGCGACCACTAAGCCGCGTGCTGCCGGGCCGGGTGCTGCTGCCCAGTGGGCCCGGGGCTGGGGTCACGCAGTTTCTCACGTGGGCTGGGGCGTCTGCCCTGCGCCTGGAAGAAGGGCCAGCAGACGCTGCCACGTGCCTGGGACGGCCAGATGCAGCGACCTTTTGTGTGACACCCCCTCTGGTTCACGCCTTAATGTGGACATTTCTGTGCGAGAACTGGAACTTGTCAGCTCATGACCCCCCTGGCAATCCATTTGGGGTGCGGCACCCGAAAACCCGCCGTGGAGAGGGTGGAGTCGGCGCACGTCACCCACCCACGGGGAGCCCAGGTTCCACCGCCGCCCCCGCCCCTCCCTCTCCAAGGTCCCAAGCCCAGGGGTGAGCTCAAGACAGCCTTCCGGCCTCCTGGCCCCCCAGAAATGTCACACCAGGAGCCCCGGAGAAGCCACCGGCCACACGACATAAGGCACAGGAGACACACCGCGCCTTTTTACAGCGTCAGGAGCAGCCGCGACCCCGCCTCGGCCCATCGCCCACTTCAGTCGGCAGCAGCAGGACCCGAGACGCTGCGGGTGGAAACTGCCCTCCTCCCTGGCGCCCCCAGCTCCTCCTGCCCCACAGCTGGGCCCACCTGGGGACGCCAGGGACACCTGCAGCCTCGCCACAGGGGCGGTGGTGCTGACGTTCAAGAGACACTGTGCCCTGGACGTGAACCCCTCATGCCTATGGGGAGCAGTGCTGCGGCCGCCCCGAGGGGAACAGGGCGGGGGCAGGGCCGCCCCAAGGGGTGCAGGGTGGGGAGCACGGGCAGGGCCGCCCCAAGGGGTGCAGGGTGGGGAGCACGGGCAGGGCCGCCCCAAGGGGTGAAGGGCGGGGAGCACGGGCAGGGCCGCCCCGAGGGGTGCAGGGTGGGGGCAGGGCCGCCCCGAGGGGTACAGGGCGGGGGCAGGGCCGCCCCGAGGGGTGCAGGGTGGGGGCAGGGCTGCCCTGAGGGGTGCAGGGCGGGGAGCACGGGCAGGGCCGCCCCAAGGGGAGCAGGGCGGGGAGCACGGGCAGGGCCGCCCCGAGAGGTGCAGGGTGGGGGCAGGGCCGCCCCAAGGGGAGCAGGGCGGGGGCAGGGCCGCCCCGAGGGGAGCAGGGCGGGGAGCAGAGGCAGGGCCGCCTCGAGGGTGCAGGGCAGGGGCAGGGCCGCCCCGAGGGGTGCAGGGCGGGGAGCACAGGCAGGGCCGCCCCAAGGGGAGCAGGGCGGGGAGCAGAGGCAGGGCCGCCCCGAGGGGTGCAGGGTGGGGGCAGAGCCGCCCTGAGGGGTGCAGGGCGGGGAGCAGAGGCAGGGCCGCCCTGAGGAGTGCAGGTTGGGGCCCACGTGCACCCTCCCAAAAGGCAGTTTGCAGTATATACTGGGAGCCATAAAAAGGCTCACAGGTTGACCAGCAATTCCACTCCAGTGATAAATCCATGCTGAGGAGATAATCACAGATAATCACGGTGACTGATGAGTGCAAGTTTCCCCGCAGAGCCGCATAGGCTCCCCCGGGCAGCTGAAAACAACTCCACGCTACGGGGTGGGTTAGTAAAGAATGGGACACACAGGAGGGGTAATCTGCAGCCACAGGATTAACAACGTTTTCAGACGAAATGTGACGACACGGGTGATGATCTAATATCAAAGGTCAAGAAGTAGGCTCTCAACTCACATAAGACCCAACTTCATTTTTTTAAAAGCATAAGTATACACACAGATGCTTTAATGAGGGTCATTTCTGGGTGGTGGCATCACCCCTTCTGCATTTCCCAGACGCTCTGAAGCAGGGGTTCAGAAGACTGAGCAGGTACCGGGGGGGGCCCAGGAATCTGCATTCCCCATGAGTTCCCAGGTGCAGGGACCTCACTGCGGGAAATCCCTGGTCTGGCATAATCATACAAAGCTACTTAAATAATTGAAAGTTAAAAATTTACCTAGGAGAACAAAAACATGCAATCTATTAGAGCACTGAGAAAAGTGAATTCCTAGAAACCGCTATCATTATTGCCACACGTGGGGGAGGATGCCATCATTACTGCCACATGTGAGGCAGCACCACCATTACTGCCACACACTCGAGGGGGTGCTGTCATTACTGCCCCCAGAGTGGAGGAGGCGCTGTCACTGCGGCCCGAGCATGGAGGGGCCCTCATGGGGCGCTGGCAGCACACACAGACGCCGATCCCGGACGGGACACACGCACCCCACTTGAAAAGGAACCGAGGCGTGCCTGAGCAGCCAGCAGCACAGCTCCTGGGCACCCCCTTTCCTCCCACCATCATTTTTGGACGCGAGGCCTCCTGGCCTCCAGGACGTTCACTCCATCCCTGGACTGGGCGAGCATCGGGTGGGCACGCGTCCCTTAGCCTGAGAGCCGAGGCCTGCCCAGGTCATCAGGACATACACTTCCCACCAGCAACCACTTAGGAAACCCATGTGGGAGCCAGGCACCCTTCAGGGGCACAGGGCTCAGGGTCAGGGCACCACATAGGCCCTGGGGAGGGCTGGGGGACAGGGCAGGACAAGGGAGGACAGGGCAGGATGGGGGAGGACGGAGAGGACATGGGAGAACAGAGAGGATGGGGAGGATGGAGAGGACGTAGGAGGACCGGGCAGGACGGGGAGGACAGGGAAGGACAGGGCAGGACGTGGGAGGTCCAGGCAGTTCGGGGAGGACAGAGAGGATGGGGAGGACAGGGCAGGATGTGGGAGGTCCGGGTAGGACGGGGAGGACAGGGCAGGACGTGGGAAAACAGGACAGGATGTGGGAGGACGGGCAGGACGGGGAGGACAGGGCAGGACGTGGGAAAACAGGACAGGACGTGGGAGGACAGGGCAGGACGTGGGAGGACGGGGAGGACAGGGGAGGACAGGGCAGGACGTGGGAGGTCCAGGCAGTTCGGGGAGGACAGAGAGGATGGGGAGGACAGGGCAGGATGTGGGAGGTCCGGGCAGGACGGGGAGGACAGGGCAGGACGGGGAGGACAGGACAGGACGTGGGAGGACAGGGCAGGATGTGGGAGGTCCGGGCAGGACGGGGAGGACCGGGCAGGACGGGGAGGACAGGGCAAGACGGGGAGGACATGGGAGGACAGAGAGGATGGGGAGGACGTGGGAGGACCAGGCAGGATGTGGGAGGACAGAGGATGGAGAGACCAGGGAGGCCGGGACACCTGAGCGTGGGCCCCAGGACCAGGTGTCTGGGGAGGCTCCTGACACTGGATGGCCCATCCCAGTGGCAGGACCTGAGAAGCGCAGCGCCCGCACCGCGGTGGAGCAGAGCTGAGACGCAGCGCCCACAGCTGGATGCAAGCGCCTCTGAGAGGCCCAGCAAGCTCCCACCCGTTTCACAGGGCAGCTTCCTTGGGCAGCTGGGGTGGAGGACATGGGCTGTGCCCTCCACGCACCCCATCAGCCTCTGTGCCCCACCGGAGGACACGGGCCCGGTGTGGGAAGCGGCCTGAGCCCATGTGAACGTGCTCCCTTCCCGCTGATGGAACCGCCCTGCACAGCAGGGCGCAGCAAAGGGTGTGCGAGGAAAGCTTAGGGGCTCTGAGGGGTGGCGTGGGGCTGAGTCCAGATTTCTGTCCAATTTCCACATCTAAAACATGTGAAAGAAGAAATGTCTGCGCAAATGACCTCAGGAGAAAAAAGGTTGACCAGCCTGGCTCAGTTTAATATGATCACATGATCTTAAAAATAATCATCTTAATTATAATCCTCAAGCCCCTCCCAGATGGTAACACCTTATCTATTAGCAGCTATCCTCAAAACGGCTGCCGAAAACTGTGGCAATTTTCAGGCACGAGGGTGAGCCCTGAGGCTGAACCATCACTGTAACGCGTGACGTGAACAGTCCTTGCTCATAAGGACGTAAGGAACGAAATTAACTTTATTTTTTATTTCTATATAAAGACTCTTGAATCCATTTTTTATTAAAGGTTAAGTAAGGGATCAACCTACTACACAGAACCTAAACTTAAGTTATATGTAAAAATGGCTTGTTTCAGCTTTGCTTCTCGCTCTGGAGCTTACATTTTTATTACTTCGGTGCCAAGTATCCTGCTCTCTGCACAAGCTGAAAGGGTGCAGCTTTTATGTCACATAAAATATGTGCTTGGATAATTAAGAATTGTGAGGGACACAAATGCTAAGTCTAGCTGAAAATTTGTCATAATTATAATTTAAATGTATTCAAATTATTCATGCTCTGAAACAATGTAAATGTTTTCAGATTGCATGTTAACCATACACTACGATGATGACACGAATCTCCGAAGTAAGAGGCAGTGGGGGAAACGCACAAATCCCTGAAAGCAGAGTCCCCACAGAGCGCAGCAGGCAGACACAGCTCCCCCCACCTCAGGCCCTGAGGTCCATGAAGGCAAAGACACAAACTGCAGCGGGGGAAAAGCGTACAGAAGAAGGAGGAACCCTTGTGAATCTCTGCATTTAGGGAGCACCACCGACTTTTTTCGATACATATAAAAAAGGCAAATAAGCATCCCAGAACATAAACAAAGGGTTCCTTGAACACTCTGCTAATCCAGAATCATAAATTCACACAATTATAAACCAAACCGGTCAATCGGCGGCATCGAGAAGGCAAAGTGAGACACTCCGGGCTCCACCCTGCACACGCTGTAGCACAGCGAGGAGTGCCAATTCCAGAAGTGTGGAGTAGACTCGAAAACGGTAGGATTTCAGGACTGGCTTGCAGGCTGCTCACCCATCTCCTCTGCAGCTTATGGCAGAGCCACCCACCCTCCCAGCACAGGCCCCCAGGCCCTAGTTCCAGAGGGAGTGCAGTAACCCTCGTGCACACGCTGGGAGCTTGGACTCCAAGTCTGTGGGGCTGAAGTGGGACATTCATCTCTGGCTCACCACACCACAATTCGCCCTGAGCTTAGGGCAGCTCACTGAAGTCTCTTGCCAAATGGGGCAAAGAATTGCCAGCTTTGGGATGTCCAGTGCAGTGTCAGGGACCGTGAAGGCACACTGTTTCCGAGGATAAAGGGGACATCTGGACCCATGGAAACAGGTGAATGCACTCCAGCTAGGAACACAAAGAATCAGCGAACAAGAATAGTCAGTAATGGAAGAAATGAGGGCCAAGAAAGGTAAAGGAATTAAAAAACCATAGAGCAAAACAGCAGTTGTAAGTACAGTATCATCAATAGTTACTTTAAACGTTAACGTTAGACTTTCCAGTCAAAAAGCAGAGATCGGCAGAATGGATAAAAACGCACAATCCAACTATGGTATACGCTGCTTATAAGAGTCACCTTTTAAATTCAAAACACAGGTAGGTTGAAAGGAAAAGGTTGAAAAAATATTCCATGAAATAATAATACTAATATCAGCCAAAATAGACTCTAAATAAAAAACCATTAAAAGGACAGGAAGGGCACTATATGTTGATAAAAGGGGCAATCCATGAAAGAGATACAACAATATTCACCCACGGTAGTTTGAAGCTGTTATGTACCCCTGAAAAGGCCATGTTCTTTTAATCCATTCCCGTGGGCGTAGACAGATTGTAGGTAGGACCTTCCGATTAAGTTCTTTCAATTGAGGAGCTGCTGGTTCTTCATAAGAGGATAAAACAAACAGTCTGAAAGGTGAAATTAAGAGAAGCTCACAAAAAAAGCCCCAGAGAAGTTTACAGAAAAAGCCACACGGAGAAGACAGAAGCTGAAGCAACGAAACCCGGGAGAGAAGGACGAGCAGACGCCACGGTACACCTCGCTGTGACGCTTCGACTGGTCTCCAGAGAACGTATCACCCTGCTGATGCCTTAACTGGGACATTTCCACGGCCTTAGAACGTAAACTCATACCTTGTTCAAGCCGACCCAGTTCTGGTGTATCGTATTTCATCAGCTTTAGCAAATCAAACAGCACCTGACAACAGAGCCCCAAATATAAAGCAAAGATTGGGAGATTTGAAGAAAGAAATAGATAGTTCTACTTTAAACACTGTTTGATTTTTTTTTTTTTTTTTGCATGGACAGGCACAGGGAAATGAACCCATCTACTTTAATATTAGGAAACTTCAATACACCACTTTTAATGGACAGACACATGGAGAGAAGATCAATAAGGAAATGAAAAACTTGAACAATAATATAAACTAAGTATTCTAACAGATACACATAAAACACTTAGTCTATAAATAGCAGAATACATACTCTTCTCAAGTGTACGTGGATTATTCTGTAGGTTAGACAAATGTAAATCACAAAACAAAGTATCTTCTTCAACCACAATGAACTGAAGCTAGAAATTAGTAACAGAGGGTGAAGTTGAAATGCAGAAATATATGGAAAATATAGAACTCTTAAACAAGCAATGGGTCCATGAAGAAATTAAGGAAATATCTTAAGATAAATGAAAACACAACATAAGAAAACTAATAGGATGCAGCAAAGGCAGTATTGAGGGGGAAATTTATAGCTCTAAAAATTTATACTAAAAAAAAAGGAAAGTTCTCAAATCAGTAATCTAACCTCACACCTGGAGAAAACAGAAAAAAAAAAAGAGAGAGAGAGCCAACTAAACCCAAAGTGAGCAGAAGAAAATAAAAAAGATTAAAGCAAACTCCTCAAAATCAAATGCTTCAGTGCTTCAAGGGACTTTGTTAAAAGGACGAAAAGGTAACTGACTCAATGGGAGAAAATATTTCAAACTACATGTGTCCGTTTGAAAATATTATGCACCCCACAGGAGCCATGTTTTAACCCTCACCCGATCTTGTGGAGGCAGCGTTTCTTTTAATTCTGATTCAATACTGTAGGATGGAAACTTCTGATTAGGTTATCTCCATGGAGAGGTTTCACACCCAATTGTGGGTGTGACCCTTTGATTAGATGGAGATGTGATTCCACCCATTTCAGGTGGTCTTAATTAGTTTACTGGAATCCTTTAAAAGAGGAAACATTTGGGAGACAGTGAGAACTGACAGAAGCCACAGAGCAGACAGAAATGAGAGAGCTGACAGAAGTTCAGAGCAGAGCTGACACAGATGCCGACATGTGGAGACAGAGACACGGATGTCTGGAGATGCTTGGAGCCCAGAAGACGTCACCCTGAGATGTTAAACCAGCCAGAACTGGAGAGAGCCAGGGGAAGCCACAAGATGGAAGCCAGCCCTGGAGAAGCAAAGTGAGAACCCCCAGAGGAACAGAGGCTGAAAGCAACAGAGCCCAGGAGCAAGGGACCAGCAGATGCAGCCACGGGACCACCAGCTGACAGAGGGTTCCTGACCCATCAGCCTTTCTTGAGTGAAGGTATCTTTATCTGGATGTCTTAGTTTGTACATTTGTATAGGCTTAGAACTGCAAGGTTATAACTCATTAAATTTCCACTTTTAAAAGCCGTTCCAGTTCTAGTATATTGCATTCCAGCAGCTTTCAAACTAACACACTACATATCTATCTGATAAAGGTTTGATATCCAGAATATACAAAGAAATCCTACAACTCAAGAATAAAAAGACAAACAACCTCATTAAAAAATGGGCAGAAGGCATGAATAGAAGTTTTTTCAAAAAGGTAATACAGATGGCTCAAAAGCACAGGAAGAGACGCTCATCCTCATCAGCTATTAGGGAAATGCAAAGGAAAACCACAGTGAGGTATCATCTCACACCTACTAGGATGGATGCTCTTAAACAAACAGGAAGCTACAAACATTGGAGAAGATGTGGAGAAACGGGGACTCTTATGCACTGCTGGTAGCAATGTAAAACGGTGCAGCCACTGTGAAAGACGGTTTGGCAGTTTCTCAGGAAGCTAAGTAGAGAGATGCCCTACGACTCAGCAGTTCTGCAACTTGGTATATACCCAGAAGATCTGAAAGTAGGGATGTGAACAGACATTTGCACACCAATGATTACAGTGGCATTGTTCAAAATTGCCGAAAAATGGAAACAACCCAAGTGTCCATCAACCAAGGAATAGATAAACAATATGAGGTCTACACACATGATGAATATTACTCAGCAGTAATAAGGAGTGAAGTCCTGAAGCACGAGTCACCATGGATGAACCTAGAGGACATTATGTTGAGTCAAATAAGGCAGATATGAAAGGACAAACATCATGTGATCTCACTGATATGAACTTAATAGAATATGCAAACTCATAGAATCTGGTATAAGGGTTACCAGGATATAGAATGAGACTAAAGAATGGAGAGCAGCTGTTTAATATGTGCAGAATGCTTAACTAGGGTGAAGTTAAACCTTTGGAAATGGTCAGAGGTGAGAGCAGCATGTTATTTTCAGAATAATTAACAATATCACGTGAATGTGGTGGAAAGGAGACGTTTAGAGTCATGTGTCACCATCAGGATAGCTGGAGGGTAAGACATGGGAACTGATAACACGGTGAATCTTGTGGTGGACAATGTCTGTGATTAACTGTATAAATAAAAAACAAGCTATTTCGTGAACTAGAACAAATGTAGAACACTGTTACAAGGAGTTAATTAAAGAGAGGTATACGGGACAAATAGCGCCTACTGCAAACCATGGACTAAAACTAACAGCAATATTTAATCCTCATTCATCAACAGTAACAAATGTACCACGCCAATGCTAGGGGACAATAATGGGAGTGGGTGGGGGCTGGATTAAGATTAAGGGGGGATAAGAGGTACAAGAGGATTTGGGTTTTCCTTTTTACGTTTACTTCTTTTCTGGAATAATGAAAATGTTCTAAAATTGACCACGGGAAGAAGGTATGCATAGCTATGATACTATGAGCCAGCGATTGTATACTATGGATGGTTTGTATGCTGTGCAAATTTATCTCAATAAAACTGCATTAAAAAAAAAGCCTTGCCTGGGAATGCCAAGACGAGACACGATTTGCGCTGCTACCTGAACCAAACTGCATTCTAAGACTCCAGATAAATGCCTTTGTTTTCTTGCAAAAACAAAAAAAAAAAGAGTAGGGCAGAGATAAGTAAAACAGAGGCTAGAAAACAAGATAATCAATAAAAGTGATGAACTACTAGCTAAACTGACGAAGAAAGGCAGAAGACTCAAAGGACAAAAGTCCCAAATGGAAGGGGGACACTACTACCTATCTTGCAGAAGAAAAAGGATTGTAAGGTGATATTCTGAACAATCACAGGCCAACAAATTAGACAATCGAGATAAAACAGACAAATCCCTAGAAACATACAAAATACCTAAACTGACTCAAGAATAAACAGAAAATCTCCACAGACCAATGATAAGTTTGGAGATCAAGTCAATAATCAAAAACCTCCCAACAAAGACAAGCTCGGGACAGATGACTTCACTGGTGAATTTTGCTAAACATAAAAAAGAATGAACCCCATCCATTTGCAAACTCTCTCAGAACACTGAAGGGGGGGGAGACTTCCTAATTCATGCTACGAGGTAGCCTCAGCCTAATAATCAAAGCCAGACTGAGATTCATGAGAAAAGAAAAAACTGCAGACGTTTCCCTTTTTTATATTATTTATGAATAAAAATATAGATGATGTGTGCACAAGCATGCATGCACACATGCGCACATGCAAACACTACACATGCACACAGGCGTGCATGCGCACATGCAAGCACAACACACATGCACACACAGGTATACATGCACACATGCACACGTTCAAGCACAACACACATGCACACACAGGCGAGCACATATGTGCACACACTTATACTACGCACACACACACGTGCACACACAGCAGCAGAGCTACTAACAGAGAGTCCACGAGAAACCAACGCCCACCAGCCCCACGGTGCCCAGAGAGCTCATGGCCACGTGCATGCCAACAGCAGAGGCCACCAGGCTGAGAGGGCACGCTGTCCACCCGTCCCGTCACTTTCACAGTCGAGGGCGAGGAGTGCGGTCAGTCTGGTCATCCACCCAGCTGAGGCCTCACTCAGTCACTACACATTTGCTTTGGGCAGTTTGTGCCACAACGTTCAGGAAGGACCTGCCCCAAGTGCCAGGGGCTGGGAACCCCACCATGGGCATGTGGGGCTGAGAGGATGGCAGGGCAGGGGCAGCTGGTCTGCGAGGGTGAACGGGGGTGAGGAGAGGGAACGAGGAGAGGGCAAGGAGGAGGCCAAGAGGGGGGAGTGGGAGGGGGAACGAGGAGGGGGCAAGGAGGAGAGAGGGAGGGGTGAGCAGGGGGTGAGGGAGAACAGGGAGGGGGTGAAGAGGGGGAACGAGGAGGGGGCAAGGAGGAGGCCAAGAGGGGGGAGTGGGAGGGGGTGAGGAGGGGGAACGAGGAGGGGGCGAGGAGGGGAGAGAGGGAGGGGTGAGGGAGAACGGGGAGGGGGTGAAGAGGGGGCAGCCGGGCCTCACTCTGAGCCCCCAGGGATGGGAGGAAGGGGGACCAGCCTGAGTGTGGGCGGGGGCACGTTGGGGAGCTCAGGAGGAGTGCCCCCGCCTCTGCAGCTGGCAGGAGAGGGGTCCGACATGCCAAGTGAGACATGCCTGGGTGGTGGAGACACCTGTGGGCAGCTGGGGCCACAGGGTCCCAGCTAGGCTGACCCAGAAAGGGGCCTAAGCGCTATTTTCAGAACAACATGGCGACAGGGCGGCAGCTGTGAGGGCACTTCCGCCACACAGGCTCGGTGTGGGCACCCAGGAGGCATGCGGTGCTGGGGTCTGGCCCGGTGCTCGGCCCTGCGCACTGGGCATCCCAGGAGGGCAGGTGGGCGGTGGCCTGGTGGACAGGAGAGGACGGCCTGGGCGTAAAGGAACAATTTCTCTTTATCATGTGACAGCCAGCATTCGCCCCTCCTCTAGACAAATACCTTCTCTCAAGTGGCTCCACTTTAAAGCTGTCATCTGCAGACTCGGACGGTGCACATCTCCTTCTGGACCCCGTGCTGCAGCCCAGGCCACAGGGCTCCGCCCACATCGGGGAAGAAGGCGTCGGGGCCGTTCCAGGCTGCAGGCCGGGCAGCGACAGGTGCCCACTCTGTGCTCCCCACCCCCAGCGCCCCACACTCCACATGACACACTCCAGGCCCGGCGCCCTGCACTCCACACCGTGCACCCCACACCCCACGCCTGGCACTTGACACCCGCACTCGGTGCTCCCCACCCGCCTGAGCCTCGGAGGCACCTGCTCCTTCCACCCTGGATCGGGAGCGGCTTGGGCTACAGGAGGCTGGCCCCGAGCCAAGGGCACCCCGTTCAGGAAGCATGGGTGAGCACTCTCAGACCCTACCCAGACACCGACGCAGCGAGCAAACTGTGACTTGAGTGGAAAAGGGAAAGGCACGCCAGCCCAAAGCACAGATGTGACGAATGCTGACCGGACGCGGGAAATTCCGCACAAACCAGACACTGGCAGGTGTCGTGTCAGTGCTGGAGACGCAAACCCAGCACAGAGCACCCCAGAGTCCTGACCACCACGCAGTCGCTGCTGGGTAGGCTGAGAGCCGACAGCGAGCCCACTGAGAGGACACCAGCTCCACAGCGTGCCACGAGGCTCACACCCCCTCCACGCCAGCACCCGGCCACAGCAGGAGACAGACACGCCCAGGGGACAAGATGGCAATGGGGTGGACGCAGAGACACTTCCCACCACGCGAGCCATGAAAACGGGGGAACATGCAGCACAGGCACTCTTGAAGCAACATCAAATGGAAAAGGCCAGAACACGTGCTGGACGGCTCTGCTTACTTACAGCTGATAACAAGTATCGAAGCACAAGGCCGTAGCTACCGGTTAGCAGAAAGGAAGGGATGGGAGTGAGGGAGCCTGAGCAGTTCCGGGGTCCTGCAGAAGCCCACCCTGCAGTAATTCACTGAGCTGTGAGCTTACACCATATGCAGTTCTCTGTACACAGGTTCTGGGCATGACGAAAGAGAGATAAATAATCCCACAGGCATCCTGGTAGAAAAAACAAGTAATTCAGTAAGCAGAAAACTCAGGCTGTCTTCTAACATCTTTTACCAAGATCCAGTGTCAAAGATGATGCCTACAAAGGTCTGGGAAAAGAGAAGGAGAAGCTAGGTTTTTATACCCAGATGGACTGTCTACCAAATAAGAAAGGACCTGACAGACACTCTCAGACTTGCAGAACCAAGGGCAAGCAATGTCACAGACTCTGGGGAGAAGTCCTGCAAAAACCTGGCAATTACATCTAGCCAACTAAGCAATAAATCAAACAGCTATTCACTATCTTGAAAACTATACTCGAAAATATACTTTAAATATATATGATAATTGTTCTAGTTTGCTAGCTGCCAGAATACAATATACCAGAAACAGAACAGCTTTTAAAAACGGGAGTTTAATAATGCAAGTTAACAGCTTATAGGCCATGGAAATGTCCCAATTAAACAAGTCTATAGAAATGTCCAATCACAGGCATCCAGGGAGAGATACCTTGGTTCAAGAAGGCCGATGAAGTTCAGTTTCTCTCTCAAGTGAGAGGCACATGGTGAACACAGTCAGGGTTCCTTTCTCATCTGGAAGGGCACATGGCGAACACTGTGTCATCTGCTAGCTTCCTCTCCTGGGTTCCTGTTTCCTGGAGCTCCCTGGGAGGCGTTTTCCTTCTTCATCTCCAAAGGAGGCTGGCTGGTAGACTCTGCTTCTCATGGCTATGTCATTCTGCTCTCTCAGAAGCTCCTGCTTTCTCCAAAATGTTTCCTCTTTTATAGGATTCCAGTAAACTAATCAAGACCCACCCAAATGGGCGGAGACACGTCTCCACCTAATCCAGTGTAACAATCACTCTTGACTGAATCACATCTCCAGGGAGATGATCTAATTAGTTTCAAACATGCAGTACTGAATAGGGATTAGAAGAAACGGCTGTCTTTACAAAACGGGATTAGGATTAAACACAGCTTTTCTAGGGTACACACATCCTTTCAAATCGGCACAGCAGTCTATTTTTATTCTTCACTCTAGAAAATATGGTAACTAATATTTTAATATTTTCTGGGCTAAAATGGTCAGCCCAGTCATTTCTTCCTTTGAGTCTCCTTTCTGAAACTCAGATTAAATTTAATATTTTTACGAAGTCTTTATTTATCATTATCTTCCCATATCTCAACAACCCCACTGCTGTTTCTCAGGATCTTGAGTGATGGTCTCCAACAGGTCACAATTGTCATTTCAAGGTGATAAGATTTTAAGTAAATTTTCTGAGCTTTCTAAATGCTTTAGTTTAAAAAATACAAACATAAACTATTTTTATGGTAACATGACAGCAAATAAAGGCCCCCCTTCCTTTTGCATACCATCCTCCCTACCATTAAAAAAAAAATCTGTGAATTCTGATGTCCCTCACCTGACCCCATTACCCACAGGCAGGATGAGGGGAGCCCCAGGCCCAAGCCCCCCACCACCCAGGATGGAATTTCACACGAGGATGCCAAGAGTAAATGTCTCTTTTCACTCTTTGCCGAAACCAATGCTCTGACCCCGTAAATGTCCCCTCAGCCTGCGCGCAGGGCAGTCTCCAGTGGCCGTCCGCACCTCCAGTCACCCTGCTTGGACGTGGACTTGGGGAGGCCCCGCCTGGGGCAGGGGCTGCTCCGTGCACACGAGTCCGCCTAGATGTCCCACTCAGCTCGCGCCCGGGAAGCAGCAGCCCCAGTGGCGTCACGGGGAGGCTGACTGAGCTCCAGACAGAAGCTGCAGGAATTGAGAATCCATTTTCCACAGAAGCAGCAGAAGGCTTTTCCCCCAGACAGCAACGGCACATGCACAGCCAGCAGTTCACTGCCACGACGCGCTGCAGGAACGGCCCCGCGCCCCAGACATCACATTTCTAAAAAGACACAAAGTCTCCAACGCAGGCCCCTGGTTCCCACACCAATTTCAGGAGCCTCTTAAGGAGAACTTTTGGCACGTTGCACCCCAGATCCCTACCATAAACCAGCTCTGATGTTTCCAGGGAGAGACAAGTAAGCAGAACCCGAAAGTGATGGCATAAGAAAGACGTTACTCGATGTGGAAGACGCTGTTACCCAACAGCATCGGCCCATGGCTTCAAACGGCTATTTAAACTGCAGACATCCGCGGGAAGGGACCACCCCCCACCACAGCAGGACCCACCCAGCTCCCCCCGCACCCCCCACCCACAGCAGGGAGGGAGCCCGGCCCCTGCGAGTCGAGGCAGCCCCGACAAACAGAGCCGGGAGCAAACAGGAGGGTTCTGTTTCAATTCACCAAATTTTTTTTTTAACCATAATTTAATAAATGAAATCCTAAATGAATAAAACGGATAAGAACGTTGGGAATTTCAGAGAAGTAACATGCACATGGATATGGAAGGGATAAATTTAAGACTTCAAGATGGAAGAGAGATTCGTTCTGAGCTGTAAAGGAGGGAGAGAGAATTATGAGACGGTGGGACGGGCTGCCAAATTCTGAAGTAGTTTGTTATGAAGCAAAAGCTAACTTTACTCAGTTTATAAAGCTAACACAAACATCACAGAAACATTGAAAACTAAAAGACAAACAGGCAGGGGCCGGCACGGGGAGGAGGGCCGCCCGCCCTGCAGGTTTAGACTGTCCACCCCTCGGCTGTGAGACGCGACAGGCACGGCTGCTTTCTGTTCTTTCTTTTTGTTTTGCTGTGGTGGCGGATGATTCTGGAAGCCCCTCTGGACTACCCAAGGCAGCCACAGCTGGGACCCAAGCCTCCCGGCACCCTCCTTCCCGTGGGGTTGGCAGGCTGTGCACAGCGTCGGGAGACAAAGGGTATGGAGTCTGCGGGTAAGGGGCACACAGCCCATCCTGGGGGGTGTGGTCACTGCCCTGTGTGGGCTCCTCACCTAGGAGCAGCCAGAAGGGCACATCTGAAGCGTGAAGCCCAGTCCACCCCGGGAAACCAAGGCACTCAGCAGCAGCAGCTCGTGCATCATCCTCGACACAGGAGCAACTGTATTCATTTGTAAAGCAAAGAAATGCAAAGCCAAGAAATCTCAACGTCACCCAAAGCTGCGCCTGCTACAGCTCCGACCCTAGGCATGAAGGGAAGGAAAGCCCGGCCGTGCGACCCCGTGACCGCTGTGATGTGGGGGTGCGAGGAACTGCGACGAAGGACAGAGGCACGGAAGGTTTTGTGAGTAGGAGAGCAGCTACAGTATAAACGCACACTGGCTGACGGAAGGTTCTGGACTCTCAATTAAGAGCACGAGTGAGGGTGGCGACTGTCATCTCGACCTGGCGGGCAGAGTCCAGAGAAAGGCGCACGCCCCGAGGTGCTGCCAGGGCAGCTCACTTCCCTGCACTCCTCAACAGAACCTGCAAATGCAAAGTCTTGGACGGCAAGTGCTTTCTCCGGTCAACTAGAGGACCAAGCAATGAACCTGGAGCACGGGCATCCATCTTGCTAATTGCATCTGCCACTACATTTGCTTCTTCTGTTCCCAATCAGCCCTCCTTCCCCACACTACTCCGATTGTTAAATGGTCAGATCACACAAAGTGACAGATTTAGTGTTTCCCTGGCAATTTGTATTAACTGACTGCAAGCTGTGGTAGCAAGTCGTGATTTATTGTCTGACACTGTGGCACAGCCTTTCAAATGCAAAGGGGAGAGGCAGCACCCCTTTAAAGTTTATCTATGACCCCGACCCCGCAGCCTGTGGCCTGGGCGGGAGCGATGGGTCTCTCGCTCTGCAGCCTTCATGGCATGCAGAGTCCTCTGGTGCTGGCCAGGCAGACAGGGCCAAGGGAAAAGGCTAAAACACAGAGTATTTGGGGTGGGACTTTACACCAAACGGTGTGTGGATATTTTGGGGACATTTTACAAACCCCTCAAATTACGTGCGAAGCTCCCTATGTGAAAATGGAGATTTGGGAGCCAGGGTCTCCCATGGGTCTCACCGTCTCTGAGAGGGGTTAGGGATTCCTGAAAAGATGAAAAAGAATGGCTTCAGGGAACATGACCATAAATATGCATGTGCATAAGGGAGGGACATCAAGTTTCACACCAAGGAATATAAATAAAAAGAGAAAGGTGTTAGGAGCAGGTGGTCTCGGCTACGGCAGTGATGGAGAGATTCTTTACAAAGCAGTGAAGCCTGAGACCCTCCAGGGACTTCAAATGGGGTCATGCCAGCAACGATGGGGAAACGGCCCCAGGGAGCGTCTGTGAGCAGCACGGAAGATACCCCATTACTCCATGCTTGTGAGGCACTGCCAGTGAATGTAAGGGTGAGGGGACAAACCAAGGAAAAAGGCTGCATGCGGGGCAAGAAAGGGGCAGAGGGGCAAGTACAATGCACTAGCCCAAACCGAAAGTTAGCAAACGCCAGTCCTGGCATGGGCCCATCGCCCCAGGGTGCAGCCAGGTGAGATGCAGGGAGTCGCCTCTGCCTGGGGATGGGCACCTGGAGAGCAGGGACAGAGCACCAGAGCCCACCAGCACCAGGCCTCCCACGGGCATCTCCAGGGAGGGTAGACCCCACAGAGTAAGGCTGCTGAGCTGAAGGGGGCAGAGCAGAGCTTGAGCTACAGAGAGAGCTGGAATTTGTGGGGCAGTGCAGCAGGAAGAAAGGAACTGCAAAGAAAAAGAGCTCCAGAAAGCTGCGCAGGGGTTCGCATCAGTCGTGCAGGGTAAGACTACTTGAGCTGGAAACGACAGGCAAAACGAAAAAACACTACCAAGGAAAGAGCAACTAAAGACGTGAGACAGTCTCACCACATGCACAGTAACTAAGAATGGCTCAAGACCCAAATATCAGAGCCGAAACTATGAAACTCCTTGAATAAAACAGAGGCAAACCCTTGTGACCTGGGATCTGGCAATGCATTCTTAGATGAGACAATCAAAGAAAGAACAAGAGAAAAAAGAGATAACTTTGACTTCATGAAAACTTTTGTGCTTCAAAGGGTACTATCATGAAAGGAAGATGATAATTCATAAAATTGGAGAAAATATTTGCAAATCACATTAACTGCTAGGGGACTTGTCTCTAGAATGCATAAAGAACTCATTCAGCTCAATAATAAAAAGACAAATAACCCAATTAAAAACTGGGCAAAGGATCTGAACAGATATTTCTACAAAGATGAACAAATGACCAATAAACACAAGAAAAGATGCCCATCGACACTGGCCTAAGAGAACCGGAGTCAAAACCATACTGAAATACAAGTTCACGGCCAACAGGTTGGGTGTTAGGAAAACCTCGGTGCTGGTGGGCTGTGGAGAAAGGAGCGCGTACTCCTGCTATGGGTACAAAGTGTTGCACTCACTCAGGAAAACAGCCGGTGACTCCGGCTCCACCATGTGGCCCAGCAATTCCGCCCCTAGGTACACGGACGCGACAGGTCACAGCACCCTTCTCCAAACAGCCCAAAGCACGGCAGCCCAAGTTGCACCAAAGGAGGACGGATAGACGGACGGATGCCAGAGCCACACAGCGGAAGAGGCGCCGATAACGCTGCAATGTGGGAAACACTGCAAGCGGAAGAACCAGCTCAAAAGCCCATGCGCTCTAGGGCTTCTGTGCAAGGTCCGAGCGGGTAAGACGAGACGGGCAGGCGAGATGAGATGGGCCCGGGGCTCAGCGGGCAGAGGCGGGGGCCTCAGTCAGAAGGCGTGATTCCCTGAGGTGGGAAAAGTGTTGTAAAGCCTCATCATGGGTGCACTGCTGTGAGGACTCACTAAAACCACCGACCTGGCTTCTTACGTGGGTGGGTCATGGGGTGTACAAGTTCCATTTCGGTAATGGGCAACACAGTGTGATCAAGTGGGTTTTAGCAAGGTCAGCTCACGGCGCCCAACACCAGCCAATTCACCAATTACCAGCTAAGGAGGATGTACTAGTTCTTAATTGCTGTATTAGTTACTGACGGCTGCATCACCTGCCAATTATGAAAATTCAACAAAACCTACCACGCTGACAGATAAAGGAGACGCCCTAGCTGTCTGCAGCTGCACAGTGTCGCCTCCAAACCTGGAGGGCGAACACGATGGCACGCATCATCTCCTCACCTCCAAGACCAGCAGCTGGGCGCAGCTGACCCAGGCAGCACGTCAGGTAGGCCAAAAGGCTGCTGCAGGACGCACGTCCAAGCGGGCACAGGCTGCTGGGGACCCACAACCAAGCGGGCACGAACTGCTGGGGACCCTAGACCAAGTGGGCACAGGCTGCTGAGCACCCACGTCGAAGCAGGCACAGGCTGGTAAGGACCCACGACCAAGCAAACACAGCTGCTGGGGACCCACATCCAAGTGGGCACAGGCTGGTAGGGACCCAGGTTCAAGTGGACACAGACTGGTGAGGACCCATGATCAACCGAGCACAGGCTACTGGGGCCCACGGCCAAGTGGGCACAGGCTGGTAGGGACCCAGGTTCAAGTGGGCACAGAATGGTGAGGACCCATGATCAAGTGAGCACAGCTGCTGGGGAACGACGACTAAAGGGGCACAGCTGCTGGGGACCCACGTCCGAGCGGGTACAGCTGCTGGAGAACGACGACTAAAGGGGCACAGCTGCTGGGGACCCACGTCCAAGCGGGCACAGCAGCTGGCCTGAGCCATGTGGTCTCTCCACGGATCTGCTCAGGCACAGGAGGCAGCCCCTGAGCGAGGGGCCCCTGAGCAGCTGAGGACGTGAAGGGCTTGCTCGGAAGCAGCCTCAGGCACTGCCCCCATACCACCAACCGGCCCTGGGACCACCAGGCCGGGGAACCAAACGTGCAGACCCTGAGACCAGAAGAAAGCTACGTGACCACCTGGACAGGAGCAAGTGCCTCGGGTGACCAAGTACTTCCAGCAGCGAGAAGTGGACGGAGGCCCTCTCCTGCTGGACGGCACTGCCTGCAGTCCAGGGCTCGGCCTTCCCTGCCCAGTGCAAGAGAACAGGAAAAATGGGTGAAAATCGCAAAGACTGGAAAAAGAGACAAATTTCTTTATTTGGAAATATATTGTATCTGGAGAAGGCTCCAGGGAAAGCCAAACAAACGAGGATTAACTTACAGAAACCCACCGTGCCTCCACATACCAGCAACCACAGAAATTCAAAAGGACCGTCTGCAACAGCACACACATGAACCCCTCAGGGGTAAATTTTACAAAATCTGTGCAAGACACCAGGATGAAAGCTGCAGCACTGCTGCACACACATTTTCACAGCCAGAAGAGGCAGACGGGTGTCAGGGCGCGGATGGGCTCACTCGCGCGGTCCCCAGGCCCGACGTCAGCGCTGCAGCCCAGGCTGGCCCTGAGGTCTGTGGCGTCTGGGGCCGAGAACAGCTCTGGAAGGTCCAAGACTCGGGCTGGGGACAAAAGTCCCGGGCAGCGGTGCTGAGGGGGCAGGGCGAGGGCGCAGGGCAGCACAGCCCAGGGCCCCCCGTCCTCAGGGAGGAGGCAGGAGGCAGGAGGCAGGAGGCAGGCCGGGGAGGGAGAGGGAGGTGCCGCCCGCGGGGCTGGGACAGGAGGGGAGGAACCCACCTCTGTGCAGCAGCCTTGCGCTGGCCGCACAGGCCCGGGCAGGTGCCTCCCTTCCACGGGGATGGCCTGTGGGCTCGCGGTGGGCGCCGACCGGTGTTTGCCCAAAAGGTGCTGCCAGGGGGCTGCTGGGCTGCGGGTGCCAGGAGGGGCCCGAGGGAAGCCCGTGCTGGGCCCCAGCTGGATCGACGTGCGGACACAGGCACCCTGGGGCGTGGCAGACCCACTCGGGCGTGGGGGGCGCAAGCAGGTGAGGTGGGCACAGTGGGCAGCTCCTGATGGGAACGGCAGAGGGCGGAGGAGAGCACCAGGGGGCCAGGCTGCAGGGGCTGGGGGCCAGGTTGCATGGGGCTGGGGGCCAAGCTGCAGGGGCTGGGGGTCAGGTTGCATGGGGCTGGGGGCCAGGCTGCAGGGGCTGGGGGCCAGGTTGCATGGGGCTGGGGGCCAGGCTGCAGGGGCTGGGGGCCACCCTGAAGCAGGTGCAGCCTTTGTCGGCCTGGGAGGCTTGGAGCAGGCAGCCCCCACGCTGTAGCCGAGCCCCCCTGGCAGGCCCTGCCCCCACCCGCCCCAATTCCCAGGGGCTCCCCACACCCCTCGACCCAGGCCCAACCTACAGTCTCACGTTCCTGTGTCGTAATAAAAAGTCGGAGAGGAGGCACGCCACACACCTGAGACCTTTTGGGGGACAGGAGATATGCAGACAGGTTTCTGGATATTAAAAAAAGTTACCGTGGGGGTGTGAGGGGAGTTCAGTGGTAGAATTCTCACCTGCCATGCAGGAGACCTGGGTTCGATTCCCAATCGATGTATTTCCCCCCAAAAAAACAAACACAAGCAAACAAACAAAAAACAAGCAGAAATTCAACAACTGATGCTGCAGTAACAGGACAGTCACATGGAAAAAGAACAAAATGTGACCCCCGCCACGCAGCACACTCAAAAAAGTAACTTGGACCCTGGTCCTGCCAGCACCCCCCCCCAGGGTGAGAGCAGGCACGTCCTGGGGAGTGGTCCCGCTGTGCTGGCCCACGTGGCTTCCTTCTCCCAAGACAAGGGTCCAGCAGCCCAGGAGGGCCCAAGAACCAGAGAAGCCACAGGGCACAGACACCGATGCCTGTGGTACTGCACGGGGTACCCAGAGGGCCCCTCAAACTTCAGGTGCCCAGGACGGCTCGCACGACCAGCCTCCATCTCTGCGGCCCCCTGAACCCACCTGGCCGTGCAGCTGCTCGGAGCAAACCGCCAGCCCCCTGGGCCACCTCCGCTTTAGAAGTACCTGGACCCTCCGCCCCTCCCCGAACTGGACACCACGCCACCTCCAACCTGCTCTCGGCATGCCAGCCCAGGGCTGGGGGAAACAGTTGTAGCTGCTGAGCTGGGCCCCAAATCCCCACCGCCGCCGTCCAACTGCCCCCTACCCTGCTGGATCCCCACACCCCCACCACTGCTGCCCCCCTGCTGTTCCACCTGCCCCAACTACCACTTTACAGAGCACAACGGATGGGCAGCCAGGTGTGGCTCCAGCACACTCAGACAGGACGGAGGATACGAGAGACTCAATCATCTGCTCTTCTAAAGCGTTATCTGATGGAAAAAACAGTTTAGCAAATGCCCTACACTGCCCTACTGCTCGAAAACAACAAAGCACAACACAGGCCTCCCCTTTACTGCCCCAGCCAGCCAGCGAGCCCTGCTGAGCACTCGTATTCCACAGCGCTGGCATTCCATGGCACTCATGTATGGGAGCTGGAGATCCACGGGCGCTGGCATTCCACAGCACTCGTATTCCTCGGGAGCTGGCATTCCATGGCACTTGTGTATGGGAGCTGGAGATCCACGGGCGCTGGCATACCACAGCACTCACATTCCACAGGCACTCGCGTTCCACAGGATCTGGCGTTGCACGGGAGCTCACATTCCACAGCACTCACATTTCATGGGAGCTGGCGTTCCATGGGCACTCGCGTTCCATGGGAGCTGGCGCTCCACAGGAGCTGTATTCCATGGGCACTTGCGTTCCATGGGAGCTGGCACTCCACAGGAGCCGGGCTCGTGTCTGGAGCACTATTGCTCACCTGGAACGGCACCTGGCACCTGGCACCTGCATCTCACACGAGCTCCAGGTGTTAAGGCCATACCCTACGAGAAGACTCTGCTTTAAAATCCTTCGCAAAAAGTGTTTCCAGACCCCGCACCCTTCCCCACGGACGGGCTGACCACCAGCGCTGCGTGGAGAAGGTCCCAGGAAGCTCCTGGGAACCGAGTGTGTCCTGCACCCCTGAGGAAGGTGTGGGGCGCAGCTTCTGACCAGGGAACCCTGACCAGGGTGTCCACGGCCACCTGCCCTTTCCCACGGGGCAGCCACCAGTATGATGGGGCGGCCGGCACCCCAGCCACGCCTCGTTCCCATCCTTTAAATTCCGAACCCGGCATGGCGAAACGCTGCTCAGCTCCCTGGGCCTGCACCCTCAGAGGGGTCTGGTTGAGCGTGTGACGAGCGCGGTCTTTGGGAGCACGTGCAGAGCAGGACTGAGGAACACACAGCGCAGAATCTGCTCACAAACCCTCTGGGGCAGGCGGCGTGGCCTGGGGGCCTGACCAGTGTGAGGGGCTTCAGAGGGGCCTGAGCCACCCTGGGGCCCAGGGACCCCGGCCAGAGAGCAGGTCTCCTCTGCAAGCAGCTGCACCAAGGCCATCCACACCCGCTAGACATTTTTAGGGGAAGTCGTGATGGAGGGCGAGCAGGGCTGAGTGTGCTGACCGTCCTGCTCAGAGGGGCAGCTGGGCAGGGCCACAGCTCTTGTGCCTGCCAGACAGGGCCAGCTAGGGGCTCCCTTCCCAGCAACGTGGGGACACAGGGCGTGGAGCTGCCCACCGGCGCCAGACCAGCCAGTCCTGGATGCCGGCTCTGGCCAGGGGTGGAGGTGCAGGAGTGACCAGGCGCCTCACCCAGCTCCGGGGGCAGCACGGTCAAGCGGTTCCCCTGGATGTGCAGCTCCTTGAGCTGGGCCAGCTCCCCGGTCTCCTTGGGCAGTGAGATCAGGTCGTTGTCCCGCAGGCTGAGCTGGAGGGAGGCAATGGGGGCTGTCAGGGCTGCGGCCACCCAAGCGGCCCCCAGGCCCCATGCCCTCCCGCCCCCAGAGCCGCTTCCAATTTATTTACGAGAGTCTGCAGGGAAACAAGGGGCAGCGCGTCCTGCGGGGCAAACTGCCTCCTTCCCAATTGACTTGATTCCAGCACACGAGGGCTGCAGAAGCAAATTGATTTTCTCAGAATTTAGATAAATTACTTACGATCTGCAGCTTGGTGAGCTTCCCGATATCTGGCGGCAGGACTTCAAAGTCGTTGTCACTTAGATAGAGGGCACGCAGGGTGGCTGCAAATTAAACAGCAAGATAAACAGGCTGGAGGGGCGGCCACCTGAGGTTGGATCGATGCAGGGGAGGGCGTGGTGATGAATGGCCGCCTGGGGACGCGGTCACGGTCAGCACAAGCGGGTGAGACAGCGCGCCGCGGCCCTGAGTGGCCGGAGAGCCCAGGAGAGCCCAGGAGAGCTCCCGGCCAGAGTCCGCACGCGGCCGGGGCACGGGCACCAAAGCTGCAGCAGCGCCTCCAGGGAGGGCTCCTGCCTGCCCTGTTTGAGGCCATTTTGGTTGTTTTCAGACATTTACTTACATTTCAACAGATAAGCATGTTCATATATGTAATAAAAACAATTTCATCAAATGAAAATCAAGACATATGGTCCAAGAACACATTTCAGAGTTGGTTTCCCAAGCTGGAAAAGTCTGGGAGAGATGGACACAGAGGGGAAAAAATGGAAGCGGGCTCAGAAGGCTTTTCCGTGGGAGAAGCAGCACTTCTCAGAGCAGCTGGACGCAAGGTCCTGGACGTCACCTGTACTGATCTCTGAACCTGGGCAGCCAGAGCGTGTCTGCATGGGAATGGACACAGCATGTGTAGGCATGACAGACGGCTTCCTGCATGTGGTTGCGTGCCAGACAAAGGAGACAGCGTTCACGGGGTTCTTATAAAGGCTGTACGCAGCTTATTAATAGGTACTTTATAGATTATTGATTCTGATATCTTTGGGCAAATATCCAAAGTGAACAGCAGCATGGATCTTGTTTTTTCTAAACTCAACCCCCACACAGGCCCCGACGTCATTAGGCACGGGCACTCGATTGGCACAGCAAGTCTCACCAGCGCAGGGCATCAGGGGCACCTGGACTCGGGATGCGTGGTGCCCGGTCCCAGTGTGCCCTGCCGAGCTGCAAGGAACATTCAAAAGAATTTACAAAGAAAACACCAGGTGTCCAGTGATTTCTCTTGGACACCTGGCAAAACACTTCATTTTCAGAATGCAACCTCATTTTCAGAACGCAAAACAGAGTTTTACGGAGATGTATAAATTATAAGTTTCTTACTAAGGTAGAAGAAGTTTCCAGGGAGAGAGTTCTCGCTGAGGTTGTTGTAGGTCAGGTCGAGGACCTCGAGGGCAGGCAGCGAGCCGAATCCCCGGGGCAGGGCGCTCAGCCGGTTCATGCTGCAGGGGGGCCCAGAATCAGGCCTGCCACCCGACCCAGCCCTGCCCTGCCCGGCCCCACCCGCCCCACCCCCACTGCGCCCCCACCTCGCCCCCACCCCAGCGGGCACATAGGGCCCCTGCTCACAGAACCCTGGGCCACCCCCCACCCTTCCCCCCAAGGCGAGCTCAGCCACCATTCGCTCAGAAAGGCAATCACAGGACGCCTGTCCTTTAGGGGTGCCGGGCTGCAGCCGCAGCAAAACCTCAGTACATACCAAGCTTGGAGGATTTCCGAGTTTTGTCTCATTTTATCTCATTTATTCCTTCCAAGGGGAAAGGTCACTCTTCCGTTCTACAATTACTTTCAAAGTAACCGCTAATGAAACCTAAGGGAAAAGCTTTTCCTTCCTGTCTCCCGTCATTTTCTTCAAGACCCCTACTTTGCTTAATGCAGTTCCCTTGGGCGTGTGCAGAAACTGCTTGGAAGAAATGACTCGCACCACGAGGGGTGCTAAGCACTATGCGAAGCGGCTGCTGCAGGCGGGAAGCTCGGTCCCAGCTCTGCCCCCGGCGGCACAGGCAACGGACGGCACGCACGCGGCAGGAGGGACGTGGCCGCCCAGGGGCAGCGGTCAGGTGGCTGGGCCTGCAAGCTGTCTCCGAGGCGATCACATCGCTGTCCTCTACACAGTCAGGGCTCAAGATGCTCGTCACGGGCCCTCGGGCAGCCAATGCCTCCTGGGCGCCAAAGGACAGCCCTGTTCCCCAGCTGCCCAGGGCCGGCACCACTGAGTGCAGGAGGCTGAGGGCTCCCAGAAGGCGCACGGGCGCATTCAGGAAATACCCCTAACTTCAGGTTTTGGGGTCTGGGAGACAGGTTTCCGATCTATTGGATGCAGGAGATCCGCGGCCTCCCAAAGGCCAGGTCCCCACCCTGCCGAGCAGGCCCTAGATGCCGCGGCCACCCACGTCCGCCGGGGCTGCAGCAGGGCCCGCAGGAGGCCGGGGCCGACCCCTCACGGCACCTTCTCTGCTCAGCTTGCCCGGAGATCCCTCCTGTTCAGAGCTGTGCAGAGCTGTGCCCTCCATGGAGCCAGCATCAAACACTCGATGAAGCACCAAGAGCCCCAAAGCCAGCAGCCCCCAAGGACGAGAGGCAACCCACACCCCAGCCAGCCCCGCGAGAGCCCCAGCTCCAGCCCCAGCTCCAGCCCCAGCCCCAAGCCACCAACCAGCACCCGTCCCCACGGGCACCTCCGTCCCGGTGCCCACAGCTCACGCCTAGGGTTGCCCACCCCAAATCACGGTGTCGTGTCAGTCTACTGCCACACCTGGCCCTGGAAACCTGCGCAGCTGCAGCGCCCCTACCCCCGAGCCCTGCCCAGGAGTCCCCTGGACGCCAGCCTCTCCTGCCTCCACAACTCCCGAGCCCCAACCCCTTGTTCTGGTTTATTTTTATGCTGTCAGATGTGATAAGCCAGAACCAGGATACTTGTCTTTTTATTGTTGAGTTGCAGAATTTCTTCACATATTCTGGATGTTAATACCCTTATCAGATATGTGGTTTCCAAATATTTTCTCCCACTGAGTAAGCTTTCTTTTCACTTTTGTGGCAAAGCCTTTTCATGCACAAAGGTCTTAATCTTGAGGAGGTCCCAGTTATCTACTTTTTCTTTCACTGCTTGTGCTCTGCGTGTAAAGTCCAAGAAATCATGACCCAAGAGAAGACTGCAAAGACGCATCCCTACATTTTCTCCTACGAGTTTTATAGTCCTTGTGTGTTAGTTTGCACGCTGCCAGAATACAATACACCAGAAATGGAACAGCTTTTAAAAAGGAGAATTTAATAAGTTACAAGTTTACAGTTCTAACCCTGTGAAAACGTCCAAACTAAGCCTTCCAGGGAAAGAAGCCTAATTCAAGGAAGGCCAATGGGTCAGGAACCCTCTGTCAGCTGGTGGTCACGTGGCTGCATCTGCTGGTCCCTTGCTCCTGGGCTCTGTTGCTTTCAGCCTCTGTTCCTGTGGGGTTCCTCACTCTGCTTCTCCAGGGCTGGCTTCCATCTCGTGGCTTCCCCTGGCTCTCTCCAGGCTCTGGCTTCCTTAACATCTTATGGGGACATCTGCTGGGCTCCAAGCATCTCCAGACATCTGTGTCTCTTCTCTGAAGCAACAATTCTCCAAATGCCTACATTTGTTCTGTTGACTCTCTGTCATTTCTGAGGCTTCTCCAAAATGCTTCCTCTTTTAAAGGATTCCAGTAAACTAATAAGACCCACGTGGAATGGTGGAGCCACATCTCCATCTGGTCAAAGGTCACACCCACAATTGGGGGTGTGACATCTCCGTGGAGACAATCTAATCAGATTTTCTGCCCTGCAGTGCTGAATTAGGATTAAAAGAAACAGCTGTCCCCACAAATCTGAATCCAGGTTAGAGCACAGCTTTTCTGGGTCCATAATCCTTTCAAACCAGCACACCTCCGCCTGCCTCCCCTGACCCCCGACCTCTTACCCCACCTCTCCCTGACCTACATCAGTGGAGGCCCTTTCTTTTCCACTCTGCCAGGTGGCATGTGACCATCTGACCAGAAACATCCCCTCAGAAATGAGGATCCCAGAAGGACTGTGGGTCGGCCAGGAGGGACCTCAGGTCCGAGTCTGACTGAGCTCCATGTGGAAAGAACACACTGAGAGTCATTCCGTGAGCGAGATGACTTTCATCCTGACCACTCCACTGGAGCACGGGCTGGCTGGGGCATGGCGGGTGCTAGTGTGACGGGAACAGGCACGGCGGGTGCTGATGTGACGGGAACAGGCGCGGTGGGTGCTAGTGTGACGGGAACAGGCACGGCGGGTGCTGGTGTGACGGGCGCAGGTGTGACAGGTGCTGGTGTGACGGGAACAGGCATGGCGGGTGCTAGTGTGACGGGAACAGGCACGGCGGGTGCTGGTGTGACGGGCGCAGGTGTGCCAGGTGCTGGTGTGACGGGAACAGGCGCGGTGGGTGCTGGTGTGACAGGAACAGGCGTGGCAGGTGCTGGTGTGACGGGAACAGGCGCGGCGAGCGCTGGTGTGACGGGCGCAGGTGTGCCAGGTGCTGGTGTGATGGGAACAGGTGTGGCGGGTGCTAGTGTGACGGGCCCAGGTGTGACGGGTGCTGTGTCCTGGACACTGACCGTGGTGGGTGCTGCTGTGATGGGCTTCGACATGGCAGGTGCTGGTGTGATAGGTTCAGGCGTGGCAGGTGCTAGGTGTGATGGGCTCAGGTGTGGCATGTGCTGGCATGACGGGTGCAGGCGTGGCAGGTGCTGGTGTTCTGGGCACTGAAGTAGCAGGTGCTGGTGTGATGGGAAGAGGTGTGGCAGGTGCTGGTGTGATGGGTGTAAGTGTGACAGGTGTTGGTGATGGGCCCAGGTGTGGCATGTTAGTGTGACAGGTGAAGGTGTGGCACGTGCCAGCATGACAGGCGCAGGTGTGGTTGGTGCTGTGTTCTGGGCACAGACGTGGTGGGTGCGGGTGAGTGAGCTGGGCGGAGGGACCCCAGGCCTCGGGGAGGGAGCCAGGAGGATGCTGCCCACAGAAGCACGGCGTTCTGCGAGTGGATCCAGCTTAACGCCGCGGCAGAGAGACAGGCCCGTCAGGTCCGGAGCAAACTGGCACCTGAGCCTGGGGCACTGGGCCAACACCCTCCCAGGCTGTCAGCAGATGTCAGGCCCCGGTCCGCGGGCACAACAGGTTTAGGGGCTCCTGGTCTGGGAGCTGGAAGAAGTCCGAATCCCAGATGGCAGCAGGCGACACTTTCTCCTGGAACAGCCATCCCTGGGCCTTGGCTTCTCCCGCCTCCCCCCCAACCTCCCACCTTGCCGCTCCTCCAGGCTCCCCCCTCCTCCAGGACCCCCCCCAGGCTCCTCCAGTCCTCCCCCCTCCTCCGGGCTCCCCTCCCAGCCTCCCCCCACCTTCCCTCTCCCCCAGGCTCCCGCCCTTCCCAGCCCCGCGGAGGCTCGGCTTCCTGCTGCTCCTTGGCGCTGTATTTCCGTCCCATTCACCCCGTCATAAAGGAACCAGAAAGGCAGACGAGAGCCCAGCCTGAGTCCCGTGGCCGCCCTGCTACTGGGGACAACCAGCCCAGGCCATGGGGAAGGATGTTCCTTAGGAACCGGTCCTGGTGCGCCCCTCGGCCCAACTGAAAACGTTACTGGAAACCCAGCATAGAAGCTGTTCCCTCCTGAGCCACCTTCTCCCACGGCTCTCAGGGACCCAGGCAGGCACCGCGGGCTGCATTAGAGCAACCAGTGTCCAACCGCCACAACTAAAGCAACACAACACTGCACACGCCGCAGCACAGAAGGAATTGGGGGAGAGCTTCTCCTGGGCAGGCCGAAGGGCCACCCCGCCCGTGGCTGTCCCAGTGCTGCCCTCCACATGCTCCCCAAGCTCGTGCCCTCCCTCACCCCAGGCCACCTGCTCACCGCACCCCAGGCCTCCCCCTCCTCTGCACCCTCCCCCCTCCCCCTCCCCCAGGCCTCCCCTCCCTTGCTCCCCCCCCCCCCCCCCGCCTCCCCTCCCCGCCCACTCACCCCAGGTTCAGGTGCTTGAGCTTCTGCAGGCTGCTGATCTGCGTGGGCAGCTCCTCGATCTGGTTGTTGAAGAAGTTCAGCACCTCCAGGTTCTTCAGCTCAGCCACATTGGGCGGTACAGCTGCGGGACACGGGCGGGAGCTGGCACCTGCCCTGCCCTCCCGGGACCACAGCCCCGGAGTCCGCCCACTGCCCCAGGCTCCGCCCACTGCCCCAGAGTCCACCCACCACCCTTCTCGCCCGGGAGCCGGTCCTCAGGGCAGCAGCTGGCACTGGGCAGACAGGGAAGGGTCTTCCCAGGAGGAGGGACCCGGGCTGTGGGGGTGCAGAAGGAAGGAGGGGCAGAAGGGGCAGCCGTGTAACCCAAGCCCGCCTCTGAGGGCCACGGCCATGCAGCTGCCCAGATGCCCTGACTCTGCAGAGCCTCAGCCCGGAGGAAATCACAGCTCCGGCCGCTGGTGGGGGACATGGCAGGGGACATGCCACCCAGTACATCCTGACCTCGGCCTATGGGGCAACCGGCCCGGGCCAGCACACGCACATAAGCACACATGGCACACACTTCCCACACCCATGCTTTCCACACACACACTTTCCACTCACTCCCCAGGCAAGCGTGTTCCATGCACGTGTCACACATGAAACACATGGCAAATACACATCACACGCAAATGCTTTCCATACACACGCTGCCCAAACACTTCTCACACGCACACTTCACGTGCATGACATGCTGCCCAGGCGTGTGCACCACATGAAACACGTGCCAAACACACATCACATGCATACCTGATGCACACATCACACATACATACATGTGGACACATGAGGCACATGCTTCCCACACATGCACTACACATGTGAAACATACCACAAATGTCACGTGCACACGTCATACGTGCAGATGATGTATGCACATGCACTGTGCACATGGGACACATGGCAAATGCACACCACATACATACTCGTGTCGCACATGTACGCACACACACCAGGCCACATCAGGCTGGCACCGCATCAGTCCCGGGCATCACAGGGAAACATGGAAAACCACCCCACGTGGCTGAGCGACACTTGCGTGCACATCCCAGGCACAACTGGCACCAGGGCGGCAGCAACCCCTCCTTTCCCAGTGGGCACCTAAGCAGCCGAGGGCACCCTTGCCCCAAAAGTACCCACAGTCTAGGGGCTGAGGTCGCCATCACAGGGCAGGAGCTTCGGGGTGCGCTGCCCACCAGGGGCAGACGACGTGCTGGGTTCCCCCAAGGGTCCCGCTAAGCCGGGGCCTGCTGGGGCCGTGCACCTGGCACAAAACCCAGATCACGCCGTGCGAGGGTCCTGAGGGAGTGAAGGGGGAGGATAGGCAATGCCCTGTCCTGTCCTCCAACCCCCCCAGCCCATCCTGTCCTGCCCTACACTGCCCGCACCATCCTTGCCCGGCCTCCACCCTCGGTCCGCTGTGGATTCGCTGGGAAAGCAAGGAAGAAAGTCAGTGAGCCAAGAGAGTAGGGTCTCAACTTGGCCACAGCCCAAGGATGACACAGCTGGCTCCGGGCCCAACTACAGCCTGTGCAGGTGTCACCTTCCTGATGGGCGGGGCTGAGCCCACCCCCGCCAAACGCATCATCTCCTGTCCGCTCCACAGCCGTACACGTCAGGCCACGTGTGGACACAACTAACAACCCCACCTGCAACGGCCCAGGCCTCTCCTGCCTCTGCCCACGTGGTGTCCTTGGCTGCACTGGACAGCAGACCTCACCCAGCTTCTGGCCTCCTGCGCTGCACACTTCCCCTGACCACAGTCAAAATAAACAAGTACCCAGACTGCCGAAGGGACAGCACAGCGTGGCTACAGGGCAGGGGGCACAGGGCAAGGGGGCAGGTCCCCGGACTCCAAGGGATCACCTACCAGCTCCCCTGACTCCAAAAGATCCCTGCCGCATCCCCCAAATCCAAGGGGCCCACCTGGCGCCTCCCCCAACCTCCAAGGGATCCACCCACCATTCCCATGACTTCCGAGGGATCCACCTGCCTCATCCCCCAACCTCCAAGGGATCCACCCATTTCCCATGATCTCCGAGGGATCCACCTGCTGCCTCCTCCAACCTCTGAGGGATCCACCCGCTTCCCAGACACGGCCATGTGCTGTGCTGGCCCGACAGGCTGTCTCTTTGCCCCTTTTACAGACAGGATTCCTCAGGAACTGGGGAAAGAACCACGGCTGGAGTTTCAGCATCTGGATCTTGCACAGGCTTGATTCCTTCCTGCCAGAGTAACACATTCAGTCCAAATCTGGGACAGCATCACTGGAGCACAGATAAGAAACTACCAGCATTTAGAAGCCAAATAGCCAAGTGTGACATTCAGGTGACAACAGGGAGAGAGTGTGAGGAGCTGGGGAAGTGACAGCCCTGATCACTGCCCCAGGAGCTCACCCTCAGGCCACGTGGTCAGCTGTCGCGCACAGGCAGTGGAGCCCTGGCAGCGCAGGACACGCAGCTCACTGGGAAACAAGCAGCCAGCAAGAGACAGGCAACCCAGAGAGAGGAAGGACGGCAGGAGAGGAAGGGGCAGGGGACTGGTTTTGTATAGGTTGGGCATGAAGCTGTGCAAAGACCCCAGATGAGGGACAACCTTTGCAAAGGTCTCAGGTGAGGGACGACCCGTGCAAGGGCCCCAGGTGAGGGATGACCTGAGGTGTGGCCCATGCAAAGCCCCAGGCGAGCATACACCATGTGTGTTTAAGCAGAACTGAAACTGTTGCCCTAGACGTCACTCCAGTGACAGGCACTCTCATGTGCTTTTTAACAGTGACCAAGGAGGCAGGTGAGGCTGGACGAGGGTGGATGGGGGCGAGGAGAGGGGCCAAGAGGGAGGAGCAGCGAGGCGGGGCAGCTACGCATGCCTTCCAGGCCTTGACCTTGCGGGAGGTACCCACGCTGAGGCCCCGACTGCTGCGCTGCCGGCAGATCTGGACGGGGCGGAGCACGCGGGCAGGTGCCCAGAGAGGGAGAGTCTACAGGGAAAGCCCCCTGGACTGGCCCTGAGCAGCGGGGGTGGGATCCCCCCTCAGGGGAGGGGTGGCACGGGGCGGGCAGCCAGAAGCACTGTCCCGCCGTCAGCTCGCCGGGCACAGAGCTGCAGGTGCCAATGTGGGGGAAGCTGCTGCGTGGGAGCAGGTGCGGAGAAGCCCTCAGCAGACGGGAGGTCTCTAAGTGTCCTCTCCCACTGAGCCGGCAGCCTTTCCACCTTTTAGACAAAGTCCTTCGATGCACAGAAGTGTTCATTCTTGAGGGGTTCCCACTTATCCTTCTTTTTCGTTGCTTGTGCTTTAGGTGAAAAGTCTAAGAAGTTACCCCTATCACTAGGTCCCGAAGATGCTTCTCGACATCGTCTTCTAGTAGTTTTATGGTACTAGCTCTTATATTTAGGTCTCTGATCCACTCTGAGTTAATTTTTGAACAGCGTTTGGGCTAGGGGTCCTCTTTCGCTCCTTCGGATATGAATATCCAGTTCTCCCTGTCCCATTCACTGAAGAGACTGTCCTGTCCCAGTTGAGTGGACTTGGCAGCCTTGTCAAAAACCATCTGGCCAAAGGTCTGAGGCCTATTTCTGAACTCTCAGCTCAATTCCATTAATCAATATGTCTATCCTTAGTTAATACCATGCTGTTTTGACGCTGGAGTCTTATAATATGTGTTAAAGTCAGGCAGCGAGCCCTCCAAGTTCCTTCTTTTTCAGGATGCTTTTGGCTATGCAGGGTCCCTTGCTAATAAGTGTGATGAGTAGTTTTTCTACTTCTTCAAAGTAGGCCACTGGAATTTTGATCGGGATTGTATTGAATGTATAAATCATTTTGAGTAGGACTGACATCTTAATGATACTTAGTTTTACAATCCATGACCATGGAACGGCCTTCCGTTTACTCAGGTCTTCTTTGATCCCTTTTAGCAATGTTTTATAGTGTTCTGCGTACAGGTCCTATGTCCTCAGTTAGATTTATTCCTAGATACTTGATTCTTTTAGTTGCTATTGTTAGTGGGATTTTTTTCCAATTTGCTCCTCAGATTGCTCGTGACAGTGTACAGAATCACTGCTGACGCTCACACATGGACCTCGCATCCTGCCACTGGGGTGGACTCATTGCAGTCATTCTGACATGGGTTTTTTGAAACTTTCTATAGGCTCACGTCACCCACAAACACGGAACGTTTCGCTTCTTCCTTTCCAATATGGATGCCTTTTGTTTCTTCTTTTGGCCTAAATGCTCTAACGAGGGCTCCCAGTGCAATGCTGGATAAGAATGGCAGCAGTGGGCACCCTTGTCTTACTCCTGACCTTACAGAGAAAGCTTTCCATCTTTCCCCACTGAGGATGGTGGTAGTTCTGGGTTTTTCATTTATGCCCTTTATCTTGTCGAGGAAGTTTGCTTTTATTCCTGTCTTTTGAAGTGCTTTTATTAACAAAGGATGCTGGACTTTGCCAAATGCTTTTTCTGTATCAATCGAGATGACCATGTGTTTTTATCTCCTTTGATTTTTAAAGGTGGTGCATTACATTAATTGATTTTCTTGTGTTGAGCCACGCTTGCATACTTGGGATAAGACCCACTTGATCATGGTGTATGATTCTTTTAATGCGCTGTTGGGTTGGATTTGCAAGTATTTTGGTGAGAACTTTGCCTCTCTATGTATTAGAGGACCAATTTCATCGGCCAGTAGTTGGACCGACCGGGGCTGTACCCCTCTGTTCCCAGGGGTTTGGGTGTTTCCCCGGCTCTCCCAGTCCGACCAAAACATACTGGCTTCGAGGGTGGAGGGGTCACTTCTGATAATTTAAATTTTTTCAAGAGGAGAGGATAAAGGACAGTCAATGACACTAAAATGCACTTAGGTTCCCAAGTTACATCTACTGCCCAAGGTCACAGACAGAGTAGAACGGACAGGGAGTGAGACTTTTCTCCAGGCGCACACGGGAGGGTGGCCCCAGAAGAGCCCCCCTGGAGAAGCCCTTAGGGGAGCCCCTTAGATGAGCCACTACTGAGAGGAGCCCCTTAGAGGAACCCCCTAGAGGAGCCCCTTAGAGGAACCCCCTAGAGGAATCCCCCGAGGAAATCCCAGAGGAAGCACCTAGAGGAGCCCCCCTGGAGGAGTCCCCGGGAGGAACCCCTGGAGGACATGAACTGGCCCTTCCTGGCCCCCAAGTGAAATGGGGTTGGGAAAGAGCTGCCCCTTCCTGAATGAAGCGAACTAGCAGAAATTCTCCAAGTGCGACTGGAAACATCCTGGAGCAAGTGAAAGCATGGCCTTGGGCCGCTGCCACGAAAGTGGGAAGCACCGTCTGTCACCTGCAGAGCTGGCCTAGAGGCTGTCACCCAGGGGCAGCTGGTCAGCCAATGAGGCCTCTCCACTAACACCTTCCGGAAAGAAAAACCGTGTGTTCACCTACAGATAACTGCAGCCTCAGGACTGCATGTGCAAGGGCCATGCGTACGGTGACCGAGGGCCTCTGCTTTCTGCGCAGGCCACAGGCGACAAGCAGGCGCACCGTGGCATGAGCACGGGATGTCAGCAGGATGCTCATGACAACAACCGCAGGTTCCAGGGGACCCCCAAGCAGCCGTGCAGATACTCAATTACAGTTAGCTTCAGGTTTGCTAAAAACATGGTTTATGAAACAGTGAAGGAAATTCTTGCTTAAAAGGATCTACATTTGTCAAGATAAAAATAGAACAGCCAAGGACCTCAGAGGCCACCCACTAAAGGCCAGCGCCCAGCCCTCCTGCTCTACAGCCTACATGCTGTCCGCCTGCACACCCGGACACACAGACCCAGGACTAACTGATAGAACTACGGGCCTGAGAGCCTCCAGGATAACTAAGTGCAGCAGCAAGAAACGCCCGATTCATCTGCGGTGAAAAACAGTCACACTCCTCAGCCATGATGAGAATGGTCACCTGTCCACAGATGAGCGGAAGGTCCTGAGCAGGCGGGGGGGAGGAGGGAGAAGCACCCTACCCACCACTGGACAGGCACCCCACTCACTGCCAGGGGAGGATCCTGCCCACTGCCCAGGGCGCGCCCCACTCACCACCAAGGGAATACCCTGTTCACGGCCTGGGGAGCACCCACTCACCACTGGGGGAGCATCTCACTCACTGCCAGCGGGGCAACCGCTCACCACTGGGGGAGCACTGTGCTTACTATCCGGGGAGCATCCACTCACCACTGGGGGAGCATTTCACTCACCGCCGGGGGGGCAACCCACTCACCGCTGGAGAAGCACTGTGCTTACTATCCAGGGAGCACCCACTCACCACTGGGGGAGCATTTCACTCACCGCCGGGGGGGGGCAACCCACTCACCGCTGGAGAAGCACTGTGCTTACTATCCGGGGAGCACCCACTCACCACTGGGGGAGCACTGTGCTTACTATCCTGGGAGCACCCACTCACCACTGGGGGAGCATCTCACTCACTGCTGGGGGAGCACCATGCTTACTATCTGGGGTGCACCCACTTACCACTGGGGGAGCATCTCACTCACTGCCGTAGGGGGCAACCCACTCACTGCTGGAGGAGCACTGTGCTTACTATCCGGGGAGCATCCACTCACCACTGGGGCGCAGCACACTCACCGCCGGGGGGGCAACCCGCTCACCACTGGGGGTGCACTGTGCTTACTATCCGGGGAGCACTCACTCACCACTGGGGGGCACCATACTCACCGCCGGGGGGGCAACCCGCTCACCACTGGGGGAGTACTGTGCTTACTATCCAGGGAGCACCCACTCACCACTGGGGGAGCACCTCACTCACTGCCAGGGGGGAGCACCTCACCCACTGCCAGGGGGGAGCACCATGCTTACTATCCCAGGAGCACCCACTCACCACTGGGGGAGCACCTCACTCACCACTGGGAGAGCACCTCACTCACTGCCAGGGGGGAGCACCATGCTTACTATCCCAGGAGCACCCATTCACCACTGGGGGAGCAGCACACTCACCATCAGAGAAACACCCTGCTCAACTTTAGAGGCAGCACCTCGCTCACATCTGGGGAGTCACCTCTCCCACCACGTGGAGAATAGCAGCACAGGCAGCAGTCGGGGCCACAGAGAGTCCTCCCCATTCTGATCCGGGCACTCGACCTTGGAAGCCTGTTCCCTCCACCTGACACAGCTGGGGTTACAACCTGCCCATGACAGACTCCTCTTCCTTCTACACTGATGCGGCCACATGTGTGGGGCCTAAAGGTGCCTGTACTTTAATCCCACCCAGTGCAAGGAGAGAGCAGGGCTGCATGGAGAACACTGAGCCCTCAGCCTGGAGAGGGGCAGGCACTTCAGACAGGAAGGAAGTGAATACCACAGAATATGTATGCCGGAAAAATAGGCTAAAGTAACAGCAAATAACTAGATGAGTGAGTGCAGACTGAAAAGAGAAGGCAGCGCACTTGTGCATGGGTGGACAGGCTACCAGAGTGAATCTATTGTCAAAAAGAAAGAAAAATCAAAATGGAAGAGGCATTCCCAGGGCCTTTATAAAATACATGCATTCCATTCAAGCCTGGATGTTAGATAATCATAAATTAGGTGGAGTTTATGAGCATCTTAATAGCGCTAACAAGAATGGGTGTCACAGTAGATTAAAAAATCTTTCTTTTGAAGCTTTGTACAAGTTTCCAGAAAGCACGTACTTGAGAAAATGGTGTTGGTGCATCCTTACTGCAAATATGCCAGTGCTGTCCGTTCCTTTTCTCCAGAGTCTCTAAACCAGGGAGACACGGGCCCCAAAGGAAAACGCATGGGGGCTACCCAGGACCCCACACCCGGTGCACTGAGAGCCATCAGCTGCATTTCTCCAGGGACCACGGCTGTGGCTGCACCATGTTGACCACCAAGGTCAAGCCAAGGGCACCACTCTAGGAATGGACATGCCCAAGAAGTGACCCTCAAGCCTGTACCCCCATCATCAACACACACCGTGGGGGACGGAGTCAACGGCAATTTAACAAGTCTCTTGCTCAATCTGTTCTGTGCAACATGAGGTCTACTGTAAATAGTAGCAGAAACCCTTGGAGGATCAGCTTTCACGAAGGGCTCTAAGAACTGGGAGGAGACACGATCAAGTGCCACAAGATATTTTCTCCCCAGGGCACTTCCAATCTGGAATGTTCATGATTGAAGTCTTTCATTTAAAAACATACGGTAGGGCAGTGCAATGGTGGCTCAGTGGCAGAATTCTTGCCTGCCATGCTCGAAACTAAGGTTCAATTCCGGAGCCTGCCCATGTAAAAAAAATATATATATATACCGTAGACACCATGACCAAGTGGGGTTTACTCCAGGAATGCAAGGAGAGCTCAACACAAGAAAATCAATCCGTGTAACACAACACATTAATAGAATAAAGGAAAAAATGCATGACCATATTAATTGATACAGAAAAACACTGAACAAAAAGCCAATATCCTTTCATGACAAAACCACTCAGAAAACCAAGAATGAAAGGAAACTTCCTTAATATGATAAAGGGCATTTATTTAAAACCCACCAGTAACATCACACTTGATGGTGAAAGACTGAAACCTTTCCTCCTGAGATGCGGAACAAGAAGTCAAGGGAGCCCACTGTCGCCCCTGGAATTCAACACTGTGTTGGAAGTTCTAGCCAGAGCAGTCAGGCACAAGAAGCAAATAAATGGCACCCAAATTGGAAAGGAAGATGTCAAATTATCTCTGTTCATAGATGGCCTGATCCTATAGACAGAAAATCCCAAAGACTCTACAAGAAAGCTTCTAGAACTAATCAATGAATTCAGCAAAGTTTCAGGATGCAAGATAAACATGCAGAAATGAGTTGTGTCCCTAAACACTGGTAACGGATTCAATCTGAAAAGGAAATTAAGAAAATTTCACTTGTAACACCAAAGGATAAAATACCTAGAAGCAAATTTAACCAAGGAGGTAAAGACTTGAACACTGAAAACTGCAAAATGCTGCTGAAAGATATTAAAGAGCTAAATAAATACAATGACATCCTGTGGTCATGAATTGGAAAACTTAATAGTATATTAAGATGTCAACACCACCCGAAGTGGTCTGCAAATTGAACGCAGTTCCTATCAAAATTCTAGTAGCCTTTTCTGCAGAAATAGAAAAGCTGATCCTCAACTCATACGGAATGGCATGAGCCCAAACAAACAACCTTAAAAAGAAGGAAAAATATTGGAGGACACATACTTCTTGACTGGAAAACATATTACACTGTCTAAACAGCTACTATTAACAAAAAGGAAACTTACAAGTGTGAGAATGCAGAGAAACAGAAACGCTCATTGATTGCTGGTGGGAATGTGGAGAGGTGCCATCGCTGTGAAAGACAGTTGGGCGGTTCCTCAGGAAGCTGAGTACAGAACTGCCATGCGACCGGGCAAGCCCGCTACCAGTCATACACCAAGAATAACTGAAAGGGGGGCCTCAAGCAGGTATGTGCACACCAGTGTTCACAGAGGCATTATTCACAATTGCCCAAAGATGGAAGCAGCCCCAGTGTCCATCAACCAACAAGAGGATAAACAAAATGGGGTCTATACTTATGATGGAATACCATGCAGCTGTAAAAAAGAATGATACCCTGATGCATACGGCAACACAGATGCACCTGGAAGACACAACACTGAGTGAAATGAGCTACACACAAGAGGACAGGTAGTGCACAATCTACCATGAAATAATTAGAAGAAGCAAATTCACAGAGTCAGAAATCAGAATATAGGTGTGCTGCCATGAAACTGTTCTGTCCCACAGAAAAGCCATGCTGTTTTATTCCCATCTTGTGAGTGCAGACTTAGCGTGGGTGGAGTCTTTTGATTAGGTTATTTCTGTGGAGATGTGCCCCTGCCCACTCAAGGTGGGTCTTAATCTGTTTATTGGGATCCTTAAAAGAGCTCCTGGAGAGAGAGTTCCTAGCTGGCGCAGAGAGCAGAGAGACACAGACTTCCACCGGTACAAAGGCTGAGAGCCATGTGACGCTGGAAGCCAGGGGAAGAAGTCGGCAGATGTCACCATGCGCCTTCCCATGTGACAGAGGAGACCTGGCATGATTGGCCTTTCTTGGGTGAGGGTATCCTCTCGTTGGTGCCTTAATTTGGCCATTTTCATGGCTTTAGAATTTAACTTAATAAATACCCTTTGTAAAAGTCAACCCATTTTTGGTATATTACATTCAGCAGCTTCAGCAAATTGAAACAGATTTTGGTACCGGAGAAGTGGGGTGCTGCGAGATGCAAACACCAAAAATGTTGGGACAGCTTTTTAAATGGATAAGGGGAAGGCTCTGGAAGAACTGTGAGAGGCTTGGGAGAGAAGGCCTAGGCTGTACTGAAGGTGGAAATATGCACTCTAAAGACACTTCTGATGAGGCTCTACAAATAAACGAATGTTTCATGCAAACCAGAAGGCAACCCTTGCTTTGAAGTGGCAGAGAATTTGGCAAAATTAAGTGCTGGTGTTGGATGGAAGGTAGAGTTTGAAGGCAACACAAGTTGGGACACACAGCTGAAAAAGTTTCCAAACTAAATGTGGAAAATGCAGCTTGGCTTCAACTTACAGCTTATAGTAAACTACAACAGGAGAGGGATAAGCTGAGAACTGAACTCTTGGGTACAAAGACAACAGAAACTGATAGTTTGGAAAATTCTGACATTCTGGAAAATGAGACCCCAAAGAATAGGGGATGATTTAACCAAACATGGAACCAGTCAGTCATTTCAGAAAGTAACAGAATTGGAGATGGAGTTGAGAGTCCTATTCTCTGACGGTTTTAACCCTCATATGCTGCATACCAACTCTATCAATTTTCACAAGATCCGTATGAACGGAACCACCATCAGTGTGGACTAAAGACAGAAAAGGGACAGACTGAAGGAAAGAACGACTTCAAAGGCAGAACCATGGAAGCTAAGGTATAGAGCCAGGAAGTCCCAGGCCAGGCGAGCAGACCCACCCATGAATGTGGAGGGTGTGAGCTTGCCCCGGAAGCAGAGAGCACGCTTTTTGTTTTGTTGTTCAGGAACAGTCTTGGTGCCTCAGCCTCAGAGAGGATAGGGCACATGCCCCAGGGACTGGCAGGAGCCTGGCCACAGCCCACAGTTCTGGCCAGGTTGAGCATGTACCCTGGAGAGGGCAGGGTCCAGGTGCTGCCCTGATGCTTGAGGAGGGCAGGGCCGAGAACAAGGTGGTCTCCCCAGCACGTGGACACGCTGGAATGCTCAGCCCAGTGTTTGGAGCGGAAGGGGTCGCTGTGCAGGCCCTGGGAGAGGGTGGGACAGCTGAACTCTCAAGACACAAGGATGAATTGACATTCAATAAAAGGCCCTTAGACTCTGAAAGCCAATGGTGTTTGCCCTCAGGTTTTCAGAACTGTTTGGGGCTTGTGACCTGTTTTCCTTCCGGTTTCTCCCTATGGAAAAGGAAATACTTATCCTATGACTATCCCTTCTTTGTATACTGGAAGCAGACACTTGTTCTCAGTCTCAAAGGTTTATGGCCAGAGGAGAGTTTTGCCTTAGGACAGACCATGCCTGTAACTGACTTTGATGAGATTTTGTACTGTTTTTGACTCTTTATCATATATGTATTGTTACTGAAATGGTTTAAGGCTTTTGCAATATTGTAACGGAATGGATGAATTTTGCCTCTGGAAAGAGGACAGAATGTGCTGGTTTGAAATTGTTATATACCACAAAAAAGCCATGTTCTCTTAATCCATCCACTGGTGTAGACCTAGTCAGGTGGGACCTTTTGATTAGATGGAGATGGGACCCCACCCAATCAAGTTGGGTTATAATTAGTTTACTCGGGTCTTAAAAGGACCCCTGGAGAAAGAGCGTTCAGAGCCGACGCAGAGGGCAGGGAGACGCAGACATTCGCTGGCACAGAAGCTGAGAGAGCCGTGTGACCCTGGAAGCCAGAGGGAATGACAAGGAGACATCGCCACGCACCTTCCCACGTGACAGATGAGCTCGGTGTGAACGGCCTTTCTTGGGTGAGGATATTCTATCGCTGGTGCCTTAGTTTGGACATTTTCACAGCCTTAACATTATAACTTATACCTTGATAAATCCCCGTTATAAAATCCAATCAATTTTGGATGTACTGCACTCCCGTAGCTTTAGAAAACCAAACCAAGAGGTTACCAGGGGCTATGGAAAAGGGGAGTTAAGGCTCAAATTGTACAGTTTTTGTGTAGGAGGAAGGAAAAGTTTTGCTGATGGATGATACTCATGGCAGCACAGAACCGTGAACGTAATTAACAGCACTATAGTTTTGAATGTAGGTAAAAGAAATTTTAGGTTATAAGCATATTACTAAAATAAAAATTAAGAAAAAAAACCTAGGACTGTACATATCAAACAGGGAACCCCAATGTAAACCATGGACAATACTTAATAGAATAATTTTAATAATATTTTTTCATCAAGTGTAACAAATGTACTAGACTAATGCAAGGACTTACTAATAGGGAGATGTATGAAAATTCTGTATTTTCTGCATGATTTTTTTCTATAAACCAACAACTCCATGATAAAAAAGCACTTACTACAAAGCTACAGAAATTAAAACAGTGTAGTGCTAGGCATAAGAACAGATATCTAGACCAGTGGAGTAGAACTGAATGCCCAGAGATAAAACCACATGTCCAAAGCCAGATGATTTTCTACAAGGTGCCTGGTCCGTTCAATAAGGAACTAACAGAATCCTCAACAAACGGTGCTGGGACAGCAGAAAATCCACACACAAAAGAATGAATGTGAACTCCACCTCTTATCACATACAAAAATTATCTCAAAATGGATCAAAGACCTAAATAAAAAAGCTAATACTATAATAGTATTTTTAAAAGAAAACATAGGGAAGTATTTTCAAAACCCTGTAGTAGGAAACAAATTTTTAGATTTTACACCAAAAACATGAGCAACAAACAAAAGATAAAAACACATAAAACAAAAAACCTTTTGTCCATTATAAAGGACATTATAAACAAAGTGAAAAGAAGACCTACAGAATGGGAAAAAAAATTTTGGAAGCCACATACCTGATAATGACTTAAAATCCAGGATATACAAAGCACTCCTACAACTGCAGGACAAAAGACAAACAACCTAATTTAAAAACGGGCCAAGAATGAGATTTTATAGATTTAGCCAGAGTGAGGCCTCAAAACATCCCAAAAGGATTTGAACAGTGAATAAAAATGTATTTGCAAAGTCCCCACGGGGGAATGGTAAGAAAGGGGTAAAATTCAACTTCCCCAAGTAGAGAATTCTTGATATTCTCACAAGCAGTGTGGACAACCAAAGCTATACGCTGAGCCCTCAATCTTGGGGTTTGTTCATATGAACTTAACCCCACAAAGTATAGGCTAAGCCTACTTAAATCAAGCCTAAGAGTCACCCCCAGAGAACCTCTTTTGTTGCTCAGATGTGGTCTCTCTCAGCCAACACCACAAGTAAACTCACTGCCCTCCCCCATCTACGTGGGATGTCACGGTCAGGTTCATGTGTCAACCTGGCCAAGTGGTGGTACCTGTTTGTCTGGTTGGGCAAGTGCTGGCCTGTCTGTTGCAATGACGACATTTTATAGAATTAAATCAGGATCACGTCAGCTGCATCCACAGCTGATGCCATTTGTAATCAGCCAAGGGGAGTGTCTTCTGCAATGATGATGCTCAGTCTAATCACAGGAAGCCTTTTAAGGAGGATTCAGAGGAGAGAGCCTCTCTTCCTGCTTCAGCTGGCGAGCCTCTCCTGTGGAGTTCATCCAGACCCTCCATTGGAATCATTGGCTTCACAGCCTGCCCTGTGGATTTTGAACTCTGCGTTCCCGTGATCACATGAGACACTTATAAATTTTTATATTTGCAAGTAGTCCCTGTTGATTCTGCTTCTCTAGAGAACCCAAATTAATATATGGGACATGACTCCCAGGGGTGTGGATCATCCTGACAACATGGGACAGAAATCCTAGAGTGAGCTGGGACTCAGCACCAAGGGATTGAGAAAACCTTCTCGACTGAAAGGGGGAAGAGGGAAATGAGACAAAATAAAGTGTTAATGGCTGAGAGATTCCAAACAGTCGAGAGTTTATCCTGGAGGTTATTCTTAAGCATGAAATGGATATCACCGTTTCAGTTAAGATGTAACAGAGAGGCTGAAGGGAGCTGCCTGAAACTGTGGAGCTGTGTTCCAGTAGTCACGTTTCTTGAAGATGATTGTATAATGATACAACTTTCTCGACGTGACTGTGTGATTGTGAAAGACTTATGTCTTTTGCTTCTTTTATCTACCTTATGGACAGATGAGTAAAACATATAGATTAAAAATAAATAAATAATAGGGGGAACAAATGTTAAATGTAGTAGATTGAAATGCTAGTGATCAAAGAAAGGGAGGAGTAAGGGGTACGGTACGTATGAATTTTTTTCTGTTTTCTTTTTATTTCTTTTTCTGAATTGATGCAAATGTTCTAAGAAATGATCATGATGATGAATGTACAATAATGTAATGGAAAAAAAAGAATGTTCATATTGTATATTAAAAAAACAAATGGACCAAGAATTCTTCGGTTCAGTATATACTAAGAACTGAAAGCAGAGACACGAACAGACATTTGCACACCAATACTCACAATGGCATTATTCACAATTGCCAAAAAATGAAAGCAACCCAGGAGTCCATCAACAGATCAGAGAATAAACAGAAGGTGGTATATATACATATGTGTTAGTTTGCTAGCTGCCAGAATGCAACATACCAGAATGGAATGGTTTTTAAATAGGGGAATTTAATAAGTTACAAGTTCGTAGTTCTAAGCCAGTGGAAATGTCCAAACTAAGGCATCCAGGGAAGGATACTTTAATTCAAGGAAGTCCGATGGGTCAGGGACCCCTCTATCAGCTGGTGGTCACGTGGCTGCATCTGCTGGTCCCTTGCTCCTGGGCTCTGCTGCTTTCAGCCTCTGTTCCTATGGAGACTCCTCACTTTGCTTCTCCAGGGCTGGCTTTCATCTCTTGGCTTCCCTTGGCTCCCTCTAGGTTCTGGTTGGTTTAACATCTCATGGTGACATCTGCTGGGCTCCAAGCATCTCCAAACATCCGTGTCTCTGTCTCCACGTGTCGGCATCTGTGTCAGCTCTGCTCCAAAGTTCCTGTCAGCTCTGAGGCTTCTGTCATTCCTCTCATTTCTGAGGTTTTGCCAAAATGTTTCCTCTTTTAAAGCATTCCAGTGAACTAATGAAGACCCACCTGGAATGGGAGGAGACACATCTCCATCTAATCAAATGCCACACCTACAATTGGGCGTGCCACATCTCCGTGGAGATAATCTAATCAACCCCAGCCTGCATAGGGATTAAAAGAAACAGCTGCCCCACAAGACTGGGTCAGGATTTATACACGGCCTTCCTGGGTACACGCTTTCAAACAAGTGCAATGTGCGATGGAGTATTACACTGCAGGAGGTCCTGAGGCCACGATAATGTGAATGAACCTTCAGGACGTAAGACTGAGTAAAGTAAGGCTGACACGAAAGGACAGACGCAGCGCGATCTCAGTGATATGAACTAACTAGAATATGCAAAGTCAGAGTCTTAAAACGTGGCCTACAGACAACTGGAGATAGAAGCTAGAGAAGGGAGCAGCCATCCACCACACACAGAGCTTCTGAAGACGTTGAACTTAGAAGTCTGGGAGTGACAGAGGTGAGGGGAACCCACCGTGACCGCAAGCGTGACTACTAGTGCTGTCGTGTAGGCAAACGTCGTGTAAAGGGGTTTGCAGCCTTGCGTGTCACCAGTCAACATTACAAACATCAGTAAGTTCTTGCATGATCTACTGCAAACACACCACACTTGTACGAACACTTAGTAAGAGAGCTCTACGGGGAAAATACCTATTGCAAACCACAGACCACAGCTAACAGTAAGACCTTAATGTTCCTTCATCCACAGTAACAGGTGAACTACACCACTGCCAGGGGTCGATGATGGGGGAAGAGGGTACACAGGTTTGGGGTTTCTTTTTTGCATGTATATATCTGATACTTTGCTTTCTGGAGCAATGAAAATGGTCTAAAATCGAGTATGAAGATGATTGCACAACTAAGTGAGGATGCTCTGAGGAACTGATTGTATACCTGGATGGAATATATGGCATGTGAATATATCCTATCTCAATCAAATCTGCAAAGTAGATGCAAAGCCAAAAAGAAATCAACCTAGGCCTGTACAACCCAAACAGTGAACCCTACTAAAACAATGGACTAAAGCTAATGGCACAATTATAGCTAAGAGTACAGTTACAAAAACGGTCTTTCATTACTTGTAACAAATACAACACACTAATAAAAGGTGTTAAAAATAATAAGAGGGCCAAGGATTTGAATAGAAACTTCTCCAAAGAAGATAACCAAATGGCAAAAAGAATTCATGAAAAAATGTTCAACATCATTAGCCATTAGAGAAATGCAAATTAAAACAACAAAGAGGTTCTACTCCACACCCAGTGGGAAGGCCCTTGTGGAGAACAGACTGAAAATGACAACTGTGAGCAGGAGATGGAAGGATAGGCGTGCCTGGGCCACACGGAAGGGGGTGGAAGATGGAGTCGCCGCTGTGCAGATGCGGTTGGCGGCTCCTTGGAGGCTCTGCCCAGTTTCCACGTGACCCGGCAACCCCACTCCTAATACCAAAGCAGGTGCTCAGGTCCCTGTACGGTAACATCCACCACAGCATTACTCACATTGCCAGACAGTGGGACAGCCAAGCGCCCGTCAGCAGATGCTCGCACAAGCGGGGTATGCGGAAAGGGTCCAGCCTGGAAGGAAGCGCGGTGCGGGGCACAGGGCAGTGCGGCCCACCTGAAGACGCCATGCTGAGCAAAATTAGCCAGGCACAAAGGCAGACACCTTGTGCTTCCTCGTATGAACCCTCCGCAGCAGCAAAGTCACGGAGGCTGAAAGCAAACAGTGGGACCGGGGGAGGAGGGAACGCCAAGCTAGTGCTACACGGGCCCAACCTCGCTTTGGGAAGGTGAAGGCAGCCTGGAGATAGCGGTGCAGGTTCAACGGTGTCATCAGGGCCTTATGTGAAAGGCTGCCCACTCACAGAAACGTGTGTCAGGTGTACCTACCACTAGTAAAAATAAATAGATTTTATGTCTATCTTAACATGGAAGAATTTATACACCACACTTAGGAAGCTCCTTTCCCCACAGCAAACAGATTCCGAAACCAGCACATTTTGGATGGTGGAGCAGGTAGATGGGGTCAGGAGGACACGCTGCAGGGCTGCACACAGACAGACAGACAGGAGCTCCCACCTGCTCACCTCATGGCCCTACATGCTTCCCCAGAGCTGAACACAACCAAAGACTCCCACCTGCAGGCAGTGCTCTGCACAACCCAACCACCACGTGGTAGATAAGTGCGTCTAATTAACAGCCATCAGACTGAAAAACACCCGGCAGACGTGTTTTCAAATCCAATCCTTCAAACGATGGGACAGCACTAAACTGATAAATGCTCACTAATTTAAAAAGTAAGCGATTGATCAAAGCCTCTGTATTATAAATACATTTATACTCTGTTAAAATGCAAATAGCACGTTGTTTTGATACTGTCAGAAGATAAATTCATGGCACCAAAACAACCTATTTGCATATTCCCCCGGTAGTTTAATTTCAAACAAGCCAAGCACAGGGGCTCTTGCAGGAGGCAGGACAAATAATCCATCAAAGATCCACGGAAGGGGACAAGCAGAGGCTCAGGGGCAGCGAAGCCCCCAGGGAGCAGCAGTTCAGTCTCCGGAGCTGGGGCAGGCCCCGCTTCTCATCCCTTCCAACAATCCATCACACCTGCAGGGCTTCCGTTTACTATGCTGTAAAAGTTGCTTCATTTAATTCTCTTCATAGTAGTGGCATTTGCATATTCTGAGAACGTGACATTTTCACACAGAACGTGCTGCTTAGCTCATCTGCGAGAGGCCTTACAGGGACCCTCACACACTGCGGCCACCACACCTGCAGGGTTAAGCCACTAAAGAAATCACCTTTCTCGCACTGGGGTATCCAGTCCCTGCATGAGTACACCTGTCGGAAGGTCTGTAGCAAGCCCACGCTGGGCCACGACCCGGAGGCTACCAGCCTGGACACGCCCGACAATCCGGAGAGAACTCGTGCACTCTCCCTAGGCAGGTGCCACTGAGAGCAGGAGCCCAAACGACCCCACCAAGACCCCACGAGGGAGAGCCCTGCACGGAGCACAGGGTGGGGGGTCCTGATGTCCTGTATGGAGCACGGGGGGGTCTAGATGCCCTGCATGGAGCCCGGTGACACCTGATGCCCTGCATGGAGCACGGGGGGTCCTGACGTCCTGCGTGGAGCACGGGGGGTCCTGACGTCCTGCGTGGAGCACGGGGGGTCCTGACATCCTGTGTGGAGCACGGGGGGTCCTGACGTCCTGCGTGGAGCACGGGGGGTCCTGACATCCTGCGTGGAGCACAGGGGGGTCCTGACATCCTGTGTGGAGCACGGGGGGTCCTGACGTCCTGCGTGGAGCCTGGGGGGACCTGATGCCTTGTGGGGGCACAGGGGGGTGGTCCTGACATCCTGAGTGGAGCACGGGGGGTCCTGACGTCCTGAGTGGAGCACGGGAGGTCCTGACGCCCTGTGTGGAGCATGGTGCCACCCCGCGTGTTCCTGCACGGACGTTGAGTGCCACCTCCCCACGCCCCAGTCACCAGGTGGAAACCACCATGCCCGTATTTTAGGGGCAGGCAACATGTCAGAATAAAATTATTTCTAAAAATTAAGGAAGTATTCGCATTAAAAAGTTGACCCCAGAGACTGCTGCATGACAGATGTGGGTAGAATTCACGTCCCTGTGCACAGCCTTCCCTACATTCCTGGGGCCCAGCAGCCAGGAATCAATAAAAATAGGAAAAAACACACGTTTACCCAGGTTTGAAACTGTTTTTTTGAATTAAAACCTGTGACACACATGAACATGTCAAACCACGTTCCACAGGAACGAGCTCATGAGCGTCCAATACAAAATGCAATAAGGCGACGGCATTCTTCCAGCGTGAGACACTGGAGAAAGGGGGCGCATGGAACAGCCTACCAGGCGCTGGCACATGGCACGCGTACTGAATGCTTATTTAATTTTAGGAGCAAAACCAAACACCACACGTCCTTCGGGAAACCCACAGCATCATGGTGGGGCCAGCTCGGCAGACACAAGCCCCACACAGGCATCCAGGGCAGGCCGAGGTGTCCAGGGCACAGAGCGTCCAGGGCACAGGGCGTCCAGGGTACGAGGCATCCTGGGCACAGGGAGTGCGGGGCAGCCCGGGGCTGGGAGCAGAGCTGCGTGGGGCACAGTGGCCTCTAGAGGCACATCCGGAGCAGCCACCTCACAACGGCTACCCTGGAGGAAACCGACCCACACGGCAGGACACGGGCCAGACTAGCATCAAAAGCAACAGAATAAAAAGACCTGCTTGGCCTCCTCCCATGTCCTCAGAGGTATCAGCAAAAGCAGCTGCAGCCCTGCGCCCACCAGCAGCCCTCCCCCGCCTGCCCCAGAGGCCACTCTGTATGGCTCACAGGGGACCTAACTGCAGGAGCTGGTGGCCCTGGGCAGCCTCACAGGCTGCAGGACCGACAGTGGCAGGCATCTGCCCCCCACACCCAGGCACTCAGGGGCCATATCTGGGGCTGACCACACCAAACACACCAGGAGAGCCAGCCATCAAGCTGGTCACACGCTGTGAGGCCCCTGGCAGTCCATCGTGCCCCCGATTCAAGACCCCTATGAGTGAGCCAGTCACTCCTTGTGGACACAGGACAGGACACGGCCAGTTGAAGAGTGCAAGGGCAGGGGCTTCATGCCCCAGACGTGGGGAGCACTGTCAGAGGCCCCTCGGGAGCGGTGAGGGAGCACCAGCCTCAGGGCGTAGGGAGGACCGTCAGTGACCCCTCAGGAGCAGTGGAGGAGCACTGGCCTCATGGCACGGGGAACACTCGGCCTCATGGCACGGGGAACACTATCAGTGGCCCCTTGGGTCGGTGGAGGAGCACTGGCCTCAGGGCACTGGGAACACCATCAGTGGCCCCTCGGGAGCAATGAGGGAGCACTGGCCTCAGGGCACAGGGAACACCGTCAGTGACCCCTCAGGAGCAGTGGATGAGCACTGGCCTCAGGGCACAGGGAACACCGTCAGTGGCCCCTCAGGAGCAGTGGAGGAGCACCGGCCTCATGGCATGGGGAATACCATCAGTGGCCGCTCGGGTTGGTGGAGGAGCACCAGCCTCAGGGCGCTGGGAACACCATCAGTGGCCCCTCGGGAGTAGTGAGGGAGCACCGGCCTCAGGGCACATCGCCAGTTGGCCCTCGGGAGTGGTGGAGGAGCACCGGCCTCAGGGCACGAGAAACACCTTCGGTGGCCCCTTGGGAGTGGTGGGGGAGCACCGGCCTCAGCACGGGAGCCCCGACCTCAGCACGGGAGCCCCATCAGCAGCCCCTGCGGAGTGGGGTGGGGGTGGGGGGCACCGGCGTCAGCAGAGAGGAGCTGGGGCTGCACTCATGTACATGCACAGACCTGTCAAAGGATGACTTACTACCCGCACCTGAGAGAGCACTGCAAAGCCACTCAATTAAATGCCAGAAAGCCCCAAAATGCTAATGTGACCTTCGTGGGGCAGCCGGGCGTCGTGCACCAGGATGGCGCTCACCAGGACAGTTGATCGGAGTTTGCTGGATTAGGTCAGGACTGTCTCAAATGGCAAGAAAAACAACAAAAATGAGGAAGGAAGGAGTGCGGAGTTTGCACCTTTCAGAGCAGACATGGTTTAACGCCATCTCTCTGCCTCTCCCCCCAAATCACCTCCCATTACGCCTTCCTCATGCCCTGAGAAGGGAGCCGAAGCCCTGACCTGGAGATGCCCATCTCCGTGAACACACGTTAAAGGGAACAAACTACAACCTCCCGAAAGGTGCCCCAATGGAGAGACGCAACCCTGACACGACAGGGCACAGCACCTTTTGCTCTCGGATGGAAACATAAATCACTTCCCCACAACAGCGAGGCAGCGCTAGTCAGGAGAATTCAGCAAGCGAGCCCTGTTACGTGCTACAGGGGAACTTGGAATCCTGCAGTTCCAAAGTGAGCTGCAAGCCCACTGTGTGCAGGGCCAGGGTGCTGCGGACGGCAGGGCCCTGCCACAAGAGGTGGCAGCATGCGGTCGACCCCTGGACGGCCCACCCCCTGGACAGCTGACCTCCTGGATGGTTGAACTCCTGGACAGCCCACTCCCTGGACAGCTGACCCCCTGGAAAAGGCACAAGGCATCGGCACAGCACATGGCCAACCCCCTGGACAGCTGAGTTCCTGGGCAGCTGAACTCTGGACGGCTGAGCCCCTGGCTGGGGCACACAGCCAATCCACTGGGCCCAGAAGCCACCACCGAGTTCTCGCCACAGACCAGGAAGCCCCAGGGTAGGGGGTCAGCCAGCAGGTGATGGGAGGGTGGGCTCTGGCCTGACACCCCACAGCACAGGCACGAACCCCGTATCCCGCCATGACTCTGCGGACACCCAGGGCTTGAATGAAAACCATTCTCAAAAACATGAAAAACTGAACTAAATGAGCAAGATAAATTTATATACTGTGCACAACTTTGTACCTTTCCCTTCCTGAACATGCAGGGAAGAGAGCACACCGACAGCTAAATTCCCCCTTTGGAAGAACCAGAGGGAACAAGTACATGTGTCCTGACGCTGGGGCAGCAGTTTTCATGACGCCTCCAGAGCTCCGCGGCTCCCCGCCACCCTGACCTGAGCCACTTCGGGAGAAAAGACGTCGATTTCTGGCGTCAGTTCACGTCCACGACAAGCAACATCCTCAAAGCTCCACAAAGCGTAAAACTCGCAGGACAACACGCTCAGCACAATCAGGCCCAAGTTTCCCCAAACAGTCCATCACCATTCACCTCCGCGAGGGCGCCGGGCCGGGGCGCGCTCGTCACGGGAAGGGGGAAGCCCACGGCACCCACTTACCTGTCAGCTTGTTGTGGCTGAGCACGAGCTGCGTGAGGTGCGCCAGCGAGACTGCAAGAGAAGACAGGGCACGTCAGGCTGCGCAGCACAGCGGGCAGGGAGCTCCAGGCCCGGCCAAGCCCAGCACCTCAAAACGGGTGCCCACGCGTGGGATGGCCTGGCGTCCCGCCCACTGCCCACCCCGAGGGGCCTTCGCCCACCCCCCCCAGCCAGCCCTCCACCCCCAACCCAACTCCCCACATCCCCGACCCCGCACCCCTCACCCCCAATTCCCCCCACCCCCGACCCTCCCACCCCCCACCCCTATTCCCCCCACCCCCGACCCCCCACCCCCCACCCCGAATTCCCCCCACCCCCGACCCCCCAACCCCCGACCCTCACACCCCCCACCCCTGGCCCTCCGCACCCCCCTATCTCCACCCCCAATCCTCACCCCCCCCAGCCAGCCCTCCATGCCCCCCCAGTCACTGCGGGGCCGTTTCAGAACACCTGTGCCCCATGCGCCAGCTCCAACCTGCCCGAGGTGGAGTCCGCTACAGGGTGGCTTCCCCAGCATGAAGGAAGGAAGCACATGCTGACAAAAAGAGTCATAAGACAAAAAGCGACTGGCAGAAACAGGCAAGAATTTTTCCATTATCTTTACAAGAACATCCTTACGCTAACACAGTAGTGTCTTCATGAAGGGTTAATAAGTGTCTTCTCCGGCAGTCTCAGCGTCAGACCCCAGCATGTTCAGTGTGTATCACTCATGGCCACAATTTTGTTTTCTCATAAACTGTCACTAAGTTAGTGAAAAATTCAAAGTAACAGCAGAAAGACCTGATTCCCTGAACCACCAGTGGCCGCTGTGACGCCCCATAAACCTCAGCAGACATCCCTACAAAGCCGCATGCGACCGCCGAGACGGAAGGTCCACTCAGGACCCCAGGCCTCGCTGCGGTCTAACCCTGGCCTGAGAAGGTCTGGCAGCGCACAGACCCGATGCCACAGGCACTGGGTCCATCTCTGCGGGAACTTTGACCCTCCCCTTGCAGTGTGCCCCTACACAAGGACCTGCCAGGTTTGCTGCCTTCTCCTGGGGCGCCCCACCAGGTAGCCTTCCCCCCACCCCGACTCAGGAAGTGGCCTTTCACCCCCACATCCAGCCCCTCCAAGCACCTCTATTCCTTTGAAATTAGTAAGGGGCAGAGGGGTGTGTGATACACTCTAAACAGCCCTTTCCTCACCAAACTTTAAATGCACTTGTGAATGCTGGGGTCTCAGGGTGGCCTTGAGTCCAGGGGTGCAGGGCAGGTGCCGCTGCTGTCCCAGCGGCTACAGAAGAACTCGGTCGTCTCTGCCCTTCTAGAGGCCCCGAGCCCTGGAACAAGGCCCCGGCACAGCCCGGGATCACTTCCGCGCCCTTCTTCATGCTGCCGTGCTTCACGCCGACGGCTGTTCCCCCCGAGCCGGCCACCCTGCCCCCTCGACGCGCCCCGGCTTCCTCTGGGCAGCTCTCCCCAGCTCCCGAGCACAAGAGGCTCAAGCTCATCCTGTCCGTACTCACACTGGTCCTGGGGTCCCCCCCCTCCGGGGGTCTCCCTCTCTCTGCCTGGACTTCCAGGGTGCACCATTCCTCCAGGAGCCCCAGGGTCTGCCCTTTCTCCCGTCTGTGGGAGATCACACTCAAAGCCAAGCTCTGGGCTCGAGATGTGCCCACTGCCACGGGGGGTCAGTACCCAAGCTCTCTCAGTGAGCAGAGCGAGGGGCACATGCACATGTGTACACACAAGCCCACACACATGCACACGCGTCACACATGCACACGTGTACTTATACACACACAAGCAGACACTTGACATATCGTTCACATATGCACACGTATTTAGTACTACAGAAAGTGACAAAGTCTTAGTCTTTCCTATAAAGAGAATCAATTCAGTTGTTGCTTTCACTGATCACTCTACCCAGACACATTTTCCTTCCTCACTGTTGGTAGAGGTCTACCCCCTAAAGTGGGCAAGATGGAGAAAAATGAGAACAGAGAAAACGTCTTTAGGGCACCAGAGTGCCGGGCAGCGACGTGCCCAGGCCGGGTGATGGGCGCAGGGGTGCCAGCTCCTCCCACCTGCCCACGCACGTGCGCATCTCAGGTAAAACTGCCCGCTGAGAGGCAGGCAGGAGGGTCTATGGAGGGGCAGCGCTGCACCCCACAGTGGAAACGGGGGCTGCGCCCAGGCCCGCCATCCCGCCGTGGGCCTGCACCATGCTCTGGGGCCAGCTAACCCAGCATCAGGCAGCCCCGTGACGGTCGCCTCACCCACGCACTCCTGGGGGAGCTCACCCCCAGGCCCACGAAACACCACAGAGCCGTGTCCATGCACGGTTTGGCCTCGTGGCTGCAACCATAGCGCTGGCCTCCTGGAAGTGGCGTCTGGGTGAGCGGTTCAGGGCCACTGTGCAGGGAGACCTGGGTCCAGGGGCTGCTCGGGGCCGGGGGAGGGCAAAGAAGGGCAGGTTCTGAAGGTGCCCAGGAATGCCCACCCGTCAAGGCCACCCAAACTCCCAGAGAGCCGCCCACGGGCCAGGGCTGGAGGGGAAACACAGGGGGAGGGGGCGCACAGGGCCCGGTCAGACGTGGGCAGCAGCTCGGGCACAGGGGGCGGCCCAGGCGCAGTGGGCAGCCCGGGTGCAGTGGGCGGCCCGGGCGCAGAGGGCAGCTCAAGCACACTGAGTGGCTTGGGCAGTGGGTGGCTCTGGAACAGAGGGCGGCTCGGGCACAGAGGGCAGCTCGGGCATGGGGAACAGCTCTGGCACAGCGTGTGGCTCAGGCACAGAGGGCAGCTCGGGTGCAAGGGCGGCGCGGGAGCAGGGGTCAGCTTGGCCAGGGTGGTCCCCCACCCAGCCCTGGCCCTGGTTCTTTAACCCTGGAGGCACAGCACAGCTGCGCCAGGTTCTCCCCGCAGGGTGTCCGCACCCTTCTCCTGGACTCCCACGCCAGGTGAGAAGGAGGTAACGGGCACAGGCAGGAAGAGACCCTGCGGCAAAGGGGCAGCCCCCCTGGGGACGCCCTGGCACCGAGACATCCAAGGACCCAAGAGACTTCCTGGTGTTCTAAACCATCACAGGAAATCAGCAGCAAAGCCCCGCGCATGCGGCCCTGAGGCTGCCCTGTGCCAGGTGGGCACTGGACGCTCTGAGCTGCTACCTCACAGCAACCCACCACACCCCACCAGGCAGGGGCAAGCACCTTGCCTGCGTCCACAGCGGGGCACCAAGAGGAAGCTTCCAGGGGCTGCAGACCTGGGCACTGTGCGGGCAGCCACTGGAAACACTGCCTCACTCAGCTCAGTGACATGGAGTGGCCAGCCTGTCCTCTCCACTTGTGCCCGGTCCTGGACAAGGAGGGGGCGCTCCACATGCTCCCCGATCTCCTCGGGTGCTCCTCCTCCCCTTGGGAAGGTGCCGGCACACAGGGCCAAAGTGGCCACGCCCGCAGGCAGCTCCCAGCTCACCGGGGGACCCAGGCAGGGGCACAGGTAGGCAGCTGGGGCGGCAGCTAAGCGGTCACTGGCAGGGGAGCCACTGGCCATGGAGGGCCAGGGCACAGCAGAGGGGTCACCCCCACAGGTCAGACCCTGCACGTGGCCTTCCCGAGGGCCCCGACACCTGCGCCGGCCGCTCCCAGGCGAGCCCGGAGGGCGACGCCGTGTGTCCTGCGGAACACAGAAAGCCGGCCCCCTGGAGGCAGGCTGTCTCTCCTTCCAGAGGGTCCCCTGAAAGGTATTTCAGCCTAACCGGAAAGATGACTAGCAAAGGCTCGGCCACTTCGAAGCCGATGGGTCTCAAGAGACTAAAGTCACAAGAAGACCTGCCGAGAGGACCGCAGGCGCCCGGCTGCGGGTGGACGGCAGTGTTGGCACCAGAGGAGCTTCCCCGGGCACCCCGCTCCGGTGAGAGGACGCAGGCCCTGACTTCTGGGCGCCAAGGGTGCCCCAGGGTAGACGCAGGCTGGTGGGACACGGCGAAGGGGAGGAAATACAGAGGGTGTGCGGCCACGTCCCAGCCTGGCTCTAAGACAACCCAAAGGGACATGCCCAGCCCCGCTGCCCCCCCCCCCCCCCACTGCAAGCCTGGGGCACCCGGCCACGGGGAGCTCGGACCAGGGGAGGCACAGGAGCTGGTCCACGTTGAGGCTAAGCACAGGGACAGAGAAGGCACCAAGGCCCGGCAGACAGGGGGGACACTGCCCAGTGCGGGGGGGGGGGGGGGCAGTATGGGAGATGCTGCCCGGTGGGGGTAGAACGGGGGACGCTGACCAGCGAGGGGACAGGGGACAGGGGATGCTGACTCCACCATGGCCCCTGGGTGGGCCTCTGCAGCAAGCACCCCCAGAGGCGCGGGCATCTGAGACGCGGGAAGGACAGGGCTGCATCCCCGAAGTGCAGTCCCTGCAGGAAGGAGGCGTCCTGGGCTGGCGTGCGCTCCAGCCTCCCTTCTTACCTGCAAAGCTGAATTCCCGCTTGTCTTCAGTGAAACGTAACAGGTGGTGAAGGAAGCTCAGGACACAAGGAATAACCACCTTTTGTACAAGCAGCTGAATCGCTTGTATTTAGCCCCAAAAGTGCTGCGCGCAATTCCAGTTAAGTCAAATTTCACAACCAGAGGCGCACAGGAGCTCTCACCCTGCAGCTCACACACCATCAGGTACTTCAGCACACCCGAGGAATAAATATCACGTACTCCCTGCGAAGGGGCCTGGCTGAGGAGTAGGCTTCGGGAAGGGTCCCGGGAACGGGGCCCAGCATGCAGGGCTTGGGGAGAGCGAGGGGCTGCCCTGTGACCTGCAGCGGGCAGGCCCCCATGTCCACAGTGCTGAGCCCTGGATGGAGCTCCACATTCACTTCCCCACTTCCTGAGCTGCTGTTTGGGAGAAAGTTAAAAATGATTTTGCATTTCACCACCCATTGTGATGCCAGGAACATGTCTTTCAGGAAACAAGTGGCTATCTCTTCTTCAACAAGACCAAGGCTTCAAAGAGATAGCGGAGCTGAGCTGAAAAAGCTTCCCCTCATCCACTTTCAAACATCGCACAAGGCTTCCTCAAGAAGCCGATAGGAAAAGCCCCGCTGCAGGCAGCCTCTCCATCCGCTCCAGGGACAGTGAGTGGCAGGGGACAGGGCACACCCAGGCCCTCTGTGACAGCGCAGGGCCCCGGGAGCCCGGCATCCCAACACGTCAGCACCCTGAGAGGCCAAAACCCCCAAGGGCACCCCTGAGAGTCTCAGCATCCCCAAAAGGCCAGCATCCCCAAGAGTCTAAGCACCTCCGAGGGCCCAACATCCCCAGAGTCTCAGTACCCCCAAGGGCTCAACATCCCCGAGGGCCCAGCACCCCTGAGAGTCAAGCACCCCTGAAGGCCCAGCGTCCCCAGAGTCTCGGCACCCCCGAGGGCCCAGCACCCCTGAAGGCCCGGCACCCCCGAGGGCCCAGCACCCCTGAAGGCCCGGCACCCCCGAGGGCCCACAGCACCCCTGAGAGCGTCCAGCACCCCGCAGGCCTGACGCAGGCCGAGGCCAAGCTGCTAACTGGTACAACCGGAGGTGGATGGTATCTCCCTTCGCGGTGGTCACCCACAGGGACCCAGGAAACAGCGCTTCAGTCCCCCCAGCCTCCCAGTAGGAAGCTCTGGATTCCTGAGTCCAGCAGCCTGGAGGCCCAGAGCAGGTCGGGACACACCACGATTTCAGTGAAGAGGAGGCAGGGGAGGTGCCTGGCTCAGGGGGAGGGTTCGTTCAGTTCTCCTGGAAGGACAAAGGCAGGCCGTGGCCAGATTTGGGAGGCTGTGGGGCAACCCCGTTGGCAACGGGGCCACACACAGCCCCAATTCATGTTTTATTCAGTACAAAGTCATTTTTGGAAACACCAAAATTAGTGGCCAACATTTAAAAATTAGAAAATCCCACATAAAACCCTGTGTTCTTGACTTCTTAAAAATAAATGGCAAAGGAAAAAAAGACCTGGCAACGCGAGACCATCATCCCACACCGCATAGCAGGTACAGCAGCTGCCCCCTCTGATGGGGACATGCCATGGAATCGGCCACCCTCGCCTGGCCCTGCTAAGCCAGGGGGCAGAGACACAGGATGCAGAGGCTAGCCGGGAAGACAGCAGGTCAGCTCCAGGAAGAAAAACAACAAACACCTCAAGGAACGCAATGAGTCAGGGCGTCTCAAGATACTCTAGGCACAAAAATGTTACACAAGACGTCTGCTCAAGGAGCAAAGCGGACATCTACCGGGAGAGAGGAAGAATGGCTCAAAACGGTCCACAATTGGAAACCAAGGGGCCACTGAGTGAACTGCAGAGAGAAGCCCCAAAGTGCCACAAGGAGCTGAGGTTCTCATTCCAGACACGCCTGAGCCCCCCGCAAGTGGTGAGCAGGGTCTGTCCCTGGGGGACCTGCCACCCCCGACTCCCCTCAACTGGAGGCTCACAGGCCTTAGGAGGACCCAGCTGGCCTGACTGTCCACCTCCCCCGGGATCTCCAGGGGCACCTATCCGTCCCCTCTCCCTGGTCCTCTCTATGGGGGCACACACCCGCTGCCCCCTGACCCTGAGGCCATCCCCTGACCCCCCAGCACTCACAGAGGCCGCTGATGTCCAGCATGCTGGAGATGCCACGGTCACTCATGTCCACCTCGGGCTGGCTCTTCTCCCGGCTCTCCTCCACCAGCTTCTTCAGGGACTTGGACATGGCCTGCACAAGCGACGACGGCGGTACTCGTGGGTGACGGCGTGGGGGGGGGGCGCGGCGCAGGGTCGGGGAGCGCCCTGGGGGGCAGGGACAACCGGGGGGGGGGGGGCGCAGGGACCACAAGGGACGCAGGGACGATCGGGGGGCACAGGGGACGCAGGGACCACAGGGGACGCAGGGATGACCAGGGGGCATAGGGGATGACCGGGGGGCACAGGAGACGGAGGGTCGGGGAAGGGCCCTGGGGGGCAGGGACAACCGGAGGGGGGGCGCAGGGACCACAAGGGACGCAGGGACGACCGGGGGGCACAGGGGACGCAGGGACGACCGGGGGACATAGGGGATGACCGGGGGGCACAGGGGACGGAGGGTCGGGGAAGGGCCCTGGGGGGCAGGGGCAGCGGGGACGCAGCGACGACCAGGGAGCGCAGGGTCGGGGACTTGGAGTGTCCGCGGCGTCGGGGGTCTGCGCGGCAAGCGGAGCAGGGCGGGGCGCGAGGCGGGGCCGGGGCGAGGCGGCACTCACCGAAGGAAAGCGCTGCCAAGCCGCCAGAGAAGCACCGGGTACACGCTCCAGCCACCGAGAAGCTCCCGCTCCGCGGTCTGCGCAGGCGCACTCACCCGGGATTGGACACGCCCATCCCCGCGCAGGCGCACTCATCCCCTCCGGACACGCCTTGCGCCCCGCGCAGGCGCACTCGGCTCCGCCCCCGTCCTGCCCGGCCCTTCCCAAATTAGGAGAACAATTCACCAAACCGGGCCCCGGGGTGCGGCTCCGCCTACAAAGGAACGCATACCCTGCGGCTGGCCAATCATAGGCGTTGTTCGGCTCCGAGATCCCGCCCACCCGCATATTGGTCCGTCCTCCTTGGCTTCCCTAGAAGTGGGACATAATTGGACCAGAACAGGTGCGTGCGCACTATCTCTGGCGCAGGCGCAGTCCGCTGGTCGAAGCGCGGAGTGCTGTGGGCGGAAGCGAGGACGCTTGGGGACTCCTGTGGGAGGTAATGTAGCGGAGGTTTTGTCCCTGGTCGTGAGTGTGTCCTCCCGCTCCTGCTTCCCTGAGTCCCTTCCCCGCCGTTGCCCCACAGACAGAGCCCTTCGGTGTCCTGGGCCTCCCCGCCCCCAGCCCTGCCCTTTGAAAAGCCTGCGGGTTTCTGGGGTGCGTCTCACACCTGGTCCTGCGGGTCTGAGCTACAGGTAAGTCTGACCACCACACAGGTGGGCTTTCCCACCCGTGAAGCACGTGAGTGTGCCTCCCACGAGCCCCCCACTTCCTGTTCTTCTTAGACGTTACACACAAAGCACAAGCATCCAAAGAAAAACGGATAAATGGGACTTCATTAAAATTAAACGGGGCGGGCCACGGTGGCTCAGCAGGTAAGAACGCTTGCCTGCCATGCCCGAGGACCCGGGTTCGATTCCCGGTGCCTGCCCATGTAAAAAAAAAAAAATTAAACGTCTGTGCCTCATAGAAATGCATTGTGAATGTAAAGTGACAGCCCACAGGATAGCAGGAATATATTTGGAAACTACATGTCCATGAGGGTTTAATGTCCAGAATATATAAAGAAATGCTTCCATTCAACAATGAAAAGACAGACGTCTGAATAGACATTTCTCTAAAGAAGATACACAACTGGCCAGAAAGCACATGAAAAGATGTTCAACATCAATAACCACAGGGAAATGCAAATCAAAACCTGGATGAGATACCATTTCAGACCCACTGGAATGGCTGCTATTTAAAAATAAAAAATAAGTGTTAGGGTGCAGAGAAATAGCAACATTCATTAATTGTCGGTGGAAGCGTAAAATGGCACAGCCACTGTGAAAAACAGTTTGGCAATCCCTCAGAAAGTTAAGTACAGAACTAAGGTATGACCTGCCAATTCCACTACTAGGTATATTCCCCCAAAAAATTGAAAGCAGAGACATGAACAGATATTTTGCATGATGATGTTCATAGCAGCATATTTCACGATTGCCAAAAGAGAAAGCGAGCCAAACTGTTCATCAATGAATGGCTAACAAAATATGATATATACAACGATGGAATATTATTCAGCCATAAAAAGGAATGAAGTCCTGATACATGCAATGACATGGATGCACCTTGAAGAGATCACATTGAGTGAAATATTCCAGACACAAAAGGGCAAATATTGTATGATCCAACTGATGTGAAACAATTAGAATAAGCAATGTCATAAGATTAGAATCTAGAATATAGGTGTAGTGGTTTGAAAGTCTTGTGTACCCCGGAAAAGCCATCTCCTTTAATCCTAATTCAATATTGCAGAGTGGAAACCTTTGATTAGATTATTTCCATGGAGGCTGACCCACTCAATTGTGGGTGTGATCTTTTGATTAGAAAGAAATGTGACTCCACCCATTCCAGGTGGTTCTTGTTGAGTTTACTGGAGTCCTTTAAAGGGGAAACATTTTGGAGAAACCTCAGATGCAGACACAGACACAGACATTTGGAGATGCAGAAACCCCAGGAAACACAGTTGCTTCAAAGCTGTCATAGATGCAGACAATTGGAAATGCTTGGAGTGCCGACAGAGAGAGCAGATGCCTAGACACAGATGTTTAGAGATACAGAGCCCAGAAGATGTCAACATGTGCCTTCCAGTGAGATGCTGACAAGCCAGAACCCAAAGTTGTGTCCCGGTGGAGCAAAGTGAAGGTCCATGGATGCTTAGAGAGGAAAACACTGGCATCAAAAGCTGGAAGCAACAGAACTGGGAACAAGGACCAGCAAACACCAGCCACGTGCCTTCCCACATGACAGACATCATCCTTTCTTGAGTCAAGGTACCTTTTTCTTAGTTTGGACATTTTTATGGCCTTAAAACTGTAAAATTGTAACTAAATAAATTTCCTTTTTAATAGCCATCCCGTTTCTGGTATATTTCATTCTGGTAGCATTAGCAAACAGAAACAGGAGATTCCCAGGAGACAGGGTGGGGTAGGGCACAGGGAGCTAAGGCTTAAAAGGTACAGAGTTTCTGTTTGGGATGATGGAGAGCTTTGGGGATGGGCCGCAGTGATGCCACACAATGCCGTGAATGTCATTAGCAGCACTGAATTATGTATCTGAATATGGTTAAGTGGGAAATTCTAGGTTGCATACATGCTACTAGAATAAAAATTTTCAAAAAACTCCATGGAACGGCGCAGCACAAATGGAGAACCCTATGTTAAGCCGTGGGCTGTAGTTATTAGTACAGTTATGAAGATGGGCTTTTATCAATTGCAGCAAAGACACCAGATCTATGTAAGGTATTAATATCAGGAAAGTATGTGGGAATCCTATATTTCATGCATGATTTTCTGTAAACCTCTAACTTCTCAACAGCTCAAATATTCAAGCTGACCCCTTTTGCGTGGTCTCAGAAGTGCAATTTTTGGGAGGAGAATGGAGGCCATGCCTCCATTCCAGCCCAGCAGGGGAAAAGAGACAACCAGATGTTAAATTCTGGCATAACTCCTGGCCTCTCTGTTTCCTGACTCAGTCCCAGTCTCCAGCATCACCCTGTGCTTCTCCCCCAAAGGACTCCTTAGAGAGAATTTCATATTATGTAAAAAAGATTGATAGCAGACCTTTCCTCCCAACTAGATAGGCCAATGATGAATAGATACAGACACACACACACACACACACACACACACACACACACACACACACACACAGATATTCATTTATATATTAAACTACCGAGGATCAAAGCCCTAAAGTGCTGGACTTCTGGCTGTCAGTCAGTGGAATAAAAGAAGGATATGCACACTGAAATTTGAAAACAGAAATTTCCTATTTAAAGAATATTCCAGATTGAGGACCCTGGTGCATTGGTCATCTTTAATTTGGGACAGTTACTCAGCCTTATGCTTCTCAAACTAGACATCAGCAAAAAGCACAGGCCAGCTGCTTTGTGGACTATCCTTCCAAGTGGGTTTGCCTGCCGTTCCCTCATGATTAGATTCAGGTTATGAATTATTGGAGGACTACGACTGAAGCAGAATTTCTTCCCCATCCATCGTACTGACAGGCAGTGGCACTCATCTCTTCCCGTTTTAATGATGCTGCCTTGATCACCTGCTCGAGGAGACGTCTGCCAGGGTCCTTCACTATGACGTCACCGTTTACCCTTTCTCGTGAAGGGGTATTTTACTTTCCTGGGCCTGCTCAGAGCAGACACCATGAAATGGAGCAGCTGAACCAGGGGAATGTATACGCTTCCAGTTGTGAGGCCACAAAAATGTCCCAAGCCAGGCATCGTCCAGGCCATGCTTTCTTCCCGAAGGCCAGCTGTGGTGACTCCTCCTGGGCACACAGCTGGGCACGGGCAGGGCCTGCCTCTCTCTCCCTTCTCCTGGAGGTTTCGTTGCTTTCAGATTCTTGCTTCTGTGGCTTTCTCTCCCTTTGTCTGTGTTTCATTCTTTTTATGAAGGACGCCAGTGATGTGATTAAGACCCATCCTGATTGGGCCGGGTCACACCCTAACTGAAGTGACCTCATCGAAAGGTCACACCACGGGATTGGGTTAGTGTAGGACCATGCCTTCCTGGCGTCGCACAGCGTCAAACCACCACAAGGAGTAACGCGCAGTAAGGCGCATCAGGCTTATGTAATGTCCCATTCCTCAGCAAGCTTATGCCCACTAAGCGGCAGCACCCACTGACGATTTTCTAGCATCGTAACTGCCTCTATATTAATGGTTGGTACTCTGATACATCCATTTCTGGAATCATGAACTTTTTTTAAAAAATCACGTGTTATTAATTTATTATAATTTCTACTTCTCATCCCATCAATATCTGCAGTGGGTCTTGTCTCTGAAGACACCTTGGTGCCCCCAACTCTACAGCCCCTTCCTCCTACCAAAGTCTCCCAGCTTAAGTTTTTAGCTTTTACACTTTTGAGTGACATTTTTTTTCTGTTCTAGAAACATATGTAAGTTGTCCCTGTATTTTCTCTACATTAATTGTAGAGAAATGACAAAGAAAAAATGACAAAGAATTTAAAGGTAACTGCATTGTTATCCTATTTTATTCTCTATTGAAGAACCAAGTAGTATGCCCAGATTTTACAGAATGTACTTCTCTAGAAGTCCAATGTCACGTGCGTGGATATATGCCCAATGTAAATAAATGATTTCTCTTTTCTTATACTACACTCAAATTATGCCCTATTTTAGTTTGCTTTCTATTGAATCATGGTTTCCCAAGGCAATTTTTGTTGTTGTTACTGGCGTTTCTAATTGCCCATTTCCTTTTTCTCGTGTGTAACCTTTTCTGGTCATCTCTGTGAGGTCTTGGAGCATCTCCCTCAGTCTGCGTGGATCCAGTCACTTTTCTTGATGCTCTGGGATGCACCTGCAGCCCTGCTGTCCACTGCTCCTTCCCGTGCTTCCGGTGATGGGTTCCGTGGAGACCGCCTTATGACTAAGATTTCCCCTGGTTCCTGCGTAAGAACTGCCATTTTTTGTGAACATTTTGCTGGAGTGACTCTGAAGTAACTTTCTCTGACATGGCACACAGGAGGCACAGCATCCGAGTCCACGCGTGTGTGGAAATGCCCTTATCCTGTGCACCCTTCTTAACGTAGCCAGCATGGAACCCTAGGTTCAAGAACAGTGTCTCCTTAATCCCAAAGACAGCGCCCCAGTTCCTTCTGTGTCCAGCGATGATGCTCACGGGCTCGTCAGTCTGATCCTCAAGCCTCGTAAGGACGTACGTTTTCCACAGTGTCTCTGGTTGAAGGTTCGCCGTCTTTATCATACACGAAGTTCTGAAACGTCACCATGACAGCTCTGGTTGGGGCGCTTTCTCATTTGACCCATTGAGACCCTTTCTAGCTTAAGACTCATTTCTCTCCTCCTCTCTGGGAAGTTGTTTTCTGTTATTTCTTTGAAGTTTCTTTCCTGCCATGTGTTGTGTTGAGCTTTCTTTTTGGAAATCTTAGTCATAAGGCAGTCTCCTGGCCCAAGTTTCGATATTTATCTTTTTTCTCCTATTGTTCATTTCTCTATCTATTTTACTTAATGTTCTGGGGGATTTTCTCAATTTTGTCTTTCAAACCTTCTATTAAAGTTTTAACAATTATTTTGCCTATTAATAACCGTCCACATTGCAGGCGCTCTTTCTTGTCCCGCGCTTGTTTCTCTGGGGCAGCACCTCTGCCCGTTCTCAGCGACCTCCGAGGACGCTGGTTTGGGGCCCTCTCCTCCGTTCTCCTTTCTCCCGGGGGCATCCGTGGTGGGTGCTCCACTCACGCCACCAGACGCTGCCGCACCCCCCGGTGTCCTTTCCTGTCCAAGCTGGGGCCGGAGCTGGGTTTCTGGAGAGCTGGCAGTTCTCGCCTCCCTTTGTCCTCCCTGGGGTTTAGTGCTCTCTTTTCCCTCCCAGGTCAGCATTAACCTTCCCAACCTGCCTGTTAAATCTCTTTAGAGACAAGGGCCAAGTCTGGGGCTGCAGGAAATGGCCCGAGGGAGAGGCGTGTGAGCGCAGCTGGGCCACTCGCTGTCCCCGGGCCTCCCTTCTCACCTGGCACCTGCACCTGCCGGCCGCGGCCACGCACACCTGGGAAGCTGTGCCCTGCTCGGCTACCTTTCTTTCTTTCTGTTTCATGTGTCAGCCTATTTCCAGCCCCTCCTGTTTTCCAGAGATCTGTTTCTGCTCCTTAGAACCCTCATCTCGCTCTCCTCACCCTCAGTGCCCTGCCTGATATTCTGTCCAAGGCCGACCCCCCGTGCCCAGAACAAGGGCTTCTCTTGGAGCTTTAAGCCACCCGGGGGTAGTAGGTTGTCACAGCAGCCAGAGAAACTGGTTAACACACCAAGTGACAAGAACATCCAAAAGTCACCAAATCATTATCTAAAAAGCAAACGTTAGATCAAATGCCAAATGTTTTCAAATCATTCTTCTTCCGCTAACTTCACTGAACTGTCCCAGGGTAGCTGGTTGGAAATTTTTCACCGTCATCGCTGATAATTTGATGCTGCGCCATCTCTAGGTGTCCTTACACCAACATCACTCACATTTTCCTAGCTCGTGAGCAGTGTCCGTTTCTGTTCTAACCCCGAATCTCTGCCAGGCCCTGGAGCGGCCGGTGGGCTCAGCCTGGAGCAGGCTCCGACGCCCTAGGATGACTTCCCACACGCGTGTGGCACCCGTGTGTGGGGTGCTGAGGGACGGGGAGAGGTCGGGGGCCGGAGTTTGGCCCCTGCCCTCTGCCCTGCTCCTTTAACCTGGGGAGGTGGGTGGGGGACGGGACGGGGAGGCCTTGTCAGTTCAGCATGTGTTCAGCTGAGCAGCCGACAGGTGCCTGGAGAACGCAAAGGACACGAGCGGGCCCTGGGGTGGGTGCAGGGCCGGGACACGCCACGGGAGAATTCGGGGTCACAGCCGGCTTCTCGACTGTCAAGACGTGGAAATGTGAAAGTCGGTGCACACAGGTTTGCTCTGGGCCTGCCCTGGGGCGTGTGTTCGGGAAAAGTAACCAATGGAGGCTGGGGGCCAGGGGTCGTGCTGCTGATTGCAGAAGAAGCAGGAGCTGAGTTTTATGGACTGGTCATTAGGTAGGAGGCATGCCTGTGAGTGCTTTATATGTAAAATCTCAGTTCTCATAGCAACAAATACAAGTACTAGTTTCCCATTTTACAGCTGAGGAAACTGAGACACAGAGAGTTAAACAAGCACTTAACTAGTACAGATAAAATTCAAATCCAGGGAGCATGGCTCCAGAGCTCACTTTGGATCGAAAGAATTCTAATATTTATTTTAGAACTTCACCAAAATGTAAAAATTTAACTTGAAAATTTATATATACTCCATGGTGAAAGACTAAATTTTAACAAGTCAAAAATTAACACAAGATGAATTCTTAGAAACACACAGCAACCAAAACTGACTCAAGAAAACTGAAAATCTGAATATACCTATAACAAGTTGGGAGGTTAAATAACGACTCAAAAGGCAACATGGAGGAGCCCAGGAGCAGATGGCGTCACTGGGGAGTTCTGGTAAGTGACAGTTCTTTCTCAAATTCACACAAAACCAGAAGAGGAGGAAAGACGTCCTGACTCCCTCAGTGAGGCCAGCCTTACCCTGACACCAAAGCCAGACAAAGACACGGCAGAGAAGACTATAGAGTGATATCCCTTGTTAGTGTAGATGCAGAAATCCCAACAAACCAGTAGCAAAGTGAATCCATTTTAAATTCTAAGTGAATTTAAATACAGCATATTTAAAAGATGATAGAGCACGACCAAGTGGGTTTTATCCCTGTAATGCAAGGGTGGTTCAGTATACAAAAACCAATAATGTAATATACTATATTAACAGACCGAAAGAAAAATGCCCCGATCATCTCAACTGATACAGAAAAAGCATTAGATAAATTCCAACCCTTTTTCACGATGAAAACCACTTGATAAAGTGGCAACAGAAGGAAATTTCCTCAACATGATGAAGTCCATAGATGAAAAACCCGTAGCCAACATTTAGCATCACACCCGGTCTTATCCCTCAGACCAGGCACCAGACAAGGGTCCCTGCTTCAGCCTCTGCTGTTCGACATAGTAGAGGAGGAACTACCCGAGCAATCAAGCAAGAAAAAGAAATAAAAGCATTCAGATAGGAAAGGAAGATGTAAAATCATCTAAATTCACAGGCAACATGACCTTCTATGTAGAAAACTCTAAAGAATCCATGAAAAAAAAACTGTTGAAACTAATAAATGAACTCTGCAAACTTGCCAAATACAAAAACAACATGCAAAATGATTTGTACATCTTCATGCCAGCAATGGCCAATGAGAAGAAAATTAACAGAACCATTCTAATATCATAAAAATAAACTAAAATCCTTAGGAATAAATTGAGCCAAGGAAGTGAAAGACTTGTGCATTGTAAACTACAGAACATTTCTGGAAGAAATCAAAGAAGACCTAAATAAATGGAAATACATTCGGTGTTCCCAAATGGGAAGACTTAATATTGTGAAGACAGTAACACTATCTGTGCTGGTTTGAAAGGGTGCACATCCCCTAGAAAAGCCATGTTTTAATCAAAATCCCATTTTGTAAAGGCAGAATAATCCCTATTCAATACTGTATGTTTGAATCTGTAATTAGATCACCTCCCTGGAGATGTGACCCAATCAAGCGTGGTTGTTAAGCTGGATTGGGGGAGATGTGTCTCCACCCATTTGGGTGGGTCTTGATTAGTTTCTGGAGTCCTATAAAAGAGGAAACATTTTGGAGAATGAGAGATCTGAGAGAGAGCAGAGCAGAATGACATAGCCACGAGAAGCAGAGTCCACCAGCCAGCGACCTGTGGAGGTGAAGAAGGAAGATGCCTCCTAGGGAGCTTCATGAAACAGGAAGCCAGGAGAAGAAGCTAGCAGATGACGCCATGTTCACCATGTGCCCTTCCAGATGAGAGAGGAACCCTGAACTTCATCAGCCTTCTTGAACCAAGGTATCTTTCCCTGGATGCCTTAGACCGGACATTTTTATAGACTTGTTTTAACTGGGACATTTTCTTGGCCTTAGGACTGTAAACTAGCAACTCATTAAATTCCGCTTTTTAAAAGCCATTCCGTTTCTGGTATGTTGCATTCCAGCAGCTAGCAAACTAGAACACTATCCATAGAATCATAAATTCCATGAAATCCCTATGAAAAATCCAGAGGTGTTTTTTGCTGAAATAGAAAAACCCATCCTAAAATTCATATGAATTTCAAGGAATCCCAAATAATCAAAATAATTTTGAAAAAGAGCAATTTCCTCATTTTAAAACTTACTGAAAAGCCACAGTAATCAAAACACTTTAATAAAAGCATATGGACCAGTAGAATAGAAATCCATTGGAACAAACCTTCGTATATATATATAGAGAGAGATATATATACAGCCAATTGGTTTTCAACTATTCAATGTGGAAAGAAGAATCTCTTCAACAAGGGGTGCTGGCATAACTCGATCTCCACAGGCAAAAGAATGAAGTTGGATAATATTTAACAACTAACTTAAAATGGATTAAAGACAAATTAAGAGCTGAAACTATAAAACTTAGAATAAAACATAGAGAAAATCTTCACAGCCTTGGGTTGGCAATGTTTTCCGAAATATAATCGCAAAAACACAGGAAATGAAAGAAGCCCATAGATAAATGGGACTTCACCAAAATTAAAAACTTTCCTGCTTTAAAGGACACTATCAAGAAAGTGAAGAGATAATCATGAAATGGGATAATGTATATAACCCCATTTTTGGAAATCCCATAACTGGAAATCATATATCTGATAAGGGATTAATATCCAGAATATAAAAAGAACAACTGCAACTCAATAACCAAAACACAGAAAGCAAACAAAAAAAACTTTAAAATGGGCAAAAAATACACATTTTTTCCAAGGAAGATATATAGTGGCCAACAAGCACATAAAAAGAGGCTCCATCGTTTATTAGAGAAATGCGAATCAAAACCACGATAGGATGGTATTAAAAAAGTGGGAAAAAAACTGTTGGCAAGAATGTGGCGAACTGGGACCCCTCGAGCATGCCTGGTGGGGTGTAGCACGGTGCAGCCACTGTGGAAAACTGTTCAGCTGTTCCTCAAAATGTTGGAATTAGCATTTGACCCAGCAATCCACTCCACTGCATACCACAAGAATGGAAAACAGGATCTCAGATGTTTGCACACCAATGATAAAGGCATTATTCACAATTGCCAAAAGGTAGAAACAACCCAAGTATCCATCTATATATAAATATACAACAGACTGAAGGAAAAATACGCACACATATACATACATACGTACATACATACATGCATACATATGCACATACATGCATACACACGTACATACATACATGTGCACACACTTACATGCACACATATGTACATACATGCATATGTTTTAAATACTAGTCTTAAGGTGGACTCTGAGTGTTGCAAAGGAGTAAGTTCTGGACGCTACCACAGGTGAACCCCAGGACACGCGCTGCTGGAACCGGCCACTAGGGAAGGGAACCTGCGCGAATCCGCCTCTGAGACACTTAGACTCAGCAACACCACGGAGGCAGAAGCTGATGACCCGTCCCGGGGGCGGGGGGTGGAGAATTATGAAGGAGCAGCTGCTCACGCAGCGCCGCAATGTACCCTACGTCACTGAATGACACACCTGCAAATGGTTAAAGCTGTGCAGTCTACATTTTGCATATTTTAACACAAAAAATGAAAATTAATGCAGCATAATTGTGTTTAATTCCATGTTTATTACTCCTAAGTAGACATTCACAGTGAAAATCACGCTATTTATCATTAATCTTTAATTTAATTTAATTTAATCTTTTCCATCATTTAGCGAATACTTTTATTTCAGCTCAAGTGTGAGAAGCAGGAAGGCTGCAGGCGCTGGGGCCGAGGAAGCTCACCCTGCGGCCAGAACACGCTCTCGCCGTGACTTCCTCGGGCGAGCAGCGCCCGCGTGCAGGGCAGGGTCGGGGCAGACGGCCTGGGCCGTGGGCTGGGGGCCGGAGGCGTCCTCAGCTGTCCCACACCAGCCGGAAGGCCGACGGCCGCGTGGCATACTCAGCGTGGAACTCCACAAAGACGTGGTGCGAGGACGCCCGGAAAGGCGCTATGTCCATGTCCTGAAAGGGAGGGGAGGGGCGGGTCACGCTTTCGCAAATTCAAACCATTTCTAGAAACCGTAGCTAGTAAAGGTAGCACATGAGGACGCTCTCTGTAAGCCAGCATCTTAGCGGAGGGACCTTGCCGAGAAAGAGTGTAGATGCTCTTAAGTGTGTACTTCGGGGGGCAGGGGGAGGGGCTGAAGGGAGGAGGGGGGCTGCCAATGGGTCTGGGATGATGAAGAGGCTCTGAAGTTGTGGCTGGGATGGCTACACAACTCTGAGCCTACTACAAACCGCTGGGTTGGGCGGCTGTGAACAGGGCTAGTGCAGGATGTGAAGTCCATCTCAATAAAGCTGCTATTAAAAAGTACTTTGAACTTTCTGTTCAAGTTCTTACTGAAAACTTATGCTGGATACTTATATTTGCAACTAAACTGTCCACCTGAGTAAAATTAGTCCGTTTCACTCTCAATATCTATAATTTCCTTTTGAAGTTTATCTCTGCATCTTTCCTGTGTGGGAATATGTGTTTATGTGAGTGTGCATGTCTGCACATGTGCATGTGTGAAAGTTTGTCAGTGGGTATGTGAGTGTGCATATATATGTGACATGTGAGTGTACATGTGTGCATATGTGCATATATGTGTTTCTTTATACACACATGCATATGAATATGTGTCAGTGTATGTGCACACATGCACGTTGTGTGTATGTTCGTGTGTCAGCACATGTGTGATTGTGCATGCGTGCCCCTATGCATGTACATGTGTGTGTATACACGCATGGAGGGTCTCCGTTCTCAGCCACGATGCACCAGGGCCAAAGTCAGGCAGAGCCACCTGCCACCACTAGGCAAAGCCAGCCTCCAAGTCCTGGAGGAGACAGTCCAGCTGGGAGCCCGTGGTCTGCAGCCTGGGCCTCCACCCTGTTGGTCAATGCAAACAGACAGACTTCCCAGGCAGGGCAACGCAAGGGAGTGCAGGAGGGCGCTCCCCGAGGCGGGCGGCAGCGTGGGCCCCTCTCGCTGGTGGTGCTGCTGTGCGCACCCCGGAGTCCTGCGCTCTTCCCCTGCGCAGGGCCTGCCCTCCATCCCTGAAGAAAGCGCCTTCAGCCACCTGGCCAGTGCCGGGGACCTAGGGGGGGCCCCGTCGCTTGAAATGCTCGGGGATGGGGCATGTTGGATGAAACAGAAAGGAATTCACAGAAACAGCGTCTGCATCTAGGGAGACGTAAACTGGGGGGCTGCGCGCACCCCCGAAGCTGTGCCAGAGCCCGAGGGTGTGGTCAGGGCCCCTCCCGCGGCAGGGGGACCCCCCCAAGCTGTCCCCAGCTCCGGGATGCGGCTGCCTCATGGGGGTGTGGTCTGCGCGCGTCTAGTACGCGGTTGTTGACTTGTCAGCTGGGCCCTTGGCAATGTCTGCGCGGGGGCGCCTGAGGCGCACGCCCTCCAGGGTCTCAACCAGGCGGAAGACACAGCCAGGACAGGGGGCTGCGGACGTCGCGGGAGGCAGCAGCCGAAAGGGTTAAAGGCCCAGCAGGGCCTCGCAGGTGGCGGCTCCATGGCGGGGGGGGGGGGGGGGGCCGGCTTTGGGAGCGAAAAATAGCCCAGCACAGCCAGGAGTGCAGGATGCAGGCGCCTGCCGCCTGCGGGAAGGAGCTCAGGGAGGACGCCCGGAGAACCCAGGGCTTCTTGTTCCTTTGCTTTATCTATTTTCTGGTTTTTCTGGAAATAATATTTATTAGTTTAAAACAGTAATTTATATTTTAAAACAACTACAGCTCTCCCGCGGATGTAGTGTCTATAGGTTTGGTGGAGGGTCTCGGGCAGGAGAAGCGCACAGCTGGCAACGCCCTACAGGAGAGAGGACAGCCGGGGACGTGCCGTGTCAGAGCCTTAACTCGGCTGTCTAGGGAGGGTCTGCGACCTCAGGGTTGTACAGGGACGGCCGGCTGCTCCCCCACCAATCCCCCGCCTCCTGCGCACTTTTTCAGAGGATTCTCCGCGTTTGGCAGGGGAGCCCCTGAGGCGGAAGCAGAGCCCACATTTCCTGCGGCATCAACCCCGGCTGGGCCGGGAAAATCCCAGGGGCTTTCAAAGGAAGGGCGGCCCCTGCGCAGGGAGAAGCTGGGCTCTGAGAAGCTGCGGACGCGCTGGCCGGGCTGGTGGTCCCGTTCAAGGGCCGGGCCCCTAGACGGCGCGCTCCGGGCACACAGGCCGCCCGCCCCCGCGCCCGCCCCCTGCGCTCCCCGGGCGCCCGCCCCCCGCGCCCGCCCCCAGCGCTCCCCGGGCGCGTGCGGCTGTCCTCACCGCCCCGCAGTAGGGTCCCGCGGCCGGGGCGCGCGCGTCGGGGCCGTCGTGCAGCCGCAGGTAGTTGTGGGCACAGTCTTCCGGGCCGTCTATGCTGACGAAGGGGAAGCTGACGGTGATAGCTGTCTCTGCGGGGGCCAGGAGCGTCCACTCGCAGTGGGTGTGGTTCGGGTAGGTGCCAGGATAGCCAGGACTGGTGAAGGAGCCGCGGGCGCCTGAAAGCACCCCGCCGCAGCCTGCGGGGACAGCACGCGTCACGCCCCAGCCTCCGCGCACGGGGCCACACGGCAGGCTCAGCCCTCCAGCTGCCAAGGCCTCTGCCAGGACCCCCAGCACCCCCGCGCCCTGCATCTCCAAGCCCCCAGCGCCTTTCTCTGAACACGGTGGGTCAAGGTCAAAACAGGAAACTCCGTGGCCAGGCGGCTGGGGACACCGAGCCCTGCACACAGGCGTGTGGACGAGGCAAGGGAAATTAAACGGGAAGCCCCAGGCTGAGCCAAGGAAACCCGTTGGTCGGTTTAGGTGGTAATTCCTCTTCTAAGAGTGAACTTCCAGCCTCAGACCTGAAGTTACCGGGTCTGGTGAAAGTCTTCGTCCCCGGAGAGCTAAGTGTTTGGATGACCTTACACTCCCGCAGCCGCATGGACGCAGGGAGCCCCGGGCTACCCGAGAAGAGATCCCTGGGTGTCCGGCCCGCTGCCCCCACTGCCCACCCTGGGACTGGGGAGCCAGGGGGCATCTTGGGCGACAGTGTTTTTAACTCTCAGGGATACCTTGATGACCAACCCAAAAGCCCAAAGTCTAACAAAATCGGAATTTAGAAAATAATTTTCTAAACTTTATGCCTATGCTTTATATGGAAATATTTGTTCCTTTACGCAGGAAAATAGTGAATAGAAATAGAGTTAAAAAGTCTCTGTACTTTTACTGTTAGAAATCTTTACTTTTAATAAATGCAGAAGATAATCAAGCATAAAATATCTATAAAGATGCCATGACCGGGCTGTCTGTATTAGGCACTTTATGTTTTCCTCACGGCATCACGTCCCCTTACAGAGTGGAAATGGCTCACCGGAGGACGACGAGGTCCAGACAATCTCGTATCCTTGACAAGAGACTGCGTTGTTGCTCTTGAATCTGAGGTAGAGGCTGTTGTGCTGTGAGAAGACAGGATTGGGCAGCAGACTTCCACAGAACTTTCCACGGAGAGGGGAACTGCTGTCATTTCCATCTCGCACCTTTAAAATCAGAGTTCACTGCCACACTGGAGCAGGCCGGGCCTCCTCCTTCTATTTAGCATTGACACACACTAAGACGGAAAACGATTTAATGAGAAACTTTTTTGGAAAATCTGTGTCTCTGTGTATACTTAAGAAGGAAGGTTTTTTTGGCCAATATATGCCAAAGTTGCCTGCACCTTCAAAGAGGAATGTGCTGTTGTAAGGCTGTCGTGTACCCCAGAAAAGGCACGTGCTTTAATCCTCATTCAGTATTGTTAGGTGGGAACTTGTGATTAAGTTGTTCCCATGGAGATGTGACCCACCCATTGTGGGTGAGACCTTTTGATTAGGTGATTTCCCTGGAGATGGATCTCCACCCATTCAAGGGGGGTCATAATCCGCTTACTGGAGTCCTTTTTTGGGGGGAGGGCGCATTTTGGAAAAAGCTCAGAGCCGACAGAAATGTTTGGAGATGCAGAAAGAAAATGCCCCAGGGGAAGCTGTTTGAAACCAGAGCCCAAAGGACTAGCAGAAGGCAGCCACAAGACTTCTCATATCAGCCTTTCTTGAGTCAAGGTGCCTTTCTCTGGATGCCTTACTTGGACGCTTTTTATGGTCTTAGAACTGTGAACTTGCAGTTTAATTCCCTTTATAAAAGCAAACCCATTTCTGGTATATTTCATTTCCAGCTGCATTAGCAAACTAAAACAGGGAGAAATGTTGAATTCATGGGTGAGAGCCATCTGCATGTGGATTCAGAAATGTCAACTTAGAGTCATTCAAACCCTGGGGCACTTTGTATATCCTGTTACCTTTGCTCATGGGGACATACTTTGAATAATCTAGTGAAATTGAATTTTTAAAAATATTTTATTGACAAATCTTCACACACATACCTTCCATACACGGTGTACACAATATCATCACCTATTTATGTATGCATCACCATGATCATGTTTAGAACATTTGCATCACTCCAGAAAAATAGAAAGAAAAAAGAAAAAACTCATACATACCATACCCCTTACCCCTCCCTCTCATTGACCATTAGTATTTCCATCTACCCAATTTATTTTATTCTTCATCCCCCCCATTGTTTATTTATTTTTATCTGTTTTTTTTTTTTTTTTACTCATCTGTCCATACCCTGGCTAAAAAAAAGCAACAGACACAAAGTTTTCACAGTCACACAGTCATATTGTAAAAGTTGTATCTTTATACAATGGTCTTTAAGAATCAAGGCTACTGGAACACAGCTCAACAGTTTCAGGTACCTCCCTCCAGCTACTCTGTGCCTGTTTGCATCTGTGGTAGACCCTAGAAAAGCCATGTCCTTTAAGCCTCATTCAATATTGCTGGATGGGAGCGTTCTGATTGTTTCCATGGAGATGCGATTCACCCAACTGTGGGTGGTACCTTTTGATTAGATGGCATCTGTGGAGATGTGTCTTCACCCATTCAAGGTGGGGTCACTTACTGGAGCCCTTTAAGAGGGAACCGTTTTGGAAAAAGCTGGAGAGCCATGAGTGACACCAGAGCCCACACAGCCAGAGAACTTTGGAGATGAAGAAGGAAAACACCCCTGGGGGAGCTTCGTGAAACAAGAATCCTGGAGAGAAAGCTATCAGACGTCACCATATTTGCCACGTGCTTTTCCAGTTGAGAGGAAACCTGGAATGTCATCCTCCTTCTTGAACCAAGGTTATCTTTTCCTGGGTGCCTCAGATTGGACATTTCTATAGCCTTGCCTTAATTTGGGTATTTTCATGGCCTTACAACTGTAAACTTACAACTTATTAAATTCCCCTTTTTAAAAGCCATTCCATTTCTGGTATATCGCGTTCTGGCAGCTTACAAACTTGAATACATTCCAACACACCATAAGCTAAAAAGGGATAGCTATATAATGCATAAGAATAATCTCCAGGATAACCTCTCGACTCTGAAATCTCTCAGCCACGGAAACTTTGTTTCTCTCTTCCCCCTTATGGTGAAAAAGACTTTCTTAATCCCTTGATACTGGGTCCCGGCTTATCCTGGGATTTCTCTCCCATGTTGTCAGGGAGATTTACACCCCTGGGAGTCATGTCCCATGTCGGGGGTGGGGGGCAGTGAGTTCACCTACCAAGTTGGCTTAGAGAGTGAGGCCACATTTGAGGAACAAAAATAGTTCTTTGGAGGTGACTCTTAGACCTAAAATTAGTAGCTTAGCTTAGCCTTTGCAGGAGTAAGTTTCATGGGGTCAAACCCTAAGATTGAGGGCTCCGCCTATTGATCTTGTTGTCCCCACTGCTAGCGAGAATATTAGGAATTCTCCAAATGAGAAAGTTTAGTATTTCCTTCTTTCTCCCCAGTCCCCCAATATATTTTTCAAATATATTGATATTTTATAAATATACTTTTCAAATATATTTTTTATTCACTGCCCAAATGTCTCTGGAATATATCAGGACATCACACCAACCTGGACAAACCAACAAGGCTCCTTCCCTGTTCAAGTTTCCATGTTCTTATGATGTTCAACTAAACTGACCATACCAATTACATTAGGAAATGTACTACCAAAATATAAATTTTACACCAAATAAACATCTCTCCCTTTGGTCTCTCACAGAAGTTGAAGTTTTAAAATATGGACCATATCATCCTTTATTCTGTATTCTGATTTAACTTAGCCCTATCAACATCAGCTTCACTCATATCTCTACCCCAAGTCTGATCACTTTTTCAACTTTTTAAACAAGTCTCAGGTGTCAATAAATACCCGAAGTTTCTGGGAATGACCAGGTTATAAACAAACAGCTCAGCATCTCAGAATCTAGAAATCACAGTTACACCTCCTGAGTACATGTGACTGCTCTGAGAGCTTACAGTCTAGGACCCTTTACAATAGGCCCAACCTGATAACTGTGCTCTCGACCTCCGTGCATGGAGTTTCTATATTATAGTTAGTCCATATGAGTGAGGCGTGATGATGTCCTTTTGTTCCTGACATTTCATTCAACATACAGTGTTTAGGATTCATATACCTGGTTTTCTTTCCCCTCAGGGAACCAGTGTGCTGTGCTGTTGGGGGCGGGGGGGACGCTGGACTCTGTGGCTTGGGGACTTACAGTTCTGAGTGGGGTCTCAGCTGCTGCCCCTGGTCCAGACCGACCTTCACGGTGTGTCCTGTCACTGACGTGGCCCCAGCAGTTCTGTCCTGTTCCTGGCTATTTACTGGCTGCTCTGGAGGACGAACTAAATCCCACACCATGCTAAGCCGCCCTCTTGCCCCACCTCTAAAGTGCATTTTAAAAGGCAGGGAGAGGACCTGAACTTCATCGGCCTTCTTGAACCAAGATGTCTTAAAAAAAAAAAAAGGCAGGGAGAGGGAGCAATATTGCCATCTCTGAATCCAGTTGACTCTATTCTGTTATGCACTGTCCTATGGTTTTTCTCCTTTGAAAACTGTTTGACTGTAAAGGCTCTATATTAAAAAAATACAATCAAGTTCAGAACAAATGAAATTCTGTGGGAGAAAAAGACCCAACTCAATAAACGATCAAGTTTGCAATATGCAAGACTGCTGCATACTTTAGGAGCAGTTCTGAAGCTGCGTTCTCAGCTCCCTGCATGGGGCGGCCCATCTAACAGCAGGAAGCACACTGCTGGCCTGTGGGAAGTGCGTGGGAAACAGCCTCCTCTGCCCTCCAGCCTGGCCTCTCCCACGCCCGCAGCCGCCTACCCTAGGGGAGCGCCCCAAGCCCATGAAAGGAAGGAGAGAAACGCCAAGCACGTGGGCCCAGCTCCACAGGGTACCTGCTCACTGTGCTGGAATGTCTGTATTCAAAGTCCTGAAAGTCAATAGAGGAATTTCCATTGTAAAGGGATGGAGCCTTTGTAATGTCAGAGTTCAAATTTGGGTAGGGGCCGCCTGTCCCCATCATCGAGCTCCTCCAGCGGGGCAGGGCTGGCCTTGCTGGGCTGTTAGTCTGTGGAGATTACTTGGAGGTCTAAACTGCAGGCAGTGGGGGCGCAGAGGGCCTTCCTGGAGCCTTAGGGATTGTCCACGCGGTGCCGGGACTTGCCAGGTGCGGAGAGAACACTGTGCTCAGAGCCTGGGGTCTGTCCTGCCACATGCTTGGCTCCGGGACCTCCCGGCTCCGGCTCCCCGAAGGAGATAATGGCTCATCCTTTCATGTTCTTTGCGGGAGCTGAGGTCCTTGCAGGCCACAGGCATCTCTGGGGTGCTAGAGGACCCCAAAGGGGAGGTGAGGCATAGGTTACCCATGAATATTCCAGATGTAGTCCGAGTACAGCCTCCGAGCAGGGGGTCTGACAGCGGGAACCCCGGGAGGGGACAGGTGGCCACCACTGCTAACAGGAGTGCAACGCTGGGGCTCCCGGGGTGGCTGAGCTGGGCACCCCTAGTCTTCCCACTGAACCTCCCTCCTAACCACTTAGCTCTGCTTTCCTGTCTTTCTCTTTGCGCGGGCTTCACACCATTTCCCCGGAATAAAGAAGGACAGCAGGAGCGGGGTTCTCCCCTCTGAGACCTGGGCAGTCCAGGCTGACCCTGCACTCTCTCCCCGGCCCCTGCCAGCCCTGTTGCTGCACCTGCTCCCGTGGACGGCGGGTGTCCCTGTGGTGGGTGTGTGGCATGAGAGCGTGAGCCGGCGTGAGCAGGGCTGCTCCTGCTCCGTGTGCTCCTGCCTTGCACCCCAGGCCACAGGTCGCACACATGCACTACCCAAGGACTCAGACGTGTTCTCTCCAGGGGCGGCTTCCCAGACCAGTAAGAGGAGAACAAACCTTCCGGGCCTTAGAGAAGACAAACGTATGCAAAGCAGACCAAGTCCCACGTATGCAAAACAGACAGAGAAGACCCACGTATGCAAAGCAGACAGAGAAGACCCACGTATGCAAAGCAGACCAAGTCCCACGTATGCAAAACAGACAGGGAAGACCCATGTATGCAAAACAGACCAAGTCCCACGTATGCAAAACAGACAGGGAAGACCCATGTATGCAAAGCAGACAAAGTCCCAGGGAAGGTCTGGATTTGGATCACGCCCGTGGAGGGAGTGAACAGCATTTACATCAACAAGTCCCGCTTGCTCTCTTGAGAACCAAGGCCTCCTGGGTGCCGCCTGCGGAGGGCACGCCCACATGCAGGTGAGGGGAGCAGCAGCCAAGGACGCGCAGAAAGGTGGACATGCGCCTTCTTTCCACGGGAAGGGCCACTGCGCGCCCGAGCAGCGAGGGTCCACAGGGCCTGCGGGCGGCTGGGGCTCAGGGGTGCCAGCCCCAGCACGGCTCTGCCCTCCAACCCCCACCCTCGCCGGGAAGGAGGGCGGAGCACCAGGGAGGCGTTTCCTTCGAGGACGTCGCGGCTTCCCGCGGCCTGTGGGCCGGGCCCTGCCTCTACCCGCAGCTGCCTTCCCGGCGGAGCGCAGCCAGGGTGCGCCCGAGGGCGGCTCCGCCCGCCCGGGGCTGTGTGCCGCGTCCCCGCCCGCCTCCCTCCTGCCTCCCCGGCCCTTCGAGCTGGGCCCTCCGAGGCCGCGCCCGCGCGCATTTGGGAAGGTGGGCGGGAGCGGGAGGGGCGGGGGCGCCGGGGAGGGCCCCGAGGGAGCGCGCCCCAGGTGTCCGCGCCGGCGAGGCGCTCACCTCCAGGAAGTCGCTCTGGCACCCGGCCGAGGGCTCGAGCGCGAAGGAGTGGAAGAAGAGCGCGATGGTGCGGTTCCCGGGCGCCGTGAGGACCGCGCTGCAGTCCAGGTCGCCGCCGTAGCTGCCCGGCCACCCCGGGCTCTGCAGCTCCCCGAACGCCTGCCGGTACTCGCGGTCGCAGCCTGAGGGCGGAGCAGGGCGCCGCGGTGAGCGCCGCGGGGGTCCCCGCGCCCCGGGAGCGCCCCGTGCCTGCGGGGGGGTTGGGGCGGGTGGGGACCTGGGGGTGCTTCGGGGCTGAGGGGCTGAGGGTCTGGGGAGGCTGAAGGCGCAGCGACTGGGGAGGGGGCCGGGCCCCTAGACCCAGTAGCACCAGGTGGGCCCCCCAGCCCCAGCCGTTAGGGAGTTGTTTGTGCTCAGAGCACTGGCCATTGCTGTGCTTTTCTAGTTTTGGTAAAAATACCCAAATTATTTTTGTTGGTTTAATCAAAGGCAGCTTTGTTTTTATTTTTAATATTTCTATTTAAGAAAACAATACACTTAGAACCACCAAGACTGGGTATCTTAATTAGCTTAAGTATAGGCAAATGTAAATAAAGTATCCATGTAATCATTGTAAAACCTGTGTTTGTGCAGTAAGTTTCATAAGTCAATTTAAAATGAAGACAAGGAAAAAAGCTACAAATTCAGATAGCCAAGTTCTTAAATTCTAAATATTAAACACTAACTTAGATACTATTCGATCAGCTGTCAAAACTGTGAATGTTCTCGAAATATCCAATAGAAAGTCAGTACAAATATCTACATTGCTATAGTAATGCTGTTACAAAACATCTTCCTGATTTCAGAAAATATGAAGATACAAATATTTTTACTATTAACGTATGAGGATCTTAACCACTAAAAGGCAGCTTGAGTTTCAGCCAAGCTTGATGTCAATGTGAAGGGCAGCCCTGCAAATAAAAGCCTCAGCTGCGAGCCGACTCTCAAGCCTTCTTAGGTTCTACACCTTGTTTCCTAAAAGTGCTTCCGGGCCCCAGGCTACCTGAAGGCCTGTTCTCTACGTGGGTGAGTTGTGTAAATCACACCCGACAAACGGCATACACACGGGGCTCGCGCTGGCTCAGGTGGGCTGTAGTGAAATCTCCGCGCGGCTTCCGAGCCAGCGGGCCCGGCTCCTGCGAGGCCCCCATGGGCGTGTGGAGACCCCCTCCCTGGCCGGGACACCCCACCCTGGCCGGGACACCCCCTCCCTGGCCGGGACACCCCCTCGCTGGCTGGGAGACCCCCTCGCTGGCTGGGAGACCCCTTCGCTGGCTGGGAGACCCCCTCCCTGGCCGGGACACCCCTCCCTGGCCGGGACACCCCCTCACTGGCTGGGAGACCCCCACCCTGTCCGGGACACCCCCTCCCTGGCCGGGACACCCCCTCGCTGGCTGGGAGACACCCTCCCTGGCCGGGACACCCCACCCTGGCCGGGACACCCCCTCGCTGGCTGGGAGACCCCCACCCTGGCTGGGAGACCCCCACCCTGGCCGGGACACCCCTCCCTGGCCGGGACACCCCCTCGCTGGCCGGGACACCCCCTCGCTGGCCGGGACACCCCCTCGCTGGCTGGGAGACCCCCACCCTCACGCCACAGGTGCCGCTGGCGCTCACCTGCGATCTGGTAGGTGAAGCCCACGCTAGACTCTCCATCAAAAGTCTCAGCTGTGAAAACCACGACGGCCGTCCTTGTGGAGGAGTAAAATGGGGGGGTCGCAGCTGCGTGGCCACCACAGAGTCGGACCCCTGGGCGTGCGGGGCTCTGAAACGAGGTGGCCGGAGCTCAGTGGCCTTGGCTCCGAGGAGAGCTCCAGCCGGCCGGGGTGTCCTGGACGGGTCCTTGCTCCCCAGGACAGCGGCCACAGGACAGGCAGCCCCGGGCCCCCCCGGCCCCCGCCCCCAGCAGACCTGACCGCCCAGGTCAGCGCCCTCCCGCCGCCCTCACCTGCGGCGAGTCCCGGAGCTCCAGGTGGTTGTGGGTGCAGTCCAGCCTGGGCAGCCGCAGGGCCAACACGCTGACCTTTACCTGCTCCTGCGGAGGGGCCTCCAGGACCCAGGTGCAGCTGGGCAGGGCCCCGGGGCTGGACACGCTGGGTGAGGACAGACTCTGCGGGACCCAGGTGGCATTGTAGGTCCCCCCACAGGGCACTGCGGAGGGAAGAAGTGGGGGTGTCACCCCCGCCTCCCGAAGGTTCATTGGCCTCCCCAGCCCGTCCTCTTCAGGAAAGGGTGCGATGTGGGGGGCATACTCTCCACGAGGAGCTGTTCCAAGCGCGCGACGAGCTCAGCACAGTGGTTGGCAGGGTGCCCGCTGGCTGGCAGAGCTCAGCACAGTGGTTGGCAGGGTGCCCACTGGCTGGCAGAGCTCAGCACAGTGGTTGGCAGGGTGCCCGCTGGCTGGCAGAGCCCCAAGACTGGCCGTAAGTGACGCGTGTGTAAGTGCAACACACAGCACTTAACGCCACCAGTCATGCAGGGCAGGGCTCAATACTCACTGCCCACAGTGGTGAACGTGGCGTTAAATCCTTCCCGCTCTAAAGTCGAGTCACTGACGAACTGAACGGTGAGAAAGTTCCCAGAGGAGAGGAGAGGGGCAGGTGTGGTGGAGCCACAGAAGGTCCCCGCCAGGGGGGCGCGCTCGCTCTCCCCGTCGAACACCTGCAAGGGAAAGCTGCGCGCTGCTGCTCCGGCAGAAGGGAAAGTCACATTTTGCAACAAACTGGCATCAGAAGAGGTCACGATTAAGAGACGACATGGACATTCCCATAGCTGGTTTAATTTAGGGACAGAACTGGTGTCGGGTCAATTACAAGATGTTCAGAAAAATCTGGGAATGGTGCCACCATGACGCCTCAGTGGGAAAGATATACCAGATTTTAAAAAGAATGTGCCTCAGCGAATGGATAGAAGCGTACCCCGAGTCTGAGGGTCCCGCAGTCCCTGGTCCAGCTGCATGGACACCCACTGATCCACAGAGCACCCCGGTTTGGCTCTTGCCCCGCCACAGCCTGTCCTTCTGCAGGGGTCTGCTCAGAGGCCTGTCCGTGGCCCCTGTCCCGCTCTGCTCTGCCCGCCCCTGTGCCTCCCGCCCTCCCCAGCCGCCCATCCTTCCATGGGCCCCTGGTCGTGCTCTGGAGGAGGCACGGTGGTCCTGTGCAGCCAAGCTGCAGTCGAGCCCCAAGGGCTGAGCTGGCCCTGCAGGCAGAGGTCCCTGGAGGTTAAAGCAGCAGGGGAACAACGCGGGTCAGCAGCCTGGGGCCGAGGGCCTGCCCTGAAAGCAGTGCTGAAGGGAGCACTTCAGAAGGATGGGAAACCACAGCAGATAAGGGTTCAAAGCGGCATAAAGAAATAAAGGTCCCCGTAAAGGCAACCATACAGCAAGTTTAAATGCCACTACCGTCATATCATGTATTTTGGTGAGTAACTTCACTTTTTACTTCTTACGGGTTCAAAAACGCACATACATACAAAGTATTGATAAATCTACAGTTTTGGACATACAATGGATAAAGATATAATTTGTAATAAATCAAAACTGTATGTGTATGCCATTGAAGTTAAATTGGTATCAAATGAAACATTATTGCTATAGATTTAGCTACAGTTTAGTAGCCACAAAAGATATATGTGAAAATATATATATGGAAAGAAATGAGAAGGAACTCAAAATGGTACAATACAAAGAAAAGTCAAATAAAAAATGAAAGTAAGCACTGATGGAAGAATTGACAGACAAACGTGTAAAGATTTTTACACAAAGACCAAATAGCAAACTTCCAGAAGAAAGTCCTGCATTATCACTAGTTACCTTAAAGGTGAAGGGGTTAAACACCCTGGTTAAAAGGCAGGATGGATAAAAGAAAGTATGGCCCTATATAAGAGACCCACCCTAAGTTCAAAGACACAAGTACACTGAATGTGAAAGGACAGAAAAAATACCATGCAAATGGCAAGCAAGAGAGAGCTGGAGGAGACACACTAATATCAGATACAACAGACATTAAGGGCTGGTTAATCCACCAAAAAGAGATAATTATAAATATATATGCACCTAAGAGCAAAGCCCTCATATATATAAGCAAATACTGACAGTTTTGGAAGGTGAAATAGACTATTCCACATTAATACCAGGCAACTTCAATGCACCACTTTCAATAATGGATAGGACTTCTAGACAGAATATCAATAAGGAAATAGAATAATAAGGAAATGGAAGGTTTGAATGATACTATAAACCAACTAGACCTAACAGACATATATAGTACATTTTATTCAACAGCAATATAGTACACTTTTTTTCTCTAGTGCACAGGAATCATTCTCCAGGAGAGACTACATATTAGGTCAAAAAGCAAGTCTCAATAAATAAAAATATTGAAATCATACAATATATTTCTCTAATCACAGTGGGATGAAACTAAAAATCAATTAGTCAGAAATACTGGTGGTCAATGAAAGGAAGTAGTAAGGGGTATGGCATGTATGAGTTTTTTCTTTTTTCTTTCTTTTGCTGGAGAGATGCAAATGTTCAAAATAATGATCATGGTGATGGTTACACAACTATGTGATGATGTTGTGAGCCATTGAGGGTAACCGTGTCAAGAATGTTTGTCAAGAATGATTATATGTCAAGAATGTTGGTATGTCTGTTGTAATATAATATAATAAAAATATATTTTTAAAATGAAATAAAAAAGTCAATCATCAGAGGGAGAAATGGAAAATTCACAAATATGTAGAAATTAAACAATGTACTCTTAAACAATTAATGGGTCAAAGGAAAAATCACAAGTGAAATTAGGAAAATATCCAGAGACCCATGAAAATGAAAACACAACAGACCAAAACGTATGGAATGAAGCAAAGGCAGTGCCGAGAGGGAAATTTACAGCTCCAAATGCTTACATTAAACACGAAGAGCAGTGTCAGGTTCTCAGCTCAGAGCTCCAACCTCACAACTGGAGGATAGAGAAGAAGAGAAAACTAAACCCAAAGTGAGCAGAAGGAAAGTAATAGCAAAACTAGTATATGAAATAGAGAATACAAAAACAATGGAGAGAGTCAACAAAACCAAAACTGGCTCTTTGAAAAGATCAATAAAATTGATATACCTTTAGCTGGATTGACAAAGAAAAAAAAAAACGACATAAATAACTACAATCAGAAATGAAAGGGGGATATTACTATCAATGCCACAAACCAAAAGTCTTTAAGAGTATACTCTAAACAACTGTATGCCAAAAAATTTGATAATGTAGATGAAATGGACAGATTCCTAGAAGCACACAATCTATCTACATTGACACAAAAAGAAATAAAAGATCTCAAGAGACCTATAACAAATAAAGAGATCGAATCAGTAACAACAACAACCAGAAAACAACAACAAAGAAAATCCCAAAAACAGATGGCTTCATTGGTGGATTTTATCAATTCTTCTAAGAAGAATTATATCCAATCCTGCTTAAACTCTTCCAAAGATGGAAGAGTAGGGAGCACTCCCCAACTCATTCTTTGAGGCCAAGATCACTCTAATAGCAGAGTCAGATAAAAATACCACAAGAAAAGAATATTACAGTCCAATATATCTTATGAATATAGAAGCAAAAATCCTCAACAAATTTTTACCAGCAAACTGTATCCGACAGCAATAAAAAGAATTACACACCATGATCAGGTGGCGTTTATCCCAGGTAAGCAACAAACAGTGGTTCAACACAGGTATATCAATTAATGTAAAATAACATTAATAGAATGAAGGAAAAAACCTACATGATCATCTCAATTGATGCAGAAACAGCATTTGACAAAATCCAGCACCGTCCTTGATAAAAGCACTTAGAAAACTAGGAACACAAGGAAACTTTCCCAACATGATAAAGGGCATATACAAAAAACCCACAGCTAATATCCCACTCAATGGTGAAAGCCTGAAAACTTTGTCAATAAAAAGACAAAGATGTCCACTGTCACCACTATTAACATTATACTGGAAGTTCTAGCAGGACAATTAAGCAAGTAAAAGAAAGAAAAGTCATCCAGATTGGAAAGGAAGAAGTAAAACTTTTCCTATTTGCAGATGACATGGTGTTAAATACAGAAAGTCTTGAAAAATCCACAACAAAGTTCCTAAAGCTAATGAGTCAATCAGTGGGTACAGGACACTATGTGAAAGTCAGCAGAGTTTCTATACACTAGTAATGAACAATCCAAAGAGGAAATCCAGCAAAAATTTTCATTTACAACAGCAACTAAAAGGATCAAATATCTAGAAATAAATCTAACAAAGGACGTAAAGGACCTGTACACAGAAAACTACAAAATATTGTTGAAGGGAATCAAAGAAGACCTAAGAAATGGAAGGATGTTCTGTGTTCGTGGGTTCTAAGACTAACTATTAAGACACCAGTTCTACCCAGAGCAATTTATAGATTAAACACAATCCCAATCAAAATTCCATTTCTTTGATGATGGAAAAGCCAGTCATCAAATTTCTATGGAAGGGTAAGAGCCCTGAATATCCACAATTATATTTAAAAAGAAGAGCGAGGTTGTAGCTCCCATACTTTCTAACCTTAAACCTTATTACGAGCTGCAGTAAATGCTAAGGCACCGGCACAAGGACAGACATATAGACCAATGGACTCAAACTGAGAGTTCAGAAATAACCCCCCATATCTGTGGCCAATTGATTTTTGACAAGGGTGCCAAGTCTACTTAATGGGGAAAGAATATTCTCCTCAAAAAAAATGATTCTGGGAAAACTCGATATCCATAATCAAAAGAATGAAGGTGGACCCTACCCTTCATCATACACAAAAATCAACTCAAAATAGATCGAAGACCAAAATGTAAGAACACAAACCATAGACTCCTAGACAAGAGCATAAGGAAGCATCTTCAGGACCTAATGTCAGCTACCGGTTTCTCAGACTTTACACCAAAACCATCTGAAGCAAAAGAAAAATAGATAAATGGGACTTCATCAAAATAAAAACTTCTGTGCATCAAAGTAAAATGAAAAACCTATAGAAGGAGAGAAAATTCTTGGAAAACACATATCCAACAAGGCTTTGAATACACAAACCTTCCTAATATATATTAGGATATATATATACAAGGATATGTATATATATATAAAGGATATATATATATACAGTAATCCTAGAACTCAACAAAAAGACAACCCAACTTAAGAAAAGGGAAAAAACTTTCTCAAAAGAGCATATACAGGGAGGTACAATGGTGGCTCAGTGACAGAATTCTCACCTGCCATGCCAGAGACCCCAAGTTTGATTCCTGGAGCCTGCCCATGCCAAAAAAATAAAAAATAAAAAAAAGAGGATATACAAATAGCCAAAGATCAGATGAAAAGATGTTCAACATCATTAGCCATCAGGGAAATGGAAATCAAAACCACAGTAAGATACCATTTCACATCCACTAGAATGGTTATTATTTTTAAAAATGGAAAATTAACAAGTGTTGGGGAGGATGTGGAGAAATAGGAACGCTCACTGATTGCTGGTGGGAGTGTAAGATGGTGCAGCTGCTATAGAAAACAATTTGGTTGTTCCTCAGAAGGTTACATATAGAATTGCCGTATGACCTGACAATCCTACTTCTAGGGTTATACTCAAAGGAACTGAAAGCAGGGACTTGAAAAGATATTTGCACACCCATGCTCACAGTGGCATTATTCTGCAATTGCCACAAGATGGAAGTAACCCTAGTGTCCATCAAACAATGAGCAGATAAATAGAACGTGCTCTTTGCACACAATGGAAAGTTATTCAGCCATAAAAAGGAATGAAGTTCTGATACACACATGAACTTGAAGATATCAAGTTACGTGAAATAGGCCAGACACAAAAGGACAAATATCATACAATCTCAAAGATAGTAAATAATTGGAAGAAGCAAACACATAGTCAAAAACTAGAATATGGGCCACCAGGAGGCAGGGCGGGGATAGGGAATGAGAAGTTAAGGCTTAAATTGTACAGGTTTCTGTTTGGGGTGATGGAAAAGTTTTAGTAATGGATTGTGATGATGAGAACACAACATTGTGACTGTAATTAACAGCATAAATATATATTTGAAAGTGGTTAAGGGAAAATTTTAGGATTTTATATATGCTGTAAAATAAAAAAATTTTAAATATCATAGGACTGTTCAACACAGTGACGCCTAATGAAAACTATGGGCTATATTTAATAGTATAATTATGACACAATGGTTGGACATTTACGACAAAGGTGATACTTTAAAGCAAACTGCTAATAATGGGAGGGGACTATGGGAACCCTGCATTTTCAGTACGATTTTTCTTTAAATCTACAACTTCTCTAATTAAAAAAACATTTTTTTTAAATGCTAGGAACATATAAAATGGAAATGGCTAAAAACAGCTATTTCCAAATGAGAATAAAAAGTAAGTTCACCACTAGATGGTACTGTCTGCCCCCCTTAAATGCAAATGCCATAAATTTAAGAGACTCGGAAGTTCTGCAATCCGACCTCTTCTCTTCCGGAAGAGTACATTTGCCAAGGTTTAGGTCAGGTTTTCTCTTGGTGAACAAGTTAATGTTTTGTTACAATCCCTGCTGTCGTCGTCATACTCACATTAACACTTTGATTCTGTGTGCTGCCTGCAGGTCCCTGCTAGCGCCTACGCATGGAAGGAAGCAGAAGGTGGTGGCCACACTTCAGATAAAGGTGTGACCACACGGATATTTGAACACGTGTTTGTACGCGTGTCGGCATCTTAATGTGCACATTAGAGTGTGTGCATGTGTATGTCCGTGCCTGCATGCATGTGTGCACATGTGTGTTTGTGTGTGCATGTGTGCATATATGCATGTGTGGGCATACTTGTGCATTGTGTTCAAGTGTGAGTCTGTTGTGCATGTGTCAGTTTGGGTATGTGTCCGTGTGCTCGTGTGTGTCAGTGTGTGCATGAGAGCATGCCTGTGTGTGTGTTCAGGTGCACGTCCACGTGTTTACACGTGAATGTGAATGTGAATATGTGCACATTTCCACATGTGGGACCGTGTACGTGTCCTGTGTGTGCATGTGAACATGCCTGTGCTGTGCTGAGGTGCATGTCCGTGAGTGTCTGCATGGGTGTGTCTGTGTACGTGTGCAATCAATCTACTGACGCGTGCTGCAATAAGAGACCGTGCAGCATCCTGGCGGTCCGGCCGGAGGGGCCAGGAAGGGCCCCCCCCCACCCCCATCCCCCTATCCACCCCCCACCCCCCCACCCCCCCACCCCCATCCCCCTATCCACCCCCCACCCCCCACCCCCCCACCCCCATCCCCCTATCCACCCCCCACCCCCCGCCCCTCGAACCCGGACTCCAGCGAGCAGAGCCCCCAGGCGCAGAGGGGGCGGCCGCATCTGGCCTTCGGGACAAGGGCCGTGGGGCCTGAGGGCTCCGCCCTGCGGCAGCCCTGGGTGAGGGCCTCCTGCATGAGGCCCCTGGCATGGAAGGGGCCTGGGACGGTGCGGGGAGCAGCTGGCGGCCTGGCGTGCTGACCGCACCGCGGGTGTCCAGGAAGGCTGCGCCTGTGGGGCCAGGCCGGGACCTGCCTCGAGACCCCTGGTGTGCGCAGGGGTCGGCTCCCGCGGAAGGCTGCCCCCTCCCTTCCCCCACGGGCCTGGCCCAGGGCAGGGCCGCCCTCGGGGGGGTGGGTCGCTGCCAGAAGCGCGGCCCCTTCCCAGCCCTAAAGCCCTTCATGGTGGAACGCCCTAGAACCCCCAGGGTGTGAAGGAGCTGCACAGCCATCCCCCCACCATGTCACCCACCTCCCCTCTGAGGGTACAAGACCCAGGCAAGGAAATTTTAATTTCCATGAGCTTTTGCTGCTCACAGCAATGGACTTTGGATATTGGACTGTGATTCTTTTCCATCCTAAATGAATAATTTTGGAGATTGGTTTTCCTTTAGATGCTCTCTTTTGACATTTCCCTGGTAGGTCGACAGCAAGCCAATGTCTGCATTGTTTGGGGCATCAATCTGCATTATTTTGAGCAGCTGCACCAGTCCTCTCATTTTCTCAAGTACTCGGCGTCACTTGGGGAAGACAACAAAGATTCTTTAGGTTTGGGGCGGCACTCCTGACACACTTCAGAACCTTCTGGGAAAATTTATACCGGTCCCCGTTTCCCAGGGACAGCCACAAAGCAGTGAGACTCAACCCACAGGGCTGGGGTTTCCTGTTACAGTTTTGAATTTTCTCAAAGCTCTTTTCTTGGCATTTGGCAAAGTGTCCAGATTAGCGTGTGTTCTCAGGAGAACATGTATGGGGCAGCAAATGGATGAGTACTAGGTCCTACCTTGTAAAGCAGCAGAGGACCCCGAGATGGATGCAGAGCCTCCCCCCACCAAAGGCCAGCCCCACACCTCCCCTCCTTGTGGCTGACCAGACAGGAAGGTCAAGCGCAGGCATTAGGACAGACATCTGCAGTGGGACCACTCCTTACGGACTGTGTGGCAAAGTGGGGTGGCTTTTGAGTCATCACAAAAATTGGGGGCTAGAACTGGCATTTCTTGGTTAGAGGCCACGTTGCAGAGACCCACCTGCCAATCATGGGACAGCTCTGCAAACAAAGAGCTACTCCAGAATCTTTGAATTGCCAGACATTCGTGTATTAAAATGTTTATGATGATTTGATCTTAAAACCTAAATCCACTCCATATAAAATATTTTTGTATGGTTTTGATATCCACCCAATCTTCAGCAGTGCAGTTACTGTGCTGGTCGAAGGCAGGCTTTGTTTTGTTTTGCTCAGAACTCCTTGTTTTGACTTCTCCCACCATTTTGGAAATTCCCGCTGCTAATAGTGTGGATTATAAACTATCAGCATGTGAGTTACAAACACAGTCATAATCACACTTTCCCTTCCCCACGACTCCACACGTACGTGGAGGGATGGGACTACTTTGTCATGGAACTTGCTGTAGTTATGTCATAGAATTCACATGCTGAAATATGTATTATTTATACGCTTTTATTTCTCTTTCTTATGGCATTTTAGTACATCAAAAAATTTGTTTGAAATTATGTGCATGGGTAGGTTATATCGTAGATGATTTTCTGTTATTGAAAAAGGGTCTTGGGCCTGAGTAGGGTGGGGAAAGCTAGGCAGGTCCCTCCTTCCTGGTGCCATTTTCCATGCAAGGGCTGCATGAGGGCCCTCCCTGACCACTCCCTGACCACAGGAAGAGCTGCAGGTGGGTGGCTGGCTGAAGGCCCTGGAGTGCCTTGGGCAGCTTGCACCCCACCGGCCCCCTCATTTCTGATAGCCCAGCACCCCAGGAAGGCTCTGAGCTTCGTTAGGGTCACAAATAGGAGGAGCCTTCTGGTTAGGTTTTAAAGCCCCACTCGGCCACCCCTTCCGAGAGCGGCGTCCCTCTGGTCCGCTGGGCCCCACGGGTCGCCCTTGGCATACTGCACGGGGCAGCCCCAGGGGCCAGAGCTCACACTGCCCATCTCAGTGCTGAGACGTGCCTGGGTGTCCTCACAGGATGCAGAGCCCACCCTGTCCACCAAGCCAGTCCTCTCCCAACAGGAAGGACAGAGAACGATGAGGCAGGGAGGGGCATGTGGCTACCTGTGCACTGCCCATGGCGCCCACTCACGTGAGCTTTCCGGCAAGGGGGCCGGGCCGGAACCCCGAGGCCCACCCCAGGGAACCGGATGCCCCGCGTCACGACGTGTCCCCATGACTGCCTCCGACCCCGAGGCCCACGCCCCAGGCCTCTGCTGCACTCCATACCGCCCTGCCCTGCTCACTGGGGACCTGCCTCCCCTCACCCTCCAAGCAGATTTAGCTGCCCGGGGCTAGGGGCCCCATACTAGGCATTTCCCCCGAGGGTGGAGGGCAGTTCCAGGCATAACTACTGAGGGGCAGCTTAATGCGTGAAACCTGAACTCATAAGGCCCAGGGATCCGAGAGTCTAATAGAAAAAAGTCACCACAAATTGGGGAGAAGAGTCTCTCCATGCCCCGTCGTGTGAGCCCAGGACCGAGATGCACCCAGAGCTACAGGGCGCGAGGTGCCAAGATGTGAGCTTAGCACACTGCTGAGAGGGTGACTGCCGCGCTGCAGAGGTTCTGGGGTCCCCCAGGGGCCCTGCACACCCCTCTTTGCACTTGGCCTTGACAAGGCCCTCCGGGGTAGACACAAGGTGCCCCCAATCCCTGGAGCCACCCATGTCGGGATACGTCTGAGAGAGGACAGGAGACAGCTGCCGTGTGGCCTGGCACATCCATTGAACACAGTGAACTGTACGAGCAGGCAGGACGCGCGGGGTGGGGCCTTCGGGGTACATGCAGGTGCGTCCCCGGGTGCGGGGAAGCTTCCTGGGTGCGGGGCGGCGCAAGGACCTCAGGGGTGCCTGCTGGGCAGAGAAGGCCCAGCATCACCGACCCGGCGCGTGGCCTCACCTGCACGTAGTCGTACCGGCATCCCTGCCCCGGCACCTGCGCCTCCAGAGCGAATGCCGAGAAGGCCAGGCGGATGCGCGAGTTCGCGGGCGCCGCCAGGACCCACACGCAGTCCAGGTTCTTGTCGTATCTGCCATCGGAGTCCGAGTCCGGAGAGACGAAGCTGGCGCTGGGGCCGGTCAGGAACCCTCCGCACCCCTGCTCGGGCCCTGCGGGGAGCAGAGGTACCGCACGTAAGACCAAGGTCCGCGCGCAACGCTGCCCGCGCGCGGCACTCGAGTCACAACCCTGCTTGGCTTTCAGTGCGCGGGGCGTTGGCTGAGCTGAGGGACTTGGGGGGCTATACTCACCGGCCCCCTAGTCTGCCCCGCCCCCACCCGCCCCGCAGTTGCCTGGAGAAGCGGGCAAGAAACCCGGATTCATATCTAGGTGCATTTTGAGAGCAGCGATGTGACTGACTGAAGCCTTTTCTACCCTTGGAGATTACGGTTTTACACAAAATAAAGAACTTTGATAAAACTGGTAGAAAATGTGAATATATTTCATTTTCGTGATCTTTTATGAGCACAGACCGAAAACTGAGTTTATGAAGAATTTATCCAACACCCCAAGAAAACTGGCTCCCAGCAGCTCTCGAATATTCCAACAGAGGCAAGGATGTTTCATATTATGACCCATACATAGTAACCCATGCTCTAGATTTGATTTTTGCTTTTCCAAAAAGAAAAGGAAGCTGAAAAAGAACTTTATTGCAGAAAACAGCCTACCGACTCTGAACAAAAGCTTTGAAATTCTGAATAAAATGCAAAAGCAGGACAGAGAACTAGAAACAACTCTTAGGATGGTTAAACGCCCGATTACTAATACAACACGAAGGGTGGGGGGAGCGCAGGGCCTGCTGTCCCTCAGGCCGCGGCCCATGCCCACCTCCCACACCGTGGAGCACGGCACAGGAGGAGGGAGAGCTGCTGGCAAGCTGGAGAGAAGCAGAGGATGAGTTCAGCCCGACTGGCCCCATTAGGGGCAGGCTTCACAGGAGCTCTGGCCGCGGCCATGCAGTTGGCGTTCTCTGCCACACAGGCCCCGGGCAGCTGCGACATGCTGGGCCACCCCACACCTGCCCCTGGTCCCACTCCCTCCAGTTCTGTTAGGAAGGGTCTGTGTGCACGCAGGCAGGCAGCGCTCCCCGCACGCGGGGCCTGTGTGGCGGTTTCGGCGCAGAGGCACAGGGCAGGGGCCAGGCTGGTCCACCTGCTGCTCCTCGGTCAGGAAAGGTGGTGTCCACCTGGCTGGGCACCTCCCGAGGTGAGTGCTCCCCGGAGCCTGGACCCTGACACTGCTAGGGTACCAGGACAGCGCCCAGAGTACTGCTCTCTTCCAGTCTGGACTGACTGACCAACACCCACGGCAGGAAGGACAATCATTCGGGGATTGATTGACTGACTGATTGACTGAAGGAACTGCATTTTGTGTTGAGACTCAGCGTGGAAGTGGGGAACACTGAACTGGGTGGTCCACCAGCAATGGCATGCATAGGTAAACAACGAGGGCACACCACAGGCAGTGGTAAGGGCCAAAAGAGGCAGGAAACGTAACCGAGAAATTAGGATTTAAGGGATGATTTCAATTACTGAATCACTATGTAGATATTCCTTTCTGCTTTCTGATATATTGGAGGAGACAAAGGGGAATATGTGAAACCCCTAAACTATAACTCAGCGGCCCTGATATCTGAAATGATTGTAAAAGCCCTAAATTTGTGCCTTTGGGACTGTGAGGGCTGTTTATCTGGTCATTTTCTTGAAGGGCAAACGTTTTGAAGAATTAACTCGTTCCAGCCCTTACATCTGTAAATTGTATTGGCTCCTCTGCTATTGAAAAGATAACCAGTCTCCCTTCTTTTGCTCACACCTTTATTATTGAAATGATAGCTCTGCTTCCTTTCCTTCCTGCCTATGTTTTCCTGTAGAAGTGAAAACTCGGTCTCCTTTTCTGCTTAGAGCTTGCTATTTGAAACTATAATGACCTCATCTCCCCTTGCTAAAAATCCATAAAGCCTTTGAACCCCCTAAACTCAGCGAAACAGATTTTGGGCCACTAGGCCATCTGTTCTCCTGCTATGTGCCTGGTAATAAACTTTTTCTGTCTTTGAAACCCCGGGTCTCAGGAATTGGTTATTTGAGTGCGTTGGGCAAGAGAATCCACCATCTTTGCCAGGTAACAGAAAGGGCATGTGAAACTTTCAGGAAGGGGGAAGATTCCTTCAGGCCATGAAGCTCCAGAAGCTCCAGGGAGGAGGGACACTGGGTATGTGAGCTTGAGGGATAAATAGGACAAGACCTTGCAAAGGTGGGGACAGTTCAGGCTGAAAGAACCTGATAGCCAAAGGTGAATGCAAATTGTGGGTAAATGAGAAGGAGAAAACTGGTACTTAAGATTGGGAAACAGGGGACAGAGCTGGCCTCCACCCCTACCCCAGGGTTGGTGGGGTCCACTTGAAAGGGTCTTGACCAGAGGAGTGCTGGGGCCAGATTGTACTTCCTAACCACGCTTGAACTAAAACTCACCCGGTAGCAGCGTCTGACATGTGGGGGGAATGGGACTATGGAAAGGAGATCAGTTAGGAGAAAACAAAGTCTGGGCTTGATGTAGCAAGACATGATGAAGAGGTAAGGGACTACACACGGGAAGATGGTGTTATTGGGCATTATTCTAGTAAGACATCAGCTTTAAAATGAAATGTTCTTTTAAAAGATTTAAGCTGCATATTTTATCACTACTTATTAAGGTTGCTAGTAACTTATGGGCAGGATGACAACTGTATTTGGGTACAGTGAGTGCCGTTAGATCAACAAGTCATATGATGGTGATGGTGGTGATGGTGATGATGGTGGTGATGGTGATGATGGTGATGGTCCTGGTGGTCATGTGGTGATGGTGATGATGATGGTCATGGTCATGGTGGTCATGTGCTGATGGTGATGACAGTCATGGTGGTGATGGTGATGGTGGTGATGGTGGAGATGGTGATGGTGGTGATGATGGTGGAGATGGCAATGATGATGATGGTGATGGTGATGATGATGATGGTGATGATGGTGACGGTCATGGTGGTCATGGTGATGATGATGATGATGGTGATGATGATGATGATGGTCATGGTCATGGTGGTCATGTGCTGATGGTGATGATAGTCATGGTGGTGATGGTGATGGTGGTGATGGTGGAGATGGCAATGATGATGATGGTGATGGTGATAATGGCAATGACAATGGTGATGGTGGTGATGATGGTGTCAATGGCAGACACACCCTCCTTCCAGGAACCCCGGAACAAGAATCCCTAAGTCATTGGCATGTGTTGCCCAAGACTGAGAGGTGGATTAGATTGTTGAAATCTTTCGGTCCCTCTCTTTTTAGCCCCCTCTCAGCTGTGCACGGAGCATATTTTTTCTCTCATTGATACTAGGCTTGGCCATGCCTTGCTTTAGACATTGGGATGCAGGCTCATGAAGAAGGGGGAGGCCTTCAATGTGCTTGTGTGCTTCTGCATGGTCTGTTGTGCTCCTGTGATCCACCAAAAGATCATGTCCCAGTTATATGTGGGTCCAAAGAAAAAATGGATCTATGTGAGGTGGATCCGAGTGCAGCCTGGGCGCTGGGACCAAGCTTGGCCAACCTGGGGGCACCAACAGAGACGAGCCAGCCATGGTGATGCAAATACATATTTTAATTATAAGCCACTGAACTGTGGGTGTTTCGTTACATGGCATTATTGTGCTAACAGTCGACTAATACATTCACAAGGAGCTTGAGGTATGAAAGTGTATTAGAACACATTGTTTAATTCATAAAATACATAGAATAAAGAAAATGGAGAACTAAGCTATCATTAGATAATCTTGACAAAATATTCAAATAATTGAAATGAATGTACTATTATATGAGAGAATGGGTGTTTGTGTGGTAGAGGGAATGGCTCTCTTCACTCTATTTCCCCTGGTTCAGTTTTTCAGCAGTGTGAGTGTGATGTGCAGAACAGAGGTGTAAATACATGTCTTTGGGGGAAATATCAGGATGAATGTTAACAAAAGACAGTACCTAACCAAACAGTGCTATTGCACTTCCTAGAGCTGCATTTTGAGAACAACAGGCCAAAACAAGAGAACAAGGGAGCATTCTGTGACCTGAAATGAATGGCGCGCCATAATAGGAAATAATATGTATTCCTATCTTCATGTGTTCAAGTTGCTTTCTTCATTGGTAAAAGACACGTTAACCCTGGTACAAGGCTAACCTTTCCTAGTGCTACAAACCCAGCACCTTCCTGTGACCCCCGTTTTCCACCACTCAGACACCCAGCCTGCACGTCTCCAGCTGTCAAGTGAAGCCAGCAGCCGGGCTTCCCAGCACCCTCGAATGGCATGCCTGCACCCCAGAGCACAGGCCCCTATAACCTTCTTCCCCCCAAAAGCCATTTCTTTAGAGAAAGAAAAGATTTCTTCTAAAGAAATATTGGAAGTATAAACCCACAAGTAAGCAATTACGATCTGAGTCCACATCTACTTAATTAAAAATCAGTAACCGAATCCTAAATGATTTTAAAAATCAGTAACTGAATCCTAAGTGATTTTCCCTCCAATTATTAAGCCTCAGAGTGAAGCTCAGGCCAGGGTGGATCTGACAAGGTGGAAAATAGTAACACCATCCAGGAGGAAACAGCTGTGAGGTCTTAGTAGCATGCGGTACTTGTGATTTGGTGCTTTTGAGAACTGACATTTCTTGGCCGATATTACTGAGGTGTTCTGGGCAGCATGCTACCAGGCCTTGGACAGACGCCGGACAAATGACGGCTGCACCGACAGATAAGATGGGCGCTTCCTGCTCTCCTCTCCCCGTGGGCTGCTGCAGCTTCGGCCATGCGTCGGGGAGGCAGCCGGCCGTGGGAAGAAAAGGAGGGGAGATGAGCGCCCGGGAGGGGCTTAGGGAACGACCCGTTGGGGGGCTTGCCTGTGCCTCAGGGGAGGGGATCAGTTATGAGGGCCCCCACAGTGCAGGGGTGCAGAGGGTCACAGTCCTAAAGCTGCAGGACGCAACCTGCCCAGAGCAGTGAACCATGTAACTAGGTTTCGGATGAACCCGTGTTCATTTTTCTCTGAAGTAAATTGTATCGATCATTCTATTATTGGACCTCAAATATGTACAATATCGTACGTAAAATATTTCTGTGATGCAAGAAAATGTTTTTTAGTGACGTGAAGTTTTTTTCCCAGTAACTTCCCTCAATTTGATCTACTTTTGAAATCCTAATAAGAGAATCTAATTTAATTTAGAATGTATTGTAATATTTGGGAATCATAAAAATAAGATATTAAAAGAAAGATAATATACTAGAAGAAAGGTAATTTCAGTTGCTTCAGTCAAAAGAAAAAGAGTGATATAATGCATGAAGAATTTAAGATAAGCAGAATTGTATCATTTATCTTAAATTTATTTTGCATTGTTTAGGTATTATTGAAAATGCCTTATGGATGCCTCGTTAGTGTCACAGCATTTTATGAAAAGCTTTTGCTACTGACCCAAAGCGGTGGGTTTGGTGTCCACAGTGCTCAAATGACCCATTCTTGAGACCCCAGGATTTCAAAGAGAGAGAGAGCTTATTGCTGGGCACGAAGCAGGCGAGCAGGTGGACTGTGGGCCTGAAATCCGCCTCCGCGCAGTGATTCTGATAGTTTTATAGTATAGACGGTGGGCAGCTCTTAGGATCGTGGGCACAGTGGCTCCAGATGACGTAATTAGAGGTGACCTCACTACTGAGCATGTGCAGACCGAGTACACGCCGGGCCACGGGATGCACAGACTGAGTACACGCCGCGTCATGGGACACACAGACCGAGTACACATTGGGCCGCGGGATGCGCAGACCGAGTACACGCTGCGTCATGGGACGCACAGACCGAGTACACGCCGCGTCATGGGACACACAGACCGAGTACACGCTGGGCCGCGGGATGCACAGACCGAGTACACGCTGGGCCGCGGGATGCACAGACCGAGTACACGCCGCGTCATGGGACGTGCAGACCGAGTACACGCCGCGTCATGGGACGCGCAGACCGAGTACACGCCAGGCCACGGGACGCGCAGACCGAGTACACGCCGGGCCACGGGACGCGCAGACCGAGTACATGCCGCGTCATGGGACACACAGACCGAGTACACGCCAGGCCACGGGATGCGCAGACCGAGTACACTCTGGGCCGCGGGATGCGCAGACCGAGTACACGCCGCGTCATGGGACACGCAGACCGAGTACACGCCGCGTCATGGGACATGCAGACCGAGTACACGCTGGGCCGCGGGATGCGCAGACCGAGTACACGCCGCGTCATGGGACACGCAGACCGAGTACACGCCGGGCCACGGGACGCGCAGACCGAGTACACGCCGTGCCATGGGACGCGCAGACCGAGTACACGCCGGTCCACGGGACGCGCAGACCGAGTACACGCCGCGTCATGGGACACACAGACTGAGTACACGCCGCGTCATGGGATGCACAGACCGAGTACACGCCGCGTCATGGGACGCGCAGACCGAGTACACGCCAGGCCACGGGACGCCCAGACCGAGTACACGCCGGGCCACGGGACGCGCAGACCGAGTACACGCCGGGCCACGGGATGCGCAGACCGAGTACACGCTGGGCCGCGGGATGCGCAGACCGAGTACACGCCGCATCATGGGACACACAGACCGAGTACACGCCAGGCCACGGGATGCGCAGACCGAGTACACGCTGGGCCGCGGGATGCGCAGACCGAGTACACGCCGCGTCATGGGACACGCAGACCGAGTACACGCCGCGTCATGGGACACACAGACCGAGTACACGCTGGGCCGCGGGATGCGCAGACCGAGTACACGCCGCGTCATGAGACGCGCAGACCGAGTACACGCCGCGTCATGGGACGCGCAGACCGAGTACACGCCGGGCCACGGGACGCGCAGACCGAGTACACGCCGGGCCACGGGATGCACAGACCGAGTACACGCCGCGTCATGGGACACACAGACCAAGTACACGCTGGGCCGCGGGATGCACAGACCGAGTACACGCCGCGTCATGGGACGCGCAGACCGAGTACACGCCAGGCCACGGGACGTGCAGACCGAGTACACGCCGCATCATGGGACGCGCAGACCGAGTACACGCCGGGCCACAGGACGCGCAGACCGAGTACACGCCGGGCCACGGGACGCGCAGACCGAGTACATGCCGCGTCATGGGACACACAGACCGAGTACACGCCGGGCCACGGGATGCGCAGACCGAGTACACGCTGGGCCGCGGGATGCGCAGACCGAGTACACGCCGCGTCATGGGACACGCAGACCGAGTACACGCCGCGTCATGGGACACGCAGACCGAGTACACGCCAGGCCGCGGGATGCGCAGACCGAGTACACGCCGCGTCATGGGACACGCAGACCGAGTACACGCCGGGCCACGGGACGCGCAGACCGAGTACACGCCGCGTCATGGGACGCGCAGACCGAGTACACGCCGCGTCATGGGACGCGCAGACCGAGTACACGCCGCGTCATGGGACGCACAGACCGAGTATGCGCTGGGCCGCAGGGCGCGCAGGCCAAGTACGTGCTGCGTGGCGGGATGCACAGACTGATTATGTGCTGAGTCACGGGACGTATGTAAGAAAATGGAGGAAGGAGGTACAGCTGGCCTGTAGGTTAGAGTCGAAGCTCCGGTGCAAGCCAGGCAGGCCCACTGTGGTTAGGTCCAGTCTTGGTTCTCAAGATAACTTTGGACTTGGGGTGGGTTAGTTCTGGGGACCCAAGACCTTTCATTAATAAACATCAGGACAGGTGGAGCAAACAGAGAACAATACTCTATTTAAATGCAATTACATTGGTACCTTGATTAGATGTAAATCTATTAAATAACCTCCAATTAAAGACAAAGCAGAATAAACCCAACTATATTCTTAGGCATATAGAAAGACTGGAGGTAAAGTGTCAAAAAGCCATGCTGTACAAACACGAAGCACAGCCCACGGGAGCTGTACTAAGTCAGACAAAGCTGCACCAGCCAGGACCTTCCAGATATACAAGAGCCGACCTGCCAGGAGTACAGAATATGTGACATGCGTATCAGCCTCAGAGTAAGGCAATTAAATTCGAGCTCCTTCCTGACCTTTGAATTCTCCCATCTGACCCCGTACGGACCAGCTGGATCACTTAAAGGTACCAAATTCTACAGGCCGAATACATCTGTCTCCCACGGAGCCCGGGGCCCTCCCCAAGGCCGTGCCCAGGTCCTGGGGCCTCGTCTCTCCCTCACAGCGGCCTGCGATCCTGCATTCTAAGTGCTTCTCTTTCCACCTTTCCTCGGCTCTCCTCACCCCTGCCTAGACTGCCGCAGGATTTCCCAGCTTTGTCCCTACCTACAACGACACCCCAACTTCAAAGCAGCCCCCACAGGGAGTTCCAAAGCCACCCTGACGACACTGCAGCTGCCCCCCCACCTCCAGCCTCGCCCCCCACTCCGGGGGGACGCTGCTTGGGCCCCTGGGCCCCCATGGCCTTCCCACCTGCTGACCCCCAACCGGAGGCCACCTGTGCTTTCGCCAGCTGCGTGCCCCGGGGTGCTGGGGAATGCCTAGCAGGAGATTCCTCCTCCCGCACCCCTCAGGGCCAGGGAAGGCTCCAGGGTGCGGGGGTTGCAGGGGTCGCGGGGGTCTTGGCCCAGGAAAGCACTGCCCATCACAGTGCAGACGGCCCTGAGCGGCCCACCCCCCACCCCTTGCAGCTCACACGCGTGGCCCTTAAAGCACAGCTCCACGAAGGGGAGTGAATGCACCACACGTTTAGCAATCAGCACACTGAGGCTCTCTCCCACCAGATCCGAGCAGACCCTCCAGAAACACTAACGGGACCATTGCGCCAGGACCCGCCTCATCCTTCACCGCCAGGCACCCTCGACTGGGAAGTGACCAGGTGCGCGGAAAGGCCACCGCGGCTGAAACCCGAACAGCGTGTTGCAAACACACTTCACGTGTTACGAAGACGCCCCCGCGGACCGCGCCGTCCACACGGGTCACTGCCCAGCGGAGCCCGTCTCTGCTGCGGTGCAGGTGCGGCCACGCCGTCCCCCCAAGATGGTGGACGGAGGAGAAAGGGCGGCCGACCCAGCCCGGACAGACGGGGGACAGACGGGGACAGACGGGAGGCGCGGCCCAGAACAGAGCCCTCCCGTGTCCTGCCCCTCTCAGCACAAACAAGCAGAGGAAAAGGACCGACAGGTCGGAGCACCGACGAGGGTGCCGGGGGCTTGGCGAGAGGAAAAGCACACAGAAGCCGAAGACCGCAGTTTCAGTTAGAATCTACCACCAAGACCACCCAAAACCACCTCCTGAGCGCCTGCCAGTGGCCTCAGCGATTATGCGGACGCAGAACGGGCAGAGTCGCGGGGGTGAGAGCCCGGGGCCGTGGGTGCTGGCGGGATGGCGTCTCCGTCAGCACGGCCCACCCTGGGCAGCCGGGTCAGGGCCGCGCCGCCCACCGAGGACCTGCGTCCCAGCCTGTGGTCAGCTGGGGGAGCCGCTGACGGGTCTGCCTGTCGGCCGGTGGCCGCACACGGGATGGCGGCGTCCAGCGGCGTCCCTCGGGGGCCAGAGGCCACCTGCCTGGAGCAGCTCGGGGGGGTGGGGGTGGCTCACAAAGTGCCTCAGCCGCCTGCTGCGCCGTTTACGGAGCGCAGTACTTCTAGAACATTCCTCGCAGCCACCTCCGATGCAGGCGGTGGGGGGGCAGGTCGCCTCCAGGGCGTGGCAGGAGCCTGGCCGCGCTCCCCGGCCGCAGAGGCCATTACCGGCCACCTCCACGGGGACACCTCAGCTCCCTAAACCGCCTCAGATCCAGGCTTTGCACCTGGTCCCAACAAGCCGGGGTCTGCGCTCCCTCCTCTCACCGGCCACTCTACCGACAACCCGGCCCCAAGGCTGGGAAGCCCCCCACGTCTCCTCCTGGGTAACCCCAGGCTCTCGACCCCCAACCCAAGCACAGCTGCCCCAGCCCCGAGGCCGCTGAAGGAGCACCAGCGTGTGCCCCAGGCCACGGCCTCCCTCAGTCCACCCCACTGCGTGCGTCCAGCCTCGGGCAGTTCCCACCTCCGCCCCAGAATGCACCTCTCCCTTCTCCGGCCCTGGAGAGCCCCTCCTGCTCCCACAACCGGCCTTCTGGAAGATGAGGCTGGCCCTGCCCCCTTGGCTCTGAGCCCTAGGCCCTCCCACTCTGGGACAGAGGCTGCGGCTGGGCCCTTGACCGGCCCTTTCCTGTCCTGAGGCCTGAGTCCAGGCCTGGCCTCCTTGCAGGGACGAGTGTCTGCTGAATGAGTCATTTACCAAGTGATGCCCCACGCACGTTTTCAAACCACGACCTCACATGACGAGGCCCTCCAGGGTTAAGGGAAGGGTGGACAAGGCCGGGTGAGGATGGATTAAGCAGAAAGGGCACTGACGTGAGGTGACGAGCCCAAAGCTCACCCAGTGTGCGCTGGAACGACGCCTTCCAGCCTCGAGCGGTCCCCGAGGCATCCGTCCTGAAGACCAGCAGCAGGCTGACCCCGTGGCCCCGGAGGCTTGGAAGCAGCTCGGAGCCACAGAACTTGCCCAGGAGGGGGTCACGGGGGTCGGCACCGTCGTGGACTGCCAGGTAGTCCTGGTCGCAGAGGGCGGAGGGCGCCACATCTAAGTCGCTGAACCTGCAGAGGGCAGCGGCTCAGGACACATGGCCTGCGAAGCCCGAGCAGAAAGGCCCGCTCTCGCCTGGCCTGAGAGACCCCCGACTTCGCAGCCAGCTCCCAAGGGTGCCGGGACTGGAGAGCCCGTCCCCGTGAGCGCCAAGGCGGAGCGAGGCTGCACAACCCGCTGCGTGGGGCTGCGCGCACAGGCGCATGACGTGGAGCTGCCGTTCCGGCAACACTCTGTGTCGAGTCCGGTCACAGCCAAGCCTGCTGTGCCTTTGCGGCCGCCCAAAGGGCCCCTGGTCCCATCTGCTGCTTCCGGGGAGACGGTGCATCTCCGGGGGACTGAGGGGCAGGGTCGGGGCTCATCCCCCTCCCCGCCTGCTGCTCTGTCCTTAAAGTGGAGTCCGAGTAAGAGTGAGGGAAACACTAAGCAAAAACGGAACACAGTATCTGGTATACAGTAGGTGCTCATAAAATTTAAGTCGTCATTATCAACATCATGACTGTGAGCCGAGGAATGTGAAATGAGCCCTTTCTTACGACAGGAAGAAAAGAACGAATAAACTTCTCCTGAGAGTCATTTCATTGTGCGACAGTGAAGACACCAACCAGGGGAGCCCCGGGGCCCGCGCTGCTCCCAGCCCCCACCTCGCAGGCACATGGGGGTCACCGCTGTGCCCTCCAGGGCGGCCTCTGAAATGCGAGCAAGGGTGGCATGCATTTCTTTCTGGAAGAAATGTTGAAAACCGCCCCTCAATTTGCCACATTTCCACTGCACTGCAGGGGTGACCGGGGAGCGTGTGCTAAAACGAACCGTGTCCCGCACAGGCCTCGGGGACACAGCCGGCCAACGGCCTGGACACGTGCGGGAGCAAGAGACGCTCGCGGTGTTCGCTCGAGCTCGGGGTGCTCGTGACCATGTGCACCCATCCTGACAGATGCACCCCTAAGTTCTCTTACAGGGTTTAAGTCACTGGGCTCATCTAGACGTGAGGCTTTCTCATTTCAAGCTGCGACCATCTCACGTGTGAAGGCGTCCCCTGTCACGTCAACTGGACCCTCGAAGCAGGCCAGCCTTTTCCCCCGGTTTCTTTGGTGTTTCCCGGAGCTGCCGCTGACAGCCTACTTCCGTGGAAAGCCCTGTCTGGGCTCCCCGGTCCCGCCTCGTTTCGGAGGCCCCTGTGCCGCTCTTGGAGGGCCACGGGACCGTGAGGTGTGGGGCCTGTGCCAGGGGCAGGGCCTGTGTCCGGTGTCCCGCGGCACTCTCGAGGACCTGCACCCCGGGTCAGGAAGCCCCCCGGTGGGTCAGGCGGGAGCAGGTCTCCTGCGCAGGCCCAGCCCCCCGTGCCCCACCTACTTCAGCTGGACCACGGCGCCCGCGGGGACCGAGACGCGGTACAGGCAGTGCAGGCCGTCGGGGTAGTTGGATGAGGCATAGGCGGGGCTCCGCAGGGTCCCGAACGAGGCGTTGAACTCGCCCCCGCAGCCTGCAAGAGAGACGGGTGGGCAGGCCGGGGGCACGGGGCGGCCTCTGCTCTGCCCTCTCCAAGGGACAGGATTCCTCCTACAGCCCGCGCGGCGTGTAAGGTCATTCGGAACGGGGGACGGGGAGGGACTGGGCAGGGCAGGTGTGGGGGCAGCAGGCGTGGGAAGGAGCTCAGGAGTGCCCACCCCCGCCAGGACACCAGACGCGGCTGGGGCTCCGGGAAGATGCCAGGGCAGCCTCATGAGGTCCCTCCAGGGACAATCGTCCTGGGAGCAGGATGGGAGTCACTGGGGAGCGTCCGAGTTCAGCGCCTCTGTGAGCGCAGCACGGCTCAGGTCCCGCTTCCTCCTGAGCCGGAGGCGGGGGGTGGGGCCCAACCCACCTGGACCCCCAGCCCAGGACCTGCAGCCACGCAGGGGCCACAAGCCCACAGGAGCAGCAGGCACTGCTCGGCTTCGCTTGTCTGGGCCCCAGAGGCTCAGGGCCCCAGCGGCATGCGGGGCTCCCACGGCCACTTCACCCCAGACACCCCCAGAGGCTCAGGGCCCAGCGGCATGCGGGGCTCCCATGACCACTTCACCCCGGACACCCCCAGAGGCTCAGGGCCCAGCATCATGCGGGGCTCCCACGGCCACTTCACCCCAGACACCCCCAGAGGCTCGGGGGCCCAGCGGCATGCGGGGCTCCCACGGCCACTTCACCCCGGACACCCCCAGAGGCTCGGGGGTCCATCATGCGGGGCTCCCATGACCACTTCACCCCAGACACCCCCAGAGGCTCGGGGGCCCAGCGGCATGCGGGGCTCCCACGGCCACTTCACCCCAGACACCCCCAGAGGCTCGGGGGTCCATCATGCGGGGCTCCCATGACCACTTCACCCCAGACACCCCCAGAGGCTCGGGGGCCCAGCGGCATGCGGGGCTCCCATGACCACTTCACCCCAGACACCCCCAGAGGCTCGGGGGCCCAGCGGCATGCGGGGCTCCCATGACCACTTCACCCCAGACACCCCCAGAGGCTCGGGGCCCCAGCGGCATGCGGGGCTCCCATGACCACTTCACCCCAGACACCCCCAGAGGCTCGGGGGCCCAGCGGCATGCGGGGCTCCCATGACCACTTCACCCCAGACACCCCCAGAGGCTCGGGGGCCCAGCGGCATGCGGGGCTCCCATGACCACTTCACCCCGGACACCCCCAGAGGCTCAGGGCCCAGCAGCATGCGGGACTCCCACGGCCACTTCACCCCGGACACCCCCAGAGGCTCGGGGGTCCATCATGCGGGGCTCCCACGGCCACTTCACCCCGGACACCCCCAGAGGCTCGGGGGCCCAGCGGCATGCGGGGCTCCCATGACCACTTCACCCCGGACACCCCCAGAGGCTCGGGGGCCAGCGGCATGCGGGGCTCCCATGACCACTTCACCCCGGACACCCCTCTCTGGAGGCCTCACTGCACACGTGTGGCCTCGGAAGGCTCCCCAGTGCCACCGGGACCCCACACGGAACTCGCCAGCACGGCAGCACGCCCTTTCAGAGGGAATCTCTAACAGGCACTCTGAGCTTTGCATACAATGTTTAGGAAAATACGGGATGAAAGTTAGAGAATATAAAGCAGGGCTTAACTCCCCAAAGCGGCAGTTTGCCCAAGAGTAAAGCCAGCGGCCCTGAGGAGGGGACGTCCTGCGCTGGGCGCTGTCCCTGCTGGCGGGACAGTGGTTGATCCGACAGGACACTGCTGCTTAACTTCCCACCCACGGCAGAGGACTTGGTCAAGAAAAGATGGAAAAAATGAAGAAAAGATTTTTTCACTGATGTTTGCATAATTGGGGAAAATATTAGCAAACTAACCACCAACTCTGCTGCAGGAGAGAAAAAGACTCTTAAAAATGGGAAATAGACTCTATTATTTAAAAACAAACACAGACTATTATTCTCTAAATAATCCAGAGATGCTGCTACATCAGAGGCCTTTGGTACCAAGGATGCCTCAGACTCTTCTTTTTCCTTTAGGGCTTGCGCTTTTTGCATAATAGATACATATTTTAAACCTTTCACCCTTACCAAAAGATTCTAAAGGAATTCTCTTGCATTTCTTCTAAAATTGATAAAACATTGTGTATCACATTGGCAAAGTGACTTGAGGAACTAAAACCAGTTACCCTAGCTAGTCGTACAGACAACTAACCATAGCAGCGCTCTCATTTTGCTTTCAGTTAGCCAAGTAAATGCATAACTTCTCCATTTGGCTTTCAAAGAGTATTTCTGTCCAAATTCCTGCCAAGGCCTCTCTGAGGGAGAAACATGTGAGGGTTCTGGCAGCTCCTGGCGCCGTCTGGGGAAACCACACCGGCCGGGAGGCGCCATTGGGGCCACTCACCGCTGACACTGTAGGACAGCCTGAAGCCCAGGTCCGCGGTATGTGCACCTGACAGGAAGCGTAGCAGCACGGGGCCGCTGAGCGCCATGGGGGCCAGCGTCTCGTGGCCGCACAGGGTGGCGAAGGGTGCCGAGGCCAGGCTAAGTCTCAGCACGTGCAGCCTGTCGCCATCGCAGCCTCCGGTCACGGCTGAGCGAGCTGCACAGAGAGGGACAGCAGCGTCACCCTCAGAAGCCAGCACTGGGTGCCCCGCGGACCATCCAGAAAGGGGATGAGGGCCAAGGGGGTCAGGGCCAGCCAAGCGGTCAGCGTGTCTCCGACGAGATCATGTCCATCCTGGCAGCGAACCCGGAGCAGGCACCCAAGACGAGCAGACGGCGCGGCAGGCAAGCCCCAGAGACCTGCTGTCTCCCAGGAAGTGGCTCCTCCGAGTGTGGTAATAGCGGGGACCTCGTCCTTAGGGGGTGCGGGTCCGTGAAGACCTTTCTGCAGTCACAACTCGGCGTGCTGCGGGCCAGCGGTGGGTAGAGGCCGGGCTGCACCCCACCCTGCAGGGCACCGGGGAGCCCCCCTCCCCGCCCGACACCTCAGGGCTGCGCTCCCAGAACCCTGCGCCCCGGTCAGCGCGCGGCGGCCGCTCCGGCCGTGGGAGGGAAGCTCGTGCCCCTTCACGTGTGCGCCGCGGCCACCGTGAGGGTCACACACGCAACCTTAGCTCAAGGCTTCGTGACTGTGAAAATGCAGACCCGTCTCCAAATTAGAAGACAAGTATATGTATGTATATCCGCTCCACAGAAAAACACAGAAGAGGATAAAGCGGAGATTCAAAGGTTTTCATCAGCAGGTCTTCGCAGTCACGTTTACATGTTAATATCAACGGCCAAAAAGTAATTGAGATCATACTCAGCAAGGTCTTTCACACCTAATTTGTATTAACATAACACTTCATGAGTTTTTATGGTTAAATATTCTTCTAAAACACTGCATATATCAAATTTTAACATACTGAGGACATGAGTGAAAATGATAAGTAAAGGCCTCTGAAAATTTGTCCCTGCATAAAAGTGATGAAAACCTGGCAAAAACTGTCAGAAGCAACTTTTTCAAAACTCTGGAAATTAACCAAAGGCTCACAGCAACCCAGGGAGCACTTACGAAGAAGCAAAGCAAATGGTGGCCCCTAAGCCAGGACTGCGTGTCTGGGGCTCTTTAACCTCCCCGCGTCCCACTCCCCGCTCGCCGGCCCGGCTGACCCGAGGGGGAGAATGGAGCGGGAGCTCTTCCAGCCCTCGTCCTGGCCCTCGCCCCGGGTCACTGTGACCTCTTCGGTGCCCTCGGAAAGCCCCACTCCCAAGCGCGGTCTTCACATCTCCTGACTCAGAACCCGCACAGCCAGAAGCCCTCCCCCGTGGGCTGTCACACGCGTGTGCAGGCAGGTGTTTCAACATCACAGAGGTCAGGGCCATCGACAGACTGGCCAAAAGGAAGAATGTCCACAGGGGCTTTGAGAAGCTGCGACATTTCTGGGAATCTAGATGGCCAAGTGCCTAGGCAGGCCACCCTGAGGCAGCGCTGAGCGCCCACCTCTGCTGACCTGGTGCCCTGCAAAGAGGACGGCAAGGCTGAGGCAGAGGTGGGCGTGCACGGCCGAGGGTCGAGGGGGGCCCCACTGGCAGAGACTAGGACTCTTACTGGTTCTGGGGTCCAAAGAAATCTCTGCCTAATCATTGGCTGACCAGTAACCTAACTGAGCAGAGACAGCAAAGAATACGGACAGGACAGAATTAGTGCAGAAAAGTCACTAAACGAACAAGCAGCCGGAACAATAAACCCTGAGGAGGGGAGGAGAATCTGGTTTTTAGATTTGTGACATTGTATTATTTAAAATGTCTAGTTTTCAACAGAAAGTATGAGGCATGAAAGAAACAAGAAGAAACCCCACACAGTGAGCTGGAACCCGGCACAGTGAGCTCGAACACCTCACAGTGAGCTGGAACCCCTCACAGTGAGCTGGAACCCCTCACAGTGAGCTGGAACCCCACACAGTGAACTGGAACCCCCGTACAGTGAGCTGGAACCTGGCACAGTGAGCTGGAACCTGGCACATTGAACTGGAACCCCGCAAAGTGAGCTGGAACCTGGCACAGTGAGCTGGAACCCCTCACAGTGAGCTGGAACCTGGCACAGTGAGCTGGAACCCCACACAGTGAGCTGGAACCCCACACAGTGAGCTGGAACCCTTCACAGTGAGCTGGAACCCTGCACAGTGAGCTGGAACCTGGCACAGTGAGCTGGAACCTGGCACAGTGAGCTGGAACCCAGCACAGTGAGCCGGAACCCCTCACAGTGAGCCGGAACCCCTCACAGTGAGCTGGAACCCCACACAGTGAGCTGGAACCCACACACAGTGACCTGGAACCCAGCACAGTGACCTGGAACCTGGCACAGTGAGCTGGAACCTGGCACAGTGAGCTGGAACCTGGCACAGTGAGCAGAAACCCCTCACAGTGAGCTGGAACCTGGCACAGTGAGCTGGAACCCTTCACAGTAAGCTGGAACATGACACAGTGAGCTGGAACCTGGCACAGTGAGCTGGAACCCAGCACAGTGAGCTGGAACCCGGCACAGTGACCTGGAACCCTCACAGTGAGCTGGAACATGACACAGTGAGCTGGAACCTGGCACAGTGAGCTGGAACCCGACACAGTGAGCTGGACCCCGGAACAGTGAGCTGGAACCTGGCACAGTGAGCTGGAACCCAGCACAGTGAGCTGGAACCCCTCACAGTGAGCTGGAACCCCACACAGTGAGCTGGAACCCACACACAGTGACCTGGAACCCACACACAGTGACCTGGAACCTGGCACAGTGAGCTGGAACCTGGCACAGTGAGCTGGAACCTGGCACAGTGAGCAGAAACCCCTCACAGTGAGCTGGAACCTGGCACAGTGAGCTGGAACCCTTCACAGTAAGCTGGAACATGACACAGTGAGCTGGAACCTGGCACAGTGAGCTGGAACCCAGCACAGTGAGCTGGAACCCGGCACAGTGACCTGGAACCCTCACAGTGAGCTGGAACATGACACAGTGAGCTGGAACCTGGCACAGTGAGCTGGAACCCGACACAGTGAGCTGGAACCCCTCACAGTGAGCTGGAACCCCACACAGTGAGCTGGAACCCACACACAGTGACCTGGAACCCACACACAGTGACCTGGAACCTGGCACAGTGAGCTGGAACCTGGCACAGTGAGCTGGAACCTGGCACAGTGAGCAGAAACCCCTCACAGTGAGCTGGAACCCCTCACAGTGAGCTGGAACCCCACACAGTGAGCTGGAACCTGGCACAGTGAGCTGGAACCCCACACAGTGAGCTGGAACCCCACACAGTGAGCTGGAACCCCACACAGTGAGCTGGAACCCCACACAGTGAGCTGGAACCCTTCACAGTGAGCTGGAACCCCACACAGTGAGCTGGAACCTGGCACAGTGAGCTGGAACCCTGCACAGTGAGCTGGAACCCCTCACAGTGAGCTGGAACCCGGCACAGTGAGCTGGAACCCGGCACAGTGAGCTGGAACCCGGCACAGTAAGCTGGAACATGACACAGTGAGCTGGAACCTCTCACAGTGAGCTGGAACCCTGCACAGTGAGCTGGAACCCCTCACAGTGAGCTGGAACCCCACACAGTGAGCTGGAACCCACACACAGTGACCTGGAACCCACACACAGTGACCTGGAACCTGGCACAGTGAGCTGGAACCTGGCACAGTGAGCTGGAACCTGGCACAGTGAGCAGAAACCCCTCACAGTGAGCTGGAACCTGGCACAGTGAGCTGGAACCCTTCACAGTAAGCTGGAACATGACACAGTGAGCTGGAACCTGGCACAGTGAGCTGGAACCCAGCACAGTGAGCTGGAACCCGGCACAGTGACCTGGAACCCTCACAGTGAGCTGGAACATGACACAGTGAGCTGGAACCTGGCACAGTGAGCTGGAACCCGACACAGTGAGCTGGACCCCGGAACAGTGAGCTGGAACCCGGCACAGTGAGCTGGAACCCAGCACAGTGAGCTGGAACCCCTCACAGTGAGCTGGAACCCCACACAGTGAGCTGGAACCCACACACAGTGACCTGGAACCCACACACAGTGACCTGGAACCTGGCACAGTGAGCTGGAACCTGGCACAGTGAGCTGGAACCTGGCACAGTGAGCTGGAACCCAGCACAGTGAGCTGGAACCCCTCACAGTGAGCTGGAACCCCACACAGTGAGCTGGAACCCACACACAGTGACCTGGAACCCACACACAGTGACCTGGAACCTGGCACAGTGAGCTGGAACCTGGCACAGTGAGCTGGAACCTGGCACAGTGAGCAGAAACCCCTCACAGTGAGCTGGAACCCCTCACAGTGAGCTGGAACCCCACACAGTGAGCTGGAACCTGGCACAGTGAGCTGGAACCCCACACAGTGAGCTGGAACCCCACACAGTGAGCTGGAACCCCACACAGTGAGCTGGAACCCTTCACAGTGAGCTGGAACCCCTCACAGTGAGCTGGAACCCCGCACAGTGAGCTGGAACCCCACACAGTGAGCTGGAACCTGGCACAGTGAGCTGGAACCCTGCACAGTGAGCTGGAACCCCTCACAGTGAGCTGGAACCCGGCACAGTGAGCTGGAACCCAGCACAGTGAGCTGGAACCCGGCACAGTAAGCTGGAACATGACACAGTGAGCTGGAACCTCTCACAGTGAGCTGGAACCCGGCACAGTGAGCTGGAACCCCTCACAGTGAGCTGGAACCCCTCACAGTGAGCTGGAACCCACACACAGTGACCTGGAACCTGGCACAGTGAGCTGGAACCTGGCACAGTGAGCTGGAACCCGACACAGTGAGCTGGACCCAGGAACAGTGAGCTGGAACCCGGCACAGTGACCTGGAACCCCGCACAGTGAGCTGGAACCCCATGCTCATTGAGACACAGGGATCCAGATCTGCAGAGACCCAGGGAAGGACACAACCGCTGAGGATGTTACATACAGAAGGGGCCCTAGGGGTCGGGGAGAGAGAAAGATTGTGATAGAAATGCTGGTAAGAACCGTTGTGCCCTCACTTAATCCACGTTCAGTGAGCTGGACCATAAAATTGCAGCACAGACATTTCTGGAGGCCCCTCTTTCTGGCTTGACTCCATCTGGCTCCCCAGGCAGAAGATAACTATTGTAAGTTAGGATGGGTTCCAGAACCAAAAAGTATAAGAAAAACAGGGCACTGAGTGAAGGAGAGAATTTAAACAAATCATAGGAGCTGGGGAGAAAAAGCTGCACAAAAACAAATGGAACAGATCAAGATTCCTGGATAAGAACTGACCAAAGGAAGCTTTCTCCTGGAGGCACAACAAGTTCTCAAAAAGTGTAATCACAAAAACTGAAATGTGTATCTAGGGCAAGAATCAGATGCTGAAGAGCTGAGAACATCTGAACAAACATGAGTCATTCTAAAGGTCTAGAATAAGAAGGACCAAGTATCAGAGGAGAGCCTTAACATAAGGCCATTTAACAATAAAATCCAAGACAAGAAGGAGAAATGGGTTTCAGAGTTAAGTCATCAAGACAATCAGATGCCTAGACATCAGCAAAAAATTACAACCATGCTATGAGAAAGGAAGATATGGGACCCAATTAAAACTTCAGTGGAGACTCAGAAGAGGGAACAACTAATCAAAGATGTTCAAACAAATCTCCTAAATCAATTTAGGAGATGAAGGAATATAGATAAAGGATATTGAGAAGACAATGTGTGAGCATAAAGAAAAAATGTGAAAGTATAAAGAGAAACATAGCAAGAGGTGCAAGGGTAGTTCAGTGGTAGATTTCTTGTCTGCCATGCAGGAGACCTGGTTTCGATTCCCGGTCCATGCACTTTCTAAAAAACAAGCAAACAAACAAATAAGAGCAAAACAAAAATTCAACAAATGGTGCTGCAATAATGGGATACTTACATGGAAAAATAATGAAATTTGCCCCTGACATGTAGCATACAAAAAAAAAAAAAAGAGAGAGAGAGAGAAACATAACAGAAATTATGGAGATTAAAGGCACAATAGTAGAGATTAAAAATACACTAGCAGCATACAGCAACAGATTTGAATAGGCAGAAGAAATAATTAGTGAACATAATTATTGTCCTGAATGAGTCATGACAAACTATCATACCATGAAAAGGACAGATAGTGAATAGAATAGAAAAAAAATGAGCAGCATTTCAGGGACTTGAGTTACAGCAGGAAGCACACAAATATATATGTCATGAGTGACACCAAAAGGAGAAGAGAAGGGAAAGGGGGCAGAAAGAATATTTGAGGAAATAATGACCCCAAATTCCCCAACACTTATGAAAGACATGGATATGCATGTCCAGTAAGTGCAAACAGAATAAATCCTAAAAGACCTACTCCGAGATACCTTAGAATGTCAAATGCCAAGGATAAAGAGAGAATCCTGAAAGCAGGAATAGAAAAGCAATTAATCACATACAAAGGATTCTCAGTAAGACCAAGTGTCAATTTCTCATCCGAAACCATGGAAGCGAGAAGACAGTGGTATGATATATTTAAGGTACTGAAAAGCAAAAACTGCTCACCAAAAATTCTTTATCTGGCAAAACTGTCCTTCAAAAATTAGGGATTTTAGGTTCCCAATTAAGGAGTTCTAAAGCACATGAGGCAAACATTGGCAAAACTGAAGGGAGCTATAGACATATCAACAGTAATAATGGGAGACCTCAATACACCTCTCTCCACCATAGATAGAACAACAAGACTGAGGATCAACAAGGAAATAGAGAACCTAAACAATGGGATAAATGAATTAGACCTGATAGACATATATAAATCATTACACTCCAGAACACCAGGACATGCATTCTTCTCTAGTGCACATGGAATGTTCTCCAGGATAGATCATATGCTGGGTCACAAACTGAGACTTCATCAATTTAATAAGATTGAAACTATCCAAAGCATTTTCTCTTATCAGAGCAGAATAAAGCTTGAAATTAATAATCATCAAAGAGCCAGAGCTTTCACAAATATATGAAGAATAAAAAGCACACTCTTAAGTAATCAGTGGGTCAAGGAAGAAATTACCAGAGAAATTGGTAAATATCTGGAGACGAGTGATAAGGAGAATACCACATATCAAAACTCATGGGATGAAGCAAAAGCAGTGCTGAGAGGGAAATTTATTGCACTAAATGTCTATATTAAAAAACAAAATAATGAGCAATATTGGACAATTTAACTGCTCACCTAGAGAAATTAGAGAAAGAACAGCTACTAACCCCAAAGCAAATAAAAGAAATAATAAAGATTAAAACCAAAATAAACAAACTGGAAAACAACAAAAAAAAATAGAAAGAATCAACAAAACCAAAAATTGTTTCTTTGAGAAAATCAATAAAATTGATGGACCCCTAGTTAGACTAACGAAGAAAAAAAGAGAGGACACAAATAAACAAAATCTGAAATGAGAGGGGAGTCATTACCACTGAACACTACTGAACTCATTTTATGAAGCTAACATCACTTTAATACCAAAACCGGATAAAGATGCTACAAGAAAGGAAACTACAGACCAATCTCCCTAATGAACATAGATGCAAAAATTCTTAACAAAATGCTAACAAATCAAATCCAATGACACATTAAAAGGATTATACATCATGGCCAACTGGGATTTATCCCAGGAATGCAAGGTTGGTTCAACATAAGAAAATCAATCAACATAATACAGCCCTTTAACAAATCAAAAGGGAAAAATCACATGATCATATTGATAGATACTGAACAATATTCAACAAAATCCAGCATTCTTTCCTGATAAAAACACTTCAAAAGTTAGGAATCAAAGGAAACTTTCTCAATATCATAAAGAGCATATATGGAAAAAAACATAGCCAACATCCATACTCAGTGGAGAAAGACTGAAAGCACTCCCCTTAAAACAGATCAGGAATGAGACAAGGATACCCACTGTCACCACTATTATTCAACATTGTACTGGAAGTCCTAGCTGGAGCAATTAGACAGGAAAAAAATAAAAGGCATCCAACTAGAAAACGAAAAAGTAAAACTTTCATTATTTGCAGATGACATAATCTTATACTTAGAAAACTCAGAAATTTAAGGCAAAGCTACTTGAGCTAATAAACAAATTCAGCAAAGTGGCAGGATACAAGATTAATGTACAAAAATCAATAATGTCTCTATACACATGCAATGACCTATCTGAGGTGAAAACGAAGGAAAAAGCCCATTTAACAAATTGAAAGAATTAGCTATTTAGGAATAAGCCTAACCAGAGATACCAAGGACTTAGATACAGAAAATTACAAAAAAAAAAAAAAAGCTTGCTAAAAGAAATAAAAAAATAACCCAAATAGAAGGAAACACATTCCTTGCTCACGGGTATGAAGTTTGAATGTCATTAAGATGTCAATTCTACCCAAACTGATCTACAAATTCAATGCCATACCAACAAAAATCCCAACAACTTCCTTTGAAGACTTGGAATGGTGGTCATCACATTTATATGGAAGGGAAAGAGACACTGAATATCTAAAACTATCCTTAAAAAGAAGAACAAAGTGGGAGGATTATCACTTCCTGACTTTAAAGCTTACAATAAAGCTACAGTGGTCAAAACAGCATGGTACTGGCACAAAGATAGAAGTATCAACCAATGGAATAGAATTGAGAGTGCAGAGATAGACCACCATATCTACGGTCATCTGATCTCTGATAAGTCCTCCAAATCCACTGAACAGAATAGTCTTTTCAATCAACAGACATGGGAGAACTGGACATCAATAGCCAAAAGAATGAAAGAGGACTCCTACCTTACACCCTATACAAAAATTCATTCAAAATGGATTAAAGACCTAAAGGTAAGAGCCAGTACCATAAGACTCCTAGAAGAAAATGCAGAGAGACATCTTTAAGATCTAGTAACAGGAGATAGCATCTTAAACTTTACACCTAAAGCACAAGCAGTGACAGGAAATAGACGAACGGGAAATCCTTAAGATCAAGAGCGTCTACGCGTCAAAGGAATTTTTCAAAAAGATGAAGAGGCAACCAACTCAATGGGAGAAAATATTTGGAAACCATATATTGGATAAAGGCTTGATATCCTGTGTACATAAAGAAATTATACAGCTCAACAACAAAAGAACAAACAACCCAATTATAAGATGGGCAGATAGTATGAATAGACACTTCTCTGAAGAGCAAATACAGATGGCTAAAAAGTACATGAAGAAGTGCTCATTTTCATTCGCTATAAGGGAGATGCAAATTTAGATAACAGTGAGGTACCACCTCAGACGTATAAGAATGGATGCTATTAAACAAATAGGAAACCATAATTGTCAGAGAGGATGCGGAGAAGTTGGGACACTTATTTACTGCTGGTGGGAATGTATAATGGTACAGCTGCTGTAGAAGACAGTTTGGCAATTCCTGAGAAAACTAAATACTGAGTTGCCCTATGACCCAGCAATGCCAATATTCAGTATATACCCAGAAGGAGTTGAGGGCAGTGACATGAACAGACATTTGCACACTGATGCTCATAACAGCATTATTCACACTTGCCAAGACATGGAAACAGCATAAATGCCCATTAACAAACAAGTGAGTAAGCAAAATGCAGTATCTACATATGACGGACTATTATGTAGCAGTAAGACAAAATGATGTCTGAAATACATGTTTCTCGGTTCTTTGTCATTATAGACCAATGAAAGTTGTCTAAAACTGAGAGTGCTGCTGATTGTACAATCAAATGAAAATACTCTTAAACCTGATTTGTTCTATGGTGTGTACATACAACGGATTACTGAGCGGCCGCAGAATGGAATGAAGTTGTGAGGCATCAACTGGGTGAATGAACCTTAAGGACTGCGTGCTGAACAAAAGGTCAGGAACAAAAAGACAAATGTTAACATGCCTCACTCATGTGGACTAACTATAACGTACAAACTTGGTGAATTGAAGTCGAGAGCATGGGTTATCAGGTTGGGGTCTATTGGAAAGGGTCCCAGATTGTAAGCTCTTACAGCAGTCACATATATTCATGAGGTGTAACTGTTATTTCTAAATTCTGAGACACCGAGCTGTTTGTATAAATCTGGTCGTTCCAGAAACTTTGGGTATTTATGTGACACCTGAGACTCAGAGTTAGAGCTCTGACGCTATGAAAGTCAGCATTACCCCATATAGGAACTGTTTAAAAAGTTGAAAAAGTAATCAGACTTCATCTAGAGATATGAATGAAGCTGATCTGGATAGGACTAAGGTAAATCAGAATACTGGGTAAAAGATGATATCGTCCATATTTTAAAATTTCAACTTAGGTGGAAACCAAAGGGAGAGAGGTTTATTTGGTACAAAATTTATATTTTGGGTAGTGCATTTCCTAACTTAACTTGTATGGTCGGTTTAGTTGAACACCATAAGTACATGGAATCTTGAACAGGGCATGTGAGCTTGTTGGTCAGTGTGATGCCCTGATACATCCCAGAGTAATTTGGGCAGAGAAGAGAAACGTATTTGTGAAGTCCTCTTGGGGAACTGGGAGAAAGGAGGAAACATTCAGCTTCCCCATCTGAGGAATTCCTGATATTCTTGCAAGCAGTGGGGACAACCAATCAATAGGCTCAGCCTTTTTTTTTTATTTACTATTATTATTATTATTTTTATTAATTAAAGAAAAAAAGAAATTAACCCAACATTTAGAAATCATTCCATTCTACATATGCAATCAGTAATTCTTAATATCATCACATAGATGCATGATCATCATTTCTTAGTACATTTGCATCGATTTAGAAGAACTAGCAAAACAACAGAAAAAGATATAGAATGTTAATATAGAGAAAAAAATAAAAATAATAATAATACTACACACACACAAAAGACAAACAAACAAACAGACAGACAAAAAAAAAAACCTATAGCTCAGATGCAGCTTCATTCAGTGTTTTAACATGATTACTTTACAATTAGGTATTATCGTGCTGTCCATTTTTTAGTTTTTGTATCTAGTCCTGTTGCACAGTCTGTATCCCTTCAGCTCCAATTACCCATTATCTTACCCTGTTTCTACCTCCTGCTGGACTCTGTTACCAATGACATATTCCAAGTTTATTCTCGAATGTCGGTTCACATCAGTGGGACCATACAGTATTTGTCCTTTAGTTTTTGGCTAGACTCACTCAGCATAATGTTCTCTAGGTCCATCCATGTTATTACATGCTTCATAAGTTTATTCTGTCTTAAAGCTGCATAGTATTCCATCGTATGTATATACCACAGTTTGTTTAGCCACTCTTCTGTTGACGGACATTTTGGCTGTTTCCATCTCTTTGCAATTGTAAATAACGCTACTATAAACATTGGTGTGCAAATGTTCGTTTGTGTCTTTGCCCTTAAGTCCTTTGAGTAGATACCCAGCAATGGTATTGCTGGGTCGTATGGCAATTCCATATTCAGCTTTTTGAGGAACCGCCAAACTGCCTTCCACAGTGGTTGCACCATTTGACATTCCCACCAACAGTGGATAAGTGTGCCTCTTTTTCCGCATCCTCTCCAGCACTTGTCATTTTTTTTGTTGTTGATAATGGCCATTCTGGTGGGTGTGAGATGATATCTCATTGTGGTTTTGATTTGCATTTCTCTAATGGCCAGGGACATTGAGCATCTCTTCATGTGCCTTTTGGCCATTTGTATTTCCTCTTCTGATAGGTGTCTGTTCAAGTCTTTTTCCCATTTTGTAATTGGGTTGGCTGTCTTTTTGTTGTTGAGTTGGACAATCTCTTTATAAATTCTGGATACTAGGCCTTTATCTGATATGTCATTTCCAAATATTGTCTCCCATTGTGTAGGCTGTCTTTCTACTTTCTTGATGAAGTTCTTTGATGCACAGAAGTGTTTAATTTTGAGGAGCTCCCATTTATTTATTTCCTTCTTCAGTGCTCTTGCTTTAGGTTTAAGGTCCATAAAACCGCCTCCAATTGTAAGTTTCATAAGATATCTCCCTACATTTTCCTCTAACTGTTTTGTGGTCTTAGACCTAATGTTTAGATCTTTGATCCATTTTTTTTTTTTTTTTTTTTTTTTTTTTAAAGGAAAGACAGAGAGAAGGAAGGAAGGATAGAAGGAAGGAAGGAAGGAAGAAAGGGAAACATCTTTAAACATTTTCTTGTTTTATTGTATTTTGTTTTTTTGTTTTTGTTACATGGGCTGGGGCCGGGAATCGAACCGAGGTCCTCCGGCATAGCAGGCAAGCACTTTGCCCGCTGAGCCACCGCGGCCCGCCCTGATCCATTTTGAGTTAACTTTTGTATAGGGTGTGAGATACGGGTCTTCTTTCATTCTTTTGCATATGGATATCCAGTTCTCTAGGCACCATTTATTGAAGAGACTGTTCTGTCCCAGGTGAGTTGGCTTGACTGCCTTATCAAAGATCAAATGTCCATAGATGAGAGGGTCTATATCTGAGCACTCTATGTGATTCCATTTGTCGATATATCTATCTTTATGCCAATACCATGCTGTTTTGACCTCTGTGGCTTCATAATATGCCTTAAAGTCCGGCATCGCTAGACCTCCAGCTTCGTTTTTTTTCCTCAAGATGTTTTTAGCAATTCGGGGCACCCTGCCCTTCCAGATAAATTTGCTTATTGGTTTTTCTATTTCTGAAAAATAAGTTGTTGGGATTTTGATTGGTATTGCATTGAATCTGTAGATCAATTTAGGTAGGATTGACATCTTAACTATATTTAGTCTTCCAATCCATGAACACGGTATGCCCTTCCATCTATTTAGGTCTTCTGTGTTTTCTTTTAGCAGTTTTTTGTAGTTTTCTTTATATAGGTTTTTTGTCTCTTTAGTTAAATTTATTCCTAGGTATTTTATTCTTTTAGTTGCAATTGTAAATGGGATTCGTTTCTTGATTTCCCTCTCAGCTTGTTCATTACTAGTGTATAGAAATGCTACAGATTTTTGAATGTTGATCTTGTAACCTGCTACTTTGCTGTACTCCTTTATTAGCTCTAGTAGTTTTGTTGTGGATTTTTCCGGGTTTTCGACATATAGTATCATATCATCTGCAAACAGTGATAGTTTTACTTCTTCCTTTCCAATTTTGATGCCTTGTATTTCTTTTTCTTGTCTAATTGTTCTGGCTAGAACCTCCAACACGATGTTGAATAATAGTGGTGATAGTGGACATCCTTGTCTTGTTCCTGATCTTAGGGGGAAAGTTTTCAATTTTTCCCCATTGAGGATGATATTAGCTGTGGGTTTTTCATATATTCCCTCTATCATTTTTAGGAAGTTCCCTTGTATTCCTATCTTTTGAAGTGTTTTCAACAGGAAAGGATGTTGAATCTTGTCAAATGCCTTCTCTGCATCAATTGAGATGATCATGTGATTTTTCTGCTTTGATTTGTTGATATGGTGTATTACATTAATTGATTTTCTTATGTTGAACCATCCTTGCATACCTGGGATGAATCCTACTTGGTCATGATGCATAATTCTTTTAATGTGTTGCTGGATTCGATTTGCTAGAATTTTATTGAGGATTTTTGCATCTGTGTTCATTAGAGAGATTGGTCTGTAGTTTTCTTTTTTTGTAATATCTTTGCCTGGTTTTGGTATGAGGGTGATGTTGGCTTCATAGAATGAATTAGGTAGTTTTCCCTCCACTTCGATTATTTTGAAGAGTTTGAGGAGAGTTGGTACTAATTCTTTCTGGAATGTTTTATAGAATTCACATGTGAAGCCGTCTGGTCCTGGACTTTTCTTTTTAGGAAGCTTTTGAATGACTGATTCAATTTCTTTACTTGTGATTGGTTTGTTGAGGTCATCTATTTCTTCTTGAGTCAAAGTTGGTTGTTCATGTCTTTCCAGGAACCCGTCCATTTCATCTAAATTGCTGTATTTATTAGCATAAAGTTGTTCATAGTATCCTGTTATTACCTCCTTTATTTCTGTGAGGTCAGTAGTTATGTCTCCTCTTCCATTACTGATCTTATTTATTTGCATCCTCTCTCTTCTTCTTTTTGTCAGTATTGCTAAGGGCCCATCAATCTTATTGATTTTCTCATAGAACCAACTTCTGGTCTTATTGATTTTCTCTATTGTTTTCATGTTTTCAATTTCATTTATTTCTACTCTAATCTTTGTTATTTCTTTCCTTTTGCTTGCTTTGGGATTAGTTTGCTGTTCTTTCTCCAGTTCTTCCAAGTGGGGCTGAGCCTTTGATCTTGGGGTTCATCCCTATGAAACTTATTCCTGCAAAGGATAGGCTAAGGCTACTTAAAATTATGCCTAAAAGTCACCCCCAGAGGACCTCATCTGTTGCTCAGATGTGGCCTCTCTCTCTCTAAGCTAAGTCTGCAAGTGAACTCACTGCCTTCCCTGCTACATGGGACATGACTCCCAGGGATGTGGACCTCCCTGGCAACGTGGGACAGAAATCCCACAATGAGACGGACTCAGCATCAAGGGATTGAGAAAGTCTTCTTGACCAGAAGGGGGAAGTTAGAAATGAGACTAAATAAAGTGTCAGTGACTGAGAGATTTCAAACAGAGTCGAGAGGTTATCCTGAAGGTTGTTCTTATGCATTATATAGATATCCCTTTTTAGTTCATGGTGTAATGGAGAGGCTAGAGGGAAGTACCTGAAAATGTAGAGCTGTGCTCCAGTAGCCATGTTTCTTGAAGATGATTGTATAATGATATAGCTTTTACAATGTGACTGTGTGATCTTGAAAACCTTGTGTCTGATGCTCCTTTTATCCAGATTATGGACAGATGAGTAAAAAAATACTGATAAAAATAAATAATAGGAAGAATAAGGGGTAAAATAAATCGAGCAGATTGAAATACTAGTGATCAATGAGAGGGAGGAGTAAGGGGTATGGCACATATAAGTTTTTTTTAATTTTTTAAAATTTCTTTTTCTGGAGTGATGCAAGTGTTCTGTAAATGACCATGATGATGAATACACAACTATGTGATGATATTGTGAGCCACTGAGTGTACACCATGAATGGACTGTATCTGTGTGAAAATTCATCAATAAAATTATTTTTTTAAAAGACCTGGTTGTTTATTTTGGACATTATCCATGATGCCGAATAGATGTAGGGAACTGCAGGATACAATAACTGAGAAGCACAATGGTGAATAATGATACGTTTATAAGATGGAATTTGGTGGGGTTATAAAAAGGAGGGAGGTTGAGGGGCACAGGACAAACTGAATAAACCTTCGTGACAATGAGCTATGCAAAATAAGCCAGAAACAAAAGAATGAATATGCTAAGGTCTCTCTCAGAAAATACTTATTAAAAAATAGGAGCTTGGATCGTGAGCCATCAGGGCAGCCACGTTTGGTCTGAAGTTGTGGATGTATTTCTGGATTCTGAGATGCTGAGCCACGTGTGTATCAGCTGGCATTTCCCTGGACCCTGAGTAGCTCTGTGACACCTGGGATCCAGAAATGGAGAGCTCCAGACCTGAAAGCTAGCATAGCTACATATAATAACAATTAAAGCAAACAAAAACGAGATCAGCCCTCAATTAGAGGTCAAAATAAAGCGAGTCTGGCTGGGTCTAAGATAAATCAGAACACAGGGTAAAAGACGGTCGTGTGTGCACTCTAGACCTTCACCTATTAGGACCAAAGGCGAAGAGGTTTATTATATCTAAACCTAAATTTCCTGTAACACATAATCTAATCAGCCTGTCTGGAGAGCTCATTTAAACAACCCACACTCCTGGAGTCCAGAATGGGAACGAGGCTCCGTAATTCTGTGTACCTTAATGTAATACCCAGATACATCCCAGACTATGGTGGGCTATGGTGGGCTGGTAATTAAAAAGTGTTCGTAAAGTACTTTGAGTATCTGAAGGGGAAAAAAAAATATATATATATATATACACACACACACACACACACACACACACACACACACACACACACACACACACATACACACACACATATGAAACTATTAAACTCTCCCATGTGGGAAACTCCGGGTACCCTGTCAACCACTGGGGACTCCCAAGGAAATAGGCCAAGCCCTGGATTTTGAGGCTTGCCTCATGAAACTTATTTCTGTAGGGGGAAAGCTAAGCCTACCCAAAACAAGGCATAAGAGTTGCTTCCAGGAAACCTCTTTTGTTGCTCAGCTGTGGCCTCTCTCTCTCTAAGCCCAACTCTGTGAGGAAAATCATTACCCTCCCCACTATGTGGGACATGACATCCAGGGTGAAAGTCTCCCTGACAATGTGGGGCGTGCTTTCTTGTGGAATGGACAAAGCCTTCCTGACCAAAATGAAGAAAAGAAGTATAATAAAATAGAACATCAGTGGCCAAAAGAACTCAAATGGAGTCGAGAGGCTGTTCTGGAGGCTACTCTTATGCAAACTTCTGCCAACTGCTGTGGTTTGCTAAACCCCAATCAACGTCACTCCTGTTGGCTCTTAAAACACCTAGAGACTGAACTCAGACTCTATCAAGGTTTCATGCACTAGGTTTGCTTTCTGGGAACCTGTAATTCCTGAGGGTTCCAGGTCAGATAAATCCTGAAACCCAGAGAGCTCAGCCTCTCCAGGATTATTGAATAATGACATCCCCGTATCCTTTAGTGTGGACACCCCATCTCAACATAAAAAGTCAGAAGAGACATTGCTCACAGATCCCTACAGATTGAGAGAAGGATTAAAGGAGAAAGAAGAGGTGTAACAGAGAAAATGGGATTTAACAAATGCGTGTGGCTGCTGAATCTCTATAGGATATTCCTTCTAGTCTCCAGTGTTTGGAGCAGCTAGAAGGAAAAATCTAAGTTGATGGAATGGTAGCCCGTGACAAACTCTGGAATTTGTGTTGTAACTACTTGTTGAAATGTGCTTTGAAAATTATTCATTTTTCTTTCTTTGCTTTGTATATGTGTTTTATTATATACTAAAAAAGTTCCAAAAATGAGGGCATTTTAAATATTCACAGATGAACAGAAACTGAGAGTTCATCAGCAAAGTATCCACCCTAAAAGAATTAGTCAAGGGAGTTCTTCAGACTGAACGGAAAAGACAGGCCAACCTTGCTTGGAGCTGTGTGAGGAGGTGAAAACCTTCAGTAGGGTTAAAAGGGCCACTGGAAAAGCCAATGGTACTGGGCCCTCACTACACAGCCCTGCATCCGAGCCTGTGAGAATCAGCACACAAGTGAACAAGAAAAAGGCATATTTCCTGCCAATGTGCTGTGACGTGGTCAAGGGTGACAAAACAACATAAAGATGGGAAACAGGGATGTAGAAGCAGAGAAACTGTAAGCCTTTAGGCTAAGTTGATATCTTTTCAAATTAGTAAATTATAGATGTAGGCTGTATGACATAAACACAAGGGTAACCACAAAGAAGGTATTTTTTAAGCATACAGAAAAATAAATGAGAAAGGAATCAGTCAGATACTTCACAAAAAAATCAACAATACCATAAAGGGGGATGCAATAAAGGAAGAGAGAGAGACAAAAAAAAAAAAAAGAAAAAAAGATACGATATATATAAACCAAAGGACAAAATGGTGAAGTAAGTACTGCCTTTACAGTACCAACAATGGGTGTTAATGGTTTAAGTCCCCAATCAAAAGACGTGGTTCACAGAAATAGAAAAATACCAGGATCCAACTATTTGTGGTTTACAAGAGATTCCCTTTCACCAAAAGACACAAGCAGGTTGAAAGTGAACATAGTGGAATGAAGCACAACAGGTGGAGAACTGGGAAATCCGCAAGTATATGGAAGTTAAATAACACTCTCTTGCACAATCAGTGGGTCAAGGAAGAAATTGCAAGGAAAATCAATAAATATCTTGAGATGAATGAAAATGAGAACCCAGCATATCAAAATATTTGGGACGCAGCAAAGGCAGTGCTGAGAGGGAAATTTATAGCCATAAATGCCTACATTGAAAAGAAGAAAGGGCTAAAATCAAAGACCTAATGGCACACTTGGAGGAACTAGGAAAAGAACAGAAAGCTAACCCCAAAGCAAGAAGGAGGAAAGAAATAACAAAGATTAGATCATAAATAAATTAAGTTGAGATTAAAAAAAACATAGAAAAAATGAACAAAAGACAAAGTTACACCCTATACAAAAAAATTAAAGCAAAGTGGATTAAAGATCTAAATATAAGAGCCAGAACCATAAAACTCCTAAAAGAAAATGTAGGGAAACATTTCAAGACCGAGTAATAGGAGGTAGCTTCTTAAACTTTACACCCAGAGCACAAGCAACAGAAGTGAAAGTTGATAAATGGAAACTCCCTAAAATCAGAACCTTCTGTGCCTGAAAAGACTTTGTCAAGGAGGCAGCTAACTCATCGAGAAAAGATTTAGAAATTACATATTGGATAAGGCTTGATAGCCTATTTACATAAAGAATTATACAACTCAACAACGAAACAACCCAGTTATAAAATGGGCTAAAGATACGAATAGACAATTTTCTGAAAAGCAAATACAAATGGCTAAACAACACATGAAGAGAGCTCTTCTTCACACACTATAAGGGAAATGCAAATCAAGAGTACAATGAAACACCACTTCACGCCTATAAGAATGGCTGCCATTAAATAAACAGGAAACTACAAACTGTTGGCAAGGACCTGGGAAATAGGAACACTTATTCAAAGCTTGTGGGAAGAAGTTTGGTGATTCTTCAGAAAAATAAATATTGAGTTTCCCTACAACCCAGCAATACAAAATCTCAGAAAATACCCAGAAGCGCTGAAAGCAGTGATGTGAACAGACATTTGCACATCGATGTTCATAGTGGTATTATTCACAATTACCAAAGGATGGAAACCATCCAAGTGCCCATCAACAGACGAGAGGACACACAAACTGCGGGGCAGACGTAGGACGGAATATCACGCAGCAGTGAGATGAAATGAGGTCCTGGAGGACACGATAACGTGGATGGACCCGGAGGACACAACGCTGTGTGAAGTAAGTCAGACAGAAGGACAGACTGCATGGCTTCACTAGTGTGACTCTGTGTGGAGAGCCGCCTCCCGGGTCGGGCCTAGTGGACACGCCGCAGCCTGCCCTAGAGTTCCCCCCGCCCATCGAGTGAGCCAAGATGGCGCCCGCATCCTGCCTCCGCGTATGACGTACGCGCCCGCCAACCCTGTCTACCAATCACCCTTGTATACGTGGCGTTAGCCCATTGGGTTTGGATTTTGTATATAAAGGCGTTACCCGGACGGGGAAAGCGAGACGACCCGCAGGGAGCCGTACCTGACGGCCGCATAGAGGTTGCTCCCCGTGGGGTATTTTAGCCGCGCGGAACCTGTTACAAAGAATGCAAGCTTAGCTCCAGTAAAGGTCTGTGCTCACAACCGCCGCGTGTTACGGATTCGTGTCTGCCATTCAAGTCGGTTTGTCTGCGTCTGTCTCTCTCTCCTCTGTCCCCTTCGCCGGCCGGGGGCTTGACGCTGAGCGAGAAGTCCCGGACAACTCTGGCAAAGGTAACGTCAGAGGTTTCACTGCAGAACACAGCAGACCTGGAGGTACACAGACGCTAGAGACAGGGAAAGGCTGCCCAGTGAGGTTGAACTTAAATGTGAGGGAACAGACAGAAGTGATGGTGGCTAATCAGTGGGTTTATAAGTAACACTGTCATATTGAAGGTGTATATGATTGAAAGGGAATGTGAAGTGCCACGTATGCCACTGATGAACTCTACATTATGAATAAGTTCTCCCATGGACTCCTTCGAAGGTGGGATCTTTTACAGAGTCGATCATAGAGGGGGATGGGGAACTAGTATCGCATGCTCTGGCCTGCAGTTAAGACGAAGACGTCGACAGTACCACGGCACCACCAGGAGCAAATAATCGGGGAGGGACAAGCGGGAGGGCAGGTGTTGATTTGACAATGGGGGAGGCTGTGTTTGTCAGTTCTTGTCTCTTTGGACCAATGAAAGTAGTCTAAAATGGAGAGAACTGCTAATTGTTCAACGAAGTGAGGGCACTGTGCACCATGGTTTGTTGATTTTGGACGTTATCCCTGATGCCCAGTGGAAGGAGGGGCCGAAGGTATAATGATTGCAAAGCTGAAAGGCAAACTGTGATATATAAAACTGTGATACATATATATCACAGTTTGCCTTTCAGCTATATATATATGGAATACTATGCAGCTACAAAAAGGAATGATGTCATGAGGCACGCAAGGAACTGAATAAACCTTGAAGACAATGTGTTGTGCAAAATAAGCCAGAAACTAAAGAACAAATATGCCATGGTCTCTTTCAGAATATATTTATAGGAAAATTGTGGCCTAGATTGTAAGCTCTTGTAGCAGCCACGCTCAGTCTGAAGTTGTAAGTGTATTTCTGAGCTAAGTGTGTCTGAGCTGCTACTTCCCTGGAACTGTGAGTAATTCTGCGACACCTGAGATTCAGAGCAGGCGTTTTGCACCCTTAAAAGTCAGCATTGCTACAAACAATAACAGGTAAAATAACTAAAGAGAGACAGGCTTCAATTAGAGATAAAACAGAGCCAATCTGGCTGGGTCGAAGGTAAATCAGAATAGTATGTAAGAGATGGTAGTGTGTGCACTCTAGACCTTCACATACTGTATGAGACCAAAAGGCAGAGAGGTTTATTATGTCTGAAACCTAAATTTTCTGTAACACAATTTAAATCAACCTGTCTGGTTAGCTCATTTAAACATCCCAAACACATGGAACCCAGAATGGAAACGAGGTCTTGTAATTCTGCATAGCTTAATGTAATACCCGGATACTTGTCAGACTGGTGGGCTGATGAAAGTATTAGTAGAGTCCCTTGAGGGCCCAAAGAAAAAATATGGAATTATTAAACTTCCCATCTGGGAAACCCCTAGCACCCTTTCAAATATCAGGGACTCCCAAGAAAATAAGCAAAGCCCTTGATTTTGAGGCTTGCCCTTATAAAACTTACTTCTGCAGTGGAGAAGCTAAGTCTACCTATAACAAGGCCAAGAGTTACTTCCAGGACCTCTGCTGTTGCTCAGATGTGGCCTCTCTCTCTAAGCCCAACTCTGCAAGTGAAAGCATTGCCCTCCCCCTGTGTGGGACAAGGCTGAACGTCTCCCTGACAATGGGGCCATGACTCCCAGGGATGAGCCCGGCCCTGGCACCATGGGGTCGACAGTGTCTTCTGGACCAAAAGAAGGGTGACGGATCAGGGTGTCAGTGGCTAAGAGGGCTCAAGGAGGGTGGAGAGGCCCTTCTGGAAGCCCCTCTAATGCAAGCTTCGGCTAGGTAGAGCCGACTGCCATGGTTTGCCAAACCCCAACCAACACCACTCCTGTTGGCTCCAACTGAGAGTCTACAAAAGTCTCATGTGCTAAGTTTATTTTCCTGAAACCTATAATCTCTAGAGGGTTCCTGGGCCAGGTAAGTCCTGAAACCCAGGAGGGCCAGTCTTTCCAAGAATATCAACTAATTCCATCCCCCATCCTATATTGTCGACACACTTTTTCAACATGAAAAATTAGAATGGGCATAGCCCAGAGATCCTTAGAGAGTGGCAGACAGATCAAAGGAGAAGGACGAGTTATAACAGAAAAGATAGGATTTAACAAATGTGTATGATTGCTGAATCACTGTATATTTCTGTATATACACTGTAATATTTCACTGTAATAAATAAACATATCACTGTAATATTTCTTTTAGCTTCTAGTGCTTTGGAGCAGCTAGAAGGAAAAACCTGAAAATGTGGAATGGTAGTCTATACCAAACTTTGAATTCTGTTCTATAACTACTTGTTGAAATGTACTTTGAAAATTCTTACCTCTTCTTCTTTCATATATATGTCATATTTCACAATAAAAAAGGTGGGTTTTTTTTTTTCACTTAAAAAAAAGACCCAACTTGCATCTTTGGTCTAATAAGGCACCCATAGTATGAATCACCATTATCGTGAACCATGGCCCGGGCTGGGCATTTTATAGCAAGGTACCTATTTTCTTTTCTAATTGTGTCTTTTCCTGAAGGATTTGGTCAATTTACATTTATTGGATTTAATATATGTGGATTTATTTCTGCTTTTTAATTTTATTTTTATTTTTTGTATGCTGTATGGCAGGGGTCACATTTCATTGTTTTTCCATGTGCATAACCCCTTATTGCAGCACCATTTGCTCAATTTTTGTTTGGTTGGGTTTTTATTTGTTTGGGAAGTGCATGGTCTGGGAATCAAACTGCATAGCAGATGAGAATCCTACCACTGAACTAACTACCTTTGCACCCCTGCCTTTTTATTTTATTCTTTTTATTTGTCTCACTTTGTCTATGTTTCTTTTTCTCTTCTTTCTTGCTTCTTTGAATAGATTATTTTGTTCTCACTCCTCCTTACCTTTAACTTGTTTGGAAGTTATATACAGTTTTCTGGTCTCTTACTGCTACTTAACTTTCAACTTTACTTATCTAAGTCTAAAGTTAGTCTTACCCTGTTTTATGTGCTCTCATTCATTATATTCAGTTCTATCTGGGTGCTTCTAGTCCCATTAGAGAGTATTCAAATGGTCCTATGTAGTCTAGTCTACTTTTTTAGGTTTAATTGTGATATTTGCCATTTTCCCGCTCTTAGCCTGTGCTCTTCACATTTCTGTGTTTTCATTTCTCCAAGCTGTATTAGAGATAATCTCTTCTGATCAATCTTCCATTTCACTAGTTCTATTTTCAGCTCTATCTAACTGTGATTAAATTATTCTCTTGAGCTTTTTCTCATTCATTCTATTTTTCATTTCTAGAAGTTCTATTTGATTCTCTCTCAATTTGGTTTAATCTCTTTTTTTATTGTCAAGTGTTCAATGTGTTTTAAACCTCCTTTTTATTTATTTAAACATATTTAACTTATTTTATATTTTACACTGAAAATTCCAGTGTTGGAGTCTTTTTGAATCATGTTCTGTTGTCTCTTTTAGCTCACTGTGTGTGTCCTGGTATATTTTCTGATGTTTTCACTATGATTTCCTGTGTCTTGGACACAGCTGAGGACAACATTAAACTACATCCTTGGTTTGGGGCTTTTTGGACCCCTCCAGGTAAATGTGGGATGCCAGCCTCAAGAAGGTCAGTTGGTGACTACAAACACCAGGGAGCGTTTTCCTCCTACACTCTGCCACAGTGAGAGATGGCAGCCCCCCAGGAGGCAGGTGTGGGGGGCAGCCCATCCTTACGCAGCAGGTGTAGTTCTGTGGGCTCTCATTTTGGGTGGGGAGTCTCCTCTATCAGGCTCCCCTCCTCCTGGAACTCTAGCTCAGTTTTCAGGTGCCCCCACAGCACCCGCAGGCTTGGTCAGCCTCAGGGTCCCACATGTGAGAGCTGGTTGCCCATCTGCCCGTGGGACCCTGCGTCGGGAGCCCAGAGACCAAGCCCACCTGCTGCATTTAAAACACAGGCGCTCAGAGGCCTGACAGGCAGGTGGGGAGGGCAGGTGCAAGGTTATGCCACATCCCCAAGTAGGAGCAGAGTTTCTCTGTATTGTTGCTGAAAGAAAAGAAAGGTGGCCATCCCTGAGAGCGTGCAGTGTGCACAGGCAGTTTGTTTTAAGAAATGTGCACCGTGAGGCTGTGTCTTTGTGTTTGCTTGGAGGACATTTTCCTCGTTCTGACCTGGGGACATCCTGACGCCTGGTGGGGGACAGACGCTCACCCGGCCTCAGTCCCCTGGCTCCCTGCAGCCCAGGGCTTTCTTTCTCCAGAATGACCAAATGACCTCGTGCAGTCAGCAATGAGAACCAGTCAAGGGGCCAGACAGAAGGCCGGAGAGAAGGTCGGATAGAAGGCAGCTGCGCTGAGCCAGGTGGGTGAGACCCCCATGTGCCTGGCTTGTCCCCCTGCCCCCCACCCCCCACCCCCGCGGTGCCAGGCCCCAGGGACGCTCTGCTTCACCACTGTCCTGGGGAAAGGGCAGTGCAAGTGTGTGGGGGCCTGTGGCCAGCTGACGCCACACCTTGCACAAAGGGTAAAGCCAGGATGACTCCTGCACACTTGGGGCTCACTCTTCCTCAAGCACTTTCACCTACGTTGGTGTCTCCATCCCGCGTCACAGCATGATGGGGGGGGCGTGTTCTGGTCACACCAGGAGGGACCTGAGCCCCAAAGGGGCTGCCTGTGCCTGGGGTCTCGGCCCCAGAGGTGCCTGGCCCCGCAAGCCCAGGGGTGTGTCCAGCTGCATTCTCGCAGGGCCCCGTGTGTCTGGAGGGGTCAGGGCACTGAGTCAGGGGTGTTATAGCCTGCCCAGCTAGGTTCTCGGAGTGCCCGTGTGTTGGGGGGCGGATGGGTTCAGGGCACCGAGTCTCGGCAGGGTCTAGCGGTGGCTTGCTTTCGGCCACCTTCCCGTGTTCCCCTGGAGTGTGGTGTGGCTGAGGGGAGGGTTTGGGGAGTGGAGATTGCTGGGGTGGCAGCTGGGGTGGGGCCAGGGGACTCTCTGGCTCCCACGTCCCCATCCATGCCCCTTTGGCCTGGCCTCTGTCCCTTTTCCAATGTCTGGACACTGGCCAGTCTCCGTGACCCAGGTAGGGGCTGTCCTTGCCCTGTCTCCACAGCCACCCTGACCTTGCCAAGGGCCCTGACCTCTGCCTCCTAGTCCAGCTCCTGCCATGGCCTCAGCTCCTGGGGTGGGCAGGGCAGCTTGACCCTGGTCCCACTGTCCCTCGGGCCATCACCCGAGGACCTGCCACTCGCCGTCCCCCTCTGTGAAATGGGGCAGCAGTGTCACCACTCACAGGGCTGGAGAGGACAGAGGCGTGTCCTCCCGGCATGGGCATCGGCACCTATGGCCTGGCCTGCCCCAGGCCCTGTCCCTGCTCTGGGTTGTAGTCCCCTGCTGCCCCATGGGGACGCCCTCTCCACGCTCACCTTACTCGGCTCCCTTGGGCTGACCCCACCCCGGCCACAGCACCCAGGCCTGGCCAATCAGGGCCTTTCACTCCCAGCCCTACCACCGTGATTGGCTTAGGATGAGCATGTGACACAGTCCCAGCCAATGAGCATCTTCCCTGGGACTTTGGCTGGGACTCGAAGGCTAACGGTGCTGGCTGTCTGGGACTCGGGCCACCAGAGCCCCGAGGGTGGAGCCGGCAGAGGAGGAAGGGCCTGGGCGCATCCTGACCCTGGGTGTGCTGGGCCTGGTGGAGCGGGTCCCTGTGGTGGCCGCTGGATGCTTGTGCCTTGTGGCTCAGACCACGGGTGTGGAAGCCACACCGTGAGTGTGGGAAGCGCCTGGCCCTCGTGGCTGCTGTGGACAGGCAAATCCAGAAGTACTCAGCGGCCGGCAGGCATTCCCCTGCCCACAGGTACGAGGCCAGAGGCCTTGAAAATCCCAAAACTAATCCGTGTTTACCATGAAAAAGGAAACAGATAAGCAGAAAGCGAGTACTACAGAGCCCCCGCCATTCCTCAGTAGCAATAGCTGGAAGTTTGCTGTGTTGTCCTGGGCATTTTCCTATTGAAAAACTACATCTATATGTGAGTATTTACACATTACAGTCACTGCCCAATGTCCTGTTTTGTTGCCCATTTTTTCCACTTATATATTGTGAACATTTTCCTCTGTCGGCAAACATGAACTCGGTCATCATTTGTGATGCCTGCGTGGTATTTCACCGTGGAGACTGCGACTGTTCACACAAACAGTCCGTTGCTGTTGGGCATTTGTCTTGCAGCTGTCCTGGCTTCTGCTTCGAACACGTGCACCCACCGGGACTCTGCATTTATCCGGCTCCCTCCTCGGACGGCCTGGGGTGGCGGAGACATGTATGCCCCTTCCAGCCCCAGCTGCTCGTCCCAGGGGCTTCCTGAGAGGGCGAGGCTGTGCCTTGCTCCCCAAGACCTGGGCTGCCACTGCGCGCCGTGTTTAGTTCACTAAAGCTGCGAGAGCACAACACACCAGATGTGGATCAGCGTTTAATAAGGAACTTGTTAGTTACAAATTTATAGTTCTTTGGACAAAAGGCTTTCCTTCAGCTTTCCCTGTCGCATGGAAGGCACACGGTGGATGCCTGCTGGGCTCCCGGCCCGGTTTCTGGGCTCCAACAGCTTTCCCCAGGGCGATGCCTCTCTGCGTCTCCAGGTGCTGCACTCGGGTGCGCTGGGGTGCACTGGGCTGCAGCGCTCACTACTGACCGCGCTCTTTAAGCCCCCAGCTAATTCAATGAACCCTCACCCATGGCGGAAGGCGCGGCCCTTAGCTGACCGCAGGCCGACCAGCCGCAGAGGAGTCTTACAGGCTGCGACCTCCGTCCACAGCCACAGAACAGTGGGGCCCTCCCCCGGCCAGGTGACGCCTGAGTGTGGTTGTCACGGCCCGGACACGTCCACCTGCCCAGCCTCACCAGCTCCCTGGGAAGCAGGGTCTCTCATCAGAAGGTCCATTTCCTAAACATTTCTGTGTCTCTCTGTGGGTATTTTTCCTACTTTTATTTTGGGGTGCGCCGTAGTTTGCTTCCCCAGAATAAGCCACGAGGTCAAGTGACTTATTTGGGGGCCCCATGACCAGCCCATTGTGTGGGAGACGACAGGTGTGGGGGCTGAGCCAGTGCACCCCTGGGGGGGGGTGGGGGCAGGTGTCGGCACCGACTCCCGCCAGGCGCTGTCGCGGGCTGCAGGGGCAGGGGGGGCTGCGAGGATGGGGTGGGGGGCAGCAAGTGGCACGGGGGGGCTGACCGTGCCCACGCGAGGTATCGAAAGCTCTCTTTATGGTTCAGTGTTCACTCTGTTAACCATAATTTGCCGTAAAGATGAAATGAACCCCCTGCCCTGAAATCATTTGCCTTTTTATTTTGTGCAGGGGATTTTTTTTTTTTTGCCATATGAAAGATTTTACTTCTTAATTCTTGACTTAGGTTCTAAATCCCCACAGTCTTGCCTTTATGACAAGCTGAGGGGCAGACCCGTTGGGCTCAGGAATTCCTTGTGCTTTAATTACAGGGTTGTTAACATAACTCGCATGCCCCAGGGCCCTGGTGTACTGAGTCTTCACTAGTGTTTTGGCGAGAAGCTGGGAGAGGCTGCGTGGGGGCGGGGGCAGGCGGCATTTTGCGCCTCAACCTGCCCAACTGGATCTTGCATCCATATCAGAAAAAGGAAGGAGCAAATCTGGACACAGACCAGCATGCTGGGAAGAGAAGGGTCTCCTGCCCCCGACAGCGGCACCGCCTCACGGACCCGCTCACCACAGGTTCCCCGTGCCCGCTTGTCCGCCCACCCGGTGGCAGCTGCCCTGTGGGCGCAGCTGGCCGCCACACTGGGTCAGCCCTTCCGGAAGGCCAGCTCGGACCTGGCCTGGCACAGGGAGCCCCCGTGGCTGCGGAGACCACGTAACTCAGCATCTGGAAACTTCTAAGAAAGAGATGGTGAGGAAGGCTGCAGGGCCCGTATGGGAGCTGCTCGCCCCGGGCTCAGCGTGGACGCATCTTGGGGCCTGGCCGGTGCCAGTAAAACTCTCGGTGTGGACACTGAGGGTGGAGTGTCCCGCAATGTTCAGGTCACAAGATATCCTTTTCCTTTCGATCTTCTTCAGCCGTTTCTTATGCACGTTGTGCTTGTGAAGGGCTTGGGGAGGGAGGAGGTGGTCGCGTCCTGGCGCCACCACGTTGCCCTGGAAACCTCGGGCCTTTACGTCGCCCGCCCCACCCCCCACCCCGTGCCCTGCACCCGCACCTCTTCATCTCTTCTGTTCCAATGTCGGGATCCTTCTGTGTTCCTAGAGATTATGACGGAAATATCCCTGCGAATCAGGGAATCACAGAGACCATCTCGAAAGGCAGAACAGATGCTGCGGTTGGCTTGTTCCAAGAAGCATGAGCAGTGAGAGAGGAGACGCCACGGGGTCTGTCCCGCGTCTTCCATCGGTCCTTCCTTCTTTCTTCTTCGCCCTCCACGATGACACCAGTAAGAACTGCGGCTATCAGGGCTGGGCGGGCCATGACCCCAGACCACCCACAGGGCCGTGCCAGGCCGCGGGGACCCCTCAGCACCCGGGACTCTATCTCAGGCTGTAGACACCGCAGAAGGCAAGGGGGGAGCTGCAGATTTCCCACCTTCTGCCCCCACATTCAGCTTCCAGAGCACCAGCCGGCACCTCTCAGATCGTCCCGTGCCAACACCAGCCAGCTCTCCTCTGGGACGCGCACACCATGTGTGAGAAACACTGCGCCATGTTTCGGTTGCTGACTTCCAGTCGGCCAGACGGTAGCAGAGACGCTCCAGGAGGCTGTTCCCCACAGAAGAGTTTTGAACAACTAGCAAAAACTGGCAGAGCCGTGCTTGTCGAAACTTTAGAAAACAGTTAATGGATTGTCGTAACTGGATGACCGCCAAATCAAGAAAATGCAGCTGAAAAAAATGGTAGAAGAATGTCAGACATGCCACCCAGGGGGTAAAGTCTCCCTAGTGACGTGGGAGATGACTCCCAGGGATGAGTTCAGCCCTGGCACTGTGGGATCAACAATTCCATCCTGACCAAAATGGGGAAAAGAAGTGAAACAAATAAGGTGTCAGTGGCAGAGAGAGTTCAAATAGAGTCGAGAGGCTACTCTGGAGGTTGCTCTTATGCAAGCTTCAGGTAGACCTTGCTACCTGTCATCACCTGCCAATCCCAACCAGGACCATTCCAGCCAAACCTAAAGAACACCTAGGGCAATATATAAGATTCCACAAGGGTTCCAAGCACTAGGGTAACTTTCCAGAAACCTACAACCTCCAGATGGGTCCCTGGATCAGATAAGTCCGGAAACCTAGCCCAGCCTCTCTAGAACATCAGCTAGTTAGTTCCATCTCCTTGCCCCATATTAGTGACAGCCCCTTCCAACATGAAAAAGTTAGAACAGCCATAGTGCAAACACCCTAAAGAGAGGGATAAAAGATCAAAGATGATGGTGGAGTGTTCTAGTTTGCTAGCTGCCGGAATGCAACACACCAGAGATGGATTGGCTTTTAATAAAAGGGGATTTATTGTTGGTTCTTCAGAGGAAAGGCAGCTAACTTTCCACTGAGGTTCTTTCTTACATGGAAGGCACAGGATGGTCTCTGCTGGTCTTCTCTCCAGGCCCCTGGGTTCCAACAACTTTCCCCGGGGTGATTTCTTTCTCCATCTCCAAAGGCCTGGGCTGAGCTGCGAGTGCTGAGATGAGGAATGCCGAGCTGCTTAGCAGTGCTACCTTGCAGTCTCTCATTTAAGCACCAGTCAATTAAGTCAAACGTCACTCATTGCAGCAGACACGCCTCCTAGCCGACTGCAGATGTAATTAGCAACAGATGAGGGTCACGTACCATTGGTTTATGTCCGCAGCAACAAGACTAGGTATGCTCACCTGGCCAAGTTGACAACTGAATCTAACTAACACATGGAGTTATACAGAGAAGATAGGATTTAACACATGAGTATGATTGCTGAATCATTAAATTGATATTTCCTTTAGTCTCCAGTACCTTAGAGCAGCTAGAGGTAAAAATTGTGGAATTTTAACCTATACCAAACTCTGAAATCTGTTCTACGATAATTGTTGTGCTGTGCTTTGAAATTTATTGCTTTTTTGTATATATGTTATTTTTACCAAAAAAAGAGGAAAAAAATCAATTTTGTTTATTAAAAAAATACATTCCTTCTAGCCTCCAGTGTTTAAAGCACCTAGAAGAGAAAATCTGAAGATCATATGGTAAACATGACAAACTCTGGGATCTGTGCTGTAATGACTTGTTGAAGAGGCTTTGAAAACTATCACTTTTTTCTTTCTTTGCTTTGTATATATGTTATATTATACAATAAAAATGTTTTAAAAAAATAATAGCCGAAGATGGCGGCTTAGTAAGACGCGCGGGTCTTAGTTCCTCCTCCAGAAAAGCAACTAAAGAAACAGAAACAATACGAAACAGCTCCCGGAGCCACAACAGAGACCAAAAAGACAGCATACCCCATTCTGGAACGGCTGAACGGGCAGGGAGAATCCACTGCGGTGAGATACCCAAGGGGCGCGCGTTTTCCCGGCCGGGGCGGCTGGTGACTGGGGTCCCCTCCACGCACGTGGCTCCCCGGTCTGACTGGGAACGTTGGATAGTGGGGCCCTCCCGCCATGCTTGGCGTCTCGGGCCAGCTGGGCAATTTGGACCGGCACTCTCCCAAGCCGTGGCGGCCGGCGACCCCCCCTCCACGCGCGGTTTCCCGGGCCGACTGCGAGATTCGGATTGGCAAGTGAAAGGAGCCACAGCATCTTTTACTGGTGGGACCCGCAGACAGACAGCACCACGAGCGCCACCTACTGGGCAGGAAAAGAAGAACAGAGCCCAGAGATTTCACAGAAAAACCTTTCAACCAGCCGGGTCCCACACCCAGGGAAATCTGATCAAATGCCCAGACACCAGCAGAAAATAATGGATGACGCTCGGAAAATTGAAGATATGGCCCAGTCAAAGGAACAAACCAATAGTTCAAATGACATACAGGAGCTGAGACAACTAATGCTGAATATACGAACAGAAATGGAAAACCTCTTCAAAAACAAAATCAATAAATTGAGGAAGGACATGAAGAAGACATGGGCTGAACAAAAAGAAGAAATATAAAATCTGAAAAAACAAATCACAGAACTTATGGGAGTGAAGGACAAAGAAGAAAAAATGGAAAAAACAATGGATACCTACAATGGTAGATCTAAAGAGACAGAAGCTACAATTAGTGAACTGGAGGATGGAACATCTGAATTCCAAAAAGAAACAGAAACTATAGGGAAAAGAATGGAAAAACTTGAGCAGGGGATCAGGGAACTGAATGACAATATGAAGCGCACAAATATACGTGTTGTGGGTGTCCCAGAAGGAGAAGAGAAGGGAAAAGGAGGAGAAAAACTAATGGAGAAATTATCACTGAAAATTTCCCAACTCTTATGAAAGACCTAAAATTACAGATCCAAGAAGTGCAGCGCACCCCAAAGAGAATAGACCCAAATAGAGGTTCTCCAAGACATTTACTAGTTAGAATGTCAGAGGTCAAAGAGAAAGAGAGGATCTTGAAAGCAGCAAGAGAAAAACAATCTGTCACATACAAGGGAAACCCAATAAGACTATGTGTAGATTTCTCAGCAGAAACCATGGAAGCTAGAAGACAGTGGGATGATATATTTAAATTACTAAAAGAGAAAAACTGCCAACCAAGACTTCTATATCCAGCAAAATTGTCCTTCAAAAATGAAGGAGAAATTAAAACATTTATAGACAAAAAGTCACTGAGAGAATTTGTGACCAAGAGACCAGTTCTGCAAGAAATACTAAAGGGAGCACTAGAGTCAGATACAAAAAGACAGAAGAGAGAGGTATGGAGTAAAGTGTAGAAATAAGGAAAATCAGATATGATATATATAATACAAAGCCAAAAAGGTAGAGGAAGATATTATCCAAACAGTAATAACACTAAAAGTTAATGGACTGAATTCCCCAATCAAAAGACATAGAATGGCAGAATGGATTACGACCCAGCAATACCACTGCTAGGTATCTACTCAAAGGACTTAAGGGCAAAGACACAGACGGACATTTGCACACCAGTGTTTATAGCAGCATTATCTACAATTGCAAAGAGATGGAAATAGCCAAAATGTTCATCAACAGACGAGTGGCTAAACAAACTGTGGCATATACCTACATGAATATTATGCAGCTTTAAGACAGACTAAACTTAAGCATGTAATAACATGGATGGACCTGGAGAACATTATGCTGAGTGAGTCTAGCCCAAAACTAAAGGACAAATACTGTAAGGTCCCACTGATGTGAACCGACATTTGAGAATCAGCTTGGAATATATCATTGGTAACAGAGACCAGCAGGAGTTAGAAACAGGGTAAGATAATGGGTAATTGGAGCTGAAGGGATACAGACTGTGCAACAGGACTAGATACAAAAACTCAAAAATGGACAGCACAATAATACCTAAGTGTAATGTAACTATTGGAACACTGAATGAAGCTGCACCTGAAATATGGTTTTTTGTCTGTTTGTTTGTTTGTTTGTATCTTTTGTTTTTGTTTTTTTTCTTTTTCCTTTTTTTATATATATTTTTATTAGTATTATTATTTTAATTCTCTTCTCTATATTAACATTCTATATCTTTTTCTGCTGTTTTGCTAGTTCTTTTCCTAAATCGATGCAAATGTACTAAGAAATGATGATCATACATCTATGTGATGATACTAAGAATTACTGAGTGCATGTGTAGAATGGAATGATTTCTAAATGTTGTGTTAATTTCTTTTCTTTTTTTGATTAATAAAAAAAATTAAGAAAATGCTCTGAAAAAAAAATTTAAAAAAAATAATAAAATGGTAGGAGAAGTTTGTGTGTTCTTGCAGCCCCTCCTCCGTGCAGGGTGGAGCTGGCCTGCGTCCCTCTGTGGGTCCCTGGCCCTGTCCCGGAGGGAGCAGAGTGGCCCCTGTGTGGACACAGAGGTGCCTCTACGTCGGTCCATTTATCGGTGGCAGCCTAAAAGATGAAACCAGGAAGTACGTCTGAGGTTTGCGCCCCGAAACCTGGCCCTCAGGCAGAGCAGCTTGCAGACAGCTGCAGCAGTGTAAGAAACAGGAAGTGAAGGCAGCCTGGGGCAAAGGGTCGCTGCTTTACATCACACAGTAAAGCCCCCAGAGGGGAGAAGGTCATTCGGAGAGGAGGGGGCATTCGAATCCCTGCAAATAGGGAAACACAAGCACAGCACAGAATAAGACTCAGAAAAGGAAAAGAGACTCCGCCCCTTACATTCAGCTCAGGCTAATCTTCTTGACCTTCTTAAACTCCGAAGGACACCACTAACAACAGAGACATTCTTCCAAGTCTGTGAGAGATGCTTTGTTTTTTCATTGGCTTTGATTTCTTTGTTGGTCTTTTTTTCCTTGCTTCTGGAACCCAAGGAAATCTCTATCATATCACTAGCTGGACAGACACTTAAGAAACAGACAGCTCAGGGACCAAGTCCCAGAGTTAACATTTAAAGATATTCAGACGTCCACTCTGCAAAAGATTATAACACGAAGAGAACCAGAAATCATGCCCATCCAAAGAAACAAGGTAAAAGTCCAGAAACCATTGAAGAGGAAGACCAGAGTTTAGACATACAAGGAACAATTAAAAAAAACAAACTTCAACTCCTAATCCCACGTTTGAAACACCAGGAATCTCTTTCGTCATGGCCCAAAAACCTCACAGAGAAGCTCATCGCTGCACGTGAGAGGAGTAGTCGCTCCAAATCCACAGCGGATCAGCTGAAAATCCTCATTCGTACTTTCAACCAAAAACCTTATACCCAGGTTATGCCAGCAAACAAAAACAGGCTTTAGAAATTAACACCGAAGAGCCTAGAATCCAGATTTGGTTTTAGAATCAAAGAGCTACACACTCATTCCAGAGGATAGACCCAGGGCAGGCCTTGGGTCAAGCCAAGCCCACAGGCCAGATGCCCCTGCAGAGACACTAGTTAGAGAAGCCAGACGGTGTTTGTCACCTGTACCTCTCCCCAGTTACGTGCGCTCATCAAGGCACTCAAGAAAAACCCTGACCCTGGGATGGATTCCAGAGAATGACTTGCTAAACAAATTGGGATTTCAGAGTCAAGGGTCCAAATTTGGTTTCAAAACTGAAGATCTAGATTCCATGTCCAGAGAAAAAGAGAACCTGGTGAGAGCCGGGAAAAAATACAAGACAAGGCACAAGAGCTCTGAGAAGAGAGAGTTCAAGGCACAGAAGCTGCACAAAATATCACCAACCTGACTAGCAACTATTTCCCTGAGGCCAGGAGCAGGCACAGCAAAGTTCAGGGTATCAGATGTCATCATCTGGAGACCCAACTCTTTCCCACTCTGCCTGGGAATGCACTCTTCCTCTGAGCATTTTGGAAATGGTAAGCAAGACTTCAGCAGGCAGAGACAGGCCCAAGAGGCACGTCACAGCTCTCCTCACCCAGCCTGGATCTAGAGTTCAGCAGAGTTTGAGTACCGTGACAATAAAATGAATACACATCATTTTCAATCATCACAGTGATAACTGATTCAGGCAAAAATCATCAGTGGATGTAACACTCTCAAAATGAACGTTCTATGAAGAACAAGGTATGTATTGTTTCAAAGAATGTACCCATGGATTACTTATTTATTACAAAAGGAAAATCGGTAAATTTGTATTGGAGAAATCTGACAGACTCCACCTTAACCAAGTGTTTGAAATTTGCTTTATCGACACTAACAGGGACTCTGGTGAGGTGCCTCCCTCCTGATACGAAGCATCTAAGAAAGACAGGACATCCTTCCTGTGGTATTACTGCCAAAAGGACGCATAATTTAATCATAAGGAAACACCAGACACGTAAAATCGAGTGACATTCTGCAAAATAACAGACCTGTACCGTTCCACAATGGAATGTATAATCACAATAAAGGTGGAGAGATAGTATGCCAACTCAGGAAGTCTCCTGAAGACTTTTCTTCTACAGTAGGATGTGCCCCCGTTTATGTGAAGAATGGACACACATTCAGACACCTGTTTAGGCCTACAATTTGTCTCCAAAGATACTCAAGAAACTGGTAACACAGGTCATCTCGTTTTTTATAAATGTAATTTTATTGAGATCTGATCACACACCATAAACTCCATCCAAGGCGTGGAGTTGGATGGAATGGTCACACAGCTGTGCTCATCACCTGATCATTTATAGAACATGAGCATGACTCCAGAAAAAGAAATAAAAGGAAAACCCCAAACACCCCACGCCCCCCCCCCCTTACTGACCACTGGCGTTGCTCGGGGCCCGACTTGAAGACTCAACAACAGGGTTGACGAAGGCGGTGCCGGCGAACAGAACAACGTGGGCCACTGACTGTTTTCTCAGTGTAGTCACACAAGCACCATCAGAGATCAGGGCTCCTGGGTTACAGCCCAACAACTTCCTTCTGGTTATTCTAAGACACTAGACACTAAAAAGAAATAGTGATACAGTGAGGCAGGGGTTACAATCGTGTTAAATCCTATTTCCTCAGTTACACCTCCTCCATCTCACACTACGTACCTCTCGGGAAGAAAGGTGGAAAACTGAAGACAGAGCTATTTTTTTCACTTTAATCTTCTTATGTACTGTTTGTTGTAGTACCAAATGTACAACTCAAATTTCTCATTTTAACCACTTTCAGTGGCACAGTATTGTGCTACCATCACTAGCATCCATACCTCAACTATTTCATCATCTCAAACAGAAACCCTGTGTCCATTAAGCAATAACTTCCCCTCTGACACACCCACTGCCCCTCCCCACCACCATGGCCCCTGGTAACCTGTGACCTGTCTCATGAAGCTTGCTTATTATATGTATTCATGCAAATGAGATCATACAGTCATACTAAAAAAAATGAACTTCAATATGCTCAAGGAGACAAAAGAAAATATGGAGGAAGTACTAACGGGTATCATGAAAAAAAAATGACAGTCTAAATAAAGAGGTAGAAACCTTTAAAAGGAACCAAGCAGAAATGCTTGAGTTGAAGACCACAATGAATGAAATTAAATCCCACTACAGAGTCTCAATGGCAGATTGGAGGTGACAGGAGAAAGAAGCAGTGAGCGTGAAGACAACACAACTAAAATGATTCAGGGCTAAGAGCAGAAAGGAAAAAGAAGGAAACAGTAAACAAAGCCTAAGAAACTTGTGGGACAGGATCAAGGGTACCAACACGGGAATCCCTGAAGGAGGAGTGAGAAAGGGGCAGAAGGAGTATTCAAATAGATACAGGCAGAAAACTTCCCAAATTTAACAAATCACATGAATATGCACATTCAAGGACCCCAGCAAACCCCAGAGGATAAACTCAAAGAGAGCCATGCCTAGACACACAGTAGTCAAACTGTCAAAAGTCAAAGACAAGGAGAGAGTTCTGAAAGATGCAGGAGAAAAGCAACACGTTGTGTGTAAGGGACCCCAAGAAGATTAAGTGTGGTGGCTGGTGGGAGCTTAAGGGGTGTCACTGATAGTGGAAGGTTCTTCAATCACTATGTCAACGGCCGCAGATGTTTCTCTGTCTTCATAGGATGAAGTCGGGATCTAAACTTAGACAAAAAGCTCGAAAGGCACCATTCTCCCCTTGGGGATGGCAGATTTCGCAGCAATTGTTGCATGTGGATTATACAAACTGAAGAGCAGGGGAGATCCTAAAATGCACATTCACCTGAGTCACGTGTGTTGCAACCCAGGAATGCAAGGGCAGTTCAACACATGAGGCTCAACCAATGTCACATAGTCCAGTAACAACAAAGGGGAGCGAGCACGTGGTCAACTCAAACGAGCATAAAAGGAATCTGAAAATCCAGCACCCCTTCTTGAGTAAAGCACTCAGAAAACTAAGAAAAGCAGGGAACTTCTTCAATGATAAAGAGCATTATGAAAAACTCACAGCTCATATTGTACACAGAGGTGAAAGGCTGAGAGTTTCCCCTCTAAGATCAGGAAAAAGATAGGATGCCCACTGTCACCACAGTCAGTCAACATTGTACTGGGAGCTCTAACCAGGGAATCTAGGCAAGAGAAAGAAAAGGCATCCAAAATGGAAAGGAAGAAGTAAAATTTCCCTACTTGCAGATGACATGATTCTATATATAGAAAATCTTAAAAATCCACAACAAAACGGCATACTAAGTGAATTCAGCAGTGTGGCAGGGCACACAGTCAATGCAAAAATCATTGTTTCTAGACACTATTAATGAACAATTTGAAGAGAATATCAAGGAAATAATTCCATTTACAGAAGCAACTAAAAGAATCAGATATCTAGGAATAAATTAACCAAGAATGTAAAGGGCTTGTACACAGAAAACTACAAAACATTGCTAAATGAAGACCTGAATAAATGGAAGGACATTCTATTTTCAAAGATTGGGAGACTAAACATTAAGATTTCAATCCCTCCCAAAGTGATGTATTATCAGGGTTCTCCTGATAGATAGGATATATGCATACACATATAAATATATACTTGTGCATGTATGTGTGTGTAATATTATATTTCACTATAGAAATTGACTCACAGGACTACGGTGATTGGCGAGTCTGCATTCTGTAGGACAGCCACAAGTTGAGAATTCCAAAGAGCACTTGGATGGGTTTTTCCGGAGACGCTGGTTGAAAGGAGATGGAAATTCTCTTTCTGACCGCAGAAATCATCAGCCCTGCCTTAAGACCTTCAACTACAGGATGAGACTTCTCTCACTGCTGAAGTCATTCTCCTTCGTTGACAGTAGATACAATCAGCCACAGATGTAATCAACTTGTGACTATTTAAATTCACAACATATCCTCACAGGAAGGATCTGGCCAGTGCTTGCCTCACCAAACAATGGCCGCAGATGTTTCTCTGTCGTCATATGATGAAGTCAGGATCTAAACTTAGCCAAAAATAGGGCCAAGATGACACGTGAACTTAACTATCACATACCGTGTACAAAAATGAAGTCTGAATGGAGTGGATCAAAAACCTAAACATAAGAACAAAAACTATAAAACTCCTAGAAGAAAACACAGGGAAGCCTCCTCAGGGCCTTGTGACAGGTAATGGGTTCTGACACCTCACACCAAACGCCGAGCAACAAAAGACAAAATAGTTAAATGATAGATGGTATTCATCAAAATTAAAAACTTCTGTGCATCAAAGGGCTTTATTATGAAAGTAGAAAGACAGGGCGGGCCACGGTGGCTCAGCAGGCAAGAATGCTTGCTTGCCATGCCAGAGGACCCGGGTTCGATTCCCGGTGCCTGCCCATGTTAAAAAAAGAAAAGAAAGTAGAAAGACAGCCTAAAGAATAGGAGAAAGGATTTTGAAACAACATATCTGAAAAGGGTTTAGTATTCAGAATATATAAAGAAAATCTAGAACTCAACAACAAAAAGACAGTCCAATTTAAAAATGGGCAAAAGTCTTGAATAGATATTTCTCCAAAGAAGATATACAAATGGCCGAACAGCACATGACAAGATGCTCAACATCATTAGGCATTAGGGAAACGCAATCAAAACCACAACGAGACACCATTTCACAGGCGTCTGTGCTGTGAATGGCGGCTGCTACCATTACAGAAAATCACAAGTGCTGGAGAAATAGGGACACTCACTCACTGCTGGTGGGAAAGTAAAATGGGGCAGCTGCTGTGAAGGACAGTCTGGCGTTTCCTCGGGAAGCTGTGAAGACTTTCCATAATGACCTGGCAGTCTCCTTTTAGGTATACGACTAAAAGAATGAAAAACAGGAGCTCAACCGGATATTTGTATATGAGGTTCACAGAAGCATTATTCACAAGTGCCAACAGATGGAAGCAACTCAAGTGTCCATCAACGATGAACAAATAAACAAAATGTGGTCTGGACATTCGATGGATATTATTTGGCCATAAGAATGAAGTCCTGAGAACGTGGATGAGCCCCGAAGACATGATGCTGAGTGAACGAAGCCAGATGCTGAAGGACAAATCACGTACGACCGCACTGATGAGAAATGATTCGAGTGAGCAAGTTCAGGGTCAGAACCTAGAGGACAGGCTATCAATCTGGGGGGTGTGGGCAGTGGGAGTTAATGCTAATTTGTGGTTTCACTTAGGGGTGATGGGAAGGTCTGGCCATGGAGGTGGCTTTGGTGACACCAGGATGCGAGCGTAACTGTCAGCGCCGGTTCTCTATTTGAATGTAGCTCAGAGGGGACACTTCAAGTATATATGTCACTGGAATAAAAAATGTTAAAAACCAACCATACAACACAAATAGTGAACCCACATTTAAGCTACAGACTGTAGTTCACACTGTGATTACAATATCATTTCCTCAATTGTAAAAGTCCAACACTAACACAAAGTGTTAACAGGGAAAACTGCGTGTGCCAGGGGTTTACATGGAAACGCTGTGCTTCTGGCATGATTTCTGTAAACCTAAAACTTCCCTACTTGAAAAGAAATTAAAAAAGCACTTGGGGTGCTTATCATGCAGAAGGCCCAGGGACTTCTGATTTTGTACTGGAGATGAAGTGCAGAGAGCTGCCACCCAGGTCAGCCCGGGTCTCACTCGGCTGCTGGGGCTCGGCAGGTGGGCGGGCGGGGGGCGTGAGGGGTCGGGGGAGGCGTGAGGGTGGGCAGCCTGCCTGGGCAGAGCCGCGGGCCTGTGTGCAGATGGCCCAGACACCACGAGCCTGTACAGGTGGGTGGGCTGCAGGGGTGGGCCGCAGAGCAGGGACGCGCGGGGTTAGCTGGGGCCCTGCCCTGTCACCTTTACAGAGTCATGGGGCTGTGACTCCAGCCGTATTGCTGCATTAGGGACATGCAGCCCCCGCCTCCACCCCAGTCCTGGGTGTCTCCTGGGGGCAGGGGGCAGGAGGTGATGGGCTGGCCCTGCAAGGGGCAGGAGTGGGGCAAGGTCTGGGGAGGGTCCTGGGGGGGGGGAGGGGCTCGGTCTCCAAGTCCTCCCAGTGACAAGGGGTCCCCATTTCAGTGACTGACCATGGGGACCCAACTGACCAGGGGCAGGTTTTAATCCTGCACCTCGGCCTCCGTCCCCACCCCGTGCAGGGCAGCCACTGACCCGTCCACGGGCGGGGCTGTCCCACTGTGGCTCCCCCCACAGCTTCCCACGCACACCTCGCAGGCATCGTGGCCTCAGTTTAGGGGCCCCACCCCCACTGCGCCCTTCTGACCCCCAGGTACAGGTTCCCAGCTGCTGGGGGCTCTGCCGGAGGGGACCTGGCGCCCCAACTCTGGGGACCCCTCAGCCATCAGGGGTGTCCTGGGCCTGCTTTGCGGGGCCGAAGTGGCGGGGAAGGGCCTCGAGGAAGACGCGTGCCCAGTCCTAACCCAGGTGCAGCGGCTACTGGCACCCACTGACCCTGCGCAGCCCCGGGGTGCAGGCCAGGGCTGGGGGTGGGGGCCGGCCATTCCCCTCCCAGCTGGCAGGCAGGGACATGCAGTGGGGAGGGGCAGCCCAGCCCCACCGTGACAAGCGCGGCCGCGCGAAGCCGAGGACACTCCAGGCCAGTCCGCGGGGCGGCTGCTCGGCCTGGCCCTCCCACTGACGTCCCCCACCTGACTGCTCCTGCGCCTGCTGTGGGGGAACTGCAGGGCCCACCCCTACCCCCTCACCCCGCACGGAGCGCCCCCTTGCCTCCACCCTGCACTGAGCTCCCCCCCACCTTCCCCGCATGGAGCGCCGCGCCCCGCATCCTGCTCGCTCTTCTGCGCTGGGCTCTAAACCCTCTCAGTCCACCCCCAGGACCTGCACCCCCTGAGGCCCCCTGAGCCCAGGGCGGCCTCCATTCCCCACCCCACCCCACCCCGCCCCGGCCGCCTGCTGAGCTGCCAAAAGGCCACCAGCACCCGGACATGCCCTGACCTGACAAGCGCACAGGGGTGGGTGCTCAGAGAGGGGCGGGGGGTGGGTCCCTGCCCTGGGGGTCCTCGCGGCCTGCAAGCCTTTCATGGGACTCCCGGCCGCCCCTCTCGGCGCGGAGTGCCCACCCCAGCCCTGGCCTGGAAGCTGCGGCCCCGGGTTGCCCGCCCCCAGCTCCTGGGCGCTTGGCCAGGCCAGTGAGCATTCTGCGATCTTTCCAGAAAGTGGAAGAGTGAGCCGCTGGCCAGCTCCTCGGAGGTCTGCAGATTTCCTAAGACATTCGGCAAGTGGATCAGGTGCTGTGCTTGCTGGAAACCACATGCCGCCTGTGTTAGTTGGATTCAGTTGCCAACTTGGCCAGGTGAGCATACGTAGTCTTGTTGCTGCGGACATAAGCCAATGGTACATGAACCTCATCTGTTGCTAATTACATCTGCAGTCAGCTAGGAGGCGTGTCTGCTGCAATGAGTGACGTTTGACTTAATTGGCTGGTGCTTAAATGAGAGACCGCAATGTAGCACAGCCTAAGCAGCTCAGCATTCCTCATCTCAGCACTCGCAGCTCAGCCCAGGCCTTTGGAGATGCAGAAAGGAATCACCCCGGGGAAAGTTGTTGGAACCCAGGGGCCTGGAGAGAAGACCAGCAGAGACCATCCTGTGCCTTCCATGTAAGAAACAACCTCAGTGGAAAGTTAGCTGCCTTTCCTCTGAAGAACCAACAATAAATCCCCTTTTATTAAAAGCCAATCCATCTCTGGTGTGTTGCATTCCGGCAGCTAGCAAACTAGAACACCGCCCTCGGCAGCCCTCTCTGCGGCCACTGCACTTTTCCCCACAAGACAGGTTCCCAGAACTGACCCTCGAGGGGGCTACCGCCGTCCATAGCAGGAACACGACTTCACAGCTTCAACCAGGCGGGGCCCCCACTACCAGCCTCCCCGGACCCACCGCCCCCTGGTCTGAATGTGGTAGAAATGGGTGGAAAGAGGACCCCGTGCCGGCCTCCTCCCCTCCCCCTCCCCCCCAACCCCACCCTCTAAGCCTGCTCTGGGGATCGCTGGGTTCCCGCTGCCCAGCACCCGGGCTCCACGGAGCTTCCCTGCTGGGGCATCTCCCCACCAGCCTCCCCCTCAACCCGCCCCCTTCCTTCTTCCCCTAGGCGCCCCCCCCCCGCGCCCCCCCAGCGCCTCCTCCCTTCGCCCCTCCCTGCGCCCCCTCCGTGCCGCTGCTCTTTGGGCCCGCCCCGCCTGGGCAGCGTGTGGCCAGTCGCCAAGTGGATAAGAAAAGTAACACTGTGATGGTGTAACTGGGAAAGAAATTAACTGAGCCGCTGCTTAATCACAACGCAGGTGGAACGCAGCCCCGTGGGGCCCGCAGCACCCCCGCCCCCTTCACCGCCCAGGGCACCCTCGGCCGGCCCTGCCGCTGCACGGGACACCTGTCCGGGCACCCGGCACTGGGGGCGCGGGCCAGGGATGTCCTGGGTGCGGCCACCCCGCTGCTGCCCTCGGCCGTCCTTTCACATCTCGCCGCCCGGCTTCCAGGCCAGAAGGGAACACACACGTCCCCAGGGTCGCGGGGCAGTTTCTCACCTGGGGGGCCCAGGTTCCCATCAGCTCCCTGAGGCCAGCCTCTCCCTCCCTGCGCTCCCGCCTTCCTCCCCTCCCCTCCCGCCATCCTCCCCTCCCCCTCCCCTCTCTCTCTGCCCTTGGCCCTCTACTGGTGGCGGCATACCCCTAGGCATGAGGATGGGGTTCTAGGTCCGGGCACGGTGGTCAGCAGGAAGGCGTCCCTCTTGGCAGTGTCAGCCTGAAAGGGGCAGGGCCCATGCCGGAGTGGACGCGATGACCACTGCGGCTTCTGGGGCAGCAGGAGGCGGTCCCACACCCTCTGGCCACGGCGGCCTCCTGGCAAGTGATGGAGCTGCCTAACACCTGACATTCGTGTGTCGTAGCTTTTTAAACATTTATTTCTCTTTAATCATGGGCACAACACCTGTAGCCTAAGGTCATTTTAGCCACTTTCGGTAACAATTCTTTGACATGAAGGTGACAATACCACACAAGGTTCACCGCTCTGTCTCCAGATGATCTCATCACCCCAAACCCAAACTCATCTCGTTCAGCAACAGCCCCCCACCCCGGGGAGCCCCGGCGGTCACTTGTCGGTGACCTTGTAAAAGAGGGAATCACTGGGTTTCTTAAAGTCGCCGGAGCGGCAGACGGCATCCTTGGCTGCGTGCTGACCTCAATGAAGCCCAATGAGAGCCGCCCACATGTGGGGCCGCGAGGGGCCGAGGACCCCAGGACACCTGCAAGTCTGGGGGGGGGAAAGGCTTGGCCTCATGGGACTCGAGAAAGGAGGCCCTTGTCAGACTCAGGTGAAAACAACGTCTGCCCATCGCGCCCACCCCCAGCTGCTGGCTCTCAGGCAGCTGTCCCCAGGGTGTCCGCTAAGCCGCGGGCCCGTGAGGCGTGGCATGAGCGGAGCTCTAGGGTCACACGGGCACCCCGCCCTCGCCTCTGCTGGCCACGTGCACTGCGGTGTCCGGGGCACCGAGCCCGCCTTGCAGCGACCCCACTTCCACCGCGGGAGACCCGCCTGGGAGCCGAGCTCCTTCCTGTGCTCAGAGGTCCTGGAACTCCTGTCCTCACGGCGCCTCAGTGGTGGCCCTGGCTGGACGCTGGACTGCCCCCTTCCTGCCACCCAGGAGGCCGCGCCCCGCGGGCAGCCAGGCGGGCATGGGGAAACAGAGGCACAGGCTCGCGGCTCACAGCCTGAGCGCAGGGCAGGCACTCTGGGGGTGCTGGGGGCACAGGGGTGGGCGCTGTGGCCCGGCCAGCGGCGGGGCCGGGTGCTGGGCTCGTGTCCGCCTCGCTGCCCCCACCCTAGCCTTCCCAGGCGCACAGCAGGGGATGGGCAGCCCTGCCCACCCCCTGCCAGGACCCCCTGCCACAGCAGCACGGCATACATGGGGAACCCAGGCTCGCGAAGCGCCCAAATTGTGTCTGGCTTGGCACCCCCAGGCAAGGGTTTTAGAGGAAAAAAGGGGTGCATGAGCCCCTGGGTGTGGCGGGTGGGCAGCACCATGTGTCCTTCAGGTCACACGTTCCCGGGCTCTGTCCTGGGCTGAGAACGCGCTGCTCAGGGCAGCCGCCTGTGACCTCTGCCGAGCCCTGCCCAGGGCCACCTCGCAGTGACCTTTGCCCCCGGTCAGTCGCTTTCTGTTTTGTTTTGTTTCTTTTAAAAACCTGAGGAGATGCAGTGCCCACTTGGCCTCGTCAGGTCGGCCTCTGCTCTGCGCCGTGACAGCCGGCGAGGCCTGGGCCACAGCGACGCCCCGTCCTGCGCAGGGCACGCGGCCCCTCAGCAGCGTCCCACTCCCTCTCGAGGAGGTGGCCCGGGGTGACAAAGGCCGGAGCTGGCGGCAGCAGCGTTGGAGGCTCCCCAGTCCGCACGCCGAGGCCCCATCCGTCCGCGGGGCGACCCATGGCCCCCAGCACGTCTGGGAAGGGGGGACATGTGTTGGCTGCAAGCCCCCCACCATGGGCCCTGTTAGCACCGTGGGACCCACAGGCCTGGGAGAGGCCGAGGGGACACGTGGTCCTGCCTCTGCAGTTAGGGAAACTGAGGCCCGGGGGTGGGGGGCTGGAATTGGGCAGCGGGTCACAGGACAGGCCCCTCCGTTCCCAGGTACAGAGGGTGAGCGGAGGTTCCAGAACCTTCTTCTGAGGCTCAGCACCACGGTCTCCATTTCCAGGGGGCTGGCCGTGCCAGGGGGCCGGCCTCAGCCCTCCAAGCCTGGTGGGTACCAGGACACAGTGGGGAGACCCCATTGTGACCCTCGAACCCGGGAACCCAGGGGGCTCCCTTGGCCCAAATGCCTTCTGACAGATCTCGGCATCTTCAACTGCAGCTAGACAGACAGACACCCCACAGCACCCGTCCTCCCGGGCACGCGCTGCCCTCCCCTTCTACGGAGATCCAGGGCCCCCAGGTCACCTGGGGATTGGGAGGGGCCACGCAGGACCCGGGCCTGAGGCCTCTGCTCCGCCCCAACCTTCCTTTACAGAGGAAGCTGGAGAGGGGCCGGCTTGGGGCCTGGCACCCACTTTCTGGCTGCCCAAGGCCTTCTCCCCATCTTCCTCCCTGGAGAGTGAGGGTCTGACCAAGCAGCATTTTGGGGGCAGCACCTCAGGCCCTGCCTGGGCCTCCTGTGGGTGGAGCCAGCTGTGGCCTGGGGGGACCTGGAGGCAAAGCTCTCAGCCTGGGGCCCTTGTGCTGGGGCTGCCGCCCGGCTGCTCTCCCCAGGGGCCGCTCCGCCACCCGCTGTCCCAGGCGCCCCCTCTCCTCCCTCCTGGCAGAGGCACCGCAGGGAAGCTGGGGCCAGAGCCAGAGGCCAATGTACCCCAGCCTGGTGAGTCCTGGCCCAGGGATCTGTGATGCTGCCAGCCATCTGTCTGTCTGGACACTGAGGATAACTGGGGCCATGTCTGGAGGGGACGGACACCCAGCAATGTCTGGGAAGAGCCACCGCCGCCCTCTGAGCCTCCTCCCCAAGGGGTTAAACATGAACCCCTGGGCACCGCGTCCTGGGCTTGCTAGCAGGGCCGAGGCAGCCTAGAAATAAAACCCGATTCTCCCGGTTGCTGCCCCACAGCCGCCTCGGGGACTGCAGGATGAGGGCTCAGGGCCCTCGTGGAGCGGCAGGGGGTGCTGAGGCCTGGCCCGACACGTGGAGCCCACGTCCTGCCCCCAGGAACCCGCCACAGCCCCCAGGCCTTTGCCCGGCGCCCTAGCTCAGGGGCCTCAAACCCACCCCAGACCCAGAGCACCAGGTGTCAGGACTGGGGCACCCAGGCCGAGCTCCTAGGGGCACAGGGAGGGCCTCGTGCTCCCTCCCACCCCAACAGGCCCCCTGCCTCCCACCCCACCCCCCCGGCTCGGCCCTTGGCACCCAGGCTCATATCGGGCGGGGCCTGCCGGCGCTGGGCGCAGGGCCTTTGCATGCTCTGGGGCCCCCAGTGCGCTCTGGCCGGCGAGGGGCGCAGCCGCCGACAGCTTCTCATTTCCTCCCCGTCCCAGAGACACGCTCCTCCTCACTGCCGCTTCTGGAACGTTTGCTACTCGGCTCCTGCAAACACCTGATTCAACCCCTGATTAAACAGGCTGCACCCGTCAGGGGCTGCCGGAGCTCCGGGCCCAGGCTGGGGCCTAAACGAGGACACGGAGAAGCTGGAAAAGTCTCAGTGTGAAGAAGCGTGGGGCCTGCACAGGAACTGACTTGCACAATCACATGCACAGTTGTTTCACACAAGCACCCTCTGTTTCACACACACTAGAGCACACACATTGTATGTGCGCACATACAATATACACATGTGCACACTGGTGCAAGGCAATACACAGATGCACACACGTGCACATGCACTGTGTGCATTCTTGCACACGCAAGTTAACATGTACACACACGTACACACACGTGCACATGCAGGCCCTCCACTCAGCATACTGGTGCATTTATAAAAACACCAGCCTAATAAATAATCGAGCAGAAATGTAAATCTTTAATAAGTCTTACAAGCAAAAAGTCACCTGGGAACCCTGCCTGTAACAGGCGTGACCACAGAACACATCAGGACAGCCTCCTCAATGGCAGTGCCCTAAACTCTCCTTCCTGCTCCCCTCAAATGCCCCTGAGCCCGCCCTGCAATCGCCCCCAAGGGCTAGACCCCACTGGCGCCCCATGACCCTGAGGAGGTGCTCCGGTCCCCCAGCCGCCCCCACCCCCATCCCCATCCCCACCCGGGGCATCGGTGGACTGGCCCCCAGCCGTGCCCCTCCTCGAGGTCACCATATCCCACTTTCTCCTGCGTCGTGGGCTAAGCGTGGGGTGGCGCCCAGCCTCAGGGTCCTGGGACTTCACTGTGGGCAGGTCCCCAGGGCGTCACCTCGTCCCGACACCGTCTCTTCCTGGATACCAGCAGCGTGCTCAGCTCCCACAGCTCCTGTGCGGCCCCTTTCCAGGCACATGCAGTGCCCTTTGCACTGTGGGGAACTTCTCTCTCTCCTGGGAGGTCGACGGGGACAGGGGGGAGGAGGCGGGTGCCTGAGGGGAGCAGAGCCCCCTCCCAGGCCAGCAGCAGCACCCCCTGGGCTGGGTGCCAGGGGCAGGAAGGGCGCAGGGGTCGGCATGGCCTGGACGCTTGTTGCAGGGTCCAGAGCGGGGAAACGTCGAGTCCCAGGAGAGCTGCAGGAAAGGCAGTGGGTGGGGGGCACTGCTCAGGGGTCTGTGGCCAGGACTGAAGTCCAGGGGGCACCAATGAGGGGTGGAGTATGTGAGTGGGACCCAGGGGTGGCCGGATGCCCTAAGAAGGCTGTGCCTGCCCATCGGCCAGGGGACCTCCAGGGAGCTTGCGGGGAGGAAGGAGGAGACGGGGAGCGGGTGGGAGGGGGGGAGCAGTGGAGGAGGAGATGGGGGCAGGATGGGGGGTGGGGAAAGAGGAGATGGTGGGGGGCAGAGGGAAGAGCTGGGGGAGGAGGAAAGAAGGGGGGTGGGCAGGGGAGGGAGGGGGAGTCGGGGTGGGGGCGCCGGGGCGGGGGAGGCTGGGTCAGCAGAGGGGGATGGGATGGGGCAGTTGGCTCAGGGTGCAGAGCAGGGCTGGCTCCAGCCGCTGGGGGTAGCCGCGGCCTGGGGCTGCTGCTCGCACAGCCGTGGAGGCACCCAACAAGGCACGTTCTGCTGGGCTGTGGCGGCCGCAGGCCCAACCCTGGCCTGGACAGGACACAGACCTCCCTGTGCCTCAGTTTCCCCCTCTGTAACTGGGTGACATTGCCCCTCCCTCGCAGGGTGGAGGAGGAGTGGAACGAGGTAGGTGTCAGTGCAGGCAGAAGACATGTCCCCAGTCACCCCGAGGGACAGAGGACGGCTGTGGACAGCGGACCTGGCCTACCTACCCACCCCCCACCTGGCCCAATGGTGAGTAAGGGTGTCGAGCATCCTGAGGACGGCTGCGCTGGGCGCTGGGTCCTGCTGGTGGCAGAAGCACGCACAGGAGCTCGTGGGATGTGATTTACCAGCGCACCAAGACGTGCTTACATTTTTCTAGGTGCACATGGTGCGAATAAAAGCTAAGTATTATTGCAAGGCTAAGTTTTGTTTTACAACTGCTTTAAACATATTCTATTGCTCGTCTCAGCTTCATCCAAACAACCTTCTCCTGCCCAGCCAGGCCACAGCTGTGGAGGGCAGCTTCCGACGCCACCCGCCCAGTGCAGCAAAGGGGAGGCGCCAGCGGCATCAGGCTGTGGGACTCGGGGCGCCCTTGCCACAGCTCACCCCAGTGGAACCCCAGAGGCTGCACCGCTCCCGGAAAACCTCTCCTGCTTCCCTGGGGGCTACGTTTAGGAGGCGGCCCAGTTCTGGGGGTGGGGTGGGAGGAGGGAAGGTGCGCGGTCTCCCGCGAGCTGGGGGTCTGTGGGTTTGGGGTCCCTGGTGGGGGGCTGTGCTGTGGCCTGTGCCTGCCAGAGGCCCCTGGACAACTGTCCCCTCATAGCCCCCCTCCAGGTAGGACCCAGCACGGGTGCGGGTGGGCCCCTGGACCCCTGCCTCTGCGTGACCCCTGCAGCTGAGGAGCTCACAGGCGTGGAAACAGCCCCCGGAGGCCGCCAGGACCCTGACCGCCCTCAGCTGTCCGTGGGTCTACCTGCTCCGCCCGGGCAGAGGGGCCGCACGTGGCAGCACACAGCCCTCAGGCCGCCCCCAGCCCCAGCGAGGACAGTGGACCAGACATCTGGTTGCTGCGGGGACAGAGCTGGGGCTGGTCACGGACCCTCGGGGGGAGGGCACTGACAGCGTCCACCCACGAAGCCGCCCCGATTGGGACAGCCCGCCACGGGCAGAGCACATGGCCACACTGCCCAGGGAGACTGAGTGGTCTTGGCTTCTAATTTAATCAGTTTTCTCTGCCACACCAGCCTTCTTTCATCTTTACTCACAAACTTCCCCTGCTCCCTTGTCTTTATCTTGTTTGTTCTTGGCAGTCTGGAATCAAATGCTTTGTTCATTAAAAATATATATATTAAATTATATAATATATATACTATATATATAAATTAATATATTTTTTAATTAAACATTTTTATTTGTGGTAAGATACACATAGCATAACTACCACTTTAACCACGTTCAGTGGACAGTTCTTTGACAGTAAGTGCACTAACGATGGTAACTCCCACCTCCGTCTGCAGGCTTCTTCCATCCCCCCAAACCCAAACTCGAGTTGGTTTCAAGAGATTGTCAATTAAGATTGATTCTTTTAACCCCATAACAATCAGAATCTCACTAAGAAATCTTTTTTTAATTTGACATAGTGATTAAAAATTCATCTCAAATGATGACGAGGTAAACACTGCCAAGACTACTGAAATTGAAGAATGGACTTATGATGACTAGGAAAACATATTTTATAATGAAGTAAAATAGTGAAATTATTTTCTTCTTCTGACACAAGAAGATGCAGTCCATTCCATCGAACAGACTGAAAAGCTCAGAAACAGAAAAAACATGCCTAAAAATTTAATGTATGATAAAATGGCATTTTAAATTAGGCAAGGAAAGATGAGTTGTTTGCTAAAGTGACTACACCTAAGCAATTCTGTTATACCAGGCATCAATATGTCTTGGATTGATTAAAGATTTAATTGGGGAAAATAAAGCAAAAAGAAAAAAATGTAAAACTGTGAACGTGAGGCTAGACCGAAGGGGAGGGGGAGAAGGCAGGCTGTGGAAATGCGTTTTCACATCTGGAGAACGTGTATCGGCTTCTCATCAACTGGCACTCGGTGACACCCATTGCCACAATCTCCGAAACCCTGGAAACGGTCTGCTGTTGTTGTCCCCGCTAAATTCTCATGGAAACCGGTCGAGGCTAAAATTGAGGGAAAAAGAGACCTTAGCGACTTTTTTTTTTTTTTTATTTCATATATTTAATACTTGTATTTGAATATATTAGAATAAATATTTCTGCATCTGTATACATTAGTCATATATTACATAGCATTCTGTCAGTTATACAACACAGAAAACACTTATAGGTGAACATTAAAATGCAGTGTACATGTAATAATTCAACACTGATAAGATAACCAGGTATTCATTTAATGGGAGAGTCTAATATTTCACGATAATCCTGCCTTTTAAAATTCCTCCAATAAAATTTATATCCGGTAAGGTCAAAAATATTGATCATAATGATTACCCCTCCAAAGATGTCATAAACACCAAGAAATAGGTGTAACACTAGAAGCTGCAAGACCACAGCTGCCACGATCTCTAGGTGTTGTCGTGTACTGACCACAGCTGGGAGAAACGACTGAAAACGATGTACAAGCACAGGCAATAGAGATGACGTCGCATATACCATAAAAGAAGAATCATAATCAGCATCCACGTGGTCCAAGAGGCGCCTGCTGATAGCAACCTAGAACTAACACAGAGGAGACCCGCAAGACAGAATGGACAAAGATCAGTTCTAGGAATGGAACTTCAGAGTGATCAGAAACAAGCCTAGTGAATAAGAGCTCAGCGACTTTCTAGGGAAGTATTCTGGGGTATGAAGCCTTAAGAACCAAACCACGGTGGCCGCCGTGCTGTGCAAACACCGCTTTTTCACAGGCGCGTCTTCCTCCCGCAACCCACTTCCGGCGCAGCCCTTCCCCCGCGACGCCCACGCCGGATGCTCACAGGCGTTCGCCGAGATTGGAGGGGCCCGGACTTTGCGCAAGCGCGCCGGGAATCTGCACCAGCCCGGCCCCGTGCGCACGCGCAGGGACGCCGACTTCTGAGGCGCGCACGCGCGCTTCTGTTTAACGGCGGCGCTTGGCTCCCGTTCATCTGCTGGAAAGGTTGTAGTTAGCCGAGCTTCGCTGGGGCGGTGTTGCGGCGAGGCCGGGTGGGGTCCCGTCTAACTCTGGTTCTGAGTTCAGGGGACGGTGGAAAACCGAGTGGCAGGTGAGGTGCCTCCCCGCGCCTCGGCGATGAAGAGGATTTTTGGCTTCCGGAGCAAGAAGGGCAAAACGCCGCCGGGACTCCTTCGGGACCGGGACCTCGGCAAGATCCACAAGGCCGCCAGCAGGGGCCATGTGGCCAAAGTGCAGCAGATCCTGTTTTGGGGAAAAAGCCGCCTGAATGATAGGGACAAAATGAACAGGTGATGGGGGCCGCGGGGCGGGCGGGAGAGAGTCCGAGGGGAACCCGGGATGGAGCCGGGACCTGCCTGCCCCCCAATGCTGCTGTCCCCCGAGAGGTTGTCACCTGAGCCGGGACCTACCTGCCCCCCCAATGCTGCTGTCCCCCGAGAGGTTGTCACCTGAGCCGGGACCTGCCTGCCCCCCAATGCTGCTGTCCCCCGAGAGGTTGTCACCTGAGCCGGGACCTACCTGCCCCCCTAGTGCTGCCGTCCCCCGAGAGGTTGTCACCTGAGCCGGGACCTGCCTGCCCCCCAGTGCCGTCCCCGAGAGGTTGTCACCTGAGCCGGACCTGCCTGCCCCCCAATGCTGCTGTCCCCCGAGAGGTTGTCACCTGAGCCGGGACCTGCCTGCCCCCCAATGCTGCTGTCCCCCGAGAGGTTGTCACCTGAGCCGGGACCTACCTGCCCCCCTAGTGCTGCCGTCCCCCGAGAGGTTGTCACCTGAGCCGGGACCTGCCTGCCCCCCAGTGCCGTCCCCGAGAGGTTGTCACCTGAGCCGGGACCTGCCTGCCCCCCAATGCTGCTGTCCCCCGAGAGGTTGTCACCTGAGCCGGGACCTACCTGCCCCCCTAGTGCTGCCGTCCCCGAGAGGTTGTCACCTGAGCCGGGACCTGCCTGCCCCCCAGTGCTGTCCCCCGAGAGGTTGTCACCTGAGCCGGGACCTGCCTGCCCCCCAGTGCCGTCCCCGAGAGGTTGTCACCTGAGCCGGGACCTACCTGCCCCCCTAGTGCTGCTGTCCCCGAGAGGTTGTCACCTGAGCCGGGACCTACCTGCCCCCCTAGTGCTGCTATCCCCGAGAGGTTGTCACCTGAGCCGGGACCTGCCTGCCCCCCAATGCTGCTGTCCCCCGAGAGGTTGTCACCTGAGCCGGGACCTGCCTACCTCCCAATGCTGCTGTCCCCCGAGAGGTTGTCACCTGAGCCGGGACCTACCTGCCCCCCTAGTGCTGCTGTCCCCGAGAGGTTGTCACCTGAGCCGGGACCTGCCTGCCCCCCAGTGCTGCTGTCCCCCGAGAGGTTGTCACCTGAGCCGGGACCTGCCTGCCCCCCAGTGCTGCTGTCCCCCGAGAGGTTGTCACCTGAGGAGCTGCTCCCATAGTCTGTCTACTGTTTGCTCATACTGTTTGCTCATAGTATGATCTGTTTTTTTGTTTTTTGGTTTTTTTTTTTGTATTCTGTGAGGTGAGTGAATATCCCATTATTGCAGCATCATTTATTGAAATTGTTTTATTTTTTGTTTTTTGGAGTGGCTGGGCTGGGAATCAAACCCAGGTCTCCTGCATGGCAGGCAAGAATTATACCACTAAAGTAAACTTGCACCCCCTCTTATGATTTTTTTCTCTTGTGATCTTTGTAATATAAAATCTCCTCTCTCATTTCTGACTTTATTTGCATCTTTTTTTTTCTTCATCAGTCTAGCTAAGGGTATGTCAATTTTATTGATCTTCCCAAAGAGCGAACATTTGGTTTCGTTCATTCTCTCCATTGTTTTTTGTTGTTATTCTCCATTTCGTTTATTTCTGCTTGGATCTTTGTTATTTCTTTTTGTATGCTTGCTTTGGAATCATTTGCTGATCTTTTTCTACCTCCTCCAGAAGTGCAGTTGGGTCTTTGAGCTAAGCCTTTCTTCCTTTTTAATGGAGGCATTTAGGGCTATAGATTTCCCTCGCTACACTGTCTTTGCTACATCCCACAAGTTTTGATATGTTTCATTCATCACAAGATATTTACTGATTTCTCTTGAAAGTTTTCTTTGACCTACTGATTAAGAGTATGTTTAATCTGCATATATTTGTGAATTTTCCAGTTCTCTGTCTCCTATTGATTTCCAGCTTCTATTATGATCAGAGAAAGTGCGTTGGATAATTTCGGTCTTTTTAAACTTACTGAGTGAGACCTGTTTTGTGACCCAGCATGTTCTCTCTCCCTGAGAATGAACCATAAGCAGTTAAGAATGTGTATCCTTTACCCTGATTATGTGTTGTTCATTACACAAATCTATATTATGTAGTAAAACTCATATAATTGTACCCCAAAAAGTCACCCTGGGAAGAAATTTCCCAAATCAGTATTTCCCAGCTAAAATAGCGCTAGGGACTGGTGAAGGGGTTGAAGTCCAGCTACAGAGAGCCCGGGGGAGATGATCATGAAAGTCACCAGAAGCTTTTTTTTAATGACTCCCCAAAGCTGTGCTTTCCTGGACTTCCCAGAAGATGGCACCCTTCAGAAAACTGTTTCTGCAGCTCCTCTTGGCAGTGGAGTTCAAAAAATGGCCATACTGTCCCTGTCTGAGGCGGGCTGAGCCAGCAGCTCAGAGCTGGGACCTAGCAATCCAAATTTATTGATCAAAAGCCGTGCTCAGGACTTGGCCATGTCCCTTCCCCCAACCTCCCATTCCTGGGGAAGGGGATTTCCGTACCTCTCTCCCTCTGCAGCAGCCAGCATGGTCTGGATCCAAGTTGACTCATCTAGGGAATGTGGTATGGGCACCTGCAGTCATGGCAGAGCCAGTAACTCTCTGTTGTTTAGCGCAGTTTCTCAGCCTTTCCACCCACTCTTTTCTGAACGCTGTATGGTGTTCCCCTGGCGTCCTGAGCCCCAGTACAGTTGTTTGAGACAGTTCCTGCCTGTCTACAAGCTGTTTGGGAGGAGGAGTGAGTCCTGGACCTCCCTATTCCACCATCTTCCCCGCAAGTTCTCATTGTAGTTTTGATGTGCATTTTCCTAATGGCTAATGATGTTGAACATCTTTCATGTGCCTATTGACCATTTGTATATCTTCTTTGGGAGGGCAGAGTATTTTTTTTTTCAGTGTGGCATGCTGTTTATTTTATTTTTTGAACTTTTTAAATTGTATAACATATATACAAAGCAAAGAAATAAAAAAGCAATAATTTTCAAAGCACTCTTCAACAAGTAGTTATAGGACAAATCCCAGAGTTTGTCATGGGCTACCATATGATCCTCTCAGATTTTTTTCCTTCCAGCTGCTCCAGAATATAGGAGGCTAGAAGGCTTAAATATTTTTTTATCATCACAATAGACTTTTTTTTCCTTCTTTTTTTTTGTGAAAAATAACATATAGAAAAAAGCAGTAAATTTTAAAGCACAGCACCACAATTAGTTGTAGAACAGATTTCAGAGTTTGACATGGGTTACAGTTCCACAATTTTAGGTTTTTACTTTTAGCTGCTGTAAGATACTGGAGACTAAAATAGCTATCAATTCAATGATTCAGCAATCATATTCATTTATTAAATCCTGTCTTCACTGTAGAATTCCATCATTACCTTAGATCTTTCCATCCCTCTCTTTAGGGATGACCATTCTAACTTTTTCATATTGGAAGAATTTGTCACTAATATGGGGTATTGAGGTAGAACTATCTGATGTTCTGGAGAGTCTGGGCCCTCTAGGTTTCAGGACTTATCTGAACCAGGGACCCATGTGGAGGTTGTATGTTTCTGGAAAGTTACTCTAGTGCATGGAACCCTTGTGGAATCTTATATATTGCCCTAGGTGTTCTTTATGATTAGGGCAAAGTATTTTTTGACAGAAGATCTACAAGTGGCCAGTTGATACAGTAACAAATATTTACAGTTTCTGGTAAAAGGAGACATTTAATTTAAAAGAGGAATAAAATACAATTTTCCTCTCACCAAATATATGAGGATGAGAAAGAATGGGTACTTATACTGCTGTTGAAAGTTAAGTTGCTTATGACTTTCAACTAGGCAATTTGGCAAAAAGTTTCACATCTTAAAAATATATATACCCTATTAACCATCAACCCGTTTATATTAAAATAGCTTTAGGAAATAATTAGAAAAATGTAAAATACAAGTGTTTTCTCAGCACTACTTAGAATAGCAGTATATTCTAATTGTTGTAATAGTAGTTTTAACTAACATTTACTGAGCTATTATTTCTGCCAGGAACTGTTCTAAAGCTTTTGTATAGCTTTTGATTTAAGCAGCATAATGGTGTCCTTTGAGATGGCTAGTATTTTTCTCCCTGTTTTAGTGATGAGGAAATGGCAACACAGAAAAGTTAAGTGATAGCTAATAAGTCACAGAGTTAAAATAGGATTCAAACCCAAGTTGGGCTCTTTCATTAATGTACGTAATATGTGCTACCAAATATTTAACTTCAGAAGAAAATTAAGTCTTTGTTTGAAGGCATAGGAATAACATGCTCTTTAGTATTTACAGTTACACTAATAATTGTACATGTTGAGATAGTGATTATAATTTTTTAAAAATCCTCTCACTTTTATAGGACCGCTCTGCATCTGGCCTGTGCCAATGGCCATGCAGAAGTGGTAACAGTCCTGGTAGAGAGAAAGTGCCAGCTAAACCTCTGTGACAATGAAAACAGGACAGCTCTGATGAAGGTATGTAGTGTTGCAACTATTTCAGCATGAGATAGATTTCACTTAAGTGCTTAGAATAAAAACAAGTTTATGTAGCTAACTGGTGAAACATTTGGACTCTACCTTTAACTCCTAGAATCTGAAGTCTGTTTCTCTTTCTAATACTGACAGGCTGTACAATGCCAGGAAGAGGAATGTGCAACCATTCTGCTAGAACATGGTGCTGACCCAAATCTTAAGGATGTTAACGGCAACACTGCTCTCCACTATGCTGTCTGTGGTCAGAACATACCAATAGCAGCCAAACTGCTTTTACACAATGCAGATATTGAAGCAAGAAACAAGGTATAGTTCTACCAACTTCATTCACAATATATTTGGAATAAATTTGTTTTAATATTGATGTTTTATATATTTGGAAGGTCAGGCATTCCCTGAAAGCAAATGTTTTGAATAACATAATTAAGATTCTCATTCATATGTTCTAAGAAATGATGAATATGCAACTAATGTGATGATATTGAGAATTACTGATTATATATGTAGAATGGAATGATTATTAATGTTTTTGATTAATAAATAAATTTAAAAAAAGATTCTCATTCATGTTGTTTTTCTAATTGGTATAACATAACACAGGCAAACAAATTTACTTTGGAAAAGGATTTATTAAAAATCAACAACACATACCTAACTGTGATACAATTATGTTAAAGCACTGAATGAAGCTGCATGTGAGAACGATAGGGGGAGGAGGGCTGGGGACATAGATGAAATCAGAAAGAAAGATAGATGTTAAAGATTGAGATGGTATAATCTAGGAATGCCTAGAGTGTATAATAATAGTGACTAAATGTACAAATTCTAAAAATGTTTTTGCATGAGGAAGAACAAAGGAATGTCATTATTTCAGGGTGCTGAAAATAGATGGTAATTAATATTTTCAAATGTCTCCTTATGTGTGAGACTAAAGCAAAAAATGTTTGTTACAAAATTTATATTTTGACTAGTGCATTTCCTAATATAGCTTATGTAGATAGTTTGATTGAACACCATAGTACTTGGAATCTCAGGTAGGATATGAGATTTTGTTGGTTTGTCCAGAGTGATGCCCCGATGAATCCCAGAGTGATTCGATCAGTGAGTGGAAAAGTATTTGCAAAGCCCCCTTCAGGAAATGGTGAGAACGGAGTTCTTGATATTCTCACAAGCAGTGTGGACAACTAAAGCTATAGGCTGAGCCCCCAGTCTTAGGGTTTGTTCATATGAAACTTAACCCCACAAAGGATGGGTCAAGTCTACTTAAAATTTAGGCCTAAGAGTCACCCCCAAGAGAGTCTCTTTTGTTGCTCAGATGTGGCCTCTCTCCAGCCAACACAACAAGCAATCTCACCACCCTCCCCCTGTCTATGTGGGACATGACTCCCAGGGGTGTGGACCTTCCTGGCAACGTGGGACAGAAATCCTAGAATGAGCTGAGACTCATCATCAAGGGATTGAGAAAAACCCTAGAATGAGCTGAGACTTAGCATCAAGGGATTGAGAAAACCTTCTCGACCAAAAGGGGAAAGAGGGAAATGAGACTAAGTGTCAATGGCTGAGAGATTCCAAACAGAGTCGAGAGGTTATCCTGGAGGTTATTATTACACATTAAGTAGATATTATCTTGTTATTCAAGATGTAATGGAGAGGCTGGAGGGAACTGCCTGAAACTGTAGAGCTGTGTTCCAGTAGCCATGTTTCTTGAGGATGACTGAATAATGATATAGCTGTCACAATGTGACTGTGTGATTGTGAAAACCTTGTGTCTGATGCTCCTTTTATCTACCTTGTCAAGAAACGAGTAGAACATATGGAATAAAAATAAATAATAGGGGGAACAAGTGCTAAAATAAATTTAGTTTGAAATGCTAGTGATCAGTGAAAGCGAGGGGTAAGGGGTATGGTAGGTATAATCTTTTTTTTTCTATTGTTTTATTTCTTTTTCTGTTCTTTTTATTTCTTTTTCTGAATTGATGCAAATGTTCTAAGAAATGATGAATATGCAACTATGTGATGATATTGAGAATTACTGAATGTATTTGTAGAATGGAATTATATGTTATTGTTTTTGTTTGTTCTTAATTTTTTTAATTAGTAAATTAAAAAGAGATCAACAACACAAAAGCATTTATAATAAATAGAATTCCTGCTGCTGTTGACAAGTTCTGTCTTATAAAAAATAATTTATATTAAAGTATTTATCTCTTTTGGGCCAAGGCTTAAAATGGGAAAACAGCAAAGGAAGAAGAGAAGAATAAAAAATAATCGTTAGATCAATTTGGAAATTTAAGAATTGAGGGAAGATATCAACAGAAGTTTTTTTTTTTTTTTCCCTGTTTGTATATTTAGGGAAAGTGTGCTTCAGTTTTGTGGATGATAATTCTCAGTTTAGGAAAGAGTTAATTTTTTTTTTTTTGGCGGGGCATGGCATGGGCAGGCACCAGGAATTGAACCCCGGGTCTCTGGCATGGCAGATGAGAACTCTGCCTGCTGAGCCACCATGGCCTGCCCAAGAGTTAATTTTTGAACTTACCTAGAGATCAAGTTTAGGAGGTCAATGGGGAAACCAAATTGTGAGTGAACAGGAAGTGATTAAATGGTTGAGACACAGGAACATAATTAACCACTAAAATATCCTTTTCTGTCGGAAACAACTACTTAGATAAGAGTCTAAACAATGATCTCAAATCTAGACTATCTTGATGAGAAGATGGGAGGAAAGGAGTTTATGAATAATGATATTAAGGTACAGTTTGAGCTTACTAGTTTCGATTCCATCCCTACCAGGAAAATTAAATCCAGTTTTCATTATGTGACTCTTTCTTACTTTTTCCTTTTTTGACCAGATCTCCAAATGATAAAGGGAATTGGCCAAGTGGATGAGATGCAAAACTGAAGTGATCTTTTTAAAGCTTTTAAATACAGTTGAGAAATAGGTAATTTTGTAAATTTTAAATTGTTTTTACTCATTTGCAGGATGACCTCACCCCACTTTTACTTGCTATAAGTGAAAACAAACAGCAAATGGTAGAATTTTTAGTAAAGAAAGAAGCAAATATACATGCAGTTGATAAAGCAAAAAGGTACAGTAGTTCTTTCTTTTTTTAAATCTTAGTGGTATTGTAGAGTGATAATAACCACTCATTTCAGAGAATGAATAAGAAAAGGATTAACTTATAATTACTGGTATGTAGTGAGAAACATTAACACAAATCATCAGTTAGTAGAAAAGCAGTTATTCTAATGGGGAACTTGAAGACCTGGGTGTAGCAGGATTCATATTCCTTTATGATATTGGTTGATGTTTGTGATTTATAATCTGATTTTTTTTGTTATGTGATCATATATTAGTTTTAGTCATTTTGTAAAGTAAGATTAATTTTTAGTTTGCTTTATGACACAATACTGAATTTCTTAATCCTTATGTAGTGTAAACCTCTGCTTCTTATATATTTTTCTTTAAAAGATGCTATATTAAACATAGAAAGGAGTTGAAAGTCATTTTGTCTTGGATGATTCTGCTTTAACTTAATTACTTTGAATAATACTGACATTAGATTATTCTTACATGATTATGACTCTTTCCGGATACTGTGGGGCTCATCAGTTTTTATCCTTTTCCTTTCTAGTATCTTAGAGATGTTTTCATTTTTAATTGGTATGGGCAGATGGAAAGACGATGGCTTTAATTAAATGATCTTTTCCTTTTCTGAAGACAAGTCATGGGTGGGTGACAGAGAGGAAAGAGATGGGCTTTAGATGCACAGAAGACTGAATTTAATTCCTTGTTTTCCTGCTTGCTAGGGGTGTGGCCTTCGGGACATTACTTAAAATCACCAAATATGTTTTCTGATATGAAAGGGAAGATACTAATAATACGTGATTCAATGGTGGTTGTATGTGAGAATATATATATATATATATATATATATATATATATATATATATAGCCTTTAATTCAATGCCTAGAACATACTCATTAGCATCATTGATACAACTACTATGACTGTTATTAGTACCATTATATTAATATTAGACCACAGTGGGACAAGATGCTTCCTTTTGCTTTTTCCCTTCCTTTTAGCTTTGAGAGTAATTTATGAAGATATCCACATGAACAATCAAGATGATTATGTCTGTTAGTGTTTGTAATTAGTTACTTCTCTACAGACAGGCAAGATATTAACTTGGTAAAATATATATCACATTAGCTGTAGCTTAATTAAAGTTTTTGAGGTGAAGTTATCTTTCTGTTATTTTAGAACAGCCCTCATGCTTGCTGTAAAGTTTGAATCAACAAATGTAGTCAGTCTTCTTCTTCAGCAAGGTATTGATGTCTTTTCTCGAGATATCTATGGATGGACTGCAGAAGAATATGCTCTTATTAGTGGTTTTGATATGTAACTGTTTTACATTATATATTAGCTATCACTAAATGGTGAGGTGTAAGATAACCATAATTGCTACTAATACAGTTAGTTGGTAAGGAAGATTTTATAGTTTGATTCAGACAGTCTTAGAATGGCTGTGAGTTAATTCATGTCAGCAGCCAGAAACTAAGAGGCAAAGTCCATTTGAGTCTAGACTAGTTAGAAGTAGCAGTGGATGCAGCATTCTTTATGGGGAAAAGTAAGGCTCGGGATTTTTTTTTTTTAACATTTTTATTGGAAACCACAAACAGACATACAAACATTCTTGACATACAAACATTTTTGACATAGTTACAATCAGCAGCTCACAGTATCATCATATAATTGTGTGTTCATCACCATGGTCATTTTTTGACCATTTGCATATCTCCAGCAAAATAAATAAAGAAGAAAAAACTCATACATACCATACGCCTAACCCCTCCCTCTCGTTGACCACTAGTATTTCAGTCTACTCACTTTATTTTAACCTTTGTTCTCCCTATTATTTGTTTATTTCTTATCCATATTTTTTACTCAGTTGTCCATACCATAGATAAAAGGAGCGTCAGACACAAGGTTTTCACACTCACACAGTCACATTGCAAAAGCTATATCATTATATGATCCTCTTCAAGAAACATGGCTGCTGGAATGCAGCTCGGCAGTTTCAGGTACTTCCCTCTAGCCACTCTAGTACACCATAAACTAAAAGGGATATCTATATAATGCATAAGAATAACCTCTAGGATAATCTGTCAACTCTGAAATCTCTCGGCCACTGACACTTTATCTCATTTCTCTCTTCCCCCTTTTGGTTGAGAAGCTTTTCTCAATCCCTTGATGCCAACTTCCAGCTCATGCTAGGATTTTTGTCCCTCATTGCCAGGGAGGTTTATTCCCCTGGGAGTCATGTCGGGCTCGGGATTCAAGACCTTTATTCTTAGTGTTGCTAACATTATCCGCCTCATTCCATGTATAGCCGTTATGCATGGTGTGTAAATAGGGCCACAGCTTTGATTTTACTAATTAATGATTTGCATCTTGAGATGTCCTGGTTAGCAGAAAATCCTATATTTCTCCTGTACCCACCCCTTGAATTTTCCAAGAACTCAGTAGGATTTACCAAGTCCAAGGAAGAGAATCCTCTTTCACAATTCAGGTGAAGGGAAAAAAGGACATTCTAGTGTTTCATTGCTTCTGTTGCTTCAGTTTTGCTGCTGAAGACTGATTCTATAGTCTGGTCATGACTGACCTTTGCTACAAGGATGCCCTTGCTGATCCAGACCCCTCACAATCTTCACTGGTGACCCATACTTAGTCTTTAGAGTTAGAGTTCTTCTTTAGTTCACATATAAACTGAAACATATGCTTAGTCTTTGTTTCCAGAGCACCAGCACACTGCCCTGGCTGCTGGGCCTTCTAGCTTTAGCTGCCCACATGGTGAACACACTGATGCTCCCCTTCATCTCCCATCAAATCCTTGTGTGGAACCCACATTTGAGCCCAGATCATCATGGTGAATTAGCCTTTGAGGCCCTTGTTTACTTTTTCTGCCAGCAGATATTAGTTGGGACCATTATAATTGTCAGAGAGGTTCAAATAAACTTTCAGGAAGAGATCAGAGTTCCCTTTCATCCTTGCTACTAAAAACCCCTTTAATCCTGTGGAGTGCCTTTTCATAGGCTGTAGAAGGGCCCATATCATTCTTCCCCAGAGTAGTGGGTGCCAGCTTGGCTTGCCTTAGATTCCATAATTAAGTTCAGCCCCTCAGGTGATCTATTTCCCATAATAATGAAAATCTCCCAAGGACTTGCATTTCCACCTCAACTTTTCAAAGCTGGCATACTTTTCAAATTCTGCCTCATAAGGCAGCCATTCGGCAGAATTTTCTGAATCTGTGGTAGGTTAGTTGGACTTAGGAGAGCTAAGTCTCCTTCATGAAACATTGATATCCATGTATTAAAGAAGGATTACATTTTCCAAGGCAACTGGAGATTAAAAGGGAGATTAACCATTGTTGTAATAAAGATGTGCTGGTTCAGACTGTGGGTGGGTAAGTAGTCCAAGCCAGATCTTGACCTCTATTAGTTCACTGTTCTTGATGTATTTAGCTATAATAATAGAAGACAATCACTTTATCTAATTTAATGAGATAATATATTTATACTATAAATGCATTTAGTTGCAAGTTATATGGTAACTAAAATGCTCTGAAATTACAAACAACAAAGACTAAAACAGTTAATAACCAGAGTTAGGTCTTAATAACATTTCCTGGAAATTGCAACATTTGAATGTTAAAATTTAAGAAAATAACCCCATTGGGTCTTATTTGAGATTCCAAAATAGTTTCAGCAATAAAGTTCAAGACAAATTATCCAATTACTTCAGTGTTTCTGTGAACAATGCTTTGTATATTAGCCCATTAAATCCTCATAACACCTTGGTGAAGTGGGGCAGTAAGATCCCTATTTCGTAGAGGAACACATTGAGCCTCAGTGCAGGGACTAATCCAAGAACAGATAGCTGTGTGTTACAGAGCTAGGATGTGTTGAGTGCAGGAAACTTTCCATTATGTTACACTAGATCCAGGTAAGTTATTGAGCTGTTCTGCCCCCAATTCAGGACCACTTCACTCTGTTTTTTTCTTCTTCTTCAGTTAAATGCTTAAGAAGAAGTTTGTGGAGCTTGTATGCTTGAAGTGTATGGGATAATTAAATCCTGGGTTCTTAACTCTGACACTGTCTGAAATCTTTTGAGAATTATTTAATATGTATGATAAATTGGCATCAATTTCATATTGGCATCAAAGTAATAATATTATCAAATTTTTTATACACAGCTGTCGCCAACTAATTTCTGAGTATAAAGAAGAAAAGCTGTCTAAAAATTTCTCTCAAAATAATAATCCAGGTAAGATTTCTGGTAGTGAAATTACTCTTGGTGGTTCTACCATAAATAAAGAAAATCAGAGCAAGAAGGTTCTGATATAATGAAAGAGCAATTTAAAAAATCAGTGTGTAAATTCCTGGGGTTTTTTGCTTAATGGTCTAGAATTCAGAATTTTTAAAGAAATTAATTGTAGATAATTTATATTCTGAAACAGTATTTTCTGAAAAGAAATTCATTTATTTAATCACAGCCCCTGAAATTTGCCATATATCTTTGCGTAAATAAGAAAAAGGAATTTTTAAATTAATTTTTAAAGAATATAACAACAAACCAACATAAGCATCCTTAGCATATGATCATTCTGTTCTACATATATAATCAGTGATTCACAATATCATCACATAGTTGTATATTCATCATCATGATCATTTCTTAGAATATTTGCATCAATTCAGAGAAAGAAATAAAAAGAAAACAGAAAAAAATTCTTACATACCATACCTTACCCCCCCCTTTCCTTGATCACTATCATTTCCATCTACTAAATTAATTTTAATGTTTGTTCCCCTTATTATTTATTTTTAATCCATATGTTTTACTCTTCTGTCAATAAGGTAGATAAAAGAAGCATCAGACACAAGGTTTTCACAGTCACACAGTCACATTGCAAAAGCTCTATCATTATACGATCATCTTCAAGAAACATGGCTACTGGAACACAGCTCTACATTTTCAGGCAGTTCCCTCCAGCCTCTCCATTACATCTTGACTAACAAGGTGATATGTATTTAATGCGTAAAAATAACTAAATTTATTTTAACATTTGTTCCCCCTATTATTTATTTTTATTCCATCTGTTCTACTCGTCTATTGACAAGGTAGATAAAAGGAGCATCAGACACAAGGTTTTCACCATCACACAGTCACATTGTGAAAGCTATGTCATTATTCACTCATCAAGAAACATGGCTACTGGAACACAGCTCTACATTTTCAGGCAGTTCCCTCCAACCTCTCCATTACATTTTTTTTTCTTTCAAATTTTCTTTAATTTTTATGGGTATTATGCAGTTACTGCTGGTTCTTTTTTGTTTTTTTAATTTATTTATTAATTTAAAAAAATTTAATAAACAAAATAAAACATTCACATATATAATCAGTAATTCACAATATCATCACTTAGTTGCATATTCATCATTTCTTAGAACATTTGCATCAATTCAGAAAAAGAAATAAAAAGACAATAGAAGAAGAAATAAAACGAAAACAGGAAAAAAAAGATTATACCTACCATACCCCTTACCCCTCGCTTTCATTGATCACTAGCATTTCAAACTAAATTATTTTAACATTTGTTCCCCCTATTATTTATTTTGATTCCGTATGTTCTACTCGTTTGTTGGCAAGGTAGATAAAATGAGCATCAGACACAAGGTTTTCACAATTACACAGTCACATTGTGAAAGCGATATCATTATTCAGTCATCATCAAGATCTCCATTACATTTTAACTAATAAGGTGACATCTATTTAATGTGTAATAATAACCTCCAGGATAACCTCTCGACTCTGGAATCTCTCAGCCATTGACACTTTATTTTGTCTCATTTCGCTGTTCCCCCTTTTGGTTGAGAAGGTTAAGAAAAAGGAATTTAAAGTTAGAATGTTGTATGTTTCCTGTATAATCTCATAACAACAATTTGTACTCCTTATAAAAGTGGATATTTTATTTTAATTTTACAATGAATAGATTACATTCAGTAAATGAATATTAGTTATTACATGATGATTTGTGTCACTAAAAAAGAACTGTCTTTAAGATAGGAACCCAGTGCTACCTTTTTGGTACCATAAACAAATGACCAATCTGTAAGAATTAAGTTAGCACAAAACTTTGTGTGCGCTAACATTGATACATTTTTTTAAAAGATACCTACAGATAGTACAAAAGTAGAAAGCAAGTCCTTTTTGAGAAACATGGCTATTTAACATTTTGTTATGCCAACAAGGCCTTGGTATTATCAGCTTCGTTCTTCATGTAAGTTAAAATACAGTGAGATATATTGACCTCTTTATAACAAGACACTTTGTCCTATCTTTTGAATAATTGTCATGATTTAGTAATTTTTAAATTTGTTATAACAAGTTGCTTTATTACCTTTAGCCAAAAGATTAGCATAATGAATATCAAGTAGCCCAACAGTGGATTTGACAAATTATAATTAAATGACAAAGTGTTTCACAGTAACAGAATGCTACAGTGATAATTGTGCCCCTGATGTGGCATCTAATGGAGGGTACAACCTGAACAGCATAAAGACCCCTTTAATTTAGTGGACACTTGTCAAAGAACTTCTGTAAGTTAGGTTTTGCGAGTTAGATGCAGAGGTGAAATAGACAGTTTTGATCATTAAGCTGTTCATAATAAAAAATAACTGTTCTCTGGCTTTTCAAAAGAATAAAATACCCACTTTTATTCATTTATTCCCTTGCCCACTTAAATAAGTATCTTTTAAATATCTGTCTTTTAGGTACTAAGCATTATTCTCTATTGCAGAAAGCAAGCATTTTAAAAATAGAGGTCCTGCTGTCCAAGTGTGTGTTATTATCACTGTTGTTTTTGTTAGTTACTAAAGTGCTTACTATGTACTAGAAGCCCTTCAGGACCATACAATTATCTTTATTATTTATTGTTTATTAAAATATGTTTGGTGTGTGATATGTGCCAAACATTTAAGTCTATTGTGAGGAATTAGAACTTTAAAAAAGTGGGTAGGGTTTAAGATAAGCATCAGTGTGTGTAGAAGTTTGCCAGGTGAAGAGGTAGGAGGACTATATTTGGCAGAAGAAAACATCCAGCAGGATTACATGTTTTGTACAATGGACAGCAAGGGCTGAGGCTAAGATACATGTGAGAACTTTGCAAGATATATGAGCAGTTCAGTTTTCCTGGTGCATGAAGTGTGATATGGGAATGGTTGGGAATGAGTGAATATATAGGTTACGCAAGTTTCTGAAAGTCTTTTTAATACCATAGAAAGGAATAGACATCCTGTAGGCCATGGGAAGTTTACCAGCTAGAATGCTTTTGGCCGAAAATAACAGATGACCTGATGAACAGTGCCTTAACCAACCCCAGGGATGTTTTGGTGGCTCAGTGATGATATCAAGAACCCAGGTGTTTTTAAACCTTTTTTATCATATAGTATAACATATATACAAAGCAAAGAAAAAAGCAGTAGTTTTCAAAGCACCCTTCAAAAAGTGGTTACAGGATAGATCCCAGAGTTTGTCATGAGCTACCGTATGATTCCCTCATATTTTTCCTTCTAGCTGCTCCAGAAAATAGGAGGCTAGAAGACTTAAATATTTTATCATCACAATCGACTTTTTTTTTGTGAACAGTAACATATTCAAAAAAGCGATACATTTGAAAGCACAGCACCGCAATTAGTTGTAGAACATATTTTAGACTTTGAATGGGTTATGGTTTCACAATTTTAGGTTTTTACTTCTAGCTGCTCTAAAATACTGGAGACTAAAAGAGATATGAATTTAATGATTCATTATACGTATTCATTTGTTAAGTCCTAGCTTCTGTGTATAACTTCACCATCAACTTTGATCTTTCCATACCTCTCTTTGGGGTTGTTTGCACTATGACAATTCTAAATTTTTAATATTGGAAAGGTCTGTCATTCATACAGGGTAGGGAGATGGAAATATCTGATGTTCTGGAGAGACTGGGCTAGGTTTCAGGACTTATCTGGATCAGGCACCCATCTGTAAGTTCTAGGTTTCTGAAAAGTTACTCAAGTGTCTGAAACCCTTGTGGAATCTTAGAAATTGCCGTAGATGTCCTTTAGGATTGGCTGGAATGGTCCTGGTTGGGGATTGGCAGATTATGATAGGTAACCTCTCAACTCCATTTGAACTCTCTCTGCCATTGATACTTTATTAATTACACCTCTTTTCCCCCTTTTGGTCAGGTTGTAATTGTTGATCCCATGGTGCCAGGTCTGGATTCAGTCCTGGGAGTCATCTTCAACGTCACCAGGGAGACTTACACCCCTGGATGTCATGTCCCATGTAGGGGGGAGGGCAATGATTTCACTTGCAGAGTTGGGCTTAAAGAAACTGAGGCCACCTCTGAGCACCAACAGAGGTCCTCCAGAAGTAACTCTTAGACATGCCTATAGGTAGTCTAAGCTTCTATGCTACCTACATAAGCTTCACAAGAGTAAGCCTCATGATCAAGGGCATGTCCTATTGATTTGTGTATCCCTAAAGTTGACACAGTATCTGGGAATTCCCTGGTAAGGTTTAATAATTCCGTATTCTTTCTCCCCTCCCTCAGGGGACTTTGGCAATACTTTTTGATTATCTGCTTACTATACTCTAGGATGTTTCCAGGCATTACAATAATCTATCCAGGATTAAAGGACCACTTTCTTATTCTGTGCTTCCTGTATTTCAGTTATTCAAATGAGCTATACAGATAGGTTGAATTAGATTATGCACTACAGAAAATTTCAGTTCCAGAGCAGATAAGTCTGTCTTCCATTGGTCTCAAGGAGTATGTGTGATTGTAAAATGTAGACACTGCCTTCCTTTTCCCTGTGTTCTGAATTACTTCAACCCCAACCTGTTCGGATTTGATCTTATCTCTAAATATCAAGTTATATATACAAAACAGCCTCTCAAAATCCAGAAATAATAATTACTACTCCAAACGTAATATGTGTCTGCTCTAAAAGCTTACAATCTAGGCCCCTGTTTTCTTATAAGCATTTTCTAAAGGTGACCGTACCATTGTTGTTTTTTTGTTTCTGGCTTATTTTGTCTCACCAAATGTCCCACATGTTCATTCACATCATTGCATGTCTCATGATATTGTTCCTTTTTGTAGCAGCACAGCCTTTGTTCATAAATATACACCATCGTTCGCCAATCTACTTCTCCATTAGTGCATCGTTCAGCCACCTGCGTTCATTGGGCATCATGTAGAAGGCCCCAAATGTACAGTTCATCAACATTCTCAATTTTAGATAATTTCATTGTTCCCAAGAACCAGAAAACCAATAAACACACCCTCACAAATGGAAAATCTAAACCTCCTCTTAACTGTTGTCCCTCACCGCGTTACTTACCTTTGCTATTACTGTAGTAGTCCTGATTGTTTCCTTTTGAACATAGCTCGTAGCATGCAATAACAGTTTTCTCCCAGTACTCTGGACTTAAACACTCTTTATACAAGAATCGTATCTTTGAAATAATTCTTACGAGAACTCATTCATATTTCTAGTGAGTCAGTGAGACACGTAGGAAGGACTGTACAACCCCTTTCAATCTTGTTCATCTTCAATATGGTAATAATTACTTCTAGACTCATTAGAGAATCACCTTCGTGCCTATCTGTTCCCTTACATTGGAGTTCAACCGCATTAGAATGGTTCACCCATCTCTAGATTCTGTGTATCTCTAAGTCCCCTATATTCTGTATTATAAACCTCTGATAATACCTTTATGCTGGTCATAAAAGTGAACTCATACAGTATCTGTCCTTTTGTGTCTGGCTAATTTCGCTCAGCATTATGTCCTCAAGGCTCATCCATCTTGTCATGTGCTTCAGGACATCATTTTGTCTTACTGCTGCATAATATTCCATTGTATGTATATACCACATTTTGTTGATCCACTCGTTTGTTGATGGGCGTTTGGTTTGTTTCCATCTTTTGGTGATTGAATAATGATGCTGTGAACATTGGTGTGCAAATGTCTGTTTGTGGCATTGCTTTCAGCTCTTCTGGGTATATACGAAGTAGTGCTATTGCTGGGTCATAGGGCAACTGGATATTTAGTATCCTAAGGATCCGCCAAACAATCTTCCATGGTGGTTGCACCATTATATATTCCCAGCAGCAGTGCGTAAGTGTGTCCCAGTTTCTCCATATCCTCACCAACATGTATAGTTTTGTGTTTGTTTAATAGCAGCCATTCTTATAGGTGTGAGGTGGTATCTCATTGCAGTCTTGATCTTCATTTCCCTTATAGCCAGTGAAAATGAGCGTCTCTTCATGTGCTCTTGAGCCATTTGTATTTGCTCTTCAGACACATGCCTACTCATGTCTTTAGCCCAATTGGATTGTTTATTCTTTTGTCGTTGAGTTGTGTGATTTCTTTGCATATACAGGAAATCAAACCTTTGTCCAATATGTGATATACAAATATTTTTTCCCATTGAGTTGGCTGCCTCTTCACCTTTTTGACAAAGTCTTTTGAGGTACAGAAGCATTTGATTTTGAGGAGTTCCCATTTATCTATTTTTCCTTTTGTTCCTTGTTCTTTGGGTGTAAAGTTTAGGAATCTACCTCCTATTACTAGATCTTGAAGATATTTCCCTACATTTTCTTCTAGAAGCTTTATGATGATAGTTCTTATATTTAGGTATTTGATGCATTTTGAGTTAATTTTTGTGTAGGGTGTAAGATAGGGGTCCCCTTTCATTCTCTTGGCTATTGATATCCAGTTCTTCCATGCCCAATTATTGAAAAGACTATTTTGTCGCAGTTCAGAGGATTTGGGGGCTTTGTCAAAAATCGGTTGACCATAGATTTGGTGGTCTATTTCTGCACTCTCAATTTGATTCCATTGGTCAGTGCTTCTGTCTATGTGCCAGTACCAGGCTGTTTTCACCACTGTGGCTTTATAATAGGTTTCGTAGTCAGGGAGTGTTAATCCTCCCACTTCGTTCTTCATTTTTAGGATGCTTTTAGCTATTCAGGGTTTCTTTCTCTTCCAGATGAATTTGGTAGTTAGCTTTTCCAAATCTTCAATGTAGGTTGTTGGAATTTTGGTTGGTACTTTGTTGAATCTTAGATCAGTTTGGGGAGAATTAACATCTTAACTATATTTAGCCTTTCTATCCATGAGCAGGGAATGTCTTTCCACCTATTTAGATCTCCTTTGATTTCTTTTAGCAATGTTACATAGTTTTCTGTGTATAAGTCCTTTACGTCCCTAGTTAAGTTCATTCCAAAGTATTTGATTCTTTTAGTTGCTATTTGGAGTGGAATTTTTTTCCTTCACTGACTCCTCAACTAGCTCATTGCTTATGTATAGAAATGTTACTGATTTCTGCAGATTAATTTTATATCCTGCCACCTTGCTGAATTTGTTTGTTAGCTCAAGTAACTTTGCTGTAGATTGCTCAGGAAGTACTAAGTAGAGTATCATATCATCAGCAAATAATAGTATAGTATCATATCATCAGCAAATAATGAGAGTTTTACTTCTTCCTTTCCAATTTGTATGCCTGTTATTTCTTTGTCCTATCTGATTGCTCTAGCTGGAACTTCTAGCACAATGTTGAATAATAGTGTTGACAGTGGTCATCCTTGTCTTCTACCTGATTTTAGGGGGAAGGCTTTCAGTCTTTCTCCATTGAGTGCGATGCTGGCTATCGGTTTTTCATATATTCCCTTTATCATATTGAGGTAGTTACCTTTGATTCCTATCTTTTGGCGTGTTATTATCAGAAAAGGATGCTGAATTTTGTCAAAAGCTTTTTTAGTATCAATTGATGTGATCATGAGATTCTTCCCTTCTGATTTGTTAATGTGCTGTATTACATTGATTGATTTTCTTATGTTAAACCACTCTTGAATTCCTGGTATAAATCCTACTTGAGTGTGATGTATAATTCTTTTAATGTGTCATTGGGTTTGATTTGCTAGTATTTTGTTGAGAATTTTTACATCTGTGTTCATTAGGGAGATTGGTCTGCTGCTTTCCTTTCTTGTAGCATCTTTGTCTGGCTTTAGTGTTAGAGTGATGTTAGCTTCATAAAATGAGTTAGGTAGTGTTCCTTTTTTCTCAGTTTTCTGGAAGAGTTTGAGCAGGATTGGTGTTGGATCTTTCTGGAATGTTTGACGAAATTCCTCTGTGAAACCGTCTGGGCTTTTCTTTTTAGGAAGTTTCCTTTTTTGTGTGTGTATGCTGTATGGTGGGGTCCCATTTCATTACTTTTCCATGTGAGTATCCTGCTATTGCAGCACTATGTGTTAACTTTTTGTTTGTTGTATTTTGTTTGTTTTTGGAAAAATGCATGGACTGGGAATTGAACCTGGGTTTCCTGCATAGCAAGCTAGAATTTTACCACTGAACTACCTTTGCACCCTCTTTAGGAAGTTTTTTGATGACTGATTGAATCTCTTTACTTGTAATTGGTTTGTTGAGATCTTCTCTTTTTCTTCTCAGGTCGGTGTAGGTAATTTATGTGTTTCTACGAATTTGTCTCTTCCATCTGAATTATCTAGTTTATATATGGTTGTTCATAGTATCCGCTTATGATTTAAAAATTTTTCAGGTTCCATGGTAATGACCCTGCCCCACCCGCAATTTTGATTTTGTTTATTTGCATCCTCTTTACTTTTTTTTGACATGGGCAGGCACCGGGAATCGGAATGGCAGGTGAGAACTCTGCCACTGAGCCACTGTTGCTGGCCCCTCTCTCTTTATTTTTTTGAACTAAAACATTTAAGTTCCAAAATAATTGAATGTGGTCATTTAAGATGTTCTTTGTCTTCTCGTTATCTTTTTTTTTTTTTGTCCATTATCGTAGTATCTGATGACATATGCCTTATAAGCGGAAAAAGCATGATTTCTGTAGACATTTGTCACATAATGGGAAGGGTTGAGAAAAAATGACATGAGATAATACTATAGAACACTAACTGTTTGGACCATCATGCTCTATGAGGTGGGCCCAGATATACATTCTAGCACTGGAAGAAGATGTTCTCAAGAGGCTATACTTTATCAAACTGGAATCACAGGGTCTTTTTTCTTATTTGGCAATTGCAAATAAGGCCAGATTGTTTGACCTGGCATTCAATACCCAGATCAGTATGTATCAGTATGCTTCTCATTGATCCTCTTCCTGTGAGGAATGAGTTTGAAAACAGTCTGTGCTCTACAACATGACTTATGTTCGACAAGTACATTCATGGTCATGGAAATTGTCTTTAGAAAGTTCCTTATTTTCCTTGGAAAGCAATGAAAAAGAATGATTTCTCCCATCATGGGGAGAAACAACCGATGGCACTTTCTCATTGCTTGTGTGTGTTGATAGGAGTTGGGTTTTTTTGTTTTTTTTTTTTTGGCATTTCTGGTAATGCTTCATGGCAACTTGCCACCTTTTACAAAAATTTTTTTTTTACTGATAAATCTGTACACACAAGCATTCAACACAACCTCTTCTGAGCTTCTTTTTGTAGTTCTTAGGAAAGCTTTTTTTTTTTTTTAACGTTTTTATCATACAGTATAACATATATGCAGAGCAAAGAAAGAAAAAAGCAATAGTTTTCAAAGCACTCTTCAACTAGTAGATACAGGACAAATCCCAGAGTTTGTCATGGGCTACCATATGCTCAAATGTTTTTCCTTCTAGCTGCTCCAGAATATAGGAGGCTAGAAGGCTTAAATATCTTTTTATCACAATTGACTTTTTTTTCTCCTTTTTTGTGAAAAATAACATATATGCAAAAAAGCAATAAATTTCAAAGCACAGCACTACAATTAGTTGTAGAACAGATTTCAGAGTTTGACATGGGTTACAATCCCACAATTTTAGGTTTTTACTTCTAGCTACTCTAAGATACTGGAGACTAAAATAGCTATCAATTTAATGATTCAGCAGTCATATTCATTTATTAAATCCTATCTTTACTGTATAATTCCATCATCATCTTTGATTATCTTTACTGTATTTTTCCAGCATCACCTTTGATCTTTCCATCCCTCTCTTTAGGGGTGTTTGAGCTATGGCTATTCTAACTTTTTCATATTGGAAGGATCTGTCACTAATATGGGGTATTGAGATGGAACTATCTGATGTTCTGGAGAGGCTGGGCCCTCTAGGTTTCAGAACTTATCTGGACCAGGGACCCGCCTGGAGTTTGTATGTTTCTGAAAAGTTACTCTAGTGTATGGAACCTTTGTGGAATCTTACCTGTTGCCCTAGATGTTCTTTAGGATTGTCTGGAATGGTCCTGGTTGGGATTTGGCAGGTTATGGTATCTTAGGAGAGTTTTCTCTCCAATACCTCTTATTCTGGGAGGTAAAATGCCAGCTGAATTTGAACCTTGTTTGCATTACATACAGAGTAGAGAAAATGACTAGGACTAAATTAACTCACCAGTATCTTCCCCAGAAGAAGATTAGAGAGAGTAAGTATGCTGATCTCTCTCGCACTTACCTTCACTGACAGCTCGAAAATCTTTGCTTCAAAGTAGAGTGCTTATTTGCTTTGCTCCCTTATAATATGGTGTTTCATCCTTAATGCAACAGTCTCAGCTGAAGAGCTTCAGCGTTGTGCCTGTGTCACAACAAAATATGTTTACTCTCTTCCAACTGCCTCTAGTGGCAAAAGTCCAGAAAAATCATACTATTTAAATTTGATGCTGTCAGCTCCTGATACTGATTCTGCTAATGATGCCATTTTCTGTCAGTCTGATAGGGATAGATCATTTACTTGTAGTTCTGAGATTTAAAAAGAATATATTTTTATTGAGAAATATCCACAGTCATACAGTCCAACCATATTATACACTCAGTGGCTCATAATATCATACACAGTTGTGTATTCTTCCTCATGATCATTTTTAAAACATTTGCATCACTCCAGAAAAAGACATATAAAGGAAAAAAAAAAAAGAATTCATAATCCTGTGCCCCTTACCACCCTCTCATTGACCCATAGTATTTCAGTAAACCCGGTTTTTAACCCTTTATCTTCCCTATTATTTATTTATTTTTAAATTCTTATTCTTAAACTTATTTATTCCTCTGTCCATACCCTGGATAAAAGGAGCATCACACACAAGGTTTTCACAATCATACAGTTGCTTGTAAAAGCTATATAGTTACACAGTCTTTTTCAAGAATCAAGGCTATTGGAACTCATCTCAACAGTTTCAGGTACTTCCCTCTAGCCACTCCAATATAAAAATTAAAAAGGGATATCTGTATAATGCCTAAGAAAAACTTCCAGGATAACCTCTCGACTCTGTTTGAAATCTCTCAACCACTGAGATTTTTTTTTCTCGTTTCTCTCTTCCCCCTGTTGGTCAAGAAGACTTTCTCATTCCCATAATGCTGGGTCCCAGCTCATCCCCAGAAGTCATACCCATGTTTTCAGGGAGATTTATACCCCTGGGAGTCATTTTCCATGTAGGGGGGAGGGTAGTGGGTTCATCTGCCAAGTTGACCAAATCTGAGCAACAAAAGAGGTTCTCTCTTGGGTTGACTCTTAGGCATAATTATAACTAGACTTAGTCTATCCTTTGCAGGAATAAGCTTCATAGGGGTGAGCACCAAGATTGATTGAGGGCTCAGCCTATTGAATTGGTTGTCCCTATTGCCTGCAAGAATATCAGGAATTCCCTGAATGGGGATGTTTAATATTTCCTCCTTTCTCCCCAGTCCCCTGAGGGGATTTTGCAAATACTTCTATTATCTGTCTAAATTACTTTGGGATATATTGGGATATCACACTAACCTGCACAAACCAACAAGATTGCGTGCCCTATTCAAGATTCCATGTAATTATGGTGTTCAGGTAAACTGTAGGCCTAAGATTTTGATAAATTACATTCTCCTTTCCTTGCATTTGAAAAATGCAAAGCAGGGGAAGTAGTAATTCTTAATGCATCAATTGCCTACCAATAGTACCATGAATATTTAATATAATCTTCACATGTGGTTCTCAAGGACTATTTTGTAACAGAGTCTCATCCTTTTTTAAAAAAAGAGATATATATATATTTAATTTAATTTTTTTATGGAAAGAAGGAGAGAATGAAAGAAATAGAGATAGAAAAGGAGAGAAAGGAAAAAAAGAGGAAAGGAGGAGGGAGAGCAGAGGGAGAGAAGAAGTGGGGAAGAGGAAGGGTAATATTGGCAGGAGATTACCACATTCCCCATCTGCCTCCAAAATCTTCATCCAGATCATACTAGAGCAAAATATCAGAGGCAGTTGCATTGACTTTCCATCTAGTTGCCGATCACTTCTTGGCCTATTTTCCAGAGCAATTCATTCGGCTTGCCCTTGATGTTATTATCTTTACCAGAGTCATTATATCAAGATCGTATACTATCTGTACTTTTGTGTCTAGAGTCTCATACTTTTATCATTAAGACTATATTTCTTTTGTTGATTTAAAATTTATTTTTTCTGTGTTCCAAGAAATGATCATGATGATGAATATGCAACTATGTGATGATATTTTGAATTACTCATTATATATGTAGAATGGAAGGATCAAAATAGGAATGTTTGAGTTCGTTTGGTGTTTTTTGGTATTAAAAAAATAAAATAATTAAAATTTATTTTTTCTGTAGGAGATGGAGAGAGTTCTGAAGAAGACTCTTTAAGCAGGTAGGATTTTACAGATTTTTAAATTATCTGTTAACTGAGGGCATACAGAGGAAAGAAATTAACATTTGTTGATTATTTTATTCTGGAATAGATAACATAGTATGTGCTTTTATCTCAAATAGTCATCACAACAGCTCTACTGGGTAGCTGTGCTATTATTACTTCATTTTTACTGATTGAGTGACTATGGTCCAGGTTGATGAATTGACCCAAGATTCCATAGTTAGCAAGTAGCTGAACCACGATTTGACTGTCAGCCTGCTAATTTCCTGGTCCATTCTCTGTTCTGTTAGCATAGGTTGATTGGTACCTGTGTATCATGGGGATAGAGACACAGGGTCCAGATAAGATCAGCTCTAAAAGTAATATATAGTTATGTGTTAACTCTAATTTAACTGTGTATCATGGGGATAGAGACACAGGGTCCAGATAAGATCAGCTCCAAAAGTAATATATAGTTCTGTGTTAACTATAACTCTGTTAGTTCTAGGGTTTGACCTCATATTTGACATTTGGTGTGGTAACCAGTATGTAGTTTTGATCGTGAATGGTTTTTGGGTAGCATGTCTTAGTTAGCTGTGGTAACAGGTCCATGGGTTTTATATAAGCAAGACCCTCTCAGGCATGTCTTCATAGGTAAGCTGGTATCTGCTCCCTAGAGATTACTTTACTGTAGAATGAAGAATATCTTCGTATAGACCGTTTTGTGTTAATAATACTCATTTTCTTATTAGAGTCTTACTGACTTTCCAGTCTGGTTTTGCCTTCAGTCTAGTGCTGGCCTAGTTCTGTCATGTTTACTCTTTTTCCTAGAGTCTTTTTTTCCTTCTTTCATGAATTTAAAATCTTTTCTTGATATTTTTACTTTCTTCTCTGCTTTTCTTGGTGTTTCTTTGTTCCATTTTTCATTTCTGCTAGCTAAGTAGTTCTGTTTTTCTGTAGGGATAATCATAAGCGTGTAGAATTTCAGGGTATTAAGGAATCATGGAGATTAATCACAATACCCTCTAGTACTTCATCCTCTGTTCATAGTTCTTACCAAGTTCAGATTGTTCAGGTTGAGAACCTGAAAGTCATGGAGATTAATGTGACTTATCTAGATCCTACGTATGGTAAGTGGCAGGAATGAATTTGAACTAAAATTTCTTAAGTTTGTGCCCAGTGCTCTTTCTTCTTTATCATCCTCTAGGTGTTATTAAGAGAAAAGTGAGAAGTGGGTCACTAGACCCAGTAGTGACCATAGTGGAAGAGAAAAAGCATGGAGTTATCAGAGGAGGCAAGTTTGGAGAGGGACAACACTGGGTTGAATAGGAAGAGGGTTTTAGAGAAGAGATATCAGATGCAATGGTTAGGTTCAGGTGTCAGTTTGGCAGGTGATGGTGCCCACTCATCTAGTCAATCAAATTTTTGATACCTTAACAGAGTTTTGTGAAATTAAGAGGTATAATGATGTTGGCTGGTTGTTCTTAGATATGCTGGATACAGTTATGAGAGAAAGGGATGAGCTAAAGTCTTGAGATTTGCAAGTTAAATGCCCTATGAAAGACATAAAGGTTTCTTTGTGTGCCCTGAAAGAAAATCTTATTTCCTGTGGTTGCAGACTTGAGATCTCTGAAAACCAGATCCCAGAGTTTCATTGTACGAATAGCAGATTTACAATGTAGACTAAATTCTCAGCCTTGTAGAGTGTCTGCTGTTAGAGTAAGGGCTCTTATTAGAAAAGAAGTGGATTCTGAAACTTGGGATAGTGACATATGGGTTGATAATAATGGCAGTGGGGACCTGGACATGCTGGATTCTGCGCTTTGCTAGATAGACCTGTAATGGTCTGTCCTGAAGAAACAACCACCCAATCTTCAGCCTGCCCTGAGGAGACAGCTACCCAACCTCCAGTCTGTCCTGAGGATTCTGCCATCCATCCTCCACTTAAGACATTAACCCTTCAGTGTCTGGTAAACCTGAAACCACCTCCCCTGGGGAAAAAACCTTCACTCCTATGCTTGGAACAATTAATCCTATTTCTCCAGATGAAACTGCAGCAGAGTGCAATTAGGTAATTGGCTTGAAAGACATTTTTCATTCTTTTCATGACCTGTCCCCACCACTCTTCTTCCCTTCAAGACCTTTGTGGTAGTTAGATTCAGTTGTCAACTTGGCCAGGTGAGCATACCTAGTTTTGTTGCTATGGACATGAGCCAATGGAATGTGAACCTCATCTGTTGCTGATTTACATCTACAGTCAGCTAGGAGGCGTGCCTGCTGCAATGATGGACGTTTGACTTAATTGGCTGATGCTTAGATGAGGGACCACAACGTAGCACAGCCTAAGCAGCTCAGCATTCCTCATCTCAGCACTCGCAGCTCAGCCCAGGCCTTTGGAGATGCAGAAAGAAGTCACCCCAGGGAAAGTTGCTGGAACCCAGGGGCCTGGAGAGAAGGCCAGCAGAGACCATCCTGTGCCTTCCCATGTAAGAAAGAAACTCAGTGGAAAGTTAGCTGCCTTTCCTCTGAAGAATTAAATAAAATAAATCCCCTTTTATTAAAAGCCAATCTGTCTCTGGTGTGTTGCATTCCGGCAGCTAGCAAACTAGAACAACCTATAACTAAAGTAAGATCCCAACAGGCTCTGATAGGTAAGGTGCAAAGTGTGATCCATGAGGAGGTGTGCTATACTCCAAAAGAACTACATGAGTTTTACAAAACTGTTTTTTTGCATGGGCAGGCACTGGGAATCAAACCTGGGTCTCTGGCATGGCAGGTGAGAGCTCTGCCAATGAGCCAGTGTGGCCCACCTGAGTTTTACAATTTGTATAGACAGAAATCAGGGGAATATGTGTGGGAATGAGATAATCCAATCAGTTGGATGTGATTCAATCAGTTGAAGACTTTTAAGGAAGAAGAGAGAATTTTCACTGCTTGTTCAGCCTCCGCCAGTGAGCCTCTCCTGTGGTGTTTATCGAAACCCTTCATTGGAGTTGTCAGCTTCACAGCCTGTCCTATGGATTTTGGACTCTTGCATTCACATGGTTGTGTGAGATACCTTTATCAGTCTCATATTTACACATATGTCCTGTTGGTTCTGTTGCTTTAGAAAATCCCAAGTAATAAATCATCCTCTGCAGATAACTACTCTTTTTGAGAAACAACTTTTAGCCTGTGTTTTAGTTAAATGCTGCTGGAAATGCAGTATATCAGCAATGGGTTGGCTTTTATAAAGGGAATTTTTTAAGTTACAAATTTACAGTTCTAAGGACATAAAAATGTCCAAACTAAGACATCCAGGGAAAGAAAAAATCTTGATTTAAAACTCCTCTGTCATCTGGGAAGGCACGTTGCTGGAATGTGCTGGTCCTTTGGCTTCTAGTTTCCAATAGCTTCCCCAGGGGGATTTTCTTTCTTCATTTCCACATGTCTCTGGGTGTCAGCCCTGAAGCTGTTCTTGAAATAGTTCCCTCTTAATGGACTCCAGCAAGTTGATTAAAACCTGCCTTGAGTGGGTGGAGACATATTCCATGGAAACCACCTAATCAAAAGATCCACCCACAATTGGGTGGGTCACATCTCCATGGAAACAACTGAATCAAGAAGATTCCACCTAACAATAGGTCTACTCCCTCAAGTGTGGATTAGGGTTGAAAGAATATGGCTTTTCTGAGAAACACAACAGTTTCAAACCAGCACAGCCTATTCCTGGGCCTTAGTAGAGATGTAATGCTTAAACATGAGCCATCAAGTTACCATGAGACCTGAGTTGCCTATCATAAGCTGGATTTGTCTGACCCACCAAGCCATAAAGTTGGGCACGCACAGCAGCACTCCATCATAAAATGGAAATAGTATATAACAGATGGGGCTTGAGCAGGTCTTGAAGGCACAGATAAATTACATGAGGAAGTGGCTGAAATGCCCATAGCCCCCACTCCTGCTACATTACCTTCTCCTTCCCAGCCGAGAACTATGGCCTTTTGGGGAGTTCCTTACAATCAGTTGACTGAGGAAGAGAAAATTTGGGCCTGGTTCACAGATCGTTCTGCATGATATGTAGGTACCACCCAAAAGTGGACAGCTGCAGCCCTACTGCTCCTTTCTGAAATGTCCCTGAAGGAACTTCGAGCAGTGTACCTGTTCATTCATTTTGCTTAGAAGGAGAATTGGACAGAGGTGTACTTGTATACTGACTCATGGGCTGTTGCTAATGGTTTGGCTTGATGGTCAGGGACTTGGAAGGCAATAAAGAGGTTTGGGGAAGAAGTATATGAATAGATCTTTCTGAGTGGGTAAAAAACATAAAGATATTTGTGTCCCATGTGAATACTTACCAGCGGAGTAAATTTTTACTAATGAAGTGGATGAGATGGTCTGTTCAATGGATACAAATCTTCCTCTTTCTACAGCCAGTTCTGTCATTGCCCAGTGGGCTCATGAATAAAGTGACGTGGTGGTAGGGATGGAGGTTATGCATGGGCTGAGCAACACGAACTTCTACTCACCAAGGCTGATCTGGCTACAGCCACTGCTGAGTGCCCCATCTGCCAGCAGCAGAAACTCACATTCAGTCCCCAATATGGTGCCATTTCCTGAGGTGATCAGCCTGGTACCTGTGGCAGGTTGATTACATTGGACCACTTCTATCATGGAAAGGGCAGTGATTTGTCCTAACTGGAATAGACCAACATACTCTGGATGGGTTTGCTTTCCCTGCATGCAGTTCTTCTGCCAAAACTACCGTCTGTGGACTTAAAGAGAGCCTTATCCACCGTCCTGTGATTCCACACAGCATTGCTTCTGATTAAGGAACATACTTTGTAGCGAATGAAGTGCAGGCGTGGGCACATACTCATGGAATTCTCTGGTCTTACCAGGAATGAAGGTTTGGGTCACCCCACCAGGGGAAGAACCACGGCCAGCTGAAGTGCTTGCTGAAGGTAAAGGGAACATGAAATAGGTAGTGGAAGAAGGTAGTGATAAATATGAACTACAACCACATGTCCAGTTACAAAACGAGGACTGTGATGGTATAAGTATTTCCTCCTTGTTTTGTTATGAGTTGTATTTTTGTATTTGTACATAAAACAAATATTTCTTCTTCTTATCATAGGACATAAGTCGTATTGTTCATGCTAATAGTGTTTAAGTTATGGAATACCTAGTTTAGGAATGAATATTACCTAAGGACTTTATTCTAGTTTGCTAGCTGCTGGAATGCAACACACCAGAAACAGAACGGCTTTTAAAAAGGGAAATTTAACAAGTTTCTAGTTTCTAGTTCTAAGGCTGAGAAAATGTCTCAATTACAGCAAGTTTATAGAAATGTCCAATCAAAGGCATCCAGGGAAAGATACCTTGGTTCAAGAAGGTTGATGAAGTTCAGGGTTTCATCAACCTTAAGTGAGAAGGCACATGGCAAATACAGTCAGGGTTCCTCTCTCAGCTGGAAGGGCACATGGCGAACACGGCGTCATCTGCTAGCTTTCTCTCCTGGCTTCCGGTTTCATGAAGCTCCCTGGGAGGTGTTTTCCTTCTTCATCTCCAAAGGTCGCTTGCTGGCTCGTGGACTCTCTGCTTCATGGTGCTGCAGCATTCTCTGTTCTCTCCAAATCTCTTCCATTCTCCAAAATGTTTCCTCTTTTATAGGACTTCAGAAACTTATCAAGACCCACCCAATGGGTGGAGACATGTCATCACTTAATCCAGTTTAATAGCCACTCTTGACTAAATCACATCATCCAGGGAGATGATCTCATTACAGTTTCAAACATACAGTACTGAATAGGGAATGGGATTTCGATTAAAACATGGCTTTTCTAGGGGACATACGTCCTTTCAAACCAGCACAGACTTGCACCCTATTCTGGAGAGAATTAGTGCATTTCTGATTGTATGCAGGACAGTTCAGTATTGTTAGGTGAAACATATGTCTGTTATTATGTTCTGTTTAGAGATTAAGTATGATTTAAGGTGATGTGTGTAGGTGCCAAGTTGACAAGTGGTGGCCTGTAATGATTAGGTTCAGGTATCAGCTTGGCCAGGTGATAGTGCCTAGTTGTCTGATCAGGCAAGCTCTGGCATAACTGTTACTGCAAGGATGTTTTGTCGCTTGTTGATAAACCAGAAAGCTGGATTGTTAAATCATTAGTCAACTGATTGCATCTGTGACTGATTACATCTACGATCTACTAAGGATGTGTCTTCTGCAAACAAGAGAATGCAAGCAGGTGGATTTGATCCAATTAGTTGAAGACTTCTAGGGGAGAAGAGGGAACTTTCACTTTGCAGCCAGCCAACCTCTCCAGTGGAGTTCGTCTAGACCCTTCGGAGTTGCCAGTGCTCCAGTCTGCCCCATGGATTTTGGACTCCTGCGTTCTCCCGGTTGTGTGAGACACTTTTATAAATCACATATTTACAGATATTTCCTGCTGGTTCTGTTCTTCTAGAGAGCCCTTAGTAATGCATTGGAGTATTGGATTCTTTGACACATTTGATAAAGATAAATCATAGCAATGAAGGTCATGGGATATTGGAAAGGCTTAGGGGATTCATGGGAGTCCTGAACAGGTTGCTGCTTTTTAAAAATTTGTTTTTTGAATTGGAGGAATTAATAAACTTCAGGATTTCTATTGAAAGATCTTAAAATAACTTGAGCCTCTGGGAAGAGACTTCATAGCAGATAGGAATGTGGTATCATCTACCTGTACCCCAACTTAGAAAGGGTGACTCAGACCCCCTAGCATACTAGGAGGTTGGAGGTTGCTGTACTACCTAGGTCTGTGGCCAAGTGTAAGTGTCCCCTAACCTTCACCCCTTTGTCTAATTCACTGATATCCTTCCCCTGTACGTGAAGGGGAAGGGTGGGATGGGGATGACTGTCAGGTCAGCCAGCTTTTGTTGAGTACTTGATAATATACCTGTGTGGAGGGTCAGTTACTGAGACTATGTTTAGTTTGTTTCCCAGCAGTAAGGAAATAGGAGTGCCCACTCTTGGTCATTTGAGCCCATCCTTGTTCCTGGAATCTGTCTTCATATACTGAATATTTAAGTATTGGGACTGCCACTGAGTCCTGCAGAAGGAGGCATCCGGAAGTGAGTGTCCATAGGAAGGAAGATACCTAGACAGTATTTAGGGGGATAGAGGTATAACTATCAGGACACTATTTTTTCAAAAGTCACTCTCCTAGGGTATCTAAGCACCTGTTACGGATTTTATGGACTTGCTAGTTTATGTGGACCTGAATAAGACAGAACCTGTATAGGAAAGAAATTGGATTTTGTAATTTTTGATGTTTTAGTCTCTCTGGAAGCAATGGTCCTACTAACAACATATAAATACGTTCTTTGGCTTTTGAACAGTTTGTTTTCAAAAATTTCAGGGACTTCCTGTACTGTTTTAGAGTAAAGGGAAGAAAGAGGAGTAGTACTTTTACCTTCTTGATAAGGTGCTAAAGAACCAAGACTACCATTTCTGAAAGGTAAAGATTACTCTATTTTGGTCTGTTAAAGCTGCTGAAATGCAATATACCATAAATGGAATGACTTTTAAAAAGGGAATTTAATAAGTTACAAGTTTCCCATTCTAAGGCCATAGACATGTCCAAACTAAGCCATCCAGAGAAAGATGTCGGGCTGATGGGTCCAGAACACAGAGGTGGGAAGACACATGCGTGGCGTTTGCTGTGGTCTTTGGCGTCTGGTTTTAAATAGCTTCCTTGGGGGCATTTTCTTTCTGCATCTCCAAATGTCTGGGTCTTATGTAGGCTCTCTTTGTCGGCTCTGTCAGCTCTCACCTCTGTCCAAAATGTTTCCTCTTTTAAAGAATTCCAGTAAACTAATCAAGGCACACTTTGATGGGTGGAGTCACATCTCCAGCTAGTCAAAAGGTCACACCCACAACTGAGTGGATTCTCTCCATGGAAAAAATCTAGTCAAAGGTTCCCACCCTACAATATTGAATCAGGATTAGAAGAACAAGGCTTTTTCTGGGATACATAACAACTTCAAACCGGCACACTCTTGAAACATGGGACAGACCATGGAGAAGGGATAGTTTTAGGGTATCAGGTTTGTTCCAATTCAGGTAACAGAAGTTCTGTCCGTCTGAAAAGCTTTGGTGCTGAAAAGTATTCTCAGGTTTGCCAGTAAATTGACTGTCATTTTTTGTTATGAGGTCTAAAAATGAGTCTTCATTGAATAATTCATAATTTGGTAGAGGTGGAATCAGAAATAAATAACTGAATGCTTTTTAAAAATAAGCCAAATTTTAATTATGCTAAGAAGCATTCTTTACTATATAGGTAGCCAGCTTCTCATCAGATTCTTTTTTTTAAATGAATGCATCATTTTGTTGTATATTTTTGCTCTAAAGGCTTTCCAGCAAACCTGGTGTTGGTGATTCATGGCCTACATCCGATGATGAAGACTTAGATTTTGATACCAAGGTGAAATGCTCTCACATAAAATTAATTCTCCTGCTCTAAATTTAGTTTTATGCAGTATTTACTCTTAAACAATCAGAAAGTAATATAAATCATTATTAGTAGGGACGTAGTATGGACAAAGTTTGTTGTAATTATCTGTGAGTCACACACACACACACACACACACACACAGTTTTCCACATGCTTTTTTTTTGTAATTTGTTTCTTGTTCAGTTCTGTTAGCTATGGATCTATTTAGATAAATCTATCTTCTGTTGAACCTTTTTTCAAATTATTTTTATTGACAAAACAAAACAACATACAAACAATAACATTCTTAACATATGAACATTCTATACTTGGTGTATAGTCAGTTGCTCATAGTAACATCACATAGTTGTGTGTTCATCACCATAATCATTTCTTGGAACATTTGCATCACTCCATAAAAAGAAACAAAAAGAAAAAACTCACACATACCATACCCCTTACCCCTCCCTCTCGTTGACCACTGGTATTTCCATCTACCCGATATATTTTAACCTTGTTCCCCATATTTTTTCCCCAGTACCCTTACCACTCCCTTTCATTGATCACTAGTGTTTCAGTCTACTCAATTCATTTTAACATTTGTTCCCCCTATTATTTATTTATTTTTAATCCATATTTTTTACTCATCTGTCCATACTGTAGGTAGAAGGAGCATCACACACAAGGTTTTCACAATCACATAGTCACATTGTCAAAGCTGTATCATTATACAGTCATCTTCAAGAAACATCTACATGCTTTTTTGTAATTATGTTTCTTCTGTTCTATATTGGCTAAGCTTGTATTTGATTGAGTGGTCATGTCTCATACCTTCTACCCCTGTTTTTTCTTTTCTTTTCTTCTTTATTTACCCCAAGACTAATTCTTCCTTCACAGTAAACATTTTTGTGGTCTATTCTTTTCCTCCATTTCTCGGTATCTGTTTTCACATATTTATTGCAGCTTTCTACTTAAAAGCTGTTTGTGTGTGTGTGTGTGTGTTTATGTGCATGCCCGTGTGTTCATGCTCACTTTCATTCATCGGTCATTGCCCCACAAGGATTTTTCTTTTTGTTTCCCCTTCTCTTTTCTTGGAAGGGGATGAATTTGTACGATAATTTGTTTTTAGCTTTTTTTCTTCATTACTCTGTTTATTTGTTGTGGTTTTATTTTTTCTTATGCAGTTTTATTGAGATATATTCAAATACCATATAATCATCCAAAGTGTAGAATCAGTGGTTCACAGTATCATCGTATAGTTGTGCATTTATCACCACAATCAATTTTTGAACATTTTCATTACTCAAAATAAATAGATAAATAAAAATAGGAATAAAAAAATAAAAAAGAATGTCCAAAACATACCATGCCTCTTACCCCTATATTATTTATTTATTTAATGTCTTTATTTTCCTACTGATATGTACATACTCTGGATAAAGGAAATGTCATTCACAAGTTTTTCATAATCACACGATCAACACTGTAAAAGTTATATTGTTTTACAGTCATCTTCAAGAGTCAAGGCTACTGGATTACAGTTCAGCATTTTCAGTTATTTCCTTCTAGCTGTCCTAACACACTAAAAACTAAAAAGGGATATCTATATAATGTATAAGAATAACTCCAGAATGACCTCTCAACTCTATTTGAACTCTCTCAGCTACTGAAACTTTATTTTGCTTCATTTCTCTTCCCCCTTTTGATCATAAAAACTTTCTCAGTTCATTCACGATGCCAGGACTAGGTCATCCCCAAGAGTCATGTCCCACTTTGCCAGGGAGATTTATACCCCTGGGGGTCCTGCCTAATGTTTGGGGAAGGGCAGTGAGTTTACTTGCAGAGTTGGTTTAGAGAAAGAGGCCACATCTAGCCACATAGAAGGTTCTCTGGATGTAACTCTTAGGCATAATTATAAGTAGGCTTAACTTCTCCTTTGCAGGGATATATTTCATAGGGCAAGCTCAAGAGCAAGAGCTTGGTCTATTAAATTGTTAGTTCCCAATGCTTGCAAGAATATCAGGAATTCTCCAAGTAGGAAAGTTTATTCCACATTTTCCTCCATGCCTCAATGAGACTTTGCAAATCCTTTTTCATTTTTTGTCCAAATTACTCTGGGATGTATGGGGGCGTCACACTAACCTGTATAAGCCAACAAGATCTCACTCCCTATTCAAGGTGGTACACTAAGTGGTACAAATCAACAAGATCTCACTTCCAGTTCAAGATTCCACATAATTATGGTGTTCTAATAAACTGACCATACAAGTTAAATTAGTTTGCTACAGAAAATGCATATTTTGAACCAAACAAACATCTCTTCCTTTAGTCTTACGCAAAAGTTGAAGTTTTGAAACATAGTCAGTCTCATTCTTTACCCTTTTAGTCTGATTTACCTTAGTCCTAACTATATCAGCTTCATTCGTCTACTTATTCTGATCTCTTTTTCAGCTTTTTTAACAGTTGCTCTATGGGGTAGTGCTGACTTTCATAGCTGCAAAACTGTAGCTCTGGGTCTCAGATGTCACAGAGATACCAGAAGTTTCAGGGGATGACCAGGTTATACATAAAGAGCTCAGCAGCTCATAATTTAGCAGTAACCATTATAACTCATGAATAGATGTGACTGCTGTAAAGAGCTTACATTGTAGGAACCTTTACAATAAGCATTCCCCTGATAATCTGTGCTCTCAAATTCACTTCTCAGAGGTAGCACATTATAGTTCGTTCATATTAGTGAGGCGTTATATTATTTGTCTTTTTATTTCTGACTTATTTCACTCAACATATTGTCCTCAAGGTTCATTCACCACTTGCATGCCTCACAACTTTATTCCTTCTTTCAGCCACTCAGTATTCCGTGGTATGTACACAGCACAGTTCACCCTTCCGATTATCAATCCATGTTCCCTTAGGCCACATCTGTCCATTGTAAATTGTGAATATTGCTGCCATAAACACCAGTGTGCAAATGTCCATTTTTGTCCCTGCTTTCAGTTCTTCTGAGTATATACCTATAACGGGGTTGTAGGATCATGTGGCAACCCTGTACTTAGCCTCCTGTGGAACCATCATACTACCCTCCAGCGGGGCTGTACCCTTCTGTTTCCCTACGAACAGTGAATAGCTGCATCTCTTTCTCTACATTTTCTCTAGCACTTGTATCTTTCTGTATATTTTTAAACAATTGTATTAACACACTATACAATCCATCCTAAGTAAACAATCTGTGGTTCCCAGTATAATCGCATGTGTATTCACCACCACACATGAGGACATTTCCATTTCTTCTGCAAAGAAAGAAGAGGAGAAAAAAATGAAGAATAAAAATAAAATAAAAAGGAGAAACAACAGTACCACCACCAAGAATCCCAAACTCCTTCCTTAGGTCCCACTCTTATTGACATTTAGCTTTGTATATTGCCTTTTTTTAAAGTTTTTAAATTGTGTAATATAACATATACAAAGCAAAGAAATAAAAAAGCATATATTGCTTTTTTTACATTTAATGGAAACATATTACAATGTTACTGTTAACCATAGATCCTAATTTGAATTTATTGTATTTTTTCCATTTACTGTCCCATTTCAATATGTTGCAATGTTGACATTCACTTGTTTTCCTTCATATAAAAACATTCTTATATTTGTACATTTAGTTATCCTCATTGTCTGTGTTTAGTTTTGCTAAGTTATGCATTCCCAGTGTTTATGATCTCTTTCCTTCTGGTATCATACATATCCCAAGCCTTCTTTCAACCATCTTCACACTCAGCTTGCTATGATCAGATCCTATTGTGCTGTCCATTTCTGGATCTTTACAATCAGTCCTGTTGAACATTCTGTATTCCTTCAGCATCAGATTTCTAATGTCTTTCTATTTCCTGAAAATCTGTGTTCTCAACTTTAATTTTCAAAGTTTGCTTATTAGTGTTAGTTCGTATTTGTGAGACCATATAGTATTTGTCCTTTTGTTTCTGGCTAATTTCACTCAACATAGTGTCCTCAAGGTTCATCCACATTTTTACCTGCATCATGACTTTATTCTGTACCTTTACTCACAGTCTTCATTTCTAAGCTCTTTTCCATACCTCTGTCTCCTCTGTCTTTTCCTATCTGCCTGTAGTGTTCCCTTTAGTATTTCTTATAGATAGGGTTCACTTGTTCACAAATTCTCTTATTGTCTGTTTGTTTGAGAGTATTTTAAACTCGCCATCATTTTTGAAGGGCACTTTTGCCAGATATAGAATTCTTGGTTGGCAGTTTTTCTCTTTCAGTAACTTAAATATATCATACTTCTGCCTTTTCCTCTTCGTGGTTTCTGCTGAGAAATCCACACATAGTCTTACTTAGTTTCCCTTGTATGTGATAAATCGCTTTTCTCTTAATGCTTTCAAAATTGTTTTGTTTTGGTGCATGGGCCTGGAATTGAACCCAGTCTCCTTCAGGGCAAATGAACATCCTACCACTGAATGCAAATGAACATCCTACCACTGAATGCAAGTGAACATTCTACCACTGAACCATCCATGCATCCTTCTCTTTGTCTTTGCCATTTGACAGTTTGATTAGTAAGTGTCTTGGAATAGGTCTGTTCAAATCGATTCTATTTGGGGTCTGTTGTGCTTCTTGGATAATTTTGTATCTTTCATAGGAGATGGGCAATTTTCAGTGATTATTTCCTCCAGTATTCTTTCTGCCCCCTTTCCCTTCTCTTCTCCTTCTGGAACAACCATAAATATATATTCATGCTTTTCATGTTCTCATTTAATTTCCTGAGACGCTTCTCAGTGTTTTCCATTTTTTTCCCGTTCTTTTGTGTGTAGGATTTCAGATGTCCTGTCCTCTACTTCAAGATCCTTTCTTCTGCCTCTTTAAATCTGCTGTTTTATGTCTCCATTGTGTTTTTCATCACTTCTATTGTACTTTTCATTCCCATATGTTCTGCCATTTGTTTTTTCATGCTTTTGAGTTCTTCTGGATGGTCACACAGTGTCTTCTTTATATTCTTCATTTCTTTGTCCATATTTTCCTTCACCTCATTGATTTTATTTTTGATTTGATTTAGGATATTTGTATGAACACCTTTAATTTTTTTTTTTTTGGGGGGGGGGCATGGGCAGGCATCGGGATTTGAACCCAGGTCTCCAGCCTGGCAGGCGAGAATTCTGCCAGTGATCCACCATTGCAGCACCTGAACACCTTTAATTTTTGTTTCAACTCCTTATATCTTGTTTGAAGTGTTAGTTTGTTCCTTTGGGTCATATCTTTGTTTTTCCTAGTATGACTTTTAATTTTTGCCTGGTGTCTAAGGCATCTGGTTTCCTTGCTTAGTTTGTTCTGGAGGTTCTTTTCACTCTTTTACCTGTGGTTTTCTTGTTTGTTGGTTTTGTTTTTATCTGTTCTTTGGCATTCAATTCAACTTATTCTAGACCTCTAGTATAGCTTCTGTTTAACTGCTGAGAATTTTTCAGCTCTAGTTTTTTGGTTCTTGCCCTGCCCATATGGAACCTTTTGTTTGAGGAAGAATCCCCAGATATGATTGACCCAAATCAGATTTTCCTGAGCAGACAGGCCCAGGTCTCAGGAGGAGTGTGTAATCGGTATCAGATTGTAAGATTTTCCTGTGAAGCCTGTAGACTCTGTGCTTTTCTTGTCCTTCCCAACAGGTGGTGCTTGTCAGCCCATAGCTTCCCACCAGTGTAAAGTGATGCTGTGCCTTTAATTCTCAGCAGCCACTCCCCACAAGGGGCATGGTTGAGATAGAGGCTGAAGTAAAAGTTGGGATTTAGCTGTTTCAGTTTTCTAGCCCCCAGAGTCTGGATTCCTGAATGAGAGCCACCACTTATGTTGGGCTCTGCCCTCTGCCCACCCTCCATGCCCCACCCTCACACTTGTCTTGGGGGAGATATGCCCTATAGGGAATTATCTCCTTCACTTGACTAGTTACTTTGTCTCGCAGACCTATCTTAACTCCACCCTTGCCTGGTCAGTACTGAAATTGAAAATGCCCAACGCTTTCTTTAATGGACTGCTAAGAGTATTTTTTTTTTTTTTTTAATTTTCAAAGGCTGTTTCCAGTCTCCAAGTTTTGCCAGTCAAGAGCTGTAGTTGGTACCAGTCTTTATGTGTCCCTTTTCTGCTGTGAGAAACCTCAGGGTTCCTTTCCTGCTTGCTCTTGGTTTATCTCTGCTGGGAGCTTGCATTCATCTATTCAAATTTGCTCATTAAAAGCCTAATTGAAGCTTGATTGAGCTACCTTCCTTTGCTCCTAGTAAAGACTGCTTCTTTTTTCCATGGAGAAATTTCTACAACACAGCCTGCCATGACAGTGGGGAAGGAAGGCCAGCTTCTGCAGTATGGAGGCTTTACTACAGTTCTGTGTTGTGATCTCGGCCCCTCCCACCTTTTGAATTGGTGTATGATGTGTGTTTGGTCACAGATATCTTCCAAATAATTATTCCTGGTAGTTCCTGTTTATTTACTAACTGTTCTAGAGGACTAACTAAATTTCACACTTCCCTATGCAGCCGTCTTGCTCCTCTTCCTCCTGTTTTTAGCTTTTTTTTTTTTCTTTCCTTGCATGGGCAGGCACCAGGAATCAAACCTGGGTCTCCAGCATGGCAGGTGAGAGCTCTGCCTGCTGAGCTACCGTGGCCCGCCCACTCCTGTTTTCAGCTTTTGACAAACAGAAGCAACTTCGACTGTTTGCAGTTCCCACCCATCTAAGTAAGGTCCTACTGAGAACTGAAGTCTCTTATTTTCCCTCCAGCACGAGATAAAAAAACTGCATATAAATCATGCAGACATGTTGCTAAACACATTTCAAACTATAACAAATAATTTTAATTTCTTAATGCTAGTGTTTTTCAATAATACTCTAAACTATCCAGAGATAAATTTTTGTTCTATATTACTTTAATTAAAAAAGCAATCTAACAGATATCATAATCAGTTATGTGTAACGGGAGTTACATTTTGAGAAGAATCTATATGATTTCTCATAATCCTCAGCAATGAGAGGATGTAGGTGAGTTACTAAATGGCAGAACTGGGATTGGATTATACATCTGAATGATAATGACTCCAAAGCTGTGCTCTTTGTAGTAGATCATACAGTAATTGTTAATATTATAGCTCTATGTATATATATCAAATTTATTACTTTTGTTCCTAAAACTATTATTTTGTTTCTAGAATCTCCCTAAACCAAGTTTAACAAAGCTAATGACTGCGTCTCAGCAATCCAGGAAAAATAGTAAGCTATTTAAAGACTGCCCAATCTTGTTTTATTCACTGATTTGAAATTACAGATAATTTTGTATACTCTTTACTTTGTTTTTGCAGTAATTGAAGAAAAACATAGCTTTGTGAGACCAGAAAATAGAACCTTGTTAGAGGGTAATAGTTCCAGTAGTGAACAAGAAGATATGGTTGAAACCCTTCCGCAGTTGCCAGTCACAGTCCAGGGCCTCTCTCATGCTGTCTTTCCATCACCTGACCCTCTTCTAAAACCTTCCCTCAAGTCTTCACCAATCCCTGGTGTTACAAAGGTAAAGTTTTTTTTTTTAATTTTTCCATGTTTTTTCGCATACTGTATCCCCCATTCTCATAATTGTGTATCAGCCTAGTGATGATAAGGATTCTAGAAAGAAGTGGAACTCCTCAAGATCATAATAGAAAACAAGTGTAGTAGTTCATAGGATAGATATACAGGATTGAGATTTATAAAAAGTTGCTGGAACTATACAATTCTTTGGGATGATATTATGGAAGGAAAGAATTAGAAAGCCATCAAAGAGGACAGCTAGACAAATTTGAAAATGAAAAGGGGATGAGGGGGAGGAATTCATTCATAAAGGGTAAGATGAATATCTTGAAGAGAGTCAAAATGAGAGAGATCATTATAAGAACAAAAAAAGAAATAATGGGTTTAAATAAGAGCAGGAACTGTGCTATAGAGCATGACAGAAGCTTTTCAGATTCAAATTAAGAAAAGAAAGCCAGGGAATGAGAGAAAATACTCAGACTGTTCTAAATGATTTATTGCTGATATTTTATGAAGAACGGAAAGAAAATTTAATCCTCACTTCTTTTATGTTTAGTAATTTCTTATATTTAATTTATCAGAACCTGTGTTCATAAATAATACAAAGTGAGATGTGAAGCTTTATCCGATTTACTATGAATTATAAATTTTTGGCCCTTTTGTTTTCTTGTGATACCTAACTCAACTGTTTTACTTTTTGTACATTCTTGACTTCTCTTTTAGATCTCTTGAGAATGGAGAGAAATAAGTATTCTGTTTTGTCTTTTCACTAATTACTATTCGAAAATAAGATTGAAATCTCTGATTGTACAAATGAGCCTCTAAATCTGCATCCATTAATGACAAAATAATTTTAAGCTGCAGAACTCTTAAATTAAAGAAAAAAACATAGACTTTTTTTCTAGAGAGATTCTGATTTTATTTACCTAACATTTGCATTTAATGGGCACATACATGCACATATCAAATGAGTGAAATCACAATTTATGATTTTTTTCTAAAACAAATTACTTGTTAACTATAGAATTATAAAGAAGAAAAGACTGCCAAGAGAGTGTACAAAACTGTCTCTGGTAGATGATTTTTTTAAAAAAATAACTCCAGGAGTGGATACATTTCATATTATTTTCAGGAAACATTAACTTTAGTATTCATAGTTGTTAAATCTTGCATATGTATCTTATCTAAAACTCAAGTATCCTATTGCTCCTATTTCTTTAGTTCCTACCTCATAATCATAGGCATATCTGAAAACTTGTAAATCTTCCATTTGGAAAATCAGAGCTTTTATTCATTTTTATTTATTTAAAATTTTTATTAATAAAACTAATTGACATACAACATGAACATTCTTAATGTATAAACATTCCATACTTGTGGTGCATTCAGTGGTTCACGATATCATCACATAGTTGTATATTTATCACCATGATCGTTTCTCAGAACATTTACATCACTCCAGAAAAAGAAATAAAGAGAAAAAAAGAAAAACTTCGTATATACCATACCCCTTACCTCTCCCTCTCATTGACCGCTAGTATTTCCCTCTACCCAGTTTATCTAAACATTTGTTCCCTATATTATTTATTTATTTTTACTCCATATTTTTTACTCATCTGTCCATAAGGTAGATAAAAGAAGCATCAGACACAAGGTTTTCTCAGTTATACAGTCACTTTGTGAAAGTTATATCATTGTACAATTATCTTAAAGAAACATGGCTACTAGGACACACTTCTACAGTTTCAGGCACTTCCCTCTAGCCTCTCTAATACACTTAAACTAAAAAGCGGTTATCTGTATGATGCGTAAGAATAACCTCCAAGGACACCTCTTGACTATTTGAAATCTCTCTGCCCCTGACACTTTATTTTGTCTCATTTCTCTCTTCCCCCTTTCAGTCGAGGTTTTCTCAGTCCCTTGATGCTAAGTCCCAGCTCATTCTAGGATTTCTGTCCCACCTTGCCAGGAAGGTTTACACCCCTGGGAGTCATTTCCTATGTAGAGAAGGGGAGGGCAGTGAGTTTGCTTGTCATGTCTGAGAGATAGGCCACACCTGAGCAACCAAAGAGGTTCTTTGAGCGTGACTGTTAGGCCTAATTTTAAGTAGGCTTCGCCTATCTTTGTGGGGATAAGTTTCATATGAGCAGACCCCAAGATTGAGGGTTCAGCCTATTGATTTTGTTGTACTCACTGCTTGAGTGAATATCAGTCCTTTTCTAAATGGGGAAGTTGAATTTTCCCTCTTTCTCACCATTCCCCCAAGGGAACTTTGCAAATACTTTTTTATTCACTGTTCAGATCACTCTGGTATTTATCCGGGCATCACACTAACCTGGACAAACCAATATGACCTCATGCCCTGTTCAAGGTTCCATGTAATTATGGTGTTCAGTTAAACTGTCCGTATAAGTTAAATTAGGAAATGCACTAGTCAAAATATAAATATTGTACCAAATAAATATTTTTTGCTTTAATCTCACACATAAGTTAAAGTTTTAAAATATGAATTATGATCTATTTTCAACACCCTGCAATATTGACATTCCTTTTGTTCTTCCTCCTGCAAAAACTGTTCTTTAATTTGTACATTTAGTCACTATCATTGTACACTCTAGATATTCCTAAATTATACCATCTCAGTCTTTATTGTCTATCTTTCCTTCTGATTTCATTTGTGCCCCCAGCCCTCCTCCCTCTATCATTCTCACATTTAGCTTCAGTCATTGTACTAACGTTATTGTATCACAGTTAGATAGTATTGTGTAATCCATTTCTGAATGTTTACAATCAGTCCTGTTATACAATCTGTATCCCTTCAGCTGCAGTTACCCAATATCTACCCTATTTCTATCTCCTAATGGTCTCTGCTCTTAACTGAAATTCTCCAAGCTCATTCATGAATGTTAGTTCAAATCAGTGAGACCATACAGAATTTGTCCTTTTGTTTTTGGCTAATCTCATTCAGCATAATGTCCTCAAGGTCCATCCATGTTGTTACATATTTCATAACTTTATTCTGTCTTATAGTTGCATAATATTCCACCATATGTATATATCACAGCTTGTTTAGCCACTCATCTGTTGCTTGACGTTTTGGCTGTTTCCATCTCTTGGCAGTTGTAAATAATGCTGCTATAAACATTGGTATGCAAATGTCTGTGTCCTTGCCCTCATGTCCTCTGAGTAGATACCTGGCAATGTTATTGCTGGGTCTTGTGGCAGTTCTATACTTAGCTTCCTGAGGAACCGCCAAACTGCCTTCCACAGCAGTTGTACCATTTGACATTCCCACCAACAGTGAATAAGTGTGCCTCTTTCTCCACATCCTCTCCAGCACTTGTCATTTTTTTTGTTGTTGATAATGGCCATTCTGGTGGGTGTGAGATGATATCTCATTGTGGTTTTGATTTGCATTTCTCTAATGCCCAGGGACATTGAGCATCTCTTCATGTGCCTTTTGGCCATTTGTATTTCCTCTTCTGAGAGGTGTCAGTTCAAGTCTGTTTCCCATTTTGTAATTGGGTTGGCTGTCTTTTTGTTGTTGAGTTGAACAATCTCTTTATAAATTCTGGATACTAGACCTTTATCCGATATGTCGTTTCCAAATATTGTCTCCCATTGTGTAGGCTGTCTTTCTACTTTCTTGATGAAGTTCTTTGATGCACAGAAGTGTTTAATTTTGAGGAGCTCCCATTTATTTATTTCTTTCTCAGTGCTCTTGCTTTAGGTTTAAGGTCCATAAAACCACCTCCAATTGTAAGCTTCATAAGATATCTCCCTACATTTCCCTCTAACTGTTTTATGGTCTTAGACCTAATGTTTAGATCTTTGATCCATTTTGAGTTAACTTTTGTATAGGGTGTGAGATACGGGTCCTCTTTCATTCTTTTGCATATGGATATCCAGTTCTCTAGGCACCATTTATTGAAGAGACTGTTCTGTCCCAGGTGAATTGGCTTGACTGCCTTATCAAAGATCAAATGTCCATAGATGAGAGGGTCTATATCTGAGCACTCTATTCGATTCCATTGGTCGATATATCTATCTTTATGCCAATACCATGCTGTTTTGACCACTGTGGCTTCATAATATGTCTTAAAGTCCGGCAGCGTGAGACCTCCAGCTTCGTTTTTTTTCCTCAAGATGTTTTTAGCAATTCGGGGCACCCTGCCCTTCCAGATAAATTTGCTTATTGGTTTATCTATTTCTAAAAAATAAGTTGTTGGGATTTTGATTGGTATTGCATTGAATCTGTAAATCAATTTAGGTAGGATTGACATCTTAACTATATTTAGTCTTCCAATCCATGAACACGGTATGCCCTTCCATCTATTTAGGTCTTCTGTGATTTCTTTTAACAGTTTTTTGTAGTTTTCTTTGTGTAGGTCTTTTGTCTCTTTAGTTAAATTTATTCCTAAGTACTTTATTCTTTTAGTTGCAATTGTAAATGGAATTCCTTTCTTGATTTCTCCCTCAGCTTGTTCATTACTAGTGTATAGAAATGCTACAGATTTTTGAATGTTGATCTTGTAACCTGCTACTTTGCTGTACTCATTTATTAGCTCTAGTAGTTTTGTTGTGGATTTTTCCGGGTTTTCAACGTATAGTATCATATCGTCTGCAAACAGTGACAGTTTTACTTCTTCCTTTCCAATTTTGATGCCTTGTGTTTCTTTTTCTTGTCTAATTGCTCTGGCTAGAACCTCCAACACGATGTTGAATAACAGTGGTGATAATGGACATCCTTGTCTTGTTCCTGATCTTAGGGGGAAAGTTTTCAATTTTTCCCCATTGAGGATGATATTAGCTGTGGGTTTTTCATATATTCCCTCTATTATTTTAAGGAAGTTCCCTTGTATTCCTATCCTTTGAAGTGTTTTCAACAGGAAAGAATGTTGAATCTTGTCAAATGCCTTCTCTGCATCAATTGAGATGATCATGTGATTTTTCTGCTTTGATTTGTTGATATGGTGTATTAATTGATTTTCTTATCTTGAACCATCCTTGCATACCTGGGATGAATCCTACTTGGTCATGATGTATAATTCTTTTAATGTGTTGCTGGATTCGATTTGCTAGAATTTTGTTGAGGATTTTTGCATTTATATTCATTAGAGAGATTGGTCTGTAGTTTTCTTTTTTTGTAATATCTTTGCCTGGTTTTGGTATGAGGGTGATGTTGACTTCATAGAATGAATTAGGTAGCTTTCCCTCCATTTCGATTTTTTTGAAGAGTTTGAGGAGAGTTGGTACTAATTCTTTCTGGAATGGTTGGTAGAATTCACATGTGAAGCCGTCTGGTCCTGGACTTTTCTTTTTGGGAAGCTTTTGAATGACTGATTCAATTTCTTTACTTGTGATTCGTTTGTTGAGGTCATCTGTTTCTTCTTGAGTCAAAGTTGGTTGTTCATGCCTTTCTAGGAACTTGTCCATTTCATCTACATTATTGTATTTATTAGCGTAAAGTTGTTCATAGTATCCTGTTATTACCTCCTTTATTTCTGTGAGGTCAGTGGTTATGTCTCCTCTTCCATTTCTGATCTTATTTATTTGCGTCCTCTCCTTCTTTTTGTCAAACTTGCTAAAGGCCCATCAATCTTATTGATTTTCTCATAGAACCAACTTCTGGTCTTATTGATTTTCTCATTGTTTTCATGTTTTCAATTTCATTTATTTCTGCTCTAATCTTTGTTATTTCTTTCCTTTTGCTTACTTTGGGGTCAGTTTGCTGTTCTTTCTCCAGTTCTTCCAAGTGGACAGTTAATTCCTGAATTTTTGCCTTTTCTTCTTTTCTGATAAAGGCATTTAGGGCAATAAATTTCCCTCTTAGCACTGCCTTTGCTGCGTCCCATAGGTTTTGATATGTTGTGTTTTCATTTTCATTCGCCTCGAGATATTTACTAATTTCTCTTGCAATTTCTTCTTTGACCCACTTGTTGTTTAAGAGTGTGTTGTTGAGCCTCCACTATTTGTGGATTTTCTGGCACTCTGCCTATTATTGATTTCCAACTTCATTCCTTTATGATCTGAGAAAGTGTTGTGTATGATTTCAATCTTTTTAAGTTTGTTGAGACTTGCTTTGTGACCCAGCATATGGTCTATCTTTGAGAATGATCCATGAGCACTTGAGAAAAAGGTGTATCCTGCTGTTGTGGGGGGTAATGTCCTATAAAGGTCTGTTAAGTCTAGCTCATTTATTGTAATATTCAAGTTCTCTGTGTCTTTATTGATCCTCTGTCTAGATGTTCTGTCCATTGATGAGAGTGGCGAATTGAAGTCTCCAGCTATTATGGTAGATGTGTCTATTTCCCTTTTCAGTGATTGCAGTGTATTCCTCATGTATTTTGGGGCTTTTTGATTCGGTGCATATATATTTATGATTGTTATGTCTTCTTGTTGAATTGTTCCTTTTATTAGTAGATAGTATCCTTCTTTGTCTCTTTTAACTGTTTTACATTTGAAGTCTAATTTTTTGGATATTAGTATAGCTACTCCTGCTCTTTTCTGGTTGTTATTTGCATGAAATATCTTTTCCCAACCTTTCACTTTCAACCTATGTTTATCTTTGGGTCTAAGATGTGTTTCCTGTAGACAGCATATCGAAGGATCCTGTTTTTTAATCCATTCTGCCAATCTATGTCTTTTGATTGGGGAATTCAGTCCATTGACATTTAGTGTTATTACTGTTTGGATAATATTTTCCTCCAACATTTTGCCTTTTGTATTATATATATCATATCTGATTTTCCTTCTTTCTACACTCTTTTCCATATCTCTCTCTTCTGTCTTTTTGTATCTGACTCTAGTGCTCCCTTTAGTATTTCTTGCAGAGCTGGTCTCTTGGTCACAAATTCTTTCAGTGACTTTTTGTCTGAGAATGTTTTAATTTCTCCCTCATTTTTGAAGGATAATTTTGCTGGATATAGGAGTCTTGGTTGGCAGTTTTTCTCTTTTAGTATTTTAAATATATCATCCCACTGTCTTCTAGCTTCCATGGTTTCTGTTGAGAAATCTACACAGTCTTATTGGATTTCCCTTGTATGTGATGGATTGTTTTTCTCTTGCTGCTTTCAAGATCCTCTCTTTCTCTTTGACCTCTGACATTCTAACTAGTAAGTGTCTTGGAGAACGCCTATTTGGGTCTATTCTCTTTGGGATACACTGCACTTCTTGGATCTGTAATTTTAGGTCTTTCATAAGAGTTGGGAAATTTTCAGTGATAATTTCTTCCATTAGTTTTTCTCCTCCTTTTCCCTTCTCTTCTCCTTCTGGGACACCCACAATACGTATATTTGTGCGCTTCATATTATCATTCAATTCCCTGAGCCCCTGCTCAAATTTTTCCATTCTTTTCCCTATAGTTTCTGTTTCTTTTTGAATTTCAGGTGTTCCATCCTCCAGTTCACTAATTCTAGCCTCTGTCTCTTGAAATCTACCATTGTAGGTTTCCATTGTTTTTTTCATCTCTTCTACTGTGTTTTTCAATTCCATAAGTTCTGTGATTTATTTTTTCAGACCTTCCATTTCTTCTTTTTGTTGATCCCATGCCTTCTTCATGTCCTCCCTCAATTGATCGATTTGGTTTTTGAAGAGGTTTTCCATTTCTGTTTGTATATTCAGAATTAGTTGTCTCAGCTCCTGTATCTCATTTGAGCTATTGGTTTGTTCCTTTGACTGCACCATATCTTCAATTTTGAAGATATGTTATTCGATTTGTTATTTTTTGCTGGCGTCTGGGCATTTAATCAGATTTCCCTGAGTGTGGGACCCAGCAGGTTGAAAGACTTTCCTGTGAAGTCTCTGGGCTCTGTTTTTCTTATCCTGCCCAGTATGTGGTGCTTGTCTCTCTGCGGGTCCCACCAGCAAAAGATGTTCTGGCTCCTTTAACTTTGGAAGACTCTCGCTGCTGGGTGTGTGGTGAAGACAGAGGAAAGGTTGTAGGTTGGTTTTAATGGCTTCAAATTGTGAAGTCCTGGGATCTGAATTCCTTGAGAGAGGGATTCCACCTGAGTTGTGTTTCACCCCTCTCGCGGGGAAGATTCAGGTGGTAGAGAGCCCTAAAATCAGCCTGTTTCTGTGTTCGGGGCAGTTGTAACCTATGTAATCCCAGCGCTGAGCCCAAAGGCAATGAAGCCTCCGTAGAAACAGCTGCAGAAGGCTCTGTTTCACCCCCTTTCCTCTTTTTCAGTTAGCCCAGTCGGCGACTTCCGCCTTGATCAGCTTCGCCTGAGCTGAGGGCCTTTTTTTAGTAGTCAGAAGTTGTTCCTTAATGCCACTATTGGTGTTAGGTTGGGCTCGGTCTCTACTACTGTTGGAGACTCTTTCCTTTCCCTCTGGGAAGTTGCCTGTGGGGTTCCCCGCGGCTTGGGGAACCGCTGTTCCGATGCTCCCAGCCGGCCCGGGAAGCCGCGTGTGTGGAAGGGGCTGCGGTCACCGGCCACCGCGGCTTGGGGAACCGCTGTTCCTAGGCTACCAGCCGGCCCGGGAAGCCGCACGTGGGGGAGGGTCGCCGGCCGCCGCGGCTTGGGGAACCTCCAATCCAAAGCTCCCAGCCGGCCTGGGAAGCTGCGTGTGGGACGGCTGCCGCAGCTTGGGGAACCGCCGGTCCAAGGTTCCTAGCCATCCCGGGAAGCCGCGTGTGTGAAAGGGGCTCCGGTTGCCGCGGCTTGGGGAACCCGATCCAAAGCTCCCAGCCGGCCCGGGAAGGAGGGAGGGAGGGACTCTGGCCGCCAGCCCCCGCGGCCCAGGGAAGCGCTCTCCTCTCAGGGACCTCACCGCAGCGGAGTCTCTTAGCCGGTCCAGCCATTCCGGAATGGGGTACGCTGTGTGTCTGTTCTCTGTCGTGGCTCCGGGAGCTGTTCTGTACTGTTTCTAGTTCTTTAGTAGTTGTTCTGGAGGAGGAACTAAGACCCGTGTGCCTTACTAAGCCGCCATCTTCTCTGAAAGTCCTGATGACAAAGTTCTTAGTTGCGCAAAAATTTAATTTTGATGAGTTCCCATTTTTCTATTACTTTCTTCAATGCTTGTGCTTTGGGTGTAAGATCTAGGAAACAGCCTCCTATTATAAGATTTATAAGATATTTCCCTGCATTTCCTTGTAAAAGTTTTATGGTCTTAGATCTAGTGTTTAGGTCTTTGATTCATTTTGAGTTAATTTTTGTAGAGGGTGTGAGATACAGATCTTCTTTCATTCTTTTCCATGTGAATATCCTGTTCTAGGCACCATTTATGAAGAGACTGTTTGTCCCAGGGGAGTTGACTTGACTGTCTTATCAAAGATCAGTGTCCATAGATGAGAGGGTCTATATCTGAACACTCTAGTCAATTCCAATGGTCAATCTATCTGTCTTTATGCCAGTAGCATGCTGTTTTGACCACTGTAGGTTTGTAATGTTCCTTAAAGTTAAGTAGTATGAGAACTTTGACTTCATTTTTCTTTCTCAGGATGTTTTTACTATTTCGGGCATACTGCCCTTCCAGATAAATTTGATTATTGGTTTTTCTATTTCTGAAAAGTAAATTTTGGGGATTTTAATTGGTATTCATTCAATCTATAAATCAATTTAGGTAGAATTGACATTTTAAGTATATTTAGCCTTTCAATCCGTGAACACCGTATGCCCTTCCACTTATTTAAGTCTTCTGTGATTTCTTTTAGCAAATTCTTGTAGTTTTCTTTGTATAAGTCTTTTGTATCCTTAGTTAAATTTATGCCTAAATATTTTATTCTTTTGGTTGCAATTGTAAGTGAATTTTATTTTGTTGAATTCCTCCTCAGGTTGCTCATTACTAGTGTATAGAAACAGTACAGGTTTTGAGTGTTGATCTTTTAATCTGCCACTTTGCTGTACTCATTTATTAGCTCTAGTAGTTTTGCTATGGATTTTTTTGGGTTTTCGGAATACAGTATCATATCATTTGCAAATAGTGAGAGTTTTATTTTTTCCTTTCCAATTTTGATGCCTTGTATTTCTTTTTCTTGTCTAATTTCTCTGACTAGAGCTTCCAGCACAATGTTGAATAATAATGGTGATAGTGGACATCCTTGTCTTGATCTTGATCTTAGGGGAAAAGTTTTCAGTTTTTCCCCATTAGGATGATTTTAGCTGTGTCTTTTTCCTATATTCCCTTTATCATGTTGAGGAAGTTCCCTTCTATTCCTATCCTTTGAAGTGTTTCCAACAAGAAAGGATGTTGAATTTTGTGAAATGCCTTTTCTGCATCAATAGCCATGATCATGTGGTTTTTCTACTTTGATTTGTTGATAAATGGTGTATTATATTAATTGATTTTCTTATGTTTAACCATCCTTGCATACCTGGGATGAATCCTACTTGGTGATGTTTTTATAACTCTTTTACTGTGCTGCTGGATTCGATGTGCAAGAATGTTGTTGAGAATTTTTGCATGTATATTCATTAGAGAGATTGGTCTGTAATTTTCTCTTCTTGTAGTATCTTTGTCAGGCTTTGGTATGAGCTTTGGTAGTATCTTTGGTGTAGTATATATCTTTGGTAGTATTTTAGGTGTGACTTTAATATGAGCTTTGGTATTATGTTTGTCTGGCTTTGGTATGATGTTGGCTTCATAGAATGAGTTAGGTTGCCTTCCCTTCTCTTCAATTTTTTGGAGCAGTTTGAGCAGGATTGGTACTAATTCTTTCTTGAATGTTTGGTAATTCACACCTGAAGCCATCTGTTGCTGGACTTTTCTTTTTTGTAGTTTCTTAGTGACTAATTCAATTTCTTTACTTGTGATTGGCTTATTGAGGTCAGCTATTTCTTCTCAAGTCAATATTGGTTGTTTATGCTTTTTTAGGAAGTTTTCCATTTCATCTACATTGTCTAGTTTATTACCATAAACTTGTTCATAGTATCCTCTCATTACCCCCTTTATTTCTGTAGGGTCAGTGGTTATGTCTCCTCTTCTCTTTCTGATTTTATTTATTGGCATCCTTTCTGTTCTTCTTTTTGTCACCTTCGCTAAGGGTCAGTCTTACTGATTTTCTCATTGAACCAACTTCTAGTTTTGTTGATTTTCTCGATTGTTTTCATGTTCTTAATTTCACTGATTTCTGCTCTGATCTTCATTATTTCTTTCCTTTTGCTTACTTTGGGGTTAGTTTGCTGTTCTTTCTCTAGCTCTTCCAAGTGAACAGTTAATTCCTCGATTTTTGCTCTTCTTTTTTGATATAGGCATTTAGGGCAATAAATTTCCCTCTTAGCACTGCTTTTGCTGCATTCCTTAAGTTTTGATATGTTGTATTTTCATTTTCATTTGCCTTAACATATTTACTGATTTCTCCTGAAACTTCTTCCTTGACCCACTGGTTGTTTAAGAGTGTGTTGTTAAGCCTCCATATATTTGTGAATTTTATGGCCCTCTTTATGATCTGAGAAAGTGTTTTGTATGATTTCAATCTTTTGAAATTTTTTGAGACTTGCTTTGTGACCCAGAATATGTTCTATCCTTGAAGATGATCCATGAGCACTTGAGAAAAAGGTGTATCCTGCTGTTGTGGGGTGTAATGTTGTATATATGTCTGTTAAGTCTAGTTCATTTATTATATTATTCAAATTCTCTGTTTCTTTATTGATCCTCTGTCTAGATGTTGTGTCCATTGATGAGAGTGGGGAATTGAAGTCTCTGACTATTATGGTAGATGTGTCTATTTCTCTTTTCAGTGTTTACCTCATGTATTTTGGACCACTCTGGCTTGGTACATAAATATTTATGATTGTTATGTCTTCTTGTTGAATTCTTCCTTTTCTTAATACATAGTATCCTTCTTTGTCTCTTTTAACTGTTTTACATTTGAAGTCTAATTTGTTGTATATTAGTATAGCTACTCCTGCTGTTTTCTGCTTGTTGTTTGCATGAAGATAGCATATAGAGCGTTCCTGTCTTTTAATCCATCTGCCAGTCTATGTCTTTTAATTGGGGGAGTTTAATCCATTAACATTTAGTTTTATTACTGTAAAGAGCAGTCCTTTCTTCTACCATTTTACCTTTTGGATTTTATATGTCACCTCTCATTTTTCTTTTTTTTACCTTTACTGATAGTCTTCATTTCTACACTCTTTTCCACACACCTCTCTCCTGTCCTTTCCTATCTTGTCTCTAGTGCTCCCTTTAGTATTTCTTGCAGAGCCGGTCTCTTGGTCACAAATTGTCTTGATGATTTTTTGTCTGAAAATGTTTTAATTTCCCCCTCATTTTTGCTGGATATAGAATTCTTGGTTGGCAGTTTTTCTCTTTTTAGCATCTTAAATATATCATACCACTATCTTCTTGCCTCCATAGTTTCTGCTGAGAAATCTACACATAGTCTTATTGGGCTTCCCTTGTATGTGATTACTTGCCTCTCTCTTGCTGCTTTCAAAATTCTCTCTTTCTCTTTGACATCTGACATTCTAATTAGTAAGTGTCTTAGAGTACATCTGTTTGGGATCTATCTATCTTGGTTCTGTAATTTTAAGTCTTTCATAAGAGTTGGGAAATTTTCAGTAATAATTTCATCCATTATTCTTTCTCCTACTTTACCCTTCTCTTCTTCTAGGATACCTACAACATGTGCGTGTCATGTTGTCTTACAGTTCCCTGAGTCCCTGCTCGTATGTTTCCATTCTTTTCCCTATATTTTCTTTTGCTTGTCAGATTTCAGATGTCCCATCCTCCAGTTCACTAATCCTGTCTTCTGCCTCTTAAAATCTAACATTGTAGGTTTCCATTTTTTTCATCTCTTCTGCTGGGCCTTTCGTTCCCATAATTTCTGCAATTTGTTTTTTCAGACTTTTGATCTCTTCTTTTTGTTCATCCTTTGCCTTCTTTATATCCTCCCTCAATTCATTTATTTGATTTTTTGATGAGGTTTTCCATGTCTATTCGAACATTCTGAATTAATTGTTTCAACTCCTATATCTCGTTTGAATTGTTGGTTTGTTCCTTTGACTGGGCTCTATCTTCAATTTTCCTAGTATGTTTCATTAGTTTTTGCTGGTGTCTAGGCATTTAATTTCCTTAACTAGTTTATTCTGGAGATTGTTTTCAATGTTTTACCTAGGATTTTCATCCTGGATTACTTTGTTGTCTGTCTGGTCTTTGACATTCAGTTCAGCTTATTCTAGCTTCGGTTTTGTTTAACCGATTAGAATTTTCCATTTCTTGTTTTCTTGTTTCTTGCCCTGCCTATATTGTACCATCTTTTTTTTTCCCCATTTAGTAGGGTCTACTTAGGTATTACAGACCCCGGTCAGATTTACCCAGACGAAACTGACCTCCTCTCAGGGGGAAGAGTCACCTGCATCAGTTTTCCCTGAGAGTGAGACCCAGCAGGTTGAAAGACTTTCCTATGAAGCCTCTGGACTCTGTGTGTTTATCCTGTCATGCCCAGTATGTGGCATTTTCTGCCTGCAGGTCCCACTAGCCTAAGGTGATATGGTCCCTTTAACTTCAGCAGGCTCTCCCTGCTGGGGCTGTAGTTGAGACAGAGGAGAGGTTGTAGGCTGGCTTTAATTGCTTCAGTTTTCCAGACCCTGGGGTCTGAATTCCTTGAGGGAGAGATTCCACCTGAGCTGGGCCCCATCCCTCTCCTGAGGAAGGCAACAGCCTCCAGACCAGCTCTCAGAGGAGCTTAATTCTGCTCTTGACTGGGGCAGTTGGAGCCTGAGAACCCTTGCAGGTGTTTCTGAAGAGCAGTCAAAACATAGAAACACAGCCACAAAAAATAAAAGAAAAAAAATCCTTTTCAGAGCAGGATCCTGATTCCTCGGTTTTGCCAATCAAGAGCTTAATGTTGCTCTGTGTATCTCCAGGTCCTGTGTACCCCCTCTTTTCCTTCAGGGCCCAGATCCTTTCAAGTATTTTGTGCTGTCCGATTCAAAAAAATCTCTGTGTTTTATTTTTCTTTTTCCGTCAGCCCTGTCCCCTCTGCCCTGGGGCATAAACCAACAACTTCAGCTTTTACTCGAGGTCATCTGAGCTGGGGGACTATTATTAGTAGTCAGAATTTGTTAATTAATTCCACAGATTGGAGCTTGGTAGAGCTCAGTCCCTTGCTGCTAGTAGAGTCCCTTTCCTTTCCCCTCTGGGAAGCAGCCTGTACATGAAGGGCTTTGGCCTCCACGGCTTAGGGGACTCATGGTTCTGGGTGGACTAGCAGCTGATCCAGCTTGTTCAGCCTGGTGTACCCTATGTGTCCGGTCACTCACGTGGCCCCACCAGTTGTTCTGTACTGTTCCTGGCTATTTACTAGCTGCTCTGAAGGAGGAACTAAATCCCACATCTCACTAAGTTGCCATCTTGCCTCTTCTATCTCAGGAAAGCTGATTCATTTTTTAATGCTGTGTTGTTTCTCCAGTCTTTGATTACCATCCTGTGTAGTGCATGATAGAAGATTAGAGGTTTTGTGTGTTGTTCATATCTTATCTAAAACTCAGAAATCCTATTGATTTTATTTTTTTAGTTCCTGCCTGATAATCATTGGCATATCTCAAAACTATTCAATCTTCCATTTGGATAATCAGAGCTTTATTCATTTTTTAATGTTGTGTTGTTTTCCAGTCTTTGACTACCATCCTGTTTAGTATATGATAGAAAATTAGAGGTTTTGTATGGTGTTCATAAGGAAAAAAATAAACCTGGTGAATTTTAAAATAGGGTTTTATATTTTTCTTGTATCATAATAATGCTTAAAATGCCTCATAGTTCTATAATCACATAAGCATTTCTAGGATGTAAAATTGAAAATTTCTCTTTAAGGCTAATTTTTCAAAATGAGCCATTTGTAGCATCCTGAGTTGGTGTTTTAGCGTAAATCTTTTCATTAAATGTAAAAATGCGTATTATCATAATGTGTCAGAAATGAGTATTTACATATATTAATAAAAGTATATTATATATGTGTAAATATATGTATTTTATCCTTGAACCAGATGTTGAAATATATGATTGGAAAATTAAATCCTGTGGGTTTTTTTCCTGCTCTTATTTTCATTCTCAAGATTTCAGAGTTTGGTGCAGGCCTGCATTATTTAATAATACCAGTTTAATGTATTTTACAAGTATTAACCTTTTTTTACCATATGCTGTTCCTGAGTAAGCTCATCTACTCTTACTCCAAATGTGTATCCACATCTTTCTTTTTAGTGTCCAGCTTTCTCAAATTTGGTACATCCAAAAGTGAAGGCCTTCTCACTGACCCTTCCTGACCTTTTCTAATCTACTCTGTCATCCATTTCCACCATTTTGGTAAATCGCACTCCTGAGACACATAAATGGGGAGAATCTTGGACTCCATCCCTCCAGTCACCACATCCACTCAGTCAACACATTCAGAATTTTATACTTTCTTATCAGCTTTTTGTGTGTCCTTTCACTTCTCTCCCTACTCTTACTACATTTATTCACTTTTTCACTGATAATTTAGAAATACTTTTTCTGATCTGCTCCCCTTATTTTCATTTTTAAATTGCTGCTCATGTGACCTTTCTAAAATATATATGTGATGATATAACTCCCCTGCCTAGAAACTTGCAGTGGATTCCCATTACCTAAGGGGAAAGTTTACGTTCTATTGTGATACCTCTGGGACCTGGCCCTAATTCTCTGGTTTTATCTTTTGATCCATTCCCAATAATTATGTTCCCTTTTAACTACACTACTTCTGTACACTCTTTTAGCAGGTTGTTTTATGCCACATCCTTTTACTCCTGCCATTCTATCTAGAATGTCCTTCACACCCTCCTCTGCGCCTTTCTGTCTTACAAGAGATAGCCCTATCTTACATCATTTCAAGAGCTCCCCAGATAGAACCGTCTGCTCTTCAGTGACCCTACTGTTCTTTAACCAATTCAGTTGTAGAACTAATAACTTTTCTGTCCTTATTTGTTTTTATGTATCTCTATCCCTTCTAGAATGTAGGTCAGAAACCCCCCTATTTTTATAGCTACTCCCAGGATAGTACCTATGATTTGATATAATAAGTGTTTGTTGCCTTGTTGCTGACTTACTGACTGAATGAGTGGGTGAACAAAACAAATGAATATGTTTCCTGAAGTTGGTTTTTTTTTTCCCTTTTTCAATTACAGGAAGAAACAACAAAACCAGCAATTGTAAAAGAAGAAGATGATATTGGTACTATTGATAGTTCTCCGAGAGAACAAATGAATAAAGACAATGTGACTTTTGTGGTTGGAGGACACAAAAATAGTAGAAATGGTAAGTTAGTGAATAACTGAAAATTTTTCTTTGTTTAAATACAATTATAAAGAACTTAATTGAAAATATGATGTTATAAATATGATATTCTTTAGTTTGAAAAATTTTGCTCTTGCTGTCTTTCTTAATACATATACTACTACTAACTTCTTCCTGAAACTACTTCAAAACTCTGATGTTCTTTTTTGCTGTAACTTTTGTTTTATTGAAATATGCATGAATGCAGATAGACTTATACATGTACTTAATAGTCATAGTAATGAATGTGCTCAGGATATCTGTGACTGTATTTTATAGATATGATGTCAGCTCTAGGATTGGGAGAAGAGGAAGATATAGAATCACCTTGGGATTCTGAGGTACTATTATTTTCTTCAAGTATAAGCATTAAGTGATATTAAAAAGTAAAAGAGGTTGCTTTGACCTTACTTTCTCATCTCCTCATATGCCTACTGGGAATTATTTCATTATATTTTAAACATACAGTTAATCAAGTAATTATATACAATATGGCTGCATAGTATGATTCACTAATTTGCAGAATCCACTTAATGAAGCCCAGTGTATGTACAGCAAAAAGCAAGACTTAGAAATCACAAACAGCCAATTTAGGTTTTGAATTTAAGTTTATCTGAAAAACTAGAGAGATTTCCAGTTGACCAAGATGGCAGCATAAGATGCTCCAAGGTGCTGTTTCCCCATAGAATCTTTCCACAACTAACAAAATCTGACAGAGAGCCATCTTCTTCAAAACTCCAGAAAATAGTTAAAGGGTCACAGTAATTGGGCAAGTGCTTAATTAAAAAAAGGCAATTTAGAAATGGTAGGAGAAGCTTGTGGTGCCCTCATTGACTTACCTTCACCCACTCCCCAACATAGTGTGGATGGTACTCCCGTTGTAGGTCCCTGGCCCTGTTCTAAAGAAAGCAGAGTAATCCTTACATGTATAACTGGGGTGCCTGCTGGTGCCAACCTATTGTGTGACAGCCTGAAAGAGTGAACCAGAGCACTGGTCTCTGGTTTGCCCTCCTAGCCAAAGCAGTTAAGAAAGAAGTCAGGATTTTGTGTTGGCTGAAGCTGAAGGAACAAGATGGCGGCGGTGGCGGAGTGACAGGGGTTCCTCTGGGCGGGAGCTGGCGGCGGCGGTGGCATCGGTAGCGCCGCCCTAACTCACCACGCCCCTTTTTCATTTCGCGACGTCGCCACGAAACCGAGGCAGCAGCGGCTGCCCAGAAACAAGTGGCCCAGCCTGGTTACTGTGAAAGCCCGCTCACAAACTGCGGCCTGGCAAAAAGAACCTGACTGAGAGACGGCCATCAGGTTCCCTTCAGACGATTCTGGGCCCTATAACGTCGAGAAAGAGTCTCCGTTTTCCGTTTCCTGCCACCCTCCTCCGCAGCCTTGATTCGTGGACGGGCCCCGGAGGCCCTTGTCCTCCTCCCAGAGGTGTTGGGACTTGGCCCCAGCCCTCCGTTTTCGTCTCTCAGGATGGTGAGCAGCAGTGGCTCCAAGGCCAAATTCATTGTCGGAGGAAAATATAAACTAGTACGGAAGATCGGGTCTGGCTCCTTCGGGGACATTTATCTGGCCATCAACATCACCAACGGTGAGGAAGTAGCAGTGAAGCTAGAATCTCAGAAGGCCAGGCATCCCCAGTTGCTGTACGAGAGCAAACTCTATAAGATTCTTCAAGGTGGGGTTGGCATCTCCCACATACGGTGGTATGGGCAGGAAAAAGACTACAATGTGCTAGTCATGGATCTTCTTGGACCCAGCCTTGAAGACCTCTTCAATTTCTGTTCAAGAAGGTTCACAATGAAAACTGTACTTATGTTAGCTGACCAGATGATCAGTAGAATTGAATATGTGCATACAAAGAATTTTATACACAGAGACATTAAACCAAATAACTTCCTAATGGGTATTGGGCGTCACTGTAATAAGTTATTCCTTATTGATTTTGGTTTGGCCAAAAAGTACAGAGACAACAGGACAAGGCAACACATATCATACAGAGAAGATAAAAATCTCACTGGCACTGCCCGATATGCTAGCATCAATGCACATCTTGGTATTGAACAGAGTGGCCCAGATGACATGGAATCATTAGGATATGTCTTGATGTATTTTAATAGAACTAGCCTGCTGTGGCAAGGGCTAAAGGCTGCAACAAAGAAACAAAAGTATGAAAAGATTAGTGAAAAGAAGATGTCCACTCCTGTTGAGGTTTTATGTAAGGGGTTTCCTGCAGAATTTGCTATGTACTTAAACTATTGTCGTGGGCTGCGCTTTGAGGAAGCCCCGGATTACATGTATCTGCGGCAGCTATTCCGCATTCTTTTCAGGACCCTGAATCACCAATATGACTACACATTCGATTGGACAATGTTAAAGCAGAAAGCAGCACAGCAGGCAGCCTCTTCCAGTGGTCAGGGTCAGCAGGCCCAAACCCCCACAGGCAAGCAAACTGACAAAACCAAAAGTAACATGAAAGGTTTCTAAGCATGAATCGACAGAAGAAGCAGAGCAGATGATTGGAGCAGCATTTGTTTCTCCCCAAATCTAGAAATTTTAGTTCATATCACTAGCCAGTGGTTATGGACAATCATTTACTTGGTGTAAAGAACTTAATTTCAGTATAAACTGGCTCTGGGCAGCATTGGTGGTGCTGTATCCCGAGTTGTAGCCACTGTAATTGTGAATATTAACTGAGATAGTGAAACATGGTGTCCAGTTTTCTATTGCATTTTCTCAAGTGGAAAAGTTAACTTAAATGGTTGACACACAGAAATTGGTGGAAAAGTTGTGCATATGCCAATTTTTTGTTAAAACTTTATTTTGAACTATACTGCTTTGAGATCTCATTTCAGAAGAACGGCATGAACAGTCTTCAGCCACAGTTGTGATGGTTGTAAATGCTCACAATTGTGCATTCTTAGGGTTTTTCCATCCCTAGAGTTTGCAAGTTGTTCACCTAAAACATTCTTAAAAAGGTTGGCTTCTTGTTTGCAAGCCAACTGATATGGTAGCAACCAGATTCCAGTGTTTGAGCATATGAAAGACTGCCTGCTTACCTGTGCTAGAAATAACAGCATCTAAAGTGAAGACTTAAGAAAAACTTAGTGACTACTAGATTATCCTTAGGACTCTGCATTAACTCTATAATGTTCTTGGTATTAAAAATATTTGTCAGAGAGATTTAGTTAACATCTTACAATTGAACCATGTATGTATGTTGCTTAGATAAATGTAATCACTGTAAACATCTATATGATCTGGGATTTTGTTTTTATTTTGAAATGGGAGCTTTTTGTTTACAAGTTCATTAAAAACTAAAAACTGTTTCTGTAAGGAAATGAGGTTTTTTTAAACAAAAAATGCCTTGCTGATTCATGGAATCAAAGTCTCCCCAATTTTTTAATAGACTACTTCAAGCCATTTGTTAAGTAATAATCCTTTGCAAACCATTTTAGATATAGTGTTAGAACTTTTCCTAAAATTTTTTTTATTTTAATTTTTTTTTAGTCGTCTGAAGGGGAAAAGCATTCTTTCATTTTCTTTTCTTTCTTTCTTTTTTTTTTTAAATGACTTGCAGGCATAATACTTAGTACTGCAACTGCCAGAACTTGGTATTGTAACGCCTGCTGCCACTGACTTAACAGCTGGACTGATTTTGAAAAAGAATTAAAGCATTAAAGGGTTTGACCATAAAAAGAAGTTTTCTTTGAAATCTTTGTGAAATGGCTATAACCAGATTAGCTCTTATCCTTGGAAAGCATCACACTGTGAGGTTCATGTGATTGCTGACCCTCCCTGGCCCCTAGCCACTTCTGTAGGTTATTTGTGTGTGGGCTTCCTCTCTCAATCTTATTTGCGCGTTCTTTCCTTTTTCTCTCTCTGACCCAAGAGAAAGAAAAACTTTGATAAGTTTTTTTATCAATAATTCTTTAAATAGTATAATTTATTCATTTATAGCATGTCAGAATAAATTAAAAGAACATTTGTCTGAAACGCTGCCAGGAGCCTATTGTGTAAATGTGGGTATTTTGTACAATAACCTTTAAACTGTAAATCAACACATGCTTGGTTGAATTGTGTCAAGTTTAGTTTTTCTTTTAATTTTTATTGTTTGAAAACTACTTTAGCAATAATTAATTCCATGGTTAATTACAACATTCTGCCATTTGTACCGTAATACTGCAGAAATCTTAATTGAGTATGAACTTTTGGGTTGGGCAGCTTCTTTGTTTCTTTTCTATTTACCCTTGTCAGTTAAGGTCTTTGTTTCTTGACTAATAAACCCTTTGATACTTTTAGCCAGAAATCAGTCTCATAAAGCTATTTTTAAGTATAGTTTGTGTAAAATAAAAATGTTCAGCTTTGGTACTAACTTTTCCAAGCTGAACTCCCTCTAGCAAGATATTTTTCAGTGCTTTTATTTACTATGCACTTAGACTATGCACTTTTTCTGAAATATTTTTGTAACACTTAACTTTTTTGCCATTTTTTGCCATTTGAAAAGGTGGTGTAGTTGCTCTGTAATTAAGTTGCAGATTTAAAACTGCTGCTAGCTTTGTAAATCAAAATATAGGTGTTTTCTCCTGATATATTGTCATTCCATCTGCAGCTGGAGCTGGAATCCCATTGATCTTCTAGCTACCATTCATTTTCTTCACAGTTCACAAAAGAAGAATGTGAAATTCAGTGAATGCTGTTACTAATCCTGTCTGGAGATGAATCTCATTTCACCAAATTTAAATTATGTTTTTCCACTAAAATGATGGTACAAGTTGAAGGCCCATCACTCTGAAATTGGAAGACCTCACCACTTAAGTCTCCACAGTGGCTTAATCAGCTGAACTCTAGGTTACTACTCTTTACTTTGTTCACCCATTGAGGGGTGTGGCTTTTTTAAATGTTGGGAGATGGCCATTCTAACTACTGTTGAATGTCTCTGTTTTGGGAAGGTATAACAAGAAAATAAAAAAGAATATATAGGAAGGGAGAGACTGGTTATCTCCTCCCATATGGTTGTGCTTATATGCTCTGTGGCCTGCAAGTGAATTTTTCAAGGTTTGCTTTTACTATGGTTTTCCATCAAAAAATATTTTAATTAAGATATTTTCTTCTAACCTTGTAATACTGTTAAATGTTTCAAGCAGAGCATACTGTAATAACTATTAAGTTTAATTGCATTATAATAAAATTAACAAAAGGATTTTAGAACCCAAAAAAAAAAAAAAAAGAAAGAAGTCAGTTAAGCAGTTAAGCAAGATAAGAAACAATAAACAATTAAGTGTCTGAGGCAAAGGATTACTGGCTTTAAGACATACAATAGAACATCCTGGAGAGGGTGTGAGTCTGTTTCCTAGGGAGTAGAAGAGACATTCCAGGGATTCTAAGTCCAGGGCAAGACAAAAGACAGAGAAGATCCTGTCCTTCACTTTTGCCTTGGGCTGATGTTTTTGATAGAAGGGCTGAATTCTGAAGCAGAGTACCAACGAGTGCAGAGCCAATCTGCAAAGACTGTGAAAGGTGATTTTTTTGTATTGGTTTGTCTGTTTTGTTAGTGCTTGACACTCAAGGAAATCTCTGTCATATCACTAACTAGATACAAACTTAAGAAACAGCTCAGGGACTAAATCCCAGAGTTAACTATTAAAAATATTAAAAATGTATAGTGTGCAAGTAAAAATTACGAGACAAACAAAGAAACCAGAAATGATGGTCCATTCTAAGGAATAAGAGAAATATCCAGGAACTGTCAAAGAATGCCAGACTTTGGACATACTGGATAAAGAGTTTAAGAAAATAACCTTTGATATGATGAAGGAGAAATTGGAAATGATTAATTAGCACAGAGGTTCTGTTTACGTGTTGGAAAAGTTTTGGTACTGGGTGGTGGTGATAGTAGCATAGCGTTGTGAATGTAATTAACTCCACTCAGTTATATTTGGATGTGGTTAAAAGGGGAAATTTTAGATATTACATATGTTACTAGAACAAAGAATAAAAGGAAGAAAAATGCATAGGACTGTACAATGCCAACAGTGAGCCCTAATGTGAACTATTGATTATAGTTAATAGTATAGTTAAAATGATATTGTTTCATCAGTTGTAACAATAGTACCACACTAATGCACAGTTGTTCTAGTTTGCTAGCTGCCAGAATGTAATACGCCAGAAATGGAATGATTTTTCAAGAGGGAAATTTAATAAGTTGCTAGTTTACGGTTCTAAGACTGAGAAAATGTCCCAATTAAAACAAGTCTATAGAAATGTCCAATCTAAGGCATCCAGGAAAAGATACCTTGGTTCAAGAAGGTTCATGAAGTTCAGGGTTTCTCAAGGGAGAAGGCACATGGCGAACACAGTCACAGTTTTTCTCTCATCTGGAAGGGCACATGGTGAACACAGCGTCATCTGCTACCTTTCTCTCCTGGCTTCCTGTTTCATGAAGTTCCCTGGGAGGCGTTTTCCTTCTTCATCTCCAAAGTCGCTGGCTTGTGGGCTCTCTGCTTCTCATGGCTATGTCGTTCCTCTCTGCTTTTTCTGAATCTCTCATTCCTCAGAATGTTTACTCTTTTATAGGACTCCAGTAAACCAATCAAGACCTACCCAAATGGGTGGAGACATGTCACTCCTAATCCAGTTTAACAACCACTCTTGATTAAATCACATCTCCAGGGAGATGATCTGATTACAGTTTCAAACATACAGTATTGAATAGGGATTATTCTGCCTTTATGAAATAGGATTTTGATTAAAACATGGCTTTTCTAGGGTACATACATCCTTTCAAACTGGCACAACAGTGTTAATAGGAAACACTGTATGTATAGTGTGGAGTATATGGGACCTCTATATTTTCTGCATGATTTTTTTTGTGAATCTACACCTTCTGTAATAAAAATAATAATTAAAAATCTAGAGAGTTATTCCAGGTCAACATATGGCTAAATATATGATTCTGTGTGTAATAGTCCTAATGAGTTTCAAAGAAAAACAATTTTGCACTATAGTAGTTCTTAACAGCTTGGAACTTGAAAAGTTAATGCCTGGGGCTTGGAAGTATTATTATATTTGGATGGTCAAGTGTATTTGTAAGGTAACTTTCAGGACAAGAAAGCATGGGAAATAGTAATAAATATGTGGTTTACAATAAAAACAGTTTTATTTAGCGGTATTTTAATAAGTAAAAACTATTTTGGAGAGTTAAATAGAACGCCTGAAACCCTTTGTGACAGCCATGCTTGTAGTAACGCATGAATAAAGTAATAGTGAGCTGTACCAAGGTGACTGCTGTGGAAGGAGATGGGAAGGTCCTGATCCCTTACAGGCAGGCAGCTGTTGCATTGAGGTATAAGTGCTGTATTTGAAGTCCAAAGTCATGTTAGCGTGCCTAGTTCTGTCAGTAGCTATGGGATCTTGAAAAAATTACTTAACCTGTTTGAATTTCAGTTATCTCATTCATAAAAATGGTACTCATACCCACCTCTCAGGTATGTATAATTTGGCAACAAATATGAAAACTATAAAGGGTGCTGTACAAATGTAATATAAAATGATCAATTGGTATGTAATGACTTAATAAATATTGATTCACACTTCATTGACCCTTAAGGACAATAAATGGTAGTAGTGTCAGTATATGAAGGAGGAAGTTAGAATTAGTGTATAGATTTATAATTTTGGTTTGTTAGGTTTCAATAGACTAGTACTGGGATATCCTATAGTTATATAGCGATTTGGCACCTGAAGCCTTCCTGATGAGATTTTAGACATTTTAACCTTGACTGCATCTCTGTTGTTGAATATCAACTATTTGCCAGGCAGTTAGACACTGAGTATAAAATGACGGCTTATGTTGTAATGGTAGGAACAGAAAAACAAGTCACTGTAAGTGTTTTGTATAAAGGATACTCAGAATGTTAGCTTAGAGAATATTTGATGAGTTTCTAATGGGGCTGGGTCAAGGGTGTGGGGTTTAGATAGTGAGAGAAGATCTCTCTGAATGTGACCTTTAAGCTGCCAACTGAAGGATGAAAAGGAGCCAGTCAATTGAAAGTTTGGGAGAAGATCATTCTGGACAGAACAATGGACTGCAACTGTCTTGTATATCTTATTCAACATTTTAATCTAATGTCTTATTAGAGTGATCAGCAAGAAGTGGGATAGCATTATCATAACGATCCTTTTTCTTATTGTAGTGGAAAGGAAAATGTTCATAATAAGTGCCTGGCATATTTTAGATGCTTAATAAATGTTTGTATTCTTCCTACTTATTAAAGCTTACTATACTTTTTTGAAAGAATTCTTAATGTGGAAAGTTGCATACTATATCTCATTTTTGTTTGTTATTTAAACAAAAAAGAAGAAGCTTTTCTTACTACTTTGTCATTTTATTCAATTATTTTTCTTAGTAGTAAAAGTTGAAAAAAAAGTTTTCATGATGCATTAGCTCTCATTTGTTATAAAAAATAATTAGGTTCCTATAAGTCCTTGTTTATGAAGCAACTTCTAGGATGTTATGTTTTTACTTAGTATAATGTACTCCAAAGTTCCTTATGCCAAACATCTTATTATAACAGTAAAAAAATTCTGTCATTCACAAGTATTTATTTTAAATGTTTAATGCTGCTCTTATGAAACAATAAGTACTTTCGAAACAAATGTACTTATTAAGGAACAAATGTACTTACTAAAGAATTTGTTTAAGTACATATTTTTTGAATGTCCTCTTATTTTGGTGGGAAATGCAAATTAGAGTTGCATATTATTGTCAGTTTTTTGTTGAAATATAAAAGAAGCATGAAAAAGCGTTTTGTGTGTGAATATGTTTGCTTGCCCACTTTACAGAGTCAAGAGCCAAATGGAAATAACAGACATGGACTAGAGACTATATATGAGGTTCTCCATTTAAATGCTTTTCATTTTTAATGCATGCTTTCTTATTTTTAGGTCTAATTGCTTTCAAACTAGAAAATTCAGATATTTTCTCAGAAAGTAATTAGGAAATCTTTGTGCAATTCATTATTTTAACAGAGTATCTCTGAGAGTCTTCCACAGAAGTATGTTGCTCATTTATCTGGAGCCACAGATCAAGACGGAAAAAATATATTAAATGGACAATTAGAAGGTAAAAACTGTATTTTATAAAAATTTGTTTGATGGAATATTTGTTTGATACACAAGCACTGGTGTTTTCTAATAGAAATCACCTATTAAATGCATAGTGTAGAAAAAAGAGAAGTAAAGTGGAGATAAGTTGTATATGATTAGAGAAGATGCCAACAACACATTGAAAGTTATGAGTGTTTCCAAAGAAGTGAACTTAAGGACAGTCAGGAAATAAGGAAGAGGAAAGGCGTAAAAGATAGAGAGAAAGAAGAATGAATGAGAAGGGCAGAGAATACAGGGAGTAAATGAAGGAAAAGAATCCTGCTGCATAATGGAATGTGGTAAAATATATAAAAATTATTCTTTAGAAAAAGGAAGAACAGATTGTTAGAAATGCAAAATGAGTGTAAAGTGAGATTCCTGTACCAAACTCAACTGAGAAGTAAAGTGGTAATTTCCCACTTAGGCTCTCTTCCCCACTGTTTGGAAGGCATTAATGATTGTGGCACCTGCTCATGCAAGGGCTATGTTTTATCTATCATGGAAAAATATGGCACATATGGCCAGCTGTAATTGTCTATAATGTTATTTAAAGTGTTGCTGCTTCATAGGATAGTATCACATAAACCAAAATAAGAGAATTGAAAGAAGAGGGCAGGTTCAGTTTTGGAGATTGCAAGGATGCTAAAGCCTAATAAAAAGTCCTTTATAAATTTTTTTTTTAAAAGTCTTTTATAAATTTTATGATTTTTAATCCAGTCTTAGTTTTGGGGAAGTGATAGGGAAGAATTTAGTCTAAAAGAGTAAGTCAGAAATGTGGAAGCAGACTCATATGGACCAGAATGGCTCAGATTTTTATGAATCACCTGGGGACCTTGTTAAAATAAAAATGTAGATTCTGAATCAGTAGGTTTGAGATTTTGCCTTTCTAACAAGCTTCCAGGTGATGCCAGTGCTGCTGGTCCTGAGGCTACACTTTGAACAGAAAGGGTGTAGTGTTCCCCTTAAAAAACCTGGAAGAAGAGCCCTGGGATGGGTAGTAGTTCACATCATAACAGGCTTAAAGGCATGATTTTGCTTTGGTTTCTGAGCATGTTGATAGATAGGGAGGAAGGGGCAAAAGAGATGAATAGAAATTATAGATGCAAGATACCACGGCTAAACAAGAGAAAAGTAATGGTGAGGATAACTCATTAAAAGCATGCAGAAGAGTAGTACTCAAGACCACAGATCTAGAGATGACTCTTGAAGATCAGGAGGGAAGTTAGGGGAGGGAGGAAAAGGAGTTAGCGAGGTAATTTTGGAGTTAGTAATGAGGAAACTTGAGAGAACTCACTTAAATGACTTTAGTATATTTTCCTGTGAAGAAGATTAGATACTTGTTGCTCAGGAGAATGGAAGCAGGAAGCAGGAGGGAGTGCTGGACTTGGGTAAACTTTAGCTACTCAGTTCTCTTCCTCTTCTCTGTCAGGCATCAAAGAAATATTGATGGTGTTAGTTATTCAAATGAGGTTAATTTTAATAGAGAAGGATTGACTGTTTTTTTGTAAGGTAGGAAATTCTTTGGTAAGATGGCTGTTTCACAAAAATCCTTTAAAGGCTAGTGTTATATGCCAAAAGAAACTAGTTTTGGTAATAAAAGAAATTATAGAATTCATTTCCTGAATACTGAAATTATTTCCCCTAACACTTTACTAAATTTATTAAAAGACCACTACACTGGTTGTAAATATAAAAGGTTATTAATATCTACTTCTGGCAATTAAATTTTTCCTTTTTGATAACCATATTTCAATGTTGAAAGGTCATTATACATTATTTCTTAGATGTGGTTTATATACCTTCTTGCATGAGTGGATCAAGAAACTTTAAGATGGCTGAGCTAGAGGATACACGAAATGTAGGCATACCAGTAGCCCACATGAGTATGGAAAAAAATGAATATTTGTGTTCACTATTATTCTACAAGTATATATCCAGGCAGATCAATTCAGATCACTTTATTTCTCTGATGAGAAATGAATTATGCATACAACTAAACTGTCATCATGAGTGCTTATTTTTTAAATTATGGGACCAATTGAAGAACATGAAATACGAAATACTTGTAGTATAATGGTATAAATGACCGTGATGTATTGCATTCAAGATATGCTGTTGCATTCTGCCATCAGCTTTGACATTTATCCTCTCCAGATCCTGATTTACTCTTCTGATTAAGGATCACTTTTCTCCCCTTCAGTCAGCATGCTCATACTGGTATATGTGCATTTTTCTGTGTAAGTTGCAGTCATTTGATACATTATCTCACTTTTGGACGCTCAACTGCGTCCAACTATATTTCTATTTTTCTTCAGTATTTATAATGGATTCATATTTCTGTCATGTTGCTGCCCTAACTAAAAAATCCACATGTAAACTAAAGTAATCATTTTCAAAGCTAAGCATGAGAATTCAGCGCGATACTAACTCTGCATGAATGTGTGGTTTGGCTTTTATCATCCTCACATGTACTTGATTACATATATTCCTTTTGCTTTTTAGATTCTCCTGAGAAATATCCTCATTTGCAGGTAATAACTTTCATATTTTCATCTTCAGTTATTAACTACAGATTGTATGAAATATACCTTATTTATTAATCATGTTGTTTCAAAGTCCATCCAGCCTGTCATTGAAATGAAAGATTCTGCACCTAATAAAGCAGTAAGAATCAATGATGTTCAAGCATCCAAGTCAGGTAAATTTTGCAATATAAATGTAACTCTGGAAAGAAGTACGCTAAGATATTTGAAATGCTCACAGTCTTCTTTATCTGAATTCTTTTTTTTTTTTTTACAAATTTAATTGAAATACCTGACATAAATAATGCAGATATATTATTGTTGGTATTCATGTTTGAAAAAAATATTTACAATAAGAAGAAGATTTTTTAAATATAGGCTCTAAGTTAGGTGTTTCTATGTTTTACACATCCTAAAATTCCCTGTTTAGAATCCCAATACTTAGGGATCCACAGAGGTTAATAATGGAACTCTTAAGATTCTTCCGGTATTTTAAAATGTTTGTTGAATTTTAACCTTTACCTAGGGTAAAGCTTCTCCTGTCAATTGTATTTTAATTATTTTATTTTAGTTTCTTTACACTAAAATTAGTATCTTAAGCCAATCAGATATTCTGATTAGCAGGCTGTGTGTGTGTGTGTGCGTGTGTGTGCGCGTGCACACGCATGCATGTGTTGTTTGGTAAATACAAGCAAACACAATCACACATTCCATTAGCCATTAGACTTATGATATTAGCCCGTGCTCTCTGGAAAACACTGCTTACTTATAAGAGAATGAGAGTGAAAATGGCGAATAATATCTTACTATTATTATAAAAATAGTTTTGACCTCTTGGACCCCTTGAATCAATCTGGGGACTCTAGGGATTCTCAGATCACATTTTAGAACCATTGTTTTAAATCTTATTTAGTGTTCATGGATATGAAATGTTAATGGGGCCCTTGGTGATAAAATGGCCTTTACAGTTTCACTACTGCGTTTCTTGCTTTTTTCTTTCACTTTTCTTTAGAAGTTTAAACCTGATAGTTTAACATTTTATTAAGTATACAGGCAGTTGTGTTTAAAAAAAGAAAAAATATTTTCGTTTTATATTCATTTCCTATATTATGGCACTCTGTACTCTTTGGATCTTGCATGGACCTAGACTTATCCTGTTTTTACATGGAAACAATTAGGTCATTTAAGGTTATCATTTCTCATTAAAATTAATCATGCCTATCCAAGGCTTAAAAGTTAAATTCTCATTATATTGGTGTATTCAGGAAAGACCATTGTGTTAAAGTAGTTTTTAATTTAAAATAATAAATTCATTAAACATTTTTTTAAAAACTCATGTTTCTGGAACATACATATAAATTTTGATAACACAAAAAATTATTTCCCTGATGAGTCTTAATTTTTAATAAGTAAAACTCTTGTGGGAAACAAAATATGTAACAGAGATTGCTGAGTGAATCAAAGTAAGTAATCCTAAACAATAAAAATGTAGAAAATAATGAGAGGCAATGTTTAATTAAACTTATCTAAGTGAATGGCAAGTATAACACGTAAAATATAGTCAACCATGAAAAAGTAGTATGTTTTGTGAGAGAGAAGGTAACATAGGACTACTTTTCTGAAGAGAGAATTTGTGCAATAGTCAAATTTGTATTCTTATTAATAAGTGAATATTTTATTTTCAGATTTTTCAGATTGGGATTCTGCTAGGTTGACCCTCAATAATGAGATTTGCCAAACATCTGGGGATTTGAAAGCTGATGATAAATGTCCATTTATATCACAATCGATCACCAAAAATCAGTCAGCATCCACAGAATTTGGACAGATGACCTTAATAGATAAAGAAAAGTGTAATATTGGAGTTGTATTTCTATTGGGGAATTATTCTCTCCATGACCTGTGTGAATCACAGCTATCAGACAAGAAAGAGAACAGAGAAGGTAATAAAGAAGCATAGAAAATTCAACCCTAGAGTACCTCTGTGTGGCTTCTATACTCTAGTTCTGACTTTGAAAAATCATTTCATGACAAAATTTACTTTTGTGTTTACTCCCCTCATGCAGCCTACAAATCAAATAGAACTCCTTTTAAGCAAGGCATTTGCATTCGTTAACTAAAACAATGTATAAATAACAAAATAGAGTCAGTAGAAGGAATAATTTCATTCAGGTTAGTATTTAGCAAACACTTAAAAGTGCGCAACAGACTTGAATTATTCAGAACTTTGAGACTAGAAGGAAAAATGAGGTAGAAATCTACAGATTTTCTATTCAAACACAACGAGGTTTCTTAGCTTTATTTTTATAGCTCGGAATTCACAAATATTAGTTATAACTATATTCAAATATAACTTAAAAAGCACCTTCTAAAACCAAATATTAAATTATCTCTTGTATTTTCTATGATATATATTTTAGAACTGGCTTTCCGGGTGTTAAAGTCAATGAGAATTTTCTGTGTAGTCTCTTCCTCAGTTGTGTTCCCATAGCCTATCCCTTGCTTTATTATTGTTTCTAATGAATAGACTGTTTACAAGGAATATTAGTTTTAAGGAGTGCTATCATTAAAAAAAAAATGTATGGAAGATAAATGGCATCACTGAACTGTGGGCTCACCCTCCTCAGCAATCCCTGCCTTTTAGACATATACCCACTCTGGGTGTGCTTCTTTCTTTGTGCTGCTGCTATCTCGGATGGTCTCGCCTCTTCCTGTTCTTTACCCCTTTAATCTGGCTAGCCTCTCTCTTTAAGTCTCAGCCCAGGCATTATCTCTAGAAAAGCCACCCATAGCTCCTTTTATCTGTACTCTCCACCAGAAGGCTCCTTTCTCTTCCTCAGTTGCGCTCTGGTGTCTGACACTTAGCAGGATCTCAATAAGTAATTATTGAATAAATTAAGTACTACTTATACGAAGATCTTGTCCCCCTTCAGTCTGGGAGCAAAGGGAACAGATATGTAAAAGATAATTGCATTCACGGTAAAGATACGCTAAGAAAATCTATAAAGTAGAAGAAAGCACCAAGGTAAGAGACACTAATTTATCCAGGAAAGATAGCTGTAATCCAGGAAGACTTCACATGTAGTAGGCAGGGTCTTAAAAGATGAACAAAATTTGTGAGGCCGAATAGATAACGTAGGATTTCAGAAAAACAGATGTAAACATTTCAGATATATAGGGAAGAGGTATACACTGCTAGAGGTGTAAAAATTAATAATTTTGGAAACCATGAATAATGAGGTTGCAAATGGATTTTTAAGGTGTTCATGTTTTTTTAACCTGATGACATCTAGTGTCTCCCATATATATTATTGAACCATTTGTTGAAGTTGTGGATAATTATGAATATATTTCTTGAAGAAATAAATATTCAGCTAAACTTCAAACTTAATTTATATTTTCAATTGTTAAAATGTTATTGTTTATTTTTATTAAGATTTTATCTTTTACCTAACTGTTCTAAGTAGTTCATTTTAACTAAATATATAGATTTGCAAGCAGAACCAGACTTGAAAATGATATCAGAGGAAGAGCAAGAAAGACTTAATGGAACAGAAAATAACCAGCCACAGGTATGTGAAAATTAAAATTCCTGGTATAATAGTTTTCTCTGCTTTGATAACTAATGTAGCCAAAGTGAAATTACATTTTGGACTAGATGTTAAAATCTATACACCATAATTTAATATTTAATTTTTAAAACATTTTAACTACTTATAAAACTTAAATTATTCCTAGAATCTTTAGCAACTTATAGCAAAACTTTTATTTTTGGAAGAAAAAGAGAATCACATCTTCCAGAATGAGGCTCTTGGTGTTAAAGCACAAATAATGACTTCTAATTTCTTCTACTTAGTGTCTTGCACCTATTTTATTTAAGTGTAGGAATAATCAGTATCTATTAAGAATTTTAAATCATTCCCATTAGTGGACAATAGAATGTATTAGATCTGGACAGAAGATAATCTATGTAGGTACACAGTGCTATTGTAGTATATAATTTGAATCAGAATTTAGGAATTTGCCTTTCTTTCTGATTGATATTAAATGACCTGGTTCCTAACCATTTAAAGTTTGCCTACTCTCCAATTACTAATCTGTAAAAAAAAAATCGTTACTTGCACTGTAGGGTCTCTCTATTCAAGACATGGTCAGGTGAAATCTTTTTAAAGTGAGGAATCCTTGGTAATATTAAAAATTATTTCCTATTTCAATTTTGATAGTTTTATATATAATGAATTAAGCTTAGTCCAAACATAGTGACAGAATTGGGTTTGTTGCTTCATGTTTTTTCTCATATTTTAGGTTAAGGCAAATTATTTTTTCACTTCTTAGTTACAATTCAGTTATTTGGAAGTAGCTAAACATAGATTAAGGTTAAATTTTAATTATTTTCTAATTTTTCTTTGTCCATACTTGATTACTTAAGGACAGAATTATTTTAAAAACGGGCACCCCAACAGAAAAGACATCTGAAAATCAAACCAATCAAATTAATCTTCCACTTTCGCATGTGCAAAAAATGTCTCAAGAACCAGAAATGAATGAGGAATGTGATAGAGAGGATTTGTCTTTATATTCAGGACTTCCTTTTATGCAAAAATATGAGGAAATGTGGATCAAGCAAGGCAAGTTAGAGTGGAAAAATAATTTAAAACTCATCACAAATGAGTTAAAACAGAAGTTTGGTGAAATTTGTGAAAAATACAAAATTACTGCTTGTCCTGAGGAGGAGCCACTGCATGACAACGCTAAAGGAGTAAACTTAAAGGAAATGTCCTCTAATTTGACAAATAATGTACTTGATCATGAGGAGAAAGATGCATTTGGAATGTCTATCTCTGTTGTATTCCAGGCATTTCCTGAACAAAGAGAACCCAGTCTTGAAAATGCCTTTCCATCTCATTTATATTCTGGGTCCCAGGAATGCACTTGCCAGTCAGCTTCTAAACTTTATTTAAAAGATAATAAATTAGACTATGAAAATTATTTTGAACTGGACACTGAACATATTTTTAATAAAAATGAGAGTTTTTATGGTGCAGAAAATAAAAATGAAAGGAATCCAGATGTAGTTGCAGTTGAAGTGAAAGAAGACCCAGAAGTTGATATGCAAATGACAAAAAATGCAAACCAAAACACCAAAAATTGGAAATTAGACATTGGACATGTACATCAGTCTAATGATCCCCAAAGTCTTTTTGATTTGTGGCTTACTCACTCCAGTGAAATGAAATGTAGGATTCAAACAAAAAAGCAGTCTTTCCGCTGATACAAACACTTATGAGAAAACAAAACCAATGCAAGTCTTGTTCCAGAAGCCATTACATAATAATTGCAGTACTAATAACTATAAAACCGTGGAACCTGAATTAGAAAATGTGAGTTCTTCGCCACTGTATAGTGACAAAACATCAGAAGTGTATCTAAATGAAGAATTACAGCAAGATATGCAAAGGTTTAAGAATGAGATAGGCATGTTACAAGTAGAGTTCCAGGCTTTGGAAAAAGAGAAAGTTCAACTTCAAAAAAAGGTCGAGGTTCACTTGTTGCTACTCTTTGTTATTTCTCCTTATCAATTATTTGATCCGTTTTGATTTTCTCCTTATAAAAAGCTTGTGTATAAAATGGGGTTGTGTAAATATGTAATTGCTTAGAAATGGATGGTTTCTACAGTCTAGAAAAGAGGAGTTCAGGAGAAGATTCTCATAATTTGTGTCTTCTAAGTGGCATATGAACTGGAAAACTAATTTAGCCAGATACTATGTGACTTTTTGAACCAGGATAAGCAGTAAGGAAATTGCCAAAAAGAAAATAATAAGCTTTAAGTACCCCCCACCATCTAATTGGCTTAAAGATACATTTACTTAGACAATAAAATAAAAAGGAAGCAGTGACTGAGAGAAGAAATACAAAAATATACCTAACCTTGATCTTGAGAGTTGTAACAAATATTACAGCTAAACTAATGTATTTGTTGTACATTTGTTTTTGCAGGTTTAGCTGCTTCATTCCACCCTTTGGGTTTTTTCATTCCAACATGACCACTTTGAGATATTTTTCATAACAAGTTTATATGCTTCCATATATTTTTTTTTATCACTACTCAAAGATTTCTAATGAGTTAGATCTTTACATTAAGTTGTTCAATAAAGTTGAGTAGAACTTTTGAGGTGTATTATTTATCATATAGGTAGCATAAACTCAGTAAAAAAATTAGTACTTAAAATTAGAAAGCTGAGTTTTAGGGGCATTGAGTTTTTTTGTTTGTTTGTTTGTTTGTTTTGGCAGGGGGAGGAGGGCGGTGTGTGGTCCAGAAAATGATCCGGGGTGAGTTTTAAAGCTAGAAAAATCTGGATGTATTCTTCTTTAAAGGAGAAAGAAGTTGAAACCCTGCTTTAGGGGACATTAAGTTGAATTTGCCAAAGTCACACTTTTAATTTATCTGATAAAGTTACATGACTCAGCCTTATAGAATTGTGTCATCTAATTTAGTGACATATAAAATGTTAGGTAATTGTGATGGTTTGAGAGGAAGTATGCCCCCTAAGAAAAGCCATGTTTTAATATAAATTGCATTTCATAGGGGTGGAATAATCCCTATTCAATACTGTATGTTTGAAACTGTAATGAGATCATCTCCCTGGTTGATGTGATTTAGTTAAGAATGGTTGTTGAACTGGATTGGGGGATGACGTGTCTCCACCCATTTGAGTAGGTCTTGGTTGGTTTGTTGGAGTCCTGTAAAAGAGGAAATATTTTGGAGATTCAGAGAGATTCAGAGAGAGCAACACTATGAAGCAGAGAGTCCACCAGCCAGTGACCTTTGGAGATGAAGAAGGAAGACGCTTCGTGGGGAGCTTCATGAAACCAGAAGCCAGGAGAGAAAGCTAGAAGATGACACTGTATTCTCCATGTGCCCTTCCAGCTGAGAGAGAAGCCCTGACTGTGTTCGCCATGTGCCTTCTCACTTGAGAGAGAAACCCTGAACTTCATCGGCCTTCTTAAACCAAGGTATCTTTCCCTGGATGCCTTTGATTGGACGTTTCTTTAGACTTGTTTTAATTGGGACATTTTCTCAGCCTTAGATCTGTAAACTAGCAACTCATTAAATTCCCCCCTTTAAAAAGGCATTCCATTTCTGGTATATTGTGTTCTGGCAGCTAGCAAACTAGAACAGTAATGATGCTTCAGGAGCTTTGCATGATCACCTTTCCGAGTTTTACTCCTAGTATCAATAGATAATGATGCTGCAGTAGATAAATACTTATACACCCTTCAGGTAAAAAGCTTTTTTAGTAAATTTGAAACTTGAGAACATTGTTCATTTTCTAAAACCCCACCCTTAACAGTTCAACAGCTTTGCTCTGCTTCTTGTGCTGTGGGGAACTTTGCTTCCTATATTTCAGTGTGCAACTTCACTTTTTTTTTTATGTCTCCAGGATCCAAATGAAAAGAATTGTAAAAGGCGTGGGAGAAAGAAAAATACAGTGTGGACAGGGGAAAGTTCCCTTTCTCTCACTGAAGCCCATGATGCCATTTCCTCTAGATCTGGCTTTTTAATGCAAAGTCCAGGTTGATAAAGGCAGAAATGACAAATTTTGTACTTTTAATTTTTCTGTCTCTGCTAAGTCAAATGGAGATAATGTTAGTGACAGGAAGATGTAAATAGGAACCCAGAATTAAGAAAAGCCTTTTTGAAATTTTGGGAAATTCTGCTTCTTTCACTTATATAGAAATGAAAAGAGTTTACAAAAATTTTAATGACCTAATAAAATTAAAGTAAGCACCAAAATATTTTTATTGATTAAAATCATGGCACTGAAATTTGAGTCAAATAAGAGTAAAGAAAGCAAAGTCGTTTTTATTGAGTGTAGTAATGACAGTTATTCTAAGAACCCTGCTTTTGTTAAAGGTTGAAGAAGAAAGGAAAGAGCACAAAAGAAGTGAAATGAAAGTATCAGAAACCTTGTGTACTGCTGCTGTTGAAGATGGTGATGATGGATTAACTGAACAAAGAAAGAGTGGAAAAACTGATAGTCAGCAATTTCCTGTTAAGGATAATAACTCTAATAGGTAAATCTAAACGTTTACCACTTGGTATTATTGTTTTGCTATAAAACTAATTCTGATTTGGGCTGAAATTCAAGATTAGTAAGTTTTATAGATTTATGAGGGATATTCAACTTTGTTAATCAGAAAAACACAAATTAACACATAAATGAAAACCATTTTTTACAATCATATTGAGAAATATTTTATTAAAAATAATAGCAAGAGTTGGAAACTGTGAGAAAAAGATATGCTCTTACTCTATTGGTATATAAAATAGGGAAATCCTTTTTGAAAGGTAGTTTTATAGTATGTATCAGAAGTTTAAGCATGCCATTTCTTTAATTCTACAAACTTACTTCTGGAACTGGATCCTACAGAAAAAGATGCACTTGTGCAAACACACGCAGACACACGTGAAGTGTATTATATGTTAAAGTAATATATGTGTTGTATATATTAAGGATATATAATATCCATTTATGTACCTCAAGGATATTTATATAAATATGTTACATATATATGCACATATAGGTAAAAAATAATTATTATGTCATTGTCAGTCAAAAAGCTGGAGATAGACTAACTACCCATCAGAAAGGAAATGTTTCCGTATCCATAAAATAATATATTAGGCAGGCATTTAAAAAAATGAGGTAGATTGACAATGTACTGATTCTTTTTCATAATTAAAATATATTTAAGCATTTAGCTTTGTGACATGTCTTGAGCAAGCGTTTGTTAGAATATTTGTAATATCTACTCAGTTGCAAAAGGAAGCAGCATGCCTCACTGGTCCTACCTTGTAGCAACAAAATGGCTAGTTATTAGATTTTTGTTTTTTTGTTTCCCATGCCTTGGTGCTCTAAGCTTAAACTGCATATTGCTGAGGCAACTTGTCTCATCTTCCATATAAACATTCAGTACATTGGGTAACAACTCTAGTAAAACACATTTTTGATCTGCTAAAGCAGGGGTTGGCAAAAGTTTTCTGTAAAGGGCCAGATAGTAAATGTTTTAGGCTTTGTGGGCCACATATGGTCTCTGTTGTTATAGTGCAAAATCAGCCAGGGGCACTAAGTAAATGAATTGGCTGTGTTTTTATCAGACTTTAGTGGCCTTGCTATCTCCAATGCCCACAGGCTATAGTTTACAAAGTGCTTCTAATGCAGTAGATCTTCCTTTAAAAGGAACCCTGCAGGCCTGCCATCACTCCTCCTTTTAAAAGATATATTTCAGTATGTACCACACCATACTTTTAAACAATGACTTCATATTGCATGATTTACAAAAATCACAGTTTACAAAATAAGATTTTTTTCTGCATTTCCCCCTTTTCATTCTTTTTCAGAATTCAATATTTAAATCTGACTAATTATTTTGTATATTTGGCTAGTTATCCTAGAGTTAGAGGATTTTCATCGAGCAGGAAATACTGCCCTTGAAACTTTTAGTCTTTTTGTGGTCTTATAAATAGAAACAGAATGATAGCCAGGTTATATTACTGTTATATAGCTAGGACATTTTAGCACTATAATTTTATGATTTTTTTTATTTAATGCCCTGGTCTGGCATTATTTTTAGCCATTTAGTGCTGCACATGATCAATTAAGAAAAAAACTTAAAAATGTCATAAAAGTACGAAGTAAATATTATGTAAGGATTTCAAGCTACAAGTAAACAGAAAAAGAAAATTAGATCGTTCACCATTATGCTAAGATGTTTTTGACAGAACTGTCTGTACTCTCCAACTCAGTAATTTCCCTTCCATTCACTTCTCTTTTTTGTTTTTAAATTAGAAAAATTCTAGGTCTACAGAACAGTTATGTATAAAACATAGGATTCCCATATGCCATTCCATTATTAATACCCTGCATTGGTATGGTATATCTCTTAGAATTAATGAAAGCACATTTTTAAACTTTTTTATTGTATAACATATATACAAAGCAAGGAAATAAAACAATAGTTTTCAAAGCATTCTTCAACAAGTAATTACAGGACAGATCCTAGAGTTTGTCATGGGCTGCCATATTATCCTCACAAATTTTTCCTTCTAGCTGCTCCAGAATATAGGAGGCTAGAAGGCATCAATATTTTTTTATCATCACAATCGACTTTTTTTTTTCTTTTTTGTGACAAATAACATATATACAAAAAAGCAATGAATTTCAAAGCACAGCACCACAATTAGTTGTAGAACATTTTTCAGAGTTTCACCCCTGGATGTCATGTCCCACATAAGGGGGAAGGCAGTGGTTTCACTTGTAGAGCCAGGCTTAGAGAGAGGCCACATCTGAGCAACAGAATAGTTCCTTTGGAGGTGACTCTTAGGCATACCTATAGGTAGGCTAAGCGATAAACAGAAGCTTCACGACAGCAAGATCAAGGGTTTCCCCGGTGGTAGAGTTTAATAGGTTCGTATTTTTTATCCCATCCCTTAAGGGACTTTGCCAATATTCTTTTTTAAAAATATTGTTTTTTTTTTTTTTTTTTATATATATATTTTTTATTAATTAAAAAAAGAATTAACAAAACAATTAGAAATCATTCCAATCTACATGTACAATCAGTAATTCTTAATAACATCACATTGTTGCATATTCATCATTTCTTAGTACATTTGCATCGATTTAGAAAAAGAAATAAAAAGACAACAGAATAAGAATTAAAACAATAATAGAAAGAAAAAAAAACAAAAAAACAAAAACAAGAAACCTATACCTCACATGCAGCTTCATTCAGTGTTTTAACATAATTGCATTACAATTGGGTAGTATTGTGCTGTCCATTTCTGAGTTTTTATATCCAGTCCCGTTGTACAGTCTGTATCCCTTCATCTCCAATTATCCCTTTTCTTTTTCTTTTTTTTTTTTTAATTAACGGAAAAAAGAAATTAACCCAACATTTAGAGATCATACCATTCTACACATGCAATCATTAATTCTTAACATCATCACATAGATGCATGATCATCATTTCTTAGTGCATTTGCATTGGTTTAGAAGAACTAGCAACATAACCGAAAAAGATATAGAATGTTAATATAGAGAAAAAAATAAAAGTAATAATAGTAAAATCAAAACAAAACAAAACAAAACAAAACAAAAACCTATAGCTCAGATGCAGCTTCATTCAGTGTTTTAACATGATTACTTTACAATTAGGTATTATTGTGCTGTCCATTTTTGAGTTTTTGTATCTAGTCCTGTTGCACAGTCTGTATCCCTTCAGCTTCAATTACCCATTGTCTTACCCTGTTTCTAACTCCTGCTGAACTCTGTTACCAATGACATATTTCAAGTTTATTCTCGAATGACCGTTCACATCAGTGGGACCATACAGTATTTGTCCTTTAGTTTTTGGCTGGATTCACTCAGCATAATATTCTCTAGGTCCATCCATGTTATTACATGGTTCATAAGTTTATCTTGTCTTAAAGCTGCATAATATTCCATCGTATGTATATACCACAGTTTGTTTAGCCACTCTTCTGTTGATGGAGATTTTGGCTGTTTCCATCTCTTTGCAATTGTAAATAATGCTGCTATAAACATTGGTGTGCAAATGTCCGTTTGTGTCTTTGCCCTTAAGTCCTTTGAGTAGATACCTAGCAATGGTATTGCTGGGTCGTATGGCAATTCTATATTCAGCTTTTTGAGGAACCGCCAAACTGCCTTCCACAGTGGTTGCACCCTTTGACATTCCCACCAACAGTGGATAAGTGTGCCTCTTTCTCCGCATCCTCTCCAGCACTTGTCATTTTCTGTTTTGTTGATAATGGCCATTCTGGTGGGTGTGAGATGATATCTCATTGTGGTTTTGATTTGCATTTCTCTAATGGCCAGGGACATTGAGCATCTCTTCATGTGCCTCTTGGCCATCCGTATTTCCTCTTCTGAGAGGTGTCTGTTCAAGTCTTTTTCCCATTTTGTAATTGGGTTGGCTGTCTTTTTGTTGTTGAGATGAACAATCTCTTTATAAATTCTGGATACTAGACCTTTATCTGATATATCATTTCCAAATATTGTCTCCCATTGTGAAGGCTGTCTTTCTACTTTCTTGATGAAGTTCTTTGATGCACAAAAGTGTTTAATTTTGAGGAGTTCCCATTTATTTATTTCCTTCTTCAGTGCTCTTGCTTTAGGTTTAAGGTCCATAAAACCGCCTCCAATTGTAAGATCCATAAGATATCTCCCTACATTTTCCTCTAACTGTTTTATGGTCTTAGACCTAATGTTTAGATCTTTGATCCATTTTGAGTTAACTTTTGTATAGGGTGTGAGAGATGGGTCTTCTTTCATTCTTTTGCATATGGATATCCAGTTCTCTAGGCACCATTTATTGAAGAGACTGCTCTGTCCCCGGTGAGTTGGCTTGACTGCCTTATCAAAGATCAAATGTCCATAGATGAGAGGGTCTATATCTGAGCACTCTATTCGATTCCATTGGTCGATATATCTATCTTTATGCCAATACCATGCTGTTTTGACCACTGTGGCTTCATAATATGCCTTAAAGTCAGGCAGCGCGAGACCTCCAGCTTCGTTTTTTTTCCTCAAGATGTTTTTAGCAATTCGGGGCACCCTGCCCTTCCAGATAAATTTGCTTATTGGTTTTTCTATTTCTGAAAAATAAGTTGTTGGGATTTTGATTGGTATTGCATTGAATCTGTAAATCAATTTAGGTAGGATTGACATCTTAACTATATTTAGTCTTCCAATCCATGAACACGGTATGCCCTTCCATCTATTTAGGTCTTCTGTGATTTCTTTTAGCAGTTTTTTGTAGTTTTCTTTATATAGGTTTTTTGTCTCTTTAGTTAAATTTATTCCTAGGTATTTTATTCTTTTAGTTGCAATTGTAAATGGGATTCGTTTCTTGATTTCCCCCTCAGCTTGTTCATTACTAGTGTATAGAAATGCTACAGATTTTTGAATGTTGATCTTGTAACCTGCTACTTTGCTGTACTCATTTATTAGCTGTAGTAGTTTTGTTGTGGATTTTTCCGGGTTTTCGACGTATAGTATCATATCGTCTGCAAACAGTGATAGTTTTACTTCTTCCTTTCCAATTTTGATGCCTTGTATTTCTTTTTCTTGTCTAATTGCTCTGGCTAGAACCTCCAACACAATGTTGAATAATAGTGGTGATAGTGGACATCCTTGTCTTGTTCCTGATCTTAGGGGGAAAGTTTTCAATTTTTCCCCATTGAGGATGATATTAGCTGTGGGTTTTTCATATATTCCCTCTATCATTTTAAGGAAGTTCCCTTGTATTCCTATCTTTTGAAGTGTTTTCAACAGGAAAGGATGTTGAATCTTGTCGAATGCCTTCTCTGCATCAATTGAGATGATCATGTGATTTTTCTGCTTTGATTTGTTGATATGGTGTATTACATTAATTGATTTTCTTATGTTGAACCATCCTTGCATACCTGGGATGAATCCTACTTGGTCATGATGTATAATTCTTTTAATGTGTTGTTGGATACGATTTGCTAGAATTTTATTGAGGATTTTTGCATCTATATTCATTAGAGAGATTGGTCTGTAGTTTTCTTTTTTTGTAATATCTTTGCCTGGTTTTGGTATGAGGGTGATGTTGGCTTCATAGAATGAATTAGGTAGTTTTCCCTCCACTTCGATTTTTTTGAAGAGTTTGAAGAGAATTGGTACTAATTCTTTCTGGAACGTTTGGTAGAATTCACATGTGAAGCCATCTGGTCCTGGACTTTTCTTTTTAGGAAGCTTTTGAATGACTAATTCAATTTCTTTACTTGTGATTGGTTTGTTGAGGTCATCTATGTCTTCTTGAGTCAAAGTTGGTTGTTCATGTCTTTCCAGGAACCCGTCCATTTCCTCTAAATTGTTGTATTTATTAGCGTAAAGTTGTTCATAGTATCCTGTTATTACCTCCTTTATTTCTGTGAGGTCAGTAGTTATGTCTCCTCTTCCATTTCTGATCTTATTTATTTGCATCTTCTCTCTTCTTCTTTTTGTCAATCTTGCTAAGGGCCCATCAATCTTATTGATTTTCTCATAGAACCAACTTCTGGCCTTATTGATTTTCTCTATTGTTTTCATGTTTTCAATTTCATTTATTTGTGCTCTAATCTTTGTTATTTCTTTCCTTTTGCTTGCTTTGGGGTTAGCTTGCTGTTCTTTCTCCAGTTCTTCCAAATGGATAGTTAATTCCTGAATTTTTGCCTTTTCTTCTTTTCTGATATAGGCATTTAGAGCAATAAATTTCCCTCTTAGCACTGCCTTTGCTGCGTCCCATAAGTTTTGATATGTTGTGTTTTTATTTTCATTCGCCTCGAGGTATTTGCTAATTTCTCTTGCAATTTCTTCTTTGACCCAGTCGTTGTTTAGGAGTGTGTTGTTGAGCCTCCACGTATTTGTGAATTTTCTGGCACTCTGCCTATTATTGATTTCCAACATCATTCCTTTATGGTCCGAGAAAGTGTTGTGTAAGATTTCAATCTTTTTAAATTTGTTGAGACTTGCTTTGTGACCCAGCATATGGTCTATCTTTGAGAATGATCCATGAGCACTTGAGAAAAAGGTGTATCCTGCTGTTGTGGGATGTAATGTCCTATAAATGTCTATTAAGTCTAGTTCATTTATAGTAATATTCAGATTCTCTATTTCTTTGTTGATCCTCTGTCTAGATGTTCTGTCCCTTGATGAGAGTGGTGAGTTGAAGTCTCCAACTATTATGGTATATGAGTCTATTTCCCTTTTCAGTGTTTGCAGTATATTCCTCACGTATTTTGGGGCATTCTGATTCGGTGCGTAAATATTTATGATTGTTATGTCTTCTTGTTTAATTGTTCCTTTTATTAGTATATAGTGTCCTTCTTTGTCTCTTTTAACTGTTTTACATTTGAAGTCTAATTTGTTGGATATTAGTATAGCCACTCCTGCTCTTTTCTGGTTGTTATTTGCATGAAATATCTTTTCCCAACCTTTCACTTTCAACCTATGTTTATCTTTGGGTCTAAGATGTGTTTCCTGTAGACAGCATATCGAAGGATCCTGTTTTTTAATCCATTCTGCCAATCTATGTCTTTTGATTGGGGAATTCAGTCCATTGACATTTAGTGTTATTACTGTTTGGATAATATTTTCCTCCAACATTTTGCCTTTTGTATTATATATATCATATCTGATTTTCCTTCTTTCTACACTCTTTTCCATATCTCTCTCTTCTGTCTTTTTGTATCTGACTCTAGTGCTCCCTTTAGTATTTCTTGCAGAGCTGGTCTCTTGGTCACAAATTCTTTCAGTGACTTTTTGTCTGAGAATGTTTTAATTTCTCCCTCATTTTTGAAGGATAATTTTGCTGGATATAGGAGTCTTGGTTGGCAGTTTTTCTCTTTTAGTATTTTAAATATATCATCCCACTGTCTTCTAGCTTCCATGGTTTCTGCTGAGAAATCTACACAAAGTCTTATTGGGTTTCCCTTGTATGTAATGGATTGTTTTTCTCTTGCTGCTTTCAAGATCTTCTCTTTCTCTTTGACCTCTGACATTCTAACTAGTAAGTGTCTTGGAGAACGCCTATTTGGGTCTAATCTCTTTGGGGTGCGCTGCACTTCTTGGATCTGTAATTTTAGGTCTTTCATAAGAGTTGGGAAATTTTCAGTGATAATTTCTTCCATTAGTTTTTCTCCTCCTTTTCCCTTCTCTTCTCCTTCTGGGACACCCACAACACGTATATTTGTGCGGTTCATATTGTCCTTGAGTTCCCTGATACCCTGTTCAAATTTTTCCATTCTTTTCCCTATAGTTTCTGTTTCTTTTTGGAATTCAGATGTTCCATCCTCCAAATCACTAATTCTATCTTCTGTCTCTTTAAATCTATCATTGTAGCTATCCATTATTTTTTCTATGTTTGCTACTTTATCCTTCACTTCCATAAGTTCTGCGATTTGTTTTTTCAGTTTTTCTATTTCTTCTTTATGTTCAGCCCATGTCCTCTTCATGTCCTCCCTCAATTTATCGATTTCATTTTTGAAGAGGTTTTCCATTTCTGTTCGTATATTCAGCATTAGTTGTCTCAGCTCTTGTGTCTCATTTGAGCTATTGGTTTGTTCCTTTGACTGAGCCATATTCTCAATCTTTTGAGCATGGACAGTTATCTTCTGCTGCTGGCGTCTGGGCATTTATTCAGATTTCTCTTGGTGTTGGACCCAGCAAGGTTGTAATATTTTTCTGTGTAATCTCTGGGTTCTGTTTTTCTTATCCTGCCCAGTAGGTGGCGCTCGTGGCACACGTTTGTCTGCGGGTCCCACCAGTAAAAGCTGCTGTGGGACCTTTAACTTTGGAAAACTCTCGCCGTCCTGGGGGTTCGCTAGCCGAAGCGGCTTGAGCCGGCCCGGGGTCCGAACGCAGGGAGGGTGTCCGAACGCAGGGAGGGTTGCTGGTTGCCGCAGCCAGGGAAAGAGCCCGTCCGAATTTCCTAGTCGGCCCTGGGCAACAGGCGTGGCGGGAGGGCAGCAGCGGCCTGCCCGAGAGAGTGCACGTTCCCCGGGAGTCACGGGGTCACCGTTCTCCGCGGCCTGGGGGTTTCCGCTCCAATTCTCTCAGTTGGTCCGGGGGCTGCGCGTGGTGTGGGCGCCAGTCGCCTTGGTTTCAGGGGACCACCTCTCCAATTCTCCCAGCCGGCCCAGGAAGGGGGAAGGGAGTAACTCCGGCCGCTTGCCACCCCGCCCGGTAAGGCCCGCGCGCCTCGGCGATCTCACCCGAGCTGCTTCTCTCAGCCAGCCAGCCGTTCCAGGATGGGGTACGCTGTCTTTTTTATCTCTGTTGTGGCTTTGGGCGCTTTCTGTATCGTTTCTACTCCCCTAGTAGGTGTCCTGGAGAAGAAACTAAGATCCGCGCGTCTTACTAAGCCGCCATCTTCCAGGAAGTCCTCTAAAAATATTGTTTTTGCTGTGTTAACATACTAATGTACATTCTCAGCGTACAAACATTCCATACTTGGTGTACAATCATTGGCTCACAGTATCATCACATAGTTGTATATTCATCACCATGATCATTTTTTGAACATTTGCATCACTCCAGAAAGAGAATAAAAAGAAAAAACTCATACATGCCATACCCCTTTCCCCTCCCTCTAGTTGACCACTAGTATTTCCATCTACCCAATTATTTTTAACTTTTGTCCCCTGTAGTTTTTGTTATCTATATTTTTTACTCGTCTGTCTATACCCTTGGTAAAAGGAGCATCAGCCACAAGATTTTCACAGTCACACGGTCACATTATAAAAGCTATATCATTATACAGTCACCTTCAACAAACAAAGCTGTTGAAACACAGCTCTACAGTTTTAGGTACTTCCCTTTAGCCACTCCAAAACACCATAAACTTAAGAGGTATATCTCTATAATGCTTAAGAATAACCTCCAGGATAACCTCATGACTCTATTTGAAATGTCTGAACCACTGAAACTTTATTTCGTCTCATTTCTCTCTTTCCCCTTTTGGTCAAGAAGGCTTTCTCAGTCTCTTGATGCTGGGTCCCAGCTTATCCCGGGAGTTCTGTCCCTGCTGAGTTGACTTTGCCAATACTTTTTGATTAATATACTCTGAGATGTATCCAGGCATTACATTAAGCTATGCAATATTAAAGACTGTCATTCTTATTCTGAGTTTCCTATGTTTGGATTATTTAATGATCTGTGCAGACAGGTTGAGTTAGATTATGTCTACAGGAAACTTAAGTTCTGGACAAAATAAATCTTTCTTCCTTTGATCTTAAAGAGTAGGTGAAGTTCTAAAATACAGGCAATGTCTTCCTTACCCTTGTATTCTGAATTAACCAGAATCCCGACCTGATCGGCTTGGTTTTTATTTCCAAATACCAGCTTATACATATATAAAACAGCCCCTCAAAATCCAGAAATAACAATCACACTTCTTTGGACTAAATTTGACTGCTATAAAGCTTATAATTTAGGCCCCAGTTTTCTTAAAAGTGCTTTCTAAATGAGGTCATACAATATGTGCTCCTTTGTTTCTGGCTTATATTGCCTCACCAAATGTCCCACAGGTTCATTCACGTCCTTGCTTGCCTCACAACTTCATTCCTTTTTGTAGCAGCACAATGTTTGATCATATGTATGCAGTATCGTTTGCCAGTCTACTTCTCAATCAATGCATCTTTCAGCCATGACCAGTAAACGCTTTGGTGTAAAGTTTAGGAAGTTACCTACTATTATGAATTCTTGAAGATGTTTCCCTACATTTTCTTATAGGATCTTTATGGTACTAGTTCTTATATTTAAGTGTTTGATCCAGGTTGAGTTAATTTTTTATAGGGGATAAGGTAATGGTCCTCTTTCATTTTTTTTGGCTATTGAAATCCAGTTCTCCCATGCCCATTTATTGAAAAGACTATTTTGTCCCAATTCAGTGGATTTTGGGACCTTGTCAAAAATCGGTTGTCCAGATGAGTAAAATGTATGGATAACAAATAACAAATAATAGGGGGAACAAAGGTTAAAATAAATGGAATAGATTGAAATACTAGTGGTCAATGAGAGGAAAGGGTAAGAAGTGTGGCATGTATGAGTTTTTTCTTTTCTTTTTTTTATTTCTTTTGCTGGAGAGATGCAAATGTTAAAAAAAATGATCATGGTGGTGAATACACAAGTATGTGATAATATCATGAGCCATTGATTGTAACCATGACAAGAATGTTTTTGTATGTCAAGATGTCAGTATGTTTGTTTGTTTACAATAAAAATATTTAAAAAAAAGAAGAATAAACCCTTAAAAAAATCAGTTGTCCATAAATTTGGTGGTCCATTTCTGCACTCTTGATTCAATTCCATTGGTCAACACTTCTATCTTTGTGCCAGTACCATGCTGTTTGGACCACTGTGGCTTTATAACAGGTTTTAAAATCAAGGATTATTAATCCTCCCATTTTGTTGTTCTTTTTTAGAATGCTTTTAGTTATTCAGGGTTTCTTTTCCTTCCAAATGAAATTGGTAACTAGCTTTTCCAAGTCTTCAAAGTAGGTTGTTGTAATTTTGATTGGTACTGCATTGAATCTGTAGATCAATTTGGGTAGAATTAACATCTTAATTACATTTAATCTTCCTATCCGTGAGCATAGAATGTCTTTCCACTTATTTAGATCTTCTTTGATTTCTTTTGGCATGTTATATAGCTCTTTCTGTACAAGTCCTTTACATCCCTATTTAAGTAAACCCTTGGTTCTTTTAGTCACTATGTTGAGTGGAATTTTTTCCTTAATTGCTTCCTCGGTTAGGTCTTTGCTTGAGTATAGAAACATTGCTGATTTTTGCATGCCAATTTTATAACCTGCCACCTTGCTGAATTTGTTAGCTCAAATAACTTTGTTGTAGATTTCTCAGGATTTTCCAAGTTTATGATCATGTCGTGACAAATAATGAAAGTTTTACTTCTTCCTTTCCAATATGGATGCCTTTTATTTCTTTTTCCTGCCTGATTGCTCTAGCTAGAACTTCTAGTGCAGTGTTTAATAATATTGGTGACAGAGGGCATCCTTGTTTCCTTCCCAATCTTAGGGGGAACCTTTCAGCTTCTCAACATTATGATGTTGGCTATGGTTTTTTAATACATGCCTTTTATCAGGTTGAGGAAATTGCCTTTGATTCCTACCTTTTGAAGTGTTTTTAGCAGAAAAGGATATTGAATTTTTTCCAATACTTTTTCAGCATCAGTTGAGATGATAATTTGATTTTTCCCTTTCAATTTGTTAATGTGCTATATTATAGTAACTGACTTTCTTGTGTTGAGCCATCCTTGCATTCTTGGTATAAACTTCACTTGTCGTGGTATATAATTCTTTTAATGTGCTGTTGGGTTTGATTTGCTAGTATTTTGTTGAGAATTTTTACATCTAAATTCATTAGGGAGACCGTTCTGTAGTTTTCCTTTCTTGTAGCATCTGCACCTGGTTTTGGTGTTAAACTGATGTTAGCTTCATAAAATGAGTTAGGTAGTGTTCATTTTTCCTAAATTTTTTGGAAAAGTTTGGGCAGGATTGCTATTAGTTCTTTTTGGGATGTTCAGTAAAATTTCTCTGTGAAGCCATCTGGTCCTGGGCTTTTCTTTGTAGGAAGGTTTTTTGTTGTTGTTCTATGTAATTTTTTTTTTTTTTAATTTTTACTAATAAAACTAATCAACATACAATATGAACATTCTTTTTTTTCTTTTTTCCATCACATAACTGTATATTCATCATCATGATCATTTCTTTGAACATTTGCATCAATTCAGAAAAAGAAATAAAAAGAAAACTGAAAAAAATTCATACATACCATACCCCTTGCCCCTCCTTTCATTGATCGCTAGCATTTCAATCTACTAAATTTATTTTAACATTTGTTCCTCCTATTATTTATTTATTTTTAATGTATTGCTCATCTGTCTGTAAGGTAAATAAGAGAAGCATCAGATACAAGGTTTTCACAATCACATGGTCACATTGCAAAAGCTATATCATTATACAGTCATCTTCAGGAAACCTGGCTACTGGAACACAGCTCTAGATTTTCAGGCAGTTCCCTCCAGCCTCTCTGTTTCACCTTAACTAAAAAGGTGATGTCTATTTAATGTGTAAGAATAACCTCCAGGGTAACCTCTCAACTCTGTCTGGGATCTCTCAGCCATTGACACTTTATTTTGTCTCATTTCTCTCTTCCGCCTTTCAGTCCAGAAGATTTTCTCAATCCCTGTAGGAAGATTTTTGATGATTGATTGAATCTCTTTACTTGTCCTTGATTTGTTGAGATCTTCTGTTTCTTCTTGAGTCAGTGTAGCAGTTTGTGCATTTCTAGGAATTTGTCAATTTCATCTAAGTTGTCTAGTTTGTTGGCATATAGTTGTCCATGATATCCTCTTATGATTTTTCTTATTTCTTCGAGGTCTGTGATAATGACCCCTCCCTCTTATTGCTGATTTTGTTTATTTGCATACTTTCTTTTTTTCTTTGCCAGTCTTGCTAGTGGCCCCATCAGTTTTGTTGACTTTCTCAAAGAACCAACTTTTGGTTTTATTGATTCGTGTATTTTTTTGTTCTCCCATTCATTTAACTCTGTTTTAATTTTTATTTCTCTTCTTCTCTTTGCTTTGAGGTTAGTTTGCTGTTCTTTCTCAAGTTCCTCCAGGTGAGCAGTTAAGTCCTTGATTTTTGCTCTTTTTATTTTTTTGGTCCATGGGCAGATACTGGAAATTGAACCCGGGTCTCTGGCATGGCAGATGAGAACTCTGCCACTGAGGTATCGTTGCCCACCCTTTCTTCTTTTTTAATATAGACATGTAGGGCAATATTTTTCCCTCTCAGCACAGCCTTTACCACATCCCATGAGTTCTGATATGTTGTATTCTCATTTTCATTAGTCTCCGGACAGCTAGTGATTTCTCTAGCAATTTCTTCTTTGACCGACTCATTAAGAATGTGTTATTTAATTTCCATATAGTTGTGAAAGTTCTATTCTTTGGTGGTTATTGATTTCCAGCTGCATTCCATTGTGATCAGAGAAAGTGCTTTGAATAATTTCAGTGTTTTTGAATTTATAAAGACCTGTTTGTGCCTAGCATATGATCTATCCTGGAGAATGTTCCATGAGCACTACAGAATATCCTGGTGTTTTGGGGTGTAATGACATATATATGTCTGTTAGGTCTAATTGTTTAAGTTCTCTGTTTCCTTGTTGATCTTCTCTCTGGTTGGTCTGTCTGTAGAGGAGGTTGGTGTATTGAAGTCTACTACTGTTATTGTTGAAACTTCTATCATTCTCTTCAGGTTTGCTAATGTCTGTCTCATGTTCTTTGGCGCTCCTTGATTGGGAACATCGAATTTATGATTGTTATTTCTTCTTGGTTAATTGTCCCTTTTACTAGTGTATATTGTCATTCATTGTCTCTTATGATATCTTACATTTAAAGTCTATTTTGTCTAATATTAGTATGGCTACTCCTGCTTTCTTTTGGTTACAGATTGTATGCAACTTCTTTTTCCCTCCTTTCAAGCTTTTAATCGATTTGTATCCTTGTGTCTAAGATCAGTCTCTTGTAAGCAGTATGTGGTTGGATTATATTTCTTAATCCATTCTGCCAATCTGTATCTTTTAATTGGTAAGTTTAGTCTGTTGACATTCAAAGTTACTGCTGTAAAGGCATTTCTTGAATCTACCATGTTACCCTTTAGATTTTATTTATCAGACCTATATATTGTTTTCCCTCTTTCTCTTTTTATCCTTAAATTACCCTACTGATACTCCTCAGTTCTGTACCCTCTTCCATTCCTCCCTCTCCTGTTTTTTTTTTTTCCAGCTGGCAGAATTCCCTTTAGTCTTTCTTATAGAGCCAGTCTCTTGTTGACATATTCTTTCAGCCTTTTTTTGACTGTGAAATTTTTAATTTCTCTCTCAGTTTTGAAGGACAATTTGGCTAGTGTGATAGTTAGACTCAGTTGTCAACTTGGCTAGGTGCTTGGCCAGGTGAAGGCACCTAGTTCCGTTGCTGTGAGGTCCTGTTATATTTTACTTCTGAAAAGGCTTCCTTGTACTTTATTTAGTTGGTACTTAATAACTTTTCTATAAATTAATGAATAAATGAATATGGGGAAGAATTGGAATTTTGCAAAAATTGTTTTTTTATTCTTTGTCAGTCGAATTATTAAAAAGCATTGGCTTTTTAATGGATTTTTTTAAACTAGCAGTCCTGCCTTGCATATGAAGGATGTAAAGAAAAATGAAAATGAAAAATGGACCTCCAGAGAATCTGTCATTACAACGGTGTTTGAGAAGACGGATTCGCTGACTGGCATTCTACTACAAGTGAATGATGACAGCAGTTTAAGTGAAATAGATCAGGATGAAGAAAGGTAAAATATATAAATTCTTTATTTCCCTTTGAAGGAGTGTCAGAAGTGATAAAACAGGGAAATGTAATGTACAGGGCAAGGTAAGAGAATGCTCAGCTGTATCAAATACTGCTGAAAGTTTGATTAGGACGAGGACAGATGGCTGTCACAGGGAGCATTTCCAATAAATGGTGGACATGGAGGCCAAATTGTAGTAGATAAATGCAGGCAACTCCTTAGAGAAGTTTTACTGCAGAAGGCAACAGAAAGAGTGGTAACTAAGAAGAAGGTAGGATTCAAAGGAGGTGTTCTAGGTTGCAAGCTTCCAGAATGCAATGTACCGGAAACAAAATGGCTTTTAAAAGGGGAAATTTATTACATTGCAAGTTTACAGTTCTAAGGCTGTGAAAATGTCCAAATTAAGACAAGGTTTTGAAAATATCCAAATTAAGGCACCTACAAGAGGTTATCTTCACTCAAAAAAGGCCGATGACGTTCAGGGTTTCTCTCTCAGCTGGAAGGGCATATGGTGAAGCTAGCTTTCTTTCCCGGCCTCTTGGTGTATGAAGCTCCACTGGGGGTGTTTTCCTTCTTCATCTGCAAGGTTCTCTGATTGCATGGGCTCTAAAGCTTTTTCAGAAATGGTTCCCTCTTAAAGGGCTCTAGTAAGCTACCGCATCTTGAATGAATAGAGGGAGACACAACTCCATGGAAACCATCTAATCAAAAGTTACCACTCACAATTGGGTGGGTCACATCTCCATGGAAACAATAAAAAAGACTGTATTAAGTTCTAGGTACAAAAGCCATGTTTTTGTAAACTTAACACATATCATGTGCTCAATAGGTATTTGTTGAATGCATGAATAAAGGGTCGAATGGATGAATGAATGCCTGTTGATGAATTTTTTTTAAAATCAAATCTTTAGTTTATTGAAAGTAGTTTTCCACTATTGCCTAGATATAAATATTTTTTATTTAAAAACGTGCAAGATTAAAAAATTAATATATATAATTATAGTTGAAATTGGGATGGTAATATGAATTCATTTGCTACCGTATTACTTAAAAGTAAATATTATTTTCACAGTATATTGTAAAACACATGCTTTAGAGCTACAGTTCCTGGGTTTGAATTTTGTGTCTGCTACTGACCAATTCTATTGCCCTGGGCAAGTTACTTAACTAGAAACTGTGCCTCCGTTTCTTCCTTTTTAAAATACCTAGTATATTACCTACCTCATAGAATCATTGTGAGGATTAAAATGAGTTAAGACATGTAAAGTGCTTAGAATAGTACATAGCAAGTCCTCAAAAAACTAATTCATATTATCATTATTAAATAAGTAGTTCTCTTATAAAAGGATTTAAGTAATAGTTTCCAAATAGAATTGTGCCAATAAAAGCTTGTTTTTATTTGAAAACAACAATGAATCTGTTACATTTTTTCTATCAAATAATGCAAATAACGTTATAGTTTTCCTTTTGATCTGAACTTAGTACTTTTTAATGAAATTTTTGCATTTTAATTCTTTAATGTTTTTTCTATTAATAGTTTAATCCTCATTGTAGAAAATTATAGTATTTAAAATTACCTGTAAACTTACAGAAATTATTAATGTATATTTTTATATAAAAACAATAGTTTTGGATACTGTTTATATTTTACATGCATAATATTTGCCTGAAAGAAATTGTTTGTTTTTCAGACCTACAAAGAAAACCTGTGATGAAAAGAACAAGGTACGGTAAAAAATAAATTATCAAAAATATTATTGTGTAGTTGAAGAAAATGCATTTTAAAGGTTAAATTGAAAAAAGTAGATTTTTTTTATTATAAATACTTCTAATTTGTAAAAGTGGTTTAGAAACATTAACTAATGATAAATGTATCCTCTTGACAAAAATCAGTTCTTTTAAAGCAGTTCCTTCCTAAATTGTTGCTCATATAAAATGATGGAAATTACCTCTGTAAACTTAGTATGCTATAAATATTTGGGGAACATTTTGAAATAGTATTATTTATTTTATAGGTCAAAAAGGAAATTAATTCTATGGATGAACTTGATGACTTGACTCAGTCATCTGAAACAGCTTCAGAGGATTGTGAATTGCCTAGCTCTAATTATAAAAATTCTGTGTTGCTAATTGAACAACTTGGAATGGTTTGTAAAGGTAGGACCCTTGTATAAATATAAAGCCTTTTTATATATACTGTTGTAATGTGCACACCTTGTTTAGTATTGCACCGTAGAGCACTGATGTGCTTTAGTGCTGGTCATCTCAGAAATATGTTTTATATTAAAATGGAGTGAGAGCTACTGTACACTCTCAGTCACACAGCTCTGATAATTTCCACTATTCTTGCCTTATTTCAGTGTGAATGCGCTGCAGTCTTTCTGTTGACTCCACCTCTCTCCTATGCCTTCACTTAAGATCAAGTTACCTTTATCTCCTACCTGGAATACTGCAGTCATCTCAGAACTGTGTTCCCTGCACCAGATCTCCCAAAACTGTGGTCTACAATGCAACCATAATTATTACATATTTTTAAAAATTCAGATTATGTAACCCCCTTGCTTAGAACCCAGCAATCATTTCTCATGCTATATGGTTAAAGACCACACTCCTCTAGCTTCATCTTGCATCATTTCCTATCTTCCTTTTTCTGTGTGCCAGCTACTTTCTTAGGTATTTGTTCCAACATAGAGCTTTTGGTTTCACCAGCTTTAGTTAGGTATAACAGACAAACGGTAAATTGTACGTATGTAAAATATACAATGTAAGTATTGACTTATGTGTCTACATGAGAAAACACCACCACAATCAAGGTATTTAACATTTCTATCACCATCAAAAGTTTCCTTTTGTGCCTTATATTCCCTTATTAAGAAACTGCCAAACTGTTTTCTAAAATAGTTGTACCGTTTTCCATTCCCACTCGAAGTGTCTGAGAGTCCCAGTTCCTCCACATCCACACCAACACTTAGTCTGGACCATCTTTTCACTCTTAACCATTCTAATAGGTGTGCAGTGTGTATATCATTATGGTCTTAATGTGCATTTCCCCCAACGTCTAATGATGTTGAACATGTTTTCATGTGCTTATTTCTCATCTGTTTATCTTCTTTCATGAACTATTAGTACTAATTTCCACTCCATTTAAAATATTAGTTTGTGTTGTTATTTGTTGAATTTTGAGAGTTCTTTATATATTCTGTAAATATTTCCTTTTTCAGCTATATTTTTTTGCAAGGATTTTCTCCCAGTCTGTGGCTTTTTTTTTTTTTCGTTCTCTTAGCAGTGTCTTTTGAAGATCAGTAGTTTTACATTTGATGAAGTCCAACTTATCCATGTGTTCTTGGTATGAAAGAACTCTTTGCCTAGCACAAGGTCACAAAGATTTTCTCCTATGCTTTCTTTTAGAAGTTTCATAGTTCTAGGTCTAATGTTTAGATCTATGATTGATTTTGATTTTAGTTTTGTATATGCTGAGGTATGGCTCCAAGTTATTGTTTTTCTTCTTTTTAACAATTTTATTTAGGGCCACTGTGGCTCAGCAGGCAGAGTTCTCGCCTGCCATGCAGGAGACGCAGGTTCATTTCCTGGTGCCTGTCCATGCGAGAAAAAAAAAGATTTTATTTAAAATGGGGTGCTTATATACAAAATGACAGAATAATTCAGTACTAACAGTTTGTTCTCATTTTAGAGAGCAAAGACATTTACTCATTGCTTGCTAATCTGTGATAATGCTGTTTAATGCACAATAATCTTGTGCTAAGAAGTCATTACCACATAATATTTATTCAGTACCACTGTGTATATTGTGAGGTTCCAAGTGCATTTTTTGTGTGTGTGGATGTCCAGTTGTTCCCGGCTGTTCTGTTTACACTGCATTGCCATTATGCCTTTGCCAAAAATGAGTTGTCCATGTATAGGTGGGTTTATTTCTGGGCGCTCTATTTTGTCTCATCAATCTACTACATTGGGATTTGTGCTGAATTGGTAGAGTAATTTTGGGATCTTTGACATCATAACAATGCTGAATCTTTCAACCCCAAGCAAAGAATATCTCTTTCCATTTATATACACCTTAATTTGCTCAATAGTATCTTATAGCTTTTAGTGTATAAGTCCTTCCATCTTTTGTCAAAGGTGTCTATATTTCATATTTTTTATGCAGTTGTAAATGATATTTTTAAAATTCCAACTGTTTTTTGCTAGTATATAAATATAGTTGATTTTGTATTGATTTTGTATCATGCAGCTTTGCTAAACTCACTTATTAGTTCTAGTAGCTTTTTTTAGATCCTGTTAGATTTTTTACATAGACAAGGGATCATCAAACTTTTTCTTAAAGGGCCTGATAATGAATATTTAAGACTACGGTCAATACGATCTCTACTGCAACTAATTACTTCTGCCATTGTAGCATGAAAGCAGCCACAGACAATACATAAATGAATGGACATGTCTGAGTTCTAGTAAAACTTTACTCAAAAAAACAAGCAGCTGGTCCCCAGGTTGGAATTGCTGACTCCTATATGTGATTATGTTGTTGGTGAATGTGTTAGTTTGAAAGCTGCTAGGATGCAGTATACAGAGCTAGAACGGCTTTTAAATAGGGGAATTTAATGAGTTACAAGTTTACAGTTCTAAGCCTATGAAATCGTCCAAACTGAGACATCCAGAGAAAGATACCCTAATTCAAGGAAGACCAATGGGTCAGGTACACTTCTGTCATCTGGGTAGTCATGTGGCTGACATCTGCTGCTCCCTTCTTCCTGGGCTCTGTTGCTTTCAACCTCTATTCCTGTGGGGGTTCCTCACTTTACTTTTCCAGGGCTGGCTTTCGTCTCTTGGCTTCCCTTGGCTCTCTCCAGGTTCTTACTTGCTTAACATCTCATGGTGATGTCTGCTGGGCTCCAAGCATCTCCAGATGTCTTTATCTCTGTTCTCCACATACCTGCATCTGTCAACTCTGCTGTGAAGTTTCTGTCAGCTCTGAGGCTTCTGTCATTTCTGACTCTCTCTAAAATGTTTCCTCTTTTAAAGGATTCCAGTAAATTAATCAAGACCCACCTGGAATAGGTGGAGTCATATCTCCATCTAATCAAAGGTCACAGCCACAATTGGGTGGCATATCTCTGTTGAGATTGTCTAATCAAAAGATTCCAACCTACAGTATTGAATCGGATTAAAACATAGTTTTTCTGGGGTACATGATATTTTCAAATTGGCACAATGAATAAAGGTTGTTTTGCTTCTTCCTTTCCAATTTGGATGCCTTTTATTTCTTTTTCTTGCCTGGTTGCTCTGCCTAGAATCTCCAGTACAATGCTGAATAGAGATAGTTGAAGCACACATTCCTGTTTTGTTTCCAGTTTATGGGAAAAGTATCCAGTCCTTAATCATTGTCTATGACATTAAGTGTAAACTTATCATAGATGCTTTTATTCATGTTGAAGGTGTCTCATATTTCTGGTTTGCTGAGATGTGGAATTTTGTCAAATGCCCTTTCTGTATCTACTGAGATAATTTGGTTTTTCATTTTCAGTTTATTAATATGATGAATAACATTAATTGATTTTCAACTGTTGAAACAATCCTGTGCTTCTGGGATAAACCTCATTTGGTCATGATGTTTTATCCTTTTGATATATTGTTGGATTTGATTTTCTAAAAATTTGTTTAGAATATTTGTATCTGTGTTCATGAGTTATTTATCTGTAGTTTTCTTTCTTATAATTTTTTGACTGATTTTGTTAGTCTTATAGAATGAGAATGAGACTCTTCATTTTGGGGGGAAGAGTTTTATAGAATTGGTATTATTTTTTTTTGCATAGAATGTTTGGTAGAATTTATAGTTTAGCCATCTGGACATGGAGTTTTCTTTGAGAAGTTTTTAAGCTATGTTTTTTTTTTCCTTTTTTGATTCAGGGCTATTCAGGTTATCTATTTTTTTTTCAAATTGGCAAATCTTCACACACATACGGTCCATACATGGTGTACAATCAGTGGCTCTGTGTCATCACATAGTTGTGTATTCATCACAATGATCATTTTTAGTACATTTGCATCACTCCAGGAGAAGAAATAAAAAGAAAAAAAAAAACAACTCATACATCCCATACCCCTTCCCTTCGCTCTCATTGACCACTGGTGTTTCATCTACCCAACTTATTTTACCCCTTCTCCCCCCTATTATTTATTTATTTTTTATCTACATTTTTTTACTCATCTGTCCATACCCTGGATAAAAGGAGCATGAGACACAAGGTTTTCACAATTACACAGTCACATTGTAAAATTATATTGTTATACAATCATCTTCAAGAATCAAGGTTACTGGAACACAGCTCAACAGTTTTCAATCTATATAATGCTTAAGAATAACTGAAATCTCTTAGCCACTCAAACTTTATTTTGTTTCATTTTTCTCTTCCCCCTTTTGGTCAAGAAGGCTTTCTCAATCCCATGATGCCGGGTCCCAGCTCATCCCAGGAGTTCTGTCCCATGTTGCTAGGGAGATTTATACCCCCTGGAGTTATATCCCACATAGTGAAGAAGGCAGTGAGTTCACCTGCCCTGTTGGCTTAGAGAGAAAGGCCATATCTGAGCAACAAAAGAGGTTCTCTGGGGGTGGTTCTTAGGATAATTTTAAGTAGGTTTAGCCTATCCTTTGCAGGAATAAGTTTCATAGGGGCGAACCCCAAGATCGAGGGTTCAGTCTATTGATTTGGTTGTCCCCACTGCTTGTAAGAATATCAGAAGTTCTCCAAATGGGGAAGTTGAATATGTCCTCCTTTCTCCCCAGTCCCCCAAAGGTACTTTGCAAATGCTTAATTATCCACTGCCCAAATTACTCTGAGCTATATCAGGGCATCACATTAACCTGAACATATCTGTTCCTTCTTAACTGAGCTTATTAATTTGTGTCTTTAAAGGAATTTGTCCATTTCATCTAAGTTGTCAAATTTACTCACTTAAATTTTGTGATATTACCTTATTCTTTTAATATCTATAGAATATGCAGTAATGTCACATAACCCATTTCTAATAATGGTTGCATCTTCTCCATTTTTTTCCTATCAGCCTGACTAGAGAGTTACCATTTTTATTGATTTCTCAAAGCATTTGGTTTCATTGATTTTTCCTCTAGTGTTTTTCTCTTTTCTATTTCAATGATTTTTCTCTTTGATGTTTATTATTTCCTTTCTTCTGACTTGCTTTAGGTTTAATTTGCTTTTCTTTTTCTAATCTCTTAAGGTGGGTGTGAAGGTTATTGATTTGAGACCTTTCTTCTTATCTAATATGTTCACTGCTATAAACTTCCTCTTAAGTACTGCTGAAGCAGCGTTCCGTAAATTCCTGATGTATTGTGTTCTCCCTTTCATTCAGTTTAAAACAGTTTGTATTTTCACTTTTTGTTACCTAATTGAACCAGGGGTTAATTAAATGAGTGTTCTTTAGTTTCTAAATATTTGACTGTTTTCCAGAAATAGTTTTGTTATTATTTCTAATTTGGCTGCCTTGTGGTCAAAGGATGTTTTTGTATGGCTTAAATCATTTTTAATGTATCAAAATTTATTTTGTTATGGCCCAGGAACATGGTCTAGTCTTGATGAATGTTCCATGGGTACTTGAAAGCGCTAGTGTTGTTCAAGTCTACATACATATGCTTGCTGGTGTCTACCTACCTATACTTTTTCTACCATTTCTTGATTGAGGGGTATTAAAATATCAGACTGTGATTGTGAATTTGTCTATTTTTTCTGGTATTCTGTTAATGTATTTTGAATATATTAGGTACTGTTAGGCACATCAAGTTTTTAGGATTGTTATGTCTTCTTAATTAATTGACTGTTTTATCATTATGAAATGACCTTGTTTATTGCCAGTATTTTTTGCTCTGAAATCTACTTTGTCTGATGTTAATGTAGCTACCTGAGTTCCTTTTCCTTTAGTCAAGTGTTAGTGATATATTTCATCCTGTAACTTTTAACCAAGTTGTTTCTTTAAAATCAAAGTGCATTTCTTGCAGGTGGCCTATACTTGGGTCTTGCTTTTTTGTCTATGTTAAGCTCTGCCTTTTAATTGGGACTTTTAGACTATTTTCATTTAATGTGATTATTGATATCATTAAGTTTGAGTCTGTCATCATGCTGTTTTTTTGTACCATCTGTTCTTTGTTTTTCATTTCTTCTTTTTTCTGCCTTCTTTAGGTAAGTAGTTTTTATAAATTAAGTTTTATCTTTTTTGGCTTATTAGCTATAACTTTATTTTGTGCTTTTAATAGTTGCATTAGGATTTATAGACTACATATAATTTATTCTAGCCTGCCTTCAAATAATTTTATATCACATCATACAACAGGATAAGAAAATTGCATTTATATACTTCCATTTCTTCTCTTGCTGTTGTGCATTTTACATTTATGTAAGTTATAAACCCCAGAATACATTGTCACTATTTTTGTTTAAGCAGTGAATTATCTTTTAAAGGAAACTGAATAATGAAATGATCTTATGTGTTAATCCTTGTAGTCATTTCTAGTGCACTTCACTCTTTTATGGGACCCGCATTTCCATTCTGTAAAACTCCAAGGTTTTGTCTCTGTACCACTCTCTCCTCTCTGGTGTTTTCTCCTATCATCTCTGTCTGCCTTGGCTTCTCCAGACTCTCAGCTTCATCACTTCAACTCAGGGAATCCATTGGACCTCAGTTTGTTCTCCCTACATTGTGACCTGGAAACTTTCAAGACAGTGAGCTGGGGCAGTTCTAAGCCTTACTTCATTTCTTTCCTTTCCTTCGGAGACCATTATCCTTCACTGCCTGAAGCCCATTTTCTTGAAAATTGTTTAATGTATTTTGTCTGTTTTGTTTTTGGGTGCTTCAGGAGGGGTTCTAAAACAGTACTGTTATTCCAGTATGATTGGAAGTAGATTGTAATATGCTTTGGTCTGTCTTGAATACTCTTCCTCCCCCTTTGCTTAATTACTTCCTGCTCATCCTCCAGTTCTTAGTGCAAGTATCTCTTCCTCAGGGAAATTTTCTTTGGGTTCAGTCTAGGTCAAGTTCTCTTATGTGACCATGGAACTCGGTTTTCTTACCATATCTATCTGAATTCTCATTATGATTGTCTTTCTCCTACACTAGACTTTAAGCTAAAGAGGAGCAGAGCTCTTGTCTATTTTATCACTTGTCTATAGGCAAGAGGTCTTCCACAGCGTATGCATTCAGTGTATATTTGTTCAATGTATGAATGAGTAAATGTACAAGTATATGGTTCATTATACTTAAAGAGTACTCATGTATTTTATTTTTATCCTTGTATTCTCCCTGATACAGATTCTGTTAGCCTATTGAAAACCCAGGATGTAGTTCTTTCGTATGAAAGATTAGAACTTAAAAAAAATCACTGTGAGCTACATACGGGAAAAATTAAAGACATGGAAAATAAGGTTAGTGGACTACAAAAGGAGCTATCAGAAACCAAAGAAATGAAATCGCAGTTAGAGCATCAGAAAGTAGATTGGGAACAAGAACTTCGCAGTTTGAGGTATAAATCTTGGATTTGAAGAAATGTTTGAACTATTTACTACTTTATTACTGATAATGTAAGATAACTTTTGTAATTGCCAACTCACCTTCTGGGATTTTATAGGGGAGAAAAATTCTTAGTTCTGTGGAATATGAAATTCTTGGCAAATATACAGCAAGCCCTTAACATGAATGTTTATACTAATTATTAAGTGTATATTCTTATTTACTTTGAATAAATTCTTCAGTAAAGAATTACTTGGTTAAAGCACAATAATTTTTTAAAAGGGTACTTGATCCATACTTCTAAGTTGTTCACAAGACATTTTATATTAATTTATACTTCTATCATTAGAATACGAAATGGCCATTTTTCTCAAACCAGAATCATTGTTTAATTGTGCAGTTTTCCATATGTAGGGAATGAGAATTAAAATGGAAAGTGGCTATCATTTAATCAGTTTACATGTAACCTTGTTGCCCCAAAAGGGATTTTAAAATGATTTATGAAATAGATGATAATAATAAGGTAGGATAAGTTAAAAGTTCTACAAAAGAAGAAGTATAAAAAACATGAGCGGGCGGGCCATGGTGGCTCAACAGGTAAGAGTGCTTGCCTGCCATGCCTGAGGATCCGGGTTTGATTCCCGGTGCCTGCCCATGTTAAAAAAAAAAAAAAAAACATGAGCAACAGATGTTAGTCCACCTAGCCTCATGTTGGATTATAGTAATCTACAGATATATGTTATATGAAAGATATCCTGATTGTGCTGTCTTATACCATAAATCATTTTTAGGGGTACATGTAGTATTTTATCTTCATGAACTCCAATAATATTTTATTTCCAGTGAATTTATAAACATTAAATAGCAACTTCTCTTTTTAATTAGACAACTCTAAATTATTTGTCCTAATGTCCTTTATTTGGAAATAAAGGTAATTTTCAAACCAAACATTACTAAATAATTTCAAAATTCCTCTCCCATAGTATTTATGAGAGTAACTAGTAAAAAAAACTTACCAATTAGCAGAATGTCCTTTTATCGCTACTTTCAAGTATAACTTTTCAAAGATATTAAACTGAGAAATTAAAAAACAGGAGAAATTGAAAGGAAAGTAATTTGAGAACACAGAAATTTCATAAACTGGATAATATACCAACATAAAGGACCAGAGCACCAAATAAACTTTTAATTTTCTACAAAGTGAATTTTAAGTTAGGCATATTTTATTGCAGATATACCTTAAAACAAGAAGAAGAAAAAAGAAGAAATGCTGATATGTTGTATGACAAAATTAGGGAACAATTAAGAAGAAAAGAAGAGCAGTATAGTAAAGAAGTTGAAATGAAACTACAACTTGAATTCAGTCTTCGAACACTAGTTATGGAATTGAGGACTGTAAGAAATAATTTGAATCAGGTAAATTAATCTGTAGTAAGAATTTTTCATATTTCTAGCTTTATTTCATTGATATTATTTGTACTATCCCTTTGATTTAATGTATAGTATTTAAATTTAAAATGAGCCAAAAAATGTCATCTCATCCTAAATATGAACTATGATATTCATGGTTAAAATAACTATTTACTATTATTTTATTGCAATTATTGTCATATAGTAGGTGTTGAGTATATAATTCCTGAATAATGGAATGGAAGGTAAATTAAATTGAGTTTAATCATTAAATGTTAAATTAATGTTAATTAACTTAACATTAATTAAATGTTAAATTAAATGTTACTTTAAATGTTAAATGTTAATTTTGGCATTTTTCATGTTAAAATATAGCTATGAAAGTATAAGACTGAATGTTTTGTAAAGAAATTTTCTTTCACAATACTACATCTGGATGTAAGAACTGTTTCTCGCTTTATGACAAATTTAGTTATCATATATATGCTTAAAATTTGAATAATTCAGATGGTGTAAAGATCCTTGAATTTTAATAGACTTCTTTAATAGATCTCTCTCTTTTTTTTTAAGGTTCTGCTCTTAATTAAGGTTTTAGGCTTTTGTTTTTTAATGGTGTAAGAGCCCCCCAAAATTAATGAAATGTATGTCTAGGTTGTAGAAGAGCGAAATGACATCCAGAGGCAACTTTCTCGAGAACGGAAAGCCAGAAGAATATTCCAAGATGGAATTCTGACTAATCACCTTTGTAAACAGAAGGAGATAGAAACAGCTCAAAAGAAAGTGAGTGAGAACTGTGGCATATTTTCTGTAGACATTTTAAAATATGTGTGTATGTGTTTGTGTATATATTTTAAAAACCGACTATGAGTCATGGAAAATATAGGGGATTTTTAAACCAAATATTCTTGGTGGAGGGAGGGAGGAGGCATTTTTGGTCCCTTGATAAAGTAACGTTCTTAATTCAGATTTATTTGTCTGCAGCAGTCAAGTCGTGCCATTCACAATGGTGCTATCCAAAGAGAGTATTAATATTTTACATAGAAATGGATAATCCTTCTATAATCTTGAAACTGTTGCTACCAACAACAAATGTGTTTCTTTTGGGCAGTGATTTCACTCCCTTGATCTATTAACAGAAAGGGTAGTTTGTCAATTCCTCCCATAGATAAAGTAAGGAAAAGTATAGCCACAAGCCATATTTTGAATACCAGTCTCCTCAAACTTGAGAAAAATAACAATTTGCTCCAAGTGAGGTCCTATTTTAGTACTAGGAGCTTTTTGAAAACAATAGAAATGACATAACTTTTTTTTTTTTTTTTGGCATGGGCAGGCACTGGGAATCGAACCCTTTAACATTTTATTCTTAGTAAAATAGTTTAGTTTATTTTCACATTTGTTACTCCTTCAAACATTATGAAAAGGAAATAAAAATTATTAAGCAGTAAATAAACTTAGCTTTTCTAAGAAGAGCACTATAAATTTTACATTATTTACCATTAGTCTTTTAAAGTATAATGTGTCTTGTATTTTTATGTTTATACTAGAAAAGTAACCATGGTTTAGTGGAAAAGCACTACTTGGAAGAACACAAAAGACATGGGGGAAATCCTGCAAATTGTATTTATTTTTGAGTCTTTATTTTACAGAATTGTCATAATTAAATGAGTTAATTGATTTGTGTGTGTGTGTGTGTATATATATATAAATGCTTTCTTTGAACAATGCCTAGTTTTATTGGTTATCAATAAATGTAATTCTTATAATTGACTATAAAAATGTTAGAAACATAGAAATCTATGGAATGTCCTCAGAAAAAAAGAACTTAAAGAACTCTAAGAAATTTAATCTGTATAAATATATGCAGAGCCAAGATCTTAATGAGTAGTAGTTGTATATGTTAGATATCAAACTGTAAACCCATTTGGAATTAATTTAGATTAAGAATAATGTGATATTATTTGGGGTAATTCAGAAAGAAGTACTTAAAATTATAGGATAGATATGTGAAATATATTGTATATTGTATATGTACATTTGAGAAGGGATTGTATTTAAATTTTTAGTCTGACCAAATATATGCAGAGTGAAAGCTGTGCAGATAGGGTAGCTGTAAACTAATTTTTTCTTAATGTAGTCTCATTTATTGAGCTTTATTTTGCTCCGTCTGGGTTTGTTGAAATTCAGAGAAAGACATTTCCAATGCTGAGATTCTTAAAAAAAAATTCTCTTCTGGTTTCTTTTTACTTTCACGGTTTCATTTTTTTCTATGAAATTTTTGCAATTTATCCTGCATAACATATGAGGTTTGGATTCAACTTAATTTTTTTCCATTTGGATTTTTACTTGTTGCAACCCTTTTATTATATACACTTATCGGTTATTCTTTAATTTCAGAGGACATCATGATATGTCATTTTGTTGAGTGCTAACTAAGTCATCTTTATTTTATAAAACTTAGGTTTCTGATAATCATGAAAAAGGAAAAGATCTTTTGCATAAAAACCACATGTTGCAGGATGAAATTGCCATGCTAAGATTGGAAATAGACACAATAAAAAATCACAACCAGGAAAAAGATAAGAAATATTCTGAGGACATTGAAACTGTAAAAGAAAAAAATGATGACCTTCAAAAGACATTAAAACTGAATGAGGAAACATTAGCAAAAACAATATTTCAGTATAGTGGGCAGCTGAATGTTCTGACATCGGAGAATGCAATACTAAACTCTAAATTAGAGAATGAAAAACAGAACAAGGAAAGGCTGGAAACAGAAGTTGAATCATACCGTTCTAGACTAGCTGCTGCTATAAACGACCATGATCAAAGTCAGACATCGAAGAGAGATCTGGAACTTGCTTTCCAGAGAGCAAGAGATGAGTGGTTTCGTTTGCAGGACAAAATGAATTTTGATGTGTCTAACCTAAAAGATAACAATGAGATTCTTTCCCAACAACTTTCTAAAGCTGAAAGTAAATTCAATAGCCTAGAAATTGAGCTCCATCACACAAGAGATGCTCTGAGAGAAAAAACTCTGACTTTAGAACGTGTACAAAGAGACCTAAGCCAAACACAGAGTCAAATGAAGGAGATTGAACACATGTATCAAAGTGAACAAGGTAAAGTAAATAAGTATATTGGAAAACAGGAATCCTTAGAGGAAAGGTTATCCCAACTGCAAAGTGAAAATATGTTACTTCGACAGCAACTGGATGATGCCCACAACAAAGCTGACAGTAAAGACAAGACAGTAATTAACATCCAAGGTCAATTTCAGGATATCATAAAAAAGCTTAAAGCTGAAAATGAAAAACAGAACCTTCTGCTGGAAGAGAGAAATAAAGAATTAACCAGTGAATGTAGTCATTTAAAAGAACGAATGTATCAGTATGAAAATGAGAAAGCAGAAAGAGAAGTAAGTATCAAGAAATATAAACAATTTTTTAACTTCTTGAAATAAAATTCAAAGTTATATTTGGTTATGGTTAAATGTTGAGTCTAGTTGAATATGAAAATATACAGACTATAAGTGTATTTGCTATGTCCGCATAGAAACAAAACTTGTATCCAGTAAATAAAAATTAGACTTGAAAGGTATTTAACTTTAAGTAAAGACATTGTGTCACCTATGAATTTTTCTAACTTTTTTTATTGTGAAATATAACGTATATACAAAAAAGTAATAAATTTCCAAATACATTTTAATAAGTGGTTATAGACCAGAGTATAAAGTTGGGTATGGGTTACAGATCCACAATTTTTTGTTTTTTCTTCTAGCTCTTCCAAAACAATGGAGACCAAAAGAAGTATCGGTATAATGATTCAGCTCTCATACTTATTTCTTAAACTCTACCTTCTCTGTATATCTCTACCATCACCTTTGATTTTTCTCCCACTTTTAAGGGTGTTTGGGCTATGACCATTACTAATGTTTTCACGTTAAAAGGGGCAGTTGATAATATGAGATGGGGGGATGAAATTAGCTGATGTTCTGGAAAGGCTGGCCCCTCTGCATTTCAGGACTCATCTGGTCTAGGGACCCATGTGAAGGTTGTAGGTTTCTGGAAAGTTACCCTAGTGCATGGAACCTTTGTAGAATCCCTGGAAGTCACCTCCCATGCCACCAGGGAGACTTTCAACCCTAGATGTCATGTCCCATATAAGGATGAGGGCAATGGTTTCACTTGTAGAGTTGGGCTTAGAGAGAGGCCACATCTGAAGAACAAGAGAGGTCCTCAGGAAATAACTTTTCATCATACCTATAGGCAGGCTAAACTTCTCCACCACATACACAAGCCTCATAAGAGCAAGCCTCAAGATCAAGGGCTTGGCCTGTTGATTTGGGTGAACCTAATGTTTGACACAGCATCAAGGTTTCCCCAGTGGTAAAGTTTAATGGTTCCATATTTTTTATCCCTTCCCTCAGGGGACTTTGCCAATTCTTTTTGATTATCTGCTTAATATACTCTGGGATAGGCTAATCCTACTTAAATTAGTCCTAAAAGTCACCCCCAGAGAACCTGTTTTGTTGCTCAGATGTGGCCTCTCTCTCTAAGATGACATGGCAAGTGGACCCACTCCCTTTCCCCCTCAGTGTGGAACATGACTACCAGGGGTGGAAATTTCCCTGACAAAGTGGAACAGAAATCCCAGGAAGAGCTGGAACCTGGCGTCAAAGGATTGAGAAAGCCTTCTTTACCAAAAGGGGGAAGAGAGAAATGAGAAGAAAAAAATAAAGTGTCAGTGGCTGAGAGATTTCAAACAGAATTGAGAGGTTATCCTGGAGGTTATTCATACGTATTATATAGATATCCCTTTTCAGTTTAGGGTATATTTGAGTTGCTAAAGGGAAGGACCTGAAACTATAGAGTTGTGTTCCAGTAGCCTTGTTTTTTGAAGATGATTGTATGATGATATAACGTTCACAGTGTTACTGTGTGATTGTGAAAACCTTGTGTCTGATGGTCCCTTTAGGGTATGGACAGATGAGTAAAATGTATGGATAAAGAAATAATAGGGGGAACAAAGGCTAAAACATACTGAGTAAGTTGAAATACTAGTGGTCAGTGAGGGGTTAGGGGTATGGTATGTATCAGTTTTTTCTTCTTTTAATTTCTTTCTCTGGAGTGATACAAATGTTCTAAGAAATGATCGTGGTGATTACTACACAACTGTGTGGTGATTTTTAACCACTGATCGAACACCATGTGTGGAATGTTTGTATATGTATGTTTATCAATAAAAATATTTAAAAATACTCTGGGATGTATCAGGCATTCCATTAAGCTATTCAGGATTAAAGGCTCTCCTTCTTATTCTGTGCTCCCTGTGTTTGGATTGTTTAAATCATTTATCCAGACAGATGAGTTAGACTGTGGGCAACAGTAAATTTAGGTTCTGGACAAATCAAACCTTTTTCCTGTGGTCTTGAAGAGTAGGTGAAGTTCTGAAATACAGGCAATGTCTTCCTTACCCCTCTGTTCTGAATTACCTTAATCCCAACCTGATTGGCTTCATTCTTATCTCTAAATACCAGGTGATACATATATAAAACAGTCCCTCAGGATCCAGAAATAACAGTCACCGCTCTAGACTAAATGGAACTTTTATAAGAGCTCACAATTTAGGCCCCAGTTTGTATTTTCTCTTTTGGTTCTGTCTTATTTTGCCTCATAAAAGTTCCACAGATTCATTCACATCATTGCATGCCTCACAACTTCATTCGTTTTTTTTAACCTTTTTTTATTGTATAAGATAATATAATGTGATGTAATATAATATAATATACATACAAAACAAAGAAAGAAAAAAGCAGTAGTTTTCAAAGCACTCTTCAACAAGTAATTACAGGATAGATCCCTTTGTTATTTCTCTTCTGTTTGCTTTAGTGTTACTTTGCTGTTCTCTCTCAGGTCCTCCAGGTGAGAATTTAAGTGCTCAATTTTTGCTCTTGTTTTTTTTTTTTTTTTTTTTTTAAAGGAAAGACAGAGAGAAGGAAGGAAGGATAGAAGGAAGGAAGGAAGGAAGAAAGGGAAACATTTTTAAACATTTTCTTGTTTTTATTGTATTCTGTTTCTCCGTTTTTGTTACATGGGCTGGGGCCGGGAATCGAACCGAGGTCCTCCGGCGTAGCAGGCAAGCACTTTGCCCGCTGAGCCACCGCGGCCCGCCCTGCTCTTGTTTTTTAATATCAGCATTTAGGGCAATAAATTTCCCTATCAGCATAGCCTTTCCCATATCCTGTAAGTTCTAATTTGTTGTAGTCTCGTTTTCATTAATTTCCGGATAGCTACTGATGTTCTTTAGCAATTTTTCTTTGACCCACTGGTTGTTTAAGAGTGTGTTATTTAATCTCCATATATGTGTGAAAGTTCTCATTCTTTGGTGGTTATTGATTTCCATTCTCATTCCATTGTGATCAGAGACAGCGCTTTGTATAATTTCAGTGTTTTTAAACTTAGAAAGACCTGTTTTGTGCCCCAGCATATGGTCTATCCTGGAGAATGTTCCATAAGAACTAGAGAAGAATGTATATCCTGGTGTTTTGAGGTGTAATGACCTATATATGTGTGTTAGGTCTAATTCATTTATTAAATTGTTTAACTTTTCTCTTTCTTTGTTGATCCTCAGTCCGGTTGTTCTGTCTGTAGAGGAGGTTGGTGTATTGAAATGTACTACTCTTATTGTTGAAACTTCTGTTGTTCCCTTCAGTTTTGCACATATTGACATCTCCTACTATTACTGTTGAAACATCTGTTGCTCCTCCCTTCATTTTGTCAGTGTCTATCTCGTGTACTCTGGAGGTCCTTGATTGGGAGAATAAACATGGTTGTTATTTCTTCTTGGTTAATTATCCTTTTTATTAATAGATTCATGTTTTACTTTGTCTCTTATTATGTCATTATATTAGTCTGTTTTGTCAGATATTAGTCTACCTACTCCTGCTTTCTTTTGGTTACAGATAGCATGAAGCTTCTTTTTCCGTCCTTTCACTTTCAATGTGTTTGTATCCTTGTGTCTAAGACGAGTCTCTTGTAAGTAGCACATAGCTTATTGTATTTCTTAATCCATTCTGTCAATCTATATCTTTTTTTTTTTTTTACATGGGCAGGTACCGGGACTTGAACCTGAGTTTCTGGCATGGCTGACGAGAACTCTGCCCCTGAGCCACCATTGCTTGTCCCAATCTATATCTTTTTAAATGGTAAATTTAGTCTGTTAACATTCAAAGTTATTACTGAAAAGGTGTTTCTTGAGTCCGTCATCTTATCCTTTGGATTTTATTTGTCAGATCTATATATTCTTTTCCCTCTTTCTCTTTTTATGCTTTAAGTAACCTTTACTGGTACTCTTCAATTCTGTGCCCTCCTACAGACCTCTGTCTCCTTTTTTTTCTCTCTATTGGCAGAACTCCCTTTAGTCTTTCTTGTACAGCAGGTCTCTTGTTGACAAATTCTTTCAGGATTTGTTTGTCTGAAAATTTTAATCTCTCTCAGTTTTGAGGGACAATTTTGCTGGGTGGAGAATTCTCAGCTGGAAGTCTTCCTCTTTCAGGATCTTACACATATCATACCACTGCCTTCTCACCTCCATAGTGCCCATTAAGTAGTCTGAACTCAGTCTTATGTGGTTTCCCTTGTATGTAGTAGATTGTTTTTCTCTTGCCACTTTCACAATTTTCTGCTTCTTTTCAACATTTGACAGACTGGTTAGTATGTGTCTTGGGGAAGGACTGTTTTGATTTATTCCATTTGGAGTTCGTGGAGCTTCTCTGATTTACGTGTTTATGTCCTTTATAAGGGTTGGGAAGTTTTCTCCTGTTATATCTTTTTTTAATTTTCTTTTTCTTATTTTTTCCCCCATTATATCTTTAAGTAACCTTCCTAGTCCTTTACTGCTCTTTTCTCCTTCTGGAACACCAGCAATTCTTTTATTTGTGTGCTTTGTTTTGTCCATCATTTCCCTGAGATACAATTCATAGTTTTCCATCTTTTTTGCCATTTGCTGTTTTAAGTGTTTAAAATCAATTTCTTGTCCTCTAGTTTGCTTATTCTTTCTTCTGCCTCTTCAGATGTGCTGTTGTATGTCTAGAGTATATTTTTTATTTGATCTACAGCATCTTAAATCTCTGTGATATCTGCTACTTTTCTTTTTATTCTTTCAGATTCCTCTATGTTTTTCTAGCGTCTCCTCGACCTCCCTATATCGGTAGCCATCCTATTTATTTTATTTAGTAGTTATATGAACATCTTTGATTAGTTATTCCAAAGTCTGTCTCTCCTCTGGTGTTTTAATTTGGTCATTAAGCTGGGCTATATCTGTCTGCATCATGATATGCTTAGTGATCTTCTGTTGTCTTCATGGCATGTAAATTGATTGGTTTGCTTTGGAAGTTGATTTCCTTCAGTGGTCTAAAGCTTTGTATTTGTGGGATGGATGCGGGGCATGGGACCGGGCACAACAGTGTGGTGATGTTGAGGTCAAGAAGTCAGTGAATGAATGTGTGGGTGCCCAGAAGCCTGGAGGATGTAGCTGTGCAGGTGTGTGTGTCTGGGGGCTAGGGTGCTGGTGTGCGCTGGTCTAGGGGGCAGGGCCCTTTTGTGTGTGTGCAGAGAACTCAGGGGCCATGGGCTGAGGTTGCATCTGTGTGGACTTGGAATGGGTGTGTGCAGGTCAGCGCTTGCCCACAGCCGAGGGGCATGACTGGGGGCCGTGCATGTGGGTGGATCTGGGAGAGCTGTAAACTGATGTATACACACACAAACTCAGGGGGGCATGACTGTATAGGCTGGGAACAGGTGTAACCTGGTTAGGAAGGTGAGTGCCTGTAGCCTTTATGCACTGGCGACCGCCTGTGCCCACTTGGGGTGGGAGTGTGGGGTGGGTACGCGGGGTGGGGGCGGGGGCTGTTGGAGTGTTGGTGGGGCAAGTGATGGTGTTCAGTGTGTGGAATGTAGGGTGAGTTGCAGGTCATTGAGCTGTGCCTGTGAGGGTAACACGTTAAAGAAATCCGGCTTGGCTTACATTCTAGTCCCTGTCTCCTAGTCCGTGTACTCCTGAGGGCTCTAGGCTTCTGTTTGGAAAGGGGCACATGAGGCCATTTGCACCAGCTGGACAGTCTGCAGTTCTCTGTGTCTCAGTTCTCCTGCTTTTGCAACCAGGGCCTCCCTGTGTGGAATAGAATACTCTCCTAGGTCACTTATACCCTGGAATAGCCGTCTTAGTCACCTTCCCATCTCTTCTCACTGCTTTCCTTTTTGTAGCAGCGCAATGTTTGATCATATGCATATACCATCGTTTACCAGTCTACTTCTCAACCAGTGCATCTTTCAGCCACCTCCATCTACTGGTCTCATGTATAATGTCCAAAGTCAATAATACATCAGTACTCTCAATTTTAAATAATTTCGTTGTTCCCAAGAGAAAAATAGCCAATAAGCACACCCTCATCAATGAAAATCTAAACCTCCCCCTAACTCTTGTCCCGCTCCCAATTATGTATCCCTGGTATTGCTGCAGTACTATTGATGTTTTCCTATTAAACATAGCCCATAGCATGCAATAACATTTTCCCCCATGTACCCTGAAATTATACACTCTTTGTATAACAGTCATACTTTTGCAGTAGTTCACACCCTGAAATTATACACTCTTTATACAAGATTCATATCTTTGCAGTAGTTAATGCAAGAACTTATTTATATTTCTAGTGGTAATTGCTGGGACATATGAGTCTATAAAACTCCTTTCAATCATGTTTACCTTCAATATGGTAATATTACTTGTAGACCCACTAGTGAACTGCCTTCACTTCTATCTATTCCCTTATAATTAAGTTCAACTTCATTAGCTAACTGTTCACCTATTTCAAGCTTCTTTGTATCTCTAGGTTCCCTATATTCTGTATTGTAAGCCTCTGATTTTACCTTTGCCATGGTCTTAAAAGTAGAATCATGCAGTATCCTTTTGTGTCTGAATTATTTCACTCAGCATTATGTCCTCAAACCACATCTTGTCATGTGGTTCAGGACATCATTTCATCTTATTGCTGCATAATAGTCCATCATATAAATATACCGTATCTTATTAATCCTTCATCTGTTGATGGGCACTTGGGTTGTTTCCATCTTTTGGTGAGTGTCAATAGTGCTGCTATGAACATTGATCTGCAAGTGTTTGTTTGTGTCACTGCTTTCAGCTCTTCTGGGTATATACCGAGTAGTGGTATTGCTGGGCAATAGATGGACTCAACATTTAGTTTTCTGAGGAGCCACCAGACTGTCTTCCATAGCTGTGTACCATTATACCTTCCCGACAAGAAGTGCGTAAGTATCCCGATTTCTCCACATCCTCTCCAACGTTTGTAGTTTTCTGTTTGTTTAACAGCATCCATTCTTATGGGTGTGAGGTGGGATCTCATTGTAGTCTTGATCTGCATTCCTCTTATAGCTAATGAGGATGAACATCTCTTCACGTGCTTTTTAGCTATTTGTGTTTGTTCTTCAGAAACATGTCTATTCATATCTTTAGCCCATTTTATAATTGGGTTGCTTGTTCTTTTCTGGTTGAGGTGTATGATTTTTTTATGTACTCAGAATATCAAACCTTTATTCAATGTTTGATTTCCAAATTTCTCCCATTGAGTTGGCTGCCTCTTCACTTTTTTTGGCAAAGTCTTTTGAGGCACAAAAGCATTTGATTTTGAGGAGTTCCCATTTACCTATTTTTTCTTTTGTTGCTTGTGCTCTGGGTGTAAAGTTTAGGAAGCTACCTCCTATTACAAAGTCTTGAAGATGTTTCCCTACATTTTATTCTAGAAGCTTTATAGAAGCTTTTATTTAGGTGTTTGATCCAGTTTGAGTTAGTTTTTGTGTAGGGTGTAAGGTAAGAGTCCGCTTTTATTCTTCTGGCTATTGATATCCAGTACTCCTATGCCTATTTATTGAAAAATCTATTTTGTCCCAGTTTAGTGGATTGGGGGGCCTTGTTGAAGATCAGTTGACCATAGATTTGGGGGCCATGTGTGGGAGTGGGGGTGATGACCGGTGGGTGGGCCCTGGTGCAGGTCCGCAGCTGTGGGGGTGGGATGGGGTAGGGTTGTCAGTTTGTGCATGGCAGAGACGGTTTGGCACAGATGCACATGAGATCAACTGCCAGGTGTGGGCACTTGTGCTGTGGGGTGGGGCAAGGGTGTCCATGTATATGACACAGGGGTCTAGAGGTCAGTGCACAGATATGTGCATGCCCAGCAGGGAGGATGTAGCTGTGCCGGTGCGAGGATGTGGAGGCAGTGCGGTGGTGTGTGCGTGGGCAAAGCTAAGGGGCAGCTGGGTAGGATTGGACCTGCATGGTCTGGGGGTGGTTTTGACCTGGATGCCCAGGTCAGCGCCTACCCAGGCTGAAGGGGTGTGGAGTGAGTGGGCACGTGCTTGTGCACGTGCTTTGGGGGCTGGATGCTGATGTGCGCACGCACAGAGCTCGGGTGCCCAGGTGGTGTTGAGAGACTATATGGGCTGGGTGTGAGTTTGGCCCGGGTATGAAGGTGAGCACCTACAGCCCAGATGTACAGGTGACTGCCTGCAGGTGGCAGGAAAGGGGAGGTTGAGAGTCTAGACCCCGGTATGCGGGCCTCGGGAAGGGTGGATTGCAACGCGACTGTGCCCTTGAGTGGGAGAGGTGGATCCAGCTGGGACAGACTTGCATGCATGCCTGGGGTGGGGGTATGGGGCAGGGATGTGCGGGGAGGGGGGTGGGATAGGGGTAAAGCTATGACATTTTAAGAGGTTGAATTATAAATTGTTAATAGATATATACTAGTATTAATAATTAAGTTTTATGCTGCAGAGATAATTTCAGTGTCTTTGTCACCACTTTTTAAGTGCATGAATAGTTCAGTGGTAGAATTCTCACCTACCATGTGGGAAATCCAGGTTCAATTCTCCATCCGTGTACTTCCCAAAAAGCAAACACACAAACAAAACAAACAAACAAAAATTCAACAAATGGTGTTGTAATAACAGGATACTCATGTGCAAAAATAATGAAATATGATGCCGCCATACATCATACAAAAAAAGAGAATGTGCTGAGGCAGATAAAAGGAAAAGTTCATACTCAACATGAATATTTTGAAATTAAGATTCAATTAAGTGTCAATTTGTTGACAGTTAATTTTTGGTTTCCAAGATGAACTGAAGTATAGATGCTGCATCTCACAATAATTTTCCTTCAGTAGCTTTTTATACGTTTTTACTTGGTGTAATTTATTTTTCTCATGCCAATTTGAATTAAATCTAGAAACCTTTCAGTCCCAATTATGTATTCTTAAGACTTCTCAATTCATTAAAGCACCTGCTTTTCATTAAATCATAATTTGGAGCAAATGTGAATTTTAGCAAAACCTTATTTGATCAAATGTTCCTACTCATGTTTATAATTTACTTTGAACATTTTTACAAATAATTTGCTGGTAATTACTTTTCATGTCAAGGCTCAAATGCATTCATTCGAGCATAAGTTTGCCCGATACAGAGATAAGTGTAACCATCTGTGATTTGTTATATTGGCATTGGAGTCCTCTTTTCACATGAATGTTAGGTGTTTGGATTTCCAGTGTAGCGGGAGTGGAATGGGTTGGGGAGAATCTCAGTACCTGAGGTCTGGGAGGGAGGTGGAGGCCAGGTTACTAAGTAAGGCTATTGTATAGACCTTTCTCTTATTCTGAGATAGGAATCTATTGGAAGGACTTGAGCAAAGGATTGAATATGTGAGGAATTCTAAAGTTCATTTGGACCTCTGATATAAAAAGAGAGAATAAGTGTAGAATTTACCAACCCAGACCCATCCACATACCCATCCACATACCCATTTCTTTTTGAGATCAGTAGGTTTCTTGTTAAATTTTGCAAATTCATCAGGTGAAGGGGGAGGAAGAATGGAAGAAAGGTGGATAGTAGGGCTGAATCTGTTGTCTAATAAACATAATGCTGATTAGGCAGAGGGATAACACTTTCCCTGTCCTTAACTGAATTCAGCGATAGCCAGAAATGCATACCTATGAAGAAAAGAAGGTAAATTGATGTTCTTGGTGATACTGTTCAAAGACTAAATCTTAGAATTATATATGATGAATGTAATATAATAATAAAGTGATTTCTAAAATAGTAACAAAAATATCTCATCAGGTAGTTGTGAGACAACTTCAACAAGAATTGGTTGATACCCTAAAAAAGCAGCCCATGTCAGAGGCTTCACTGGAGGTTACATCACGTTATCGCATTAATTTAGAAGATGAGATGCGGGATTTAAAGAAGAAATTAAGTCAAATTAGATGTCAGGTATGTATAAAATTTAATTTATCAACAGTTAATCTAAAGCTAGTTAAATATTATAAAGAGTTTTAGGATACCAATTTCAGTGGGAAGTTTTCTTTTGTATTTTCATTATAATTAATTTAATTACAATTTTATCATCTTTGTAATACACTCATTTCTACAACTCTGAATTCCATTCTAATATTTGTACTATACAGTGTGATATTTATTCTTAGGAAAATTGAGAATTATGCAGCATTCCTCAAGAAAGTTGAAAGACTTTTTTCTACTAAACAGTATTTTTTTATTGATACCTCTTTTGCTATGGTGAGGCAAGCCAGATTAAGTCAGAGGATAGTGTTTAATGGAATGTTCAAGAAGATATATAATCTATATATTTATATAGTGGATTTCAGCATAACTTGCCCCAGAAAAGCCATTATACTATTTTGCAAAAATGTAGTTAGGTGGTTTTACAAACCAAAGTTAGACATTTTATTTTTCTTTCATTTTAGATATATTGTAAAAGCATAGAAATATTCAGATCATATATAATATATATATGCTCAAAATATAGAATTAAGATAATTTTCTGGATCTCAGGATTTGATTTTTCAATAACTTTATTGAGTCTCTATGGATTTGCCTATTCAGGACATTTCATGTAAATGGAATCAGATAGTATGTGGTCTTTTGTGTCTGGTTTCTTTCACTTAGCATAATGTTTTCAAGTTTCATTTATTTTGTAGCATGTCTCAATATTTCATTCCTTTTTATTGCTAAGTGATATCTATTGCATCGATCCATCAACGGAATTTATTTTGTTCATCCATTTATCTGATGGACATTTTGGTCATTTCCACTTTTTGGCTGTCATGAATAATGCTGCTAGGACATTCATGGACACATGTTTTATTTCCCTGCCACTGGGATTTTTTGTTTTTAGCAAGGCAATTGTACTAAGATTTATTGTAGGCAACTTGGGAGCTTGCAAGAGGTAAAGAAAGCTTCCTGGAGGAGGTGGCACTGAAGAAAAAATGCAAAAGATGATTCAAAATCAGCTAGGCAAAAGAACAGGATTGATAAGGGCATGAGTATCCTACAAATTCAAACCAACTGGGACAAAGACATGTGTCACAGAGCTGCATACAGCTGAATGGTAGGAGGTTGTGAGATAAGACAGGGTTGAAGAAGCTTGAATGCTCCACACAGGACCTTGAACTGCCCTGGGAAGCTACTGAAAAGCGTCAAGCTCCGGGGAGTGACACAGACCAGGCTAATCAAATGCCTTTCACTCCTGCTCAGATTCCCTAGTTAGGCCTGACTATGAACTGAACTGTTTCTAACTGGGCTGCTATTGCTGTGGTTTTCTCCTAGGGAGCTAGAGGATTGTCAACAGCATTGGGCCTGCTGGCCTCATCTGCCACTGGATTTTATCATCTGAGTTAACTGGGCTGAGTGTACTGTCCTTTCTGTCTTTTCAGTTTCAATTCATCTAGCCTAATCCTACATTTATTCAGACCTGTCTCACAATCTCCCCTCTTCTATGAAGCTTCCCTGACTATTCTCTCATTAACCTTACTCTCTTCAGTACTTGTCATCTACTTTGTGCAGAACTTTTTTTCTTTAACTTTTAGTTTTGAAATAATTTCAAACTTATAGGACAGTTGTGAAAATAATACAAACCCAATACACAGAACTCCAGCATGCCCCCCTGCCAGATACCCAGAACCACCAATTTTAACATTTTGCCCCTTTTGTCGTATCAGTCTATTTAACCGTTTGTCTGTCTGTCTGTCTATCTATCTGTCATCTAAACATTTGAGAGCAGGGTATATATATCATACTCCTTAAACACATAACACTTCCATGTGCATTTTTTGTGAACAAGTATATTCACTTACATTGTATTTTCCAATATTTTTAAATGTTCCAGAAATGTCCTTTTAAGGCTCTTCTCCAGTTTTAGATCCCTTCCAAAATCATGTACTGCATTTAATTGTAATTATCTCTTTAGTTTCTCTTTCTCTTTTTTTGCAGCAACATATGTACAACACAGATCTTCCCGTTCCAGCCCCTACCAGGCCTACCATTCATTGGGATTAATCACATCCACGGTGTTGTGGTTCACTCACCACCATCCTTACTAGAACTCTCCCTTCACCCCAAACAAACCCTACGTTCATGTTGCATCTTCTCTCCATTGTCCCTGTTCCCACCTCTCTTAATCTGTACTCTACTTTCTGTCTCAGTGAATTTTCATATTCTCTGATGTTTTCATTGTGGTTACCATGGATCTTAAATTTAGCATTCTTGATACTTAAAGATGACTGTATAAAATCCAGTTATCAAGCCAAATCAATAGGCTGAGCCCTCAATCTTGGGTTTGCCCCTATGAAACTTATTCCTGTAAAGGAGAAGCTAAGCCTAGTTATAATTATGCGTAAGAGTCACCCCTAGAGAACCTCTTCTGTTGCTTAGATGTGACCTCTCTCTCTAAGCCCTCAGGGGTGGCCTCTCTCTCTCTCTCTCTCAACAGGTCATCAGATTTTCCTATGAAACCTCTAGACTTTGTGCTTTTCCTGTCCTGCCCAGCATGTGATCCTTGTCTGCCCGTGGCTTCCCACCAGCGTAAAGTGATGTGGTGTGTCCCTGCCGAGGGTATATGGTTGTGACGGAGGCTGAGGTAGACGGCTGGCTTGGGTGATTCTGTTTTCCAGCTTCGCTCGCTGCCTCCCTTCTCCAGTCCAAACAAGTACCCCAGCCCGGAAGTGTGCTTGCAGTTTTATCTAATGAGCTGTTAAAAAGTTTTAAAAAAGCCTTTTCAGAGCTGGGCCCCCACTGTTAATCAAGAATTGGAGTTGGTGTACAGCCCTGTGTGCCCCCTTTTTTGGGGTCCAGCCCTTTTCCAGTGTTTTGTGCTGTCCCACTCAAAAAGCTTTTGTTGTTGTTGTTTTCTTTCGGCCCTGCCCCCTCTCTGCTGGGCCAAAAACTCCTGGTTCCTTTAGTGCTTACTCCAGGTTGTTTGTGCTCAGGACCTGTTTTCAGTAGTCAGAATTTGTTAATTAATTCCACAATTGAAGCTTGGTTGAGTAATTCTTGCTGCTAGTAATGTCTGTTTCCTTTCCCCCTGGGGAATCAGCCTTCCTTGCCTATGTGGAAGGGGCTCTGGCCTCCCACTGTCCTGTGTGGGATCTCAGCCATTCCACCCGTTCTAGACTGATGTGTGTTGTGTGTCTGGTCACCGATGTCCCTCTCCCCAGCAGTAGTTCCATAGAGTTCTTGGGTATTTACTAACTGCTCTGGAGAATGAACTAAATTCTGCACCTCATTATGCCACCATCTTGCCTTGCCTGTCCTTTATGTAGTTTTTGTCACAAATTACATATTTGTTCATTTTGACTTGTCACTACATTTATGAATTTACCTTTTAAATTTTATAGACTATCTTTGAGATACTGACATTATTAACTTTTTATTCTCTTTATCCTAGGCAATAATTTAAGCAATTAAATATAAAATTGAGAACATTTGATCTAATAGAAGAAAATTGTTCAACCAAATGTATATCTTTTTTTGTGGGTATCACTATGAAAAAAACATTCCAAATTTGACTTCCTTCAGTATGCATTCAGAACTGGGATTTACACATTTATAGTACTGTAGCAACTGTAAGCTCTGGAAACTGACTTATCTTACCTGATACAATATATAACTTCAATCTGCTCAGCAGAGTACTTGCTAAAGCAGCCCAACGTATATAGTTGCTGGGAATGAATTGATTGGAAACCTTAATTTTATAATTCTAGTCGGTTGCTTGAGCCTGCCACTGATGGTCATGTTATACACAAAAGCTCAATTCTAGGAGATGTTACTTGCATTGTAACCCATAACCATTACCCACTTTAGTCATACAGAGAGAGTGTAACTTATTAATGATTATAAGAGGAAAAGGTACTGTTGGCTAGTGGGATTTGTGAAAGTTCTGTGAAGTACTGAAGACTTTCTCTTGGCCTCATGCCCCCTATTTGATGCCACTTAGATGGCATGAAAATGATTAACAGTAACATGTATGGGATAACATTTCCATTGGCAGACCACCTAAGTAAAATACCAACTCTTATGAGAACATAATATACATCAACAGTAACAGTGCTACTAGCAAACACTGATATATAGCTTACTCTGCTAGGGACTCATCGAAATACTTTTTTACATATATTCCTTAATTTAATCTTCCCAGTATCCCAATGAGGTAGATACTATTATTATCTCCATTTTACAAATGAAGAAACTCAGACACAGAGGGTTTAAGTAATTGGCTTAAACACACAGCTGGTAACTGGTGGAGCTGGGATTTAGACCCAGGAAATCTGTGTCCTGTTTAAACACTAGCAGTCTGACTTCTGCCTCAGACTATTCCGTGAATCATCTGTCTGTCACCTAAAGTAGCATGCTAACTTTTATAATCATAGCCATGGTCTTTCATATATGTTGATATTTAAAATTATAATCAATATGGTGGTGCTTGTAATACAGAAACATAAATGCTTAATAATGTAACTTCCTATCTTTCCCCATTCTACTGCTCTGTGAATTCAAGTATTTAGTTAATAAAATATATCTTAAAAGAAGAATAATATCATCTTTTAGTACCGGAACTGTGATGGGTAAATTTTTCTGGAGAGGGTCAGATAGTAAATATTTCAGGCTTTATGGGTCATAAGATCCCTGTCTCAACTGTATATCTCTGCCATAGCATGAGAGTAGTCAGAAATAATATACAAATTAACAGGCATGGCTGTGGTCCCATAAAATGTTACTAAGAAAAACTTAAAAAAAACAGTTTTCTAACAGTTAGAAAAACACCAACGGTTGGTGGGTTGATTTGTGCTAGATTTTCAATAAAGTATTTTATATATTGTTTCAGTTACAAGAAGCACAGGATCGACACACAGAGGCAGTACGATGTGCTGAGAGGACGCAAGATCACATACAAAAGTATGATTTAAATGAGCACAGAAAATAACTTGAATATTTATAGAGCAATAAGCATAATGTTATGAGAATTATATCCATTTTTGACAGTAAACACATCTCTGTGAAGCCAAGGAAAATTTTCAGCTTTGAAGTCTTTTGAAATGCAGAATTTTTGTGCATTATCCCTGTTACACAAATCACAGCTAGAAATATGGCACAGTTGCCAGACCACCTTAAATTTTTCTTAAATTTTTAAGAATTTATGTAATTATACCTTCAGGTGTTTGTTCAGAAATTGTGTAGTATTTTTTTAATATAGTGTGAGAATGATTATTTCAAATATACATTTTAGGCTTGAAATTGAAAACACCAAGTTAAAAGTTAAAATCAAAAAGCAAACAGAGAGGATTGAACAGCTTCAGAAAAACCTGTTAGGTACAAATTCGGTAAGTCAATCTCTTAATTTCTGTCATATTCAAAAGTAAATTCTCATTCTCTAGTAGTAGCTTATAAGACTATTTTAGACAATATGAAAAGACTCACTGATACAATTGTATTCATACTGATAATATTGCATTAGTATAACTCTTCATTACTCTTTAGGGGAAGTTGGCTAATATCAGAAAATTAATGATTTTGTTAGTAAGATTTTATTTAAAAAGGTATTAACAGGCATTGCTATGTTCCCCTAAAATTTTGCTTACAAAAACAGTTTGTGCTTTGATTTGTGCTAGATTGTGAGTAAATTATTTTCTTTTATTTTTTGTTTTAGTTAGTCTAAAAATAATGTTTTATAATATGTTTTTAAAATTCCAAGATATATTACTAATGATCATGTAGAAGTCTGAGTTTCTCATGTAGTCTAAACTCTTGATTTAGGCAGATTTTGAAATTGAATTATATATATATGTATTTAAAACATATTTTATTGGGCAATATACCATATATACAAAACAATAGATTTCAAGGTACAATGTAACAAGTAGTTATAGAACAGATTTCAGAGTTTGAAATGGCTCTATATATTTTAGGTTTTTCCTTCTAGCTTTTCCAAAACACTGGAGACTAAAAGAAATATCAGTATAATGATTCAGCAGTTATACTCATTTGTTAAATCCTGTCTTCTTTGATATAACTCCTCCTTCTACTTTGATCTTCTCTTAATCTTTTGGGGTATTTAGGCTATGCCCATTCTAACTTTTCCATGTTGGAAAGCAGTGTCAATAGGGGGATGGAACTAATTGATGTTCTTGGAGAGGAACTAATTGATGTTCTGGGTTTCAGGACTTATCTGGCCTCGGAACCCATCTGGAGGTTGCAGGTTTCTAGAAAGTAATCTTAATGTGTTAAACTTAGTTGAATTTCAGATAGAGCCCTAGGTGTTCTTTACAGTTAATAGGAATGGGTTTGGTTGGAGTTTGACAAATTGTGGTAATTAGCATTATCTAGCTGAAGCTTGCCCAAGAGTAGCCTCCAGAATAGCCTGTTGACTCTACTTGATCTCTCATAGCCACTGATACCTTATTTTCTTACATTTCTTTTCCCCTTTTGGTTAGGAAGGCATTGTTCATCCCAAGGGCCAAGGCCAGGCTCATCTCTAGGAGTCATGTCACATTGCCAGGGAGACTTTCACCCCTGAATGTCATGTCCCATGTAGGGGGGATGGTAGTGATTTTACTTGCAGAATTGGGCTTAGAGAGAAAGAGGCCGTATCTAAGTAACAAAGAGGTTTCTGGAACTAACTGTTAGGCATAGCTATAGGTACAATTAGCTTCTCTGCTACAGAAATAAGCTTCAGAAGAGAAAGCCTCAAGATCAAGGGCTTAGCCTATTGACTTGGGAGTCCCTAAGGTTTGAGACAGTATCAGGGGTTCCCTAGTGGTAAAACTTAATGGTTACATATTTTCTCTCCCATCCCTCAAGGGACTTTGTCAATATTTTTATTATCTGCCCAACATACTCTGGGATATATCTAGGTGTTACGTTAAGCTATACAGAATGACAAGCCCTCATTCCTATTCTGGACTCCATGTGTTTGGGTTGTTTAAATGAGCTTTCCAGACAGGTTGAGTTAGATTATGTGCTACAGAAAATTTAAGTTTTGGATGAAATAAACCTCTCTTTCTTTGGCCTCATGTAGTAGATGTAGTTCTAAAATACAATATAATTCTTACCCCTGTTTTCTGGTTTACCTTAGTCCAAACCCAGTGGACTTTATTCTTATCTTCAGTTGAAGCCTGATCTCTTGTTTGATTTTTTTCAACAATTGTATATAACAGTGCTTTCTTTCAGAGCTGCAGAACTTCATCTCTGAGTCTTAGGTGTCACGCAGGTAGCCAAAGTTCTAGAGGGAAACCAGGTTATACATATATAGCACAGCCTCTCAAAATCTAGATACAGCATTCACATCTCTGGACTAAATTTGACTACTACAAGTGCTTACAATCTGGGCCCCAATTTTCTTATAAGTATTTTCTAAAAGAGACTGTACAATATTTGTCCTTTTGTTTCTGGCTTATTTTGCACAACTTAATTTCCCCAAGGTTCATTCAGCTCGTTTTACATTCCTCATGACTTCGTTTCTTTCTATAGCCACACAGTATCCCATCACATGTATACACCACATTTCACCATTCTGCCAATGTATTTTCAACCACTTCCATCCATTGAGCATCATGTTTAATGTCCAAAGTCAACAATCCATGTCTCACGTTATCCTCACTAAGTGGTACAGTCATCAACACTCTCAATTTTAGACCATTTTCACTGCTCAAAAAGAAAAATAACTGATAAGCACACTTTCACCAAATAGAAATCCAAACCTTCCCCCCACAATTATTTATGCCTGAGATTGCTGTGGCACTGTTAGTGTCTTCCTCTTAAAAGTAGACCATAGTATGCAAGAATAGTTTTCCCTTATACCCCTGTATTACTGACTCTTGGTACAAGATACATACATACCTTTGAAGTAGTTGATGCAAGAACTTATTTACATTTGTAGTGTTAATTGATGAGATACATGGCTCCATACAACCCTTTTCAATCCTGCTCACCTTCAATATAGCAGTATTACTTATAGACCCACTAATGAACTGCCTTCATTTCTATCCATTCCTTACATTTCAGTTTAACTTCTTTAGCTAACCGATTCACCCGTCTCTAGCTTGTTTGTATTTCTAGGTCCCCTATATTCTATATTATAAGCCTTTGAGTTTACCTTTACCAAAGCCATAATAACAAAATCATACAGTATCTATCCTTTTTTAACTCAGCATTATGTCCTCAAAGTTCATCCATGTTGTCAAGTGCTTCAGTACCTCAATTGTTTTACTGTTGCATAATATTCTGTCATATACACACACACACACACACACACACACACACACAGTATTTTGTTTATCCACTCTTCTATGGATGGGCACTTGGATTGTTTCCATCTATTGGCAATTGGAATACTGCCATTATGAACATTGGTATGCAAATGGCTTTTTGTGTCACTACTTTCAGTTCTTCTGAGTATATACCAAGTACTGGTAATGCTGGGTCATAGGGCAACTCTATATGTAGTTTTCTAAGGAATTGTCAATCTCTTCATGTGTGGTTTAGCCATTACTCTTCAGAAAAATGCCAATTCATATCTTTAGCCCATTTTATAATTTGGTTGTTTGTTCTTTTGTTGTTGTGTTATATGATTTCTCATTGTATACAGGGTATCAAGCTTTTATCTGATACGTGGTTTCCAAATATTTTTTCCCATTAAGTTAGCTGCCTCTTCATTTTGACAGAGCCCTTTGAGGCACAAAAGCATTTGATTTTGAGGCGTTCCGTTCCCATTTATTTATTTTTTTCTTTTGTTGCTTGTGCTTTGGGTATAAAGTTTAGGACATTACCTCCTTCTTACTAGGTCTTGAAGATGTTTGTCTTTATTTTCTTCTAGGAGTTTTTTGGTACTGGTTCTTATATTTAGGTCTTTGATCCACTTTGAGATAATTTTTGGTGTAGGGTATAAGGTGGGGGTCCACTTTCATTTTTTTGGCTATTGATAGCCAGTTCCCCCTTGCCCATTTATTGAAAAGACTATCCAGTCCCAGTTCAGTAGATTTGGGGAACTTGTTGAAGATCAGTTGACCATAAATTTGGTCTATGTACAGTCTGTCTCCACATTCTCAGTTCGATTCCATTGGCCCTTACTTCTGTCTTTGTGCCAGTACTTTTTAGTTTTGACTACTGCAGCTTTGTTTTGATCTTTAAAAACAGAAATATTAGTCCTCCCACTTTGTTCTTCCTTTTTTAGGATATTTTTAGCTGTTTGAGGCCTCTTTCCATTCCAAATGAATATGATAACTAGCTTTTCAAAGTCTTAAAAGTAGGTTGTTGGAACCTTCTCGACCAAAAAGGGGAAAAGTGAAATGAGACAAAAGAAAGTGTCAATGGCTGAGAGATCCCAAACAGAGTCGAGAGGTTATCCTGGAGGTTATTCTTACGTGTTAAATAGATATCACCTTGATAGTCAAGATGTAATGGAGAGACTGGAGGGAACTGCCTGAAACTGTAGAGCTGTGTTCCAGTAGCCATGTTTCTTGAAGAAGATTTTATAATGATAATAGCTTTCACAGTATGACTGTGTGATTGTGAAAACCTTGTGTCTGATGCTCCTTTTATCTACCTTATCAACAGACAAATAAAACATGTAATAAAAATAAATAATGGGGGAACAAATGTTAAAATAAATTTAGTTTGAAATACTAGTGATCAGTGAAGGGGAGGGGTAAGAGATAAGGTATGGGTGAATTTTTTTTTGGTGTTTTTTATTTCTTTTTTCTGAATAGATGCAAATGTTCCAAGAAATGATCATGATGATGAATATGCAACTTTGTGATGATATTGTGCATTACTGATTAAATATGTAGAACAGAATGATCAAAAGTTAAGAATGTTTGCGTTTGTTTGGTGTTTTTTGATATTTTAAAAAAATATTTAAATTAATTTTTAAAAGTACGTTGGAATTTTAATTGGTATCGTGTTGAATCTGTAGATCAGTTTGGGTAGAATTAGCATCTTAACTATATTTCATCTTAAGGTAGGGAATGTCTTTTCACCTATTTAGATTTTCTTTCATTTATTTTGGCAATGTGTTGTAGTTTTCCATGTACTGCTCCTTGACATCCCTTGTTATTCCTCGATACTTGATTCTTTAAGTTGCTATTTTGAATGGAATTTTTTCCTTAATTGTGTCCTCAGGTCATTGGTTTGTACAGAAACATTACAGATTTTTACACATTGTTTTTGTATCCTGTCACTTTGCTGAATTTGTTTATTAGCTCAAGAAGCTTTGTTGCAGATTTCTCAGGATTTCCCATGTATAGTACCATGTCATCTGCAAATAATGAAAGTTGTACTTCTTTCTTTCTGATTTAGATGCCTTTTATTTCTTTTTCCTGCCTGATTGGTCTAGCTAGGACTTCTTACAGAATGTTGAATAATATTGGTGACCGAGAGCATCCTTGTCTCATTTCTGATCTTAGGGGCAAGGTTTTCATTCTCTCGTTGAGTCCAGTGCTGGTGATAGGTTTTTCATATGTGCCCTTTATCATATTGAGGAAGTTTCCTTCAGTTCCTACCTTTTGAAGTACTTTTATCAGGAAAGGATCCTGAATTTTGTCGAATGCTTTTTCAGCACTAATTGTGATGATCGCGTGATTTTTCCATTTAGTTTGTTAATGTTTTGTATTACATTGATTGATTTTCTTGTGTTGACCCACCCTTGCATTCCTGGTATAAATCCCACTTGGTCTTGATGTATATTTCTTATACTGTGTTGTTGGATCTGATTTACTAGAAGTTTTGCATCTGTACTCATTAATGAGATTGGCCTGTAGTTTTCCTTTCTTGTAACATCTTTACCCTGTTGTGGTATTAGAATGATTTTAGCTTCACAAAATGAATTAGTTAGTGTTCCTTTTTCCTCAGGTTTTTGGAAGAGTTTGAGCAGGATTGGTGTTAGTCCTTTTTGGAATGTCTGATAAAATTCCCCTGTAAAGCCATCTGTCTCTGGGCTCTTCTTTATAGGAAGATTTTTGGCTACTGATTGAATCTTTTTACTTGTAATTGGTTTGTTGAAAGCTTCTATTTCTTTTAAAGTTAGTGTAGGTTATGTGTTTCTAGAAATTTGTTTCGACTAAGTTGTCTAACTTGTTGGTGTATAGGTGTTCATAGTATTATCTAAGATTTTTGTTTGTTTGTTTCTAACGACCCCACTCTCATTTCTGATTTTCTTTATTTGCATCCTCTCTTTTTTTTTTTCTTGTCAGACTAGTGAGGGGGTCCGTTAGTTTTATTGATTTTCTCAAAGAGTCAACTTTTGGTTTTATTGATTCTGTTGTTTTTTTCCTCCAATTCATTTATTTCTGCTTTAATCTTTGTTATTTCTCTTCTTCTGTTGGCTTTGGGGTGAGTTTGCTGTTCTTTCTCTAGTTTTTCCAGTTGAGCAATTAAGTCCTCAATTTTTGCTCATTCTTGGTTTTTAATTTAGGGCAATAAATTTCCTTCTCAGCACTGCCTTTGCTGTATCCCATAAGTTCTGATATGTTATGTTCTCATTTTCATTTGTCTCTAGATATTTACTGACTTCTCTAGCTTTTTCCTTTGACCTACTGATTGTTTAAGAGTGCATTACTTAATCTCCATATATTTATGACAGTACTGCTGCTTTGATGGTTATTGATTTCCAGCTTTATTCTGTCATAATCAGAGAAGCAGCTTTGAATAATTTCAAGCATTTTAAATTTACAAAGACCTATATTGTGCCCCAGCACATTATCTCTGTTGGAGAAAGTTCCATGAGCACTAAAGGAGAGTGGATTATTATTATTATTATTATTATTATTATTATTATTATTAATTTTTTTTTTTACATGGGCAGGCACCAGTAATCGAACCCAGGTCTCCGGCATGGCAGGCAAGAGTTCTGCCACTGAGCCACCTTTGCCCACCCTGAATTATTTTTAATATTGTAATTTGTATACCTGATTAGGAATGAACACCAGGTCATTATGTAAGCATTTTTCCACAAGGAATGTATTTTCTCATTGCTGGGTTTTACAAAAGTAAAGAGATGACAGTGAGGAGGTAGAGATGGCTGCTTACACAGTGTCCTACGGAATGATGTAGTACTCTTAGCATTGCAGGTTCAGAAACTAATTTCTTCTCTATGCACCTGAGTGAATCAGCTCTTCAAGGATTCAGTAAAATCCAAACTCAGAAAAATTTTATGTGTAATCTAGGATACCCATTTATTAATGTATATTGATAACTATATAACTCTTTTAGCAAGCAGAATAGCATTCTTCTGTTGTTGAATCAATTCATGCTCTCCTTTGTAGGAGAGGCTACTTGGGAATGAAGTTGAGAAGGTTGCGTTATGAGTATTAATTTGGAGCAAAGGAGCGGATGATCCAACTTACCAGTTTAGTTCAAAATACCTAGATCCATGCAATTGCATTATATAGCTGTGCCTCCCCAGGGAAATAGGGCATTTATGCTGACTGGTCTAGAAGGCATTCTAATGGCTGAAGAAACATTGAAAACTTTTTCTAGACTTCATATAAATTAGCCTCAATGTAACAGCCTACTATTCATACAAATAACATGGTAATATTTTGATAAGCAGTCTTCTGGAAGTACTAGAAGATATACCCTCACATTATCAACCAGTAATCTATCTATTAAGGTGCCAAAAAAGTAAAAAATTTATAAGAGTATCCAAAACTAATGGCAAGATCTAAGCTTATTCATAAATACTGAGGGGTTTTCTATAGATTCCTATAGAAATGAGCTTGGTTTATTAAATAGAATTACTGGCCACTTTGATGTCTATCCTGTCAATCAAAATGAATAAGAAACAAGTTTCAACCAAGTACATCATCAGCCTAACTTCTCCAAAAGGTTCCTATCTGAACAGTCCCTAAGCCAGAGGCTACCTTGGTTAAGGTATTTGGTCAGCACAATCTCCTGGTGAAAAATCTGAATTGTGTGTGGGGTTTTTTTGTTTGTATGTTTTGGGTGCATGGTCTGGGAATCGAACCTGTGTCTCCTGCATGCAAGGCGAGCATTCTACCACTGAATCTTTTAAAGTATAACGTGTCTTGTATTTTTATGTTTATACTAGAAAAGTAACCATGGTTTAGTGGAAAAGCACTACTTGGAAGAACACAAAAGACATGGGGGAAATCCTGCAAATTGTATTTATTTTTGAGTCTTTATTTTACAGAATTGTCATAATTAAACGAGTCAATTGATTTGATGCTTTCTTTGAACAATGCCTAGTTTTATTGGTTATCAATAAATGTAATTCTTATAATTGACTATAAAAATGTTAGAAACATAGAAATCTATGGCATGTCCTCAGAAAAAAAGAACGTAAAGAACTCTAAGAAATTTAATATTGTGTGTAGGGCTGTGGTTGCTCTTGCCATCTTGGGTCCCATGCCCCAGGCTGCTGGATTTACATGTTTAATCCATTCATCAGTAGATGGACAACCAGGTTGTTTCCACTTTTTGGCTATTATGAATAATACTGCTATGAACATTCATGTATATGTTTTCATTTCTCTTGGATAAATACCTAAAGAGTTGAATCATTGGGTCAAATGGTGATTCTGTATAACATTTTAAGGAACTATCAGTATGTTTTCCAAAGCAGCTGGACCATTTTACATTTCCACTTGTATCCTTGCCCAGTACTTGTTATTATTGGGTCTTTTTTGATTATAACCATGCTAGTGGTTATGAAGTGGCATTTCACATGGTTTTGATTTGCATTTCCCTGATGACTAATGATATTGAGCATCTTTTCATGTGTTTAGTATATTTATTGGCCATTTGTATAATGTACTGGTTTGAAGCTATTACGTACCCCAGAAAAGCCATATCCTTTAATCTTTATTCAATATTGATGGGAGAGATCTTTCTGGTTGTTTCCATGGGAATGTGACCCACCTACTTGTTGGTGGTAACTTTTGATTAGATGGTGTGCTGGTTTGAAAAGATGTATGTGCCCTAGAAAAACCATGTTTTAATCCTAATCCCATTTTGTAAAGGCAGACATTTCTTCTAATTCCTATTCAGTTTTGTATGTTTGAAACTGTAATTAGATCATCTCCCTGGAGATGTGATTTGATCAAGAGTGGTTGTTAAGCTGAATTAGGTTGAGGCATGTCTCCAACCATTTCGGTGGGTCTAGATTAGTTTCTGGAGTCCTATAAAAGAGGAGACATTTTGGAGAATGAAGGAGATTCAAAGAGAGCAAAGCAGAACAACATAGCCACAAGAAGCAGAATCCACCAGCCGGTGACCTTTGGAGATGAAAAAGGAAAATGCCTTCTGGGAAGCTTCATGAAACAGGAAGCCAGGAGAAGAAGCTAGCAGATGATGCCATGTTCGCCATGTGTCCTTCCAGATGAGAGAGGAACCCTGACCATGTTCACCATATGCCTTTCCAAATGAGAGAGAAACTCTCACTGTGTTCGCCATGTGCCCTTCCACTTGAGAGAGAAACCCTGAACTTCATCAGCCTTCTTGAATGAAGGTGTCTCCCTGGATACCTTAGATTGGATATTTCTATAGACTTGCTTTAATTGGGACATTTTCTCAGCCTTAGAACTGTAAACTAGCAACTTATTAAATTCCCCTTTTTAAAAGCCATTCTGTTTCTGGTATATCGCATTATAGCAGCTAGCAAACTAGAACAGATGATTTCCATGGAGGTGTGTCACCATCCATTCAAGGTGGGTTTGCTTACTGGAGTCCTTTGAGAGGGAACCATTGTGGAAAAAACTTTAGACCACCAGAACTAACAGAGATCAAAGCCAGAGACCTTTGGAGTAAAGGAAAACACCTCACAGGAAGCCTTATGAAACGAAGAGTAAAAGCTAGCAGATGTCGCCATGTACCCTCCCATCTGAGAGAGAAACCCTGAACTTCTTTGGCCCTTTCTTTGGAGTTAAGGTATCTTTCTCTGGATACTTTTAAAAATTTAGACATTTTCAAGGTCTTTGAACTGTAAACTTGAGAACCCTGCCTGCTGAGCCACCATGACCTACCCTAGAGAGGCATTTCTGAAGCTGGATGCCAGTGCTCCTTGGTTTCTCTGTCATATCGCAAGGCACATGGTATTTTTTGGTATCTTCCTTCTCTTTTGGGTTTTGTTTTATTTTGCTTTCTTTGACTTCCTTTTTCTGAATTTCATTCTCTCATGAAGGACTCTGGTAACAGGATTAAGACCCATTCTGACTGAGGTAGGCCACACCCTAACTGAAGTAACCTTTTCAAAAGGTCCTGCTTACAATGCGTTCACACTCACAGGAATAGATGAACTTTAAGAACATGTGTTTCTGGAATATATACAACTTCCAACCACCACAGCACCCCTGCTGGGATCAACTGATGCATATGTGAGGATTTATTTCTAGATTCTCAGTTCTATTTCATTTATATATATATATATATCTAATCCTTATGCCAGTACCAACTCAAACTTTATGAGAACTGTCTCCGAGTTACTCTGTATGCTACCATTTGTCTTACATGATATTAAAATGTAATTGTAGTAGAATGTCTAACTTTATGCTTTTGAAGACTTTTTGCTTCTTGAAGAATCCTATAGTCAGCTTATGCCTTTGCTGGCTCTGACTGGATGGGATGTCAGGCCTATATATAACACAAGAAGATAGAGTGTGACCTTTTCTTTCTGCTAGTCAAGTCTTTAATGTCTTTCCCCAGTACCTGTCTCTTCCCTCCCTTCTCCATCAGATCCTAGTCACAGGCTCTGCAGACTCACTACTGTTCACTTCATTATCTTTTATTACTAATTCTTTTTAATTTGTATGCTCATTCATAAATTTCATGATCTAAGAAGGAAAAGATTAAGTCTAAGTTTTTGTCTTTGGAAATCTAGCTAACTCAACACCTTGTAATTCATAATTGGATTCTCTTTTGAACTGGTTCTTGAGGGTAACCCTAATAACAGATCCTGGCCACAGCTTTAGCTGGGCTCGAAGGCTGGGAGCTGGAGTCATCTGGAGGTTTGTTCATTCACAAGTCTGGCTGTATGCTGGCTATTGGCTGGAACTTTAGTTGGGGCAGGCAGCTGAGAGAACACCTACATGTGACCTCTCCTTGTGACCTGAGCTTCCTCACCACATGGGGGCTGGGCTGCAAGGTCAAACGTCTTGAGAAAGAGAGCCAGGCATAGCTATATTGCCTTTTTTCTCCCAGGATTGGAAGTCATCACTTCTTCCACATACTATTCATTAGAAGCAAAGTGATTAAGTTGGCCAATATTCTACCAATGTCAAAGAACTTATGAACATGTTTTAAATATCCCCACATGAAAAAAAAGTCATTTTTATCCAACACCCCTAACAATCTCAATTATTATGGCAACAGGCTCAGGTTCAAAGTCCAAGATCTCCTCATCTCAATCAGGTCCAGAGGGGGATGTGGAACCTTAGTTGTATGGCCCCTTGAGTACAGTTCCTCTCGGTATGAATGCTTGAGAACTAAAGAAACAAATTATTATTACTCACACCCAACATTCTTCTAAATTACTAATGACCCTCCCATTCACAAAGCGGAAAACTAAGAGGTGCATGGGAGTCTCTAGTCCATAGTAATTCTGAAATCCAGCCAGGTGCATGTTGACATTCTTCGATTAGGCCTTAGTCATCCTAAGTATGGGAATGATTCTCCTTAGGGCTTTTCTGTACCTTCTGTGCTCTTTGTTCTACCTTTTTTTTCCCATAAAAAAAGACCTATGTTTGCAGTTTAGTAGTTTTCTTAGCCTGCTTCCTCCCTGTAGAACTACTAAGGTCAAAAGGCTTCTTTGTGTGTGTGATGGGAGTGTGAGCGTGTGTTGCCTTGGTTCCTTTTAATCCAGGCTAGCAAGTAGTGTTGGTGCTACTTCATTTCTCTTACAAACTTTGTGAATTTCCTATGAATTTTATTTGGGTCCATTCCATTAGACAAGTCACCCCCACATATCATTTTGAGACAAGCTCTTTTCCACCTTTGGCTTCTTGTGAAACTGTTGTAGGACAGTGCCCTTAAGATTCTTATACTTTCAAGATCTTTAGAAGAATTTGAGGTATTATCTTAAATCTCTTGTACGTCTTAACAAAGGGTTTTACAGTCATCATCTTGGCTTCATTTTTGGACTATGTTTTTTGTTTTTTAATTTTTATTAATAAAACCAATCAACATACAATATGAACATTCTTTTTTATCACATAGTTGTATATTCATCATCATGATCATTTCTTAGGACATTTGCATCAATTCAGAAAAAGAAAAAGAAAACAGAAAAAAAATTTGTACATACCATACCCCTTACCCCTCCCTTGCATCGATCACTAGCATTTCAATCTACTAATTTTTTTTAACATTTGTTCCCCCATTATTTATTTATTTTTAATCCATATGTTTTACTCATCTGTCCATACAGTAAATAAAAGGAACATCAGACACAAGATTTTCACAATCACAGTCACATTGCAAAAGCAATCATCTTCAAGAAACATGGCTACTGGAGCACAGCTCTACATTTTCAGGCAGTTCCCTCCAACCTCTCTGTTATACCTTAACTAAAAAGGTGATATCTATTTAATGTGTAAGAAGAAACTCCAGGATAGCCTCCACTCTGTTTCGAATCTCTCAGCCATTGACACTTATTTTGTCTCATTTTTCTCTTCCCCCTTTCGGTCAAGAAGGTTTTCTCAATCCCTTGGTGCTGAGTCTCAGCTTATTCTAGGATTTCTGTCCCATGTTGCAGGAAGGTCCACACCCCTGGGAGTTATGTTCCATGTAGGGAGGGGGAGGGCAGTGAGTTTGCTTGTCATCTTGGCTGAGAAAGAGAGGCCACATCTGAGCAACAGAAGAGGTTCTCTTGGGGGTGACTGTTAGGCCTCATTTTAAGTAGGCTTAGCCTGTCCTTTGCAGGGTTAAGTTTCATATGAACAAACCCCAAGATTGGGAGCTCAGCCTATTGCTTTGGTTGTCCCCACTGCTTGTGAGAATATCAAGAATTCTCTACTTGGGGAACTTGAATTTTCCCTCTTTCTCACCATTTCCCCAAGGGGACTTTGCAAATACTTTTTTATTCACTGTTCAAATCCTTCTGGGATTTATCAAGGCATCATCACTCTGGAGAAACCTACAAAATTTCATGCCCTACTCAAGATTCCGTGTACTTTTGGTACACGGAACCTGGGCAATTAAGCTGCCCATTTTCCTAATATATTAGGAAATGCACTAGTTGAAACATAAATTTTTTACCAAATAAATATTTTGCTTTAGTCTCACACATAAGTTAAAGTTTTAAAAATTATTTACTATCTACTTTCAACACCTTGCATTACTGACATTCCTTTGTTCTTCCTCATGCAAAACATTATTAAATTTGTACATTTAGTCACTATCATTGTACATTCTAGGCATTCCTAGATTATGCCATCTCAGTCTTTATCGTATATCTTTCCTTCTGATTTTATTTGTGCCCCCAGATCTCCTCCCTCTATCATTCTCATATTCAGCTTTATTCAGTGTTCTAACATAATTGTATTAGAGTTAGGTAGTATTGTGCTACCCATTTCTGAATTTTTTCAGTCAGTCCTGTTGTACAATCTGTATCCCTTCAGTTCCAGTTACCCAATATCTACCCTATTTCTATCTCCTGATGACCTCTGTTCTTAACTGAAATTCTCCAAGTTCATTCATTAGTGCTAGTTCATATCCATGAGACCATACAGTATTTGTCCTTTTGTTTCTAGCTAATCTCACTCAGCATAATGTCCTTAAGGTCCATCCATGTTGTTAAATGCTTCATAACTTTATTCTGTCTTAAACAGCTGCATAATATTCCGTCGTATGTATATACCACAGCTTGTCTAGCCACTCATCTGTTGATGGACATTTGGGCTGTTTCCATCGCTTGACAATTGTAAATAATACTGCTATAAACATTGGTGTGCAAATGTCCATTTGTGTCTTTGCCCTCATGTCCTCTGAGTAGATACCTAGCAATGGGATTGCTGGGTCAAATGGCTATTCTATACTTAGCTTCCTGAGAACCGCCAAACTGCCTTCCACAGCAGATGTACCATTTGACATACCTACCAACAGTGAATAAGTGTGCCTCTTTCTCTGCATCCTCTCCAGCACCGGTCATTTCTGTTTTATTGATAATGGCCATTCTGGTGGGTGTGGGATGATATTTCGTTGTGGTTTTGATTTGCATTTCCCTAATATCCAGGGAAGTTGAGCATCTTTTCATGTGCCTTTTGGCCATTTGTATTTCTTCTTCTGAGAAGTATGTGTTCAAGTCTTTTGCCCATTTTGTAATTGGATTGTCTGTCTTTTTGTTGTTGCATTGAATAATCTCTTTATATATTCTGGATACTAGACCTTTATCTGATATATCATTTCCAAATATTGTCTCCCATTGTGTAGGCTCTTTTTACTTTCTTGGCAAAGTTCTTTGATGCACAAAAGTGTTTAATTTTGAGGCATTCCCATTCATTTCTTTCTTCAATGCTCTTGCTTTGGGTATAAGGTCTAGGAAGCCTGTTATAAGATTTATAAGATATTTCCCTACATTTAGACAATGTTTTTCTAACTGTACCCTGGATTTGATCTTGGCCTAGAAGCCATTTCTTCATTTTAGTATCATTTGACATGTAGAGAGCCTGCAAATGAGAAACAGATAGTTAAACCTAGTAAGTATTTATATTTAATAATCTTTCTTTAGCTCACCTATTTCCTCTATTATTTTACTTTAAGTTGCAATGTAGCAAGAATCCCTTTTCCTCAAGTTTTCAGTTTCATTTTCTTCACTTGCCAGGAAGCCCATACTGTCAGCCTTTTCAGGGGCCATCAGATTTCCACTAACGGTCTCTTTGAGGCCCTTTTGGTTTTCATTATACTCTTCTCTGGGTGCTTTCAGCTTCTCCCTATCTCCTGATCCTACACACTCCTAGATGTTTCATGTTTTGTTGTTTTTTTAATGGCCTCACTCCACGTTTAGTATCAGTGTCTGTGCCAGTTATTTATTGCTGCATAATAAACTACCTCAAAACTTAGTGGCTCAAGACAACACTTATTTTGTTGATGAAGGTGCAGTTTAGGCCACACTTAGTGCAGCCAGCTCACTTCTTATCCACTTGGCATCATACGTGTTAACTTGAAGACTTGGAACTCAAATCTCCTAAAGACTGGGTCACTTCCATGTTTGGAAGTTAGTGCTACCCTTTGTCTGGTACTCTGGCTGGAGCAGCAGCTGGAACAGCTAGGGGAGGATTCCCCATGTGGCCGGGACTTCCTCACCACATGGTGGATGGTTTCTAAGGCAAATTTCCCTCGAGAGTCAGGTAGAAGGGGTATCACATTTTTTTGCCTAGCCTTGTAAGTCATACAGCATTTCCACCACATTTCATTCATTAGAAACTAATTCCTAAGGCCGGTTCATATTTATTCAATGGGAGGAAATTAGTTTCTCCCTTTTTCATGAGAAAATTGTGAAAGAATTTGTAGACAAGTTTTAAAATCACCACATCCACTCTCTTTTTCTTTTCAAATAATTATTACATCTAAAGGAAAAGTAGTTCTTCCCAGCTCAATACAACTGAAATTCCAGCAAGTTTTGTTGTTGTTGTTTATTATGCTTCCTTATTTTGTATAAAGTAGCCAAGGATTACAGATCGTACTATTGAATTAAGGCATTTCCTAGTAAAAAAAAAAAGTCTGGATCATCTCACTAAAGTTTATCCTAGGGAATGTGATTGCTCCTTAATGCTGAGAATCATTTCTCTTTGGAATGCAATTCAGATTAGCATAAAACATTTGCAGTTCAGGCTTATGGTCTTAGAATCCATATTTTGTAAGATTTGTTCATTAAAGTCTTATTTCCAAATCTTATACTGTGAGTCATTTATGGGCTCAGACCTGAATAAATCAATATGATGAAAGTTCCTTTTGTCCTTAAAATGTCTTCAGAGATCATATGATAAGAATGTTTGTGTTTGTATGTGGTTGTGTATCATAAATAAAAAAATTAATTAATTAAAAAAAAAAAGGGAGGGATAAGGGGTATGTTATGTATGACTTTTTTCTGTTGTCTTTTTATTTCTTTTTCCGAATTGATGCAAATGTTCTAGGAAATGATCATGATGATGAATATGCAACTATGTGATGATATTGTGAATTACTGATTATATATGTAGAAAGGAATGATCATATGTTAAGAATGTTTGTGTTTCTTTGTCATATTTTTAAAAAAATTTAAAAATTAATTAAAAAATTTAAAAAGTGTCTTCAGAAATTATGGAGCATTGAGTTGGGGAGGGAGGGAATAAGAAACTTTTTGCCTTAAAGTGACTTATAGTCATTTTAAGAAGAAAAGACATGAAATAATCATAGAAAAATAAAAGACAGCATTAAAAACTAGTACAAAAGTTGCGTGGCAAAGATAAGGATAAGAATTCATTTTTGTGATTCCTTGTGTTTTTAACCTTGTTCTTGATTTTCTGAGTAATTCAAGGGTCCTTATTCTAAGAATCTACTACGGTACAGATAACATTTTTTTGCAACCGAATTTATTTCAAGTTTAATATTGGTATGAGTTAAACCGTTGTCAGCCTACTTCCTTCATTACCAAACTGTATTATTTTATTTATGCAGATTGATGATGTCACAGCAAAACTTGAAACTGCATCTTCAAAATGCCTGCATCTGGATGCAAGAAATCAAGTTCTTCAACAGGAGTTATTATCTATGAGAGAAATACAAAAGAAATGTGGAAAACTGGAGAAGGATAAAAAGAAGTTGGAACAAGAAGTAGTTAACCTTAAAAGTCATGTAGAAATGAATATGCTAGAACGTGGTCAAGTAGAACAGTATAAACGGGAGATTGAAGAAAGAGCCAGACAGGATATATTAGAAAAATTAAAAGAAGTCAATCTGTTTTTACAGGTCAGTTTATTTATCTGTGTTGTGCTTTGATTTGTGCCATTGTAAATTATACTTTGGATAGATACATTGCATATGTTTCCTCAGCATCCCTTATAGCATTTTGATTTGTAGATTTCTAGATGTAAGGTAGCACTTGTGTCTTTAAATATTCGGTTTCTACAATTACTGTCACTAAATTGGGCTTTGGAAATAAAGATTCTTATTAGAGCATCACTTGATTATTAAGACCAGTTTGCATAGAACAAGACCATTAAGGGAAAAAGAAAAACATTATTATTTAAAAAGCATACTTTCAGGTTATTTTTAAGTTATATTGCTCAATTTAAAATTTTACCTTGATTTTATATTTCTTTGAATTATCAGATTACAGTCAGCACCAATATCAAAATGATTCCACTTTTTTATAGTTCAGATTTAATTCATTTGACATTGATGATAAATATTTTAAACTTCAGCTTTTCTCACATTCTTAAAATTGCCTTCTCAATCACTGATTTAAAAGACTACAAGAAAAAAATACACTGTAATTATTCTGGTTATAATAATAATTATTATTATTTTTGTTTGTATTTATTTTTGGGGGGGGGGCGCATGGTCCAGGAATTGAACTTGGGTCTCCTGTATGAAAGGCAGGCATTCTACCACTGAACTCCCTGTGCACCCTGGTTATAATTATTTTTAAGATGTATTCTTTTAATTTGCTTTAGACACAAGCAGCATCTCAAGAAAACTTAGAGCAATTAAGAGAGAATAATAATGCTTCAATAAGAAGTCAAATGGAACTCAGAATAAAAGATTTAGAATCTGAACTTTCCAAAATGAAAACTTCCCAAGATTCTTATAAAACAGAGTTGGAAAAATACAAACAACTTTATCTAGAAGAACTAGAAGTTAGAAAATCATTGTCAAACGAGCTAAACAAGTAAGTCAAAACACAAAATCATTGAATATAAATTTAGTTCATTAATTTGCCTTTAAAGTATAATTTTTAGTGAGCTAGGTTTATGAGATTAGTAGGTAGTGAAAACTAACTGAACAGTATAATTTTTTAAAATTATGTGAATAATTGAATTTACCTTTAAAATGCTAGTCTAGGATAGTTTGTGTCCTTTCCCTACTTTTTTTTTTTTTCGGTTTTACATGGCTTTATTATTTTTCTCTTAATATTCTCATATAGTGAGCCTGATATACCAGTATTAAAGCAAAACTTTTTTTTGTATTTTTTAAATATAGAAGTTGTAGGCTTACAGAAAAATCATACAGTAAATATAGTTTCCCTCTATCCCCCCTTTACACAATTTCCCCTATTATTAACACTTAGCATTAGTGTGATTCCTTTGTTACAATTGATTGTAACAGTATTATTAAAATTACACTACTAACTGTTGTCCATAGTTTATGTTGGACTTTACTGTTTGTGTTGTACAGTCCTATGGTTTGTTTGTTTTTTTAATTTATTCTAGTAACATACATACAACCTAACATTTCCCCTTTTTCACCACATTCAAATATACAATTCAGAGATACATTCACAATGTTGTGCTACCTAAACTTTTCCATCACCCCAAACAGAAACCTTATCAATGAAGTATTAACTATCCATTCCTTACCTCCACCCACCCTCTGGGAACCTGTATTCTAGTTTCTGACTCTTAATGGATTTGCTTATTCTAATTATTTCAAATCAGTGAGAGCATACAATATTCGTCCCTTGGTGTCTGTCTTATTTCGCTCAGATGATGTCTTCAAGGTTCATCCATGTTGCCACATGTATCCAAACTTCATTCTTTTTTATGGCTGATTAGTATTCCATTATATTAATACACTACAGTTTACCTGTTCATCTGTTGAGGGACACTTGGGTTGCTTCTGCTTTTGGACCACTTTGAATAACACTGCTTTGAATATTGGTGTGCAAATATCTGTTCAAGTCTGCTTTTAATTCTATTGAAAGTAACAGTGGGGTTGCTTGGTCATATGGTAATTCTATACTTAACTGGACTGCCAGACTCTTCCACAATGGCTGGACCATTTTATATTCACACCAACAATGAATGAATGTTTCTATTTCTCCGCATCTTCTCTAACACTTATTTTCTGTTTTGTTTTGTTTTGTTTTTTTAAATAGTAGCTATTTTAGTGGGTGTGAAGTTCTATCTCATTGTGGTTTTGATTTGAAGCTTTATAATTTATACCGTGGTATTATTACAAAATTGCTTGTCAACACTCTCTTAAGTATAAATATTAATGAGTTTAGCTATTTTTTGAAAGATGACTTAATCCCAGAGAAAGGGTCAAGTACTACTATCCTTGGCACTTGATAAATTAGGTTTTCTTGATTGTGACCTTTGGTATGGTCACTAGAGGGTGCCTTGAGATCAACTGTCTTTTATTGCTTTTCCCTCTCCATAAAGGTGTACCTAGGAGGTAGAGAAAAAGATGAACCTAGGGGCAGAGGAAAGTATAATTTAGCCTTAGGGCTGTGTGGAAGACAGAAAGGGCAGGTCTCATTTACGATGCCTTGATATCAAGCTTTGGAGCTGTTCTAGTTCTTTTGGATCAAGAACTCAGCTTACGGTTCTACCCCAGAGGTTGTGTAAGTTGGCATTATTTCTCAGTGCCTCATGCTTAATTTCTCTAAGGTAGTGAGAAATGAACAAAGGTGGTTTCAACAAATGCTTGAAAATAAGCTTTCCTCATGTCTAAACTGATTTCCTTAGTACGAGTGTTTCTGTTTGCATCGGGAGTCTTATCAGTGGAGCCATTCCAGAACATGGCCATCGACAACACTGAGAACCTTTTCTATCCCTTCTAGCCTTGGCTTGAATTAGTTGTGTTTGGTTCCCCCATAGAATATGTACTTCCCTAAAACAATTTTAAGACTGTAATTGTATGCAGTAGGTATGCTCTGTCACATTTTCAGTATTAAATCACTGTTTAATGGGAAATTACTATTATGGCAACTTAAAAAATGTAAGTCATTGAGATTCCTTTAGGGAAAAATGAAATCCTAAGCATTTGTCTTTTATAATGGTCATAGGGCTAACGAGCAGCTTGCAGAGATCAGAACCAAACCTCTCGTTGAGAAACAACAGAACAGCTCTTTAGTCAGCACTCTTGCTATGAGGCCAGTCCTGGAGCCATCTTATGTTGGAAATCTTGGTTCAGTGCTCAGTAGGAATATTCCAAGAGGAAATTTATGCCCACGGCCTTCAAATAACAGCATGGAAAACTACTTGACCGAGGTTAGTTCTGTTATCTTTTTTCCCTGGGGTTTCAGGTTTCAGACACAATTCTTGTTTTTAATTTGGTGAAATGCTGTGCTGCTTAATTACTTGTGGACCTTAAGTAAATGTCATAATTATTTGTGCTAATGAAGAAAGGACATAGAAAATTTAAATTCTTTTTCAAGACCCTGGGTCTCTCATTTTTAAGAGATAGCCATTGTTAACTTTATTTAATAAACGTAACTAAACTGACACATTTTAAATTTCTTGAAAAGCTATATTTAGATTTTAGAAAGTACTATTTAATAACCAGTACTTTGAGGTGCTTTTACTTACTTTCTTGTTGATTTCAGGTTGGTTGTTATTCATAACTTTTTTACAGTTTTCCTTCATCATCCCAACTTTTCTACCCTTAAGTACAAATGAATGATTGGCATCCAAATATTTAACCAAAAATGGGTGCTGTTTTACTTACAGCATTTTTATTTCAATTTTTATAAAATGTGTCTATTGCCAGGCAGTTGCACCATATTTTTAAATCAAGCAAATGTTTGAATTTTAAAAACGAAGTTCACTTATGTTTCTACATCTTGGCATCGCTTGAATGGCCTATGACTATTAGAGGGCATTGATAAGAAGAGTATCTTAATAGCAAAGAAAATAGCATTTGGCGATTAAAACATCTATTTCAGTATACACTGGCTCATCATTTTGATGGTGTTTTCATCTTCTACTCTAGGAACGAGTAACATAGAACAGTGTTAAATGAAACTTCGACCATTTTTTTTGGCTTCATGCCATTGCAAATGAAAGAGTTCTTCTGGAGCCTATGTTACTTTTCTCTATACTAGGAAGGTTTCTTAGCCTTGCTGCCAAATTTCCTAAAAATGAGTAAATTGACTATTTTAGTACATAAATGTAAGGTCCTAGCTAGCTTATATTTTTTCATCATTTAGTTAGCTTAGTTTCATTTTATTTTTCTGAAAAAATGAGAAGGTTTCAGAGTCATGACATTGGATTACTGGATACAGATACTTCAGTCATGACATTGGATTATTGGATACAGATAAGAAAATGAGTGTCAAATACTCTTTTAAATTGTTAAGCATGATGCGAACTTAAAATGTTCTTATTAATTCTCACCAAAAAATCAGATAATGTATTATTTGAAAGAGTATGTAAATGCAGAAACAATAAAAAAGAAGGTATTTGAGGATTTTTTTTCCCCTTTAATTTTTTAGGGAAAGGGGTGTTTACTTTTTAGTATTTCTGCTAAGTTGGAAAGAATTTATTTTAAACTTAACATAGTAGTTTGAGGTATACATGGTTCCGTTGTGGGGCACGGGTTTGCCAGCTCATGCTAGACTTAATGAGCGAGATTAAAAAGCACTACTCTGTCAAAACAAAAAGGCATGTTCTTGGTGTCTCCATAACTGTTGTGTGATGCTGTGAAGGAGTTGCTACACAGTTGTTATCTACAGCATTCTTAGAGTTGCAGAAAGAAGGCACCTTCTAGAGTTGCTAGGAATTTATTTCCACTAGGAAAACCTAAATCAACATGATGAGAGGTGGTAGCATATTGTGATATGATGGAAGGGGATGGATTTTGGGTGGAGCATTACAAAACCACAAACTTTTTAAAAGGTTTTTAGCTATGACTCTAGAAATTAAAATGTTAAAAATAGCATTAATATTAAAATTGTTTATGAATCTTTACTTTGCAAGGTTTCAACATTTTGGATTATTCATACTGTGATTCCTATCATACCCAGCCTTTTTGTTTTCTCCTGGCTTTGATTATGATCAATTAGTCTCTAGTCTTGTGATTTCAGGTGTACTGCTTGTAGGAGCAAGTTTACTCCACATTCATAATATTTACTGTATCTCTTACTTTGACATGAAGGTTACTCTTGCCACTTGACATTTAGTGCTAATAGGCAACCACATATATATTTTGCTAATTTTTAGTTTCAGATTTCACATTCTAATTTAATTCTGGGATACTTTGTTCTATACATGAGAAGTAGTTTTACAGCTTTATCCTTACTCAATTCTATGCTAAAACTTGGGCCAGCCACAGTGGCTCAGCAGGCAGAGTTCTCACCTTCCAGGCCAGAGACCTGGGTTCGATTCCTGGTGTCTGGGAGAAAAAAAAAGAAAAGAAAAAATTAAAACTAGCCTGACAGATAGATCACGAGCTAGATTTTAACTGAAAGAATTCTTAAGAGTTGAAAACTAAAAATATATTCCTGATAATTTTGTGAAAGAAAAATTTGGTTTAAAAATTTATGTTCAAGACTTGTCTAGTATGTTTGTTCATATCAAGTGCTGCATTCAGTGCCTGGCATGCAGGAGTTGCTTAGGACATGTTTAAATTTGCTTAAATTTTGGAAGACTAATTTTACATTGATTGCCCTTGTATTTTTGGTGCATTTTGGACACTTTTAAATAATTTCTAATGATTTATTCAAGTAAATTCTCTGTCAAGTGATTTTTTCCTAAGGGTGGTTTTACAAACACATCAAAGTTAAAACAATTAATATTCATAAGACTTTAACTTTTTACATGACAGAACATTGTATCTCAACAGAATATCGAATCACATTTCTTCCCAACTAAAAATAGACCCTTTTTACACTACCAAGACAATGCCTGTCTATTCTGAGTTTTACCTCTAATCAAACTGTCATAATAGTTATGCTAAGTACTCATAAGTTAATAATTGAGTTTTTGTTGTTGTTTTGTTTTGTTTTTGGCTTATCCAGGAAAAAATTCAGTTTAATATTGAAAATCAATCTATGTAATTCACCTAGCAACACGCTAAAAATTTTCAAATGATTATATGGATAGACATAGAAAATATACTTGGAAAATTCGAGCATCCAACTCTTGAAAAGCCTCTCACCAAACTAGTAATAGAAGAGAACTTCTTCAGTTTATAAAGGATGTCTATAAAAAACCTCTAATATCATACTCAGTAGTGAATTGCTGGATGCCTTCCTCTAATATTAGGAATAAGACATATGTCTGATTTCATTACTTTTATTTAACTTTGTAATGAAGTTCTAATTGCAGTCAGGAAAGAATAATATGGGATAGGCATAGTTTGCCAAACCCCAACCAAAACCATTCCTGCCAACCCTGAAGAACACCTAGGTCTTTATATGAGATTCTACGAAGGTCCTATGCACTAGGACTACTTTCCAGAAACCAACCTCATTTTACTATGAGTTCTTTAAATATGTATATGCCTTTGTCACTTAATTTTTCAGCTCCTTGATCAACAGACTATTCTTCAGTTATTTTCTCTGCAGCGAAATACATGTATTTAATATTACAAACTGATAAATGTAATTTACTTGAGACATTAATCTTTTTACTATTAGATTTTGAATTACAGTGGTTTAAATGGAAGAATTTGTTTGATTTTATTCATTTGAGTGCATCATATTTATTTTTTAACATTTGAATCTCATTAAAATAATGATAAATTTTAATTTAAAAATATCAGTATAACTGTAGCCTCTCAATAAATACTTTTGAATGGTCATGGAAAACTTGTGTTCTGATATCAGATGAAGGCATAACCATGGAAGCATAGGGCTGGACCAGAGAGACCTTGAGCCAAGAGAGAAGGCTCATCCACGGTGGTTGAGGGTGGGGGAGGAGGGCTCCACCCCAGTGTTCCTGCAGAGTGTGGCTGTCTCCCCAGTGCTTGGAGAGGGTGGGTCTTATGCCCTTGCATTCGGGGGAACCTGACTACCACTCAGGAAGACCCTAGTTACTGCCCTGGCACTTGTAAAGGGTGGGGCTGCTGCTTCAGCAGTCACAGAGGACAACTGTCTATGCAGAGATGACTCTCAGCCCTTAAAATCTATTAGAATTTGCCCTGCTGGGTTTCAGACTTGCTTGGAACCTGTGACCCCTATTTTCCTCTCCTTTCTGAGCTGAGAATGTCTGTCTTATGCCTAACCTATCTTTGTATGGGAAGCAGATATCTGTTTTCTAAGTTTAATAGGTCCACAGAGAGGAACTTTGTCCCAGGGAGGACCACATGCATAGCAGATTTTGATGAGACTTTATGCTTAGAGTTGTCGCTGAAATATGGCTTAAGGCTTTTGGGGATGTTGTGATGAAAGAATATATTTCATTCATAATGTCTTTTGTCGGCCCAGTGTGTGGACTCTGGTATTTGTCATAGCAGCCTGGCAAACCGAGCCATCAGTGTACCCTTTTAGACAGTGTTAGATGGAAACACAGGCAATATGGTTTAAAATATTCCCACACATTTCATAATTAAGTAGATAAATGTAACCATACAGTTAATTGTTTCCTAATTTCTATAAAGGAAAACAAAGTTACAGTTAAAGTTATACATTGCTGTCCTCGTTTTCAATTCTAGAAAGTCATAAATCAAAGAAACTACATTTGAAAACTAGCCCTAAAATCTAAATTTATCCTTCCTTCAAGCAAATTTTCTGAACTCTTTGTGTTCATACGAATAAAGAATGTTTGAATCATGATACAGGTAGTATAATATATTAACTTAATTTTTTGCCATTAGGATTTTCACATGATATTAAGACACAGTACCACTTACTTTATGATTCTGTGTTGAAAAAGTAATAGCATGGATCATACTTTTAGATTTTACTTTTCTAAAAGTATAGAATGGCAAATTTGTTTTATTTTCTATTGTGGATATATATATATATAAATATAAATAACACAAAATTTCCTGTTTCAACCATTTTGTATACACTGTTGGTATTAATTACATTCACAATTTTGTGTTACCATCACTATCATCCATTACCAGGATTTTTTCATGATCCAAACAGAAATTCTGTACATATTGAGCATCAATGCCCCATTTCCCCCTTCTCCAAAGTATATTTTATTTTAAGGAAAAATCCATTAAAGTCAAAAAATGGTTTCGAACAGAGTTTTGCTATGAACTGCAAAGTAATGCATTCAGTGTTAAACATGACGTGAATCGATCAACATTCCTTGTACCATTAAGATCACATACCACCTTTTTGAAATTATGTCTATTCAGTATACCAATTATTAATTGTTCTTTTTATTAGAGTAATTTAACAACATCATATATATTTCCCCCTTTGGTTATCTAAACTTAAAATAGGTAAAAAATTTAAAAATTTTATGTATGTGATTATTTTTCTCCAAGTTAGGTTTATTCTCTAAAATATCAAAGACTACATTTCATAAGATGTGTGTCATTCTTACTATATTGTCTCTCTTGTTTAACTTAACATCATAAGTTATATTTGACTTATTGCAGATGCGGCAGGAATTGGACAAAAGTATAACTAGAGCACTAGAGGAAGAAGGTATGTTGATAAAAATTATGAATTAAATTTAGATATTGATTTTTGAAATTAACTGTAAATAGTAAATGGCATCTCTTTCTATTGTTTGGATATCAGATACAATGTTAAGTATTTTTTCTTATATATATATCTAATGAGAGACATTAAAGCATAACATTCATAATGAAGAATGTAATTGTTCTTCATTTCATCATGTTTCTGGATCTTTTAAACATCTTAAACAGTCTCTGTATCCCTATCCTTTATTATTTCTGGCTGTAACCTTCCTTTACTTCTGCCATGCCTAGAGAGCTGAAACTCTTCTCAGAAAACATAAGGAAAGCTTTAGCCACTTCTCATCTTTACTGTAGTAGTAGAAGGCTGAAAAACAGATTCATCTTGTGATACCTAGTTGAACAATTACTGTTTGAAAAGTGGTTACTTGACTAGTGGCATTTTGAATCTCCAGTTATTCACTGTGTCATTGCTTTCCTTTTGCCCTCAGGATAATTTCAAATTCCTTAGCCTGGATTAAAAATGCTCATACCAATATGGTTCTTGCTGAGTTATTCAGCCTTATCGCTTGCTCATTTGCCCCTACTCTCCCCCTTTGCTCTGGCATAATATAGACTACTTATATCATTCCAGAAAGGTTCTTCCTCACCTGTGGCTCTTTGCAGGTGCTTCTCTCTATTTGACGTAATTTATATTTATCCTTAAATTAGCAACTTACATATCACTTGCACCAGAAGGCCTATGATATTGACATAAAATTGGGATAGATGTTCCTGCCATGTGTTGCAATAGTATTCTGTTTTTGTACCTGTTATCATATGTATGACTTTGTGTGGAAGTGGCCTGTTCATTTGGTTTTTCAGATTATAGTACTTACTGTAGAGGGGTGGACTTGGTCATTTCATCTTATAATTCCAGTTTGCTTGTCATAGAGCCTTAGCACACAGTTGTTGAATAAACCATGAATGAAGAATAAGGAAAGCAGAAGCTCTGATATTTAGTCACAGGGCTAATTAGTTACACACAGACCTTTGTGTAAATATGGGCAAATTATACTGAATAGTAGCCTTGTAATTTGTACTGAAGCTGTACAGATATTTTTCATTCTTCCTAACGCTAATAAAAATCTCGACTTTCTTGACTGTTACTTAGTTTTAACCATGAAGTTTTTAAGATTAAGGATGTAATTTTTTCTTTTTCTTTCCAGCTGCTGCTCATTTTGAACCTGTATCCTATAGAGCTTCTATTCTAGGATCTACTGATGAGTCAAATCTAAGTCAAGACCCAGTTTTAAAAGCATCACAAGAATATGTACAGATTTTAAAGAAAAATTATATGATCTGAAAGATAAATAATAATTTATTTACTAGGCTGTTTATATAATGTTTTAATGGTTTCCTCTTGTATGATATGTGAAAATATTAAAATATTTTTGTATCATATCTGTTTGATAAAAATTTATGTATTACTTTAAGCCATGTTTCTTGGAATCTATAACTTTTAAATGGATTTTGCAAACGAAAACCATCATTATTGAGTTTTTACATAGCCAAACTGCTCAAAATTCTAGCCATTTAAAGTTGTCATTAATATTTAAGTAGAGTTAATTGATGGCTTATTTGTAAGTTGTTATCACTATATAACTATAAAAAAACAGGTATCCATCATTTAATATATTGCCGCTATGTCAGTTCTCAATGCTTAGACTATTACAATTGTTATAGCGCCATCAAACTTATATAGAATTTTAATAATTGTATATATTGATTTATAGATATTTCTTCATGAAGAAATAAGATTGGCCTAAAGCTTTTCACCTTTTCTATTTATTTTTTATTCACTTTTAAAAACATAGAGAAAAAATTGCAAGTTATAATAGAAAGGACTATTTCTCCCCTGAACCATTTGAAAGAATAAATTGCCCATGTAATTGATGCCCATTACTGTTGATTATTCTAGTATGTATTTCCCACAAACAAGGACATTCTGCACAACTACAGTATAACCATCACAATCATAAAATTAACATTAATACATTCTATCATTTAATCCCCAGACCTTTTAATATTTGCCATTTGTCTCAGTGCCATTTGTTGCAAAAGGATCCATTTCTGAATTGCGGATTGAATTTCATTGTTGTATCCCTATAGTCTCTGTCAGTCTGGAATAATTTCTTAGTCTCTCCTTGAATTTCAAGACCTTGATTCTTTTGAAAATTGAATGTCAGTAATATGGAATGTTCCGCAGTGTGGGTTTTTCTGATGCTTCCTTATGATTAGATTCAGATTAAATGGTTTCTGGCTGTAGAATCACAGAAAGAATCCTGCAGTCTTCTCATTGCATCCTATCACGTGACCCACAATTTGATTTGCTATATTCTATTTTTTTTCAACCTTCAGCTCACGAATTGTCTCCTCTGCTATGTCCAATCTGTTCCCTGAACTGTCCATAAAATTTTTTAAAACATTTTTATTGTACAATATAACATATATACAAAGCAAAGAAAGAAGAAACAATAATTTTCAAGTTGTACTTCAACAAGTAGTTACAGAAGAGATTCAAGAGTTTGTCATGTGCTACCATTCTACTATCTCAGAGTTTCCTTCTAGCTGCTCCAAAACATTGGAGGCTAGAAGGCATATTAATATAGTGATTCAGCAATCATACTTGCTTGGTAAATTCTGTTTCCTCTGCTATACCTTCCCATCCTCTGATCCCTCTCCCAATCTATAGGGTTCTTTACAAATTGCCCTAATCCTGACTTTTCCATGTTGAGAAAGGATTTCAACACTATAGGATAAGGGGATGTAATCAATCAACAATATTGGAGAGGCTGGTCCCTCTGAGTTTCAGGATATATCTGACCTAGGGACCCTCCAGGAATTATAGATTTCAGAAAAGCAAACTTAGTGTATGAAACCTTCATAGAGTCTCAGTTCGAACCCTAGCTGTTCTTAAGTCAACAGGAGTGAGGTTGGTTGAAGTTTAGCAACCCTGGCAATTAGCACTATCTAATTTGAAGCTTGCATAAGAGTTTTCTACACTTCTGGGAAGATGCTGTAATGGGGCAGATTGAAATCACCCCTGCTCCGTGGAACAAGATAGGTGGGGGAGAGAATGACCAGGACTGTTATCCCATGAGGCGAGTACTCGAAGAGGGTTTCTAGGGTGTTCTGGGGGTGAGAGAGGCAGGGGGATTGGGACAGGGAGAGCGGGTGGGTCAGACCTAGCCATGATCCCCACTGGAGGCATGCAGTGAGGTGTGGTTCAGAGGGAACTGGTCATCCCTCTGCTCAAGCCTACACCAGCTATAGGCTGGGGAACCTTCCCCAAACATCACTACAGCTCGCAGCACCTATAGGGAGCCCTGAGGCAGCATGGCCATCAGATTGAAGAGCCGGGCCCTGGGCCCTGGGAGCAGTCACCAGACCAGGTGCCAAGAACAGCTGTTCGGGTGCTGTGAGGCAGCTGCTTGCCCTGGGCCTTGTCGGGTACCTCCCTCCTGTGCACTGGGACCAACCATCCCATTGCCACAGGCTGGGAAAGGCCCCCCAATCCTCCTTGCCATACACACAGACTCTCTAGTCAGACTTAGCAGTTGGAGAGGGGTGGGCCTGAGGGGAGGAGGTACCTCAGGAATGCTACCTGCTGGTGAAAAGTGATAAGTGCAGACAAGCAAACTACTTAGGTTTTTTTCTTTTTTTCCCTTAAAAAAAAAAAAAATATATATATATACACACACACATATATATGTTTTATTTTATGTACATATGTATTTATATTTTTAATTGACTTTAAGCTTTTTATTTCTTATTTTTTATTCTATTTTCTTTTACTTTAAAAATATTTTTATTGAGAAGTCTTTTCACACACATACAGTACAAATATGGTATACAATCAGTGGCTCACAATATCATCACATAGTTGTGTATTTACTCACCATGATCATTTTTAGAGCATTTGCATCACTCCAGAAAAAGAAATAAAAAGGAAAAAAACTCATGCTTCCCATACCCCTTACCCCTCCTTCTCATTGACTACTACTATTTCAATCCACTAATTTTTTTTACCCTTTGTCCCCTGTATTATTTATTTTTTATCCATATGTTTTTACTCATCTGTCCATACCCTGGATAAAGGAGCATCAGAGACAAAGTTTTCACAATCACACGGTCACATTGTAAAAGCTATATAGTTATAGAAAAGTCTTCAAGAAAATCAAGGCTAGGTAGGCCACAGTGGCTAAGGAGGCAGAGTTCTTGCCTGACCTGGGTTCTGTTCCCAGTGCCTGCCCAAAAGGAAAAAAAAAAGAAAATCAAGGCTACTGGAACATAGCTCAACAGTTGCAGGTACTTCCTCCAGTCACTCCAATACACCATAAACTAAAAAGGGATATCTATTTAATGCATAAGAGTAATCTCTAGGACAACCTCTCAACTCTGTTTGAAATCTCAGCCACTGAGACTTTATTTTGTCTCATTTCTCTCTTCCCCTTTTTGGTCAAAAGGCTTTCTCAATCCCATGATGCTGGGCCCTGGCTCATCCCAGGAGTTCTGTCCCACATTGCCAGGGAGAACTCCACCCCTGGAGTCATGTCCCATGTAGGGGAGGGGGAGCTGGCCTAGCTTTTAACAGACCCTCAAGTAGAACTGTACCTCATACATGATATCTGGGCCTTGGTTTGATGGGGGAATAGTGACAAACCAAGTGCAAAAGGGAACCTTCAGTACAAAACCAAGTAAAAGCAAAACTAGACCACCTTGCAAAATAACCTTGCTAAGATAATCAAATGCCCCAAACATAAAAGAAAATCACAAAGCATGTGGAGATCCAAGCAGAAATGGCTCAGCCAAAGCAAAAACTCCAGAGGGGACAGAGAATATGGAATACTCGAGGATATTTATAAAGAGTGAAGGGTATCAGGAAGATACTGCAAGAGCATAAAGAATTCAAAAAATTAAATTAGAACTGGTAGATCTCACAGAGATGAAAGAAAAAGTAGATCAAATTAGAAATATTCTAGGGACATATGGTAGATTTGAAGGAGCAGATGGAAGAATAAGCTAGAACACAGAACAATTGAACTAGAATAAACAAAAGAAGAAAATGGCAAGAAAGGTGGAATAAATGGAACTGGATTTTAGGGAAATGATGGACAACGAGAGGTGCACAAGTATAAGAAACATCGGTGTCCCAGAAGGAGAAAAATTAAAGGGCTGGGAAAATTAATTGAAGATATAATCAGGGAAAACTTCCCAACCCTTATAAAAGATATAAATATGCAAATAAAAGAGCCCAATGAACTCCAAACAGAATAAATCCAAAAATATACTAACAGAACTTTCAAATGTTGAAGAGAAACAGAACATTCTGAAAGCAGGAGAAAAGTGATCTTGTACATACAAGGCAAAACACATAAGATCGAGTTTGGACTACTCAACAGGCACCATGGAAGCAAGAAGGCAGTGATATGACAAATTTAAGATTCTAAATGAAAAAGACTTTTAGCCAAGAATTTTATATCCAGACAAGTTTCTTTCAATATTGAGGGAGAGATTAAAATTTTCAAAGACAACGACTGAGAGAACTAGTCAACAAGAGACCTACCCTACAAGGAAAGGAAAGGGAGTCCTGTCAGTTAAAAAAACAAAACAGGAGAGGGAGGTCTTGAGGGCACAGAATTGAAGACTACCAGTAAGGGTAATTTAAAGGATAAAAAGAGAGAGAGGGCATCTCTCTAAGCCAACTCAGCAGGTGAATTCACTACCCTTCCCCTATGGGGACACGACTCCCAGGGGTGTAAGCTCCCTAACAACATGGGACAGAAATCCCGGGATAGGCCAGGACCCAGCATCAAGGAATTGAGAAAGCTTTCTTGACCAAAAGTGGGAAGAGAGAAATGAGACAAAAATAAAGTTTCAGTGGCTGAGAGATTTCAATCAGAGTCTACAGGTTATCCTGTAGGTTATTCTTACACATTATATAGATATACCTTTTGAGTTTATGGTGTGTTGGAATAGCAAGAGGGAAGTATCTGAAACTGTTGGGCTGTGTTCCAGTAGCCTATTCTTAAAGGCAATTGTACAAAGATCTAATATTTACAATGTGACTGAGTGATTGTGAAAACCTTGTGTTTAATGCTTCTTTTTTCTAGGGTATGGACAGATGAGTAAAACTTATGGATAAAAAATAAATAATAGAGAGGACAAAGGTTAAAATAAATTGGGTAGATGGAAACACTGGTGGTCAATGAGAGGAAAGGTGAAGTGTATGGCATGTATGAGCTTTTTCTTTTTATTTCTTTTTCTAGAGTGATGCAAATGTTCTAAAAGATGATCATTATCATTCGCACATCATACAATCCACTTAAGAGTATAGACGTGCCTTCACCACCATAATCTATCTGAAGACATTTCCTTTTCTTCCACAAAGAATCCATACCCCCTCCCCATGCCCCTGCCTGTTAACATTTAGTTTTGGCATAATGTTTTTGTTACATTCAGTGGAAGCATATTACAATGTTACTGTTGACTCTAGACCTAGCTTGAGATGATCATACTTTTTTCCATATACCATCCATTTTCAACACCCTGCAATATTGACATTCATTTGTTCCCCCCCATGCAAAAAATGTTTTATTTGTACATTTAGTCACCATGGTTGTTAACTCTAGCATTCCTAGGTTGTACTGTCTGTCTTTATCCTCTATCTTCCCTTCTGGTTTCAAATGTGTCCCCAGCCCTTTTCCCTCTATCATACTCACATTCAGCTTCATTCAGCACTTATATTATTGTGCTACAATCAGGTAGTATTATGCTATCCTTTTCTGAATTTTTACAATGAGTCCTGTTGCACAATCTGTTTTCATTCAGCATCACTTGCCCAATCTCTACCCTATTTCTATCTCCTGATAAGCTGTGTTCTTAACTTCAATTCTCCAATTTTTCTCATTAATGTTAGTTCATATTAGTGAAACCATATGGTATTTATCCTTTTGTTTCTGGCTAATTTTACTCAGCATAATGTCCACAAGGTTCATCTATGTTGTTATATGTTTTATGACTTTATTTTACCTTACAGCTGCCTTATATTCCATTGTATATATATACCACAGCCTGTTTAGCCACTCATCCATTGATGGACATTTGGACTGTTTCCATCTCTTGGCAATCATAAATAATACTGCTATAAACTGTATTACTGTGCAAACGTCCGTGTCCTTGTCCTCACATCCTCTGAATATATCCCTAGTAATGGGATTGCTGGATCATATGGCAATTCTATACTTAGTTTCCTGAGGACCTGCCAAATTGCCTTCCAGAGCAGTTGTACCATTTTACATTCCCATCAACAGTGGATAAGTGTGCCTCTTTCTCCACATCCTTTCCAGCACTCGTCATATTCTGTTTTGTTGTTGTTGTTGTTGTTGTTATTGGCATTCTAGTAGATGTCAGGTGATATCTCATTGTGGTGTTGATTTGCATTTCCCTAATAGCCAGTGAAGTTGAACATGTGTTTTTAGTCATTTATATTTCGTCTTCTGGGAAGTGTCTGTTCATGTCTTTTACCCATTTTTAAATTGGGTCGTTTGTCTTTTTGTTGCTGAGTTGAAGAATCTCTTTATATATTCTGGATACTAGATCCTTATTTGATATGTGGTTTCCATATATTGTTTCCCATTGTGTAGGGAGCCTTTTTACTTTCTTGGCAAAGTTCTTTGATGCAAGAAAGTGTTTGATGTTGAGGAGATCACATTTATCTATTCCTTTTTTCAATGCTCGTGCTTTGGGTGTAAGGTCTAGGAAACCACCCCCTATTATATATTTTATAAGATATTTCCCTACATTTTCTTCTAAAAGTTTTATGATCTTAGCTCTAATGTTTTGGTCTTTGATCCATTTTGGGTTAATTTTGTATTGGGTGTGAGATACGGAATCTCCTTCATTCTTTTGCATATGGATATCCAGTTCTCCAAGCAGCATTTATTGAAGAGGCTGCTCTGTCCCAGGTGGGTTGGCTTGATTGCTTTGTCAAAGATCAATTGTCCATAGATGAGAGGGTCTATATATGAAAATTCTATTCAATTCTCTTGGTCAGTATAGCTCTCTTTATGCCAGTCCCATGCTGTTTTAACCACTGTAGCTTTGTACTATGCTTTAAAGTCAGGTAGTAAAAGGGAGAAGAGAGAAATGAGACAAAGTAAAATTTCAGTGGTTGAGAGATTTTGGAGTCAATAAGTTATCCTGAAGGTTATTCTTATATGTTACATAGATATCCTGTTTTAGTTTATGGTGTGTTGGAGTGGCTGGAGGGAAGTACCTGAAGCTATTTAGCTGTATTCCGGTAGGTTCTTGAAGACAATTGTATAAAGATATAATGTTTACAATGTGACTATGCGAGTGTGAGAACCTTGTGTCTGATGCTCCTTATATCCAGTGTATGGACAGATGAGTAAAAAAATATGGATTAAATGAATAAATAATAGGGGGACAACATGTAAAATAAATTCAGTAGATGGGAACATTCATGGTCAACAAGAAGGAAGGGTGAGGTGTATGGTATGTATGAGTTTTTTCTTTTTTCTTTTTATTTCTTTTTCTGGAGTAATGCCAGTGTTCTAAAAAATGATCATGGTGATGAATACACAACTACATAATGATATTGCAAGTCATTGATTATACACCATGTATAGAATGTATGTGTGTGAAAATTTCTCAATAAAAAAAGAAGAAGAAAAAAGTCAGGTAGTGTGAGACCTCCCACTTCATTTTTATTTGTCAAGATATTTTTTGCTATTTGGGGCACTCTTCCCCTCCAAATAAATTTGGTTACTGGTTTTCTATTTCTGAAAAGTAAGTTGGGATTTTAATTGATACTATATTTAATCTATAAATCAATTTGGATACAATTGACATCTTAACTATATTTAGTCTTCTAATCCATGGACATGGTGTACTGGTTTGAAAAGATTTATGTTCCCTAGAAAAGCCATGTTTAATCCTAATCAATCTTTTGGGAGCAACTATTTCTTCTAATTCCTATTCAGTACTGTATGTTGGAAACTTGACTAGGCTATCTTCACAGAGATGTGACTCAATCAATTGTGGATATTTAACTTGATTAGATGGAGACATGTCTCCACCCATTCTATGTGGGTCCCACTTGGCTAAGTTTAAGACTTGTCTTATCCTTTGGGAAAAGAAGTTTGATGTCTTTGAGAGAATGGGGGTTCTTGCGAGATTCATACAAAGACCATATGCAAAGGAGAAGATAGGTGAAAATATCCTGGAGAATTTCCTTTGAGGAAAGGGAGTGGAATTGGAGGGCAAGGCCAGGAATGAATATCTTGTATAGGGCAATAAAGATGGTCCCCTGGGAAATTCACAGTCTCCACATCACAGGAAGTTTCCCCATGAAAAATCTTAGTACAAACTCAACACTAAGTCTGCATAAAGGATGAAGAACAGCAGAGAAGACAAAGGAACATAAGATGGATTTATCAGTCAGAAGCAAAGGGAGGAGAGAGGGGCAAAAAGAAGAGAGAATGCGCCCAAAGTGGGGAAGTTAGGGGAAGGACCTAGGTGAGGAATTCATGGTAAGTAGCCCACCAAGATGGAGGAAAACAGAGGCCAATGAGAGTGACAATAATAAGAACAGTGACATCCAGGAAAAGGTAGATGAGGAAAAAGAGCCAAATGGAGCAGCAAAAATCAGCATGACTTACAAAGTGCAGATTCTGTTAACTGGTGCCTTACTTGGAAAATGACTCTCCTGGCTGGCTCACCAAAAAAGATGTTATCCAAGCTCTGCCAACACCAGAATAGAGCTTTGCTCCAAGCTAAGACTTTCACCACAAGAAAGAATTTAAGGACAAGAAAGCAAATAGCAATGAGCAGTAAAGTTTATTGAAAGATTAGTACATGCTAAAGAAATTAGCACAAGTGTGCTCAAGAGAGAGATGAGCTCTAAGTAGCATGGGTTTTGCTTGTTTTATAGGAGGTTTTGTTAGTAGTGATCCTATCAAGTACTAAAATTTTGTTTTGGACACCTAATTTAACAATCTTTTTGACCCCAGCCTTTCTTTTATTAACTAAGAGTTCATTTCTGGCACACTTTGCCTCTCTTTGATCCTGAGAAATTGGAAGTGCACTGCCCAAGTCGGTGCTGTTTGTGTATCTGGGTAGCATTTGTCTATCACCCATTGCAGAAACGGTTTTCAGAAAACTGGTAACTGATCAAAATATTTCAGGTATTTGGATCATTGACAGTGGTGCTGCTTCTGACTGGATTGTGGGCTGGTCACAAGATCCAGTGTATTCAAAACTGTTGTTGCATGTTTCATGTCTTTGCTATTGTTGTTTCAGGGAAAGAGGGTAAATCCTGTCCCTGTTTCTTCATTTTGGTTGGAAGAAGTCCCATATACTTCAATTTATTTGAATTTTGTTAGCTTCGTGGCTCACTGTGCTTCTACACTGGATCTCAGCCAAAAGGCTGAGAAGTGACTTGTTATGCTTCTTAGGCTCTTCACTTTCCTCTACATTGAGATATTTGCTCTACATTAATTTTATTTAATATGACTTATCTTTTAAAATTTTCCTCAAACAGGGCACATAGTGGTAAATATTGTTGGAACTTGCTTAGTTCACTTATTCCCCCACAAATATTTGCTGAAAACCCATTATAAGCCAGGTACTGTCTAGCCCCTGGGGTTACAGCAATGAGCAAAAACATACAAAAATCCTTGCATCATGGGGCATTCTGGTAGAGGAGAGAGAGAAAACAAAACCTGTGTGTGTGTTTGATTAAAATGCATCCTGCAGGCTAGATGGTGGTAAGCTCTATGGAAAAATATAAAGCAGAGAAAGAGAATGGAGAATGGCAGTGGCATGGAGGACAGGTATTTCAAATAGGATGCATGGATGTTCTCTGACAAATGGACATTGAGCAAATACCCAAAGGGAAGACAGAATAAGCAGATGCTTTTAAATGAGCAAACCAGGGAGTGGAAGCGCTAGGTGCAAAGCCCCTGAGGCTGAGGTGGAGGAAGAACAAGGAAGCCGGTGTGGGTGATGAGGAGGAGTGCTGGGGACAGCAGGAGATGAGAGCAGAACATTCAATGGTGTATTAGAGTTCTACAGAAAACAGAACTAACAGGAGATATGTATACATATGTATTATGTAAATGTTATGAGATCTATTATAGGACTTGGCTCACGGGTCTATGAGAATGGGCAGGGTACAAGCCAGGAACTTGGATTAAAGTTTTGATGAATTTCCCAGGAGAAGCTGGCTAGCTGGCTGAAGTAGAGATGGGGATTGTTGAAGGCAGTCCCCTTAGCTGATTGCCGATGTCATCAGCCATAAATGTAAGTCCACAGAATATCCTCACTGTAACAAGTCAGGCCAGTGCTTGCTTGACTAAACAACTGGATACTATAATCAGGCCAAGTTGACACATGGACTAAACCATCACAGTCCACCCCTTGACAACTTAGCATCCATACATAGTAATGGTCATATTTTTAGCTAACATAATTCAACTGTCCTATGCATAACTGAAATGTATTCACTCTCCCCAGAATTGGGGAACCCATCTTCAATGGAATCATTGTTGGGTCTCCTGGTGGAAGCACTCCTCCTTTTGGTCAAATTACTATAAAAGGTTATTTATCTTCCCTTTCCAAAGAAAGAGGAGAAAGTTTGAATGCAGAAAAGCCTATTTTTTTCTTTAGGTACACACTCATACACATATCCATGAGATAGAGAAGAGACAGAGAGTGAATCATGACTGTTTTAAACAATAATTTGGGCTCTTGGCAATTTTATCAAGCCATACAATTAAAAATCTGGTCTTTAATACTCCTTAAAGTATAGAAGTAAAGGATGGACAGTTTGTTATTTTGTACAAAATTTAGACAAAAAGGGATGACAGTGTCCTCGTGGGACAAAGTGATAGGGTAGTTGATATCAGTCATTAGACAGCCAAGGGCCAACATGGGAGGCACATGAATGTGAACAAACTGGCTGTGGTGGCCAAGATAGAGATCATGCATGGGCCTGAGGTACAGCATCCCACTTGTGAGGTGTGGTCTGGCACCTGCTGCTGTAGAGACCCCTGCTCAGCTCCAGTGTGGCATCGTCCTTGAGAAGACCAGCTACCTACCTGGTGGCGAGTAAGCTACTTTGGACCCTTTTCATCCTGGAAAGACCAGCAGTTCATTCTCAAAGCAGTAGTACGCATTCCTGATATGTGTTTATCTTTCTTCTCTTCAGGCCCTCAGCCAGTACGGCTGTCTGAGAGCTTACAAAGTGTTTGACCCCCTGCCAAGGGAACATATAATATTGCATCATGTGGGAGGCCAGGCATTTGGGGAGTGGCCTCTCATCGTGAGAGACATTGGTTGTATCATGTACTGCACCAAGGAACAGTTGTTGACAGTGTCGAATGGTCTGTTGGAAACACAGCTGAAGCGCCAGCTCAGACTGGGTAATACCCTGAGAGGACAGGGTGCCATCCTCCAGGATAGAGTATGTGCATTGATTTAAAAAATCTTTATGTGGGCCTGTGTCTTTAAAAGGAAGACTAGGAAAGGATCCAGAAACTAAGAAATGGCCCTAATTACTAATATTTTTAATGACCCAATGGGGAAATTTATGCTTCCTTTCCCTCTTTCTCTGGAATATGAATGGTTAAGGGACCTAGTTCACAAAGGAGCACACTTTTGTTAAGAGATTCAGCAAAAGTCTTATTAAATTGCTACAGCTACCACCTGGAAACTCTGTGCTCTTTTTGTCCAAAGATAAGGCGGTGGGTGGAAGGGCCACTATCTTGACAAGTTTTATTTGCCTGGATCATCAAAGGCAATGGGGCTGCCATTACAGGTTGGGGACAGACAGGAAAATAAGTGACACCCACTGAATCCACTTGGGCACTGCTCGCCCAACCGTTATTGAGAAAGTGTAGAGTCAGCACCCCCAATCTGAAATGTGCTTGGTGACAGGGCTCAAGCCCCTAGGGAATCCACCAAGGCCAGCAGAGCTGGGGTGAGATAAATCCCAAATGGGTAGTGGGGGAGGAGAGGGCGAGTTTCATTCCTGTTCCCAAGATCAGTTGTAGTGGTGGGGGCTATAGTTGGTCTCACTAACCTCCCTCCTCTAGGGCTCCCCTCAGGAGGAGTGGCCAGGAAGAGCTGGTCCTCAAAGTATGTGGAGAACTGTATCCAAGTAGCTCAAGGGGTGATTTGTATTCCTCCTCGAAGTGCACTGCCCAGATTTTCCTTCAATGAGGGAATGGTTTACAGGTAGCAGGGAGAGCAGCCAGCCTCAGGGCCTCAGGTTCTCAGCCCCTTCAGGGTGCGCCTCAGTGAAAGAGGCCACATAGCCCACGTCACTTCTTTCCTGGGCAGCTGCATCTAGTCCTGAGCAGGGTGACTCAGTATGGGACAGATTCATCGCTCTGCCTGATTCTGCTTCTGACTCCTTCGTTTCACAGGCATGAATCCCATATAAAACAGGTGAACCTCAAACTCTATCTGCTTCTGGAGAACCCACCCCACAACATTTGGGCATTTTTAACCTCCCATCTTTATTGAAGGAGGTGAGTAGTTAGGGTGTATTAGTCAGGCTTCTCTAGGGAAACAGAACTAAAAGGAGATATTTGTAAATATGAGATTTTATAAAAGTGTCTCATGCACCTGTGGGAATACACAAGTCCGAATTCCGTAGGTTAGGTGCTGAGCTGGCAACAATGATAAGATCTTCAATGACTTCCCAGGAGAGACTGGCTTTTGACTGCTGAAATTGTCACCTCCCCCTAAAAAGTCCCCAGCTGATTGGATCAAGTACAACTAATTGGCTCTCATTGTGGAAGCCACCCCACTTAGCTGGGCATGGATGTCATCAGCCATAGAGGCAATCAACTGACTCATGATTTAAGTCCAAAAAATGTCCTCGCAGTAACAGGCCAGTGCTGGCTTGACCAAACAACTGGGTGTGGTCACTGGCCAAGTTGACACATGAACCTAACCATCATGTAGGGTGTTTGGCATCTTGTTTTTGTGTGATAGCAGAAAATGGTGGAGGAGTGCTAAGAACGGGGTGTTAGTAATCAATAAAATGAAAATTCTATAAAACTGATAAATTACAGAAGAGAAAAGAGACTGAATAGCAACTTGATCAAACTTGCAAACATAAGAGAAGGGAGAAAAGGAAAACAATACGGTGTGATAAATAAAAAATAAAGGAAGATGAAATGAAAAAGATCAAACATATTAATTAATGCACAAATAGTAAGTGGACTGAAATTTTCCCATTAAGAAAAAGATGTCTTCAAGCTGGATTTAAAAAAGAAACAAAATCCAGCTATGTTCTGTCCATAAGATATTCAATTGAATATCATCATAAAAGGAGGTTGAAAATATAAGGATGGGAAAAAGTTATCAAGAAAACACAAACAAAAAGAAAACAGAACTGTCAGCATTGAAATGGAACAAGCACCCCAACCAAAACCATTCCTGTCAACCCTAAAGAACACTTAGGGCTTTCTCTGAGATTCTACAAAAGCTTCATGAACTATGATTACTTTCCAGAAACCTGCAACCTCCAGATGAGTTCCTAGGCCAGATAAATGCTGAAGTGCAGAGGGGCCAGCCTCTCCAAGAACATCAACTAGTTCCATCCCCCATCCCATATTATTGATACCCATTTCCAACATGAAAAAATTAGAATGGGCATAACCCAAATACCCCTAAAGAGTGGGAGAAAGATCAGAGGGGAAGGAGGCATTATAATAGAGAAGATAGGATTTAACAAATGAGTGTGACTGCTGAATCATTATGTCGATATTTTGTTTAGTTTCCAGTATCTTGGAGCAACTAGAAGGAAAAACCTAAATTATGGAACTGTAACCCATATTAAACTTTGAAATCTGTTCTGTAACTACTTGTTACAATGTACTTTGAAATATATTGCTTTTTTGCATGTATATTATATTACACAATAAAAAATGTTTTCAAAAATGAAATGAGTGGAATTTAAGGTTGAAGGGACAAAGATACAAGGCTATTATACAGTGCTAATAAAGCCAATTCTTTAGGAGGTGTAAATGTAAACATAGCGATTGTGCAGCAGCTACATATATCAAACTGTAAGAAATATAAGAAGATCTTGCTAAAAAGAAAATCCAATACAATTCTGGGTTAGTTTAGAAAATGGGTTCACCTGCTTTAACAGAAACCAAATTATAATACTTTGGAATATGTATACAAAAACACACACACACAAAAGTAAAATAAATAAAAAATGATATAGAAGTTTGATTTCTCTTATTCACGAAAGTTTGCCCTGGCCCGCGATCTGTCTCTCAAGGTGAGCTAGAATTTCCGAGTTCTTCTATCTTGTGACTTTTCCATTCTCTGGATTGACTTTTATGATTGTTATTTTTTTATTCAGCCCAGCCACATAGAATCTAATGTACATGATTTCACTCTATGCTAATATAATCCCTTCTGGTTCTCTCTTTTTCTCTCTCTCCTTCTTTCACCACCCACTCTCTCACTTGTCATCGTTCTCTTTCTCTCCTTGCCAAGGCCAGCTTCACAATCATTCTCCAAGTCCTCAACCATCTCTCTCCCCATTGTCCTATCCATATCAGCCCCAGGCAGGTAGTGTCAATTTGTACATCTATTTTTTATTCCTATGAAAAAGAAAGAAATATATCCTATTTCATATTAAGGTGTGTTACTAAGTTTAAATGTGAATTCTTTAAATTACTGTATCAATTTAGGCTAAGAGGTCATGACGTCTGTTAAAAATGCATGTCACTTGAACATTCTTGCTTTTGGGGAAATCCCTGGAAGAACTGATCTGCCCGTGGATGTATCATTTAGCAAACTGCATCTCTAACGCAGTTTGAGCCAGAGTCCACCTGGCTTGTGTTTTTCATGCTGCCGTTTTGCTGTCATAATAAGGATGTATGTGAATCAGCCCTTGGCATTTTCCTTCAGGATAGTCCCATTTGCACTTTGTTTGGGAAGGAACTCTGCAAAATGTGGGGCATTTTGGGTGACTTCTTGAGCTCATGCTCATCTTGGTTCATTTCTTTGATCATTCCAGCAGTTTCTGGGAAGGTGTGCACTTTCACGGACCCTAGAAAGTTCCAACACCTGCTGTCTCTCGTGTTCCTGGTCATACCTTGAAGACATTTGCCAATTATCATGCTAATGCCTAGAACACATTTTGAGTTTTTACCCCCTGAGTTCATCACCTTAGCATCCAGAATTAAGACCTACCTTTGATCCTGCCACCAAAGTATAATCAGGGAGACTATTTTTTTTCAGTAAGTTGGAATTTCTTACCTGAAACAGCAACAAGTCTGAATGTCAGGGAATGTGTCTACACTGTGGTGATGCTCTAAAGGAGGAAGAGAGGTTTTATTTATGGGTTTCAGGACACTGAGGAAAATGATTACTGAAGGTGGACCTGATTTTGGCAACAATTCTTTAATATGAAAAAAGTGAGAGAAAATTTTTATTTTTGCTTTTGTATAACCACAAGATGGCACCAATTTCCTGTTTTTAAAACCTTGGCACATTACTGTGTTTTCAGTTTTTTACATTTTTTTTCCCCTAAAGATTACAACCTTGTCTCAATTATGGACTCGTTGTCTATAAAAGTAGGGTCACTGCATTAAATAAGAATCCTTTGCTGGGATAAGATTTGTAATTTGCTTTGCTTGTACCAGAGCTTCAATGTGGAGTGAGTGACTCTAATGAGTTTTGCTTACAAACGCTCAGTGACAGATTAAGCTTTTAACTCAAAGGCCATTTCATAAGACTTCTCTCATACAAACTTAACAGATTTTATTTTTGTGAAAGGAAAAGAACTACATCTTTTCTACGTTTTTCATATGCCTGCCAGTAAAGAAGCAATAGATACTTTAGAAATCTATGCATGCTTCAGGATCTTGCTGTATGTCTTGTGATTTGGAGTTTTAGAAAGCCGAAGACCAGACAGAGCAAACTGCATCTAATTACTCTTCTGCCAGTTTTCCTGATTATCCTGTAGAAGGAATCTAGGGTCTCAAAATGCCTACAAAAGAAAATTCGGCTAAACATATTAGCAATCACAGTTTCCGTGGTGTTCGCTTTAAAGGAACTTGAAATTGTGAAGCTTTTCTTTGCGGGTTTTAAAGCTCTGAGGCTCTAACCTCTGGTGAGTTGGGCCAGTGCCTAGAAATGATGAGACGGCATCAGATTAAACATGCCTGTTACAATTTTTTTTTGTATTAGTTTAAAAGTGTTAGAGCAGCTGCTCCAAAGGAAAGATTTATGGCAAATAAGGAATTACTTCCTCATTTAAGTGAAAAAGCCCACAGGTAGGGCGGGCCGCGGTGGCTCAGCGGGCAAAGTGCTTGCCTGCTATGCCGGAGGACCTCGGTTCGATTCCCGGCCCCAGCCCATGTAACAAAAACGGAGAAACAGAATACAATAAAACAAGAAAATGTTTAAAAATGTTTCCCTTCCTTCCTTCCTTCTATCCTTCCTTCCTTCTCTCTGTCTTTCCTTAAAAAAAAAAAAAAAAAAAAAAAAAAAGCCCACAGGTAGTCTGGCTTCCAGTGTAATTGGATTCTGGACTCAAATAATGTCATTAGGTCTTAGTTTTCCCCTCCATTTCTCTTCTCTGCCTGCCACCCTGCTGACTTCATATGTAAGCTCTCCTTTGTGCCCCCTGGAACTTCTGGACTCTCTCTGCGTGGTGGCAGGATGATGCAGCAGGCCTAGTGTCATATGCGCCCCACACTCAAGCCCCACATTGGGCCCCTTACTTCCTGGAGTGAGAACCATGAACCAGGCTCTGTGGCCAGGGGATGATTGTGCTGAGAAACTCAGGCCTGAGTCGTGGCCCAGCCTTGGGGCAGGGATAGAGTCACCCTGAGCACATGCACCTACATTCAGGCCAAAATAAGGGGCCATTAGGAGAAAAAGGGAAAAGAGTGGGTGCTGAGGCAGGATCCTACACCAGAAAAACATTTACAGTACTGAGCCTAAGAATAAGAGAATCCTGGCTTCAGAGGAAATCTCCATGCTTCTGAAAATGTCGTTTTTGAATGCATATTCTAAAAGCTTTGGAAAATACCAAAGTGAAAAGATATGTGATGGGGGCATCTACTTGAATCTCTATTTAGGGCAAAAGTCGTATTAGGTAGGTCGAGTTTTCTTTGCTGTCCCCTCACATATATTTTCCTCACCTACTCGCATTGTGGCGATACCCGGTCTCCAGTACTTCTCTAGCACCCTGGATGCTCCAGAACTTTCTTATTCCTTGCCAACAAAACTCACCTTTCCTAAATCCCACTCTGTGTTTGCTATCATCAAACTGTTTGACATTACCTATCAGATCTTCAGTGTTTGAAATGAAAGAATGATCAACAGTATGTATTAATTCTACTCACGCACCGGTGGCCCACCATGCTGCGAATTCACTGGGTCCATAGGTTGTGTCTTACTCATCTCTATGATCAACACTGACCTCTCAACAGATGTTGGTGAAATGAATGAATAGTTAGGGCTTCAAACTTGATGTAGCTGGTACCAGGAATCTGTGTGTTTCAGAGTTTGTAAACATTTGCCTAGTCTGACTGAGAAAGCCTGCCTTGCCTGCCTAGTTGTAGCTCTTTGATCCCATAGCAGATGGTGAGTGAAATAAGCACTGTGTCTCTATGGGAAAGATGCTACTGAGAGTACTGCAGAGGTGCTCATCAAATGGTCTCTTCTTATCTTTTACATTTTTCCATTTCTTAGAGCTAGTTGGGGACAACATTAGCTGTTCACTGTACTTTCAAAAATGATCTGCCACAGGGCACTACATGATCATCCCTGAGTCTCCCTTCCTTAGGGTTAGAGTTTACAGCTAACAGTTAGTGCCAGGTAGAGTGGGGATGGTGTAGGTGCAATGGGATTAGCTGGGATGTGTGCTCTAGCAGTCATGCCCGCTAAGGAGGGGAGTGGGCTGTCCCAGGAGAGCATGACTGGTCCTAAGGTAAGTGTGGCCACTTTCATGACCAGGTCGATGGATTCATGTCCCCCAACGAAAGGCTCTTGCAATCTCCATCTCTGTTCCCATGGGCATGTAGTCCTTTCTGAATAGGACCTTTTGAAGATGTTATTGTCCGTGAAGGTATGGCCCACTGAGTGGGGTGGGGAGGTCTTAACCTATATTACTGGAGGCCTTAGAGAGGGAAAGCCCTGGGGAGAAGCTGAAAGCCAGCAGGAACCAGAGGAGCCAATACAGAAGAGAGAGACACGGTCTTGTGACAGGAGGCAGAGGCAAGCCAGGGAACCCCAAAGATTGTGGCAAGCCAGCTCCAGAATTCTATGGCCTTTGGGGACAAAGGATAGCCTCAAATTTTTTTTTTGTAGTTCATGAAGGAACTTTTTTGTATTTGTAGTGTTAATCAGTGGGACACATAGGTCTATACGACCCCTTTCAATCACATTCACCTTCAATAGGGTAATATTACTTATAGAACCCGCTAGTGAAATGCCTTCACTATTTATTCCCTTACACTGGAGTTCAACCTCATTAGCCAACCATTCACCCACCTCTAGCTTCTATGTATCTCTAAGTCCCCTATATCCTGTATTATAAGCCTAGAATTTTATCTTTACCATGGTCATAAAAGTGGAGTCATGTAGTATCTATCCTTTCGTATCTGGCTTATTTCACTCAGCGTTATGTCCTCAAGGTTCATCCATCTTGTCATGTGCTTCAGGACGTTGTTTCATCTTACTGCTGCAAATATTCCTTCGTATGTACATACCACATTTTGATAATCCACTCATCTGTTGATGGGCACTGCAGTGGGAGGATGGGGAGGCTGTGTGGATGCATGGGGGCTGGGGTTCAGGTAGGATGTGGGTCAGTGCGTAGTGTTCAGGTTGTCGGACATGGGTGGGAGTAGGGGTGTTGGGTGGGTGTGAGTGTGTAGGTGTGGAGGGGGTTGGAGCAGGTGTGTATGTGTGTACAGGGTAGGGGCTATGCAGCAGAAATTCGTGGATGCAGGAGGGGAGGTGGGTCTTGGGAGGGGCAGGGCGAGACTGTTTGTGTAGGAGATGTGGGTTGAGCTGGGACAGAAGTGCATGTGCTTGGGGTGGGAGTGTGGGGTGGGAGTGTGGGGTGGGCATGCACGGCAGATGGGGGAGGGGAGAGGCAGGGCAGGGAGTGGCAGGAAGGGGGGTGGGTGTGTTCAGGGGTGTTGGATGTGGGGTCAGGGGACTGCACCAGTGAGGGCAGCACATTCAAGGAACACGGCTTGGCTTAATTCCTAGCCCCCGTCTCCCTGTCTGTGCTCCTGACCAATCACAGGCATCCGGGAAAAGACCTTGGTTCAGGAAGGCCAATGAAGCTCAGGGTCTCTCTCAGCTGGGAAGGCACACGGTGAACATGGCGACGTCTGCTGGCTTTCTCTCCAGGCTTCTCCTTTCATGAAGCTCCCCTGGGGGCATCTTCCTTCTTCATCTTCAAAGTCTCTAGCTGCATGGGCCCTGCTGGTTCTTGAGGCTTTCTAGTTGTTATGAAGCTTTCTCCAAAATGCCTCCTCTTTAAAGGATTCCGGTAAACTAATCTAGACTCACCTGGAATGGGTGGAGTCCCATCTCCCTCTAATTGAAGGTTAATACCCACACCTGGGGGAGTCAAACCCTGTGGAGATAATCCAGTCAAGTTTCCAGCCTGCAGTGATGGGTAGGGATTAAAAGAAATTGTTGCTCCCACAAGATTGGATCAGGATTAAAGCACATTTTTTTCTAAAGGGCACATAATCCTTTCACACCCAAATATAAATTATTTATGAAAGTAACCGAACTTGAACAAATAAAGGAAGATTATTCATACATAGCGGAAACAAAAGAAAGGACAAAGGAGCAGGTAAATCAAGGAGAAGAGCGATTTACTAAACGGCTTAGGCACCCAGGTGAGGGCAGGATTCGGGGCTCTCCAGAGACATAGGCGCACAGCGCGCGCGCGGGTGTGTGTGTGTGTGTGTGCATGAGTGTGTAGGCGCGTGCGCACGCATATGTGTGTGTGCATGAGTGTGTACCGCGCGCGTGTGTGCGTGTGTGTGCATGAGTGTGTAGGCGCGTGCGCACGCATATGTGTGTGTGCATGAGTGTGTACCGCGCGCGCGTGTGTGCATGAGTGTGTAGGCGCGTGCGCACGCGTATGTGTGCGTGTGCGTGTGTGTGCATGAGTGTGTAGCGCGCGTGCGTGTGTGTGCATGAGTGTGTAGGCGCGTGCGCACGCATATGTGTGTGTGGCCTCAGTCCACCAGACACAAGGGACCACAGAAGGGATATTGGGAGCCGCGTCTCAGTGGGGCGGGCCTCCTGCCCAAGCCTGGCTGCCGCCCCCGACGCCCAGCTCAGCCCGGCGCCCCTGCGCGGGCCTCCTGCGTGCTTCCGCCGACCTCCCACCGCTGCGTGGAGCTCCCTGCTGACGGAGACCCGGGCACACGGGCCCAGGCTCGCACGGGTTCGGTTTTCCTCATCAGCTTTAAGGCCCAGCAGGGCACGCGGGCCGCCGTGGTCCCTCTGCTGGTCCTCTCTTCCTCCTCCTCCACCGTGGGGGCAGCTGGGGGGCACGGGGAGGGCAGCGGTCTGGAGGCCCAGGGGTCAGGGCAGACGCGGCAGCTGCAGGTTCTGTGATGTGCAGGCATTTACAGACAGGACAGGCAGGAGGCTGGAAGGGTCTCAGCGAAGGGAGGCTGCGGTGTGGACTCGTGACCTCACACGCACACACACAGAGAAGTACCGTGCTGTTTGTGCATCTGTGCATCGTGTGCACCTGGGCCTGCAAACCTCTAGCTGATTCTAGTTGTGGGACAACGCATGTACGAGTTTGTAGCATCTTTTGGTGCCAGAAAATTAAAAAGTACTCAAGATAAATTAAAAACATAATAATAAGAAGAGGAAGGGATGGGACAGGGTCTATATATCTCCAAGGGACCAGCAACCAGCCTGAAGGAATTCCTGGTGACAAAGGCGGGATGCTTTGAGCAGCAAAAGCAACAGTATCAGTTTATTGCCACCCAAGTAAAAGTCCATGGTCTAAATAAATGATGAATTACACAAGCTTCTTACTGAAGTTCAAATAAAGACTGCGGAAGGAATAAGAGGAAAAAAATCGCCATGGGAACCCACAGCAATAATTGTCACGGGCAAATTCCGCTGATGAGGGCTGAAATCCGTGGGCAAAGCTTTGGAGAGAAATATTGGCAGGTCCGGGAGTGCCTCCCACCAAACTCCTGACCACTCCTCCAAAGTGTTGAGGTCAAGAAAAGCGAGGAAAGGCCGAGAAACCTCCACGGAATCCTGGGCCAGGAGGAGGTGAGTGGACAAGCTGCTCAAACCCTAACAGGGCTGGATTTTGCGAATCCTGTTAACTTAGTTTCACTCTCTGCTCAGGGCTGGTGAAGATGTGAACACCTGGGAAACGGGGTGAAGGGTCAACTGTACGCTCATCACAACTCTCCTGTGCATCTAAAATTATTGCAACATGAAAAGAGTTTTTAAAAGACCAGGAAAATAGATTTGATCTGTATTTTACTATGAAAAAAACACATGGTCTTCTTTGGCTTCTCTGCAGCATTTCTAATTTTTAAAAATTCTTTAATTTAAAAGGGCATAACTAATGAAGGTGACAGATTTACCAAGGAAATAAAACAGCTTAATCCTTACCGATGGGTTAGTAGATTTGCTGGAACACAAGGTTTGTGATGTGCCAAATACCATTCAGAAAGCTTTGTACCTAATTGTATTTAATAACTACATTTCCGTGATGCAGTTTCTTTTTCATTCCTACTTTAGAGATAAAGAGATGGACTCACAAAGGCTCAGTTCCTGAGAAAACAGAAGGCAGGGGCAGGTTAAGGCTGCCTTTTTGAACTGTCCTTTAAAAATTAACTTTTTCAGTTTTTTATTATAGTTGAATTTTGGGACATTCACTTGAGTCTTACCCATAAAAACACCATGAAGTCTTACATTTCCTAGAGTAAACGATAGTACTAATTGAATAATTAAATGTAGGCGGAGAACAATTGTCTCAGAGATAATCGCACTGTGTTTTAAGGGTTTAGAATGCAGATGTTCACCAGGCCTCAATACCTTACATGTGTGCTTCTTACAGATACTCAGCACCAGTAGTCAGAGGAAGCTTTATTTCAAAAGAAAGCCTATCGCAAGCAAACATCCACGAATCAGTTTATATTATCAGCATCAAATTTGATCTACAATGTTTTTATTCGAAAGTAATCACTTAAATAGCAGTAAACAATTAGCCACTGGAGAGGAACTGGGGGAGGCGGTGGCCCGTGAGGCTGGTTGCAGGAAAGCTGGCAACGGTGCCCTCAGCCAGGCCAGCACGGGGGCGGGGCAGGGTGTCCGGGGCTCCCGCCTCCCTCCGGTTCTGGGCAGCGACCGGCAGCAGGAGGCAGCAGCAGAGGCTGGGGCCAGGGCGCCGGCCGGTCTCTCTCTTTCCGTCGGCCTGAGCCCAAGGAGGCCAGGAGACCTGGGGGGGCTGGAGGGGGGCTACTGCCCGAGAATGGGAATTCTCTGCATCAGGAGACAGGGACGGCTCAATCCCCAGGTGCACAGAGCTGTCACTGCAGGGCTGTGTAATGCAGGGAAAATGACCGTCCTTTACCAGTTTTCTGTGGATGATGTGGGCAGGCATCCCCTACCACAGGAGGTGATGTGGGAGTCCCGAATGACACACTTCCCTAGTGTGGGACATAGGTGGCCAAGGGTCTGCTTGTTCCCCCGGAGCACTTACTGTACTAACACTGCACTGGCAATGGCTGGTGTGGACAGTGCAGACAGAGAGAGGCTTCTGTAACTAGAGAAGAATTGTATAAAATGTTAGCACATGAGAACCTAAGAAAAGCTGGGTTGCTGATTTTTGCTAATAAACAAGACGTTAAAGAATGTATGATGGTAGCAGAAATCTCCCAGATTTTTTTTTAACTTCTACTAAAGATCACCAGCGGCATGTCCAGGCTGGCTGTGCTCTCCCAGGCAAAGACTGTGCGAAGGGCTTGAATGGATGATGTCATAATTTCAGATTAAATGATCTCTACCAACCTCTTCTCATAACCTTTGTCTAAACAACGTGCTGGACTTTTCCTGAAAGCTGCAGAAATTAATGGTTTAGATACATTTATATAGACTGATTTAAACTTTTTCTATAAGAAGAAAAAAGATGAAGTCTCACTTTCAATTTGCCTTCTCATTAGTTCCTTCCAAAGTAAGGCCACGAAGCTGTGGCTGGCATTTTTCTCATAATGAACCTCTCAGGACATCGGCTAGCCATGGTAAGTATAAAGGGAGAGAGAGAACTTTAAGAGCTTTATTACCTGTATTACCTCCTGTGGTTGTTAGATTCAGTTGTCAACTTGGCCAGGTGAAGACACCTAGTTCTGTTGCTGTGGACATGAGCCAATGGTACGTGAACCTCATCTGTTGTTGATTACATCTGCAGTTGGCTAGGAGGCGTGCCTGCTGTAATGAATGATGTTTGATTTAATTGGCTGGTGCTTCAATGAGAGACTCAACGTAGCACAGCCCAAGCAGCTCGGCATTCCTCATCTCAGCACTCGCAGCTCAGCTCAGGCCTTTGGAGATGCAGAAAGGAATCACCCCAGGGACAGTTGTTGGAACCCAAAGGCCTGGAGAGAAGGTCAGCAGAGACCATCCTGTGCCTTCCACGTAAGAAAGAACCTTGGTGGAAAGTTAGCTGCCTTTTCTCTGAAGAACTAACAAAATAAACCCGCTTTTATTAAAAGCCAATCCATTTCTGGTATGTTGCATTCCAGCAGCTGACAAACTAGAACACCTCCCCAGTGAAATGTTGTTCTCTTTTGTTCTATTAATTCAAAATACAAGTCCACACAGTTCCTCTGTTTCCAGTATCTTAACGTGGAGTATTCCTTATGAAATGTATTTTGTGTAAGGTTGTGTATGTATTGTGTATATACCTCAAGGTCAAATTAATGCTTTGATTTATGTTCTATAGAAAAGTGAGTTAGCCCAAAATTAATTTATCCTTAGCTGTAACTATATGTGATTAGTACTGGCTTTGAACTTTAAGTTCAAATTAGATGAGTACACTTTGAACTTTTCCCCTTAGGTCCTCTGTATTGTACTAACCAACCCCCAAATCATTGAGCTGCTCTTTAAAAAAAAGAAAAAGGGAAAAAGCTTGATGTCGTGTACATATTTTTTTGTTGATCGGATCACATGGAAGCATGTCCTGCAACCGAATGCAACTTATATCAAATTCTTGGCTTACATTTTACTAAGGGGAAGAATTATACAGCAAATAATTATCTGATCATTCCCTGGATAGGTTCATATGCCATCTATATTACTGAATAAATTGTTGATCCACTAAAAAAAAAGTAATAAAAAATTTAAAGCAGCAAAAGAAATTATTGAAGAAGCTCAAGTCATTAAAATATAAATTATAAAGAATGTTCTTTTTGCATCTGTCACTTAGAATTTGTGAGCATAAATAGTAAGTAACCTCAACAGAAGATACACCAGACTCTATCCATAAAGAGAGTCCAGCAGCCTAGGTTAGGGTTGACCAGCTGCTTTTAATGAATAAGCAACCCTTTCCTCGGTGGTCGAGATAAAGGAGTAAGAGAAGCACAAGATGGGAAGGAAGAAGCAGAAAGGGCTGGCTCTGCCCTCCTGGGTGTAACTTTTGATTGCTTCTCCTTACCTGCAAAATAAATCCCAACCTCCTCAGCGTACTCGAGCTCTAGTCTCGGGTCGTCACGTTGGCACTGGTTCCCAGCCTGCATGTCAGACACGATTCCCCAGGCTTCAGCTGCCAGAATTGCTCACAGTCTCCGGACTCGTTCTTTGCTTCTGGCCTCAATGCTTCTCCCCCCCCATTCCACCTCATCTTATAAAACATCCTCATCCAAGATCTAATGCAAAGCCACTCCTGCTGAGAATATTAATATTATAATATTATAATATTATAATAAAATAATAATATTTTATTATCTGGTTGAAAGTTCTCTCTCCTCCCGCGGCTGGACTGCTGATTTTATACACATTCTTTTTTCACACATTCTGCCCAAAGCGGCAGGTTGCTGAGGCGTCTTGTCCCCTCTGCTCTGAGGGGCTGAGCACAGAGCACGACGGATTCACGCTGGGCCCCCCTGCCCCGGCCCCCCTGAACCTACTGCAGGACGATGCATCAAAGAATTCTAGAACCCTAAGCTCAGAGTTGGACCTTGATTTAAAGATAATAATAAATGCCATAAGATGCTTGTTTTGGTTTGCTAAAGCTGCCTGAATGCAATAGACCAGAAATGCGGTGGCTTTTATGAAGGGAATTTATTAAGTCACAAGGCTACAGTTGTTAGGCCATAAAAATGTCCAAACTATGGAATGCAGCAAAAGATACCTTGACTCAAGAAAGGGCTGATGATATTCGGGGTTTCTCTGTCAGCTGGGAAGGCACGTGGCGAGGTCTGCTAGCTTTCTCTCTGGACTTCTTGTTTCAAAATGCTTCCCAGGGGCTGCTTTCCTCCACACCGCCAAAGGCCTCTTGTCTTGGTCAGCTCTCAAGCTTTTTCCGACCTGGTTCACTCTTAAAGGACTCCAGTAAGCAGATTAAAACCCACCTTGAATGGACAGAAATACATCTCCATGGAAACCACCTCATGAAAAGGTCCCACCCTAACCAATGAGTTTGCCTCCACGAGATTATTTCAGGAAAAAGAACGTGGCTTTTCTGGGTGCATAGCAGCCTCAAACCAGCACAGTGATCCAGAAATGTCTGGTGCAAAAGGAGAGTAGAAAGATTTAGGGAAAGGCTGGTTAAAGAAGATCATATTTATTAAGCACACACCATGATGGTACACGGGTGGTTCAGTGGTTAGAATGCCCGCCTGCCACGTGGGAGACCCGGGTTCGATTCCCGGACCAGGTATCACCCCCCCACCAGAAAAAAAAGCACATACCACGTCTCACACTATCCCAAAGCCTTTACATACACTATCTCATTTCATTTTCACAACAACCCAGCACAAAATTGTTTTTATTGTTCTCGTTCTAACAAATAAGCAAACAGAGACCCAGAGAGTTCTTCATGTGCTCAAAGTTGAGCAGCTGAGAAGTGGTAACTCATCAGCCAACCCAGGGCCACCTGACTTAAAGGATTCTGGTCAGCAAGTCCACGTCAGTTAAAGGGGAGTTCACACCCTCGAGAAGCCTTCACGGAACCCACACTCTTCCTTCCGTCCTGCCAGTTTTTAGATTCCCACACTGAGCACACTGGGGCAATTGCCTTGAAGTTAAAATACCTCAATCAGCATTCATATAATTGTATCAAACATTCGTATAATATGACATTCTCAGAAAGCGCCTCTCTCTGATTTTCAAGGCACAGATCTGCCATGAAAGCAGTGCACTTGGTAACAAACCAAAGCATTTAGCCACAGCAGAGGCAGCTCAGAGAACTTCATCAAAAGGCTGTGCGAGCGACAGGCCTTTGGAACGCTCTCAGCTTCTATCACCTGGCTCTAAGGTGGCCCTTGTTTTTATCTGCTTAGTAATAATTCAAAGCGGGTTGCCTGTGGGAATAATTTTCAGATACTAATATTTTTTGCAACTTAAATGCTTGAGATTTAAATTTTCCCATCGCAATCAAAACTCAGTGAAATATTTATAAACCAATGAGGTGGATAGTTTACTGTGTTTCATTTTTTAACCAGAGCAGAGTAACACCGACTATTGACGTGCTCACAACACGGATGAGTCACTGTGTCTGTTTGACAAAGGGGAATGTGCGGGTCAGTCAGCCTTCAGCATCTCACACCCAGCCCGGGCAATGGTGGCGCAAACTCTTAAAGCTGAGTGTGGGGACGCCTTGGGGCCTGGTAGAAGAATTTGTTAAAGATGCAGACGTTACTCCCTCACCTCCAATTAGACACACACACACATACATTGCCCTGCCTCCCTGCTCACCGCTGGATTTGATTAGCAAGTATTTTGTTGAGGATTTTTGCATCTACTATTAGAGAGATTGGTGTGTAATTTTCTTTCTTTTTTTTTTTTTTGTAGTATCTTTGTCTGGCTTTGGTATGAGGGTGATGTTGGCTTCATAGAATGAATTAGGTAGCTTTCCCTCCTCTTCAATTTTTTTGAAGAGTTTGAGCATGACTGGTACTAATTCCTTCTTCAATGTTTGGTAGAATTCGCCTGTGAAGCCATCTGGTCCTGGACTTTTCTTTTTAGGGGAGCTTCTTGATGACTGATTCATTCTCTTGTGATTGGTTTGTTGAGGTCATCTATTACTTCTCGAGTCAATGTTGGTTGTTCATGCCTTTCTAGGAAATTGTTCATTTCATCTATGTTGTGTATTAGTTTATTAGCATTTAGTTTCTCATAGTAACCACTCATTACCTCCTTTATTTCTTCAGGGTCAGTGGTTATGTCTTCTCTTCCATTTCTGATTTTATTTATTTGCATTCTCTCTCTCTCTCTCTCTCTCTCTCTTTATTAACCTAGCTAAGCCCGCGGGACGATCAACTGAAGCTTGAACTCCTGTGAGGGAAGAATGACATGAGACAAAGAGACGCGAAGAACGGCAGCAAGACAAATATTCTGATCAAGCTGCAAAAGTTTATTGAGGAGGCTGGGTATATATACTCTAGAAGGAGAGGGGGTGGCTAGTAGGGACGGTGGTGATCTGGGATTGGTGGCTGCTGTTGCTAGGGCAGAGGGCAGATATACGGTTAGTACTTTTGGCGCGAACTACTATTACTACCGTGAAGAAGGCTGATTATAGTTTAGGCTGTTCTTGCATCAGCCCTGGCGGCCATGTTGCATGTTTCCGGCATCGCTGAGGGTGGATTTTATATATATATTTTATACCTTAATTGTCCCCAACACTAAGGGTCCATTCACTCTGTTGATTCTCTCAAGGAACCAACTTCTGATTTTGTTGATTTTCTCATTTTTTTCATGTTCTCAATTTTATTTATTTCTGCTCCTACCTTTGTTACTTCTTTCCTTTGGGTTGCTTTGGGGTTAGTCTGCTGTTCTTTCTCTAGTTCTTCCAAGTGAATAGTTAATTCATCAACTTTTGCTTTTCTTTTTAAAATATAGGCATTTAAGGTAATAAATTTCCTTCTCAACACTGCCTTTGCTGCATCCCACAAATTTTGATGTTATGTTTTCATTTTAATTTGCCTTGAGATATTTACTGATTTCTTTTGTAATTTCTTCCTTGACCCACTGGTTGTCTGTGTGTTGTTTAGTCTCCATATATTAGGAATTTTCTGGCTCTCTGCCTGTTACTGATTTCCAACTTTATTCCATTATGATCTGAAGAAGTATTTTGTATGATTTCAATCCTTTAAAATTAATGGAGACTTGCTTTGTGACCCAGTATATGGTCTATCCTTGAGAATGATCCATAAGCACTTGAGAAAACTGTGTATCCTGCTGTTGTGGGTGTAATGTTCTGTAAATGTCTGCTAAGTCTAGTTCATTTATCATATTATTCAAACTCTCTGTTTCTTTATTGGCCCATTGTCTAGATAATCTATCCATTGATAAGAATGTGGAACTGAATTCTCCAACTATTATAGTAAAGGTGTCTACTTCTGCCTTCAGTGTTGTCAGTGTTTGCCTGATGGATTTTGAAGTATTCTGGCTCAGTACATAAATATTTATGATTGTAATGTCTTCTTGTTGAATTGTTCACTTATTAATACATAGTGTCCTTCTTTGCTTTTTTAATTGTTTTATATTTGAAGTCTAATTTGATGGATAGTAATACAGCTATCCTTGCTCTTTACTGGTTGTTATTTGCATTAAATATCTTTTCCCAAGCTTTCACTTTCAGCTTATTTTTGTCCTTGGGTCTAAAATGAGTCTCCTGTCTATTGCATATAGATGGGTCCTATTTTCTAATCTATTGAGCCAGTCTATGTTTTTTTACCGGGGGGTTTAATTCATTGACGTTTAATGTTATTACTGTAAAGAAAGTGCTTTCTTCTACCATTTTGTCTTTTGGATTTTATATATCATACCGAATTGTTTTTTTCTCTTTTTTAGCTTTGCTGACACTATTAATTTCTACACTCTTTTTCAGACCTCTCTCTCCTGTCTTTTTCTATCTGCCTGAATTGCTCCCTTTAGTATTTCTTGCAGAGCCAGTCTTTCAGTCACAAATTCTTTCAGTGATTGTTTGTCTGAAAATATTTTAATCATCCCTCTCATTTTTTTAACTTTTTAAATTGTATAGTATAATATATATATATATATATATATAAATATATATAAAGAAATAAAAAAGCAATAGTTTTCAGAGTAGTTACAGGACAGATCCCAGAGTTTGCCATGGGCTACCATACAATCCTCTCATATTTTTCCTTCTAACTGCTCCAGAATATAGGAGGCTAGAGGGCTTAAATTTTTTTTTACCATCACAATGGACTTTTTTTCCATGAAAAATAGCATATATACAAAAAATCTATAAATTTCAAAGTACAGCACCACAATTAGTTGTAGAACATATTTCAGAGTTTGACATGGGTTACAATTTAAGAATTTTAGGTTTTTACTTCTAGCTGCTCTAAAATACTGGAGAGTAAAAGATATTAATTTAATGATTCAGCATTCATTTTAATTTGTTATATCCTATCTTCTCTGTATAACTCCACCATCACCTTTGATCTTTCCATTCCTCTCTTAAGGGGTGTTTGGGCTATAGCAATTCTAAATTTTTGATATTGGAAGGGTGTGTCACTAATATGTGATAGGGAGATGGAACTATCTGATTCCTGGAGAGGCTGGGCTAGGTTTCAGGACTTATCTGGACCAGGGACCCATCTGGAGGTTGTAGGTTTCTGGAAAGTTACTCTAGCGCATGAAACCCTTGTGGAATCTTACATATTGCCGTAGGTATCCTTTAGGATTGGCTGGAATGGGGTTGGCAGGTTATGATAGGTAGCAAAGTCCAACTAATGATTGTGTAAGAGCAACCTCCAGAGTAGCCTCGCAACTCTATTTGAACTCTCTCTGCCACTATACTTTATTAATTACATTTCTTTTCCCCCTTTTGGTCAGGATGGAATTGTTGATCCCATGGTGCCAGGCCTGGATTCATCCCTGGGAGTCATCTCCCATGTCGCCAGGGAGACTGTCACTCCTGCATGTCATGTCCTGTGTAGGGGGGAGAGCAATGATTTCACTTGCAGAGTTGGGCTTACAGAGACTGAGGCCACATCTGAGCAACAACAGAGGTCCCCCAGAAGTAACTCTTAGACATGCCTATAGGTAGCCTAAGTTCTCTGCCACCTACATAAGCTTCACAAGAGTAAGCCTCCTGATCAAGGACATGGTCTATGGATTTGGGTGTCCCTAAAGTTTTACACAGTATCAGGGGATTCCCTGATGGTAAGGTTTAATAGTTCCATAGTCTTTTTTCCTCTCCTTCAGGGGACTTTGCTATTACTTTTTGATTATCTGCTTACTATACTCTTGGATGTTTCCCGGCATTACAATAATTTATACAGGATCAAAGGACCTCTTTCTTATTCTGTGCTTCCTGTGTTTAAGTTGTTCAAATGAGCTATACAGATAAGTTGAATAAGAGTATGCACTACAGGAAACGACATATCAGGTAAAGGTCTAGTATCCAGAATTTATAAAGAGATTGTTCAACTCAACAACAAAAAGACAACCAATCCAATTACAAAATGGGAAACAGACTTGAACAGACACTTCTCAGAAGAGGAAATACAAATGGCCAAAAGGCACATGAGGAGATGCTCAACGTCCCTGGCCATTAGAGAAATGCAAATCAAAACTACAATGAGATATCATCTCACACTCACCAGAATGGCCATTATCAAAAAAACAGAAAATGACAAGTGCTGGAGAGGATGCGGAGAAGGAGGCACACTTATCCACTGTTGGTGGGAATGTCAAATGGTGCAACCACTGTGGAAGGCAGTTTGGCGGTTCCTCAAAAAGCTGAATATAGAATTGCCATATGACCCAGCAATACCACTGCTAGATATCTACTCAGAGGACTTAAGGGCAAAGACACAAATGGACACTTGCACACCAATGTTTATAGCAGCATTATTTACAATTGCAAAGACATGGAAACAGCCAAAATGTCCATCAACAGACGAGTGGCTAAACAAACTGTGGTATATACATACGATGGAATATTATGCAGCTGTAAGACAGAATAAACTTATGAAGTATGTAACAACATGGATGGACCTAGAGAACATTATGCTGAGTGAGACTAGCCAAAAACTAAAGGACAAATACTGTATGGTCTCTCTGATATGAACTGACATTAGCGAATAAACTTGGAATATGTCGTTGGTATCAGAGACCATCAGGAGATAGAAATAGGGTAAGATATTGGGTAATTGGAGCTGAAGGGATACAGACTGTGCAACAGGACTGGATACAAAAACTCAGAAATGGACAGCACAATACTACCTAACTGTAATGTAATTATGTTAAAACACTGAATGAAGCTGCTGCATGTGAGAATGATGGAGGAGGGCTGGGAACATAAACAAAATCAGAAAGAAAGATAGATGTTAAAGCTTGAGATGGTATAATCTAGGAATGCCTAGAGTGTATAATAATAGTGAAATGTACAATGTACAAATTTTAAAAATGTTATTGCATGAGGAAGAACAAAGGGATGTCATTATGGCAGGGTGCTGAAAATAGATGGCAATTAATACTTTAAAATGTCACCTTATTGTGAGACTAAAGCAAAAAATGTGTATTTGTTACAAAATTTAGATTTTGACTAGAGCATTTCCTAATATAACTCATGTAGATGGTTTGATTGAACATCATAAGTACTTGGAATCTCAGGTAGGACATGAGATTTTGTTCATTTGTCCAGAGTGATGCCCCGATGAATCCCAGGGTGATTTGATCAGTGACTGAAAAAGTATTTGCAAGCCCCCTTCGGGGAATGGTGAGAGTGGGGAGAAATTCAACTTCCCCAAGTTGAATTCTTGATATTCTCACAAGCAGTGTGGACAACCAAAGCTATAGGCTGAGCCCCTAGTCTTGGGGTTTGTTCATATGAAACTTAACCCCACAAAGAATAGGTCAAATCTACTTAAAATTTAGGCCTAAGAGTTAGCCCCAAGAGAGCCTCTTTTGTTGCTCAGATGTGGCCTCTCTCTCCAGCCAACACAACGAGCAGTCTCACCACCCTCCCCCTCTCTGCGTGGGACATGACTCCCAGGGGTGTGGACCTTCCTGGCAATGTGGGGCAGAGATCCTGGAATGAGCTGAGACTCAGCATCAAGGGACTGAGAAAAACCCAAGAATGAGCTGAGAATTAACATCAAGGGATTGAGAGAATCTTCTCGACCAAAGGGGGAAGAGTGAAATGAGACTAAGTGTCAATGGCTGAGAGATTTCAAACAGAGTCGAGAGGTTATCCTGGAGGTTACTCTTATGCATTAAGTAGATATCACCTTGTTGTTCAAGATGTAGTGGAGAGGCTGGAGGGAACTGCCTGAAAATGTAGAGCTGTGTTCCAGTAGCCACGTTTCTTGATGATGATTGAACAATGATATAGCTTTCACAATGAGACTCTGTGAATGTGAAAACCTTGTGTCTGATGCTCCTTTTATCTACCATATCAACAGAAGAGTAGAACATATGGAATAAAAATAAATAATAGGAGGAACAAATGTTAAAATAAATTTAGTTTGAAATGCTAGTGGTAAATGAAAGAGAGGGGTAAGGGGTATGGTATGTATAATCTTTTTTTCTCTGTTATCATTTTGTTTTTATTTCTGTTTTTTTTTATTTCTTTTTCTAAATCGATGCAAATGTTCTAAGAAATGATGAATATGTAACTATGTGATGATATTAAGAATTACTGATTATATATGTAGAATGGAATATCTTAATGTTTTGTTTGTTGTTAATTTTTTTAATTAATAAAAAAATAAAATAAAAAGATTATGCACTACAGAGAATTTCAGTTCCAGATCATATAAACCTTTCTTCCAGTGGTCTCAAAGAATATGTGTGGTTCTAAAATACAGACACTGTCTTCCTTACCCCTATGTTCTGAATTACTTTAACCACAACCTGTTCGACTTAGTTCTCATCTCTAAATATCAGGTTATATATATAAAACAGCCTCTCAAAATCCAGAAATAATGATCACCACTCTCGACTTAATGTGTCTGCTCTAAAAGCTTACAACCTAGGCCCCTGCTGTCTTCATAAGCATTTTCTAAAGGTGACCATACCATTGTACTTTTGTTTCTGGCTTATTTTGTCTCACCGAATGTCCCACATGTTCATTCACATCGTTGCATGCCTCACGACTCTGTTCCCTTTTGTAGCAACACAACCTCCGTTCATAAGTTTACACCATCGTTCACCAATCTACCTCTCCATCAGTGCATCCTTCAGCCACTTGTATTCAATGGGCATCATGCAGAGGGCCTAAAGTCCACAGTCCATCCACATTCTCAATGTTAGATAATTCATTGTTCCCAAGAGAAAGAAAACCAATAAACACACCCTCACCAAATAGAAAATCTAAACCTCCTCTTAACTCGTCTCTCACCCCATTATTACCTCTGCAGTTGCTGTGGTAGAGCTGATGGTTTCCTTTTGAACATAGCTCATAGCATGCAATGGCAGTTTTCCCCCCATACCCTGTACTTAAACACTCTTTATACAAGTATCATATCTTTGAAGTAATTCTTGTGAGAAGTAATTCATATTGCTAGTATTAATCAGTGAGACACGAAGGTATATACAACCCCTTTCAATCTTGTTTGTCTTCAATATGGTAATATTACTTACAGACCCACTAGAGAACTACCTTCACTCCTATCTATTCCCTTACATTGGAATTCGACCTCATTAGCTAATGGTTCACCCATCTCTAGCTTCCATGTATCTCTAAGTCCCCCATATTCTGTATTATAAGCCCCTAATTATACCTTTATGCTGGTCATAAAAGTGGAATCATATAGTATCTATCCTTTTGTGTCTGGCTAATTTCACTCAGCATTATGTCCTCAAGGCCCATCCATCTTGTCATGCACTTCAGGATGTCATTCTGTCTTACTGCTGCATAATATTCCATCGTATGTATATACCACATTTTGTTGATCCACTCGTCTGTTGATGGGCATTTGGTTTGTTTCCATCTTCTAGCAATTGTGAATAATACTGCTATGAACATCGGTGTGCAAATGTCTGTTTGTGTCATTACTTTCAGCCCTTTTGTTTATATACCAAGTAATTCTATTTCCGGGTCATAGGGCAACTCGATATTTAGTTTCCTAAGGAACTGCCAAACAGTCTTCCATAGTGGCTGCACCATTACACATTCCCACCAGTAGTGCATAAGTGTCTCAGTTTCTCCACATCCTCTCCAACATTTATAGTTTCCTGTTTGTTTAATGGAAGCCATTCTTATAGGTGTGAGGTGGTATCTCATTGTAGTCTTGAGCCAATGAAAATGATCATTTCTTCATATGTTTTTGAGCCATTCTTTTTGCTCTTCAGAAAAATGCCCATTCCAATCTTTAGCCTATTTTATAATTGGATTGTTGGTTCTTTTGTTGTTGAGTTGTACGATTTCTTTTTATATACAGGAAATCAAACTTTTGTCCAATATGTGATTTCCAAATATTTTATCCCATTGAGTTGGCTGCCTCTTCACCTTTTTGACAAAGTCTTTTGAGGTGCAGAAGCATTTGAGTTTGAGGAACTCCCATTTATCTATTTTTTCTTTTGTTGCTTGTGCTTTGAGTGTAAAGTTTAGGAAGCTACCTCCTATTACTAGTTCTTGAAGATGTTTCCCTACATTTTCTTCTAGAAGCTTTATAGTAATAGTTCTTGTATTTTGGTGTTTGACCTCTTTGAGTTAATTTTTGTGTAGGGTGTAAGATAGGGGTCTTCTTTCATTCTTTTTGATATTGATATCCAGTTCTCCCATTCCCAATTATTGAAAAGACTATTTTGTCCCAGTTTAGAGGATTTGGCAGCTTTGTCAAAAATCAGTTAACCAGAGATTTGGTGGTCTATTTTTGATCTCTCAATTCAATTCCACTGATCAATGCTTCTGACTTTGTGCCAGTAGCATACTGCTTTGACCACTGTGGCTTTATAAAAGGTTTAAAGTCAGGGAGTGTTAATCCTCCCACTTCGTTCTTCTTTGGGGGATGCTAATATTAGTTAAGGTTCTCAGAGAAACAGAATCAACAGGAAATATCCATAATATAAAATTTATAAAAGTGTCTCATGTAACCCTGGGAACACAGAGTCTAAAATCCACAAGGCAGGCTGTGAAGTGATGACTCCATGCAGGTTCTGGATGAACTCCACAGGAGAGGCTCGCTAGCCAAAACAGGAAGAGAGCCTGTCTCTTCTGAATCTTGCTTAAAAGGCTTCCAGTGACTAGTTTAAGCATCACTCATTAAAGAAGACACTCCAGTTGGCTGATTACAAATGGAATCAGCTGTGGATGTAGCCAACGTGATCATGATTTAATTCTATTAAATGTCCTCATAGCAACAGATAGGCCAGCACTTGCCCAACCAGACAAACAGGCACCACCACCTGGCCAAGTTGACACATGAACCTGACCATGACAATGCTTTTTAGCTATTCAGGGTCTCTTTCCCTTCCAGATGAATTTGGTACTTAGCTTTTCCAAATTTTCAAAGTAGGTTGTTGGAATTTTGATTGGTATTACGTTGAATCTGTAGATCAATTTGGGGAGAATTGATATCTTAACTATATTTAGCCTTCCTATCCATGAGCAGGGAATGTCTTTCCACCTATTTAGATTTCCTTTGATTTCTTTTAGCAATGTTATGTAGTTTTACAGAAACTCACCGAATGTCCCACATGTTCATTCACATCGTTGCATGCCTCACGACTCTGTTCCCTTTTGTAGCAACACAACCTTCGTTCATAAGTTTACACCATCGTTCACCAATCTACCTCTCCATCAGTGCATCCTTCAGCCACTTGTATTCAATGGGCATCATGCAGAGGGCCTAAAGTCCACAGTCCATCCACATTCTCAATGTTAGATAATTCATTGTTCCCAAGAGAAAGAAAACCAATAAACACCCTCTCACCAAATAGAAAATCTAAACCTCCTCTTAACTCATCTCTCACCCCATTATTACCTCTGCAGTTGCAGAGGTACAGTACAAATCCTTTACATTCCTAGTTAGGTTCATTCCTAAGTACTTGAATATTTTAGTTACTGTTTTGAATGGAATTTTTTCTTTAATTGACTCCTCAGCTAGGTCATTGCTTGTGTATAGAAATGTTACTGATTTTTGCACATTAATTTTATATCCTACCACCTTGCTGTATTTGTTTATTAGCTCAAGTAACTTTGCTGTAGATTTTTCAGGACCTTCCAAGTATAGTATTTTATCATCTGCAAATAATGAGAGTTTTACTTCTTTCTTTCCAATTTGAATGCCTTTATTTCTTTGTCCTACCTGATTGCTCTGGCTAGAACTTCTAGCACAATATTGAAGAACAGTGATGACAGTGGGCACCCTTGTCTTGTTCCTGATCTTAGGGAGAAAGCTTTCAGTCTCTCTCCATTGAGTGATAATGCTGGTTATCACTTTTGCATATATTCCCTTTATCATATTGAGGTAATTATCATTGATTCCTATCTTTTGGAGTGTTTTTAACAGAAAAGGATGCTGAATTTTGTCAAATGCTTTGTCAGCATCAATCAAGATGATGATGTGATTTTTCCCTTTTGATTTGTGAATGTGCTGTATTACATTAATTGAGTTTCTTGTGTTGAACCATCCCTGCATTCCTGGTATAAACTGACTTGGTCATGGTGTATAATTCTTTTAATGTGCCATTGGAATTGATTTGCTAATATTTTATTGAGAATTTTTGCATCTATATTCATTAGGGAGATTGGTCAGTAGTTTTCCTTTCTTACAGCATCTTTATCCAGTCTTGGTATTAAAATGATATTAGCTTCATAAAATAAGTTAGGTAGAGTTCGTTTATCCTCAATTTTTTGGAAAAGTTTGAGCAGGATTGGTGTTAGTTCTTTCTGAATATTTGATAAAATTTCCCTGTGAAACCATCTGGCCCTGGGCTTTTCTTTATAGGAAGATTTTTGATGACTGATTAAATCTCTTTCCTTGTGATTGGTTTGTTGAGATCTTCTATTTCTTCCTGAGTTGGTGTAACTTGTTTGTGCATCTCCAGGAATTTGTCCATTTCATCTAAGTTGTCTAGTTTGTTGGTGTATAGTTGTTCATAGTGTCCTCTTATGATTTCTTTTATTTCTTCAGGGTCTGTAGTAAGGCATGCCTTCTCATTTCTGATTTTATTTATTTGCATCCTCTCTCTTTTTTTCTTTGTGAGTTTTGCTAATGTCCCATCAATTTTATTGATTTTTTCTAAGAACGAACTTTTGGTTTTATTGATTCTTTCTATTGTTCTTTTGTTCTTCCATACATTTATCTCTGCTTTAATCTTTGTTATTTCTGTTCTCCTATTTGCTTTGGGGTTAGTTTGCTGTTCTTTCTCAAGTTCCTCCAGGTGTGCTGTTAAATTCTCAGTTTTTGCTCTTTCTTATTTTTTAATATAGGCATTAAAGGCGGTAAATTTCCCTCTCAGCACATCCTTTGCCATATCCCATAAGTTCTGATACATTGTATTCTCATTTTCATTCATCTCCAGATAGCTACTGATTTCTCTAGAAATTTCTTCTTTGACCAACTGTTTGTTTAAGAGTGTGTTATTAAACTCCATATATTTGTGAAAGTTCTCATTCTTTGGTGGTTATTGGGATCTAGCTTCATCCCATTGTGATCACAGAAAGTGCTTTGAATAATTACAATGTTTCTAAATTTCTAAAGACCTGTTTTGTGCCCCAGCATATAATCTATCCTGGAGAATGTTCCACGAGCACTAGAGAAGAGTGTATATCCTTGTGCTTTGAGGTGCAATGAAATATATATGTCTGTTAGATCTAATTCACTTATCAAGTTATGTAACTTCACTGTTTCCTTGTTGATCTTCTGTCTGGTTGTTCTATCTACAGAGGAGAGTGGTGTATTGAAGTCTCCTACTATTATTGTTGAAACATCTGTCACTCCCTTCAGTTTTGCCAAAGTCTTTCTCATGTACTTGGAGCTCCTTCATTTGGAGCATGAACATTTATGACTGTTATATCTTGTGAATTAACCCTTTAATTTGTATATAGTGTCCTTCTTTGTTTCTTTTTTTTCTTTGTTTCTTATGATGTCTTCACATTTAAAGTCTATTTTGTCTGATATTAATATAGCTACTCCTGCTTTATTTTGGTTACAACTTGTGTGGAAAATCTTTTTCCATCCTTTCACTTTCAAGACACATCCTTTCATCCTTTCACTTTCAAGACACATCTTTTCATCTTGTGTCTAAGATGGGTCTCTTGTAAGCAGCGTATAGCTGGATTATGTTTCTTAAGCCATTCTGCCAATCTGTGTCTTTTAATTGGTAAGTTTAGTCCCTTAACATTCAAAGTAATACTGAAAAGGCATTTCTTTTTTTTTTTAATTTTTTTTATTAATCAAAAAAAGAAAAGAAATTAACACAACATTTAGAAATCATTCCATTCTACACATGCACTCAGTAATTCTTAGTATCATCACATAGATGTATGATCATCATTTCTTAGTACATTTGCATCGATTTAGGAAAAGAACTAGCAAAACAGCAGAAAAAGATATAGAATGTTAATATAGAGAAGAGAATTAAAATAATAATACTAATAAAATATATATATATATAAAAAGGAAAAAGAAAAAAAACAAAAAACAAAGATACAAACATACAAACAAACAAACAAAAAACCATATTTCAGGTGCAGCTTCATTCAGTGTTCCAACCTAGTTACATTACACTTAGGTATTATTATGCTGTCCATTCTTGAGTTTTTGTATCTAGTCCTGTTGTACAGTCTGTATCCCTTCAGCTCCAATTACCCACTATCTTACCCCGTTTCTAACTCCTGCTGGTCTCCGTTACCAATGATATATTCCAAGCTGATTCTCGAATGTCGGTTCACATCAGTGGGACCATACAGTATTTGTCCTTTAGTTTTGGGCTAGACTCACTCAGCATATTGTTCTCTAGGTCCATCCATGTTATTACATGCTTCACAAGCTTAGTCCGTCTTAAAGCTGCATAATATTCCATTGTAGGTATACGCCACAGTTTGTTTAGCCACCCATCTGCCGATGGACATTTTGGCTGTTTCCATCTCTTTGCAATTGTAGATAATGCTGCTATAAACACTGGTGTGCAAATGTCCATCCGTGTCTTTGCTCTTAAGTCCTTTGAGTAGATACCCAGCAGTGGTATTGCTGGGTCGTAATCCATTCTGCCATTCTATGTCTTTTGATTGTGAAATTCAGTCCATTAACTTTTAGTGTTATTACTGTTTGGATAATATTTTCCTCTACCTTTTTGGCTTTTGTATTATATATATCATATCTGATTTTCCTTCTTTCTACACTTTACTCCATACCTCTCTCTTCTGTCTTTTCATATCTGACTCTAGTGCTCCCTTTAGTATTTCTTGCAGAGCTGGTCTCTTGGTCACAAATTCTCTCAGTGACTTTTTGTCTATAAATGTTTTAATTTCTCCTTCATTTTTGAAGGACAATTTTGCTGGATATAGGAGTCTTGGTTGGCAGTTTTTCTCTTTTAGTAATTTAAATATATCATCCCACTGTCTTCTAGCTTCCATGGTTTCTGCTGAGAAATCTACACATAGTCTTATTGGGTTTCCCTTGTATGTGACAGATTGTTTTTCTCTTGCTGCTTTCAAGATCCTCTCTTTCTCTTTGACCTCTGACATTCTAACTAGTAAATGTCTTGGAGAACCCCTATTTGGGTCTATTCTCTTTGGGGTGCGCTGCACTTCTTGGATCTGTAAATTTAGGTCTTTCATAAGAGTTGGGAAATTTTCAGTGATAATTTCTTCCATTAGTTTTTCTCCTCCTTTTCCCTTCTCTTCTCCTTCTGGGACACCCACAACATGTATATTTGTGCGCTTCATATTGTCATTCAGTTCCCTGATCCCCTGCTCAAGTTTTTCCATTCTTTTCCCTATAGTTTCTGTTTCTTTTTGGAATTAAGATGTTCCATCCTCCAGTTCACTAATTGTAGCTTCTGTCTCTTTAGATCTACCATTGTAGGTATCCATTGTTTTTTCCATTTTTTCTTCTTTGTCCTTCACTCCCATAAGTTCTGTGATTTGTTTTTTCAGATTTTCTATTTCTTCTTTTTGTTCAGCCCATGTCTTCTTCATGTCCTCCCTCAATTTATTGATTTGGTTTTTGAAGAGTTTTTCCATTTCTGTTTGTATATTCAGCATTAGTTGTCTCAGCTCCTGTATCTCATTTGAACTATTGGTTTGTTCCTTTGACTGGGCCATATCTTCAATTTTCCGAGCGTCATCCATTATTTTCTGCTGGTGTCTGGGCATTTGATCAGATTTCCCTGGGTGTGGGACCCGGCTGGTTGAAAGGTTTTTCTGTGAAATCTCTGGGCTCTGTTTTTCTTTTCCTGCCCAGTAGGTGGCGCTCGTGGCACTCGTCTGTCTGCGGGGCAGTCGACCCGGGAAACCGCGCGTGGAGGGGGGGGTCGCCGGCCACCGTGGCTTGGGGGAGTGCCGGTCCAAATTGCCCAGCTGGCCTGAGATGCCAAGCGTGGCAGGAGGGCCCCGCTATCCAACGTTCCCAGTCAGACCAGGGAGCCACGTGCGTGGAGGGGACCCCAGTCACCAGCCGCCCCAGCCGGGAAAACGCGCGCCCCTCGGGTATCTCACCGCAGCGGATTCTCCCTGCCCGTTCAGCTGTTGCAGAATGGGGTACGCTGTCTTTTTGGTCTGTGTCGTGGCTCCGGGAGCTGTTTCGTATTGTTTCTGTTTCTTTAGTTGCTGTTCTGGAGGAGGAACTAAGATCCGCGCATCTTACTAAGCCGCCATCTTCTCCGGAATTCGAAAAGGCATTTCTTGATGCTACCATCTTATCAGTTTCATTTTACTTGTCAGATCGATATATTCTTTTCCCTCTTTCTCTTTGTATTCTTCAAATTACTCTTAGTGATAGTCTTCAATTCTGTGCCCTCCTCCAGACCTCCCTCTCCTGTCTTTCTTTTTTTCAGCTGGCAGAAATCCTGTTAGTATTTCTTGTACAGCTGGTCTTTTGTTGAAAAATTCTTTCAGGACTTCATTGTCTGTGAAAACTTAAATCTCTCCCTCAATTTTGAAGGACAATTTGTCTGGGTAAAGAACTCTTGGCTGGAAGTCTTTCTCTTTCAGGATCTTGAATATATCATACCACTGCCTTCTCGTCTCCAGGGTGTTAGTTGAGTAGCCTGAACTCAGTCTTATTTGGGTTCCATTGTATGTAGTAGATTGTTTTTCTCTTGCCACTTTCAGGATTTTCTACTTCTCTTCAACATTTGACAGACTGATTAGTATGTGCCTTGGGGAAGGCCTATTTGGATTTATTCTGTTTGAATAAATCAAACAGTTCATTGGGCTTCTCTGACTTGTATATTTATGTCCTTTATGAGGTTTGGGAAGTTTTCCCCCATTATATCTTCAACTACTCTTCCTAGCCCTTTACTCTTCTCTTCTCCTTCTGGGACATCAGTGATTCTTATATTTGTGCACTTTGTTTTGATTATCATTTCTCTGAGTCCCAAATCAATTTTTCCATCTTTTTTTGCCATTTGCTGTTTTGAGTCTTCAAAGTCAATTATCCTTTTCTCTATATTACTTATTCTTTCTTCTGTTTCTTCAAATCTGGTGTTGTGTGCCTCTGGTATGTCTTTTATTTTGCCAAGAGAATCTTTAATCTCTGTGATATCTGCTATTTTTCTATTTATTCTTTCAAATTCCTCTTTGTGTTCTTTTACTGTCTCCTTCATCTCCTTTATGTCATTTGCTATCCCACCCACTTATTTTATTAAGTAGAGTTGTTTGAACATCTTTGATTAGTTGTTCCAATGTCTGTGTCTCCTCTGGTGTTTTAATCTGGTCATTAGGCAGGCTATATTTGTCTGCATTGTGATATGCTTAGTGATCTTTTGCTGTCTTCGTTGCATGTAAATACCTTGATTGATTTACTTTGGGAGTTGATTTATTTTAGTAATCTAAGGCTTTGTGTTTGCAGATCGTTGTACAGCAGGGAGCAGGGCACAGGGTGGAGCACTCAGTACGGTGATTTGTTTCAGGGCAGGTATGGTCGCAGGCTGGAGATGTTACACTGATGTTTGTGAACATGGGTGCCCAGTGGCCAGGGAGGATGTAGCTGTGTGGGTGCACTGGTCTGGGGGGTGTAAACCTGGTGTGCACTGGTCTGGGGCACAGGGCTCTTTGTGCACATAAGTAGAGTTGTGGCCGCAGGTTGGAGTTATGCCTTCTTGGATTGGGGGCAGATGTGACCCAGCTGCACAGGTCAGCACTTTCTCAGAGCTGGGAAATGAGGCTGAGGGGTGTATTCATGCACGGTTCCAGGACTGCTGTAAAGTGTGGTTCCCAGAGCTGAATGATGTGATTGGGGGCCCATGTGCATGTGTGGGCCTGAGGGTGCCATAAACAGATAAGCTGAGCTCAGGGAGGGCGGGGTGAGGCTATGCGACACTATGGGCAGGGAATAGGGGTAGCCTAGGTATGGAGGTTAGTGCCTGCAACCTTTATGCACTGGCAACAGCCTGGAGGGCACAGGGAGTAGGAGGTAGTGCTCAGGAGGGGTGAAGGAGAGGTGGGTTGGGCTGCACTTGGGGTGGGGGTGGGGGGGCAGGTACATGCACTGGGGGCTGGTGGGGTGGGGGCATCTGAAGCGTGGGGAATGGGAGCAGGTGACAGGGTTCAGGTGCATGGGGTGTGGGGTGTCCTTTGCACTGGTGAGGGTCATGTGCCCAAGGAATGTGTCCTGGCTTCCTTCCTAGTCCTGTGCTCCCATCCATGCACTCCCACAGGCCCCGCAGCTCTGCACCTCCACTCCAGGCTCCAGCTTTCTGCCTCTCAGTTCCTCGGCCTCTGCAGCCAGGGCTGCCATGTGTGGTGCAGAGCAGTCTCCCAGGCCAGCTGCACTTCCGAATTGCCACCTCAATGACCCTCCTGTCCCTTGTCTAACTTCTCTGTGGAGCAGGGCTAATCACGAGCTACTCTAGTTGGCTCTCTTCCTAGAAGTCTTACCCCTCATTTTTGAAGACCAACTTTGCTGGGTATAGAATGCTTGGTTGGCAGTTTTTCTCTTTTAGAATCATAAATATATCATACCACTGCTTTCTCACTGCTTTCCATGGTTTCTGCTGAGAAATCCACATATAGTCTTATTGGGCTTCCCTTGTATGTGATGGATTGCTTTTCTCTTGCTGCTTTCAAGATTCTCTCTTTCTCTTTGACATTTGACAATCTGATTAGTAAGTGTCTTGGAGTATGTCTATTTGGATCTATTGTGTTTGTAGTAAGCTGTATCACTTGGATTTGTAATTTCATGTTTTTCATAAGAGGTGGAAAATTTTCAGTGATTATTTCTTCCATTGGTCTTTCTCTTTTTCTCTTCTTTTTTTCCTTCTGTACCCTCATGTGCTGGTTTGAAATGATGGATGGCCCCTAGAAAAGCCATGTTTTAATCCCAATCCATTTTGTAAAGGCAGCTGGTTCTTCTAATCCCTATTCAATACTGTGTGTTTGAAACTGTAATTAGATCATCTCCCTGGAGATGTGATGTAATCAAGAGTGGTTGTTAAGCTGGATTAGGTGACGCCATGTCTCCACCCTTTTGGGTGGGTCTTGATAAGTTTCTGGAGTCCTATAAAAGAAGAAACATATTGGAGAAAGAGAGATTCAGAGAGAGCAGAGCAGAATGGCATGGCCATGAGAAGCAGAGTCCACTAGCCAATGGCCTGTGGAGATGAAGAAGGAAAATGTCTCCCAGGGAGCTTCATGAAACAGGAAGCCAGGAGAAGAAGCTAACAGATGATGCCGTGTTCGCCATGTGTCCTTCCAGATGAGAGAGAAACCCTGAACTTTATCAGCCTTCTTGAACCAAGGTATCTTTCCCTGGATGCCTTAGATTGGATATTTTATAGATTTGTTTTAATTGGGACATTTTCTTGGCCTTAGAACTGTAAACTAGCAACTTATTAAATTCCCCCTTTTAAAAGTCATTCCATTTCTGGTATATTGCATTCTGGCAGCTAGCAAACTAGAACACCCCATAGCACATTTGTGCACTTCATTTCGTTATTCAATTCCCTGAGACCCTGCTTGTATTTTTCCATTCTCTTCCCTATATTTTCTTTTATGTATCAGATTTCAGATGTTCAGTCTTCTAGTTCCCCAATTCTTTCTTTTGCCTCTTCACATCTGTTGTTGTAGGTTTCCATTTTGTTAATCTCTTCTATTATGCCTTTTATTCCCATAATTTCTTTTTCAAATTTAAGAGTTCTTGTTTTTGTTCACTTAACATCTTCTATAGAACTTCCCTCAACTCGTTGCCTTGATTTTTGATGAAATTATCATGTCTGTTCAGACATCCTGAGTTAATTGTTTCAACTCCTGTATCTTATTTGGATTTTTGGTTTGTTTCTTTGACTAGGCCCTATCTCTGATTTTCCTAGTATGACTCATTATTTTTTGCTGGTGTCTAGGCATTTGCTTTCCTTAATTAGTTTATTCTGGAGGTTGTTTTCACTTCTTTACCTAGGATTTTCTTACTGTATGGCTTTCTTCTCTAGCTGTCCTTTGATAGTCATTTCAACTTATTCTAGATCTCTAACATAGGTTCTGTTTAGCTGATCAGAATTTTTCAGTTCTTGTTTTTCTGTTTCTTGCTCTGCCTATATAGAGCCTTTTTTTTTGAAGAGGGTCTCCTCAGATACTATGGGCCCCAGTCAGATTTCCCCAGATCATACAGGCCCACATCTCAGGAGTAAGGAGTAGCCAGCATCAGTTTTTGTTAAGCATGAGGCCCAGAAGATTGGCAGACTTTCCTAGGAAGCCTCCAGACTCTGTGCCTTTCCTGTCCTGTCCATGCTGCGGTACTTGTCTGCCTGTGGCTTCCCACCAGCATAAAGTGATGTGGTGCCTTCAACTTCAGCAGAATCTCCCTTCCAGTTGTGGTTAAGACAGAGGTGAGGCAGCAGGATGGCTTTGATAGCTTCAGTTTTCCAGTCTTTGGGCCCTCAACTCCTTGAAGGTGGGATTCCACTTGAGCTAGGCCCACTCCCTTTTTCTTGGGGAAGATACACCCCTTAAGAAATTAACTCCTTTCATGTGACTAGTTACTTTGTCTCTTGGACAAGCTTAATTCTGCCCTTGCCTGGGGCAGTGCTGGAGTCTGAGAGGGCTTCCAGTTCTATGAGCTGTTGGGGAGTAAAAAACAGCACAAAAAGCCTTTTCAGAGCTGGACCCCATCTCCTTGGGTTTCTCAATCAAGAGCTTAAGTTGGTACTTGGCCTTATGTATTGCCAGGCTCTATGAGTCCTTCTTTCTTGGGGTCCAGCCCATTTACAGTATTTTGTGCTGTGCAACTCAAAAAGCCTCTGGTTTTTTGTTTTATTTTCTGTCAGCCCTGACCCCCCTCTGCCAAGGGTAAAAGACTCCTCATTCCTGTAGTGCTTATTCTAGGTTCATCTGTCCTGGGGGCCCATTTCCAGTAGTCAGAATTTGTTAATTAATCCCACAAGACTTGCGGCTAGTAAAGTCTGTTTCTTGTTCCCTCAGGGAACCAGGCTGCTGTGCCCGTGGAAAAGGGGTGCTGGCCTGGGGGGACTTACAGTTCTGGGTGGGGTCTCAGCTGGTCCAGCTTGTCCAGACTGGTATACCCTGTGTGTCCAGTCACTGATGTCCCCCAGCAGTTATTCTGTCCTGTTCCTGACTATTTGCTAGCTGGCCTGGTGGAAGAACTAAATTCTACACCTCACTATGCCACCTCTTCCCCCAGGCTCAATTAATATTGGTGAATAGATTTTCTTTTTAGTTTACATGCCATTTTACAGATCAAGATGGAGATGGTATGGAGAGTTTACACGAAGCAAGGACTTGACACTAGGCCTTTGGAGGCCAAGTCTGGTGTTCCTTGTGCTGGATCCTGCATTCCATCCACCTGCTTGCTGAGTTGAGGGAAGGTTTCTCCCCACTCCTGGGTATTCCCAGTCACTCCTCTGGCTGGGTGGGGTTTGGGATGCCTCATTTATTCCCCCCATGCCACCATCCTGCAGATTCTAAGTCGAGTAAGCTAGTTAGGGTTCTCCAGAGACAGAATGAACATATATATATATATATATATATATGAAGATTTATTTTTTTTTTTTTTATTTTTTTTTTATTTTTTATTTTTTTATTTTTTTTTTTTTTCTGCTTTTTTTTTATTAATTAAAAAAAGAATTAACAAAACAATTAGAAATCATTTCAATGTACATGTACAATCAGTAATTCTTAATAACATCACATAGTTGCATATTCATCATTTCTTAGTACATTTGCATCGATTTAGAAAAAGAAATAAAAAGACAACAGAATAAGAATTAAAACAATAATAGAAAGAAAAAAAAACAAAAAAAACAAAAACAAAAAACCTATACCTCACATGCAGCTTCATTCAGTGTTTTAACATAATTGCATTACAATTGGGTAGTATTGTGCTGTCCATTTCTGAGTTTTTATATCCAGTCCCGTTGTACAGTCTGTATCCCTTCATCTCCAATTATCCCTTCTCTTTTTTTTTTTTTTTAATTAACAGAAAAAAAGAAATTAACCCAACATTTAGAGATCATACCATTCTACACATGCAATCATTAATTCTTAACATCATCACATAGCTGCATGATCATCATTTCTTAGTACATTTGCATTGGTTTAGAAGAACTAGCAACATAACCGAAAAAGATATAGAATGTTAATATAGAGAAAAAAATAAAAGTAATAATAGTAAAATCAAAACAAAACAACACAAAACAAAGCAAAAACCTATAGCTCAGATGCAGCTTCATTCAGTGTTTTAACATGATTACTTTACAATTAGGTATTATTGTGCTGTCCATTTTTGAGTTTTTGTATCTAGTCCTGTTGCACAGTCTGTATCCCTTCAGCTTCAATTACCCATTGTCTTACCCTGTTTCTAACTCCTGCTGAACTCTGTTACCAATGACATATTTCAAGTTTATTCTCGAATGTCTGTTCACATCAGTGGGACCATACAGTATTTGTCCTTTAGTTTTTGGCTGGATTCACTCAGCATAATATTCTCTAGGTCCATCCATGTTATTACATGGTTCATAAGTTTATCTTGTCTTAAAGCTGCATAATATTCCATCGTATGTATATACCACAGTTTGTTTAGCCACTCTTCTGTTGATGGAGATTTTGGCTGTTTCCATCTCTTTGCAATTGTAAATAATGCTGCTATAAACATTGGTGTGCAAATGTCCGTTTGTGTCTTTGCCCTTAAGTCCTTTGAGTAGATACCTAGCAATGGTATTGCTGGGTCGTATGGCAATTCTATATTCAGCTTTTTGAGGAACCGCCAAACTGCCTTCCACAGTGGTTGCACCCTTTGACATTCCCACCAACAGTGGATAAGTGTGCCTCTTTCTCCGCATCCTCTCCAGCACTTGTCATTTTCTGTTTTGTTGATAATGGCCATTCTGGTGGGTGTGAGATGATATCTCATTGTGGTTTTGATTTGCATTTCTCTAATGGCCAGGGACATTGAGCATCTCTTCATGTGCCTCTTGGCCATCCGTATTTCCTCTTCTGAGAGGTGTCTGTTCAAGTCTTTTTCCCATTTTGTAATTGGGTTGGCTGTCTTTTTGTTGTTGAGATGAACAATCTCTCTATAAATTCTGGACACTAGACCTTTATCTGATATATCATTTCCAAATATTGTCTCCCATTGTGAAGGCTGTCTTTCTACTTTCTTGATGAAGTTCTTTGATGCACAAAAGTGTTTAATTTTGAGGAGTTCCCATTTATTTATTTCCTTCTTCAGTGCTCTTGCTTTAGGTTTAAGGTCCATAAAACCGCCTCCAGTTGTAAGATCCATAAGATATCTCCCTACATTTTCCTCTAACTGTTTTATGGTCTTAGACCTAATGTTTAGATCTTTGATCCATTTTGAGTTAACTTTTGTATAGGGTGTGAGATATGGGTCTTCTTTCATTCTTTTGCATATGGATATCCAGTTCTCTAGGCACCATTTATTGAAGAGACTGTTCTGTCCCAGGTGAGTTGGCTTGACTGCCTTATCAAAGATCAAATGTCCATAGATGAGAGGGTCTATATCTGAGCACTCTATTCGATTCCATTGGTCGATATATCTATCTTTATGCCAATACCATGCTGTTTTGACCACTGTGGCTTCATAATATGCCTTAAAGTCAGGCAGCGCGAGACCTCCAGCTTCGTTTTTTTTCCTCAAGATGTTTTTAGCAATTCGGGGCACCCTGCCCTTCCAGATAAATTTGCTTATTGGTTTTTCTATTTCTGAAAAATAAGTTGTTGGGATTTTGATTGGTATTGCATTGAATCTGTAAATCAATTTAGGTAGGATTGACATCTTAACTATATTTAGTCTTCCAATCCATGAACACGGTATGCCCTTCCATCTATTTAGGTCTTCTGTGATTTCTTTTAGCAGTTTTTTGTAGTTTTCTTTATATAGGTTTTTTGTCTCTTTAGTTAAATTTATTCCTAGGTATTTTATTCTTTTAGTTGCAATTGTGAATGGGATTCGTTTCTTGATTTCCCCCTCAGCTTGTTCCTTACTAGTGTATAGAAATGCTACAGATTTTTGAATGTTGATCTTGTAACCTGCTACTTTGCTGTACTCATTTATTAGCTCTAGTAGTTTTGTTGTGGATTTTTCCGGGTTTTCGACGTATAGTATCATATCGTCTGCAAACAGTGATAGTTTTACTTCTTCCTTTCCAATTTTGATGCCTTGTATTTCTTTTTCTTGTCTAATTGCTCTGGCTAGAACCTCCAACACAATGTTGAATAATAGTGGTGATAGTGGACATCCTTGTCTTGTTCCTGATCTTAGGGGGAAAGTTTTCAATTTTTCCCCATTGAGGATGATATTAGCTGTGGGTTTTTCATATATTCCCTCTATCATTTTAAGGAAGTTCCCTTGTATTCCTATCTTTTGAAGTGTTTTCAACAGGAAAGGATGTTGAATCTTGTCGAATGCCTTCTCTGCATCAATTGAGATGATCATGTGATTTTTCTGCTTTGATTTGTTGATATGGTGTATTACATTAATTGATTTTCTTATGTTGAACCATCCTTGCATACCTGGGATGAATCCTACTTGGTCATGATGTATAATTCTTTTAATGTGTTGTTGGATACGATTTGCTAGAATTTTATTGAGGATTTTTGCATCTGTATTCATTAGAGAGATTGGTCTGTAGTTTTCTTTTTTTGTAATATCTTTGCCTGGTTTTGGTATGAGGGTGATGTTGGCTTCATAGAATGAATTAGGTAGTTTTCCCTCCACTTCGATTTTTTTGAAGAGTTTGAAGAGAATTGGTACTAATTCTTTCTGGAACGTTTGGTAGAATTCACATGTGAAGCCATCTGGTCCTGGACTTTTCTTTTTAGGAAGCTTTTGAATGACTAATTCAATTTCTTTACTTGTGATTGGTTTGTTGAGGTCATCTATGTCTTCTTGAGTCAAAGTTGGTTGTTCATGTCTTTCCAGGAACCCGTCCATTTCCTCTAAATTGTTGTATTTATTAGCGTAAAGTTGTTCATAGTATCCTGTTATTACCTCCTTTATTTCTGTGAGGTCAGTAGTTATGTCTCCTCTTCCATTTCTGATCTTATTTATTTGCATCCTCTCTCTTCTTCTTTTTGTCAGTCTTGCTAAGGGCCCATCAATCTTATTGATTTTCTCATAGAACCAACTTCTGGCCTGATTGATTTTCTCTATTGTTTTCATGTTTTCAATTTCATTTATTTGTGCTCTAATCTTTGTTATTTCTTTCCTTTTGCTTGCTTTGGGGTTAGCTTGCTGTTCTTTCTCCAGTTCTTCCAAATGGATAGTTAATTCCTGAATTTTTGCCTTTTCTTCTTTTCTGATATAGGCATTTAGAGCAATAAATTTCCCTCTTAGCACTGCCTTTGCTGCGTCCCATAAGTTTTGATATGTTGTGTTTTCATTTTCATTCGCCTCGAGGTATTTGCTAATTTCTCTTGCAATTTCTTCTTTGACCCAGTCGTTGTTTAGGAGTGTGTTGTTGAGCCTCCACGTATTTGTGAATTTTCTGGCACTCTGCCTATTATTGATTTCCAACATCATTCCTTTATGGTCCGAGAAAGTGTTGTGTAAGATTTCAATCTTTTTAAATTTGTTAAGACTTGCTTTGTGACCCAGCATATGGTCTATCTTTGAGAATGATCCATGAGCACTTGAGAAAAAGGTGTATCCTGCTGTTGTGGGATGTAATGTCCTATAAATGTCTATTAAGTCTAGTTCATTTATAGTAATATTCAGATTCTCTATTTCTTTGTTGATCCTCTGTCTAGATGTTCTGTCCCTTGATGAGAGTGGTGAGTTGAAGTCTCCAACTATTATGGTATATGAGTCTATTTCCCTTTTCAGTGTTTGCAGTATATTCCTCACGTATTTTGGGGCATTCTGATTCGGTGCGTAAATATTTATGATTGTTATGTCTTCTTGTTTAATTGTTCCTTTTATTAGTATATAGTGTCCTTCTTTGTCTCTTTTAACTGTTTTACATTTGAAGTCTAATTTGTTGGATATTAGTATAGCCACTCCTGCTCTTTTCTGGTTGTTATTTGCATGAAATATCTTTTCCCAACCTTTCACTTTCAACCTATGTTTATCTTTGGGTCTAAGATGTGTTTCCTGTAGACAGCATATAGAAGGATCCTGTTTTTTAATCCATTCTGCCAATCTATGTCTTTTGATTGGGGAATTCAGTCCATTGACATTTAGTGTTATTACTGTTTGGATAATATTTTCCTCTAACATTTTGCCTTTTGTATTATATATATCATATCTGATTTTCCTTCTTTCTACACTCTTTTCCATATCTCTCTCTTCTGTCTTTTTGTATCTGACTCTAGTGCTCCCTTTAGTATTTCTTGCAGAGCTGGTCTCTTGGTCACAAATTCTTTCAGTGACTTTTTGTCTGAGAATGTTTTAATTTCTCCCTCATTTTTGAAGGATAATTTTGCTGGATATAGGAGTCTTGGTTGGCAGTTTTTCTCTTTTAGTATTTTAAATATATCATCCCACTGTCTTCTAGCTTCCATGGTTTCTGCTGAGAAATCTACACAAAGTCTTATTGGGTTTCCCTTGTATGTAATGGATTGTTTTTCTCTTGCTGCTTTCAAGATCTTCTCTTTCTCTTTGACCTCTGACATTCTAACTAGTAAGTGTCTTGGAGAACGCCTATTTGGGTCTAATCTCTTTGGGGTGCGCTGCACTTCTTGGATCTGTAATTTTAGGTCTTTCATAAGAGTTGGGAAATTTTCAGTGAAAATTTCTTCCATTAGTTTTTCTCCTCCTTTTCCCTTCTCTTCTCCTTCTGGGACACCCACAACACGTATATTTGTGCGGTTCATATTGTCCTTGAGTTCCCTGATACCCTGTTCAAATTTTTCCATTCTTTTCCCGATAGTTTCTGTTTCTTTTTGGGATTCAGATGTTCCATCCTCCAAATCACTAATTCTATCTTCTGTCTCTTTAAATCTATCATTGTAGCTATCCATTATTTTTTCTATGTTTGCTACTTTATCCTTCACTTCCATAAGTTCTGCGATTTGTTTTTTCAGTTTTTCTATTTCTTCTTTATGTTCAGCCCATGTCCTCTTCATGTCCTCCCTCAATTTATCGATTTCATTTTTGAAGAGGTTTTCCATTTCTGTTCGTATATTCAGGATTAGTTGTCTCAGCTCTTGTGTCTCATTTGAGCTATTGGTTTGTTCCTTTGACTGGGCCATATTCTCAATCTTTTGAGCGTGGACAGTTATCTTCTGCTGCTGGCGTCTGGGCATTTATTCAGATTTCTCTTGGTGTTGGACCCAGCAAGGTTGTAATATTTTTCTGTGAAATCTCTGGATTCTGTTTTTCTTATCCTGCCCAGTAGGTGGCGCTCGTGGCACACGTTTGTCTGCGGGTCCCACCAGTAAAAGGTGCTGTGGGACCTTAAACTTTGGAAAACTCTCGCCGTCCGGGGGGTTCGCTAGCCGAAACGGCTTGAGCCGGCCCGGGGTCCGAACGCAGGGAGGGTTGCTGGTCGCCGCAGCCAGGGAAAGAGCCCGTCCGAATTTCCTAGTCGGCCCTGGGCAACAAGCGTGGCGGGAGGGCGCCAGCGGCAGCGGCCCGCCTGAGAGAGTGCACGTTCCCCGGGAGTCACGGGATCACCGTTCTCCGCGGCCTGGGGGTTTCCGATCCAATTCTCTCAGTTGGTCCGGGGGCTGCGCGTGGTGTGGGCGCCAGTCGCCTTGGTTTCAGGGGACCACCTCTCCAATTCTCCCAGCCGGCCCCGGAAGGGGGAAGGGAGTAACTCCGGCCGCTTGCCACCCCGCCCGGTAAGGCCCGCGCACCTCGGCGATCTCACCCGAGCTGCTTCTCTCAGCCAGCCAGCCGTTCCAGGATGGGGTACGCTGTCTTTTTTATCTCTGTTGTGGCTTTGGGCGCTTTCTGTATCGTTTCTACTCCCCTAGTAGGTGTCCTGGAGAAGAAACTAAGATCCGCGCGACTTACTAAGCCGCCATCTTCCAGGAAGTCTCCTCTAATGCGCCATGAAGATTTATTTTAAGGAATTGGGTCAAAGGACTGTGGGGCTGGTAAATTCAAATTCCACGGGGCAGGCCACAAGGCTGGGAACTCAGAGAAGGATCGAGGGTGTAGTTTTGAGGCAGAATTCCTTCTGCTTGAAACAATAATTCTTACTTTTCAGGTACATCCACATTTTCAAGAGTAATTGACTTACTTAAACTGTGATGGTTGGGGTCATGTGTCAACTTGGCCAGGAGATGATGCCCACTTGTCTGGTCAAGCAAGCACTGGCCAGTTACTGGAAGGACATTTCGTGGCCTCAAATCATCAACACATTGATTGCGTCTATGGCTGATGATGTCTACAATCAACTAAGAGTGTCTTCAGCAATGATAGACATTTAATCCAATTAGCTGGAGGCTTTAAAGGGACAAGTGATGACTTTGGAGTCAGAGGAGAGAACATCTGTCTCTACTTCATCCAGCCAGCCTCTTTGGAGAATTCATCAAAGACTTCCATCAGTTGCCAGCTTGCAGACTGCTATGGAATTGGGACTCAAGCATTCCTCACAGTTGCCTGAGACTTTTTTTTTTTTTTTTTGCATGCTGTATGGTGGGGGTCACATTTCATTCTTTTCCATGTGACTATCTGGTTATTGCAGCACCATTTGTTGGATTTTTTTTTTTTGGTGGGGGGAAGTTCACAGGCTGGGAATTGAACCCAGGTCTCCCACATGGCAGGTGAGAATTCTACCACTGAACTACCCCTGCACCCTGCCCAAGACACTTTTATAATATTGTCTCATAATAATAATATTTACAGATCTCTCCTGTTGGTTCTGTTTCCCTAAAGAACATGACGAAGACATCAACTTATTGTAGATGTTAATTCCATCTACAAAATACCTGCACAGCATCTAGGCAGAATATGACCAAACAAATGGACACTATATGCAAGCCAAGTTGGCACCTACAATTAAACTTCAAAAAACATTGTGATTTTCCAGTCTCCCCGTTAGGTTTTGCCAGCCTAGCTCCTTCCTACTGTAACTCCAGCAAGCCTGGAATCTGACGGCTAAAATTCCTGACTTCTATCCGAATTCCCAACCAGTTTGGCTGAGGAGCCCTTCCTTATGCCCCTTTCCTTTCCCACGTTCTGTTCTATGCTTGGTCAGTTGAGCCATGCAACCTCCCCCTCCACCAGCTCGTCCCCCATGGTGGGCTTGTCCTTCTCTTGACCTTTCCTGCAGAAGTGCCCACAGTCTCACTCATTATCTGAAGCAAACAAACAGAAAAACCCTGTATTTATTTCTTCCTAAGCAAAGGCGAGCTGTCCTGTAAGCCAGTGGCTCTCCAACTTGAACATGTTTCAGAATCACGTAGAGAGCTATTGAAAGATTGCTGAACCCCAGCTCCAGTTTCTAATTCAGTAGGTCTGGAGCAGGGCCTGAGAATGTGCCTTTCTAAAGTGCCCAGGCGAAGCTGACACTGCTGGCCAGGGCCCGTACTTTGATAACCATTGTTGTGTCATCTTAAACAGCAAAGCAAGAAGTGACCTTTAGATGTTTTGGGAGGCATGGACTCCTTACCAAATGCCCTAAAAGCAGAAGCAAGGACTCTGCTATTGGTTGGGTGACTTGTGGAAGTTTCCAGCCCTCAGTGGCCAACCACCCAAGCATGTGCAATGGCTGGGACTGCCTTTAAACTGGTTTGTGGGCTCACTTGTGGGGAGCAGGAGAACAGTGCTTATGTTTCTTGAATTTGGAGTATGGTAACCATTCCTTCTCACCTTCATAGGCAGGTACTCAGATTGCTCAAAGCTGGACTACTCGCCTTCTCCCTTAAGAAAATGTCAAAATCTGCCTCTTGTGGAAGGTGTCCTCCAGGCAGTCTTGTCTGCAGTTACAGCTCACCCACATTAACTCCTGCTGCTTCTGGGGGCTTCACTATCCAGTAACATTTATCAGGGCTGAAATGTTCTGCTTCTCCATTTGTTTTTCCTGATTAGCTTACACCTGAGCCATCTCTAGGCTACAGGCCCTAGGCAATAAAGGGGCAACTGGGAGGTCATGGCTGTATTTTTCCTACCAGATTTCTCTTTATCCTAAGAACACGCTGCAGAATTTCAGGAGTGTCTGGAGGAGGATCAGCCCCAGCTCTAAGCCTGTCCTGGGAGCCCCCAGAGGTGGGATTTGGCCAGAAATCCTGCTGAACGGGGGAAGGGCAAGTCACAGCCATCGGAATTTGGCCATTTTCTGGGCGGAGGTGGTGAGCAGGCGAGAAAGAGGACACAGCAAATAGGGTACACATGTGCACTTTTTTACTATGTGTTGAGTTGCTCTCGTTTTATGCACTTTTTTATATGGAAGTCATGAATACACAAAAAGGAACCTAACTCTGATGAGGATGGAAAAAATACACAGGTTTAAAAAAAAATGCCAATTGTTTGGTTCGTTTTGCTCTTAAGCAGAGGAATTTAGAGTGCCTTTAGCCAAGTCAGGAACAGGCTATGGTTTCCCCAGCACTGGAGTCCTGCCCCAAACCCTCTCTCCTGCTGGGCCACAGGACCCGTCTTCTGAAGCCAAACTGTGCTTACTGACCAGGGCTAAGCCCCCGGCTGCAACCCGAGCCTCTTCCTGGGCAAAGCATCTGGAGGGGACGCTTTCACTGTCTTGTCGCCCCAATCCTCATGGATGTTGGAGAAATAAAATTTAAGGGCAAATGAAGCTTATTAAGTGCTTTAATAAAAAAAAAAAAAAAAGAGCAAATGAAGCAGCTCTAAAGCCTCTTTGGCTCCCCTCAGTTGGACCTGCCCTGGGATCCTGGTGGCCGCTGCAGTGCTCTCCCCTTTAGGGTGCTGGAGGAACCTGTTCAGCACTGCATCCAGGCCTGGTGGCCAAGGGGTGAAGCGACAGCTGTCCTTGCGACCCCAGACAAGTGCCACCTGCCCCCACGTGGGCTCTGACTCGCCACCCTCGCAGCTGGCTTATCCCCAACTCCCACGGCCACTGGTCACTTCACTCTGCAGACAGCAGCCCATCCGCTGAGACTTAAACAGAACACAAGAATTATTCAGAATGGTATCGAGAGCAATAGACTGGGTGAACCCTGTCAAATATGAAGTGCCCTGAATAAGAATTACACAGTGTCACCTACCAAAATAAGGTGATCACGTTGAAGTACGTTATAGAAAAACCAGCCCCATTTGGAGGGCATGGATTCTCTGCCATTACCTAATTGCTCTGCATTTTTGTCACTGTTGCTGAAGAATTCTCATGGATGATGTTGGAGAAATTAGAAAAAAAAAATCTTCTCCCCAACCCGGAAAACCTCTTCATAAAAGTGGAAGAGAAAGAAAAAGCTATTTTATTATTGAGCACGCATTAAACTGGAGGTAAATCCACTAAAGAGACTGGCAAGGAAGAAAGAACCTTCACCCTTTTTTATAGCCGGCAGATACCCCTGTTCCCTGCTTGCTCTCCAGGCAGAGGACCAGCAGCCCGGCAGAGGCCTGGGCAGCACCGCGTGCCTCTGAACAGACTGGCCTCTGGGTGCCCTTGTCTTTGCCAATCACCTCTATGAAAGGCGTCACAGGCCTTTGCACCTGTGGCAGGTGGAGCCAGGTGCCCAGCTGGGCTCCCAGGGCAACCGGGAGATGGTCCAGTTTCGGGAGGGAGGCGCCCTGGGGTGAAGCGCCTAAAAAGATCCACATATATCTCAAAAACATCACAAGTTTTCTCAAGAATGCTCAAGGAAGAGGGAAGGTGGGGGGTGTTTCTTTCCCTTTTACACCACAGAAAAATAATGTTTTGTTTTGTTTTTTCTTTTTACCCTACAATGACTACATCATCAGATCTCTGAATCCCCACTAAAATCTCATCCGGCTCAGACAGGAGCTTAAGCTTGCACCTTTCTTCGTAGGAAGTCTTTTACACCAAGAATTAATGTAGAGAGGATGAAGTAAATAAAACCCACAATGTACTGCTTCTGTGCTGGGTTTAAGAGTCTACACCTATGAAGTATATAGAGAATTCGTAATAGTTAAGAGTCGTCATATTAAAGAATCGGACAGATTAGATTATGATTCCAATTTAAAATGCATATATGGATAATTGGCTTTGCTGGTTTTAAGTTATAAGTTTTAATAAAATTTACTACTTGTGACTAATATTTAAGAAAGCAAAAATCTAGGACATTAAATAACTTGTGAGATTTACTCAAATTGTTTAAATATATAGGAGGGTTTGGCTAAAGATCTGAAGTGTGAAAACATTTAATTAACTGTTTAATAATGGACTAAATATAAAAGTCTGCTTGAAAATGTTGAAATGAATTAGATTAGTACAATAAGATTTATAAGTAGAACTTAAAAACGTACAGAAAAATTAGGTTTCAAATTTTACAAAATTCAGTTAATTTAACACTGTAAATAGCATTTTCTGTGACTGAGACTCATGGAGACCAAATTCCATTGCTCCTCCCCTCCAATGGTAGAACGTCTGTAATAGTTTGGGGAATGAAATTTGGTCGTGCACCACTTTTCTGTTGCTGCTGTAATAAGTCCCAGTGGTGTGAAACAACGATAATTTATTGTTTTGCAGTTCTGAGCCCAGATGCCTGCACTTGGGGTTTAAGGATAACTCGGGGTGCAGTCCGGCTGGCTCCTGGAGGCCCCAGGGTGGGGTCTGCTCCGGGGCCTGTGGCCGCCTGGCACGGCCACCTCTGGGTCCCATCCTCCCGTCACCTACACCTCATTCTGCCCTCCTGCGTCCCTCCTTCAAGGACCCTTGTGATGAAACTGGAGCCACATGGAAAATCCAGGGGCACCTCCCCACCTGAAAGTCCTCATTTAACCCACCTGCGAGCCCCCTTTTGCCCCGTTGAGTAACAGAGCCGCAGAACAGTGCTCCAGTGAGCAGACGGCGCCCTGGGCCAAGGTGGTCACCGGGCTGGCTGGGGCCGTGTCTGAGCTGGCCGTAATCTGGGACAGCAGGAAACCAGCAGTGCCCCGCCAGGAGGTCTCCCCTTGGGTTCCCCCCCTCACAGCCACTGGTGGGAGGGGCTTCTCTGCCCAGTCAGCCTCGCCCACCCATGCTGGGTTTTGAAATAGCAAGTCGGAGAGCCTCTGCAGCACAGCTGGGGTTCACACTGCCTTTCAGGGGCCCAGCTTAGGGTCTCTCCGTGGGTTGTTTCCCTTCCCTGAAGCCCAGTTTGCACATTTTAATGGCCGAGGGTTTCAGTCAACACGAAAATAGTATTTCCAGTTTTAAAAAATGTACTTACGACTTGGGACTAAGGCAGAAAGATTATTGTGTGCCCTTTCAAAGGTTTACCAGTAGGGCACTGCCCGCCCGCCAAGCCCACTGAAAGGCCTCTGATATTCTAGGGGAAGATGGAACTTTTTGTTTGGCTTCCTGCTTGCTATTGAAGAGGGTCCAGACACTCAAGTTAGATGTTAACATGTAGAAAATTGGTGTTTGCAAGTTTTTAGATGCATCTGCCATTGAACCAGCTTTGTAAGCCTAGTTTTGTAAGCCTGCTGCTTCCTTGATTGCCAAGTTAAATAAAGCACTGATAAGAGTTTGCTATGACGTTATATGAGAGTTTTTTAAATATTTGTAATTTATACTTTGGCATCAGGCTTCTTGGTCAGGGAAAAATGCAGAAAGCCAAAAATCTGCTCCTAGGAAGCATGCTCCCAGCAGGCTTAGAGTGCCATGAGAGAACTATAGGGACAGTAAGAGACCTGGTTGTAAAGTATAATTGGAGGATATGGAGGGGTTGCTAGGTATATTTAACCATGTGGTATGCTAAATCCATGTAGATACCCCTGCCTTTGCCAATTTAAGTCAGGAAGTAGCACTAAAAACAGGCTAGGTGGGGAATTCCTGACATTTTCACAAGCAATGGGGACAACCAATAGGCTGAGCACTTATCTTCGGATTCAACCCAATGAAACTTATCCCTGCAAAGGAGAAGCTACGCTTACTTATAGTTATGCCTAAGAGTCGCTCCAGAAAACCTTTTTTGTAGCTCAGATGTGGCCTCTCTCTCTCTAAGCCAACTAAGCTGGTGAATGCACTGCCCTCCCCACTACGCAGGACGTGACTCCCAGGGGTGTAAATCTCCCTGGCAAAGTGGGACAGGACTCTCAGAATGAGCTGGGACCCGGCATCATGGAACTGAGAAAGCCTTCTTGACCAAAATGGGGAAAAGAGAAAGAAAAAAAAGACAAAATAGTTTCAGTGGCTGAGAGATTTCAAAGAGTTGAGAGGTTATCCTTATGCATTATATAGATATCCCTTTTTAGTTTATGGTGTATTGGAGTGGCTGGAGGAAGTACCTGAAACTACAGAGCTGTGTTCCAGGAGCCTTGATTCTTGAACACGATTGTATAACTATATAGCTTTTACAATGTGACCGTGTGACTGTGAAAATCTTATGGCTGGCTCTCTTTTTATCCAGGGTATGGACAGATAAGTAAAAAAACAAAAGGGCAAAAATAAATAAATAAATAATAGTAGGGGATAAGGGGTAAAAAAAAATCGGTGTAGATCGCAATACTAGTGGTCAATGAGAGGGAGGGGTAATTGGTATGGGATGTATGGGTTTTTTCTTTTTACTTTTTCTGGAGTGATGCAAATGCTCTAAAAATGATCAGAGTAATGAATACACAACTATGATGATATTGTGAGCCACTGATTGCATGCTTTGGATGGACTGTATGTATGTGAGGATATCTTAATAAATAAAAAATAAAAATAAAAATAAAAAATAACAGGCATGATGTCTTAAAAAGACATTAAGAAAATGAAGGCAAGGTCCAGGCTGGGAGATGACAGCACATCACTTATGTGACAAATAACATCTCCAGAATATACAAAGAAAGCCCAAAACTCAGTTGTGAGAAAACAAAAACCAGTTTAAAAATGAGTAAAAGATTTGAACAGACATGTTGTGCCGGTTTGAATCTGCAGTGGACCCCAGAAAAGCCATGTCCTTTAATCCTCATTCAATATTGCTGGGTGGGAGTTTTTTTATTAATTCATGGAGTTATGACCCACCCAAATGTGGGTAGTAACTTTCGATTAGATGGATTCCATGGAGTTGTGCCTCTACCTATTCAAGGTGGGGTTGCTTACTAGAGCCCTTTAAGAGGAAATCATTTTGGGAAAAGCTTTAGAGCCACCAGAGCCTATGCAGCTACAGACCTTTGGAGATGTAAAAGGAAAATGCCCCCAGGGGGGCTTCATGAAACAAGAAGCCAGAGAGAATGCTAGCACATATTGCCATCTTCACCAGGTGCCTCTTCAGTTGAGAGAGAAACCTTGAACTTCATTGGCCTTCCTTGAGTGAAGGTAACCCTCTTGTTGGTGCCTTAATTTGGAAATCTTCATAGCCTTGCCTTAACTGGGACATTTTCACAGCTTTAGAACTGTAAACTTGCAACTTAATAAATTTCCCCTTTTTAAAAGCGGTTCCATTCCTGGTACATCACATTCTGGCAGCTTGCAAACTAGAACAACACTTTACCAAAAAAACATAAGAATGGCAAAAATGTACATGAAAAGATGCTCAAGTTCATTAGCCATTAGGGAAATGCAGATTAAACCCACATGAACCTATTAGTATATCTAAGATCAAAGAATGACCATGTCAGTTGTTGACAAAACGTGAAGTAACTGAAGCCCTAATATGTTGGTGGTGGGAATGAAAAATGCTACAACCACTTGGAAAAAGTCTGAGCATTCTAGAAAGTTAAATGTCCACAATTAATCATAAGACCCAGCCATCCATCTTCTAGCCATTCACCAAACAAAGGAAAGCCTATGTCTATACAAAGACTTATACACAAATGCTTATAGCAGCTTCATTTGTAATGGCTACAAACTGTAAAAAAAAACCCCAAATGCCCATCAAGAGGGGGACAGATGGTGATACACCCAAACAATGGAATACTTTTCAATAATGATAAATCGGGACAAACCATTTGTTGGCACACACAACAAAATGAATAAATCTGAGTATTTGTGTTGAGGAAAGTCAAACCAAACAGAGGATAAACTAGGATTCCTTTTGTACAAAATCTTACAAGCTGCAAAATGACCTATATGAAAGAAAGCAAACCAGTGGTCATCTGGGTTGGAGGGTGGGGTGGAGGGAGCCACAAAGGGATACAAAAGAGCTTTTGGGGCTGATGGCTTTATAAACACATGTGCATCAAAGCTCATCAAATTGCACACTTAAACATGTACACTTTGATGTTTATTCACTATACCTCAATAAATGTAAACAAAAAAAATATAGGCAGGACGAAACCTTATCAGGTTAGTCTATTTCTCAGAAAAAAAATGTGATTGTTCAGCTGCTGAAGTCCTGTAGCATAAAGCTATTGGGGTGTCTGAAATTCCTGACCTTTTGTACAAAATTTGCAACTCTGTACGTATATCTAATTTTTCTTTGGAAATATTTTCAGTCATATTGTCAAAGAGGTGTCTGAAAAAAGGGGGGGTGCTAAAAATCATTACTTTAAAGGAATCTAAGTCATGAATATTGTGAGAATGAGTTATCCCAGTCTTGAATCACAAATTAGCTTTTTAAAATAATAAACTTACAGGACAAAGAGACTTCTGGGAAGAGGGAAGAGTGGAGTGGAATGAATTCACTCTTGTGCTGTGAAACAAGATAGGGATGGGGAGAGAATGACTGGGACTGGGGAGATGCAAGGCCGGGAGTTGAACTTGGTTCTCCTGCATGGTGGGTGGCCATTCTGCCTCAAATACCCATGTATTCCAGTCTAGCTTCTAATAGACCCTAAGTTGAATTGTATGCGCTATCTGAGATTTAGCAGAGAAGAACTGACAAATTGCAAAAGGGAACCTTCAGCAAAATCCAAATAAATACAAAACTTGAGAAGAGCGAAGGAAATCAACTTGCAAAATAACCATATCAAGATAATCAAATGCCCCAAACATAACAGAAAATCACAGAGCACATGAAGATTCAAGCAGAAATGGACCAGCCAAATGACCAAATCAAAAATTCCAGAGGGGACCCCGAGTATGGAACAACTACTCAAGGATATGTATAAAAGAAATAAAGGATATTAGGAAGACACTAGAAGAAAATAAAGAAGAATTTGGAAGGTTTAATAGAAAAGTGGCAGCTCACAAAAATAAAAGATACAGTAGACCAAATTAGAAATATACTAGAGACAAACAATAGCAGATTCGAAGAAGCAGAAGGAAGAATAAATGAGCTAGATGACAGACCAATTGAACTAGAGCACACAAAAGACCAAATGGCAAGAAAGATGGAAAAACTGTAACTGGATCTTAGGGAAATGATGGACAACAAAAGGCACATAAATAAGAATCATTGGTGTCCCAGAAGGAGAAGAGCAAAGGGCTGGAAAAGTTAGTTGAAGATACAATTGGGGAAAACTTTACAACTTTTAAAAAAGACATAATACACAAATCAAAGAGCCCCCAACGAACTCCAAATGGAATAAATCTGAAGAGGCCCACTGCAAGACACATGCCAATCACACTGCCAGGTGCTGAAGAGAAACAAAGTCCTGAAAGCAGCACGAGAAAGACAAACTGCTACATACAAGGGAAAACACCCAAGTCTGACTTCGGACTATTCAACAGGCACCATGGAGGCAAGAAGGCACTGGTATGATACATTTAAGATCCTGGAAAAGAAAAGGTTTCAACCAAGAATACTTTATCCAGCCAATTTATCCTTCAAAATTGAGGGAGAGAGTAAAATCTTCAAAGCCAAAGAAAGATTACGAGCAAGAGACCTGCCTACCAGAAATTCCTGTCAGCTGAAAAAAAGAAGAAAATAGACAGGAGAGGGAGGTCTGGAGGAGGGCACAGAGTTGAAGAACTTGAGTAATGGTAATCAAAGGATAAAAAGAGAGTGAAAGAAAAGAACACACAGATCTGAGAAATAAGAACTAAAGGATAATATTGAAGGTGAACATGATTGAAAGGGGTTGTCTAGACCTGTGTTCCATTGATTAACACTAGAAATATAAATAAGTTCTTGCAAGAACTACTTCAAAGGTATGATTCATGTACAAGAGTGGTTAAGTCTAGGGTACAGGGGGAATATTGCTATTGCACGCCGTGGGCTATGTTTAACAGGAAAACATCAGCAGTACTACAGCAATAGCAGGGGTAAAATGGAGGAAGGGACTAGAGTTAAGCAGAGGTTTAGATTTCCTATTTGGTGAGGATGTGTTTATTGGTTATCTTTCTCTTTGGAATAATGAAATTATCTCAAACTTAAAAGTGTTGATGGACTGTGGACTTTGGACATTATACATGATGCCTAATGAATGCAGGTGGCTGAAGGATGCACCTAATAAGAAGTTGATTGGTGAATGATGGTATACACATATGATCGAATACTGAGCTGCGACAAAAAGGAATGAACTCATGAGTCATGCAATGATGTGAATGAACCTGTGGGACATCTGGTGAGGCAAAATAAGACAGAAACGAAAGAACAATTACTGTATGGTCTGCTTTAGAAAATACTTATAAGAAAACAGGGGCCTAGATTGTAAGCTCTGATAGCAGACACATTTAGTCCAGAGTATAATCATTATTTCTGGATTCTGAGAGAATGTTTTATATGTCTATAACCTGGTATTTAGAGATGAGAACGAAGCCCATCAGGCTGGAATAAAGGTGAATTCAGAACACAGGGGTAAGGAAGACATTGTCTCGCACCTACTCTTTGAGACCAAAGGAAGAAAGATTTATTTTGTCTGGAACCTAAATTTTCGGTAGTACATAATCTAACTCAACCTGTCTGGATAGCTCATTTGAACAACTGAAACACAGGGAGCCCAGGATAAAAACAAGGCCTTTAAGCCTGTGTAGATTATTGTAATGCCTGGACACATCCTAGAATATATTAAGCAGATAATCAAAAAGTATTGGCAAAGTCCCTTGAGGGATATTTCAATTTTTTTCTTCTCTGAATAGTGACAAGAAAAGCCAACTACAAATGAGTCACCAGTGTCATGTTTTAGATTTGTAATTATTTCTGCAAAGATCAATCCTTATCCCATATTCTGCTTAGTTTCCAAGAATATTCTTTACTTGCTTCTGTCCTTACATATGTAGGCCTTATTACTCAGGTTAAATACTTTCAAATCTCTAAGACCATCCACAAACAGCCCAGGAATGCTCCTTTTTAGGTGCCTCCAGAGAGCTGATACCTCACTTTGTGCCTTTGGCACAAATGTACAGAATAGTCAGTTGGTACATAGGAAAAAAAATAGGGATGTTGAATACCCTCCATCTTCTACACTTCTTTCTTTTCATTTTATAGTCATACTTTTGTTTCAAACCAACTGATTTTATATATATGTATTTTTAAATCAGCATAAAGTTGTTCAAACCAAGAACATGTGGTCCTAACCAAAAGGAAGTCTCAGTGCAGACCCAGTCAGGAGATCCTTACTTTCTGGTGGGTTGCATGTATATGCTACTCTATGTGTAACACCAATTTATACACGTCTTTGAGCAGAAGCTTATATGTAAAAGTAAAATCTGGATATTGAAAGAATGTGTCCCTTTTTGTGGAATGTAGAGCCTGAATCTTTACGATGTCCTCTAGGGCAACCCAAACTTTACTTAGTAGATTTTAACCTAGCAGTTCAAAAATTTTTAACATTAATTAATCTCTTATGTTCTCTACTCTCCATTGCCAATGTTGTTTTGTTTTTTTTTTCAAAGTTTTTCACAAAGCTACAAATTTGTTGAGAAAAGACTGTGCTTGCCATTCTCCTTATGCATTTTCTTTGAATGAGTTTATGAAGAACCTAGTATGTGCTAAGCACTGTGCTAGGCACTTTCAAGCGTTAAAATGTTTTTGTAAATCCAATGGAATTTACTATGAGAGCAAGTTCATACCATTTCAAAGGTTTTCCAGTATGAAGCATGTTAAAAATCCATAATTATATATTTCACTTAAATTAAAGAGGAAAAGAAAAGGGTTATAATATATTTTAAACAATGTGTTGCTGTGTAAGACTAACCTTACAATTGCAGTTAACTAAAATCTCTTGGGAAATGTCAAAGAAATACTTGATTTCTGAAGCAACTTTAATTAAAAAATTTACTTTAGAAATAAAAGCATTCTTATTTTGTTGTATCACTCTAATTACATAATTTAAATTGTTTTATAGAAAAAAAAAGTCCCTTGAGGGATGGGAGAAAAAATAGGAACTATTAAACTTCATCGTCAGGAAATCCCGATACCGTGTCAAATGTTAGGAATACTCAAATCAATAGGTCAAGCCCTAGATCTTGAGGCTCACTCCTGTGAAGCTTATGTAGGTGGTGGAGAAGCTTAGCCTACCTATAGGCATGCCTGAGAGTTACTTCTGGAGGACCTCTGTTGTTGCTCAGGTGTGACTTCACTCTCTCTAAGTCCAACTTTGTAAGTAAAATCATTGCCCTCCCCCCTATGTGGGACATGACATCCAGGGGTGAAAGTCTCCCTCACGGCATGGGAGATGACTCCCAGGGATGAGTCTGGCCTTGGCACCATGGGGTCAAAACTATCACCCTGATCAAGGTTGAAAAGAAGTATACCTAATAAAGTATCAGTGACTGAGGAGTTCAAATAGAGTCAAGAGGCTACTCTGGAGGTCAATCTTCAGTTAGATATTGCTACCTATCATAACTTACCAAAGCCCAACCAAAACTATTCCAGCCAATCCTAAAGAACATCTAGGGCAATATTTAAGATTTTACAAAGGTTCCATGTACAACCTCCAGATGGGTCCATGGACCAGGTAAGTCCTGAAACCTAGAGGGCCCAGTTGCTCCAGAACATCAGCTAATTCCATCCCCCTACTCCCTATTATTGACAGCCCCTTCAACATGAAAAAATTAGAATGGCCATAGCCCAAATACCCCTAAAAAGTGGGACAGAAAAATCAAAGGTGATGATGGAGTTACACAGAGAAGATAGGGTTTGACAAATGACTATGATTGCTGAATCACTAAACTGATGTTTCTTTTAGTCACCAGTATCTTAGAACAGCTAGAAGTAAACACCTAAAATTATGGAATTGTAATCCATACCAAACTCTGAAATCTGTTCTACAACTAAGTTTTGGTGTGCTTTGAAATTTATTGCTTTTTTGTATATGTTACTTTTCACAAAAAAGAAAAAACAGTTGATTGTGATGATAAAAAAATATTTATTCCTTCTAGCCTCCTATATTCTGGAGCAGCTAGAAGGAAAAATCTGAGATGATGGTATGGTAGCACATGACAAACTGCAGGATCTGTCCTGTAACTACTTGTTGAAGAGTACTTTGAAAACTATTGCTTTTTTCTTTCTTTGCTTTATATATATGTTATATTATACAATAAAAAAGTTTAAAAAGTTAAAAACACACACACACATATGCAAAGATCTATAGGATAAGATGGTAGAGTCAAACGATTTTATAGTAATTACTTTGAATGTTAATGGACTAAACTCACCAATTTAAAGATATAAACTAGCAAAATGGATTAAAAAACATAAACCATCCATACACCGTTTATAAGAGATGCATCTTAGACTCAAGGACACAGATTGAAAGTGAAAGGGTGGAAAAAGATCTTCTATGAAAGCTGTACCAAAAGAAACCAAGAAGAGCTATGCTAATATCAGACCAAACAGACTTTAAATGTGAAGACATCATAAGAGAGAAAGAAGAACACTACATATTAATAAAAGGGACAATTCAGCAAGAAGAAATAACAATCATAAATGTATACGCTTTCAATCAAGGAGCTCCGAAGTACATGAGCAAACACCGGAGAAGACTGTAGGGAGCTACAGACAGATCAACAGTTCTAATGGTAGACTTCAGTATACCACTCTCCACTGTAGAAGGAACAACCAGACGGAGGATCACAAGGAAATAGATACCTAAACAATGGGACAAGTGAATTAGACCCAATAGAGACATATATGGATCATTAGACCCCAGAACACCAGGATATACATTCTTCTCTAGCATACATGGAACATTCTCCAGGAGAGATAATATGCTGGGACACAAACTGAATTGTTATAAATTTAATAAGACTGAAATTATCCAAAGCACTTTCTCTGATCACAACAGAATAAAGCTGGAAAATAATAACCACCAAAGAACCAGAGCAGTCACAAACATATGCAGATTAAGCAACACACTCCTAATCAGTGGGTCAAGAAAGAAATCTGGAGATGAATGACAATGAGAATACAATGTATCAAAACTTAAGGGATGTGGCAAAGGCAGTGCTGATGGGTGATTTATCACCCTTACTGCCTATGTTAAAAAACAAGAATAAGTAAAACTTGAAGATTTAACTGCTCACCTGAGGAACAAATTAAAGAAGAGAAATAATAAAGATAAAAGCAGAAATAAACAAACTGGAAAACAATAAAAAACAGAAAGAATCAACCAAATCAGAAGGTGGTTCTTTGAGAAAATCAATAAAATTGATGGACTAACAAAGGACACAAAGAGAGAGACAAAGAGAGAGGATGCAAATAAACAAAATCAGAAATGAGAGTGGGGGGTTGTTTCCACAGATGATGAAGAAATAAAAAAAATCCTAAGAGAATATTATGAACATCCATCTACATGCCAGCAACTGGACAACTCGGATGAAATGGACAAATCCCTAGAAACATATGAATTACCTACACTGACTCAAGAAGAAATAGAAGATCTCAACAAACCAATTACAAGTAAAGAGATTCAATCATTTCTTTAAAATCTTACCACAAATAAAAGCCCAGGACCAGACGGCTTCACAGGAGAATATTACCAAACATTCCAAAAAGAGCTAAAGCCAATCCTGCTCAAACTCTTCCAAAAAATAAAGGAAAAAGGAAAGCTACCTAATGCATTATGAAGCTAACCAAAGTCAGATAAAGATGATTTATCTGTAAATATTCTTAACAAATGTAAATATTCTTAACAAAATGTAAATATTCTTAACAAAATACTAGGAAATCAAATCCAATGCCACATTAAAAGAATTATACATCATGATCAGGTGGGATTCATACCAGAAATGCAAGGGTGGGTCAACATAAGAAAATCAATCAACATAATACAGCACATTAACAAATTGAAAGGGGAAAATCACATACTCTTATTGATTGATGCTGAAAAAGCATTAAACAAAATCCAGCATCCTTTCCTCATAAAAACACTTCAAAAGTCAGGATTTGAAGGAAACATTCTCAATATCATAAAGGGTATATATGAAAAACCTATTGCCAGCATCATACTTAATGGTGAGAAATTGAAAGCATTCCCCCTGTTCTAGTTTGCTAGCTGCTGGAATGCAATATGCCACAAACAGAACGGCTTTTAAAAACGGGAATTTATTAAGTTGCTAGTTTACAGTTCTAAGGCTCTGAAATTGCCCAAATAAGTCTATAGAAATGTTCAATCTAAGGCATCCATGGAAAGATACCTTGGTTCAAGTAGGCCTATGACGTACAGTGTTTCTCTCTCAGCTGGAAGGGCACATGGCAAACAAGGTGGCATCTACTATCTTTCTCTCCAGGCCTTTTGCTTCACGAAGCTCCCAGGAGGCATTTTCCTTCTTAATCTCCAAAGGTTGCCTGCTGGTGGACTCTGTGATTCTCTCGTCCTTCTATCGTGATTCTGCGGCTCTCTCTGAAATGTCTCCTCTTTAATAGGATTCCAGTAAACTAATCAAGACCCACATAGAATGGGAGCAGACACATCTCCAATTAATCAAGCTTACTACCCACAACTGACTGAGTCATCTTTGTGGTGATAACATAATCAAGTTTCTAAACTATACTGAATAGGGATTAGAAGAAACCGTTGCTCTCACAAAAGTGATTAGGATGAAAACATGGCTTTTCTAATGTACATAAATCCTTTCAAATCAGCACAACCCTTAAGATTGGGAACTAGACAAGGATGTCCACTGTCACTGCTATTATTCAACATTGTATTAGAAATCCCAGTTGGAGCGATTAAACAGGAGAAATAAATAAAAGGCATCCAAATAAGAGAGGAAAAAGTAAACTCACTATTTGCAGATGACATGATTCTACATTTAGAAAACCCTGAGCAATCTACACCAAAAGCTACTTGAGCTAATAAACAAGTTCAGTACAGTGGTGGGATACAAGATGAATGACATGACAAAAATAAGTCATGTTTCTGTAAACAAGCAATGACCTATCTGAAGTGACAATCAAGGAAAAAAATCCATGCAAAGTAATGACCGGAGGTTGCACGAGTGGTTCAGTGATAAAATGCTTGCCTTCGATTCCCGGACCATGCACTCCACCAAGAAAAAAAACTAAAAAAAAGAATGACCCGAACAATCAAGTATCTAGGAATAAGCTCAACCAGGAATATCAAAGACTTATACACAGAAAGTCATGAAAAAATTATTAAAGATGGTTCTATGAGAAAATCAATAAGATTGATGGGCCCTTAGCAAGATTGACAAAAAGAAGAAGAGAGAGGATGCAAATAAATAAGATCAGAAATGGAAGAGGAGACATAACTACTGACCTCACAGAAATAAAGGAGGTAATAACAGGATACTATGAACAACTTTACGCTAATAAATACAACAATTTAGATGAAATGGACGGGTTCCTGGAAAGACATGAACAACCAACTTTGACTCAAGAAGAAATAGATGACCTCAACAAACCAATCACAAGTAAAGAGATTGAATTAGTCATTCAAAAGCTCCCTAAAAAGAAAAGTCCAGGACCAGACGGCTTCACATGTGAATTCTATCAAACATTCCAGAAAGAATTAGTACCAACTCTCCTCAAACTCTTCAAAATAATCGAAGTGGAGGGAAAACTACCTAATTCATTCTATGAAGCCAACATCACCCTCATACAAAAACCAGGCAAAGATATTACAAAAAAAGAAAACTACAGACCAATCTCTCTAATGAATATAGAAGCAAAAATCCTCAATAAAATTCTAGCAAATCGTATCCAACAACACATTAAAAGAATTATACATCATGACCAAGTAGGATTCATCCCAGGTATGCAAGGATGGTTCAACATAAGAAAATCAATTAATGTAATGCACCGTATCAACAAATCAAAGCAGAAAAATCACATGATCATCTCAATTGATGCAGAGAAGGCATTTGACAAGATTCAACATCCTTTCCTGTTGAAAACACTTCAAAAGATAGGAATACAAGGGAACTTCCTTAAAATGATAGAGGGAATAGATGAAAAACCCACAGCTAATATCATCCTCAATGGGGAAAAATGGAAAACTTTCCCCCTAAGATCAGGAACAAGACAAGGATGTCCACTATCACCACTATTATTCAACATTGTGTTAGAAGTTCTAGCCAAAGCAATTAGACAAGAAAAAGAAATACAAGGCATCAAAATTGGAAAGGAAGAAGTAAAACTATCACTGTTTGCAGACGATATGATACTATACGTCGAAAACCCGGAAAAATCCACAACAAAACTACTAGAGCTAATAAATGAGTACAGCAAAGTAGCAGGCTACAAGATCAACATTCAAAAATCTGTAGCTTTTCTATACACTAGTAATGAACAAGCTGAGGGGGAAATCAAGAAACGAATCCCATTTACAATCGCAACTAAAAGAATAAAATACCTAGGAATAAATTTAACCAAAGAGACAAAAAACCTATATAAAGAAAACTACAAAAAACTGCTAAAAGAAATCACAGAAGACCTAAATAGATGGAAGGGCATACCGTGTTCATGGATTGGAAGACTAAATATAGTTAAGATGTCAATCCTACCTAAATTGATCTACAGATTCAATGCAATACCAATCAAAATCCCAACAACTTATTTTTCAGAATTAGAAAAACCAATAAGCAAATTTATCTGGAAGGGCAGGGTGCCCCGAATTGCTAAAAACATCTGGAGGAAAAAAAACGAAGCTGGAGGTCTCGCGATGCCGGACTTTAAGGCATATTATGAAGCCACAGTGGTCAAAACAGCATGGTATTGGCATAAAGATAGATATATTGACCAATGGAATCGAATAGAGTGCTCAGATATAGACCCTCTCATCTATGGACATTTGATCTTTGATAAGGCAGTCAAGCCAACTCACCTGGGACAGAACAGTCTCTTCAATAAATGGTGCCTAGAGAACTGGATATCCATATGTAAAACAATGAAAGAAGACCCGCATCTCACACCTTATACAAAAGTTAACTCAAAATGGATCAAAGATCTAAACATTAGGTCTAAGACCATAAAACAGTTAGAGGGAAATGTAGGGAGATATCTTATGAATCTTACAACTGGAGGTGGTTTTATGGACCTTAAACCTAAAGCAAGAGCACTGAAGAAGGAAATAAATAAATGGGAGCTCCTCAAAATTAAACATTTTTGTGCATCAAAGAACTTCATCAGGAAAGTAGAAAGACAGCCTACACAATGGGAGATAATATTTGGAAATGACATATCAGATAAAGGTCTAGTATCTAGAATATATAAAGAGATTGTTCAACTCAACAACAAAAAGACAGCCAACCCAATTACAAAATGGGAAAAAGACTTGAACAGACACCTACCAGAAGAGGAAATACGGATGGCCAAAAGGCACATGAAGAGATGCTCAATGTCCCTGGCCATTAGAGAAATGCAAATCAAAACCACAATGAGATATCATCTCACACCCACCAGAATGGCCATTATCAACAAAACAGAAAATGACAAGTGCTGGAGAGGATGCGGAGAAAGAGGCACACTTATCCACTGTTGGTGGGAATGTCAAATGGTGCAACCACTGTGGAAGGCAGTTTGGCGGTTCCTCAAAAAGCTGAATATAGAATTGCCATATGACCCAGCAATACCACTGCTAGATATCTACTCAGAGGACTTAAGGGCAAAGACACAAACGGACATTTGCACACCACTGTTTATAGCAGCGTTATTTACAATTGCAAAGAGATGGAAACAGCCAAAATGTCCATCAACAGAAGAATGGCTAAACAAACTGTGGTATATACGTACGATGGAATATTATGCAGCTTTAAGACAAGATAAACTTATGAAACATGTAATAACATGGATGGACCTAGAGAACATTATGCTGAGTGAGTCCAGCCAAAAACTAAAGGACAAATACTGTATGGTCCCACTGATGTGAACGGACATTTGAGAATAAACTTGAAATATGTCATTGGTAACAGTCCAGCAGGAGTTAGAAACAGGGTAAGATAATGGGTAATTGGAGCGGAAGGGATACAGACTGTGCAACAGGACTAGATACAATAACTCAAAAATGGACAGCACAATAATACCTAATTTTAAAGCAATCATGTTAAAACACTGAATGAAGCTGCATCTGAGCTATAGGGTTTTTTTGTTGTTGTTTTTTTACTATTATTACTACTTTTATTTCTTTTCTCTATATTAACATTTTATATCTTGTTGCTAGTTCCTCTAAACCGATGCAAATGTACTAAGAAACGATGATCATGCATCTATGTGATGATGTTAAGAATTACTGAGTGCATATGTAGAATGGTATGATTTCTAAATGTGTTAATTTCTTTTTTTTTCTTCTTTCTTTCCGTTAATAAAAAATAAAATAAAATAAAATAAAATAAATGAGAAATCTCATACAAAACCACACAAAAAAAAATTATTAAAGAAATTAAAAGTGACCTAAATAGATGGAAAGGTTAAATGTCATCAAAATGTCAATTCTACCCAAACTAATCTAAAGATTCAATGCAATGCCAATCAAAAGCCCTACACCTTACTTTGAAGACTTGGAAAAGTTGGTTATCAAATTTATATGGAAGTAAAAGAGGCCCCAAATAGCTAAAGATATCCTAGAAAAGAAGAGCAAAGTGGGAGGACTATCACTTCCTAACTAATACTTACTATAAAGCCACAGTGGTCAAAACAATATGATACTGGCACAAAGATAGATGTACTGATCAATGTAATAGAATCAAGAGTGCAGAGATAGATGAACAAATTTGTGGACATCTGATCTTCAATAAGGCCCTCAAATCCCACTGAACCGGAGGGAACAGTCTTTTCAATAAATGGGCATGGGAAAACTGAATTTCACTAGCCAAAAGAATGAAAGAAGACCCCTAACTTACACCCTATACAAAAATTAATTCAAAATGGATTAAAGAACTAAATGTAAGAGCCAGCACATAAAACTTCTAGAAGAAAATGCAGGGAAACATCTTCAAGATCTAGTAATAGGAGATAGCTTCTTAAACTTTAAAACTAAAGCACAAGCAACGAAAGATAAAATACATAAATGGGAACTCCTTAAAATCAAGAACTTCTTGCCTCAAACGACTTTGTTAAAAAGGTGAAGATGCAGCCAACTCAATGGGAGAAAATATTTGGAGACCACATATAGGATAGAGGCTTGATATATTGTGTCCATAAAGAAATTATACAGCTCAACAAAAAAAGAACCAACCCAATTATAAAATGGGCGGAGGATATGGAGACACTTTTCTGAAGAGCAAATACAGATGGCTAAAAAGTACATGAAAAGCTGCTCATCTTTATTGCTATAGGGAAATGCAAATTAAGACGACAATGATATACCATCTCACACCTATAAGAATAGCTGCTATTAAAGAAACAGGAAACTACAAATGTTGGAGTCGATGTGGAGAAATTGGAACACTTATTCACTTCTGGTGGGAATGTATAATGGTGCATCCACTGTGGAAGTCAGTTTGGCGATTCCTCAGAAAACTAAGTATTGAGTTGCCCTATGACTTGGATACCAATACTCAGTATATACCCAGAAGAGTTGAAAGCAATGACACGAACAGACATTTGGAAACCAATGTTCAGTGGCACTACTCACAATTGCCAAAAGATAGAGGCAATCCAAGTGCCCATTAAGATGAGTGGACCAACAAAATGTGGTATATACATACGATGGGATATTATGCAGTAAGATGAAATGATGTCCCGAAACAGGACAACGTGGACAAACCTTGAGGACATAATGCTGAGTGCAGTAAGTCAGACACACAAAAGGACAGATACTGTATGATTTGACTCTGAGGTAAACACTATAGAATATAGCAAACCTAGAGAGACACAGAAACTAGAGACGGAGGAAAGGCTACCCAAAAAGGTTGAATCTAAAATGTAAGGAAATGGGTAGAAGTGATGATAACTCATTAGCAGGTTTATAAGTAACACTGCCATGCTGAAGGTGAATGTGACTGAAAGGGGATGTAGAGTGCCGTGTATCCCAATGATTGAATTTATGAGTATTAAGTTCTCACATGAACTATTTAAATGGTTCAATAGTAGACAAGGAGTAATGGTAGAGGGATATAGGGAGAAAACTAAAAATGCTCGCTATGGCCAATAGTTAACATGCAGTTAGAGTGCTAATGGTCATCGTTTGTTAAACCCCAATCAATAACACTCCTGCTGTCTCTTAAGAGCACCTGGGTCTCAGAGATACTGCCAAGTCTTCATGAACTAGATTTGCCTCCCTGGAACATATAACTCCCTGTGGGTTCCTCGGACAGATGAATCCTGAAACCCAGAGGGACCAGCCTCTCCAGGATTATCAATTGATTGCATACTCCTGTCCTTCAGTGTGGACACCCCTTCTCGGCATGTAAGAGAAGTTATTCCCCAAGGATCCCTATAGATTGGGAGAAGGATTGAGAGGGAGAAAGTAAAACAGAGGAAATGGGGTCGAACAAATCTGTACGGTTACTGAGTCACTATATTAATATTCCTACCACCCTTCAGTTCTTTGGACCAGCAAGAAGGAAAAATCTGAGATAATGGAATGGTAGGCCATGATCAACTTTGGAACCGGTTCTGTAGTTGCTTGTTGATGTGTGTTTTGAAAATTATTGTTTTTCCTTCTTTGCTTCGTATATACGCTATATAATAAAAAAGTTAAAAATGCAACTATAGGCAGTTATATACAAAGAAAGAAAAAAGCAACCTATTCTTCAAGATAGATTCCTGAAATTAAAAATTTGAAAATGTTTAGTAACAGATCATTACTGTAGCAAAATTGATAGTTGTAATACCTTTCTACTTGGTATTTTGAGTACAATTTTGATAGTTAAATGGCATTTGAATGCTTAATACTTTAGAATTTAAGAAACTCTGAGGTCTGTATCTAGATATTTTTCTAGCTTGCTTTAATTTTAAACTGGTTTATGAAACATTGTACAAACAGGCTTTACAATGATTATTGTTATTTATTTAAATATGCCTACGGATAAGCTAAGATATCCATTTTTGGTGGTTAAGATTTTCATGTTAATTGTAAAAAGATTTGTACCTTTATATTTTCCTGAAATCACGGAAATGTTCAGTAACATAGGTTATTTAATATAGCAACGCTGATGTTTGTAGTAACTTTCTACTTGATATTTTGACAGCATTCAGTTTTGACTCCTGATCAAATGGTATTTATGTTAGTATTTAATATTTAGAATTTAAGAAACTCTGATGTATTAATTTGTAGTTTTTCCTTGTGCCTTAATTTTAAATTGGTTTATGAAACCTACTGTGCAAACACAGGTTGTACAATTATTTGGATTTTTAATTTAAATATGCCTATGGATAAGGTAACTAAGCTATTTTTTGGTGGTTCTAAGTGTATTGTTCATTTTCTTAAATAAAAATACATAAAAAAAAAAGAGAGAGAGAGAGAAAAGAGAAAAGAACAAAGCTTAAGGGACAGGCGTGCGCTTGACCCCAGAAGGATGTCACAGTGGTGGGCGCCAAGCAGGCCGCCTTCTAGCCCACAGGGGAATATGGAAGTGTAACTAAGATAGTATAGGTTTTAGACTTGGGTCTTTGAAGAGGTCACACCAATTGGGGTAGGCCCCAAACCCAACGGCTGGTGTCCTTAGGAAAGGGGGTGGGGGGGGACACACAGACACAGACAGAAACCTGGGACAGAGGAGGCAGAGACTAGAGTGATGGAGCCACCAGGCAAGACATGCCCAGGATGGCTGGAGCCACCAGAGTCCGAAATTGGCGAGGAAGGACCCTGTCCTCATGATTGCAGAGGCAGCGCGGCCCCGCCAACACTTGATTTCAGGCTTCTGGCCTCCAGAACAGCAAGGGAAGGAATCTCTGTTTCCTTAAGCCACCCAGGGTGTGGTCACCTTGCAGCCGTGCCAGGACTAAGCCAGTCGCGACCTGCCATCTGGAACAGCAAACACAAGAAAGCAGTCTACTCAGTGGCAGAGAAGGAAGAGATGGGGAGCAAAGAGGTAACCTGCTGGCTTCTCTGCAGCAATCCTGTCGCTACTTTCAGTCTGTTCCAGAAATCCAGTTTTATTTCTGCCTAGGGGTTCCACAACCTGTCACCCACCCCCACCCACATCACCTCCACTTATAAAACTCCTTTACCAGTTTAGGTGAGTTTCTATCACTTGCAACAAAAGGACTATCAAGACGCATTTTATCTCTGAAAGAAAACACTGGATTCACTTCATATTGCAAAAGTAATTATTTATTATGACAAAAGTAAAACTGTAAAAACAAATGAATGTTACACTGTATTGCACCATGATTGCAAGTGAGCCAAAACTTGTCTACAAGATGAACATTCTGGAGCCAAGAGCATCCTTTTACTTGGGTAAATAGGCATGCAGGCATGACAACTGCAGAAATAAAAAATCATGACTCCCAACAATCTAAACATATAAAATAGGAATTTTAGGACAGTAGTGAGCTATTAACATTTTTTAAACATGTGTTTTAAACCACCCCACCATTAGCAAAACATGCTTTGAACCACTTTCAAGCAGTGATGATACATATGCACTGAGTAATTTATGTTTGGACTTTTCATTTTACTAATGCTTTGTCAAATCTACTGGACCAATGGCATACATTTCAGTCAACTGGTTGGGGTAAGAAACACAGTTTGTGGTATGAAAGGCATTTTGTCCCCTCTGTACAATAATACCAAGGATCACACAAAGATGCAATCCATTAATTTTGACCTCATTAGCACCATCTCCTACTCTACCAAGCTGGTCAGCTCCACTACTGCTAGAACTCCTTCAGAAAGGCTGAAGCCTGATGGATGACAGTAGTTTGTATTGAAATCTTAAGAAACGAATGTAAATATGAATCACACTTTAGAGAAGAGTTCTGCATTCTGAGGCAGGAAGTATATAGAAGAGAGGGTCTGCTGGTTCCTCTTCAATGCACTAAAGCACCAAGTGATAGTCAGATGGCAATGGGTGATCATAAGTATAAACCACACTGCTGAAGACAAATGCAAAAAAGCAAGGCTATAACTGTTTTTATATTTTGTGGTCTGTGTTTTAAAACCGTGCTCTGTTGAAAGAGATGTACACAGATTAAAAATTCTAGGTACTACATAATTGGAAAAATGATAACCATCATTTTATTTCACACTTTTAATGAAATAGCAGCTAAACTCTTTTTAAAATCAAAATTACAAGTTTCCATAACTATACTGAACAGTTTACTCCAAGAGAACAAATAGGGGCTGCAGAGTCCATGAAATTTCCTGAGGGAAAATCTAAGATTAATATGACTATAGTCTTTCTTGTGACTAGGGCTAAAACATGCAAATAAATTATATTTAATCAAGATCAATTGATAGTCATTTGATATCTCACCAACACTGATGGAAATATATTCACAGTGTAATATAATCAATCAAAGTTTAGAAATTTTCCTTTCAACATGGTTTAATAAGAACAAGTAAATATTGACTAAGCATTTGCCATGTGCTTTAATGAAGACCATTTGTGAATCTGAACTAAATACAAAACGAAACAAAATCCCTAAGGAATGCCATTCCTTAGTTGTGAATTTTGCACATTTCAATTAGTTTGGGTGAAAGGGGCATTTATGGGATGGTGCAACATCTGACAAACTGAGCAAAGCACCATATGGATTGAAACCAGAAGTAATTTTTAAATTACAATCTTAAAAGTATGTGCACAAGATTATTTCTGTTCTTTTAGAACTTCATTTTCTATTTCAAAAGATATCTAAAGAGATCTGCCATGCCGGAGACCGGGTTTGACTCCTGGTGCCTGCCCATGATTAAAAAAAAAAAAAAGTATACGGAAAAGATATCTAAAGAACATGTTATTATTTTCCCATTCCAAGAGAATATGTAGCTTTCTGGCAACCAAAAAAAGTAAAAATGCCATTCAAGCAATTGCACTCCCCAATTCTTAAAGCCTACTCAACATTCATGTCCTGCGGTCACATTAAAAATAACAGTCATACAGTTCTATGGTAAAAGACTGTACTTTCTAATAAATTTACGTGCCTTCAATGGGGGGAGATTCACTGTTTTCAGTCTAATTTTCTATTGGCTAATATCCTTTTGAAGATTTTCTATCCCATGTCAGTCTTTGCTTCAAAGATTCTGACTTGTGCTTTCAAGTGCTTGGACTTGAACCTCCAAACTGTTATCTCCCAAATTACAGACATTTAAAAATCTTTGTAGGTCTGCTGAACAAAGACTTTTTCTATTTTAAATGTAAAATGGAGCAGCTGAAAATATTTCTCAAAGTGGCCATCTCTAGCTTTGGTCACCTGGAACTAAAAAAAAATCTATCCTCTCATTGGGAACACGACTTTTAGAGTCCAGTCTGCACAGTAGCACTACCTAGATTATGATGAGACCCTTCGGGAAAAAACAAACTAACCTTTACTGCAAACCATCTTCAGATTTATAAATATTTCAAATATTGACATCATAGCTATAATGTACTATTTAATACTGGGGCATAACTGAACAAACTAACCACTTTCATCCAAGCAGTAAAGGCAGAAAAATGAACAAGTCAAATTCTCTAGGAGTATTTCCATCAACACATACTGGCACTTCATATGCAGCTTAATATCACTTTCTTGGTAATATGGCTTATTGTCTCTATTGTACTGTCAATACTGTATTATTCAAGTTTAATAGCCAAGTAACTAATTAATACTTTTTGTTTTCCTCCTTGATTGCATTCACACAGTAAATGAAATATGATAATGGAGATTGGAATCAAATACCAGAGAGAAAGGAATTTAATTTCATATTACATATCTTTCCTTACAATTGTCCAGGTTCTACAATTTTAATAATAGCATACAAGGATTCTGGGTTTTAAAACCAAAAGAGGTGTTAGAGCTCTAGTTTTAGTTCCTCAGTTTAGGAAAAAAATAACTTCAAGTGTCTAAGGCTAACTAGACAACCACTGACCAAAGGAAGATGGAAAACTACTTTCGGTAGCCAGGTCAGTCCAGGGGTCTTTCTACCACACATGCTGCACCCCAAAGCTGCTTCGATCCTAACAAAATGCAACAGCACTCTTCTTCTTCAGAAATGAGCTGGATGTGGAGTTTTTTTGACCCAAAGCAGTAGATGAAAAGTTAGCTTAAATTTGGTCTCCAAAGATAGATGCCAACAAACTGTATGCATCTATAGGCATACAGGGTGAAACTCCAACATTTTTCCCTCCTGAAAAGGTTTTACATAGTTAAGGATTAAATTAGAGTGCCAAGAAGAAACAATACTGCTCATAATTTGCCCTAAGATACTTGCACCAACAGGATGTTAAAAAGCTTTACCGTTCCTTTGAGATGCTGTTCTGTGACTTCACACAGCCAGCTCCCTGCAGGAGGAGGCTCACAGAGGAAAGCACCTCTCTCTGTGCACGCGACACACCAAAGGTCAGATGGTGCCACAGTGAAGGGCACTGGATGCCTGTGGCCACAGCAGTGGTGCCCAACAAAAAGTCATTTTTAGCAATGGAATTTGAATTTATTATTCTTTTTTCTAATGAATACTGAATAAGGGATTTCGGTACACTAACCCAAGAGCCTAAAAGCAAAATTTAGACATTTAATCTTCAATTTTTAATAGATTACATTTATGTTAATATTCCAGATTTTAAGGGATTAATAATTTACAATTCAAAATATGAAGAATATCTCTTGTAAAAGGGCCCATTAATTACTAAGTGAGTCCTCAAATGAGCATCAATAAGAACGATGGGGTTACAAGATGAATAAAGTAACACATTCAATGCCAGATCTAAATTTACAAGGTAATTTTCTACTTAAATTGTAATAAGATATTGCAAAGATTTCAGGTAAAATTTAATTTCTTTATCCTTAAACTAAAACAAAATGTAGCATGACCTCCTGAAGGTAATGTGGGCAGGTCTGTTGCTTTCTAATACTTAGACAAGCTTTGGTAGACAATGTGTGAGGTTGAAGAAGAGGATAAAACTTCAATTATTTGATCATTAATAAATATCTGACCTCCAAAGAACAGGCATAGTATAAAGTTGAGAATTTACCTCAAAATATCAATAAAGGCACTAATTAACTGCAACCTGCATTTTCATCAGACAATATTGTATAACTGACTGATTGACAATGAATGTCAGAATCAACCCTTTAGTACTGGATACCTGTGGGGGTCAACCCATTCTCCTGGAGTAAAGGGTAATTGGCTATCTTACAGCTGTGACAGGAAATACTTAATGAGAACTTATAAAATACTTCTAGAAGTCTCACATAAATTTCCTACTTGAACTTTTACAAAATGTTCAAACAGTCAATCTACGTGCAAACGCAGACTTTGGCACAAAATCCAGTTGCATGCCGATTTCATTTTCAATGCAGTTAACATAAATCATTTCTGATGCAAAAGTAACACATTTTTAAAAAGGATTTAGAAAATGAAATAACTGTACTTTAAAAATTAAATAGCAAATTTGAGTCTATGCTAGTAGCTGTCTGACAAAATACAATTGACTAACACTTTCACTATAATGCTGATGTGGTAATATAAAAAATAACCATATAATTTGATAGAGGAAAACTGAGCCAGCCAATCATATTACATACAAGAAGGCAGACAGAAAATCATTTTATAATAAGAACAAAAACACAAGTACTGAATATGCTTCTCTCAAAACAAACTTAGAGAATTCTCCTTAATACAGACAGTAAACTACATAACCAAGATAGAAACTCAGGCAGAGTGTGTATTAGGTCAAAGGTGTTTTATAACTTTCCCTCTACCCCACCCTCACCACACACCACAAAGCATCCATACTGATTTATGTCTGCTTTACTTTCATGTTACTGATTATGAATTATGTAAAAAAAAATTCTCTACCCGTAGAGAACCACTAAGGAAAAGGTTCAAAACAAAGTCAAATCACTATTTCCCATAGCCCAGAAAGCTTTCCTCTGGACATTTTTCAGTTTGAGGGTGTGTTATCATTGAACAGAAATTAAAAAATATTACCACATTAAATTAGATTAAACATGATAAATTAGTACACTTGAAAACAATGCAAAATTTAAATCAATTTACAAATAAAATGTTAAAATTAAAACACGACTTTCAATAGTTACTCTTTCTTATGAATAATCAATCTTACTTTTGACACAAATTTAGAATAAAACACTGTACAATAAAGTATTATTCTCTAAGTGTACATTTTAACCTCTTCATTACAGCAAACTCAAACATGTGAAATAAGCAGGATTGAAACTATTACATTTGTCTTCCCTTTCAATTTAAGTATACAATGTTTAGGTTTTTCTTCATTAAAAAACTGTCTTGATTTTGGGTTAAATTTTGGGTGGCTGCCCACACAAAAACAAACAAACAAACAAACAAACAAAAAAAACTGTCTTGAAACTTTTTAATGCTAGCCAAAAAACTTTTGATAGATTCAGACTTTTTCCTTTTTTTAAATATTTTTAAATTTATAAGCTGTCAGTGTATTAACTCTGAGTCTTGAAGTAATAGTCTAAAAAGTTGCCTATAAATCCAGCAAAAGATTTTACAACATGAAGCAAAACTATAAATATGGCAATTGTTTCAAGCTGATTACACTAAAACCTCAGATTTAAGGAACATCACGCGGTACTTTAAGTGATATACTGCTGGTGGTAGAAATGTTATTACAGACAGATATTTTTCAAAATTTACAAAATAAAATAAACTGTTATATTTCCGTTTTAGTTCTTGCCCAAAATATACTATTTACAGATATGATGCCCCTTGCAAATGGAACTGCTGAAGCTTTTGCTGATAATAAAGTTGTTTGTAATCAACAGTAGTAATATCCCAAGTGTCGTTTCAACTTTAATACTGGTATGCTTTAATAACGTCCTATAATTATGTATGCCCTTTATAATGTGATATTCTTAACGTGAGACTTATCCAATAGGATTCATCATAAAATCTGGGATTAGTTTCTGATCAAAATGTGAATAAAGGGGCACTTCTGGTTCCCTAGCCACAGGCTGCAGAGTGACCCTCATTCTTTCAGATAAATAATCTACTTAATTTCCATGCTAACAGCAATGTAAAATTATACCATGGTTAGCAATAGTATGGAGGAAAGCACTCACTTAAAGGCAAATTCTTGTGATGTTTAGTTTTCCTTATGTGTCTCCTCTAGTCAGCTACCCCCAACTCCCCATCATAAGTTCTGTCCAAAACATAAGTGGTTTATGGAGGAAGCAAGCATGTAGAGTTAGAGAAGTTTGCTAGTGGTACCTGATGATTTCTGGTATGACTCTGCCAAATTGGTAATTTATAGGGGTGAGGTGGGGCTTGGGATCAATAAATGAAAGAAACTGGTCATTAGGGTAATGACAGTACTTCAGAAAACATTAAACATATGACAAACATTTCTCACAAGGCAGTCTTTGAATAATTAGAATAAGCAGTCAGAAGAATTTGTTGCTGAAAACAGTTATGCATTATGTTCATCCAACTGAAGATTAGTGCATTAAAAAAAAGTTAAGAAAAAATCTTTTGTTTCCAGTTCAGCTGCACTTGATTCAAGTGTCGCTCATAGAGGTTTGTGTTGTTATAAATTAAACATGCTGCTGCCTCAGCAGCCAAGGTACCAGGAAAAATGTTCATGTTCACAGAATAAATAGAGCAGTCTCTTTTGAGTCAAACAGTTATCTCACGCCAATCCGGGAGGTCATCCACTCCAGACCCTGGCATAACCTGAAACAAGTGTTTCCAAAATTAAAAACTTCATACTTTACAAATTGAGAGCATATTTATTATCTTTTAAGACTTAACCCAAAGGTCAGTACTACAATCATTATTTATATACTTCAGAGACAACATTTAAGGCTACTGCAGGTGGAACTTTTAAATACAACATTCACTTAAACAAAATGACCTTCTTCAGGTGAGCACTACGGAGAATGGCTACAATATCATCTCCAAGACGCAGCTTTGGGAACTTTGCAGGCAACACTGCAAATATCCCCTCTCCCCCCATTCTGTCAAAATTGAAGCCACCGGAGAAAGACAGCAGGAGCTTTCCCTTCCTCTTCTGAGGTTAAAGCTATGGCCCAATCTGAAAAGGATATGTCAACAATGTCTACACACGGCCATGCTATTGCAACTAGGAAGGTCAGACTGCTTTAAGAATAAATGTACTCCTGGAAATAGACCGTGTAATCCATATATAACACACTGGCTTTCCTTGGCGTGCTATATCCATTCTCACAATATTGGGAAGGAAGAAGACACTACCATGGCATCTGCCTCAAATGTCTGCTGTCTCAACAGGCACCTACCAAAAGGAGCCCTGATCATAAAGGAGACAGGTGCTGAGATAACACCTGAGTCTGTTCAAAAAATGTGAAACTTCTTTGAAACTTCTTTAATTCAGGTGACACCTCAATTTTCTTCCAGTTAGCTAGTGATGATAAAAGTAAGAAACGAACAAAAAATGCATATCATGAAACAATTAAAAAACTCTATTATTGTACTTTCTTGATAAAACATTTATATTAGAAGTTTCTAAAGATCTTTCAGAAAATTAGTTTATTAAAACCACTTTGTCCTTTGAAGCCTGAGATGATACGAAAACCATCTTTAATGTGAAAGAAGCCCCAGCCCTGACAGGCGACCAGCACTTACCCCTCTCCTGTTAGGGCACAGCAGGACTGAATGTGCCAGGGGTGGTCCTTGATTGAGCTAAGGGTGAGGTATTTAGAGATCTCAGCTGCCGTCATACAGCCTTTCATATCCTGCTTATTCGCGAAGATAAGGACTGCAGCCTTCCGTAAATCCTGCAATCAATGTGAAGTACCTCTCATCCACGGGCCACCACAACCCACATAAACCCCTGCCAGCAGTGATGTAGACCTTCTGCTTTAACACAACCAGGCACCAGTACTTAATTTAAAGTTACTGAATAAGAATAAATTCTCTCAACCACAATTTAATGATTCATTCTAATAACGACAGATTAATCAACCTAAGTCAGAGAATTAAGCTGTTTTTCTACTTTTGGGTCAAAGAGGTAAAACTAAAAGTGAAAAACAAACAAACAAACAAAAGCACAAAAAAACCCCTCTTACATATTGACATAAACTATATAAGCAACATTCTAATGGGCAAATATGGTAATATCTTGTAAATACTTTAGATTCTCCAAAATTTAAAGCACAGTACTGGAGGTGAGGGCCAGGCAACACTTGTATTGCTCTTTGTGTAACGTGAGCATTGTGTGTATCATTAAGACATCAGAAACAACCTAAATGTCTGTTAACAGAAGATCAGACCAACTATGGTATATTCATACAGTCTGGAACTATAGTTATTAAAGGGGATTACTGAAGCATTATCTAGTAACAGGGACCAATCTCATCGCTTTGCAAAAATAAAAGCAAATGTCAGAAAGATATGAATATTATGACTACAGCATTCTGTACAATTTATGGATATATAAAAGTATAAAAATATGCATAGGAATGACAAACACTACTTTTAGAAGAGGTTTCTGAGAATGAGGAAGAACACCAAACTGAGTGATCATGAGATATTTGATATCTAATGTTCAATGGTGGGTGCAAGAATGTGCTTTACTGTCTAAAAATATATAGCATATACCTGAAATATTTAAGAGATCTCAAATTATTCACTAAAGAACTTCCGGTTATTATAAATGTGGTGGGGTGGGAGGGAGCGACATTTCTCTTTTCCCCTTCCTTGCACAATTTTATCAACCCAACCTTCTAAAAAAAGGCAAGCCTAAGTTTTATTCACTAACAGTAGTCCACAAATGCACTTTAAAAAATAATGAAAATTTCTGACTTCAAGATTATCATCAATTTATCACATAAGATTTTAACGATAAAATAACCAACATCATATCACGTTAATCTCTATAGAAGCAAACCCAGCATACAGACACATTTCTGTGTTTTGAAGATTCACTTTCAGAACTTACCTCGTGAGCCAACATTCTATATAATTCTTCTTTCGTAATAGCTAGTCGCTCCCTGTCAATGCTGTCAACAACAAGAATGATGAACTAGAAGAAAATTTAAAAAGGAGGAAAGACAGAAAACTGAATGGAATGTTGAAAAGGTTTCTACAAAACTATTCAGGTGCTGTTAAGTCCTTTCCTCACAGTATCATCATCACTTTTGGCCGCCTGCTGCTCCTCCCTCCCAGAGTTCATGGAACAGTGACTTACACCTGGCAGGAAAACCCAAGAGTGACAACTCCCAACTTCAACAGATAAAACTGTGTCCAATTTTATTAATAAAAACAACAACAAAAAGGCAACATCTCAATATATACTATGTAATACTAAGATTCGCTTTCAAATGCAGGTAATAACGTTTTAAAAGGAAAGTTAATTTTATATAAATAGTCTTCTTTATTCTGGCATTCATTTAAACAGTCAGCAATTGTTTACTATTTATGTATAAGGCAGAATCTCCTTCCTATTAGAAGCACACAGGTTAGAGAGAAAGATAAATGTGTAATAAAAACTAATGAATAAGATAACATTTTACATATGAGCAATAAAAGTTGAAGTAAAAATATACGAAACACAATCATATATACTTAGGTGTTAGTAATATGCTAAATATGCAGGTAAAATGATAAAGTAAGGAGAAGACAAGAACTAGAGAATTCTGTTGGTAAAGGTGTGTATTTAAAGAGGTGGTTCTTACACATAAAAAAAAACAATTTGGATAAGTGGTGTGCTACAATAAAAGTCAAAGGTTCTTTGAAATTCTGGTATTCTTGCAGAAATAGTTTATTAAAAGAACATTTGATGCAAATGGAATCAGTAATAAGGTATCTTTCTAAATTCTAGCTGTAGAATTCAGCAATTTCAAAACTTTTATTTTGAAATGTTTTAAGAATACATAAATCAGCTAGAATCACCTTTGACCTCTTCATCAAAGATAACTATTCTTTTCACAACTGAAGTTATTTCTGGGCTTTAAAAAAGTATCAACAGCTATGCTATTTAAATAATCATATACCAAAGTGTTGTCTTCCCTTGTTAACATATTCTAGTTTCCCATAGGGATATATAGTAAGCTGATGTAACCGTAATATTTGCTCACCCCAGGTCTCATTCCCCCCAAATAAAACAGCAGTGCTGCCACAACTGTTGGGGTGCCTGCCGCCCTAGTCTGCCCTGGTGGGCGCTACATTGGAGCACATATACACACACACCTGTGCCACCATGGCATAAATACAGGATATGAGGTTTTTATTTTAAAAAGGGCAATTTTATCTACCCCAAATTCCTCGCATCAGCCCCAACCCTAAGACACCCAGAAAACACCACAGTTCAGGAAGCTTCATTTTAGAAATAATCAGTAACGTGCTTTATTGCAAAGAAAAATTACATGGATGCAATTGTATGCTAGTGCGATCAAAGAAAAGTTTCTCTCAACAGCAATCAAGGTCTTCAAAAAATCTGCCTCTAAGAAGAAATAGAAACAACACTGAAGATGTCCCAGCTTTGTTCCTCAGCTCAATTCTGAACTAGTAAAAAGTGAATTACATGATAAAGAATTCTGGGAGGTGGCCAGCAAATCAATTAAAAAAAAAACCAAAAAGTGACTATTCAGTTGTTATCTTAAAATCTTTTATTAATATTGTGCCTAACATATAAGGTCCCTCACCCAGCTGGGTCCTCTCATAAGCCGGGAGACTTCTTATACAGAGGAGGTAGTCTCATAACACTGTGAGGGCTGGACAGCCTGCCCAAAACAGGCACTCAACTAACCTTTGTCCCCTTAACTGTTTCACTCTTCAAACTACTTACAAAAATGATCTGATTAAAAGGCAAGTGCCAACGGCCTATGCATCCTGCCTGTCTTCTGGGTTTACTTTCTGGTTCTTTTGGTGAGAACTTCAGAAGCCGCCTTAGCGTACCTCCGTGTTTGAGTAATAGGTGTTCCACGAGGACCGCAGGGACTCCTGGCCACCAATGTCCCACATCAGGAAGTGAGTGTTCTTCACCACAATTTCTTCAACGTTGCTTCCTATGGTTGGAGAAGTGTGAACCACTTCTTTCATTAAACTGTTGGAAGACAGACACCAGGAAAACTAGTTGGTAAATGGTAAAAACCTGAAGTAGATTCTATCCATTTTTATGGTGAATAGACCTTCCTTATTTATGCCAATGATGGCAATTATTAGAATCAAAAATAGAAAACTTGTAGACTATCTGTGCAAATAAATGTCTAGACAACTCCTGTTTTGTTTGTTTTTTCTCTAATGGAATAAACTGCAGACTTAATTCATCTCAACAGAAGAGAATGCTGTAGTTCTGAGCGCACATTTCTGGAGCCAAAAATTCCAATACCAACCCACCCTGATACTAGTTAGAGCTGAAGGCAAAAATCCCAACAGCAACCCTTTCTGAAAGAAAGCCAGGTGCCCGGGACACCCACATTTGCAAAGCAGCCACCGAAGCCCCAGGTGGCGAAGTACTGTGAACACTCCCTAGGCAGACTGCTGAGCCTTTGCTCAGCTGTGAAAATTAGTTCAGGCCTGTTAACCTCAACTATGGTCTAAAAAGGTAGAGCCAGAAGCAAATAATTTTCATTTAAAGCTAGTTATATGTCTTGTGCATATGAAATTACTTCAAAATTTTAAAAAATCACTTAATATAAAAAAATAAAGTTAGTTATAAATAAGTTTATTTAGAATAACAATGCTTAAACCACAGGTTTTATCAGAATCATTGGTTAGATTACATTAATTATTTCACTCCACAAAGATTCATTTACCTCAACAGGGCAGGAATGGGATGGAAGAGGCTTACTAATATCCCTGGGTTTTATAAATACATATTCTCCAAGTTACATGCAAAATGATTTCAACAACAATGGCAGATTTCTGAACTGTTTATATTTGATGTATAAAGACTAGGTCATATTAAAACACATAAAGGCCCATGAATCAAAATATTTTAAAGAAAACAAGTAGTATGCTCACCTCTCAATAGACAAACCAAAAGTTTGTAGTTTTTTATCAAAGTAGCTGGAAAATGGGTTAAGCATTGTTTAAGTGAAGTATTTCTAGAGAGCCGTCAGGTTGATCTGCCTCTAAAGCAAGAAGAGGTGGGAAGACAAGAGCCCCAGCGGAATGCAGCATTTTCTGGCAGTCTATGTCCAGAGGCCTGGACAGACCCACCTCCATGGCCCGGCAAGAAGGGTCTCGGCTTTGAAAGGACAATGGAGAGGCTCTGAAAGTGGCTGGGTGAGCTGCTAAAATTTTCTTAAAGGTAAGTAGGTGTTAATCTATTTCTCCAGAGTCTTAAGTCTCTCCAACTGGCAAGCCACTGATAGAGTATTTTCAGGGGCAGTCTTCGCCAAGTCTGGCTTGGCGAAACAATTCCAAAGGTACACACCAGGATGGGGCAGTCACTTCCTAGGGACGCAAGTCCACCCAGGTGAACTGCTCTGTGGGAGAACTCACTAGGGAGACCCACGCACTCACAATACCCCAGCTTTAGTATGCACTTGATTTGAGTTCAATAACGCTTCTTTCTTTCAAGGCCAGGCACAGGTAGGTGAGTGTTGGTGCAGGCTTTGGCAAACATACAGCAGTTTTACTTTGTGATTGATAAAATACAAAACTTATACAAAGTCACATGTTGAGGTTTTTCATTATGTTATAATGGCATCTCATTCTTATTATACAAAATCGGTTTCAATGAAAATGACAGCTGTTTCAGCAAACACTCATACTTACAACTGATAAAGAATGGTGGTTTTCCCTGCATTATCCAGTCCCACTATGATTACTTTGTGTTCTACAAAAAGAAAAGAGACCATAACCATTAGGCATTAAGCACAGTACCCACAACAATCACAGGCTCCCAACAATGGTCATCTGTAGTTTCCGAGTGGGAATCACGGTCTGGGCATTTATCACCACCTGTGCAAACACAGAAAGAGGCCCTCCCTCACGTGTGCGGGGCTAAGGCTACCGGCCTTAAGTGAGGCAACGTAACAGGATGCGGGAGACAGGCAAGAGGGGACGCCGCAGAACTAGTACAGTGAATCTGGAGGAAAAGCCAGTATCAGCCATAATAACAAGAGAGGACAACATTTCAGTTAAAAGAGAAAGCAATCTTCTGTTCACACACCACTTGTTGTCTCTACTAATCAAGTGAGCTTATTATCAAATTTTTCTGATAGCCAGAAGTTTGCCCATCTATATGTACCAAGATTTTTTATTTCCTTTCATTGGAAAATTCCACTTAAAATTTACCGCATCTGAAAATCTTCCCTGTCACTAATAAGAAACACATACTCTCCATCATTTTTCTCTGCTTATATTAACTGAAAAGATATTTTTGCAATTACTTAGCTTTTGCTGCTTTTTCTGTCTCAACTCAACAGTTGTTTAGCGCAGGCTTGGCTTCTGCTCTTGGCACAAGAGCCCTCAGTCCTAAGAGTCACCCCCTCAAAAGCAGTGAGTGCATCTGTTTAGGGGCCCCATGAAGTGGGAGATACCCCGAAGACCCCTCTTCCTCTAGAGTAATCCTCGCAGCACCCACTGAAGGTCCCCTTTGGCGGAGGAGATGCTTGAGAAGCTGAGCTGAGCCGCCCCAGGGCTGCCGAGGCCTTGCACCAACTAGAATCTTCACGTCCTCCTCTGTCAGCAGCCGAGGATGCAACGCGCCTCCCATCAGAGACCCGTCCCAAGGGTAACCTCTGAGGACACCACACTCCAGTCAGACATCCGAACAAAGCATAAGCCATGCCACTCTGAAAGCCCTGCTACTGCGCCACCTAACAAAAGGGAGGCGACAGTTCTCTCAGAGGCCAGCCTGAGATCTTCCAGGGGCCTGAGAAATCTACAGGAAAGTTACTTGAGCTAATAAACAAATTCAGCAAGATGGCAGGATATAAAAGTAATGTGCACTTTATTGAGACATTCGGGTCAAGATGGTGGCTTAACAACGTGCGCGTTTTAGTTTGTCCTCCAGAACAACTACTAAATAACCAGACACAGCACAGAACAGCTCCTGGGGCCACGTCAGTGACCGGACACACAGCGTACCCCAGTCTGGACCAGCTGATCGGCTGCGAGCACCCCCCAGAACCGGGAGTTCCCAAAGCTACGGCGGCCTGTGCCCCTACCCCACAGCCGCTTCCCAGAGGGGAAAGGAAGGGACTTTACCAGCAGCAGGGACTGGGCACAATCAAATGCCAATTGTGGAACTAATTAACAAATTCTGACTACTAAAAATAGGCCCCCAGCTTAGGTGAACCTGATCAAAATGGAGGTTGCTCATTTTTGCCCTGGCGCCAAGGGGGCAGGACTGACAGAAAAAGGGGGAAAAAAAGAGAAGGAAACAAGGTTTTTGTGGCTGTGTATCTATAAAGGATTGACTGCCTCTGGATACAGCGGCAGGATTTTTCAGGCTGCAACTGCCCCAGGCATAGGCAGAAGTGAGTTCTTTTGGGGGCTTGTCTGGAGCCTGTGCCTTCCCCAGGGGAGGGGGGTGAAGCCCCACCCAGGTGGAATCCCTCCATCAAGGAATTCAGACACCAGGGCTTGGTAATTTGAAGCCATTAAAACCAGCCTACAACCTCTCCTCTGTCTCCACCACGCCCCCAGCAGGGAGAGTCTGCCAAAGTTAAAGGTACCGCATTATCTTGTGCTGGTGGGACCTGCAGGCAGACAAGTGCCACACACAGGGCAGGATAAGAAAAACAGAGTCCAGAGACTACACAGGAAAGTCTTTCAACCTGCTGGGTCTCACCCTCAGGGAAAACCGACACAGGTGACTCATTCCTCCTGATAGGAGGCCAGTTTGGTGTGGGAAAATCTGTCTGGGGTCTATAATATCTAAGTAGACCCTCCTAAGTGTGTGTGGGGAAAGGCACCACACAAGCAGGGCAAGAAACAATAAAACAAGAACTGAAAAATTCTCCTCTGTTAAACATAACTTAAGCTAAAGGGCCAGATAAAGCTAAACAGAATGTCAAAGAACAGACAGACAAAAAATTCACCCAGCAAGAAAACCCTAGATAAAAGAAGTGAAAACAGTCTCCAGAATAAACTAATTAAGGTAATTAAATGCCTAGACTCCAGCATAAAATAACAAATCACACTAGGAAATTTGAAGATATGGCCCAGTCAAAGGAACAAACCAACAATTCAAATGACATACAGGAGCTGAAACAATTAATTCAGAATGTATGAACAGACATGGAAAACCTCACCAAAAACCAAATCAATGAATTGAGGGAGGATATAAAGAAGGCAAGGAAAGAACAAAAAGAAGAAACTGAAAGTCTGAAAAAACAAATCACAGAACTTATGGGAATGAAAGACACAGTAGAAGAGATGAAAAAAACAATGGAAACCTACAACGGTAGATTTCGAGAGACAGAACATAGGATTTCAAAACTGGAGGATGGAAAATCTGAAATCTGACAAGAAACAGAAACTATAGGAAAAAAATGGAAAAATATGAGCAGGGACTCAGGGAATTGAAAGACAATATGAAGCGCATGAATATACGTGTTGTGGGTGCCCCAGAAGGAGATGAGAAGGGAAAAGGAGGAGAAAAACTAATGGAGGAAATTATCACTGAAAATTTCCCAAATCTTATGAAAGACTTAAAATTACAGATCCAAGAAGTGCAGTGTACTCCAAAGAAAATAGATCCAAATAGACATACTCCAAGACATTTAATACTCAGAATGTCAGAGGTCAAAGAGAAAGAGAGGATCTTGAAAGCAGCAAGAGAAAAGCAATCCATCACATACAAGGGAAGCCCTATAAGACTATGCGCAGATCTCTCAGCAGAAACCATGGAGGTGAGAAGACAGTGGGATAATACATTTAAATTATTAAAAGAGAAAAACTGCCAACCAAGAATTCTATATCCAGCAAAACTGTCCTTCAAAAATGAGCGAGAAATTAAAACATTTTCAGACAAAAAATCACTGAGAGAATTTGTGACCAAGAGACCAGCTCTGCAAGAAATACTAAAGGGAACACTAGAGACGGATACGAAGACAGAAGAGAGAGGTGTGGAGAAGAGTGTAGAAAGGAAGACTATGAGTAAAGGTAAAAAGAAGGAAAATTAGATATGACATACAAAATCCAGAAGGCAAAATAGTAGAAGAAAGTACTACCCATGCAGTAAGAACACTGAATGTTAATGGATTAAACTCTCCAATCAAAAGACATAGTCTGGCACAATGGATTAAAAAACAGAACCCATCTATATGCTGTCTCTACTCAAAGGACACGAGGCCAAGGACACAAATGGACAATTACACACCAATGTTTATAGCAGCATTATTAACAATTACCAAGAGACGGAAACAGCCAAAATGTCCATCAACAGAGAGTTGGCTAAACAAACTGTGACATTTACATGAGATGGAATATTATGCAGCTGTAAGACAAAATAAAGTTATGAAGTATGTAACAACATGAATAGACCTTAAGGACATTATGCTGAGTGTGATTAGCCAGAAACAAAAGGACAAATACTGTATGGTCTCACTGTTATGAACTGCCATTAGTGAATAAACTTGGAATATGTCGTTGGTAACAGAGACCATCAGGAGATAGAAATAGGGTGAGATATTGGGAAATTGGAGCTGAAGGGATACAGATTGTGCAACAGGACTGAATATAAAAACTCAGAAATGGACAGCACAATACTACCTAACTGTAATACAATTATGTTAAAACACTGAATGAAGCTGCATGTGAGAATGATAGAGGGAGGAGGGATAGGGACATAAATGAAACCAGAAAGAAAGATAGATGTTAAAGATCAAGATAGTATAATCTAGGAATGCCTAGAGTGTATAATAATAGTGAAATGTACAATGTACAAATTTTAAAAATGTTTTTGCATGAGGAAGAACAAAGGAATGTCATTATTGCAGGGTGCTGAAAATAGATGATAATTAATACTTTAAAACGTCACCTTATGTGTGAGACTAAAGCAAAAAATGTTTATTTGTTACAAAATTTATATTTTGACTAGAGCATTTCCTAATATAATGCATGTAGACAGTTTGATTGAATGTCATAAGTACTTGGAATCTCAGGTAGGATATGAGATTTTGTTGGTTTGTCCAGAGTGATGCCCCGATGAATCCCAGAGTGATTTGATCAGTGACTGGAAAAGTATTTGCAAGCCCTCTTCGGGGAATGGTGAGAGTGGGGAGAAATTCAACTTCCCCAAGTTGAATTCTTGATATTCTCACAAGCAGTGTGGACAACCAAAGCTATAGGCTGAGCCCCCAGTCTTGGGGTTTGTTCATATGAAACTTAACCCCACAAAGGATAGGTCAAATCTACTTAAAATTTAGGCCTAAGAGTTAGCCCCAAGAGAGCCTCTTTGGTTGCTCAAATGTGGCCTCTCTCTCCAGCCAACATGATGAGCAGTCCCACCACCCTCCCCCTCTCTGCATGGGACATGACTCCCAGGGGTGTGGACCTTCCTGGCAAGGTGGGACAGAGATCCTGGAATGAGCTGAGACTCAGCATCAAGGGACTGAGAAAAACCCAAGAATGAGCTGAGAATTAACATCAAGGGATTGAGAGAATCTTCTCGACCAAAGGGGGAAGAATGAAATGAGACTAAGTGTCAATGGCTGAGAGATTTCAAACAGAGTCGAGAGGTTATCCTGGAGGTTACTCTTACGCATTAAGTAGATATCACCTTGTGGTTCAAGATGTAGCGGAGAGGCTGGAGGGAACAGCCTGAAAATGTAGAGCTGTGTTCCAGTAGCCATGCTTCCTGATGATGACAGAACTTCACAATGAGACTCTGTGAATGTGAAAACCTTGTGTCTGATGCTTCTTTTAGCTACCACATCAAGAGAAGAGTAGAACATATGGAATAAAAATAAATAATAGGGGGAACAAATGTTAAAATAAATTTAGTTTGAAATGCTAGTGGTAAATGAAAGCAAGGGGTAAAGGGTATGGTATGTATAATGTTTTTTTTCTCTGTTATCATTTTATTTCTTTTTCTGTTCTCTTTTTATTTCTTTTTCTAAATCGATGCAAATGTTCTGAGAAATGATGAATATGCAACTATGTGATGATATTAAGAATTACTGATTGTATATGTAGAATGAAATGATATCTTAATGTTTTGTTTGTTAATTTTTTTTAATAAATAAAAAAAGTAATGTGCAAAAATCAGTAACATTTCTCTACACAAGCAATGACCTAGATGAGGAGTCAGTTAAGGAAAAAATTCCATTCAAAAGACCAACTAAAAGTATCAAATACTTAGGAATCCTCTTTCTCCGCCCGCGGCGCTCCCGCCGCCAGCCAGCCCTCCTCTCCCTCTTTCTCCGCCTGCGGTGTTCCCGCCGCCAGCCAGCCTTCCTCTTCCCCCTTCGGCTCCGGCGGGGCTCCATTCGCCATCTTATCCTCCCCTTTCTCCTCCTGCTCCAGCGGCTCTCCAACCACCACCGTGCCCTCTTCCGCCTTCACCGGCTCCTCCGCCACCGTCCTCGACAGCCTTGCCACCCTCACCTTTCCTCCTCCAGAACAGCTACTGGGGGAGTGGAGACGATACAGAGCAGCTCCCGGAGCCACGACGGAGATCAAAGGGACAGCGTACCCCATCCTGGAACGGCTGACTGTCTGGGAGAACCAGATGCGGTGAGATCACCGAGGGGCGCAGGCTTTTCCGGGAGGGACGGTAAGCGGTCGGAGTCCCTCCCTTCCTCCTTCCCAGGCCAGCTGGCAGAATTGGGCAGGCGGTCCCCTCGGGCTGCGGCGGCTGGTGCCCCCACTACGCGAGGCCCCCCGGACCAACTGAGAGAGTTGGGTCGGAAATCCCCAGACCGCGGAGAACGGTGACCGGGGTGGGGGTAACTTCCAAACAGGTGACTCCCCGGTCCGGCTGGGAACGGTGCACTCTCCCGGGCTGCGGCGGAGGGCGCCCTCCCGCCACGCTTGGCGCCCCGGGCCGACTAGGAAATTCGGTTGGGCGCTCTCCCGGGCAGCGGTGGCCAGTGACTCTCCCCGCGTTTGGACCCCCGGGCCGGCTGGCACTCTTCCAAGCCGCGTCAGCTGCCGAACCTTCCCCACGGCGAGAGTTTTCCAGAGTTAAAGGACCCACAGCATCTTTTACTGGTGGAATCCGCAGACAAACATGTGCCACGAGCGCCACCTACTGGGCAGGATATGAAAAACAGAACCCAGAGATTTCACAGAAAAATCTTTCAACCTGTTGGGTCCAAAACCCAGGGAAATCTGACTAAATGCCCAGATGCCAGCAGAAGATAACAGATCACGCTCAGAAAATTGAATATATGGCCCAGTCAAAGGAACAAACCAATAGTTCAAATGAGATACAGGAGCTGAGACAACTAATGCTGAATATACGAACAGAAATGGAAAACCTCTTCAAAAACGAAATCGATAAATTAAGGGAGGACATGAAGAAGACATGGGCTGAACAAAAAGAAGAAATAGAAAAACTGAAAAAACAAATCACAGAACTTATGGAAGTGAAGGATAAAGCAGAAAAAACGGAAAAAACAATGGATACCTACAATGATAGATTTAAAGAGACAGAAGATAGAATTAGAGATTTGGAGGATGGAACAACTGAATTCCAAAAAGAAACAGAAACTATCGGGAAAAAAATGGAAAAACTTGAACACGGTATCAGGGAACTCAAGGACAATATGAAGCGCACAAATATACGTGTTGTGGGTGTCCCAGAAGGAGAAGAGAAGGGAAAAGGAGGAGAAAAACTAATGGAAGAAATTATCACTGAAAATTTCCCAACTCTTATGAAAGACCTAAAATTACAGATCCAAGAAGTGCAGCGCACCCCAAAGAGATTAGATCCAAATAGGCGTTCTCCAAGACACTTACTAGTTAGAATGTCAGAGGTCAAAGAGAAAGAGAGGATCTTGAAAGCAGCGAGAGAAAAAGAATCCATCATATACAAGGGAAACCCAATAAGACTATGTGTAGATTTCTCAGCAGAAACCATGGAAGCTAGAAGACAGTGGGATGATATATTTAAGTTACTAAAAGAGAAAAACTGCCAACCAAGACTCCTATATCCAGCAAAATTGTCCTTCAAAAATGAGGGAGAAATTAAAACATTCTCAGACAAAAAGTCACTGAGAGAATTGGTGACCAAGAGACCAGCTCTGCAAGAAATACTAAAGGGAGCACTAGAGTCAGATACGAAAAGACAGAAGAGAGAGGTATGGTGAAGAGTGCAGAAAGAAGGAAAATCAGATATGGTATATATAATACAAAAGGCAAAATGGTAGAGGAAAATATTATTCAAACAGTAATAACACTAAATGTTAATGGACTGAATTTCCCAATCAAAAGACATAGACTGGCAGAATGGATTAAAAAACAGGATTCTTCTATATGCTGTCTACAGGAAACACATCTTAGACCCAAAGATAAACATAGGTTGAAAGTGAAAGGTTGGGAAAAGATATTTCATGCAAATAACAACCAGAAAATAGCAGGAGTGGCTATACTAATATCCAACAAATTAGACTTCAAATGTAAAACAGTTAAAAGAGACAATGAAGGACACTATATACTAATAAAAGGAACAATTAAACAAGACGACATAACAATCATAAATATTTATGCACCGAACCAGAATGCCCCAAAATACGTGAGGAATACACTGCAAACACTGCAAAGGGAAATAGACACATATGTCATAATAGTTGGAGACTTCAATTCACCACTCTCACCAATGGATGGAATATCTAGACAGAGGATCAATAAAGAAATAGAGAATCTGAATATTACTATAAATGAGCTAGACTTAACTGACATTTATAGGACATTACATCCCACAACAGCAGGATACACCTTTTTCTCAAGTGCTCATGGATCATTCTCAAAGATAGACCATATGCTGGGTCACAAAGCAAATCTTAACAAATTTAAAAAGATTGAAATCATACACAACACTTTCTCAGAACATAAAGGAATGAAGTTGGAAAGCAACAATAGGCGGAGTGCCAGAAAATTCATAAATACATGGAGGCTCAACAACACACTCTTAAACAACAAGTGGGTCAAAGAAGAAATTGCAAGAGAAATTAGTAAATACCTCGAGGCGAATGAAAATTAAAACACAACATATCAAAACTTATGGGACATAGCAAAGGCAGTGCTAAGAGGGAAATTTATTGCCCTAAATGCCTATATCAGAAAAGAAGAAAAGGCAAAAATGCAGGAATTAACTGTCCACTTGGAAGAACTGGAGAAAGAACAGCAAACGAATCCCAAAGCAAGCAAAAGGAAAGAAATAACAAAGATTAGAGCAGAAATAAATGAAATTGAAAACATGAAAACCACAGAGAAAATCAATAAGACCAGAAATTGGTTCTATGAGAAAATCAATAAGATGGATGGACCCTTAGCAAGATTGACAAAAAGAAGAAGAGAGAGGATGCAAATAAATAAGATCAGAAATGGAAGCGGAGACATAACTACTGACCTCACAGAAATAAAGGAGGTAATAACAGGATGCTATAAACAACTTTACACTAATAAATACAACAATTTAGATGAAATGGACGGGTTCCTGGAAAGACATGAACAACCAACTTTGACACAAGAAGAAATGGATGACCTCAACAAACCAATCACAAGTAAAGAAATCGAATTAGTCATTCAAAAGCTTCCTAAAAAGAAAAGTCCAGGACCAGATGGCTTCACATGTGAATTCTATCAAACATTCCTGAAAGAATTAGTACCAACTCTCCTCAAACTCTTCAAAAAATTGAAGTGGAGGGAAAACTACCTAATTCATTCTATGAAGCCAACATCACCCTCATACCAAAACCAGGCAAAAATATTACAAAAAAAGAAAACTACAGACCAATCTCTCTAATGAACATAGATGCAAAAATCCTCAATAAAACTCTAGCAAATCGTATCCAACAACACATTAAAAGAATTATACATCATGACCAAGTAGGATTCATCCCAGGTATGCAAGGATGGTTCAACATAAGAAAATCAATTAATGTAATACACCATATCAACAAATCAAAGCAGAAAAATCACATGATCATCTCAATTGATGCAGAGAAGGCATTTGACAAGATTCAACATCCTTTCCTGTTGAAAACACTTCAAAAGATAGAAATACAAGGGAACTTCCTTAAAATGATAGAGGGAATATATGAAAAACCCACAGCTAATATCATCCTCAATGGGGAAAAATTGAAAACTTTCCCCCTAAGATCAGGAACAAGACAAGGATGTCCACTATCACCACTATTATTCAACATTGTGTTGGAGGTTCTAGCCAGAGCAATTAGACAAGAAAAAGAAATACAAGGCATCAAAATTGGAAAGGAAGAAGTAAAACTATCACTGTTTGCAGACGATATGATATTATACGTCGAAAACCCGGAAAAATCCACTACAAAACTACCAGAGCTAATAAATGAGTACAGCAAAGTAGCAGGCTACAAGATCAACATTCAAAAATCCGTACCATTTCTATACACTAGTAATGAACAAGCTGAGGGGGAAATCAAGAAACGAATCCCATTTACAACTGCAACTAAAAGAATAAAATACCTAGGAATAAGTTTAACTAAAGAGACAAAAAACCTATATAAAGAAAACCACAAAAAACTGCTAAAAGAAATCACAGAAGACCTAAATAGATGGAAGGGCATACCGTGTTCATGGATTGGAAGACTAAATATAGTTAAGATGTCAATCCTACCTAAATTGATCTACAGATTCAATGCAATACCAATCAAAATCCCAACAACTTATTTTTCAGAAATAGAAAAACCAATAAGCAAATTTATCTGGAAGGGCAGGGTGCCCCGAATTGCTAAAAGTATCTTGAGGAAAAAAAACGAAGCTGGAGGTCTCACGCTGCCGGACTTTAAGGCATATTATGAAGCCACAGTGGTCAAAACAGCATGGTATTGGCATAAAGATAGATATATCGACCAATGGAATCGAATAGAGTGCTCAGATATAGACCCTCTCATCTATGGACATTTGATCTTTGATAAGGCAGTCAAGCCAACTCACCTGGGACAGAACAGTCTCTTCAATAAATGGTGCCTAGAGAACTGGATATCCATATGCAAAAGAATGAAAGAAGACCCATCTCTCACACCTTATACAAAAGTTAACTCAAAATGGATCAAAGATCTAAACATTAGGTCTAAGACCATAAAACAGTTAGAGGAAAATGTAGGGAGATATCTTATGAAACTTACAATTGGAGGCGGTTTTATGGACCTTAAACCTAAAGCAAGAGCACTGAAGAAGGAAATAAGTAAATGGGAGCTCCTCAAAATTAAACACTTTTGTGCATCAAAGAACTTCATCAAGAAAGTAGAAAAACAGCCTACACAATGGGAGATAATATTTGGAAATGACATATCAGATAAAGGTCTAGTATCCAGAATTTATAAAGAGATTGTTCAACTCAACAACAAAAAGACAGCCAACCCAATTACAAAATGGGAAAAAGACTTGAACAGACACCTCTCAGAAGAGGAAATACAAATGGCCAAAAGGCACATGAAGAGATGCTCAATGTCCCTGGCCATTAGAGAAATGCAAATCAAAACCACAATGAGATATCATCTCACACCCACCAGAATGGCCATTATCAACAAAACAGAAAATGACAAGTGCTGGAGAGGATGCGAAGAAAGAGGCACACTTATTCACTGTTGGTGGGAATGTCAAATGGTGCAACCACTGTGGAAGGCAGTTTGGCAGTTCCTCAAAAAGCTGAATATAGAATTGCCATACGACCCAGCAATACCATTGCTGGGTAGCTACTCAAAGGACTTAAGGGTAAAGACACAAACGGACATTTGCACACCAATGTTTATAGCAGCGTTATTTACAATTGCAAAGAGATGGAAACAGCCAAAATGTTCATCAACAGAAGAATGGCTAAACAAACTGTGGTATATACATATGATGGAATATTATGCAGCTTTAAGACAGGATAAACTTATGAAGCATGTAATAACACGGATGGACCTAGAGAACATTATGCTGAGTGAGTCCAGCCAAAAACTAAAGGACAAATACTGTATGGTCCCACTGATGTGAACCGGCATTCGAGAATAAACTTGGAATATGTCATTGGTAACAGAATCCAGCAGGAGTTAGAAACAGGGTAAGATAATGGGTAATTGGAGCTGAAGGGATAGACTGTGCAACAGGACTAGATACAAAAACTCAAAAATGGACAGCACAATAATTCCTAGCTTGTCATGTTAAAACACTGAATGAAGCTGCTTCTGAGCTATAAGTTTTTTTTTTTTACTATTATTATTACTTTTCTGTATATTAACACTCTATATCTTTTTCTGTTGTGTTGCTGGTTCTTCTGGACCAATGCAGATGTACTGAGAAACGATGATCATGCATCTGTGTGATGATGTTGAGAACTGCTGATTGCATGCGTAGAGTGGTGTGATTTCTAAATGTTGGGTTAATTTCTTTTTTTCCGTTAATTAATAAAAAAAAAACAAAAAAAAACCTTAGGAATGAACTTAACTAGGGACGTAAAGGACTTGTACACAGAGAACTACACAACAATGCTAAAAGAAATCAAAGGAGACCTAAATAGGCGGGAAGACATTCCCTGCTCATGGATAGGAAGGCTAAATATAGTTAAGATGCCAATTCTCCCCAAACTGATCTACAGATTCAACACAGTACTGATTAAAATTCCAAAAATCTACCCTGAAGATTTGGCAAAGCTAAATATCAAATTCATCTGGAAGGGAAAGAGACACCGAATAGCTAAAAGCATCCTGAAAAAGAATGAAGTGGGAGGATTAACACTTCCTGACTTTGAAACCTATTATAAAGCCACACTAGTCAAAACAGCACGGTACTGGCACAAAGACAGAAGCAACAACAAATGGAATCGAATCGAGAGTACAGAAATAGACAACCAAATATATGGTCAACCGATTTTTGACAAGGCCCCCAAATCCTATGAACTGGGACTAAATAGTCTTTTCAATAATTGGGCATAGAAGAACTGAATATCAATAGTCAAAAGATTGAAAGAGGACCCCTATCTTATACCCTAGACAAAAATAACTCAAAGTAGACCAAACTCCTAACATAAGAACTAACACCATAAAGCTTCAGAATAAAATGTAGGGAAACATCATTAAGAACCAGAAATAGGAGGTAGCTTCCTAAACTTTACACCCAAAGTACAAGCAACAAAAGAAAAAATAAATAAATGGAAACGCCTCAAAATCAAATGCTTCTGCACCTCAAAGATGTCAAAAAGGTGATGAGGCTGCCAACTCAATGGGAGAAAATATTTGGAAATAACATATCAGACAAAGGTGTGATTTCCTGCATATACAAAGAAATCATACAACTCGACAACAAAAGAATAAACAACCCAATTATAAAATAGGCTAAAGATTGAAATGGGCATTTTTCTGAAGAGCAAAAAAGATGGCTCAAAGCACACAAAGAGATGCTCATTTTCATTGGCTCTAAGGGAAATGCAGATCAAGACTACAACGAGATACCACCTCACACCTATAAGAATAGCTGCCATTAAACAAACAGGAACCATAAATGTTGGAGAGGATATGGAGAAACTGAGACACTTATGCACTGCTGGTGGGAATGTATAATGGTGCAGCCACTATGGCAGACTGTTTGGCGGTTCCTTAGGAAACTAAATATCGAGTTGCCCTATGACCCAGCAACAGCACTACTCAGTACATAAACAGAAGAGGTGAAAGCAACGACACAAACAGACATTTGCACACTGATGTTCATATCAGCATTATTCATAATTGCCAGAAGATGGAAACAAGCCAAAAGCCCATCAACAGAGGAGTGGATCAACAAAATGTGGTATATACATACGATGGAATATTATGCAGCAGTAAGACAAAATGACATCCTGAAGTGCATGATAAGATGGGTGGGCCCTGAGGACATAATGCTGAGTGAAATTAGCTAAACACAAAAGGATCAATACTACATGATTTCACTTTTATGACCAGCATAAAGGTATAATCAGGGGCTTATAATACGGAATATAAGGGACTTAGAGATACATAGAAACTGGAGATGGGTGAACCGTTAGCTTATGAGGTAGAACTCCAATGTAAGGGAATAGATAGGAATTAAGGTAGTTCTCTAGTGGGTCTGTAAGTAATATTGCCATATGGAAGATAAACAAGATTGAAAGGGGTTGTATATACCTTCGTGTCTCACTGATTAATACTAGCAATATGAATTACTTCTCACAAGAATTACTTCAAAGATACGATACTTGTATAAAGAGTGTTTAAGTCCAGGGTACAGGGAGGAAAATTGTTATTGCATACTACGAGCTATGTTCAGAAGGAAACCATCAGCACTACCACAGCAACAGCAGAAGTAAATAATGGGGTGAGGGACAAGAGTTAAGAGGAGGCTTAGATTTCCTATTTGGTGAGGGTGTGTTTATTGGTTTCCAGTCTCTTGGGAACAATGAAATTATCTAAAATTGAGAATGTTGATGGACTGTGGACTTTGGGCCCTCTACATGATGCCTAATGAATGCAGGTAGCTAAGGATGCGGTGCCAGTTTGAAAGGATATATGTATCCTAGAAGAGCCATGTTTTAATTCTTATCCCATTTTATAAATCCATCCATTTCTTTAAGCCCTATTCAGTACTATATGTTTGAATCTGTAATTAGATCATCTCCCTGGAGATATGACTCAATCAAGAGTGGTTGTTAAGCTGGATTATGGATTAGGTGGAGACATGTCTCCACCCATCCAAGTGGGTCTTGATTAGCTTAAGGAAATCCTATAAGAGAGGAAACATTTTGGAGACAGCAGGAGATTCAGAGACAGCAGAGAATGTTGCAGCACCACAAAGCAGAGAGTCCACCAGCCAGCAACCTTTGGAGATGAAGAAGGAAAACGCCTCCCAGGGAGCATCATGAAATAGGAAGCTAGGAGAGAAAGCTAGCAGATGACACTGTGTCCACCACATGCCTTTCCAGATGAGCGTGAAACCATGACCGTGTTTGCCATGTGCCTCCTCATTTGAGAGAGAAACCCTGAACTTCATTGGCCTTCTTGAACCAAGGTATCTTTCCCTGGATGCCTTAGATTGGACATTTCTATAGACTTATTTTAATTGGGACATCTTCTCAGCCTTAGAACTGTAAACTAGCAACTTATTAAATTCCCCTTTGAAAAGCCATTCCGTTTCTGGTATACTACATTCTGGCAGCTAGCAAACCAGAACAGATGCACTGATGGAGAAGTAGATTGGCGAACAATGGTGTATACTTATGAATGAAGGTTGTGCTGTTAAAAAAAGGAACAATGTCATGAGGCATGGAACAATGTGAATGAAAATGTGGGACATTTATTGAGACAAAGTAAGCCAGGAAAAAAAAAACGGTATGGTCACCTTTAGAAAATGCTTATAAGCAACATGGGCCTAGACTGTAAGCTTTTTAGAGTAGACACATTAAGTCCAGAGTCGTGATTATCATTTTTGGATTCTGAGAGGCTGTTTTACATATATAACCTGATATTCAGAGATAAGAACAAATCAGAACAGGTTGGGGATAAAGTAATTCAGAACATAGGGGTAAGGAAGACAGTGTCTGTATTTTAGAAACACATGTACTCTTTGAGACCAAAGGAAGAAATGTTTACTTGATCTGGAACTGAAATTCTCTGTAGCGCATAATCTAATTCAACCTATCTGTATAGCTCATTTGAACAACTGAAACACAGGAAGCACAGAATAAGAAACAGGTCCTTTAATCCTGTATAGATTATCGTAACACCTGGAAACGTCCTAGAGTATATTAAGCAGATAATCAAAAAGTATTGGCAAGTCCCCTGAAGGAAGGGAGAAAGACTATGGAACTATTAAACATTACCATCAGGGAATCCCTGATGTTGTGTCAAACCTTAGGGATATCCAAATCAATAGGCCATGCCCTCAATCATGAGGCTTACTCTGGTGAAATTTATGTTGGTAGCACAGAAGCTTAGACTACCTATAGGCATGCCTAAGATTACTTCTGGAGGACCTTTGTTGTTGCTCAGATGTGGCCTCAGTTTCTCCAAGCGCAGCTTTGCAAGTGAAATCATTGCCCTCCCCACTACATGGGACATGACATCCAGGGGTGAAAATCTCCTTGGTGATGTGGGAGAGGACTCCCAGGGATGAATTCAGACCTGGTACCATAGATCAACAATTGCATCCTGACCAAAAAGGGGAAAAGAAGTGTAATTAATAAAGTTATCAGTGGCAGAAAGAGTTCAAATAGAGTCAAGAGGCTACTCTGGAGGTTATTCTTACACAAGCTTCAGGTGGACCTTGCTACCTGTCATAACCTGCCAGCCCCCAACTAGGACCATTCCAGCCAATCCCAAAGAATACCTAGGGCAATATGTAAGATTCCACAAGTTTTCCAGGCACTACAGTAACTTTCCAGAAACCTACAACCTCCAGATGGGTCCCTGGTTCAGATAAGTCCTGAAACTTGGCCCAGCCTCTCCAGAACATCAGATAGTTCCATCTCCCTACCCCATATTAGTTGTTACTAATTTAAAATTTAGAATTGCCATAGCCCAATAGGATGCAATAGCAGTTTTCCCATCTGTACCCTGGACTTAAACACTCTTTATACAAGCAAAAACTTAGAATTGCCATAGCCCAAACAACCCCAAAGAGAGGTGTGGGAAGATCAAAGGTAATGGTAGAATTACACATAGAAGACAGGACTTAATAAACGAATATGAATGCTGAATCATTAAATTGATATCTCTTTTAGTTTCCAGTATTTTAGAGCAGCTAGAAGTAAAAACCTAAAATTGTGAAATTGTAACCCACGTCAAAGTCTGAAATACGTTCTGCAACTAACTGTGGTGCTGCACTTTGAAATTTATGGCTTTTTGTATATATGTAAATGTTCACAAAAAAAAGAAGGAAAAAAAAGTCGATTGTGATGATATAAAGTATTTAAGCCCTCTAGCCTCCTATATTCTGGAGCAGCTAGAAGGAAAAATAGGAGAGGATTTATGTATAGTGGCCCAAGACAAACTCTGGGATCTATCCTGTAACCACTTTTTGAAGAGTGCTTTGAAAACTATCGCTTTTTAATTTCTTTGCTTTGTACATATGTTATACTATACAATAAAAAAAAGTAAACGGGGTGAACTAGTGTCAAATGTGACATATTTAAGAAGTCCAGTAACTTCAAACAAAAAAATACAAGGAAAAGCAAATCTAGGGAAAATGCTAAAGGTATCCAGAGAAAAATGATAGACTACACAACAGGAAATAAAGATATAAATTAGGCTGACTTTTTAGAAGACGGCAAAGTAGCAACTTTAAAGCACAGAAGGAAAATCTCAACCTAGGATGCCTTATTGAGCAAAAATGCCTTAAGAATTAAGGCAAAATAAAGATATTTTAGATAAAAGAGTAAGAATTTACTACCAGCAGATTTGTACTATTAAAATGCTACAGGTTCCTTCAGTTGAAAGGAAACAATTCTAGATGGAAACTCAGAACATCAAAAATGGTAAATATGTGGGTAAATAGCGGGTAAATACAAGAACTTTCTCCCCTCTACAAATTTTTAAGGGACATATGGTTATTGACAGCAAAAACACCCATAGTGTACTGTGGGGTTTATAACACAGGCAGATAGAACATATCAGACAATAAAGCTTGGATTGCTGCAGGAAGGGAGCATGGGATTTTTTTTTTTTCCCATTTTACAAGAATTACCACAGTAACTGTTAACAGGAGCACATAAAGGAAAGGAGATACCTTATACTCTCTACAGGTACCACGCAAATAATGCAAAAAGGAGTATTAAAAAGTAACTAAATAAATTTAAATGACATTCTGAAAAAAAAAAACCACTAATCCCAAAAGAGAAAACAAAAACAAAGCAAAACACCACACACAGATGGGACAATGTGAAAAAAATAAGTAAAATAGAAGACCTCAATGGCAAACAATGTCATAAATCCAACCCAAAATAACTGGAATAAAATTCCAATTAAAATTGGGTTAAACATTCAAATAAAAAGGCACAGAATGTTACCCTACATAGGAACCACCAGGCAACCACAAGCTGTCCACCAGACACCCGCATGAAGATACGGAAGATCCCATCCCAGGGCCTGCCCCCTTGCTCTAAGGGACACTGGCATACAGAACACACCTAGCTGTAGGATACACTTTCATATACAAAGGGTGTACAAACCTAACAGACCACAGAATGCACTCCATAAATTTGGGGGGGAAAAAAACCATGAGATATTACAAAGAATAGTTTCTGACCATAGTTGAATTAAATTAGAAACTAATTATCAGCTCTCTGAAGAAAACACCAAATATTTGGAAATCCAACAACAAACCTCTCAATAACCCACAGGTCAAAGAAGGAATCATCCACATGCATACACATAAAGTAAAATATTTCAAACTGAGTAATAATGAAAACAAAAATACAACAATAAATTTGTGGAATGAAGCTAAAGCAGTATTTACGAGAAACATTGATAGCTTTAAAATTACATATAAAAAGAAGATATAAAAACAATGATATGTTCCACCTTAAGAAGCTAGGGAAAAAAGAAGAAAGTAAACACAAAGTAGAAGGAAGGAAATAAAGAACAGGAATCAATGAAATTAAAAACACAAAAACAATGGAAAAAATAAAATCACCTCTCTGAAAAGATTAACAAAACAAATTTGGAGGAGGTTCACTATCCAACACCACATCTCACTATAAAGCTGTAAATCAACATAGTATGATTGGCTAAGGGTTGAACATGCAAGAGAATAGAGCGCCAGTAGACTCACAGTAATATGGACTTCTATAAAGGCTCCACAGCAAGCCCTTTGGGAAAGGAAAAGTATTCAGTAAATGGTAATGGAATAAGCAGATGTCCATGTAGACAGAAAATGAACCACGACCCCTACTTCATATCATATTCCAAAATAATTTGTGATGGGTCATAGACTTAAGCATAAAATCTAAACTATAAAGTACAAGATAAGAGGAGCAGGTTCCTCAAGCAGGACATAGAAAGCAAATGCCAGGAAAAAAAAAAACACTGAGAAATTATGTCACCAAAAGAAAAAATTTCTGCTCAGCAAAAGTCCTCACGAAGAAAACAAATAGGGAAGTCACAGATTGGAAGAAAATATTCGCAGAACATATATCTGGCAAAGATTCCATTCTAGAATGTATAAATAATTCCTATGAATTGATAATTTAAAAAGAAAAAATCAAAATCTTTTTTTCTAAATGGGCAAAGGATTTGGACAATTCTCAAGTGAATTGATTAGATACACAAATGACTAATCAGCACAGGCAAAAGGCTTAACACCCATTAGTCATTAGAGAAATGCAAGTTAAAACCAGAAGGTGATGGCAGGACACATCCACGAGAGTAGTTATTATGAGGAGGGGCAGACAACACCAAAGGTAGGTGAGGATGTTAAATGGCTAGAAGCCTTACACATGGCTGATGAGAGCATACAAATCCTATAATCACTCTTACGTAAGTTTCAGTGACATATTGCTCACAGATGCGGTTTGCCAAACCTCAACCCACATCATTCCTGTTAACCCTAAAGAACAACGAAGGCTCTGTCTGAGATCCTGCAAAAGTTTACTTTTCAGAAACCGAAAACCTTCAGACGGTTCCTAGATCAGAAAAGTCCTGAGACCTGGAGGTGCTAGTGTCTCCAAGAACATCAACCAGTTCCATCTCCCTATCCCAAATCGGCAACACCCCTTTACAAACATGAAAAAAGTTAGAATGGGTATGACCCAAATATCCTTAAAGATTGGGAAAAGGATCAAAGAAGAAGTAGGAATTATAACAGCGAAGTTAAGGATTTAACAAATGAGTATGCCTACTGAATCATTACACTGCTATTTCCTTCAGTCTTCAATGTCTTGGAGCAGCTAGAAGTAAAAACCTGACGTGGAATTGTAACCCATATCAAACTTTGAAATCTGCTCTTTAACTACCTATTAAACATACTTTGAAATTTACTGCTTTTTGTATATATGTTATATTTCACAATAAAAAATGTTAAAAAGTACTCATTTCTGGGTGGGCCACGGTGTCTCAGTCAGTGGCAGAGTTCTTGCCACTCTCTAATGACTAAATGGGCGTTAAGCCTTTTGCCTGTGCTGATTAGTCATTTGCGTATCTAATCAATTCACTGGAGAATTGTCCAAATCCTATGCCCATTTAAAAAAAAGGATTTTGTTTTTGTCTTTTTAAATTATCAACTCATAGAAATTATTTATACATTCTAGAATGGAGTCTTTGTCAGATACACGTTTTGTGAATATTTTCTTCCAATCTATGACTTCCCTATTTTCTTCATGAAGGCTTTTGCTGAAGACCCGTGTTTGATTCCTGGTGCCTGCCCATGCAAAAAAAAAAAAGTACTCATTTCTCTTTATCACAAGAGATAGTGTCAAATTCCCATACACACATATTATTTAGAAATAACTGGAAATAATATTGGAAAATAATAGTATTGGAAAAACAATGCATTTAAAGAGATTTCATTGTTATATATTGACTTAAGGTTTTAGCACTATTTGAATTTTTAAAAACAATGCATATGAGTTTTGGATTTAAAATTTATGCTTGAAAAAACAAAAATAATATTCAACAAAACGAGCATCTACTATGTGCCAAACATTGGGAATATAATGGTGAGGGAGACAAAATTCAACAGATAACAGGTAAGTAAGTTAAGAAAGCAATTACAGGCAGTGATAATTTACTCAGAAAACCAGTAGGGTAAAGATGGTGAATGACTGCAAGGGAAGAGCTCTACTCTATACAGAGTGGCCTGGCTGGAAAAGGCCTCTGAGGAATGATATTTCAGCAGAAACTGAATGAATCAAGGAACTGAAGTATCCACCAAAAGAGGGAGCAGAAACAAAGGCCCTGAGATGCTAAGTTTTGGTTTGTGTTCAAAAATCAGCAAAACAGCCAGAATGAAAGTAGAAAAAGTTAAAGAGAGAAAAGTGAAACTCAAGATCTAAATGGTCAGAATTGAAGAACAGTAACAACCCCATAAAAAGTTAGCTATCAGTGCTCAAAGTAACATGAATTCACAGGGTGAACTGTGCAGACAAGACAAAAATAAATATAATGAAATTGAAATATACCATCGTTGTTTGGTTTTGAACATGAGCCACAACTAAGACCACTGGTCCGTAATTCTGGTAATACAAGAAATAACTGTATACAAACTGATCACCAGTTTGTAGAGTCAAAATAAAGAGAGAGCAGGAGAAAATGCAGAGTATAGACAGGAATATCATTATTACTCACACACACAACAGCAAGTGTAAGAAAAGATAAAGATACAGTTGTAGTATCCAATGGATTTCCCTCCTGCATCCACTGCTCTTTTCTTTTCCCCAATGGTAACTACTGGCCAGAATTTGGGAGATACTATTCTCAAGCACACATTTATACTTTACTACATACGTGTATATCCGTAAAGGCTATGCAACCTGGTATGTATTTTAGCACTGGAGTATGGATACCACAGTACACATACCCTACTGCACATCCCACTGCAATTAGCTGTGTTGACACATGGAGCTCTTGCTTCAACACTTTCCATTGATTTATACAAGTCCAATGTATAAATATAGGCAATAAGTGTTGATGAAAACTCAAGCAATTTTCATTTTCATTAAAAGCCAAAATGCTGCACCGAACATTCTCATATAAGTCTCCTTATGCCCAGCGAGTTTCTGCACATCTGCACATCTTCATCTTTGCTAGCTATTGTCACTTGTTCCCCAAAGTGACTGTTCTGATTTACACTTCTACCAGTACTAGATAAGTGTTTTAGTAGCTCTGCATCATGTGCAATAATTGGTGTCATCAAATCTGACAATTTTGGTTAAACTGAGAGGTGTGAAATGGTATCTCATTGTAGTTTTACTAGCATTGTCTTGATGACTTCTAAGGTTGAGCATTTTTTGATAGGTTTATTGAAGGCCATTTCCGTTCTGAAAATTGCCTTTTATATTCTTTGTTCATTTTAAAACTAGGTTATTTTTCTTTTTCTTTGTTTGTGTAGTACTTTTTATATATATTCTTATCAATGTTTTGTTTGTTACTTGAATTGCAAAAATCTTCTTCCAGCCTGTGGTTTCTTTTTTTAATGTAAATTTTATTTTAGAAAAGTTGCAAGTTTATAGAAAAATCAGGTATAAAAGAATTCCGATATATCCCTTCATTAGTAGCACCTTTCATTCATATGGTCCTTTTGTTACAAATGAAAGATTATAATTGCAATAATAACTATAGTCAGTGGTTTACATTAGGGTTCATGGTTGTATCGTACAGTCCTATGTTTTTTTTTTTTTTTTTTTTTGCATGGGCAGGCACCAGGTCTCCAGCACGGCAGGTGAGAACTCTGCCACTGAGCCACCATCACACCACCCACTGCTATGATTTTTAAAGTTTTATTGTAGTAACATAATTACAACCTAAAATTTCCCGTTTTCACCACATTTGGCGCTGTTAATTACGTTTACAATGTGATGCTACATCACTTTTGAGGTGATCTGTGGGTACAAAAGCTCAGTCAACCACTGCTGAGAATGCAGCGACTCAATTTCATGTTGGCCCAACACACAGTCAGCGTGTTCTTCTAGAGACTGCTCTTCAGGCGCGGTGCTGACCAGACCACCTGGACTGTGAACAACTGGCTATAAATCCGGGGACCCCCACCACCCACATTCTTGGGTTCCACTATTCACTGGATGATTCACTGAACTCACTGAAAGCACTGTACTTACCATTATAGTTTATCATAGTAAAAGGACACTGTGCTTGTTTGAAATGATTACGCACCCTAGAAAAGTCATGTTTTGATTCTGATTCACCTTGTGGAGGCAGCTGTATTCTTTTAATTCCTATTACAGGGCGGAAACTTGATTAGATTATCTCCACAGAGTTGTGGCTCGCCCAACTGTGGGTACTGTATTGACCTTCGGCTGGAGGAAGGTGGCAACTCCACTCATTCCAAGTGGGTGTTGATTAGTTCACTGGAATCCTTTAAAAGAGGAAGCATTTTGGAAAAAGCCATGAAGTAGAGACCCCCGTCAGCCAGAGACCTTTGGAGATAAAGAAGGAATACGCCCCTGGGGGTGCTCCATGAAGCAAGAAGCCTGTAGAGAAACCTAGTTGATGTTGCCATGTTCACCATGTGCCTTTTCAGTTGAGAGAGAAACCCTGAACTTTACTGGCCTTGATGAATCAAGGTACTTTCCCTGGATGCCTCGACATTTCTATAGCCTTGCTTTAACTGGGATATTTTCACAGCCTTAGAACTATAAACTTGCAACTTAATAAATCCCCCTTTTTAATAACCATTCCATTTTTGGCATATCACATTCTGGCAGCTAGCAAACTAGAACGATACAAATAAGTCAAAAGGAGAAATGCATAGAACAAGGTCTTAGAAGATCCGAGATGCAAATTTCTGGGTACCCTCCACATAGAATTCCTCCCAGCACAGCAATGTCATTATCAATCCTGGACACTCACCAGAGCATGCAATGTCCCAAGTCTATAAGGGATCTCATTTACTAGGCGTGGCTAGTATAGTCAATGTTCCTACCATTAAACTCCATTTCTATCCCCCTCCTCTGCCAGGAGGTGGGGAGGTCAGGCTAACATGACCTGGCTCAAAGCCTTGCCCTTTAATCACAGGCTGGTCTTTCTGGTGTGTCCCCCACCCTACCCTTTAGGCGGACCCCACCCAGTAGTCTTATTACCAAATAAGCAATTATCAAGTTTGATCCGGGCTCACCATGAAGAACCAAAGACACTCCTCTTGTGGGAAATCCCAAAGACTCAGGGGTTACTCCCAGAAACTCAGACAAAGACCAGCCACAAAACTGCAGGGATTAATTATTTAATTAAAATTAAGTTACTATTAATTATTAATAATTTAAATTGCCTAACTTAGGTAATACATACTTTGAGAAATTTAGTATACTTATTCTTAGGAAGGGTCTAATTTATGAGGAGATGCTTGGGGTTCTAAAATATCAGTTTTGAAAAGCACGTGGCTATATAGCTGGAGGATGAGGAAAGTTTTATTGGTAGTGTTCAGCTTTCAGTTAGAGGTGCTCTGCACACTACACTCAGCAGGCTGCCCCACTCTGATTTAACTGGTCTAAAACATAGTCTAATATGCAACCAGGATTGAGTCATGAGTGCCTGTGGGATAGATGCACAGAGGGGTGAAAAAGGAAAATGCTGAAACTGGCAGTGAATTTTGTTGACGTAGAAAGCAAAAATATAGATGTAAGATGAGAATCTGACCATATTATCCTCTCGCTTTTATTTTTAAAAACCTACAAAACAATGACCAAGGTCTTCGACGGCTCCTGTTGCTCACTCTTCACAGTGTAAACATCTCAGCGGACAGACAAGGCCTCTGAAATCTGGTTCCTGTGGTTGCTCCAAACTCAGTTCTCCTAACTCTCCACAAGCAAATGAAAATACATGCAAACTAAATTATTTTCAGCTTTCTTAAAAGTACCAACCTATTGGGCAACAGCAGCTCAGTGGCAAGAGTTCTCGCCTGTCATGCTGGAGACCGGGTTCGATTCCCGGAGCTTTCCCATGTCAAAAACAAACAAACAAACAAATTTTTAAAAAAACTACATTAAAAAAAAGTACCAACCTATTCCACCCCTCTCCTTTGCATATTATTATTATTCCTTCTGCCTAGAATATCAAGCCCCTTCTACTCTGACTAGCAGACTTAACAAACCCCTATTAATCATTAAACTCCAGCTCTTTTTCAGCCAAGTATTCAAGAAACTAGGAAAATCAATCACTCACTTCTTGCTGCCATCGCCATATATACATATATCCATTAAACTATCAATCACATAGAACTGCCTTTGATTTTCATGTCTGTCTCATTTACTAATTTTTTTGAGTGCCCTGACAGCAAGTAAGGTATGGATCTCTTTTGTTTCTCATCTCTGTATCCCCTATGCCCATACCTAAAAATGGCTTACTGTAGATCAGTAAATGTTAGTTGCATAAATTAATGAGAATAAAATGACAGAATGGACACTAGCTAAATTTTCAACAAGAAGATTAAAGGAAAAGAACAATTCTAAGTAGAAATGTGGAGTTAGAAGACTTGAACAAGTGATGATGAAAAACATTCACAACCTATTATAATGTCTTGAATTTTCCCTTTACACTCTTCATTCTGGATATCAACGTGGGGGGGGAGGGTGTCTTCTCTGTCCAGTCTACTTTCACCTTGATGACATTCTCACCTGTCATGCATCCAGCCCTGAAACTGCTTTTCCCTTTGAAATGTTTTTTTTTTTCAAAGAGAGAAAACATTTTTTTTCAAGCACAAAGCAAGGAGACAGGATGCCCTATGGACCTTAAATCTCTCTCCACAAACTGCAGAAATTTTCAGTGTTTTATAGCATTCACCCAAAGGCAGGCAGGCTTAGGATAATGAGCAAGGTGGTCAATTCAGGCTGCCTCCTGTTCCTTCACTTATAACCATCTAGGGGGCTATGTGCAAGGGCATCCAACTTCAGGGTTGCAAAACATAATAATATACAAGCAGGGTTGTATATTATCACGAGTTGTCTTGTTACTGTCCAGTGTCAGGGAAATGATTATTCAGTTTCAAAACATAGCATCAGTATTATAGAAACAAGGCATCTGGGTTACAGTTCACTTAGTTACAATAGTTACAGATATTTACTTCTGGCTATATTAAAATATACCAGAGAGTTAGAAAGCATTTAGATAATGATTAGGTAACTATATTTGTTAGTGCTCTCTCACATTCCCTTCTAGAAAGCCTTAAAAGAATGATTTCTTTTAAGTCTGGGTCCCATCCCAAACTGGAGGGAGGTTGGGATGGGACCAAATACATAAGGAGAGCCAACTACTTTGGCAGTGCTTTATTTCTTAAGCTAGGGGAAAGGTAAACAGGTGCTCTTTGTATTAGTCTTTACACTTTTTAGCAAGTCTTAAAATACGACTTCATGCAGCTTATTTATGTAACAAAGAGTAGAATATAAAACTGCTAAAAAAAAAAGTATTAAATTTATTGTAAATATCCAGACAAGGTTAAGGTCTGTGCCCATGCCCCATATTTGAAATCGCTTGAAAAATGATATTCATCTGTGGTATATGTATATATACACACATATGTACATTGATGCATGTGCATATATTTATATTAATTTGTTTACCACCTTAAAAAAAAAAGCTATTTCAGTTTTCTTACCAACTTTCAGAACAATTGAACTAAAGGCATCTCATCCTTTTCACAACTTTTTAAATCCAAGAAAATGATACCCACAACAGCAATAACAAATTGATATTGTAACTCGCTGAATTTAAAAACTTGTTTCTGTCCTAAGGCAGCCTCAAATCTACCTACTATCTGCTCCGGTTTAGTTTGGGTATTTTCTCTCCTCAGACCACATCATATCCTATTCTCTCTGACTCAGAACAAGTTTTACAACTTCTTGTCCCTTTGGATTTGCTGCTTCCAGGCGCCTCAGTAACCTGTTGGTGACTAATTACGGACACGGAACCGAAAGCGCTTGACTTTCCAACCTGTAAGCAGGAACGAAGGGTTTAGGATGAAGACGTCCGGATACCTGCGTAGGTGGGTAGGACGGCGCGTTCTCAAGTCTCAGAGAAATTAAAGAAAAGGAAGGCGCGCTGCACTGGCCTGGAGGGGGGCAGAAGCAAGGCAACGCTGGTGAAAAGAAAGTTGCTGGGTTCCTAGGCGGCCCCTTAGCCTGGGGCAAGCCACGGACCACACAGTGCTCAACCAGAAACGGAAAAGGCGACCGGGAGCTTCCAGGCATCCGGAGGGGTTTTCCGCTGGGCTCCACCAAGACCCCAAGTTTCCGAGTTGGGACTCGGAGACGCCGAACGCTCCGTACCCGACCCCCACCGGGCCCGCTCCTCGGCCCCCGCACATCCCCGCCTGGTCCCCGGCGCCTCGGCCCCCGCCCGCCCCGACCGCTCCGGACGCCCGGCCCGCGCGAGCCCGCCGTCCGCGGCCCCCGGCCCCTCACCTTGGTTACAGAAGAGGCTCCACAGCTTCGCGAAGAGGAGCCCCATCCCGAGCCCGCGCGGGCGGCCGAGCCTCAGGAGCAGGTGCCGCGGGGACCGAGGCGCGGCCTAGAGCCCGACGGGCCCGCAACCCGGCCTAAGCGGCGGCGCCGGCCCCGACAGCCCTTGGTTCGAGCGCGCTGAGCCCAGCGCCGATCCGTAGCCGCCGCTCGGCCGGAGCCCACTACCCCCGGGCCCCTCGCCCCGCCCCCGCGGCCGCCCCCGCACCGCCCCGCCCGCTCCCAGGACCCGCCATCGCCGGAAGGACGGCGCCGCACCTTGGCCGTGCCCGTCGCGTCACTTCCGGTGCGCCCGCGCGTCACTTCCGGCGCGCGAGCGGGGGCGGGCCTGTTGGGCCGCCGGCTGCGGGGACGGACGGCGTCTGCCCCCTGGGCCCTCCCGGCTGGTCTCGGCCCTTGCTGCTGTCCAAGGCCGGGAACCAGCGCGAGTCCGGCTGGGTAGCCGCCGCCTGCTGCGTTTTTCTCGCAGGACGTTGATCAATGTTTTTGTCACAGTGGGCAGCCAGGGCGGCCGAGTGCTGCGTGATTCCTAACTCGGCCTACCTCTTTTTATTGTGATTTGCAGATACTGGTCTTTTTAAAAACAAAACAAAAAAAAAAACGAATTGAAGGTTTGTGACAACCCTGTGTCTTATAAGTCTAGAGGCACCATTTTTCCAAGAGCTCGTGTTCATTTCGTGTCTCTATCACGTTTTGGTAATTCTTGCAGCATTTTAAACTTTTTCATTATTTGTTACGGGATCTGTCATCATTGATGTTACTGTTATAATTGTTTTGGGGCACCATGAACTGTGTCTGATAAGAAGGCAAACTTAATTGTTAAATGTGTGTGTTCTGACTGGGTCTGTCTTCTCTCCCGCACTCCCCATTTCTTGGTACACAGTTTTGAAATTAAGCCAATTAATAACCCTACAATGGCTTTCAAGTGTTCAAGTGAAATGAAACGTCGTTAAGTTTCTCACTTTAAATTAAAACCTAGTCTTCTATTAAGTGCATTTCATAAAAATAAGTGAGGAAGACAGGCCAAAAGCTGAGAAAGGTTGAAAGCTAGGCTTCTTGTGCCAAACAGTCAAGTTGTAAATGCAAAATTAAAGTTCTTAAAGCAAATTAAATTAGCTTCTCCAGCGAACACAAGAAAGATGAGAAACCAAAACAGCCTCATTGGTGATAGGAGAAAGTTTTAGTGGTCTGGATAGAAGATCAAACCAGCCACAACATTCCCTCAAGCCAAACTCAAATCCAGAGCAAGGCACTAACGTCAGTTCTCTGAAGGTTGAGAGAAGTGAGGAGGCTGCAGCAGAAAACTTTGAAACTAGCAAAGGTTGGTTCATGTGACTTAAGAAAAGAAGCTGTCACCGTAACATAGAAGTGCGAGGTAAAAGTTATCCAGAAGATCTAGTGTAAGGTACTTGATGAAGATACCTACACTAAACAACAGATTTTTTTTTTTTCTGATGTAGGTAGAACAGCCTTCTATTGGAAGAAAATGCTGTCTAGGATTTTCATAGCTAGAGAGAAGTCAGTGCCTGGTCTCAAAGCTTCAAGCGAAAATGTAACTCTTCTTGGTAGGGTCTAATGCAGCTTGGTAACTTTAAGTTTAAGCTGATGCTCCTTTACCATTCCTAAACATCATAAGGACCTTAAGAATTATGCTAAATCTACTTTGTGTGTGTTTTATAAATGGATCATCAAAGCCTGTGTGCCAACACATCTGTCTACAGCCTGGTTTACTGAAAATTATAAGCCCGGTGTTGAGACCTGCGCCAAAGAAAAGGCCACCCAAGAGCTCTGATAGAGATGTATAAGATGAATCTTGTTTTCCTGCCTGCTAACATGACACCATTCTGCAGCCCAAGTTCTTTCAACTTTGAAGTTTTTCTGTTTAAGAGCTACACTTCATAAGGCTATAGCTGTCATATATAGTTATTCCTTTGATGTGGTTCTGGGCAAAGTAAGTTGAAAAGCTTCTGGTAAGAAGTCACCATTCTAGATGCTATTAAGGACATTTATGTTTCTTGGGAGGAGATCAAAATAACAACATTCATTGAGCTTGGGAGAAGTTAATTCCAACCGTCATGGTTGCCTTTGAGGGGTTCAAGACTTCAGTGGAGGAAATCACTGCAGATGTGGTGGAATTAGCAAGAGAAGTGGAATTAGAAGTAGAGCCTAAAGGTGTGACTGAATTGCTGCAATCTCATGATCAAACTGAAGAATAAGAAGTTGTTTCTTATGGGTGACCAAAGAGAGTAGTTTCTTGAGATGCGATTCTTGGTGAAGAGGCTGTGAACATTGTTCAGATGACATCAAAGGATATAGAATATCACATTGACTTGGCATTGTAGAGGATTGATTCCATTTTTGAAAGCAGCTCTATTTAGATAAAATGTTTTCAAACATCACATGCTGCAGAGGAATTTTTTATGAAAGGAAGAGCCAATCAATGAGGCAAACCTTATTTTCTTTTAAGAAAGTGCCACAACCACCTCAACCATCACCCTGGTTAGTCAGCAGCCATCAATGTGGAGGCAAGACCTCCCCCGTCACCAGCAAATAGACTATGGCTCGCTGAAGGCTCAGATGATGGTTAACATTCTTTAGCAATAAAGTATTTTTAAATTAAGATACATTCATTGATTTTTAGACAGATTGTGATTTTGCACTTAATAGACTACAATATAGAATAAACAGAACTTTTTATATGCACTAGGAAACCAAAAGATTTTTATGACTCACTTTATTAGCTGTAGTGGGAAACCAAACCTGCAGTATCTCCAAGGTACGCCTGTAAAGTTGTTGAGAAAGAAGCCATGGGAATATTGTAGCCACAGGGCTCGGTTATGTGCTTAATCTCAGACCCCCACATTTCATCTACTACTTCAGAGGTGTTCATTGATTCCCAAATTGAATCTACGAACATATGAGCCAATTCGTTACATATTTGTTTCAATTTCATTTTCTTTCTCATGATTAGGATCTAACAAGTTGAAAAGAACAGGATTCACGGCCAGGAATCAAATGAAACGAAGGAGCATCCATGACACCAGTTTAAATGAAGGAGGGAGCTTAACTGAAGACTGGACTTCGGTCAGGCCATAGGACTTCACCCTGGCAGCGTGGCCTTTTAACATCCCAAACTGCCTGTTTATTAACTATAGGAAAAGAACTGTGATTTATGATTAAAGTCCCCCCCAGGGTTAAGTTTCAAAGACCCTTTAAGGCAAGCTTTACCTCACATGGAGAGGAAAAAGGATGTACTGGGCCTTGCAAATTACTTTTAACTCTGATGACCATAAATCGGCCCATAAACATAACTGAATTTATTCTTGTGTAACTTTTTTGTCCTGCAAAGAAGCTTTAAAGTGATATTTCTAGTCCTAGCTTCATTATTAAAACCATAAACACTTTACATTTTAAACTCAACGCTCTTTAATTGTTAAACATGGACATAAACTACTTTCTACATTTTTTCCCTGGCCTTCAGATTTCTAAGAAACAGTTTATAAAAGGTACAAAAAACATTTGTATTAAGATGGAGGGCTTTGGAAGAATTAAGCATAGATCCTGTAAATATTCTTATGATAGCCTAATGAATGAATCTTTAGGTTCAGTAACTTTGAATTGTTTTTTCATTTTTAATTAAGTGGAATGATTTGTATTTGAGGAGAGGTGTTAATATTTTTACTGGTGCTACCCTTTTGAAATAGTTGAATTGTTTGTTTTAATTAACATTTTTTTGTATGCTGTATGGCAGGGCCACGTTTCATTATTTTTCCATGTGAGTATCCTGTTATTGTAGCGCCATGTGTTGAATTTTTTGTTTTACTTGTTTTCTGATTGTTTGATTTTTGCTTGTTTGTTTTTTTTGGGAAGTGCATGGAACAGGAATCAAACCCAATCTGCTGCATGGCAAGCGAGAATTCTACTACTGAGCTACCCTTACACCCCTTGTTTTAATTTACTTTTAATAGCTTTTCTACAAATAGTTTTCCTGGCAATAAAACTAATATTCTAAAAATATTTTTTCACATTAAAAAGTTTTATTTGCAGGTTTAGACATTTGAAATTTTTGCTTATAAAGAAAAATTGTCACAACTAAAAAGTGAGCATGATGGAGTACAGAATGTAGTGGTGTATCATCTAAACAGAAATCATGCAGATATTTCATAACCACTCCCCTATTAGTTAAAAATATACACTTTAGTTCATAATGTACATTTATATCAGTATGAAATTATATCAAGAATTCTTGCAAGAATTTAGTCCAACTTTTTTTTTTTTTTTTTAACATGGGCAGGCATCAGGAATTGAACATAGGTCACCGGCATGGCAGGTGAGAACTCTGCCTGCTGAGCTACCATGGCCTGCCCCAAGTAACATACTTTTTAAACATGGCACTTACAAATGTAACATCTCTGAACTTTTTCTTAAAATATGCCTTAAAATTTTTTTAAAGCTGATTTCATGTACCATCTGATTCAGAAGAGGTAATACTATTTTACGGAATGTTACTGTTCAAACGTGTTTTGAGTTCAATAAGAAGAATGTGAGAAAAGGAACATAAAACTCATTAGAATTATAACTTATTTTCCTAAGTCTGAATTGGAAATAACTTCCTTTAATTAAAATGGAATCCTAGTAATCTCTCTCTCTCCAGTTCAACAAAATATAAGAAAAAGGTACAAGTACTTCAATTAGAACAGAACAAACTATAATTTCAAGCAAGAAAATATTAAGCAACTAGGGAATTATAAGACTGCATTTTATCTTCCTGAGAATTATTAGAAGCTAAGTTCAGAATACATATGGAAAAACTGGCTGTTGTTGGTATTGATTTCAAATGTTTTTCGATTAAGATGAAAGAGTTCCCAGAGACAGCATGTTCTACACCAGGAACATGGCAGAGTACTTAAAAAAATAATGAATCTCTCATAACTAAACCTTTAAGGTAATGTTCATTTTGATATTAGTGTAGTTGGTCAGACTTCAGGGAAGTTGGGGTTAGTAGATTTCCCATTAGAATACTTTATCTTCTTCTGTCATGGGTTCTAAGAAATTAATATACTTTTCAGTAAATATCCACTGAGACCAGCATTTCTTTAGATGCTGTGGAAAATACAAGATGAATTTAATCTCATCTCTATCTGTATGAAGACTGGCTTGGTAAAATTCTGAGCTTTATATTCATAAAGAGGAGCCCTGATATCCTGGTTCTCAAAACAGCTACCCAATCAAAATACTCTTTGGCCTGTGATTGGTCATAACTGAGTCAGTGAGAATGGGCATCTCTTGTGCACTAGGGGTCAAGATGACCAGCTCCTCCCCATGTTTGATAGCTGTTCCTTCTGGAGTGCAGTCTCAGCCTCTATCAGGAAAAAGTGCAGGCTTTTAGGGGCACTGTGGGCATGCCCTCTCTCCCTACTTGGTGGAAATAATCAAATGGAGTTTTTAAAGGCTGGGCCAATTTATTGAATTTGCCAGGTCCTCTCCTCTTAGAAACTGTACCCTTCTTTATTGCAGTTCTATTCCTAAGGAACTTTTCTAGACATTTTCCCCCCATAACCATTCCTTGATCCCTACCCCCTGCCTTGCCATGAAATTGAATATCAAGGGATAGATTTTGGGGGTAGGGTTAAGCTTTAAAGAGCTACAACCTGGTACTCAAGATCACATCCAAGGCAGTCCCACCCCTGGCCCTTGGATAACCCAACATAGAGTGCGGTTCCTTAAGTGCCCTGGGCCTTGCCCTAGACAGCATGTGTCCACAGTGCTGACCTCAGATACATCACATGCTTTCCTTGGACCTGCCCTAGACACTGGCAAGCTTCCTCTTCCTCTTAACCGCCACGTGTCCAGTGTCACTCACAGGTGCTGAGCAGGCCGGCTGCCATGCCCCAGAGGAGTGGTCTCCCTGTCCCCGCAGGCACTCGTGAGCATCAAGCGCCTGCTAGTCTCCGCGCAGGTCATGCAGCAAGAGTCTCTCCATGCGGAATTTATGATCCTGACAAACTTGAGCTGCAAAAGTTCCTTTGAAATGTCTAGTTGAGATATCTCCCACATCACTTTCAGGGTATTAGTCGTGAGAGAAACCCACGAACTTACCGAGGAAATGTGCCACATTGGAGAGTGGGCAGTGCCTTGGAAGGCCTGGCTCTGGGTTTCATCCCGCCTGCCCCTCTGACCGCGGCATTGGCACTTTGCTGGGCAAGGCAGTGCCCGCCGCCCTGCAGGGTGTTCGTGCGGCATGATGGTTTCACGGTAAAAGTCTCTCCAGAGCCAAGTAAAGGGCTGGCATTTCACCAGCATGCTTTTTTATTATGCTTTTTCCGGACGAAAAAGAGAACGAGACTTAAGAAAAACCCTTTGCTTTATCTCTAACGACAAAGATGATGCCCAGGGTCGCCCGAGCTTTAAATTACAGGTCAACCAAGCTTCAAGGAGCCGTCCATCTACCTGTAAATACCACCTGCAGGTTTTGAGCTTTACCCGAACATTCGTGGGAATTAGCCCAGCTCTCCGATAGATGAACTGTGAGGGACGTACGGCTGTCCAGGTAACCTCTGGCCTCCTGCTCCGTGGGGACCAGCCTGCAGGGCCCTCCCTGGGGCCCATCGTGTCCAGGCCAGCAACGGCCCCTCCCGGCCAGCCCAATTCTCCTCTCCCCGGGCTCTCCACGTGCCCAGTCCTCCCCTCTGACCCGACGGCCCCTCCTCCACCCCAGACCCCAGCCTCGCGGTCCGCCCACCGGCGCCTGCGCCGCCTCGTCCCCCCCACCGCCTTCCCCCTCCCCTCCTGCCTCGGGGCCCCGCCCCTTCTTCCCCTTAGGGTCCCGCCCCCGGAAAGCCCCGCCCCCAGCGCGCGGACCCCTGAGTCGCTCCGGCACTTCCGGTGGCGGATCTGCGGGCGGGTCGGTGCCGGAAGTGGCGCAGCGCGGGCGCCCGTCGCTGGGCAGCCGGGGGGCGGGTGTGGCCGTAGGTGCTGTCCGCGCGGGGTCCGCGCGCGGTGGGGACGCGGCTCTGCGCTCCCCCAGGGTTCCCCCGGCCGCGTGGGCCCCGCCGCGGGCCAGCCGGGCGAGGGGAAAATGCCCGTTTTCCCTAAAGTGTCCCTGAGGCCCGAGGTGGAGGACTACCTGCGGGAGAGCTTTGTGAACGCGGAGGTAGGCCGGAGCGCGGGCCGCCGGCGCTGGGCCCCCAGCGGGAAGGACGGGGTCCGGCCTCGCGCCTCGGCGGCGGGCGGGCGGGCGCGGGCCGCGGTGGGTCCCGCCGCCCTGGGGCTGTGGGCCGGGGCATCTGCGGACCCGCGGCTCGAGTGGCCGCGTCCTCCCTCCCGCAGCGGGAAGAGCGCGGCAGGAGCGCCGCTGTCGAGGGTGCGCCTCGCCCGCGGGCTGGTCCGCCGCCGCTTCAGCGATACTCGTTTTTAAAGATGTTTCTGAAGCCAGGGGCTTTGGATTTGGTTTCTCCATTTTATTTCCAGGTTACGGGAAAGGTCTGTGTATCTGAGAGACTAGACAGTAGAAAGAGTACCTTGTTTTGATTTCCAGGTACTTAAAATACGAGCATATTTAGAGAAAGAGGGAATCCAGCAATTCTTCAATGATGAACATACTTTTTAAAATGATGATCCAGATATTTTTCTGAGTGACACCGCCTCTGCCTCAGCTCCCTGGCCCTATGATTTATAAAAGGAAAAGTCCACCCTTGCATAAATGATCAAAGGGTAAGGCGTGTTCACTTCTACTGTAAACAGACGAAGCTCTGAGAAAGTACGAATGGTCTTTGGCTGGTGGATAAGAAGGCTGAAAAGTGGTTTATAAAGCTCTTCCAAGGCAGTGTGTAGTCAAAGTTGACAAAAAATGGGGTGTAAGTGTCTGTTGTAAAACTTTGGTTAATTACGAGGGAACTTGTTTGCGTGAGTCTTGATACCTTCATTACTGACAGGTATCTTTGCTAACCTCTTTCTTTGGACTTTATTTGGTTACATTAAATAACATCATGTTACAAAGCTGATATTCTGGGGGAATCTTTGGATGATTAGTGACAGCATTACTTATTTTTCAACACTAATTTTAGAAGGCTGCTAGTTAGTTTACTCCAGGATATGAGTTTGCGAATAAGTACTTCTACAGTAGTGGTGTAACAGTATGGTAAATAAGTACAATAAAATACTGAGTTTTAATGAGTAAATGTAGGCAATATTAATATGCTCAAGATGTTACTCATGCTTTTGAATTTAAGGCACTGTTTTTCTAAGCTCATCATGTCAGGTAGTTTAAGTGTTAATTACCGCAATTAAACCCAAGTATACTGAGCAAATGCAGCGAAATAAAAATGTTTCATTAGATGGAACAAAATATATAAACACATCCTGCTTAATATTTGCAATTAATATTTTGAAACTGAAGCATTAGCTTGTTCTTTTTTTTTTCAGATTGTAACTGCTTCAAGTAAACAAGAAGCAGAAAGGAAGTTTGAAACTCTGTTAACTCACCTGTCACACCCACCATCATTCACAACTGTCAGAGTGAATACACATTTAGCTTCAGTACAGCATGTGAAAAATCTGTTGCTTGATGAACTTCTGAAGGTTTGTACAAATTTTCAATCATCGTGTACACATTACATATATGTGGTGCTCTCCAGCCTGTGTTTTGTTAAATACCCATTGAAACCTGATGAATGATATATTACTACTCAGTTTTACAGGTAAGGAAATTGAAGATCCAGAATGTTTTTGTTCACGGTTACATAGTAACTGGTAATGCTGAAATTTGAACCTAGCACTTCTCATTCCAAATTGGTTCATTTTTAGTGACTGAATAACTTACTAAACTCCTTTGGGCCTTAGTTTCTTCATCTCTAAAATGCATATGAAGAGGTCCTTTCTGACCCTAAAAATCCATGATTATGTAAAAACACAGCATGTAACTAATAAGGCCAAGTGTACAGCTGAAGTGAGCCCAGGGCAGGGAGATACCCACCAAGTACTTGTAGGATTCTATTTTTAGTTTAAATAGGTGTAGAGGCCCCTTAACCTTAGTAAAACCAGGAAATTAGAACAATATAAAGAATCTATTTTTAGAATAAAACAAAGAACATGAGTTTTATTTAACCAATAAAATAGTTTTGGCCTGATACTCATCTTTATGTAAGTAAAAATAGCATTATGGGATGGTGTTTAACAAGTTCCAAGCAGAAAAATATTTGAATTATTCTGTTTAAATAGGCTGACTTTTTTTTCGGTAGCTTTTCATTTTGTGCTCCATACGTTCTGCACTGAGCTTTACCTCTAAAGAAACAGAAGGGCGAGCCATGGTGGCTCAGCAGGCAGAGTTCTCGCCTGCCATGACAGGGACCCAGGTTCGATTCCCGGTGTCTGCCCATGCAAAAAAAGAAAAGAAACAGAAGATGGAGGAAAATGGATGCCTGAGAAGGCACTTAATAAATTGCAGTTGTAGTTGTTAAGTTTCTTAAGTTACTATGGTTGGTGTCAGCAGACCCATTTCTATCTAATTTGTATCTAAATTAAAAGTAAAAGTCAAGCATTGTGGTTAAAGGACTGACATTTGTATGTCTCCCACTGTTACCAGTTTATTCTGGATAATGGCTTTCACACTGCTATTGATTCATTTTCTTCTCTTTAATCTCAGTATGTTTATGGAGTGCTTATCATACTCTCCTTAGGAACAGTTCTACAGATTTCAAGTCATGAATAGAAAACCGCATTATGAGTTGAGAGCCAACTATACTTTCTGAGTGTCTGAGACCAGAGCTTAGTATGATAATTGAATAAGACTTGGAAGAAAGTTCATCTGATTTTTCCTGATTGGTACTGATAATCCTATTGAGTGAGGGTAATGGCATTAAGCATAAATATAAAGTTCCTTTAAAGCAACTAAAATGGTCATTGCTTTTATATAACCACGGGTGTGTTATTAGCTAGCAGCAAGAAAACTGGTGTGAGGCTATCAAGTGTTCTTATCAAGCACAGCCAGATTGTTCTAGCAGTTATTCCTAGAACTTGGGTGTCCCAGTGTTGTCATACTCTAGTGGGCAAGATCTCATAGGCCAGGAGCTGGAATAGGACAGACAAAATCACTCTTGGCTTTGAGCCCTTTTCCTAAAGTTGAAAATGAGACCGGGAAGTTTGGATTGCTAGGCACCAGTAGGAAATTGATGGCAGTGCAGTCCTGATCATAGCAGATAAGGTGCTTGGAGGAGGCTTTGGACTATAGCTTTTCTTTCTTCCCCAGTGTCCCAAAGTTCACTTGTGTCCTAAAGAGATGGCCTCAATGGTGTAAGAGTAGGTCCTTTGTCCCCAAATTCCTCTGGGTCACAGTTTTAAGTTTTAACATTTATTATTTCATTTGGGTGGTGAGGATGTAGAGAAACTGAAACTCTAATACATTCAGGTGGGGATATAAAGTGATTTCTTAAGGAGTTAAACTTGTGCTTAACATGAGACCCAGCATCGACCCTAGAGAAAAGAAAGTGATTACACGGATACCTGCATAGGATATTCCTACCCACATTATTCATAGCAGCCAAATACGGCAAATAATCTGGATGTTCATCTAGAAAGTGAATGGATGGATAAATAACATTTGGTGTATCCATCTAGTAGAATACTGATCAGTAAAAAGCAGTGAACTGCTTATCTGTGCTATAATGTGGATGAATCTCACGAACATTGTATTAAGCAAAAGAAGCCAGACACAAAGGATCACATCTTGGGTGGTACCATTTTCATGACATGTCAGAATGTGGGTCGGTGGTTGCCTGGGACTGGGGATGGAACAGGCAGTAGTGATTCTCACAGGCAATGGAAATGTAAAATGACTGTGGTGTTGGTTGTACAGTTCTTTTAAATTATTGAAGATCATTGAGTTGTACATTTAAGACAAGTGAAAAAATTATTCCTCAAGGCTATTTAAGCAAATAAGAAGCATGGTGCCCTTAGGAAACCATCGTTTCTATTTTAGGAAAGGCATGCACATTTGTCGTTTATGAAAGTTTGATTTCTCTATCTTCTTAACACACCCCTGATAGAAAAGGAGAGAAGGAAGCCGTTGGCTTAAGAACATTTAATCTCTAATAAAATATTTCTGCAGTGTCAAGCAAATAGTACTTTCAAAACAAACAAGAAATGATGCATTTGTCTTCTCCCTGGGAAGATGTGTTTCCCACAGTCTGAATCCTGTAAGGGCATTATGAGCATGCAGGAGAAAGAGGAAGAGGAAGAGGAGTTTGAGTGGATGAGAAGGGGTTTGCTCGTCAGGTTTCTTATCAGCTCTCTGCTGGATATATGTTTGTCTAGAAGAAGCAGAAACCAGGAGAGATGTTGGTTTGATAGAAATGTAACTACATTTCTGAAATATGAATTTTTTTTCTTTTTCTTCATCAAATTAGAAATAAGCTGATTTTAGAAATTTTTCTAGATAGTGTATAGATTAGGGTGATACAAAATATGTATCATTATTTTTGTTCTTTCATGCAGTGGTTGAAAATTAGCAAGTTGGTGAGTCCCAGCCTACACTGCAGAGAGCCCTGTTCTCAGATATGTGGCTCTTGGATGGGGCCCACGGGTTCCTGGCCCATGGTTTGCCAGCAGTTGCCCCGTGTTGTACTCTGCTGCCTGAATCAGTAATGTGCTGCTGCGCGCTTAGTAACCTGCTACACTGCATGCTTAGCATTTTGCAAATGCTCCTGGTATGAGTGTGCTGGGGAGGTGGTGCGCACATCTGGCTCTCCTGAGTCTGTGAGCACTGGCCCCCACATCCCTCCAGCTGTTTCTCTGCTTCCACCTAGCACAAGGGAGGATGCTGCACCCTGAACCTAGCCAAGGGCATGGCCTCCCCTCACCCAAGCCAGCATGGCCCCCAGGGTGATTAGTGAGCACTGAGTAGTGCTTAACACCAAAGAACTTCTGCCTATGGTATCCTTGGGAGAAAAGTATCTTCAGAGAGTACAACAGGTAGTTGTATTGGATACTTACTGTTCTAGTTTGCTAGCTGCCAGAATGCAGTATATCAGAAATGGAATGGTTTTTAAAAAGGGGAATTTAATAAGTTGCAATTTAACAGTTTTTAGACCATGAATAATGGCCCAATTAAAACAAGTCTATAGAAATGACCAATCTAAGACGTCCAGGGAAAGATACCTCGGTTCATGAAGGCCGATGAAGTTCAGGGTTTCTCTCTCAGTTGAGAAGGCACATGGCGAACATGGTCAGGGTCTCTCTGTCATCTGGAAAGGCACGTTGAGAACACGGAGTCATCTGCTAGCCTTCTCTCCTGGTTTCCTGTCTCATGAAGCTTCCCGGCAGATGTTTTCCTTCTTCATCTCCAAAGATTGCTGGCTGGTAGAGTCTCTGCTTCTCATGGCTGTGTCATTCTGCTCTCTTAGAATCTCTTGCTTTCTTCAAAATGTTTTCTCTTTTATAGGATTCCAGTAAACTAATCAAGACCCATATAGAATGGGTGAAGACATGCCTCTATTTAATCAAGTTTAATACCTACATTGATTGAGCCACATCTCTTTGGAGATAATCCAGTCAAGCTTCCAGCCTGTAGTGCTGAATAGGGATTAAGAGAAACAGTTGCTCCCACATGATTGTTTAGGATTAAATCATAGCTTTTCTAGGGTACATAAATCCTTTCAAACTAGCACACTTGTTGTGTAAGTCAGTCACTCAAGGTAAACCATGATTTGGGTGTATGAAATGTTGGTAACCAAGCAGTATGCAAAAAAGCCTTTTTTTTTGAAAAAAGAAGTCAAGATATTTCAGAGTCAAGTTAGAGAGAAAACATTATTGTTTTGAGATCTTTTTTTTTTAATACATGGGCAGGCACCGGGAATCGAACCGGGGTCCTCTGGTATGACAGGCAAGCGTTCTTGCCTGTTGAGCCACCGTGTCCCGCCCTTGAGATCTTTTTGATTCTTGCAGTATGCCATGGAGTATAGTAAAAGTGTCCCAGGTCAATTCCGTGTTCTGGTAGATAATGATACTGAAAAGTTCCATAAATCAAGCTGATCAAATATATTGATTGTTTCATAATTGTATGTTACTTATTTTTTTAACTTTTTATTTTAAAACACTTTCAGACTTACAGGTTGTTTACAAAAATAATAACATACCCCATAGAGAGAACTCCAACGTAATCCTGTCCTTCATACCCTGCCTATGATATCCAAATCAGACAAGTTTAACATTTTGCCACGTTTGCCTTATCGTTCTTTTTATCTGTCCATCTCCGTCTCTATAGCCATCTGTCTATGTATAAACCCAGTTTCTGAACACCTGAGTTTAATTTGCATGTCAGGCTCCTTGAACTCCTAATACATCCGTGTGTAATTCCTCAGAAGAAGGACACTCACGCATGTAGCCGCCTTAAGTGCAGCAGTGAAGTTCAGCAGATTTAACATTGACATAAAGCTGATGGCCGATGTTCCCATGTGTTTATTTCTGACAGCAGTTTGATGGAGTCAGGGTCCCTGTTCTTCAGCATCCAGACCTTCAGGACGTCCTCCTTATTCCTGTTATTGGACCTCGGTTTGTAACCATTGCATTTCGAATTATACTCTAAATAACAGTTTGTTACAAGGTCTTTTTTCATTGTTTGATAATGATACTAAGTTTCTCCATTGTTAGCAACTTTATAGGCATCTGCAAATTCATAAATGCTGACTTAATATTCTATCATGAAAAATACTACTAAAAAAAAATTAAAGAGTGTGTCCAGACATGTTGAAAGTAATGCGATTTGGGGTTCACTTACTACAAGGATTAACTTTTTTCATTTTCTGCAACTCTTCATCTTTTGTTTACTTGTATTTCTTACACAGTTCCACTACCTATGTTCTAAAATATTCATTAATTCAACAGTTACATTAAACTATGCTCTTGTTCCATTGCTTATGTATTTAAAATGCATGTGTTTGAAAAATTGAAATAAAATTTTTATATTAAAATGTTTCCCAAGAAACATTTAAAAATTCCTAATTATGGTATAAAGTCTTTAAAAACTCTTAAAAGTTATAATAAATGTAAAAATGTTTTTGTTGAAGTTTTAAAGTAATTTAATGGTTCAGCAATAGAGCATGGGTTCAATAAATGATGTTTTAATTTTTATTGTGTTTTTCTTAATATTTTTATTGAGGAATATCCACACACATACAGTCCAACCATATTACAGTCAATAGAATTATGTTTTTAATTAAAAATTAGATTTATTTGGTGGAAGGGCCTTCAGTGTGGGAGAAGTATGTACTTATAAGAGGTGCTTTGCTCAGTTAAGGGTACAAAGCAGAATGCTGAGCAATATATGAGGGTAATTACATTTTTTTAGCAATTTTAAAAAGGTATGTGTGTATAGTTATTTACATACAGAAAAAAGTCTGGAAGATATAACATACATAGCTGTTTTGTAGTTAACTCTGAGGAGGTTGGACTGAGAAAAGGGGAGGAGATTTTCTCTTGCAACATTTCTGTATTATTTATTTTTTATCATAGGCATATGTTATTTTTGCAATTTAAAATCTCGTAGGATCTTCATTCTCTTCAGTTTTTTGAACTGTGAGAAGGATCTTAGGTGTATAAGTTGTTGAGTTTGTCAAGTCTATACAAGCTTGTGGTCACGACCCTCTCAGTCAGCATCTAGAGCATTTCTACCACCCCAGAAGATCCTCTTGCTCCCCTTTCCAGCCTGCTCCCCATCCCCACCAGGAAACCACTGTTCAGATGAAATCATCTAGTTTCGAATCAGTCAGTTATTAGAATAGATCCCAGTCACTGGTAGTATGATGATAGAAAATTGTAGTTGTTTGGGTCCACAGTTTGGCCATTTCTCATTCTGTTAAATATCCTTTCCCTGTGCTTTAGTGTTTTCTGTGTTATTAAAGCACAGTTTAGTTAGGACTTTATTCTTTATAAAAGTAGGAAAAGCTTTTAAAAAATTAGAATTGTACATAAATGTAAAAGTAATCCTCCCTGTACCTCCAGTCCTACCTTCCAGTTCTACTTCTCTGACACTGGAATTGGATTCCTCTAGTTAGATACCCTCTGTCTGGCGTGTTCCCGAGTTTGGACTCCCAGGAGGAAGACAGGTGTTCTGTATGAGCATTGTTTGCACACGCAGTTTAGACACAGTGAGGCACTCTTATCATAGGGGACATCTGTCAGCCTGGGGAACAGTTTGCCAGCCGAGAGGCGTTGCCTGAGCCTGCTGTGCCCATTCTTTCTGCACATTGCCTAGCCAGCATCTTAGTAACTCTGACTTATGTATTATCTTTTCTTGCATTCTGTGCTTTGTTCTTAACCTCCCTTAGTCATGTGCTGTGTTTCAGAAGTGGCCCTTTTGTCAGTGGTGGAGTATAGAGTTAACATCCCTGGGCTTTGCTTTCCTTATTTCTGAAATGAGGACAGAGTTGTATCTATGCACAGGACTGTTCTTGGGGCTCAGTAAGTGCTTAGGATAGTGTGTTTTAGCAGTCAATGTATCTCTCTGCTTCTAATTAAATTCTTAGTTCAGAGGATTTATTATCCTGTATTTCCTGAGCCCTGCTAGTTCACGTTTCTTGTTTTTGTTTTTAATCTTTTTGTTGTCTTGTCTTTCTTTTGAGTTTTTTTTCTTTTTAGTTTCTTTGACAATATGGAGAGAGATTTTACATTTTTTCCTTTTTTTTGGTTATGTATTTTTTGTCTGAAAATGCTTATTCAGGCTTTTATTTTTAATCCCACATTTTGCATGGTTCCTGTGTTGAATGAATCCTTTCCACTTATTGCTCATTGAATGGAATCAACTACTTTGTCCTACTTTTTAGTTTTCTCAGGAGTGATACAGGTTGGGAGAAGGTGCTTGGCGATTTAACTTCTGTTCATCTGTGCTTAGTTAACTCAGGTCTGCAGCGACAAAATTGGTTACTATTTGTCAGCCCTTCCCTGAGCGGCTTCTTGGGAGTTCTTCATGGAGAAATGCAGCTTGTCTACTTGAGCCACTTCTGAGGGCCCAGGTTCTCTGGACGGGCCACTTACAAGTACATTCCTGGCTTCTTTGTTGGTCCACCCCAACCCCATTCCCAGTTCTAGCAGTTGAGATAGCTACACCCAGTTTCACTTTGTTGAGCAGTTATTATTGATCTGGGATTAGTGTTTCCTTATTGTATTGCAAATGGAATTTTCTTCTCATGTTTTGTTCTTTTTTTGTTTTTTGTTTTCCATTTTCCTTGTCTTCAGAGAAGAATTAAACACTCTTTGTCATCCTTTTTACTAGAAATTCAGTGGTACTCAGTTGCTTAAATTATCAAATCATAGGCTAAACTTCATTTACAGAGAGTAAATAATTTGACTAATTTCACACCACAAATTTAAGTTCCCTCAGTTTAATACATTTAATTTACTCATGAAATATATTAAACTTTATTTACAGAGAGTAAATAATTTGACTAATTTCACACCACAAATTTAGGTTCTCTCAATTTATTTAATACAACATTTAATTTACTCATGAAATATATTTTAATGTTGGGGAGAGGATTTTAACATTGGTAATTTATGAGCTGGAGCATAAAGTTGTGATACTAAATTTGATGGTGTTAATAACAACTTCATTGAAAAACTTAGGAGAAAATTCAAATCCAGACTTCTGTTGATAAAGGAGTATTTATAACATCATATATAGCCCAGCCAGCAGTTCTAAAAGGCTTCATTTGGATCTTTAGAATTTTTTAAGCCAATATTCAGTTTGTAATTTTAAAGGATCTCTATGTTTTCTCTATTAGTGCTCCTCCCTTTTTGATAAAAATATCAATAGAATATTCTACCACATCAGAAAATTAGTTTTGTTCCTTTCCTTCACAATTGAGTATGTAATTCAGTAACGTAAACTCTAGAGATCCCAGTGAAGGCTGCATCGGCCTTTCTTCAGCCTGTTTCTTATCCATCTTTTATAGGTAACTTTTACGTCATTCTGATGACTTTCCAGCATTCTGATGTTACTTGTTCTGTTGTAAATATGAATTAATAGGGCAAGTTCAATTTGATATTCAAGTTATTGAATATCACAAAGATCGCTGATTAAATGAAGCCTGGAAACCGGAAAAAAATGTCCAATTGGCATGCAGCAGTATCATGTGATAATCTCTCAGTTTTATTCATTATCTCCTATTTGGTGTAGACTTGTTAATATGAACAGTAGAAGAAAATTGCAAATAGATAAAAATCTCTACTTTTATGTACTTTTAAGGGTACATTCCTTACAATTTCAGTCTTTTATTCCTATTCACTTCATTTTTAGCTATTTTAATAGTTTTCTGTTAATCTAAGCACCTTTATATTATTTTCCTGCCAGTGTGTATTGTTGTACCATTGGGCAGTCATCTTTCTTTTTTTTTTTTTTTTTTTTTTTTTTTTAAAGGAAAGACAGAGAGAAGGAAGGAAGGATAGAAGGAAGGAAAGAAGGAAGAAAGGGAAACATTTTTAAACATTTTCTTGTTTTATTGTATTCTGTTTCTCCGTTTTTGTTACATGGGCTGGGGCCGGGAATCGAACCGAGGTCCTCCGGCATAGCAGGCAAGCACTTTGCCCGCTGAGCCACCGCGGCCCGCCATCATCTTTCTTTTTTTAAGAATATTTTTATTGAGAAATCTTCACATGCATACAGTCCATAAATGGTGTACAATCAGTGGCTCACAGCCTCATCACATAGTTGTGTATTCATCACCATGATCATTTTTAGAATATTTGCATCATTCCAGAAAAAAATAAAAAGAAAACACTCATATATCCCATTCCCCTTACCCCTCCCTCTCATTGACCACTAGTATTTCCATCTACTCAATTATTTTACTCCTTATACCCCCTATTATTTATTTCTTTTTTATCCATATTTTTTTACTCATGTGCCCATACCCTGGATCACAGTTACATTGTAAAATTTAGATCATTATACAGTCATCTTCAAGAATCAGGGCTATTGGGGGTGGGCCACAGTGGCTCAGCAGGCAAAAATGCTTGCCTGCCATGCCAGAGGACCTGGGCTCGATTCCTGGTGCCTGCCCATGTGAAAGAAAAAAAGAATCAGGGCTATTGGAACACAGCTGAATAGTTTCAGGTACGTCCCTCCCACCACTCCAATATGCCAAAAACTAAAAGGGGGTATCTATATAATTATGAATAACCTCCAGACTCTGTTTGAAATCTCTCAGCCACTGACTTTACTTTGTCTCATTTCTCTCTTCCTGCTTTTGGTCAAGAAGACTTTCTCAGTCCCATGATGGTGGATCCCAGCTCAGCCCAGGAGTTCTTTCCGGTGTTGCCAGGGAGAATTAAACCCCTGTGAGTCATGTCCCACTTTGCAGGGTGGGGGTGGGAGGGCAGTGAGTTCACCTGCCGATTTGGCTTAGAGGCCACATCTGAGCAATAAGAGAGATTCTCTGGGGGTGACTCTTAGGCATAAGTTTAAGTAGGCTTAGCCTGTCCTTTGCAGGAATAAGTTTCATAGCTGCGAACCCCAAGATCAGCCTATTGATTTGGTTGACCCTACTGCTTGCAGGAATATCAGAAATTCTTCAAATGGGGAAGTTGCATATTTCCTCATTTCTCCCTGTCCCCCAAGGGGACTTTGAAAATATGTCTTTATTTGCTGCCCAAATTATTCTGGGATATATCAGGGCATCACCTAATAATGCATGCTCTCGACCTCAGTTTACTGAATTTTTATATTATAGTTAGTCCATATGAGTGAGGCATGATAATATTTGTCTTTTTGTTTCTGACATTTTTTCAGCATACAGTCCTTAAAGTTCATTCACCTAGTTGCGTGCCTTACAACTTCATTCTTTCTTGCTGCTGCTCAGTAGTCCCCTGTATATAAACGCCGCAGTTCTCCCTTCCATTCCTCAGTCGTTGTACCCCTACGCCACCTCCATCCATTGTGAATCACAAACACTCCCGCCATAAACACCAGTGTGCAAATGTCCGTTCCTGTCCCCACACTCAGTTCCTCCAGGTATGTACTGAGCAACGGGGTTTCCCGATTCTGTGACAGCCCTACTCCTAGCCTGTGGAACCACCACACTGCCATCCAAGGGGTTGCACTTCTCATTTCCCTATGGACACTGAATAGGCACGTATCTTACAGCATTTTCTCTGGCACTTGTTTCTCTGTTCATTTTTAAAATTTTATTCGCACGTCATACAATCGAGCCTGAGTAAGGATACATACCTTTGCCACCATAATCTATATGAAGACATTACTTTTTTGTACATTCCACATAGAATCCATAACCCCCTACCCCCCTCTTGTTGACGTTTAGTTTTGGCATAATGCCTTTGTTACATTTAGGGGAAGCATTTTACACTGTCACTGTTAAAGATGGGCCACGGTGGTTCAGCAGACAGAGTTCTTGCCTACCGTGCTGGAGACCTGTGTTCAGTTCCTGGTGTCTGCCCATGCAAATAGAAAAAAACAGAACATGTCATTGTTTAGTCATCTTTCTTTACTGTTGTAGATTGATTCCTTTAGAAACTTACCTGAGATAAAAGTTTTTTAGCAAGTTTTATGGCCCTGCCCCAATTTTTACATTTCCTCTGTTACGTTTCCTGGCTAAAATTCTCCCCTCAGCCAAGTGGACTTATTGTTTAATACTTGAAAGTGGCGGATGATGTTTTTATCCACTGAGTCCTTGTATTGGGGTCCCCTAGTTTTGATGATTTGCTAGGAGGATTCATAGGCTTCAGCATACCATCATCCTTGCCGCTATGACCTAATTCAGCAAATGGGTACAGAGCACAGTCAGTTGGGAAAAAATGCATGGTCAGAGTCAGAGGAAGCCAGGTGTGAGCTTCCAGTGCTCCTCTCCTGTGGGATCACACAGGGTGTGCTTACTTTACCCAGCAACGAGTGGTGAAGCTCACCTGAGTCAGGTCCCAGGACTTTTATAGGAACTGGTCATTTAGGCAGTTCCCCAAATTTCAGGCTCCCAGGAAAGCAGGCCTTCTGCATAAATCCTACAAAGAGTTTAAGCCCAGCAGGTACCTCTAACAGTTAATGGTGGGAACCCTCCCTGTGTTCGTTTGCTAAAGCTGCTGGAATGCAATATGTCAGAAATGGAATGGCTTTTAAAAACGGGAATTTAATGAAACTATTAAACTTGACCACGGGGGAAACCCCTGATATTGTGTCAAACATTAGGGACACCCAAATCAATAGGCCAAGCCCTTGATCTTGAAACTTATGTATCTTGTGAAACTTATGTATGTAGTGGAGAAGCTTAGCCTACCTATAGGTGTGCCTAAGAGTTACTTCTGGAGGACTCTTTTGTTGCTCAGATGTGGCCTCAGTCTCTCTAAGCCCAACTCTGCAAGGGAAATCGTTGCCCTTCCCCCTATGTGAGAGACATGATGTCCAGGTGTGAAATTCTTCCTGGTGGTGGTGTGAAGCTGACTCCCAGAGATGAGTCCAGCCCTGGCACCATGGAATCAACAATGCCATTTTGACCAAAAGAGGTAAAAGAAGTGTTAACAAATAAGGTATCATTGGCTGAGAGAGTTCAGATAGAATCGAGAGGCTACTGTGGAGGTCACTCTTACACAAGCTTCAGTTAGATGTTGCTACTTATAACTTGCCAAACCCCAACCAAAGCAATTCCAGCCAATCCTAAAGAACACCTAGGGCAACATATAAGAGTCAACAAAGGTTCCATGTGCTAGGGTGACTTTCCAGAAACCTACAACCTCCAGATAGGTCCCTGGACCAGGTAAGTCCTGAAACCTAGAGAGCCCAGACTCTCCAGAGTATCAGCTAGTTATCTCCCTACACCATATTATTGACAGCCCCTTCAACATGAAAAAGTTGGAATGGCCATTGCCCAAATACTCCTAAAGAGTAGAATAGAAAAATCAGAAGTGATGGTGAAGTTATACAGAGAAGATAGGGTTTAACAAATGAATGTGATTGCTGAATTATTAAATTGATACTTCTTTTGGTGGACAGAATCTCAGAGCATCTAGAAGTAAAAACCTAATATTGTCGATGTGTAACCCAGATCTACAACTAATTGTTGTGCTGTGCTCTGAAATTTATTGCTTTTTTCTATATATGTTACTTTTCACAAAAAAAATTTAAAAAGTCGATTGTGATGATAAAAAAATATTTATTCCTTCTAGCCTATATTCTGGAGCAGCTGGAAGAAAAAATCAGAGATGATGGTCTGGTAGCCCATGACAAACTCTGGGATCTGTCCTGTAGCTACTTGTTGAACAGTCCTTTGAAAACTTGCTTTTTTATTTTTTATATTCAGACACAAACTGAATTGTTATAAATTTAATAAGACTGAAATTATCCAAAGCACTTTCTCTGATCACAACAGAATAAAGCTGGATAATAATAACCACCAAAGAACCAGAGCAGTCACAAATGTATGGAGATTAAACAGCACGCTCTTACTCAGTGTGTCAAGGAAGAAATTGCTAGAGAAATTGATAAATATCTGGAATGAATGATAATGAGGATACAGTGTATCAAAACTTATGGGATGTGGCAAAGTCAGTGCTGAGTGGGTAATTTATCACCCTGTATTAAAAAATAAGAAAGTAAAATTTGAAGATTTAACTGCTCACCTGAGGATCAAATGAAAGAAGAGAATCCAGGATCCCAGACACCAGCCCAGGGCCAGCCTTGCAGGCAGGGCTTTAAAAGGACAGTGGCTCAGGCTTTTTTTATTCATTCTTTTCTGTACAGTTCTCCATATCAGAAGTCATCCTTTCCTGACCCTGAAAAGGTTATTTTCACAAAAACTTGTGAGATTAACATTACAGGTTTTCAATTCATAAAACTTTTTTTTTTCCTCTGGGGAAGGGTGTCTGTGCCCACTGCATGTGCCCGAGGCCAGCGTTCCTGCTTGGGCAGTGAAGCCCCTCCACCAACCTCCTCCCTGTCGCTTCCAGGGCTACAGTGTCCTTCGAGGGCAGAGGAGGAAAGAGGGAGTGCAGGGCAATGCTGAGCCTTGCAGGTGAGTGGAAGTTAGGCTGATGAGATGTGGGGCAAGGGTGCAAGGGCGCAAGGTAGAGAGAAGCTGTCAGCAGAGGCAGGGGGTGTGACAGTAGAAACCAGTCTCAGTTGTGGAGACACTTATTGGAGAGGCTGTTGGGAGGAGGCAGAAGTTGGGAGAAGCACATTGCACACAAAAAGCATTTTGTGTCTAGGGAATGTTTCCTTTTTTGCATAGAATATAGAGTTGTGATTACAGCTATACTTTAGAAATATAATCCTGGCAGTAGCGTTATGCTTCAGTTTCCAAACTGCATATAGATCATGACCTATTAGTGATGGATTGGGAAATCAATTTAACGAGTTTTTATGAACATTTTTAAAAAGAAAGGATGTTTTATATCATATTTTAATGTGCAAAGTAATTATTTCATGAACTGTTTGTTGTAAATGTATATTTATCTACACATGCACACATATGCACCTGTATGTACAGTGTTGTGATATTAAGAATATTTCTTATGTTGGGTTACAGTAAAAAAATTTGAAAAAATTTTTCAAAAGAAGATGAATTACAAGACAATGTAAGTGAGAAGTCTATTTTGAAGTCTTAGTTCATACTGTATGGTAAACTAGATAACCCAAAAATGTTTCTGCTACATGTACTTAGTAAATAAAATGCAAAGTAAATTGGACCTTGAAATATATAGCTCAGTGATTAAGAATGTAAGTGAAATATTCAGGGATTAGGAATGAAAAGTCATGGAAGACAAGAAGGAGCAGTCTGCATGTGAGCTGATAATGGGGATGAAAGTGGTTGGTCTCTAAATTCAGGGCTTTGGGTGCGACCTCTAGATTGTGAGGGGATTCCAGGCAGGGAGTGGGAAGTGGGTCTCTTGCCTAAGGGCCTGGGCTGGAGATAACAGGATTTTTTCTGAGAATGTGCAGCCGTGGTTCCATGCCTCACAAAGGTTTGGACTCCAAATTCCACCTGCCCAGGTGCTCTTGGAATCTGTACCTTGGACACTGACGTCAATCTTTGATCCTCAACTGGTCCTATGGAGCTGCTTGTGGCATACGTGCCATCCAAGCCCCACGCTCTTGCTTACAAGTCACGCTGGGCAATTAGAGCTGTCTCCTAGAAGCTATAAAATCATTTTGCTTTCAATGATTCAATTAAAAAAAAATACTCTAAAGCATAAACACACTTTGAGAAAAAAAGTACAATGGAAAAAGAGCTAGGTGAAGTTCTAGAAACAAAAATATTGAAATTAAAAATTTATTCGAGTAAAGTGTAAATTGAACCCAATTGAAAGAAGAATTACTGAACTAGATGGCTCATAAGAAATTATCTAGAATGCAACAGCAATAAAGAAATTGAAAATATGAAAGCAAAATAGTTATGGAAAATAGAATGAAAAGGCATTTCATATTTCTAGTGATTCCCAGAAGGATAAATGGTCTTCAAAAATTTAATGACAGAATTTTCACAAATGATGACAGATTCAAGAAGCATGATGAAGCCCAAAGTAAAAGTAAATCCATGTCTAGATGCTCTAGAGTGAAAGTGCAAAACGCCAAAGATGTAGAGAAGATCTGAGAGCCACTAAAAGTAAAAGGACATTATTTCAGTAACCAAGTTAAGAGTGGGTCTGTGTGGGGAATGGGCCCAGAAGACCCAGAGAGAACTAGAGAGGGCTTAGGAAGGAGGGGTTTAAGATGCTGCTGAGGTCTCTTGTTTGTCCAGGCAGATGACCCCTTTGTTCAAGATTGGATTGAGGTGAGGACAAGAGGAACAACATTACTCACGACTTGAGCTAGAGCTAACTGGGGGTGTCTACCTAGCTACCTGACAGGTAATCAGGAAAATCAGTCAGAGTCTAGAAAGGCAAAATCTTAGAATGTGGGGATTCATTTGCAGGTGATAGTTGCGTCTTGGCATAGCTCAGCAATAGAATGCCAGGGGAGAACAGATGTAGCCTGCTTTGGGTTTTGGAAAGAGTCACGTAAGGGGTAGGCAGAGAAGGTGCAGTGAGCATGGGTGGGCCAGGTAGGAGTGGAACAGGCTTGATAATCAAGTGAACTCTGATATGGAGACTTGAATGACTTTTGAAAAAGTTCGTTTCTGCAAGTAGAAGTGATACTCAGATTTTAATAATTGGAGAAAGTAACACACTCAAAGTTGGGGAGCAAAGGAGAGAAAAAGGACTTTTACGTTAATTTGTCTGTATAATTTGCAGTATTTATAATTTACTGCTGCTTTAGAAATACTTCTGAATTCCTTATATGGTTTTCTGCTTAATCTTTGAAGACAAGGCCTTTCTATATTTCCCTTCTTGCCGAATGCTGTTAGGAGCAGAGTAATGTTTCTTAAATGATTAATGGAGCTACTCTATTACCTTCCACCAGGTGGACCTCTTTCTACTTTTTCTTTTCTCAAGAGACCTTTAAAAAAAAATGAAAACATCTTTTTTCAATGTTCTCTTTTCTTCCTTAGTGGCATTATCTCGGGACAATCAAGTCTATAGAGGTTATGTATTAAGGGTATAGATCGACATATTGAAAAAGTTGGCAAGCTCTGGTGGTGCATGACTGTTAAATTTCTGTCTTCAATTCCTAGGAAGAATATAAGAATGCAGCGATGCGAAGCCATTGTTGGGGCGCAGTGTGGCAATGCGGTGTTACGGGGGGCCCATGTGTATGCTCCAGGAATTGTGTCAGCTTCAAAATGTAAGGTTAATACTTAGGCTTCTCCAAAAAAAATGTACATTCCCAAGTGGAAATTTTACTAAATTATCATTCAGAGGTATTTCATGTAACCTTTTGTCAGATATTTTCAAGGTTTGCCTTTAGTATAGCCAGTGAAGGTTTATCGGATATAGACTGAAATAATTAGACATTTGATAGGTTCTCTCCCAATGTTACTTATTTAGGGGTTTGATACTGGTGTATAGAGAGGGTGTAAGATATCCTTGAGATATCAGTTTCTACCCTCAACTCCATTGCCCTAAAACTCAGGCTACTGGGGTTCATTTAGGGGGGTAGCATGCAGAACCTGCTTCTTAACACTGGGAAGAAACTCGGCGTTCCTCGTTTCTTCATCCAGTTAAGGGTTGCATATGCTTGCAGGACAGGCGCTCAGCGCGGTGGTGCCTTACTGTTGTTGAAATGAAAAGATGGGAGTTTTGGCCTAGTGGAAAGCTTTTAATCCCTGGGCCTCAATTACTTGTTTGTGAAATAAATAACTTGATCTCCATCAGCTGTCTTTTTTTTTTAAACTTTTTACTTTAAATCAGAGAACTTGTGGGTTTACAGAAAAATCATGGCAGAAAATACAGAGTTCCCATAAAACCATCGCTCCAGTTTTCCCTATAATTAACACTTTGCATTTGCAGGGTACTTATATTCTAATTGATGAGATAATGTTATTGTAATTAACACTGATAACTGTAGCCCATAGCTTGCTTACATTAGGGTTCATTGTTTGTGTCATACAAACCTATGGTTTTTAAAGCATTTTTATTCTGGTAATATATATACAAATTAAAATTTCCCCCTTTAACCACATTTAAGTACATAATTCATTGGTGTTAATTACATTCACCAAGTCATGTTACCAGCACCACCATCCATTACCAAAACAGAAACTCTGTACCCATTAAGTATTAACTCCCCACCCTGGCTCTAGAAACCTGTGTTTTAGTTTCTTATGAATTTGCTTTACTCTAAATATTTCATATCAGTGAGATCACATAATATATGTCTTTTTTGTGTCTAGCTTATTTCACTTATGATGTCTTAAGGTTTCATCCATGTTGTCACGTGTATCAGAGCTTATTATTTATTTATCATTTTGTTTATCCGTTCACTTGATGATCTGATGATAAAAACTTGGGTTGTTCTGTCTTTTGGCAATTGTGAATCATGCATCTGTGAATATCGATATGTAAATATCTGAGTCCCTTCAATTCTTTTTCGTATATACCTAGAAGTGGGATTGCTGGGTCATAAGTGATTTTATACTTAACTTTCTAATAAAAAGCCATAAATTGTTTTCCATGGTAACTGCACAATTTTACATTCCCACCAACAATGAGCAAGTGTTCTTATTTCTTTACTTGTCTCATATACCTGTTATATTCCATTTTTTTAATAACAGCCATTCTAGTGTATGTGAAACAGTATCTCATTGTGGTTTTGATTTACATATCTGTAATGGCTAATGATGTTGAGCATCTTTTCATATACTTAATGGCCATTTGAGTATTTTCTTTGGAGAGATGTACTCAAGTCTTTTGCTCATTTTTTAATGAGCTTGTCTTTTTGTTGTTGAATTGTAAAGCTTCTTTATATATTCTGGATATTGAATCTTATAGATACATGGTTTCCGTACATTTCTCCTATTCTGGAGATTGTCTGTTTACTTTCATGATAAGTCCTTTGATGCACACAAATCTTTAATTTTGATGAGTCCCATCTATCTGTTTTTTTCTTTTGTTGCTTATGCTTTGGGTCTGAAGTCTAGGAAACCATTATGTAACACGTGGTCCTAAAGATGCTTTTCTTTGTTATCGTCTGTGAGTTTTATAGTTTTGGTTCTTATATTTAGGCCTTTGATCAATGTTGAGTTGATTTTTATATGAGGTGTGAGGTAGGGTCCTTTTTGTTTTTCTTTCTTTTTTTTTTTGCAAGTGGAGTGCCAGTTTTCCCAGCATGATTTGCTGAATACACTATTCTTTCTTTTTTCAGTGCACTTACCATTCTTGTCAACAATTAATTAGCCGTAGATGCGAGAGTTTATGAATTCTCAATTGATTCCATTGGTCTTATGTTTGTCTGTACGGTGCCATGCTGTCTTGAATACTGTAGTTGTGTAATAAGTTTTGAAAGGGGAAGTGCTTGTTTTCTAACTTTGTTCTTTTTCAAAATTATTTGAGCTGATTGGGACCCCTTACCTTCCTATATAAATTTAATGATTGACTTTTCCATTTCTGGAGAGAAAGTTGTTGGAATTTTGATATGGATTGCATTGAATTTATAAACCGGTTTGGGCAGAATTCACGTGTTAACAATATTTACTCTTCCAATCCACAGACACAGAATGTCCTTCTATTTATTTAAGTCTCTGATTTCTTTTATCAGTGCCTTACAGTTCTCTTTGTACAAGTCGTCTACATTGTTGGTTAGATTTATCCCTCTATATCGGATTCTTTTAGTTGCTATTTTAAATGGAATTCTCTTGTTGATTTTTTCCGCAGATTATAAAAATGCAAAATCATTAGTGTTTTTATTACTGATTTTTATTATTTATTGTTTTTATTACTGACAGTTGCATGTTGATCTTGTTCTCCACCACTTTGCTGATTTTGTTTATTAGTTCTGGTATAGTTTTATATTTTTCAGGATTTTCTAGGATCATGTCATCTATAAATAAGAAAAGTTATTTTATTCCTCCTTACCAATATGAATACCTTTTATTTCTTTTTCTTGCTTGATTGCTCTGACTAGAACTTCTAGTACAGTGCTAACTAACAGTAGTGACAGTGTGTATCTTTGTCTTGTTCCTGATCTTAGAAGGAAAGCTTTAAGTCTTTGACCATTAAGTAGGATGCTTTATTTGGGGTTTTCATATGTACCCTTTATCACATTGAGGAATTTTCCTTGTATTCATAGTTTTCCAAGTGTTCTATGAACAAGGGGACTGGATTTTGTCACAGGCCTTTTCTCCATCCAGTGACATGATCATGTGTCTTTTTTCATTTCCTTCTTTTTATTAACTTGTTATATTACATTGATTATTGAACCTCCCATGCATACCCAGGATGAATCCTACTTGCTCATGGTGTATAATTATTTTGATATGTTGTTGAATTTGGTTTACTAGTATTTTGTGGAGGATTTTTGCATTTGTATTTAGAGATGTTCATCTGCAATTTTCTTCTATGTGTTTATCCGGCTTTGGTGTTAGGATGATGTTAAGAAGTGTTCACTCCTCTTCAGTTTTTTTTTCAAGAGTTTAAGTAGAATTGGTGTTAATTCTTAGACTGTATGGTAGAATTCACCAGTGAGGGCTTCTGGTCTTGGTCTTTTATGTGTTGGGAGGTTTTTTTTTTTTTTTTTTTATTAATTAATGGAAAAAAGAAATTAACCCAACATTTAGAAAGCATACCATTCTACATATGCAATCAGTAATTCTTAACATCATCACATAGATGCATGATCATCGTTTCTTAGTACATTTGCATCGGTTTAGAAGAACTAGCAACAAAACTGAAAAAGATATAGAATGTTAATATAGAGAAAAAAAATAAAAGTAATAACAATAGTAAAAAACAGAACAAAACAAAACAAAGCAAAAACCTATAGCTCAGATGCATTTCATTCAGTGTTTTAACATGATTACTTTACAATTAGGTATTATTGTGCTGTCCATTTTTGAGTCTCTGTATCCAGTCGCGCTGCACAGTCTGTATCCCTCCAGCTCCAATCACCCATTATCTTACCCTGTTTCTAACTCCTGCTGGACTCTGCCACCAATGAGATATTCCAAGTTTATTCTCGAATGTCGGTTCACATCAGTGGGACCATACAGTATTTGTCTTTTAGTTTTTGGCTAGACTCACTCAGCATAATATTCTCTAGGTCCATCCATGTCATTACATGCTTCATAAGTTTATCCTGTCTTAAAGCTGCATGATATTCCATCGTATGTATATACCACAGTTTGTTTAGCCACTCTTCTGTTGATGGAGATTTTGGCTGTTTCCATCTCGTTGCAATTGTAAATAACGCTGCTATAAACATTGGTGTGCAAATGTCCGTTTGTGTCTTTGCCCTTAAGTCCTTTGAGTAGATTCCCAGCAATGGTATTGCTGGGTCATATGGCAATTCTATATTCAGCTTTTTGAGGAACCGCCAAACTGCCTTCCACAGTGGTTGCACCATTTGACATTCCCACCAACAGTGGATAAGTGTGCCTCTTTCTCCGCATCCTCTCCAGCACTTGTCATTTTCTGTTTTGTTGATAATGGCCATTCTGGTGGGTGTGAGATGATATCTCATTGTGGTTTTGATTTGCATTTCTCTGATGGCAGGGACATTGAGCATCTCTTCATGTGCCTTTTGGCCATTTGTATTTCCTCTTCTGATAGGTGTCTGTTCAAGTCTTTTTCCCATTTTGTAATTGGGTTGGCTGTCTTTTTGTTGTTGAGTTGGACAATCTCTTTATAAATTCTGGATACTAGGCCTTTATCTGATATGTCATTTCCAAATATTGTCTCCCATTGTGTAGGCTGTCTTTCTACTTTCTTGATGAAGTTCTTTGATGCACAAAAGTGTTTAATTTTTTATTTATTTATTTTTTTTATTTTTTATTAATTAAAAAAAGAATTAACAAAACAATTAGAAATCATTCCAATCTACATGTACAATCAGCAATTCTCAATAACATCACATAGTTGCACATTCATCATTTCTTAGCACATTCGCATCGATCCAGAAAAAGAAACAAAAAGACAACAGAATAAGAATTAAAACAATAATAGAAAGAAAAAAAACAAAAAAAACAAAAACAAAAAACCTATACCTCACATGCAGCTTCATTCAGTGTTTTAACATAATTGCATTACAATTGGGTAGTATTGTGCTGTCCATTTCTGAGTTTTTATATCCAGTCCCGTTGTACAGTCTGTATCCCTTCATCTCCAATTATCCCTTCTCTTTTTTTTTTTTTTAATTAACGGAAAAAAAGAAATTAACCCAACATTTAGAGATCATACCATTCTACACATGCAATCATTAATTCTTAACATCATCACATAGATGCATGATCATCATTTCTTAGTACATTTGCATTGGTTTAGAAGAACTAGCAACATAACCGAAAAAGATATAGAATGTTAATATAGAGAAAAAAATAAAAGTAATAATAGTAAAATCAAAACAAAACAAAACAAAACAAAAACCTATAGCTCAGATGCAGCTTCATTCAGTGTTTTAACATGATTACTTTACAATTAGGTATTATTGTGCTGTCCATTTTTGAGTTTTTGTATCTAGTCCTGTTGCACAGTCTGTATCCCTTCAGCTTCAATTACCCATTGTCTTACCCTGTTTCTAACTCCTGCTGAACTCTGTTACCAATGACATATTTCAAGTTTATTCTCGAATGTCCGTTCACATCAGTGGGACCATACAGTATTTGTCCTTTAGTTTTTGGCTGGATTCACTCAGCATAATATTCTCTAGGTCCATCCATGTTATTACATGGTTCATAAGTTTATCTTGTCTTAAAGCTGCATAATATTCCATCGTATGTATATACCACAGTTTGTTTAGCCACTCTTCTGTTGATGGAGATTTTGGCTGTTTCCATCTCTTTGCAATTGTAAATAACGCTGCTATAAACATTGGTGTGCAAATGTCCGTTTGTGTCTTTGCCCTTAAGTCCTTTGAGTAGATACCTAGCAATGGTATTGCTGGGTCGTATGGCAATTCTATATTCAGCTTTTTGAGGAACCGCCAAACTGCCTTCCACAGTGGTTGCACCCTTTGACATTCCCACCAACAGTGGATAAGTGTGCCTCTTTCTCCGCATCCTCTCCAGCACTTGTCATTTTCTGTTTTGTTGATAATGGCCATTCTGGTGGGTGTGAGATGATATCTCATTGTGGTTTTGATTTGCATTTCTCTAATGGCCAGGGACATTGAGCATCTCTTCATGTGCCTCTTGGCCATCCGTATTTCCTCTTCTGAGAGGTGTCTGTTCAAGTCTTTATCCCATTTTGTAATTGGGTTGGCTGTCTTTTTGTTGTTGAGATGAACAATCTCTTTATAAATTCTGGATACTAGACCTTTATCTGATATATCATTTCCAAATATTGTCTCCCATTGTGAAGGCTGTCTTTCTACTTTCTTGATGAAGTTCTTTGATGCACAAAAGTGTTTAATTTTGAGGAGTTCCCATTTATTTATTTCCTTCTTCAGTGCTCTTGCTTTAGGTTTAAGGTCCATAAAACCGCCTCCAGTTGTAAGATCCATAAGATATCTCCCAACATTTTCCTCTAACTGTTTTATGGTCATAGACCTAATGTTTAGATCTTTGATCCATTTTGAGTTAACTTTTGTATAGGGTGTGAGAGATGGGTCTTCTTTCATTCTTTTGCATATGGATATTCAGTTCTCTAGGCACCATTTATTGAAGAGACTGCTCTGTCCCAGGTGAGTTGGCTTGACTGCCTTATCAAAGATCAAATGTCCATAGATGAGAGGGTCTATATCTGAGCACTCTATTCGATTCCATTGGTCGATATATCTATCTTTATGCCAATACCATGCTGTTTTGACCACTGTGGCTTCATAATATGCCTTAAAGTCAGGCAGCGCGAGACCTCCAGCTTCGTTTTTTTTCCTCAAGATGTTTTTAGCAATTCGGGGCACCCTGCCCTTCCAGATAAATTTGCTTATTGGTTTTTCTATTTCTGAAAAATAAGTTGTTGGGATTTTGATTGGTATTGCATTGAATCTGTAAATCAATTTAGGTAGGATTGACATCTTAACTATATTTAGTCTTCCAATCCATGAACACGGTATCCCCTTCCATCTATTTAGGTCTTCTGTGATTTCTTTTAGCAGTTTTTTGTAGTTTTCTTTATATAGGTTTTTTGTCTCTTTAGTTAAATTTATTCCTAGGTATTTTATTCTTTTAGTTGCAATTGTAAATGGGATTCGTTTCTTGATTTGCCCCTCAGCTTGTTCATTACTAGTGTATAGAAATGCTACAGATTTTTGAATGTTGATCTTGTAACCTGCTACTTTGCTGTACTCATTTATTAGCTCTAGTAGTTTTGTTGTGGATTTTTCTGGGTTTTCGACGTATAGTATCATATCGTCTGCAAACAGTGATAGTTTTACTTCTTCCTTTCCAATTTTGATGCCTTGTATTTCTTTTTCTTGTCTAATTGCTCTGGCTAGAACCTCCAACACAATGTTGAATAATAGTGGTGATAGTGGACATCCTTGTCTTGTTCCTGATCTTAGGGGGAAAGTTTTCAATTTTTCCCCATTGAGGATGATATTAGCTGTGGGTTTTTCATATATTCCCTCTATCATTTTAAGGAAGTTCCCTTGTATTCCTATCTTTTGAAGTGTTTTCAACAGGAAAGGATGTTGAATCTTGTCGAATGCCTTCTCTGCATCAATTGAGATGATCATGTGATTTTTCTGCTTTGATTTGTTGATATGGTGTATTACATTAATTGATTTTCTTGTGTTGAACCATCCTTGCATACCTGGGATGAATCCTACTTGGTCATGATGTATAATTCTTTTAATGTGTTGTTGGATATGATTTGCTAGAATTTTATTGAGGATTTTTGCATCTATATTCAATAGAGAGATTGGTCGGTAGTTTTCTTTTTTTGTAATATCTTTGCCTGGTTTTGGTATGAGGGTGATGTTGGCTTCATAGAATGAATTAGGTAGTTTTCCCTCCACTTTGATTTTTTTGAAGAGTTTGAAGAGAATTGGTACTAATTCTTTCTGGAACGTTTGGTAGAATTCACATGTGAAGCCATCTGGTCCTGGACTTTTCGTTTTAGGAAGCTTTTGAATGACTAATTCAATTTCTTTACTTGTGATTGGTTTGTTGAGGTCATCTATGTCTTCTTGAGTCAAAGTTGGTTGTTCATGTCTTTCCAGGAACCCGTCCATTTCCTCTAAATTGTTGTATTTATTAGCGTAAAGTTGTTCATAGTATCCTGTTATTACCTCCTTTATTTCTGTGAGGTCAGTAGTTATGTCTCCTCTTCCATTTCTGATCTTATTTATTTGCATCCTCTCTCTTCTTCTTTTTGTCAGTCTTGCTAAGGGCCCATCAATCTTATTGATTTTCTCATAGAACCAACTTCTGGCCTTATTGATTTTCTCTATTGTTTTCATGTTTTCAATTTCATTTATTTTTGCTCTAATCTTTGTTATTTCTTTCCTTTTACTTGCTTTGGGGTTAGCTTGCTGTTCTTTCTCCAGTTCTTCCAAATGGATAGTTAATTCCTGAATTTTTGCCTTTTCTTCTTTTCTGATATAGGCATTTAGAGCAATAAATTTCCCTCTTAGCACTGCCTTTGCTGCGTCCCATAAGTTTTGATATGTTGTGTTTTCATTTTCATTCACCTCGAGGTATTTACTAATTTCTCTTGCAATTTCTTCTTTGACCCACTCGTTGTTTAAGAGTGTGTTGTTGAGCCTCCACGTATTTGTGAATTTTCTGGCACTACGCCTATTATTGATTTCCAACTTCATTCCTTTATGATCCGAGAAAGTATTGTGTATGATTTCAATCTTTTTAAATTTGTTAAGATTTGCTTTGTGACCCAGCATATGGTCTATCTTTGAGAATGATCCATGAGTACTTGAGAAAAAGGTGTATCCTGCTGTTAAGGAATGTAATGTCGTATAAATGTCTGTTAAGTCTAGCTCATTTATAGTAATATTCAGATTCTCTATTTCTTTGTTGATCCTCTGTCTAGATGTTCTGTCCATTGATGAGAGTGGTGAATTGAAGTCTCCAACTATTATGGCATATGTGTCTATTTCCCTTTGCAGTGTTTGCAGTGTATTCCTCACGTATTTTGGGGCATTCTGGTTCGGTGCGTAAATATTTATGATTGTTATGTCTTCTTGTTTAATTGTTCCTTTTATTAGTATATAGTGTCCTTCTTTGTCTCTTTTAACTGTTTTGCATTTGAAGTCTAATTTGTTGGATATTAGTATAGCCACTCCTGCTCTTTTCTGGTTGTTATTTGCATGAAATATCTTTTCCCAACCTTTCACTTTCAACCTATGTTTATCTTTGGGTCTAAGATGTGTTTCCTGTAGACAGCATATAGAAGGATCCTGTTTTATAATCCATTCTGCCAGTCTATGTCTTTTGATTGGGGAATTCAGTCCATTAACATTTAGTGTTATTACTGTTTTGATAATATTTTCCTCTAACATTTTGCCTTTTGTATTATATATACCATATCTGATTTTCCTTCTTTCTGCACTCTTCTCCATACCTCTCTCTTCTGTCTTTTTGTATCTGACTCTAGTGCTCCCTTTAGTATTTCTTACAGAGCTGGTCTCTTGGTCACCAATTCTCTCAGTGACTTTTTGTCTGAGAATGTTTTAATTTCTCCCTCATTTTTGAAGGGCAGTTTTGCTGGATATAGGAGTCTTGGTTGGCAGTTTTTCTCTTTTAGTAATTTAAATATATCATCCCACTGTCTTCTAGCTTCCATGGTTTCTGCTGAGAAATCTACAGATAGCCTTATTGGGTTTCCCTTGTATGTGATGGATTGTTTTTGTCTTGCTGCTTTCAAGATCCTCTCTTTCTCTTTGACCTCTGACATTTTAACTAGTAAGTGTCTTGGAGAACGCCTATTTGGGTCTAATCTCTTTGGGGTGCGCTGCACTTCTTGGATCTGTAATTTTAGGTCTTTCATAAGAGTTGGGAAATTTTCAGTGATAATTTCTTCATTAGTTTTTCTCCTCCTTTTCCCTTCTCTTCTCCTTCTGGGACACCCACAACACGTATATTTGTGCGGTTCAAATTGTCCTTGAGTTCCCTGATACCCTGTTCAAATTTTTCCATTCTTTTCCAGATAGTTTCTGTTTCTTTTTGGAATTCAGATGTTCCATCCTCCAAATCACTAATTCTATTTTCTGTCTCTTTAAATCTATCATTGTAGGTATCCATTGTTTTTTCCATCTTTTCTACTTTATCCTTCACTTCCATAAGTTCTGATTTGTTTTTTCAGTTTTTCTATTTCTTCTTTTTGTTCAGCCCATGTCTTCTTCATGTCCTCCCTCAATTTATCGATTTCGTTTTTGAAGAGATTTTCCATTTCTGTTCGTATATTCAGCATTAGTTGTCTCAGCTCCTGTATCTCATTTGAACTATTGATTTGTTCCTTTGACTGGGCCATATTTTCAATCTTCTGAGCGTGGTCCGTTATCTTCTGCTGGCGTCTGGGAATTTAGTCTGATTTCCCTGGGTGTTGGACCCAACAGGTTGAAAGATTTTTCTGTGAAATCTCTGGGTTCTGTTTTTCTTATCCTGCCCAGTAGGTGGCGCTCGTGGCACACGTTTGTCTCATGTGTTTGGAAGGAATCCCCTGGTCACCGTTCTCCGCGGCCTGGGAATTTCCGATCCAATTCTCTCAGTTGGTTCTGGTGGTCTGCGCGTGGCGGGGTTGCCAGTCGCTGGGGCTTGAGAGAAGCCTGTGGCTCCTTTATTAATGCCCCTATTGGTGTTTGGTTGGACCCAGTCCCTGCCACTGTCGGAAATTCCCTCCTCTCCTTGGAGGGGTGCCGTTCGCCGGCCGCCGCGGCCCAGGGAACTCGCCACCGGACCAGGAAGCCACCTGCGGGGATGTGCGCCGGTTGCTGGCCACCGCGGCTTGGGTAGCCCTGTGATCCGAGACTCGTAGCCGGTCCAGGAAGCCACCCGCAAAAGAGGGGCGCCGGCCGCCGGGGCTTGGGAAACTTGCCTCTCCGAGACTCTCAGCCGGCCCGGGAAGGAGGGAGGGAGGAGCTTCGGCCGCCAGCTGCCGTGGCTTGGGGAAGCGTGCGCCGCTCGGGGATCTCACCACAGCAGATTCTCGCAGTCAGTCTAGCCATTCGAGACTGGGGTATGCTGTGTGTCCATTCCCTGCCGTGGCCCCGGGAGCTGTTCTGCACCTTTCTTTTCACCTAGTAGTTGCTCTCGTGTTTGGAGGTTTTTGATTATTGATTCAATCTATTTGTTACTGGTTGTTGACATCTTCTATTTCTTCTTGAGTCAGTGTATATAGTTTGTGTGCTCTACCAATTTGTCAATTTCATCTGTCCTATCTTTTTTATTCATAGTATCCTTTTATAATCCTTTTTATTTCTGTGGGTTTGGTAGGAATGTTCCCTCTTTCATTTTTCATTTTCGTTACTTGCATCATCCCTCTTTTTTCCCTTTATCAGTCTAACGAAAGAATTTTCAATTTTTTTTGTCTTTTCAAATAATCACCTTTTGGTTTCATTGTTCCTCTCTGTTGTTTTTAATTTTCCATTTCATTCATATCTACTCTTGTATTTGTTCTTTCTTTCTTTCTTTCTTCTTTCTTTGAATTTTGCTCTTTTCTTTTTTTTCTTGTTCTTTGAGGTATGAGGTTAGTCTCTGATTTGAGATTCTTCTTTTTTAATTGTAAGCATTTAGAACTATAAATTTTCCTCTCAGTTCTTCCTTTGACACATCCCATTAGTTTTGATAACTTGTAGTTTTGTTTTCACTGGCCTCAAGGTATTTCTTATTTTCCTTTGTGATTTTTTTCTTTGACTCGTTTGTAGTTTGTGTGCATTGATTAATTTCCATATGTTTGTGTATTTTCCATTTCTTCTGTTACTGGGTTTTAGCTTCCTTCCATTGTGATCTGAATAAATATATTGTATGACTTCAATAATTTTGAATTTATTAAGATTTGTTTTGTGACTTAACATATGATCCATCTTAGAGCATGATCTATCTGTGTGCACTAGAGAAGAATGTATTGTTTGTTTTTATTGTTTGAAGTGTTCTATGTATGTGTGTTAAGGTGTAGTTGTTTTGGATCATCATTCTAGTCTTGCATTTCCTTGTTGATCTTCTGTCTAGATGTTGTACCCATTATTGAATGTGGTATATTGAAGTATTTTATTGTTAATCTAGAGCAGTCTATTTTCCCTTCAAATCTGTGAACATTTGCATCATATATTTGGGGCTCTCCCATAAGCTGAATAAATACACACACATGCACACATACATGTAATTGTTATGTTTTCTTTTTCAATTGACCCTTTTATCAATACATAGTGACCTCCTTTGTCCCCTATAACAGTTTTTCAGTGGAAGTCTATCTTATCTGATTAGTGTAGCTACTCCAGTTCTCCTTTCATTATATTATTTTTATGGTGAATTTTTTTCTATCCTTTCAATGTCAAACTACTCTTGTATTTGAAATTAAGGTCAGTCTCTTGTAAACAGTCATGCATCTTTATCTACTTGGTTCTCTCTGATCTGAAAGTTCTGCAGTGCATTTTGACTGTAGAGTTTAATCCATTTACATTTAATGTAACTACAGATAATGCAAGACTTTCTTTTGCCATTTTGCTATTTTGTCTTACCATCCTTATACCTTTCTGACCCTTAATTTTTCTACTAATGGCTAATTTCATATTTATTTGATTTTTGTATAATGTACTGTTTGGGTTTCTAAAGTTGCTGGAATGCAATATACCAGAAATGGATTATAAAGGGGATTTATTAAGTTACAATTCTAAGGCCATTAAAATGCCCAAATTAAGGCACTACAAGAAGGTACCTTCTCTGTCAGCTGGGAAGGAATGTGGCCGATGTCTACTGGTCCTTTGCTACTGGGTTCCACTGCTCTCTCCTTCTGGTTTTGGTGGCCCTCCAAACGTCTGTGGGCTCTCACTTCACTCCTCTGGGGCAAATCCTGGATTTCATCTCTTAGCTTCCCTTGGGTATCTTTGCTCTGAAAGTTCTGCACATATCTCCCAATGTCTTTGTCTGATCTTTATCCAAAATGCTTCCCTGTGTTGGCTCTTTTAAGGACTCTAGTAAACTAAGACTCACCTAAATGGGCAGGGTCACACCTCCATGGCAATAATCTAATCAAAAGGTCATCGCCCCACAATTGCATGGGTCACATCTCCATGGAAACATTCTAATCAAGAGGTTCCACCTTTCAGTGGGTCTGTCCCACAAGATTGGATTAGGATTAAGAATGAACTATGGCTTTTGGGGTACGTAACAGTTTCAAACCAGCACATGTACCATTTTGAGTCTTCTTCCTTCTGATTATATTTTTCAGGTTTTTTTTTTTTTTACTATTACCCTTGGGCTTAAGTTTTTCTAAGTGTATTACAATGTTCATTTGATACCAGATTACCTTCAAAGCATATGTGAACTGTTCCTATACTCCACCATTCTTCTCCTTTTTGTTGTACTTATTTCATATCCTATCTTTATACATTATATGTTCAAAACCATAGTGTTATCATTGATTTTTATGGAACTCATTTTAGAACCTGTGAGAAAGCTGAAGTTACATATTGAAAAATAAAATAGTATTGGCATTTATAATTACCCATATAATTATCATTTCTGGAAGTTTTTATTTCTTTATGCTGTTTCAGTCCACTATCTAGTGTCCTCTTTGAATCTGAATGACTTAGCTTAGAGCATTGCTTGTTAAGGTGGGTGTAATGGTTGTGAACTCCCTCAGCTTTTGTTTTTTGGGCAATGTCTTGATCGCCCTCATTTTTTAATGACCATCTTGAGGTATATAAAGTTCTTCATTGGCACTTGTTTCGTTTCGGCACTTTAAATATTACATTCCACCACCTTCTTGCCTCCACAATTTCTCATGAGAAATTGGCATCATATCTTTTTAGGGCTTCTTTAAATAACGTCTTACTTTACTATTGCAGCTTTCGGAATTTTCTGCTTGACCTTGGCATTTGACAGTTTGATTGCTATGTTTATTGGCATGGTTGTTATCTTCAAGTTTGTCCTGTTTTGGATTATAATGGGCTTCTTGAATGTTTCTTGAATGTTTCTATCCATGTCTTTCATTAAATATGTGAAGTTTTTTGCCATTATTTCTTTGAATACTTCTTAATTCATTCAGTATTCTTTCTATACCTTTCTTTGTTCTTTTTCCTTATAAACACTCCATAATGTATATAAGGGTATGCTTGCTAAGTCTAAGATCTCTTAGACTCTGTTCACTATTTTTCCTTTCTCCTTAGCTCGAAACATTTCAGTTGTTTTCTCATTGAGTTCACTGACTCTTTTCATCTGCCCGCTCCAATTTGCTGTCAAAACCCTCATTTTAAGGTATTGTGGACTTCAACTTCAGTGTTGCTATTTGGTTCCTTTTAAAAATCTGTCTCTTCATTGAGATTTCTCACGTTGTTCATTCATCATTTTCTTTTATCTTTTAATTCTTTTTCTGTGTTTTCCTTTATTTCCTTAAGCATTTTGAGACTGTTTTTTTAAAAAAAATTCTTTGTCCAGTTTGTCTGAAATCTGAACTTCTTTGTTGATGGTTTCTCGATTTTTAGCTTATTCCTTTGGATGGATTGTCATTCCTGCTTTGTCTTGTAATCTTTTGTTGCACACTGTACATCTTAATAAAGTGTTAACTCTGATTCAGCCCTTGAGCTATATATTCTTTAAATTTGTATCTAGCTGGTGATGTGATAGAGATTTCCATGAGTGCCAGCAGCTGACAAAAACAAACCAACACAAAGAACACCTTTTATGGTCATTCCATATTGGCTCTTTGTCAGCTGTTGCTCTACAGAGTTTAGCCTTCCTATGAAGACTGTCAGCCCAAGGCAGAAGTTATGTGTAGGGTCTTCTCTGTCTTTTCCAAGCCTGTGTCCTTTCAGGGTTTGTGTTGGCTCATGGCCTTAGGAATTAACCTGTTTCCAGTAATTCATATGGCACCCCCTATTCCCTGTGAAAAGACTTTACACCATTTCTGGGTTCTCCGTTGTGTAGTCCTAAGCTGGTTACCCTTTGACCCTGGTCAATCTGGTTTACTTGTTTTCGTATTGTGCTTTGGCTGTCCTCAAACTTTGGCCTGCAGCGCAAGTTCTGGCAGGGTGGACCAGAGAAGAGTGCACCAGATAGATTGGCACCAACATACATCCTGATGTGCACACGGGTTACTCTGCTCCTTCCTCATCCGGAACTGGATGCACATCGGAGTGCAGCTGGCTCCGTGTTGTGCCGCCAGGGGCTGGAAGGTGCTAGCATATGTGTCATGAGCTTCTCCTACCATTTTAAAAGCTACTTTTTCTTGATGTGGCAAGTAACTTTTCACTGTTTTCTGCAGTTTTCAGAAGATGATTCTGTCAGTTGTTGAAAGTTATTCAAAGATTTTGTGGGGAAATGGCACCCTGAACGCTTTATGCTGCTATCTCAGTTGATGAGAAGCCCCCTCCATCAGGCATTGACAAACTGCTCCCTGCTGGCAGCATTGGCCCATGGCTTGTCTTTATGGTCCATGAGCTAAGACTGTTCTTTCCTTTTTAAAAATGCTAAAAAACAAAACAAAACAGTACATGCAGCAGAGACCTTATGTGGCCCACAAGAGTGTAAACTGCTTATTGGCCCTTTACTGAAGAAGTTTGTTGGTCCTCAATCTAGATGTGTTTAACAGTCCCTGTCGCAGCTGAAGGACTTTTCACTAATGCCTCACGGGCTAACGAGCGAAGCAGATTCTAATACGTGAGGTCTTCAAGTGGTTTTTGGAAGTGGAATACAATGTTCCCATTTATTAATGTCGCTGAGATTTGTTACTGAAAATAATTTGTAGAAGTGGCTACAAAAACTAAAGTTAACCTGCCATATAAATCGACTTTGGATACCATACAATTTGAAGGTGTTCTAAGTACACACACACATATGTATGGTGTGTGTGTGTGTTCACCATTAAAATCTTTGCCTTAATTGTCCTATATAGAATGAAAATCACAAATGCCAACAGAGTTATGGGATTCACAAAGATTTATTTGGAAGCTACTGGACATTTTTGATGAATTCTTTACAGAAACCTTAGAAATTTGAGGACTGTGCCAGAGATGTGTAAATGATATTAGGATTGTTTAATTTTGGGAAAATAATTTAAATTAAAAAATCCCTCCTTTTTTCTTTGAAAAAAATAAAAGAACTTCAATTAGATTTGTTGTCAGGGAAAATTTTGAAAAGTCAGGCGTTTTACCTAGGATTCTATTAGATGGTAAACCAGCTGGCACCACTTCACACCCACTGTTAACATCCTTGGAGGGTCACAGTCTAGTGCAAGGATTTTTCACTTTTACTCAAGTGTTGATTGATGTAATCTGATTTTCTTCTTTCTTCAGTTATGAAAGCAGGAGATGTTGTTTCTGTATACTCTGATATTGAAGGAAAATGTAAAAAAGGAGCCAAGGAATTTGATGGAATAAAAATATTTCTTGGAAATGGAATTTCTGAGCGAAGCCGCAGTGAAATCTTCGGTGGACTATCAGAACTGAAGTATGTCACTGGGTTGTCTGGGGGAAATAATCATCCGTTTTGTCTTTCAAAGAAAATTTAAACAATTTTGAAAATATGTGTAGCTATATTATATGAGTAATTAGTATAAATTGAACTAGAAAGTTTGTTTATCTCATGTTTCCATAGTTTTTAGAAAAAGTACTTTTAGGCAAAAGGGGTTACTAGTCAGATTGAAAAGAGTCCAAGAAAGCAGTTAACACTATAATGTCAAATAACTTGTCCTTTTGCCTTTTGTTGATAAATATTTTCACATCTTCGATGAACTGAATTTATGAAACACCTTGACAGGGAGTGAATTCTTTTCTGACATCCTGATTATATGAAAGCAAAAGTTTATGATTTTGATATAAATTAAAAATTTTTTTAGTTAAAAATAAATTTTACCTGAAAACCAGCATTCATATAAATATTTATGGTCAAAAATGAACATTCATGTGAATTTTGTTGGTTTTGTTTAAACCAATTAAAATATAGTCAGTTCTAAATCTTCTCTTGTTGCTAGTGGATCCAGAAAGTTAAATCTGTGGACAGTGCACTCTTGCCATATTTAGTTATTCAGCCTATTTTAGAAGTTCTGGGACCAGCGCCAATGTTCTAAGGTTGGCTGCTGATAAAGGCTGAAAGCTGTGAGCTTTTCTGTCTAGGACAGAACCACTTCCCTAATGTTTAGAACAGTTTTTCCAGGTTGCAGCAATTTGGATTGAAAGTTGAAATTCATTCCTCTGATAAAGCAGACTCTTAGGTTCCTTAGATATAGGTAGTCGTACTTTCCAGATGGCTACGCACAAGCATTCTGGTCTCCTCTGCAAATCCTGAACATGGAGGCTGTGCTGGCCAGGCTTGGGCTTGCCTTTCTCTGGTCCATAGCAGGGAATTGTGCTCTGGCTCCGCTTTCATCTTGTCCTCTCATTTGATGTGGCCTTACAGTTTCTGGGCTGAGGGACTTTTCTGATTACACTTGCCTTTGTTGATGGGAAGAGGAAGCAGGTCTTTCAAAAAACTGTTGGTTTTTTAAACTCAGTTTATTCCCTTGTGCTGTTTGGTTTTCATTTCTGCCTGTGTTAGGAAAAGCATGCTCCCATCTATAACAAGGAGATGCTCCCATCTATAACAAGGAGATGTACTCCCTGTTTCTTACTTCTATTCTTTTAAAATTCTGAAATCTATTCTTTAAATGGTGTATTTAATTTTCAGTGCATGTATTTGGGCCTTTTGATTTCTTGGACTCCAAGTGGCTTAAATCATTGATAGACTCCAAGAGGGAGATTGGCTTACTGATACAGCTTACTGATAGGGCATCTTATACTTTGTGTCACTCTGTAGGGATGCTACAGGGCCATAAAAACAGTCTTATCACATACCCAAACAATAAATGGCATATGTTATCTTTGTCCAATTTGGCATTAACTGCTCTGTGTGTGGGATTGCTGGTACTGCCTGTCGGCCTGGTCAGAAGAGAGTTGCAGTGGGCCAGAAATTAAACCACGAGGCAGGTCTTGGGACTCAAGGCATTTGATAATGGGATAATTGGGAGTGTGAGGTGCTGGCCAGGGCAAGGCATGTCTCTCTCAGAAAGTAGAGTGTCTTTATGGTTCACAGTTCCCATACTGCCCTGGCCCCGGTCTTCCTGCTCCCATCAGTTCTCTTCCTCCAGTAACCTGGCCAGAGGTAGAGGATCTCGGAGGACTCTGCCTGGCCACTTACCAGTGGAGACTGGGGGCGTGCAGCACCCTGTGTCGGCCTTGGCCTCGCACCATCACAGCTCTGGATTTATTTTTTTTATTTCAAGCAGGTATGGCATGCAGTTCCCTGAAAGTTGAAATATTCACAAAATGCTTGTTGAATTGAAAGGGTAAATAACAGTGATCATAAGAATTTTACCAGAAAGACTAGAATGAATATATAAGGAATCAGTTGTTCTTTATTTAATAAAAAATTGTTTAAATGTACTTTTTAGAGCAATTATAGGTTTAAAGAAAAATTATGCAGAAAGAACAGAGTTCCCATATACCTGCCCCTACTGTTTTTCCTGTTACTGACATTTTGTATTACTGTGATACCTTTGTTATAATTGATGAAACAATGTTATTGTAATTATACTATTAACCATGATCTATAGTTTATATTAGAGTTCACTGTTTGTGTTCTATAGTTCAATGGCTTTTAAAAAAAAATTTTCTTGTAGTTACATATATGCAACATAAGATTTCCCCTTTTAACCACTTTTCAAGTATACGGTTACATTCACGATGTGGTACTACTATTACCACCATTCAATACCAGAATTTTTCAGTCATCCCAAACAGAAATTCTGTAACCATTAAGCATTAATTTCCCGTTCTCTACTCTATTTCTGCCCATATTAACTTGTTGTTTTAGTTCTGTGGTTGTCAAAAAAAATACCATGCAAAAGTTTGGCTTAAATGATGGGAATGTATTGGCTCACAATTTTGTGGGTAGAAAAAGTCAAAAATCAAGGTGTCACCAAGGCGATACTTTCTCCCAGAAGATTCTGGTGTTCTGGGGCTGCTGCCTGCAGTCTGAGGTCCTTTGCTTTTATGTAAACATGGCAGAGCACATGACAGCCTTTTCTGCTTCACCCTCTCTTCATGCCCTGTCGACTTCCCTCTTCTGGCTGCTTGCTCTGGCTCTCTCTCTCTGTGACCTTCCCTGCAAGGCCTTCTCTGACCACCTCATGGTTCACCCTGATTCAGCGGAGCTGCACTTAGCTGAAGTGACTGTGTGCATGTCTTCCGTACAAGGGCTCAGCCCAGGAGTGTTTAAAAACGATTCTTTCTGCATTAAAGCTCTTCAAGCCACCATACCTGTAAACGAGTTTCTGACTGTAAATTTACATATTCTGATTATTTCATGTAAGTGAGTACACACAATATTTGTCCTTTTATGTTTGGCTTGTTTTGTTTAACATGATGTCATTAAGGTTCTTCCATGCTGTAGCATGCCTCAGAACTTCATTCCTTTTTACTGCTGAATAATATTCCTCTGTGCACATATACCACATTTTGTCATCCATTCATCCACTGAATTTTTTTAAAATTGATTTTTAGATCATTTCAAACTTAGAGGGCAGTTGCAAAACTAATGTAGACCCCATACAGAGAGCTTCAGCATATCTCCATCCAGATCTCCATATCCACCAGTTTAACGTATCTCCTCTACCGACCTACCACCTCCCTACCTATTTATCTGTACCTGTCTGTCTTTCCAACTGTATCTGTCTGTCTCTTTAATCTATCTATTATTTTCTCCACATTTGAGAGTAGTTTGCACAAGTAGTTATCCTTGAGCACATAATACTTCCATGTATATTTTCTTTGAAAAATACTCACATATGTTGTCACCTTAAATGCAGTTATCACTTTCATGACATTTAGCATTGATATAAAACTTTCATTCTGTATTTCAATTTTGTATTTCCCAATAATGTCCTTTTTTAAAATTTATTTATTAATTAAAATAAATAAAGAAATAAAATAAAACAACATACATAATCAGTAATTCACAATATCATCACTTAGTTGCATAGTCATCATTTCTTAGAACATTTGCATTAATTCAGAAAAAGAAATAAAAAGACAATAGAAAAAGAAATAAAATGAACACAGGAAAGAAAAAAAAAGATTATACCTACCATACCGCTTACCCCTTGCTTTCATTGATCACTAGCATTTCAAACTAAATTTATTTTAGCATTTGTTCCCCCTATTATTTATTTTTATTCCATATGTTCTACTCCTTTGTTGACAAGGTAGGTAAAAGGAGCATCAGACACAAGGTTTTCACAATCACACAGTCACATTGTGAAAGCTATATCATTATATAATCATCCTCAAGAAACATGGCTACTGGAACACAGCTCTACATTTTCAGGCAGTTCCCTCCAGCCTTTCCATTACATCTTGAATAACAAGATGATATGTACTTGATGCATAAGAATAACCTCCAGGGTAACCTCTTGACTCTGTTTGGAATCTCTCAGCCATTGACACTTTGTCTCATTTCCCTCTTCCCCCTTTTGGTCGAGAAGGTTTTCTCAATGCCTTGATGCTAAGTCTCAGCTAATTCTAGGGTTTTTCTCAATCCCATGATGCTGAGTCTCCATTCATTCCATGATCTCTGTCCCACGTTGCCAGGAAGGTCCACACCCCTGGGAGTCATGTCCCAAGTAGAGAGGGGTAGGGTGGTGAGACTGCTCGTGTTGGCTGGAGAGAGAGGCCACATCTGAGCAACAAAAGAGGCTCTCTTGGGGGTGACTCTTAGGACCAAATTTTAAGTAGACTTGATCTGTCCTTTTTGGGGTTAAGTTTCATATGAACAAACCCCAAGACTGGGGGCTCAGCCTATAGCTTTGGTTGTCCACACTGCTAGTGAGAATATCAAGAATTCAACTTGGGGAAGTTGAATTTCTCCCCACTCTCACCATTCCCCAAAGGGGGCTTTGCAAATACTTTTCCACTCAATGATCAGATCACTCTGGGATTCATCGGGGCATCACTCTGGACAAAGCAACAAAATCTCATGTCCTACCTGAGATTCCAAGTACTTATGGCGTTCAGTCAAACTATCTACATAAGTTATATAAGGAAATGCACTAGTCAAAATATAAATTTTGTAACAAATAAACATTTTTTGCTTTAGTCTCACCCAATAATGTCCTTTTGAACGTTTTCTCCTTCTTTGTTAGAATCCCATCCATTATCATGTGTTCTATTTAATTCTTATTATCTCTGTAGATGGTCTTTTTTTTAATTTGTGGAAACATACAACATAAATCTTCCCATCCTAGTCCTGCCCGAGCATGCCATTCAGTGGGGTACTCACATGCACCATGCTGCATTACTAAACTTACCCTTCCCCTCCAACAGAAATCCTACGCTCATAGTAATTCCCTGTTGCCCTTACCACCCATCCCTGGTCATCGGTACTCTGCTTTCTGTTTCTATCAACTTACGTGTTCTCTGATATTTCCTTTGTGGTTACCATGGGGCAAACATTTAACATCCTAAATGTGTAAGAATCTTATTTACTTTCATACTATCTTACCTTCAATGGCATTTATGAGCTATGTTCCTGTACCTCTCCTTTCTCCCACCTTTATGTAGGTTTTCTCATAGATTACATATTTATATGTTATGAGTCTAAAACCACTGGTTTATCATTACTTTTTATGCATTTGTCTTTCAGATTCCAAAGGAAGTAAAAAATAGAGTTACAAATGAAAAATACAACAGTACTGACATATTTACTCATGCCATTATCTATACTGGATATCTTTATTCCTCATGTGATTTCAGTCAATTGTCTCGTGTCTTTTCTTTGAACCTGCAGAACAGAAACTACCTTTAGCATTTCTTGTAGGGCCATTCTAGCAGTGACCGTGTCCCTCAGCTTTTGTTTACATGGAACTGTTCTTAATCTCCCATTTTTAAAAGACAATTTGCCTGATATGGAATTCTTGACTGGTAAATTTTGCTTTCAATGCATTAGATGTGTCTTCCCACTACCTTGTCCCTCCTTGGTTTCCAGTGAGAAATTGGCACTTTTTTTTGAAGCTTCCTTGTATGTGACACATTACTTCTCTCTGCTTTCAGAATTCTCCCTCATCTTTTGAATTTGAAAGTTTGATTATAGTGAGGTGCAGTGTGGGTCTGTTTGGGTTTATGCTATTTAAACTTCCTTGAGCATCTTGGATGTGTATACTCATTCATGTCTTTCATTGCTCTGTTCACTTTTTCATAATACTTTTTTCTTCTGCCTCAGGTTGGATAATTTCAGTTGTCTTTTTCTTCAGTTTCAGTGATTCTCCCATCTCCACTTGGTTGTTGGACCCTTCTAGGGAATTTTTAATTTCTGTTACTGTGGTCTTCAGCTCTGTTTGGTTCCTTTTCATAATTTCCTGTGCTCTATTGGTATGCTCTTTGTGTTCAATTGTTTTCCTGATTTCCTTTAGTCCTTTGTCCATCTTTTCCTAGCATATTTGGGGTGATTTTTTTTCTTTCTAGTATGATTTTTCAGAAGTCTTTGTTTGAACCATCCCAGGTTTGATCCCCGTCATTGGTGGTTTCTAATGCTTTAAGTGTTTCCTTTGCTTGGGCCATCAATCTTGTCACCTATTTTGTGATCTTTTGTTGAAACCTGGGCATTTTGATATTCTAATGTGTTATTGCTGGAATTTAGATTCTGAGTAGTCCTTTCCTTAACCTTGTATCCAGCTAGGATTATGACAGGGCTTTCCTTGAATGCCAGGAGCTAACAAAAAAAAAGAAAGAAAGAAAAAAAGGAAAAACAACAACTTTCCTGTTTGCGTACTTTCCTGTTTGCATATTGACTATGTGAGTGCTAGCCTTCAGAGCTTATCTGTACAGTGAGTTTAGAGACTAGCTCCAGGCCAAAGTGTAGGGGCCTCCTTGACCTTTCTGTGCATGAATCTTATCTTGGGCTTGTGCATATGGCCCTGGGAATTCCCCAGTTTGCAGGAATACAAATGTCCCCTCTTCCTTAGGAAACAGTTTCCTCATTGACCCAGGCACTGCTCTGTATGTTCTACACTCTAGTAGTCCCTTGTCCATGCAACTTGACTTGACTGATCTTGCATATGTTCTGCAGAAGAGCTCTGTGAGCTGCCCTGCATGTGCAGGGCGGGTTCTGAAACAGTGAGCCCCTCAGGCCACCACCAGACTGGGCCAGACACACATATTCCCAGAGTGTACATGAGGACAGCAACAGGGTTCTGGACTGGGAATGTGGACCGACTGCTCGCTAAGCCTGGGAGGGGAAGAGCCAGTTAGGGCTCCAGGAGATCCTACTGCTTTCAAGTGGCCTTTTTCTTGATTTGTGGCCTTTCCTGTTACTGCAGTCCTTTAACTGTTTCTGGAGCTTTGAGAAAGATGTTTCTATCAGTTTTTCCTGATTGTTCAAAGCTTCTGTGCTAATATAGAACCCTGAACTTCACACTCCACATTCTTTCATTTTTAATCTATTGAAATCTCTCTCAAGGAACTCATTTTGCCTAAATGAAAAATCCATATAGCTTATCTTTTCCAGTTCTCCTATACTACCGCAGATCAAAATGCAAAACAATTTACAGGAATATTGTCAGTATTTTGGTGTTGAATAAAATAATTTTAAAAGGCAGAGTACTGTATATTTGACATGCTACTTGGCTGTATTCTTAGAAACGTTGTTTGTATAGACCATCTAATTTATACAGATTAATGCTAAATTTACTTTTTTTCAGGGGCATAGGCATAAGAATGACAGAACCAGTATATCTCAGTCCTTCGTTTGATAATGTACTACCCAACTATTTATTTTTACAGGTAAGATTTTTTTTCTTTTTTTTTTTTATTGGGAGATGGGGAGCCTGAGGCCGGGCCAGCAGGAGGCGAGGGAGGCCAATACCTTGGGCCACACTGCTCTCCCTCCCCGGCCTGCCGGGAGGGGAGGCGGCGGGTTTACAGGTAAGTTTTTTTAAAAAATATATGGAGATATGCATCAGTGAATTATTTGAAATAAAAGTGTTTGGTTTTTTATTTCTGTTTTTCTTTTAATTTTTATATTTTTTATCTATCATTGGTTAAATAGAAAAAGCTTTTAAACTTATCACTCTTAATTTTTTTTTCTCTTTTTAGAGTGATTTTCAATAACTTTTTCTAACCCCCTTTGCCCCAGGGTGATTTAATATTAACTTGTATAGTCACTGAACTGCTGATTGTAATATTTATCCATAAATAATTTCTGCGTTTGATTTTTGACATGTATGTGTTTTACTGTGAGTAAGAGTCAGATGCTTTACTTTGGTATCAGATTTTTGTTGGTTACATTCTCAATTATCTAGCTACCTGTAGCTTCCCTCTGCTGCCTTAGTAGTTAGGTGCAGGTGTCAGTTGACCAGGTGATGGTGCCCAGTTGTTCTGTTGCTATGGACTTAAATCACCCGCATGTGAATTTCATCATGGCTGATTTTATCTGTGGTCAGCTAAGGGAAATGTCTTCCTCAATGAGTGAGGCCTAAAAGGGAGAGGTCAGAAGAGAAACAGCTCAGCACAGTCCAGTACAGCTCAGCACAGCCCAGTACAGCTCAGCACAGCTCAGTGCAGCCCATCGCAGCCCAGTGCAGCCTAGCACAGCTCAGCTCAGAATTGACTCAGACCCAGACATTTGGCAGTGCAGAGAGGAAACACCCTGGGAAAGCTGTTTGAACTCAAAAGCTGGGAGAGAGAACCAACAGACATTACTGTGTGCCTTCCCAAATTAGTAAATTTCTAACTAAAAACCCCTTTATGAAAGCTGATCCATCTCCATTACATTGTAATCCAGTAGTCTTAGCAAACTAAAACACCCACCCCAAAATCCATTTAATGCTAATTCCTTTGTAACATGTAAACACTAATCATTTTGTATTCTTGGTATCCAGACAGCTTCTTGGAGCTATTTCTTGTTAGGATAGAACTTTTATGTCTGAGGTGTTCACCTCTGTCATTTCCCTATGGAGGCTGTTTCCTTTATGTGGCCTGTCTCAATGGCCACTGATTGGCCTGTGAATCTGGGTAGAAATGATGTGTTTGCAGCCAACCCTTCCTCAGTGCTAAGGTTTTTGATGTAGTTTTGGAAGAATACAGACACAGACATACTTTTTGTGTGCCATTAGCAGCATAAACCAAGACTTTGTAAATGGAGTACATATGAAATTGCAAAATTTTGTACATTTTTTGGGGAAAACATCCAGAAGTTTCTGACAATTCTAAGAGTTCTGTGAAATTCCAAATATTAAAAGCTGTTGGAATTAAGAAAGAGTAATAGGGATTTCTTAAAAACATTGATAACCAGCAGACAGTGCTGTCAGGGGAGAAGCTCTGGATTGCTGGGAAAAGGCATCTTGTGCCTGGGTCTTTGTGTACGAAGTCCTGTGAGATCACAGGGTGCTCTGGAAAATGGTGAATTTTCTGACACTGGTGTTTTTGTAAAAGCTATAATCTTAAGAGACCTAAGGATGCTATACTGGATGGCTCTGAAGGTTTCTTTACCTTCTCTGATTTCTGAAATTAATGATAATTTAGAGTAATTGATAATTTATCTGCTTTTTTCCTTATAGAATTTGCCATCTGCTCTAGTAACTCATGTTCTGAGTCCTCAACCTGGAGAGAAGATTCTAGACATGTGTGCAGCACCCGGAGGCAAAACCACACATATCGCAGCACGTATGCGTGATCAGGTGATTCAGTGAGCATAGCAGGGCTGCCCCTTAGTGTGCTGCGTATTTCAGTGGCAAGTGCAGGGCTTCTTGCCTCTTAGGAAACTTCACATAGATGCTCGTGTTCTGATGCACTTTCTGATTCAGCCCAAGTGAAGGCTGTTACAGGTGTTAGCCAAGACATTTTCTTTCATTATAGGCTTGTTTCATCTACACAGGAAAATGTGGTCTTGTAAACATTCAATTCTTTAACTGAGATTTTTCAGCTCAAGAAGGATATGGCCAGGTGATGCTAGCTTTTCCGTGTGTTTCCATTACATAAAACTAAACAGTTCCCAAAATCCTTAGACATGCATAGTTGCTTCCTTCATCTGGAACCAGACTTTAATTAATTAACTGATTAAGTAGATATTTATTTAGTACTTGTTGTATATAAATATAAATACACAGTAGCCCTTAGCCTTACATCTAAGAAGGAACTCCAGTAGGAAAAGATCATTCTTTTGTCAAGTTTGGGAAAGTACTTTTGGTTCATTAGAGGTATATACTTGCCTGTTTCTTTGTCTCCAAAAGTTTAAGGTAATGACAGTAAAAACTCTAGGAAAAAAATGCATTAAACACCTCCTGTGCATGAAATGAACACAGAATAGAAGTATTCATTTTATGAAGTGTGATGTTTACCCAATCATTTTTCAGTTTATCTAGAACCTAAATGTAAAGAAGGATTATGATAAGCTCTTGAAGGAAGTGATTTATGGTGTGACATTTATTGTGTTTTTTTAAAGGCAATTATTCATAAGCATTTTATTCTCTCTAGAAAAGTCTTTCCAAAGACAGTCCAGATATTCTGGGTGTATCGTTTTCTGTTGGTATTATAATGCTGTCTGGAGACAACCCCAAAGCCTGGCCTTTTCACACAACTAGTTATTCGTTTAGCTCAGCAGTCTGCAGAATTCCTCCAGTCTCGGCTGGGCCTCCTCAAGCACCTGGTCAGCTGCAGGCCAGCTAGGTGGTTCTGGCAGTTATGGGTGGTGTCATTCACCTGGGTTTGGCTGGATGATGGCTGTTAGCTGTTGGCTTATTGTTGAGACAGCAAAGGGGCTCTGCCTCTGGTCTCAATGTCTCTATTCTGTAAACAGACCAGCAGAGGCAGTCATTGAGGGTTGACGGAGGCAAGAGCCAGCCTAGCTGTGCAGGCACTTTGCAGGCCTCTGCTGGCATGTCATTTGCTGACATCCTGGTGGCCCAAGCAGCATGCTTGGCTGTTTAGGTCTGATGGCAGGGATTGCAAGGTTGGGGGTAAAGAGTGAGGACATGGGAGGGCTGAAGGGTTGGGCCCTTATACTTTTGAATAAGTAGCCACAACCAGTGAGGTTTGTCTGTTGATGTGGGGCACTTGAACCATATTCTTTTTTTCCCCCTTTTTTTATATTCTGGATTTTTATTTTTTATTTTTAAATTTTTAAAAACTATTTTGTATAGTATAACATATATACAAAGCAAAGAAATAAAAAAGGAATAGTTTTCAAAGCACTCTTCAACAAGTAGTTACAAGACAGATCCCAGAGTTTGTCATGGTCTACATATGAGCCTCTCAGATCTTTCTTTTTTGTGAAAAATAGCATATATACAAAAAAGCAATACATTTCAAAACACAGCACCACAATTGGGTTGTAGACTGTACTTAAAAGTTTGACATGGGTTACAATTTCATAATTTTAGGTTTTCACTTCTAGCTGCTTTAAGATACTCGTGATTAAAAGAAATAGTTATTTAATGATTCAGCAATCATATTCATTTGTTATTAAACCCCATGTTCTCTGTATACTCCACCATCGCCTTTGATCTTTCTATCCCTCTCTTTTGGGGTGTCTGGTTGTTTTTTACTACTTTCCAGTTCAGCTCGCTTTAAATGCTTTTTCTTTGTGTCAGGGTATTCATCAAAACCACAATACTTGGTATCATTTTTTAGCCTTTTCAGATAATTTTATTTATTATTGATACAGATATCTTACAGGAACAGTGCATGTTAAGGGAACAAAACCAAGAAAATACACTAAAGGATCAATCCCTTCATCCCTTTGGTATAATTTCATTGACTTTTTAAATATCATATGTCACAATGCATTTTTAGAAACGTAGGCTTTATCTATTGAGTAGATGTGGTAGTTAGGTTCAGGTGTCAACTTGGCGAAGTGAAGGTGCCTGGTCTTGTTGTGTGGCAACATGTGCCAGTGGCATGTGAGTCTCATCTCTTGCTGATTGCATCTGCAGTTGGCTGGGAGAGTGCCTGCTGCAGTGAATAATGTTTGGTTTAATTAGCTGGATGCTTAAATGAGAGAGCTCAACTCAGCACAGCCCAAGCAGCTCAGCATATCTCATCTCAGCACTCACAGCTCAGCTTAGGCCTTGGAAGACACAGAAAGGAATCATCCTGTGGAAAGCTGTTGGAACCTGGAGAAGCCTGGAGAGAAGGCCAGCAGAGATTGCCCTGTATATTCCTGTGTAACAGAGAACCTCAGATGAAAGTTAGCTGCCTTTCCTCCAAAGAACTATACGTTTTTTGTTTTTTTTTAATTTAATTTAATTTAATTTTTTAATTTTTAATTTTTTATTGAAAATATAACAACAAACAAATGCAAACATCTTAACTTATGATCATTCCATTCTACATATATAATCAGTAATTCACAATAACATCACGTAGTTGCATATTCATCATCATGATCTCCCTTTTATTGATCACTAGCATTTCAATCTAAATTTATTTTAACATTTGTTCTCCCTATTATTTTTATTCCATATGTTTTACTCGTCTGTTGATAAGGTAGATAAAAGGAGCGTCAGACACAAGGTTTTCACAATCACACATCACATTGTGGAAGCTGTATCATTATACAGTCATCTTCAAGAGATGGCTACTGGAACACAGCTCTACATTTTCAGGCAGTTCCCTCCAACCTCTCCATTACATCTTTATTAACAAGGTACTATCTACTTAATGTGTAAAAATAACCTCCAAGATAACCTCTCAAGTCTGTTTGGAATCTCTCTGCCATTGACACTTTATTTCGTCTCTTTTCACTCTTCACCCTTTTGGTCTAGAAAGTTTACTCAGTCGCTTGATGCTGAGTCTCAGCTCATTCTAGAATTTCTGTCCCACTTTGCCAGGAAGGTCCACAGCCCTGGGAGTCATGTCCCATGTAGATAAGGGGGAGGGCAGTAAGTTTACTTGTTGAGTTGGCTGGAGAGAGAGGCCACATCTGAGCAACAAAAGAGGTTCTCTTGGGGGTGACTTTTAGGCCTAATTTTAAGTATGCTTGACCTATCCTTTGTGGAGTTAAGTTTCATATGAATAAACCCCAAGATTGGAGGCTCAGCCTGTTGCTTTGGTTGTCCCCATTGCTTGTGAGAATATCAAGAATTCAACTTGGGAAAGTAGATTTTCTCCCTTTCTCACCATTCCCCAAAGGGGGCTTCGCGAATAGTTTTTTATTCATTGTTCAAATCACTCTGGGATTTATTGGGGTGTCACTCTGGACAAACCAACAAAGTCTTATGCCCTACTCATACAATTAAGCTGTCTACATAAGTTATATTAGGAAATGCATTAGTCAAAATAAAAATTTTGTACCAAACAAACGGTTTTTGCTTTAGTCTCACACATAAGTTAAAATTCTAAAATATTACCATCTATTTTCAATACCCTGCAGTAATGACATTCCTTTGTTCTTCCTCATGCAAAAAGATTTTTTAAACTTGTACATTTAGTCACTATCATTATACACTCTAGGCATGCCTACATTATACCATAACCTTTATCATCTATCCTTCGTTCTGATTTTATTTGTGGCCCCAGCCCTCTTCCCTCTATCATTCTCACATTCAGCTTCATTCAGTGTTTTAACGTAATTGTCCTATCCATTTCTGAGTTTTTATAATCAGTCTTGTTGCACGATCTATATCCTTGCAGCTCCAATTGCCCAATATTTTATCCTATTTCTATCTCCTAATGGTCTCTGTTACCCATGAAGTTCTCCAAGTTTGTTCACTAGTGTCAGTTCATATCCGTGAGACCATACAGTATTTGTCCTTTGGTTTCTGGCTAATCTCACTCAGCATAATGTCCATCCATGTTGTTATATACTTCATAACTTTATTCTGTCTTACAGCTGCATAATATTCCATCGTTAGTATATACCAGTTTGTTTAGCCACTCGTCTGTTGATGGACATTTTGACTGTTTCCATCTCTTCGCAATTGTAAATAATGCTGCTTTAAACATTGGTGTGCAAATGTTTGTGTCCTTGCCCTCATGTCCTCTGAGTGGATACCTAACAATAGTATTGTCAGGTCATATGGCATTTCTATATTTAGCTTCCTGAGGAACTGCCAAACTGCCTTCCACAGCGGTTGTACCATTTGACATTCCCACCAACAGTAGATAAGTTTGCCTCTTTCTTCACATCCTCTCCAGCACTTGTCATTTTCTGTTTTATTGATAATGGCCATTCTGGTGAGTGTGAGATGATATCTCATTGTGGTTTTGATTTGCATTTCCCTAATAACCAGGGAAGTTGAGCATCTTTTCATGTGCCTTTTGGCCATTTGTATTTCCTCTTCCGAGAAGTGTCTGTTCAAGTCTTTTGCCTGTTTTGTAATTGGGTTGTCTGTCTTTTTGTTGTTGTTAAACAATCTCTTTATATATTCTGGATACTAGACCTTTATCTGATATATCGTTTCCAAATATTGTCTCCCATTGTTTAGGCTGTCTTTTTACTTTCTTGATGAAGTTCTTTGATGCACAAAAGTGCTTAATTTTGAGGAGTTCCCATTTCTTTCTTTCTTTCTTCAATGCTCATGCTTTGGGTGTAAGGTCTAGGAAACCATCTCCTGTTATAAGATTTATAAGATATTTCCCTACATTTTCCTCTAACTGTTTTATGGTCTTAGACCTAATGTTTAGGTCTTTGATCCATTTTGAGTTAATTTTTGTATAGGGTGTGAGATATGGATCCTCTTTCATTCTTTTGCGTATGGATATACAGTTCTCTAGGCACCATTTATTGAAGAGACTATTCTGTCTCAGGTGAGTTGGCTTGACTGCCTAATCAAAGATCAGTTATAAATAGATGAGAGGGTCTATATCTGAGCATCCTATTCTGTTCCATTGGGCAATATATATATCTTTATGCCATTACCATGCTGTTTTGAACACTGTAGCTTCATAATCCACCTTAAACTCAGGTAGCATGAGACCTCCAGCTTCATTTTTTTTCTTAGGATACTTTTAGCTATTCAGGGCACGCTGCCCTTCCAGATAAATTTGGTTATTGGTTTTTCTATTTCTGAAAAGTAAATTTTAGGGATTTTAATTGATATTGCATTGAATCTGTAAATTGGTTTAGGTAGAATTGACATCTTAACTATGTTCGGTCTTCCAATCCATGAACACGGTGTGCCCGTCCATCTCTTTAGGTCTTCTGTGACTTCTTTTAACAATTTCTTATAGTTTTCTTTGTATAGGTATTTTGTCTCTTTAGTTAAATTTATTCCTAAATATTTTATTCTTTTGGTTGCAGTTGTAAATGGAATTTTTTTCTTGATTTCCCTCTCAGATTGTTCATTAGTAGTATATAGAAACACTACAGATTTTTGAGTGTTGATCTTATATCCTGCAAGTTTGATGTACTCATTTATTAGTTCTAGTAGTTTTCCTGTGAATTTTTTTGGGTTTTTGATATATAGTATCATATCATCTGCAAACAGTGAGAGTTTTATTTCTTCCTTTCCAATTTTGATGACTTGTATTTCTTTTTCTTGTCTAATTGCTCTGGCTAGAACGTCTAACACACTGTTGAATAACATTGGTAATAGTGGACATCCTTGTCTTGTTCCTGATCTTAAGGGGAAATTTTTTAGCTTTTCCCCATTGAGGATGATGATAGCTTTGGGTTTTTCATATATTCCCTTTATCATTTTGAGGAAGTTCCCTTCTATTCCTATCCTTTGAAGTGTTTTCAACAGGAAAAGATGTTGAATTTTGTCAGATGTCTCTTCTGCATCAATTGAGATGATCATGTGGTTTTTCTGCTTTGATTTGTTGATATGCTGTATTACATTAATTGATTTTCTGATGTTGAACCATCCTTGCATAGCTAGGATGAATCCTACTTTGTCATGGTGTATAAATCTTTTAATGTGCTGCTGGATTTGATTTGCTAGCATTTTGTTGAGGATTTTTGCATCTATATTCATTAGAGAGATTGGTCTTTAGTTTTCTTTTTTTGTAATATCTTTGTCTGGCATTGGTATGAGGGTCATGTTGGCTTTGTAGAATGAGTTAGGTAGCTTTCCCTCCTCTTCAATTTTTTTGGAGAGTTTGAGCAGGATTGGTACAAATTCTTTCTGGAACATTTGGTAGAATTCACATGTGAAGCCATCTGGTCTTGGAATTTTCTTTTGGGGGAGCTTCTTAATGACTGATTGAATTTCTTTACTTGTGATTGGTTTGTTGAGGTCGTCTATTTCTTCTCGAGTCAATGTTGTTGTTCATTCCTTTCTAGAAAGTTGTCCATTTCACCTACTTCGTCATATTTATTAGCATAAAGTTGTTCATAGTATCCTGTCATTACTTCCGTTATTTCTTTGGGGTCAGTGGTTATGTCTTCTCTTCCATTTCTGATCTTATTTATTTGTATCTCTTCTTCGTTTTGTCAACCTCGGTAAGGGTCCATCAATCTATTTGATTTTCTCACAGAACCAACTCCTCGTTTTGTTGATTTTCTCAGTTGTTTTCATGCTCTCAATTTCATTTATTTCTGCTCTACTCTTCATTATTTCTTTCCTTTTGCTTGCTTTGGCGTTAGTTTGTTGTTCTTTCTCTATATCTTCCAAGTGGACAGTTAATTTTTGATTTTTGCCCTTTCTTCTTTTTTGATATAGGCATTTAGGGCAATAAATTTCCCTCCTAGCACTGCCTTAGCTGCATCCCATAAATTTTGATATGTTGTGTTTTCATTTTCATTTGCCTCTAGATATTTACTGATCTCTCTTGTAATTTCTTCCTTGACCCACTGATTGTTTAAGAGTGTATTGTTGAGCCTCCACGTATTTGTGAATTTTCTGGCACTCTACCTATTATTGATTTCCAACTTCATTCCTTCATGATCTGAGAAAATGTTTTGTATGATTTCAGTATTTTTAAATTTATTGAGACTTGCTTTGTGACCCAGCATATGGTCTAACCTTGAGAATGATCCATGAGCACTTGAGAAAAAGGTATAGCGTGCTGTTATGGGATGTAGTGTTCTATAAATGTCTGTTAAGTCCAGCGCATTTATTATATTCAAATTCCCTGTTTCTTTATTGATCCTCTGTCCACTGATGTTCTGTCTATAGATGTTCTGTCCATTGATGAGAGTGGGAAAATTGAAGTCTCCAACTATTATGGTAGATGTGTCTGTTTCTCTTTTCAGTGTTTTCTGTGTTTACCTTATGTATTTTGGAGCATTCTGGCTTGGTGCATAAATATTTATGATTGTTATGTCTTCTTGTTGATTTGTTCCTTTTATGAATACATAGTGTCCTTCTTTTTCTCTTTTAACTGTTTTACATTTGATGTCTAATTTGATGGGTATTAGTATAGGTACTTCTGCTCTTTTCTGATTTTTATTTGTATGAAAGATCTTTCCCCAGCCTTTCACTTTCAGCCTATGTTTATCCTTGGGTCTAAGATGTATTTCCTGTAGACAGCATATAGATGGGTCCTGTTTTTTAATCCATTCTGCCAGTCTATGTCTTTTGATTGAGGAATTTAATCCGTTAACATTTAGTATTATTACTGTATGGGTAGTACTGCTTTCTACCATTTTGCCTTTTGGATTTTCTATGTCATATCTAATTTTTCTTCTTTTACCTGTACTGATAGTCTTCATTTCTACACTCTTCTCCACACCTCTCTCTCCTGTCTTTTCGTATCTGCCTCTAGTTCTCCCTTTAGTATTTCTTGCAAGAGCTGGTCTCTTGGTCGCAAATTGTGTCAGTGATTTTCTGTCTGAAAATGTTTTAATTGCTCTTTCATTTCGAAGAACAGTTTTGCTGGATATAGAATTCTTGGTTGGTAGTTTTTCTCTTTTAGTAATTTAAATATATCACCCCACTGTCTTCTTGCCTCCATGATTTCTGTTCAGAAATCTACACAGTCTTATTGGGCTTCCCTTGTATGTGATGGATTGCTTTTCTCTTGCTGATTTCAAGATTCTCTCTTTCTCTTTGATATCTGACATTCTGATTAGTAAGTGTCTTGGAGTATGTCTATTTGGATCTATTCTGTTTGGGGTACACTTCACTTCTTGGTTCTGTAATTTTAAGTCTTTCATAAGAGTTGGGAAATTTTCAGTGATAATTTCCTCCATTAATTTTTCTCCTCCTTTTCCCTTCTCTTCTCCTTCTGGGACACCCACAACACCTGTATTTGTGCATTTCATGTTGTCATTTGGTTCCCTGAGTCCTTGCTCATATTTTTCCATTCTTTTCCCTATATTTTCTTTTACTTGTCGAATTTCAGATGTCCCATCCTCTAGTTCACTAATCCTATCTTCTGCATCTTGAAATCAACCATTGTAGGTTTCCATTGTTTTTTTCATTTCTTCTACTATGCCTTTCATTCCCATAAGTTCTGTGAATTATTTTTTCAGACTTTCGATTTCTTCTTTTAGTTCTTCTCTTGCCTTGTTTATATTCTCTCTCAATTCATTGATTTGATTTTTGATAAAGTTTTCCATGTCTGTTCGAACATTCTGAATTCTTTCAACTCCTGTATCTCATTTGAATTGTTGGTTTGTTCCTTTGACTGGGCCATATCTTCAATTTTTCTAGTATGATTTGTTATTTTTTGCTGGCGTCTAGGCAGTTAATTACCTTAATTAGTTTATTCTGGAGATTGCTCTCACTTCTTTTTCCTAGGGTTTTCTTGCTGATGATTTTGTTGTCTGTCTGTTCTTTGACATTCAGTTCAGCTTATTCTAGCTTAAGTTTTGTTTAACAGAGCAGAATTTTTCAGTTCTTATTTTCTTGTTTCTGGCTCTGTCTGTATGGGCCTTTTTCCCCCCACCCTTAGGAGGGTCTCCTTAGGTATTATAGACCCCAGCTGGATTTTCCCAGACCAAACTGGCCTCCTGTCATGGGGAAGGATTCACCTGCGTCCGTTTTCTCTGAGGGTGAGTCTCAGCAGGTTGAAAGACTTTTTGTGAATTCTCTAGACTCTGGTTTTTCTTATCCTGCCCAGTATGTGGCACTTGTCTGCCTGCAGGTCCCACCAGCAGAAGGTAATATGGTACCTTTAACTTTGGCAGACTCTCCTTCCTGGGGCGTGGTGGAGACAGAGTAGAGGTTGCAGGCTGGCTTTACTCACTTTAATTTTCCAAACCCTTGGGTCTGGATTCCTTTAGGGAGGGATTCTACCTGAGCTGGGCCCCATCTGATGAAGGCACAGGTTTCAGACAAGCCCTCAGACAAGCTTGTTTCTGCCTATACCTGGGGCAGTTGCAGCCTGAGAAGCCCTGCTGCTGTATCCAAAGGCAGTGAGGCCTTTGTAGAAACACAGTCACATAAAGAAAGAGAAAAATCCTTCTCAGAGCAGGACCCCCTTCCTGGGTTTGCCAATCAAGAGCATAAACTGGTATGTTGCTTTGTGTTCCTTCCGATCCTATGTGCACCTCCTTTCCTTCAGGGCCCAGACCCTTTCAAGTATTACGTGCTATCTGATCCAAAAAAGCTCTTTTTCTTTTTTTTTTTCTTTTTCTGTTAGTCCTGCCCACGAGGCACTGGGACAAAAATCAGAAACCTCCACTTTGACCAGGTTCAGCTGAGTTGGGGCCCTATTTTTAGTAGTCAGAATTTGTGAATTAATTCCGCAATTGAAGCTTGGTTGCACTCAACCCCTGCTACTGGTAAAGTCCCTTTCATTTCCCTTCTGGGAAGTAACCTGTGGGGGAGGGGTGCCAGCCGCCACAGCTTGGGGAACTCACAGTTCTGGGGGGGCTCACAGCTGGTCCAGACTTGGGTATGCTGTGTGTCTGGTCACTGACATGGCCCCAGCAGTTGGTCTGTACTATTCCTGGCTATTTAGTAGCTGTTCTGGAGGACAAACTTAATCCCACACCTCCCTAAGCCCCTATCTTGACACTTTAACAACTACATTTTTTAACTAAATAAATCCCCTTTTATTAAAAGCCAATCCATCTCTGCTGTGTTGCGTTCTGACAGCTTTGGCAGACTAGAATACTAGACATCATTCAAGTATTACTATATAAAATTACTTTTTAGCTGCTTTTCATACCAGTTCAGAACATTTTGCTTTGATACATAGAAGTTTGGGTTATTTTTTCTGGCTTTAGCTGCTAGAATTTACTTGAACTTTATGTGGATAGTTCAGAAAATACTGAGGATTGATTTTACGAGTTACATTATCTGCATCTCAGAGCAGCAGAAGGCAGATGTGTTCTTCCAAAGGTGAGCAGGGCATACAAAATGGGTGACTTTTAATGGATATTTTTACATTTCTTTCGAATATTGCGAACACTTTTTTTTTCAGTATAACTTTTATGTAAACAAAATAAAAAGCCATTCAGAACCAGAAAATGGTTTTTGTTTTCTAAGGGGTGATAGATGATAGAGAAATAGATAGAAAGATAATTAGATACGAATGTATAGTAAAGTCTGTGACAAGTATCCTGGGGAGGGCTGAAGGCACTGAGATTGGTGGGCACATGGCGATCGAGGGGACTTTTCCCTCATTAGTAAGTGTGTTAGTCTGACTACTTAAACAAATAAATCCCGATATTTCAGGGATTTAGCTTAATAAAAATATGTTTTTTGCTCCAGATCACACTATCAAATGCAAAAGACAGAGTCTGAATGGATTTTTCTGGTACCTGGCAGCTCTCCTAGTGGAAATGGAGGGATCCATGCTTCTGTTCTTGGGGGCTTTTCCAACCTTTGAATCAGTGTAATCCCTGCTTGGTTATCAGCTTCTGCCTCTCAGAGGTGGGGAAGAGTGAGAATTACATAGAGAAGGATTTTCTTGGCCACCTCTGAAGTTTCCTTCTTGTGTCTGCTCCTTTACCACAGATCTTTATTTCTTTATGCCACTTTGAACTGTTTTCTAGTGTCCTTTCTTTTTCTTTTCAGTCTGAAGAACTTCCTTTAGCTTTGCTTTTAGGACAGGTCTAGTGGTTTTGTACTCCCTCATCCTTTGTTTATGAGAATCGCTTGATTTCTCCCTCAGTTTTGAAAGTCAGTGAATATAAAATTCTTGGCTGGCAGTTGTACTTTAAGTATTTCAGCTCACTGCCTTCTTGCCTCCATGATTTCTGATTAGAAATTAACACTTAGTCTAATTGGCAGTCCCTTGTACGTAACATATTGCTTTTCTCTTACAGCTTTCAGTACTCTCTCCTTGTCTTTTGCATTTGATAGTGTGATCAGTATGTGATGGAGTGCATTTTTTTTCATGTTTATTCTGTTTGGTGCTTTCTGACATTGTTGGTTGTGCATATTCACATTTGGTTAGGGTTCTCTAGAGAAACAAGACCCACAGACCTGTAAATATAAGATTTATAAAAGTGTCTCATGCAATGGTGGGAATGGAAGAGCCCAGAATAATCCATAGAGCAGGCTGGGAAGTTGGCAGCTCTGATAAAGGGCCTGAATGAAGGGGTCTGAAGACACTGAAAGTCTCTCTTCTTCCCTAAAAGTTTATTGGCTGATTGGATTATCTTATTGTGGGAGGCAGCTTTAGTTGATCAGAGATGAAATTGGCCACAGTTGCAATCAACTAGCTGATGATTTAGTGCACCAGTCTTCAGGTTTATCAACCAGCCACAAAATATCCTTGCAGCAACAGTCAGACAAGTGCTTGCCTGACCAGTTAACTGGGCATCATCACTTGGCCAAGTTGGCACCAGAACCTAACCGTCACAACATTTTTTGCTACGTTTGGAAAATTCTCTGTCATTATTTCTTAAACTGTTCCTTCTGTCTCTTTCTTTCTCTCTTTTCCCATAATGTGTATAAGGGTATGCTTGATGGTGTCCCAGAGCCTTGTTTTAGCTTGGTTTTCCTTTCTGTTCCACAGCCTGACTCATTTCAAGGGTCCTGTCTTTGAGTTCACTGATTCATTCTAGGATTTCTGTCCCACGTTGCCAGGAAGGTCCACATGCCTGGGAGTCATGTCCCATATAGACAGGGGGAGGGTGGTGAGTTTGCTTTTTGTGTTGGCTGGAGAGATAGAATGCCTAACTTTTGAAGCATTTTTTATTGGGAAAGGATGCTGGATTTTGTTGAATGCTTTTTCCACATCAATCGATATGGTCATGTGATTTTTTTCTTTTGATTTGTTAATGTGCTGTATTACATTGATCGATTTCTTATGTTGAAACACCCTTGAATTCCTCGCATAAATCCTACTTGATCATGGTGTATAATTCTTTTAATATGGCATTGGATACGATTTGCTAGGGTTTTGTTAAGAATTTTTGCATCTATGTTCAGTATGGAGATTGGTCTGTAGTTTTCTTTTCTTGTATTGTCTTTATCCGATTTTGGTATTAGGGTGATGTTAGTTTCATAAAATGAATTAGGTTGATTTCCTTTTTCTTCAGATTTTTGGAAGAGTTTGAGCAGGATTCATGTCAGTTTTTTATGAAAAGTTTGATAGAATTCTTCTGTGAAGTCATCAGGTCCAGGGCTTTTTTTTATGGGAAGATGTTTGATGACTGATTGACTCACTTTACTTGTAATTTGTTTTTTGAGATCTTATATTTCTTCTTGAGTCAGTATAGGTAATTCGTGTATTTCTAGAAATTTGTCTATTTCATCTAAGTTATCTAGTTTGTTGGCATATAGTTGTTCATAATATTGCCTTATGACTTTTTTAATTTCTTCATGATCTGTGGTAACCACCCCACTCTCATTTCTGGTTTTATTTGTGTTCTCTCTCTTTTTTTCTTTGTTTAGTGTAGCTAGGGGACCATCAATTTTATTAATTTTCTCAAAGAACCAACTTTTAGTTTTGTTGATTCTTTCTATTGTTATATGTTCTCCTGTTTGTTTATTTCTCTTCTTTTATTTGCTTTGGGGTTAGTTTGCTGTTCTTTCTGTAAATTATCCAGGTGAGCAGTTAAATCCTCAAGTTTTGCTCATTTTTTTTTTTTTTGCATGGGCAGGCACTGGGAATTGGACCCAGGTCTTGGCATGGCAGGTGAGTACTCTACCTGCTGAGCCACCATGGCCCTCCCTGTTGTTTTTAAATATAGGCATTTAGGGCAATAAATTTCCCTCTCAGCACTGCCTTTACTGCATCCCATAATTTTTGATATATTATGTTCTCATTATCATTTGTCTCCAGATACTTACTTTTCTCTAGCAGTTTCTTCCCTGACCCACTCAATATTTAAGAGTGTGTTGTTTAATCTCCTTATATTTGTGAAAGCTCTGGTTGTTTTGTTGATTATTAATTGCCAACTTTATTCAGAGAAAGTGCTTTGGATAATTTCAAACTTATTAAATTTATAAAGACTCAGTTTATGTCCCAGTATATGATCTGTTCTGGAGAACGTTCCATGTGCACTAGAGAAAAATATGTATCCTGGTGTTTTGGGATGTAATGATCTATATTTACTAGATCTTATTCATTTATGTTATTGTTTAGGTTCTCTGTTTCCTTGTTGATCCTCCATGCGGTTGTTCTGTCTATAGCAGAGAGTGGGGTAGTAAAGTCTCTCACTATTACTGGTGATGTGTCCATAGCTCCCTTCAGTTTTTCCAGTATGTGCCTCATGTACTTTACAGCTCCTTGATTGGGAGCATACACATTTATGATTGTTATTTCTTCCTGGTAGAATTGTCCCTTTTATTCATATGTAGTGTCCTTCTTTGTCTCTTACGATGTCTTTACATTTAAAGTCTATTTTGTCTGATATTAGTACAGCTACTCTGTCTTTCTTTTGGTTACAGCTTGCCTAGAAGACCTTTTTCCATCCTTTCACTTTGAATCTAACTGTGTCCTTGAATGTAAGATGTGTCTCTTGTAAACAGCATATAGATGAATTATGTTTCTTGATCCATTCTGTCAGTCTCTGTCTTATAATTGGTGAGTTTAGTCCATTAACATTCCAAGTAATTACTGTAAGAGCAGTTGTTTATTCTACTGTCTTGTACTTTGATTTGTATTTGTCAGATCTGTATATTATTTATTTCTCTCTCTCTTTTCCTTTAAATTACCTTTATTCATGTTCTTCAATTCTGTGCCCTTCTCCAGACGTCCCTCTCCTGTCTATTTTTTATCGACTTATAAAGGTCTCCCTTTAGTATTTCTTTTAGGGCTGGTCTCTTGATGACTGGTTTTCTCAGTCTTTCTTTATCTTTGAAGATTTTAATCTCTCCCTCAATTTTCAAGGGTGTCTTGGCTGAATAAAGAATTCTTGGTTGAAAGTCATTCTCATTCAGGATCTTAAAAATGACATATCGGCCGGTGCTCCTGCCGCCATCTAGCCCTCCTCTTCCTCTTTCTCCACCGGCGGCGCACCCGCCGCCATCTAGCCCTCCTCTTCCCCCTTCTCCGCCGGAGCTCCCGCTGCCGTCTGGCCCTCCTCTTCCCCCTTCTCCGCCGGTGCTCCCGCCGCCGTCTGGCCCTCCTCTTCCCCCTTCTCCGCCGGCGCTCCCGCCGCCGTCTGGCCCTCCTCTTCCCCCTTCTCTGCTGGCGCTCCCGCCGCCGTCTGGCCCTCCTCTTCCCCCTTCTCCGCTGGCGCTCCCACCGCCGTCTGGCCCTCCTCTTCCTCTTTCTCCGCTGGCGGCGCTCCCGCCGCCATCTAGCTCTCCTCTTCCGCTTTCTCCACCGGTGGCGCACCCGCCGCCATCTTGCCCTTCTCTTTCCCCTTCTGCTCCGGCGGCGCTCCATCTGCCATCTTATCCTTCCCTTTCTCCTCCTGCTCCACCAGCTCTCCAACCACCACCGTGCCCTCTGCCACCTTCACCGGCTCCTCCGCCACCGTCCTCGACAGCCTTGCTGTCCTCACCTTTCCTCCTCCAGAACAGCTACTAGGGGAGTAGAAATGATACAGAACAGCTCCTGGAACCACGACAGAGATAAAAAAGACAGCGTACCCCATCGTGGAACGGCTGACTGGCTGGGAGAACCCGCTCGGTGAGATTGCCGAGGGGCACGGGCTTCCCCGGGCGGGGCGGCAAGCGCCGGAGTGCCTCCCCTCCTCATTCCCGGGCCAGCTGGCAGAATTGGGCAGGCGGTCCCCACAAGCCGCGGCAACTGGCGCCCCCACCACATGCGGCCCCCCGGACCAACTGAGAGAATTGGATCGGAAATCCCCAGGCCACGGAGAACGGTGACCGGGGGGGGGTCCCTTCCAAACACGTGACTCCCCGGTCCGGCTGGGAAGGTCCACTCTCCCGGGCCGCGGCGGCTGGCGCCCTCCCGCCACGCTTGGCGCCCCGGGCCGACTAGGAAATTCGGATGGGCGCTCTTCCGGGCTGCGGCAGCCGGCAACCCTCCCCGCGTTCAGACCCCCGGGCCGGCTGGCACTCTTCCAAGTGGCTTCGGCTGGCGAACCTCCCCCACGATGAGAGTTCTCCAAAGTTAAAGGACCCACACCACCTTTTACTGGTGGTACCCGCAGACAAACGTGTGCCACAAGCGCCACCTACTGGGCAGAATACGAAAAACAGAACCCAGAGATTTCACAGAAAAATCTTTCAACCTGTTGGTTCCAACACCTAGGGAAATCTGACTAAATGCCCAGATGCCAGCAGAAGATAACGGATCACGCTCAGAAGATTGAAAATGTGGCCCAGTCAAAGGAACAAACAAATAGTTCAAATGAGATACAGGAGCTGAGACAACTAATACTGAATATACGAACAGAAATGGAAAACCTCTTCAAAAACAAAATCGGTAAATTGAGGGAGGACATGAAGAAGACATGGGCTGATCAAAAAGAAGAAATAGAAAAACTGAAAAAACAAATCACAGAACTTATGGAAGTGAAGGACAAAGTAGAAAAGATGGAAAAAACAATGGATACCTACAATGATAGATTTAAAGAGACAGAAGATAGAATTAGTGATTTGGAGGATGGAACATCTGAATTCCAAAAAGAAACAGAAACTATCTGGAAAAGAATGGAAAAATTTGAACAGGGTATCAGGGAACTCAAGGACAATTTGAACCGCACAAATATACGTGTCGTGGGTGTCCCGGTAGGAGAAGAGAAGGGAAAAGGAGGAGAAAAACTAATGGAAGAAATTATCACTGAAAATTTCCCAACTCTTATGAAAGACCTAAAATTACAGATCCAAGAAGTGCAGCGCACCCCAAAGAGATTAGACCCAAATAGGCGTTCTCCAAGACACTTACTAGTTAAAATGTCAGAGGTCAAAGAGAAAGAGAGGATCTTGAAAGCAGCAAGAGAAAAACAATCCATCACATACAAGGGAAACCCAATAAGGCTATCTGTAGATTTCTCAGCAGAAACCATGGAAGCTAGAAGACAGTGGGATGATATATTTAAATTACTAAGAGAGAAAAACTGCCAACCAAGACTCCTATATCCAGCAAAATTGTCCTTCAAAAATGAGGGAGAAATTAAAACATTCTCAGACAAAAAGTCACTGAGAGAATTTGTGACCAAGAGACCAGCTCTGCAAGAAATACTAAAGGGAGCACTAGAGTCAGATACAAAAAGACAGAAGAGAGAGGTATGGAGAAGAGTGTAGAAAGAAGGAAAGTCAGATATGATATATATAATACAAAAGGCATAATGTTAGAGGAAAATATTATCGAAGCAGTAATAACACTAAATGTTAATGGACTGAATTCCCCAATCAAAAGACATAGACTGGCAGAATGGATTAAAAAACAGGATCTTCTATATGCTGTCTACAGGAAACACATCTTAGACCCAAAGATAAACATAGGTTGAAAGTGAAAGGTTGGGAAAAGATATTTTATGCAAATAACAACCAGAAAAGAGCAGGAGTGGCTATACTAATATCCAACAAATTAGACTTCAAATGTAAACCAGTTAAAAGGGACAAAGAAGGACACTTATATACTAATAAAAGGAACAATTAAACAAGAAGACATAACAATCATAAATATTTACGCACCGAACCAGAATGCCCCAAAATATGTGAGGAATACACTGCAAACACTGAAAAGGGAAATAGACTCATATACCATAATAGTTGGAGACTTCAATTCACCATTCTCATCAATGGACAGAACATCTAGACAGAGGATCGATAAAGAAATAGAGAATCTGAATATTACTATAAATGAGCTCGACTTAACAGAAATTTATAGGACATTACATCCCACAACAGCAGGATACACCTTTTCTCAAGTGCTCATGGATCATTCTCAAAGATAGACCATATGCTGGGTCACAAAGCAAGTCTTAACAAATTTAAAAAGATTGAAATCAAACACAACACTTTCTTCGATCATAAAGGAATGAAGTTGGAAATCAATAATAGACGGAGTGCCAGAAAATTCACAAATACCTGGAGGCTCAACAACACACTCTTAAACAACGAGTGGGTCAAAGAAGAAATTGCAAGAGAAATTAGTAAATACCTCGAGGTGAATGAAAATGAAAACACAACATATCAAAACTTATGGGACGCAGCAAAGGCAGTGCTAAGAGGGAAATTTATTGCCCTAAATGCCTATATCAGAAAAGAAGTAAAGGCAAAAATGCAGGAATTAACTGTCCACTTGGAAGAACTGGAAAAAGAACAGCAAACGAATCCCAAAGCAACAAAAGGAAAGAAATAACAAAGATTAGAGCAGAAATAAATGAAATTGAAAACATGAAAACAGTAGAGAAAATCAATAAGACCAGAAGTTGGTTCTATGAGAAAATCAATAAGATTGATGGGCACTTAGCAAGATTGACAAATAGAAGAAGAGAGAGGATGCAAATAAATAAGATCAGAAATGGAAGAGGAGACATAACTACTGACCTCACAGAAATAAAGGAGGTAATAACAGGATACTATGAACAATTTTACGCTAATAAATACAACAATTTAGATGAAATGGACAGGTTCCTGGAAAGACATGAACAACCAACTTTGACTCAACAAGAAATAGATGACTTCAACAAACCAATCACAAATAAAGAAATTGAATCAGTCATTCAAAAGCTTCCTAAAAAGAAAAGTCCAGGACCAGACGGCTTCACATGTGAATTCTATCAAACATTCCAGAAAGAATTAGTACCAACTCTCCTCAAACTCTTCAAAAAAATCAAAGTGGAGGGAAAACTACCGAATTGATTCTGTGAAGCCAACATCACCCTCATACCAAAACCAGGCAAAGATATTACAAAAAAAGAAAACTACCGACCAATCTCTCTATTGAATATAGATGCAAAAATCCTCAATAAAATTCTAGCAAATCGTATCCAACAACACATTAAAAGAATTATACATCATGACCAAGTAGGATTCATCCCAGGTATGCAAGGATGGTTCAACATAAGAAAATCAATTAATGTAATGCACCGTATCAACAAATCAAAGCAGAAAAATCACATGATCATCTCAATTGATGTAGAGAAGGCATTTGACAAGATTCAACATCCTTTCCTGTTGAAAACACTTCAAAAGATAGGAATACCGGGGAACTTCATTAAAATGATAAGGGAATATATGAAAAACCCACAGCTAATATCATCCTCAATGGGGAAAAATTGAAAACTTTCCCCCTAAGATCAGGAACAAGACAAGGATGTCCACTATCACCACTATTATTCAACATTGTGTTGGAGGTTCTAGCCAGAGCAATTAGACAAGAAAAAGAAATACAAGGCATCAAAATTGGAAAGGAAGAAGTAAAACTATCACTGTTTGCAGACGATATGATAGTATACGTCGAAAACCTGGAAAAATCCACAGCAAAACTACTAGAACTAATAAATGAGTACAGCAAAGTAGCAGGCTACAAGATCAACATTCAAAAATCCGTAGCATTTCTATACACTAGTAATGAACAAGCTGAGGGGGAAATCAAGAAACGAATCCCATTTAGAATTGCAACTAAAAGAATGAAATACCTAGAAATAAATTTATCTAAAGAGACAAAAAACATATATAAAGAAAACTACAAAAAACTGCTAAAAGAAATCACAGAAGACCTAAATAGATGGAAGGGGATACCGTGTTCATGGATTGGAAGACTAAATATAGTTAAGATGTCAATCCTACCTAAATTGATTTACAGATTCAATGCAATGCCAATCAAAATCCCAACAACTTATTTTTCAGAAATAGAAAAACCAATAAGCAAATTTATCTGGAAGGGCATGGTGCCCTGAATTGCTAAAAACATCTTGAGGACAAAAAACGAAGCTGGAGGTCTCACACTGCCTGACTTTAAGGCATATTATGAAGCCACAGTGGTCAAAACAGCATGGTATTGGCATAAAGATAGATATATTGAACAATGGAATCGAATAGAGTGCTCAGATATAGACCCTCTCATCTATGGACGTTTGATCTTTGATAAGGCAGTCAAGCCAACTCACCTGGGACAGAGCAGTCTCTTCAATAAATGGTGCCTAGAGAACTGGATATCCATATGCAAAAGAATGAAAGAAGACCCATTTCTCACACCCTATACAAAAGCTAACTCAAAATGGATCAAAGATCTAAACATTAGGTCTAAGACCATAAAACAGTTAGAGGAAAATGTAGGGAGATATCTTATGAAACTTACAATTGGAGGCGGTTTTATGGACCTTAAACCTAAAGCAAGAGCACTGAAGAAGGAAATAAATAAATGGGAACTCCTCAAAATTAAACACTTTTGTGCATCAAAGAACTTTATCAAGAAAGTAGAAAGACAGCCTACACAATGGGAGACAGTATTTGGAAATGACATATCAGATAAAGGTCTAGTATCCAGAATTTATAAAGAGATTGTTCAACTCAACAACAAAAAGACAGCCAACCCAATTACAAAATGGGAAAAAGACTTGAACAGACACCTCTCAGAAGAGGAAATACAAATGGCCAAAAGGCACATGAAGAGATGCTCAATGTCCCTGGCCATTAGAGAAATGCAAATCAAAACCACAATGAGATATCATCTCACACCCACCAGAATGGCCATTATCAACAAAACAGAAAATGACAAGTGCTGGAGAGGATGCGGAGAAAGAGGCACACTTATCCACTGTTGGTGGGAATGTCAAATGGTGCAACCACTGTGGAAGGCAGTTTGGCGGTTCCTCAAAAAGCTGAATATAGAATTGCCATATGACCCAGCAATACCATTGCTGGGTATCTACTCAAAGGACTTAAGGGCAAAGACACAAACGGACATTTGCACACCAATGTTTATAGCAGCGTTATTTACAATTGCAACGAGATGGAAACAGCCAAAATGTCCATCAACAGAAGAGTGGCTAAACAAACTGTGGTATATACATACGATGGAATAATATGCAGCTTTAAGACAGGATAAACTTATGAAGCATGTAATAACATGGATGGACCTAGAGAACATTATGCTGAGTGAGTCTAGCCAAAAACTAAAGGACAAATACTGTATGGTCCCACTGATGTGAACCGGCATTCGAGAATAAACTTGGAATGTGTCATTGGTAATAGAGTCCAGCAGGAGGTAGAAACAGGGTAAGATAATGGGTAATTGGAGCTGAAGGGATAAAGAATGTGCAACAGGACTAGATACAAAAACTCAGAAATGGACAGCACAATAATACCTAATTGTAAGGTACTCATGTTAAAACACTGAATGAAGCTGCATCTGAGCTATAGGATTTTCTTTTTTTTTACTATTATTATTACTTTTATTTTTTTTCTCTATATTAACATTCTATATCTTTTTCTGTTGTGTTGCTAGTTCTTATAAACCGATGCAAATGTACTAAGAAACGATGATCATGCATCTATGTGATGATGTTAAGAATTACTGATTGCATGTGTAGCATGGTATGATTTCTAAATGTTGGGTTAATTTCTTTTTTTCCGTTAATTAATAAAAAAAAAAAATTACATACCACTGCCTTCTTGCTTCCATGGTGCCTGTTGAGTAGTCTAAGTCAGTCTTATGTTTTCCCTTGTGTGTAGCAGATTGCTTTTCTCATGCTGCTTTCAGGACTTTCTGTTTCTCTCCAACACCTGACAGTCTGAATAGCACGTGTCTTAGAGTGGGCTTGTTCAGATTTATTGTATTTGAAGTTCGCTGGACCTTTTTCATGTCCATATTTTTGTCTTTTATAAGGGTTGGGAATTTTCTCCAATTATACCTTCAACAGACTTCTCAACCCTTTGCTCTTATCTTCTCCTTTTGGGACACCAGTAATTCTATTTTTACGCTCTTGTTGTCCATCATTTCCCTAAGATCCAGCTGCATGTTTTCCATCTTTTTTGGTATTTGTTCTTTTGTGCACCCTAGTTCTGTTGTTCTGTCTTCTTGCTCGCTTATCCTTACTTCTGCTTCTTTGAATCTACTATTGTGTGTCCACAGTATATTTTTTATTTGGTCTACTGTATCTTTAATTTCCATGAGATCTGCCATTTTTCTGTTTAACCTCCGAAATTGTTCTTTATGCTCTTCTAGTGTATTCCTGATATCCTTTATTTCTTTATAAATATCCTTGAATAGTTGTTCCATATTCTATGTCCTGCTCTGAAATTTTGATTTTGTCCTTTGGCTGGATTTCTGCTTGGATCTTCGTGTGCTTTGTGATTTTCTGTTTTGTTTTGGGCATTTGTTTATCTTGATATGGTTATTATGCAAGTTGGTTTCCTTAATCTTCTAAAGTTTTATTTACTTAGTTTTTGCCTAATACTTCCTTATCACTTTGTTCGTTATTCTGTGCCAACTTAAAGTCTAGATCTCATGTAAGGTATACCGTTCAACTTAAGGGTCTATTAATTATAAGGTAGGCCAGGGTTCTCAGGTTGTCCAGTGGCCGAATGACTGATATCACGCAGGAGACCCAACCTGAACTCCTTGCCGTGTACTGCCAGCTGATGATACTTGAGTCTTTTCCTACGTCAGCACTTCCCTTCCTGTCCAAAGCGACTCAACGTCCACATCCTCAGCAGGGGCCCACCCCGGCAAGGGGCCTACCCTGCCAGAGACAGCTGACGAGTGGTTCTCTGCCGGGGTACTGGGGAGACGACCAGCGCGTGGTTATGAACTGATAGCTGGTCCACAGCACTGGAGGGCCTGCCAGATACTGCAGCTGCAGCCTGCTTCTTCTGCACCTGATGGGGTGATCACTCCCTACCCGGAGACCTGCCCTACAGTGGACATTCACCTGCCTCCAGGCTCTTTCCAGGTGGCTGCCCGACACAACCACATGGGAAGGTTTTCCCTTCCTGTACATTTTTCATTTCAGTAATTGTGGGCTTCAACTCCAGTAGTTCTGTTTGATTCCTTTTAAAATTCCTACCTCTTTACTAAGATTCTCATATTGTTTTCCTGATACCTTTTAATTCTTTCTTTGTATTTTCTTTCATCTCCTTGCATATTCTTTGAAAGGCTTTGTTTGGTTTGTCCACATTTTCATCTTCATTGGTGTTTTCTGTATTTTTATCCTCTTCCTTTGGATTGGCCATCACTTCCTGTTTCTTTGTCTTACACTGTTTTGTTGAACACTGTACATTTTAATAGTATAAAATGTTAACTTTGAGTGTTATTCCCTGTGATGTCTGTTTGTTGATTTTGTAACTAGCTGGTGTTAAGACAGATTTTCTTGTGCTTCAACCCTCCTATCATGAAGTTCTGCTCAAGGTGAAAGCAGTGTCCAGTGTTTTCCCTGTCTTTCTTGGTCTCTGTCTTGTCCTGGTCTTTTGCTTGTTAGTTTTTTTTTTTTTTTTTGGAGTTCCCTTGTTTTTAGTTTGGTTATCCTCTCTGCTTCCCATGAGACAGACCTCCCTCTCCCAGGTGCTCGAAGCCATCAGGGTTTCGTCCCAGATTGTCCCCTCAGTTTTCATTATCTTGCATTGTTTTTGTCTATAGGGCAAAGAGTGAGAGAAGTGTCATTCTGAAGAGGACTTTTTCATGTTGGTCTTTTCCAGGAAAACAGGGCCAGGGATATACAGAGTGGTTGCAGGTGACTCCATATGCCCTGGGGAGGTGCTCAAAGGGGATGCCGAGATCTTCTTCCATGGTTCTCCAAAGCTGAGCTTTCCTGACCTGCCTAGCAAATGCAGCCCATCACCTATACCCTGCCGCCCTGTGGAAGCACTTGCATCTTTAAATCTCTACTGCCTTTATCCAAGGCCAGATTGAACCAAGGGTTACCCTCAGAACTGGGCCCCAGTGATCTGCATTCACTAATCGCAAATTGTGATCAGTGTCGGACTGCGCCCACTCCTAGTCTTCGGGAAGGGGATTTTTATGTCCCTTTCCATCACCAATGAGCTAGCCAGGGGCTTGGGCCCCTCAGCAACCTGCCATTAAAGTGGGGGATGGGCACCAGTAGCTGCCATCCAGAGAGAGAGCAATGTACTGTTCTTTACCATAATTTATCAGCCCTTCCTTCTGTTCTTTACTGGATGCTGTACAGTGTTCTTCTAGCCTTCAGAGTTACAAAATAGTTCCTGCCTGAACTCTTAGAAAAGAGTTGTTTTGGTAGAAGGACTGAGTCCTGGAATTTCCTGCTCCACCATCTTCCCCTCTCCAGGCTCTGTAACCACTATTTATGATTTTGAGTTTGGTTGGTTAAAAGTAGATTGGCATTTGGGGTGCAAGGGTAGTTCAGTGGTAGAATTCTCACATGCCATGGGGGAGACCCAGGTTCGATTTCTGGCCCATGTACTTCCCAAAACAAACAAGCAAAGAAACCAAAAACCAACCAAACAAAAATTCAGCAATTGGTACTGCAATAAGGGAATACTCACATGGAAAAAGAATGAAATGTGACAGAATGCATAGCAAAAAAAAGTAGATTGGCATTTTAAGAGAAATATTTTTCCTGCAAGAATGTTTTTTTAAAGAGGAAAGTCTTCTTAAAATAAGTATGTAATGTAAATTTGATAATTGTTTCGTTAATGAATTCAGCTTTAAAATTAAGGGGTCCTGGAATGGGGTTGACCATAATTTTTCATAGTTTTTCTTATTAATTTTATTGACTGCTTTGAATTTATATTTTATTTTTATATGTTAATTTTTTTAGGGAGAAGTTATAGCACTGGATAAAATATCCCACAAAGTAGAAAAAATAAAGCAGAATGCTCTATTGTTGGGATTAAAATCCATCCAGGCATTTTGTTTTGATGCCACCAAGGCACTGGCACATGGGATGGTGGACACAGAAGGTGAGTAGATTTCATTTAAAAGGGTCTACGGTTGGCTTTCGCTGGTCAGTAACCGATTTTTCCTATCATTGTTGTATCCCAAAATACTCATACAGCCTTGCAACTTTGGGATGGATCTATGCTATTTTGTCATAATAGGTATCTTTCCGTTAGCTCATCCCTGATTATGGGGTTTTAAGTAATGTACAGGCAAAGCCAGGACTTGACTAAACCCTTTGTTTTTACTGTATTTGCATGAGTCCTGTGATTTGATAATTCCAGAGCTAAATTTTGTTTTTGTTCCTCATTTTTCTTGAGGGATGTTGTAATATAGATCAGGGACAGAAGAAAAAACTGCCACATATTTTGTTGTAGACTAAAATGTTTATATCATCATTACATTTGTTAAATCGCTGTATCTGTTTCATTATAATGAACTAATTGGGATTAGTTTTCCAGGATATGTGATATTATTGTTATTGATTATACTATCTTGGTTAAAGATAACTTTTGAAAAGCTAAGGACAGCAGTTTATTTCTTCCCTTTCAGATTATCTAAATTGCCAAAGATAGTAATCCTGTTTCTGATCATCGTATTGGCCTGGATATAAGCTTTTGTTAGAAGAAAGAGTAGTGGGCAGTTGATAATGTAATAGAATCTATCACATCACTGCTAAAATTCTTGGTAGGTCACCAATACTTAATTTTTTTTAAGTAAAGTGAGTATTATTCACAATAATAATAGTTTGGAATTAGGGGTTAGAACAACGAAGCTATGAGAATAGCCATCTTCGAAGTCTGTTCAGTTCTAAAATGAGATGATCTCTGAACTAGCTTGGGGTATTTGATCATTTTTTACTCATCCTCATCACTTTATTAACCAATGATCTTAAATGTCACCTTGAGCTCTTCTGTGTTTTCATCATAGCTACTCTTTGGTAGATTTTCAGTGTTGTTAATTACATTCGCAGGTATGTGCTACTTTCACCAGCATCCACTGCCAAAACATTTCCATCATTCCATATAGGAACGCTGTATATTAGAAGCCTTAAATTCCCATTCCCTGCCCCCATTTGTCCCTTGGTGCCTGTATTTTAGATTCTGATTTTGTTTATTCTAATCATTTCATGGATGTGAGATCATATGTTTTTCTTTTGGTGTCTGACTTATTTCATTTAACATGTTGACTTCAGGGTTCATCCATGTTGTCACATGTATCAGAAATGTATTCCTTTTTACTGTTGACTATTTCATTTTGTGTAAACACATTGCTTAGCCATTTGTCGATTGATGGGCACATGAGTTGCTTCCATCTTTTGGCAATTGTGAATAATGCCACTGTGGACATTGGTGTACAACTATATGTTTGAGTCCCTGCTTTCAATTGTTTTGGGTATATACCTAAAAGTGGCATTGTTTGGTCATACCTTAATTCTGTACTTAACTTTCTGAGGAACTGCCAAACTGTCTTACACAGCAGCTATACCATTTTACATTGCCGCCAGCAATGAGTGAGTGTTCCTGTTTTCCATATCCTTGCCGACACAGGTTAATTTTTTTTTAATGGTCCTCATTCTAGTGTTACCAGATGAAGGCAGTAGATTTGTTTTCCCTTGCACTGAAATGACCAATTCCTAAAGCCGCGGAGTTTCAAAGAGAGAAAATGCTTATTGGTAGGCAGAAAGCAAAAGATCAGATGGCCTATCACCTCAAAAATATATCACTCTGAGTGTAGAGGGTTCAAGTTTTTATAGATTCAGACAAAGGGAGATTGAATTGTTACCATTGCAATAGTAAGTATAAACAAGGGTGAGACTATGCTAGAATGACCCTTATAACAGTAGGTATAAACAAGGATGAGGCTAGTTGAATTTCAGTAATTTCAGGTATTAATTTTTTTGCTATTCTATAATTTAGAAAAAAAAATCTAATGATTCACTAATCATAATCATTTTTTAATTCTTAATTCCTCGGTTACATAAGTGTGTGAGAAATGCTGTCTCATTGTGGTTTTGATTTGCATTTCCCTAATGGCTAATGATGTTGAGTGTATTTATGTACTTTTTAGCCATTTGCATATCTTTGGAAAGATGTCTGTTCAAGTCCTTTGTCCATTTTTTAATTGAGTTCTTTGTCTTTTTGTTTCTAAGTTGAAAAATTTCATTATATATTCTGGCTCCTAAACCCTTACTGTGTATGTGGTTTCCAAATATTTTCTTACATTCTGTAGGTGGTTATTTTCATGATATAAAGTCCCTTAAGGAAAAAATTTTTTAATTTTGATGGGGTCTATTTATCTATTTATTCTGTTGTTGCTTTTGCTTTAGGTATAAAGTCTAAATAACTATTGTCTAACACAAGGTCCTGAAGATGCTTCCCTATGTTTTCTTTTAGGGGTTTGATAGTTCTGTTCTTATATTTAGGTCTTTGATTCATTTTGAGTTGACTTTTGAATATCATGTGAGGTAGTGGTCTTTTTTCTTCTTTTGCAAATGCATATCCAGTTTCCCCAGCACCATGTTGCAGAGACTATACTTTCCCAATTGAGAAGTCTTTGCCACCTTGTCAAAATCAGTTGACTATACAGAGAGTTGATTTCTGAGCTCTCAGTTCTATTGCATTGATCCATATGTGTGTGTACATCTGCCAGTACCATGTTTTGATTACTGTGGCTTTGTAATAAGTTGTTAATAATTGATGTTCTCTTCCGATAGGGCCATTTGAAAACAAGCAGCCTTACCAGATGAGTCATTTTAGTCTTTCAGTAGTGTCTACTACATACATATTTATATACAGCTAGATTTGTGCAGGCAGGAAACACACGTGATGTAGAACCAGTTTGGTGGTGCTGGTTTGGAGAATGTTTCTTCACTGGGTTTTAGTGATTGCTTCATGGATGGAGTTGGCCACATGAGCTAGATTTTTGGTGGTTAGGCCACACATGGCAGCAGATTAGATCTCTTTTTGATTGACCAGACATTTAACCTGCTTAAGGTTTAACCCAGTGTAATAGGACATTCCAGTTTTGTCATTGATATGATTACAGGTTCCAGGTATCTGGAGGGCTTCTAAACATGCCCTCAGTTCAGACCTCACGGTCAGAATCTAGCCAGCCATTGTCCTCACATTATCTGTCCATTCCTTAAAGGACGCAGGGTTAGAAAAGGTACATGCCATGATCCGAGCTTCCTGAGTAGGAAGATTGGACCAGATAATTCACACAGTCTTCCCCAACTGGGAAAGGATGCCATCAGATTCTTTTCCGACCAGTCACATTCCCCACTTGCTCACTGGAGAGCCTGAAGTTTTTGGAGAAGGGCTGCACATAAATAGCTCAAAGCCTTCAGATGCAAAATAGCAAATGCCTCAGGCATCTTTCTCTAGGCTTCCAGATGCGAAGCCCTGATAGGTTAGTCAAAGAAGGGAAACAGAAACCAGCACTTCATGGCAGAGGCGATTTGCTTCCACTGCTTTGGAGTTGGGTTGGCCCCTGTTGGGTTGTGTTCACAGGCATGGAGGATAAAGATGGAGAACTCAGGAGCATTTTCCAGATCATCAAGGAGACCCTGGAGGTCAAGTTTTCTCTTCTCTGCATCACAGTAATGATAGGTCTGAATGTCTTTAAAGCCACCAGCAGAAAATACACCATTATGATTCTGCCAGGTTGGCGAGGATATGTAGACAAGTGTGCCCTTTTGTTTGTTCCATTGTACCATTGGGCTAAGAACTGATTTCCAACTTGAAGTGCCCCTGTTTCCCCCAAGGACTGCACAGCACCTACCTGCTTCTCCTTGTGAGCAGGGCTGTTATCCCCAAGAGCCAGGCGAGAAGCACAGGTTTGGTATTCAGGGAGGCCCACATTCCGCAGGTACTCGTGGTTGAAGCTACTATCATATCAATCTTCTCTTCCACCTTCCTCACCACTGGCAAAACCCAGGGCTGGCAATCATGTGTGCAGTAAGAGTCCTTTGGAGGAAAGGCAGTTGGCTTTCTTCTGGCTTTCTCTGTCAAATGGGAAGGTGTGCAGCGACATCAGCTGGCCTTCCTTCCCGGCTTCTGGGTTTAAACGGTTTTCCCCAGGGTAATTCCTTTTTGCACCTCCAAAGGTCTGGGCCTGAGCTGGCTCTGAGTGTTGAGCTGAGATGTTCTGGGCTGCTGATGTAATAAGTTTTAAGATCAGGAAGTGTGAGTCCTCCAGCTTCAGTTTTCTTTTTCAAGATGGCTTTTGCTGTTTGGGGCCACTTACCCTTCCATATAAATTTAATGATTGGTTTTTCCATTTCTGCAAAGAAGGTTCTCTGAATTTTAATTGTGATCGCGTTGAATATGTAAACCACTTTGGAAAAAACTGACGTCTTAACAATGTTTAGTGTCCCAATCCGTGAACACTACTGATTTTGGGGTGTTGATCTTCTACCCTACCACTTTGCTGAATTAATTTATTGGCTCTAGGAACTTTGTTATAGAGTTTTCAAGATTTTCTGTATATAGAATCCTGTCATCTGCAAATAGGGAAAATTTTAATTCTTCCTTTCCATTCTGGATACCTTTTATTTATTTTTCTTGCCTAATTGCTCTTGCTAGAACTTCCACTGCAATTTTCAGTAACAGTGGTGACATTGACATACTTGCCTTGTTCCTGATCTTAGAAGGAAAGGTTTTTTTTTTAAAATTTTTTATTAATTAAAAAAAATTACAAGAAACACAAACATTCCCAACACATACACTCAGCAATTCACAATATCATCACCTAGTTGCATATTCATCATCATGATCATTTCCCAGAACATTAGCGTCAATTCAGAAAAAGAAATAAAAAGACAATAGAAAAATATAACAAACAGAAAAAAAAAATTTTTACAGGCCATACCCCTTACTTATCCCTTTCATTGATCACTAGCATTTCAAACTAAATCTCTTTTACATTTGTTCCCCCATTATTTATTTTTATTCCATATGTTCCTCTCATCTGTTGACAAGATAGATAAAAGGAGCATCAGACACAAGGTTTTCACAATCCCACAGTCACATTGTGAAAGCTATATCATTATACAATCATTATCAAGAAACATGGCTACTGGAACACAGCTCTACATTTTCAGACAGTTCCCTCCAGCCTCTCCATTACATCTTGGATAACAAGGTGATATCTACTTAATACATAAGAATAATCTCCGGGATAACCTCTCGACTCTGTTTGGAATCTCTCAGCCATTGTCACTTTGTCTCATTTCCCTCTTCCCCCCCTTTTGGTTGAGAAGGTTTTCTCCGTCCCTTGATGCTGGGTCTCAGCTCATTCTAGAGTTTTTCTCAATCCCTTGATGCTGAATCTCAGCTCATTCTGGAATTTCTGTCCCATGCTGCCAGGAAGATCCACACCCCTGGTAATCATGTCCCACGTAGACAGGGGAAGTTGTGGTGAGTCTGCTTGCTGTGTTGGCTGAAGAGAGAGGCCACATCTGAGCAACAAAAGAGGTTCTCTTGGGGGTGACTCTTAGGCTTAATTTTAAGTAGGCTTGACCTATCCCCTGTGGGATTAAGTTTCATGTGAACAAACCCCAAGACTGGGGGCTCAGCCTATAGCTTTGGTTGTTCACACTGCTTGTGAGAATATCAAGAATTCAACTTGGGGAAGTTGAGTTTTCCCCCATTCTCACCATTCCCCGAAGGGGACTTTGCAAATACTGTTCCACTCACTGATCAAATCACTCTGGGATTCATCAGGGCATCACCTGGACAAACCAACAAAATCTCATGTCCTATACAAAGTTACATGTACTTAAGGTGTTCAATCAACTATCTACATAAGTTATATTAGGAGATGCACTAGTCAAAGTATAGATTTGTACCAAATAAACATTTTTTGCTTTACTCTTACATATTAGTTGAAATTTTAAAATATTAAGAATCATCTATTTTTATCACACTGCAGTAATGACATTCTTTTGTTCTTCCTCATGCAAAAACAGTTTTTAAATTTGTGCATTTAGTCACTATCATTATACACTCTAGACATTCCTAGATTACACCATCTCACTCTTTATCGTCTATCTTTCTTTGTGATTTCATTTATTCCCCAGCCCTCCTCCCTCTATCATTCTTATATGCAGCTTCATTCAGTGTTTTAACATGGTTGTGTTACAGTTAGGTAATATTGTGCTGTCCATTTCTGAGTTTTTATATTCAGTCCTGTTGTACAATCTGTGTCCCTTCAGCTCCAATTACCCAATATCTTACCCTATTTCTATCTCCTGATGGTCTCTGTTACCAACGACATATTCCAAGTTTATTCACTAATGTCAGTTCATGTCAGTGAGACCATACAGTATTTGTCCTTTTGTTGTTACATACTTGTTGTTACATACATGAATGTTGTTACATTCATGCTGTTACATACTTCATAACTTTATTCTGTCTTACAGCTGCATAGTATTCCATCTTATGTAAGTGTCACAGTTTGTTTAGCCAGCTGTCTGTTGATGGACATTTTGGCTGTTTCCATCTCTTGGTAATTGGTCATAATGCTGCTATAAACATTGGTGTGTAAATGTCCATTTGTGTCCTTGGCCTCGTGTCCTTTGAGTAGAGACAGCATATAGATGGGTCCTGTTTTTTAATCCATTGTGCCAGACTATGTCTTTTGATTGGAGAGTTTAATCCATTAACATTCAGTGTTCTTACTGCATGGGTAGTACTTTCTTCTACTATTTTGCCTTCTGGATTTTGTATGTCATATCTAATTTTCCTTCTTTTTACCTTTACTCATCGTCGTCCTTTCTACACTCTTCTCCACACCTCTCTCTCTGTCTTCATATCTGTCTCTAGTGTTCCCTTTAGTATTTCTTGCAGAGCTGGTCTCTTGGTCACACATTCTTTCAGTGATTTTTTGTCTGAAAATGTTTTAATTTCTCGCTCATTTTTGAAGGACAGTTTTGCTGGATATAGAATTCTTGGTTGGCAGTTTTTCTCTTTTAATAATTTAAATATATTATCCCACTGTCTTCTCGCCTCCATGGTTTCTGCTGAGAGATCTGTGCATAGTCTTATTGGACTTCCCTTGTATGTGATGGATTGCTTTTCTCTTGCTGCTTTCAAGATCCTCTCTTTCTCTTTGACCTCTGACATTCTGATTATTAAATGTCTTGGAGTATGTCTATTTGGATCTGTTCTCTTTGGGGTACGCTGCACTTCTTGGATCTGTAATTTTAAGTCTTTCATAAGATTTGGGAAATTTTCAGTGATAATTTCCTCCATTAGTTTTTCTCCTCCTTTTCCCTTCTCTTCTCTTTTTGGGACACCCACAACACGTATATTCGTGCGCTTCATATTGTCTTTCAATTCCCTGAGTCCCTGCTCATATTTTTCCATTTTTTTTCCTATAGTTTCTGTTTCTTGTCGGATTTTAGATGTTCTCTCCTCCAGTTCAGAAGTCCTATGTTCTGTCTGTTGAAATCTACCATTGTAGTTTTCCATTGTTTTTTTCATCTCTTCTACTGTGTCTTTCATTCCCATAAGTTCTGTGATTTGTTTTTTCAGACTTTCAGTTTCTTCTTTTTGTTCTTTCCTTGCCTTCTTTATATCCTCCCTCAATTCATTGATTTGGTTTTTGATGAGGTTTTCCATGTCTGTTCGTACATTCTGAATTAATTGTTTCAGCTCCTGTATGTCATTTGAATTGTTGGTTTGTTCCTTTGATTGGGCCATATCTTCAAATTTCCTAGTGTGATTTGTTATTTTTTGCTGGTGTTTAGGCATTTAATTACCTTAATAAGTATATTCTGGATATTGCTTTCACTTCTTTTATCTCGGGTTGTCTTGCTGGATGAATTTGTTGTCTATCTGTTCTTTGACATTCCGTTTAGCTTTATCTGGACCTTTAGCTTAAGTTATGTTTAACAGAGGAGAATTTTTCAGTTCTTGTTTTCTTGTTTCTTGCCCTGATTGTGTGGTACTTTTTCCCCCGCACACACTTAGGAGGGTCTACTTAGATATTATAGACCCCAGCCAGATTTTCCCAGACCAAACTGGCCTCCTATCAGGAGGAAAGAGTCACCTGCGTCGGTTTTCCCTGTGAAGTCTCTGGACTCTCTTTTTCTTATCCTGCCCAGTACGTGACGCTTGTGTGACTGCAGGTCCCACCAGCATAAGACGATGCGGTACCTTTGATTTTGGCAGACTCTCCCTGCTGGGGGCGTGGTGGAGACAGAGGAGAGGTTGTAGGCTGGTTTTAATGGCTTCAAATTACCAAGCCCTGGTGTCTGAATTCCTTGATGGAGGGATTCCACCTGGGTGGGGCTTCACCCCTCCCCTGGGGAAGGCACAGGCTCCAGACAAGCCCCCAAAAGAACTCACTTCTACCTATGCCTGGGGCAGTTGCAGCCTAAAAAGTCCTGCCACTGTATCTAGAGGCAGTCAAGCCTTTGTAGATACACAGCCACAAAAACCTCTATTTCCTCCTTTTTTTCCCCCTTTTTCTGTCAGTCCTGCCCCCTTGGCGCCGGGGCAAAAATGAGCAACCTCCGTTTTGATCAGGTTCACCTAAGCTGGGGGCCTATTTTTAGTAGTCAGAATTTGTCAATTAGTTCCACAATTGGCAATTGATTGTGCCCAGTCCCTGCTGCTGGTAAAGTCCCTTCCTTTCCCCTCTGGGAAGTGGCCTGTGGGGGAGGGGCGCTGGCCGCTGCAGGTTTGGGAACTCACGGTTCTGGGGGGTCCTCGCAGCTGGTCCAGACTGGGGTACGCTGTGTGTCTGGTCGCTGACGTGGCCCCAGGAACTGTTCTGTACTGTTTCTGGTTATTGAGTCGTTGTTCTGGAGGACGAACTAAAATGCGCACATTGTTAAGCCACCATCTTGACCCGGAAGCCCAAAGGGAAAGCTTTTTAAAAGTCTTTAACCATTGAATATGATATTAGCTGTGGGCTTTTCCTATAAGGTGTTAATAGAAGGTTTCTTCTGTTTCTACTTTTCTTAGTGTTTTTAACAAGAAGGTGTGTTAGATTTTCTCAGATGCCTTTTCTCTATTGAGATGATCATGTGGTTTGTTTCCTTCTTTCTCTTGGTGTGGTATAATATGTTACATTAATAGATTTTCTTAATGTGGAACTACCCTTGCATAACTGGAATAAATCTCACTTGATTGTGGTGTATAATTCTTTTAATATGCTGTTAGATTTGGTTTCCTAGTATTTGGTTAAGGATTTTTGTATCTGTATTCATAAGCAATATTGAGCTGTTGTTTTCTTTTCCTGTGGTATCTTTATCTGGCTTTGATATGAGGGTGATTTTTACCTCATAGAATAAAGTAGGACTTGTTCATCTTTCTTCAAGTTTTTGGAATAATCTGGGCTGTATTGGTGTTCATTCTTCTTGAATTGTTTGGTAGAATTCCCCTGTGAAGCTGTCTGGTCCTGGGCTTCTCTTGGAAGGTTTTTGATTAGTGATTATTTCTCTTTACTGATATTTTGTTTATTGCAGTCTTCTATTTCTTCTTTTGTCAGTGTAGGTATTTTTGTGTTTCTAGGAATTTGTCCATTCTAATTATTATCTAAATATAATACCATCAAATTATATAATTTGTTGTTTTGTAGTTATTCACAGTATCCTCTTATAGACCTTTTTTGTTTCTTTGGGGTCTATATTAATGTTCCATTTTCATTTCTGATTTTAGTTCTGCCCTCTCTTTTCTCTTTGTCAGTCTATTTCATTTACTCTGTTGTAGTCGTTATAACCTTCTTTCTGCTTTCGTTTAGCTTGCTCTTGTTTTTCTAGTTCTTTTATTTTTGAGGTTAGGTCTCTGATTTCAAATCTTTCTTCTTTTTTATTGAAATCATTTAAAAAGCTATAAACTTTCCTCTCAACACTGCCTTCACTGTATCCCTAAGTTTGGTATGTTGTGTTTTCATTTTCACTCACCTCAAGAGATTTCCTAATTTTCCTTGTGATTTCTTCTTTAATGTATTGGTTGTTTATGAAATGTAGAAATTTTTTGTGAGTACATCACTCACTGTTTATGAGTACATCACGTAATTTCAACATAATTGCAAGTTTTCTGTTTTTCAGTCTGTTACTGCGTTCTAGCTTCATTCTGTTGTAGTTGGAGAAGATACATTGTGTAGTTTCAGTATTTTTCAATTTGCTACTTGCTTTGTGTCTTAAGATTTCGTCTATCCTGGAGAATGATCCATGTGCACTCAAGAAGAATGTGCATTTTGTTGTTGGATGAAATGTTCTGTATATGTCTTTCAGGTCTAGTTGGTTTGGAGTATTGTTCAAATCTTGTATTCCTTTACTGATCATCTGTCTTATGTTCTAAACATCATTGAAAGTAGTATATTTATATTTCCTACTATTAATGTAGATCTGTTAATTTCTCCCTTCAGATATTTATAATTATTAGGACCTCTTGTTGAGTGACCCCTTTATGAGAATATAATGGTTGTCTTTGTCGTTTTTAACAATTTTTTACTTAAGCTCTATTTTGTCTGATATTATCATAGCATCCCCAGTTCACTTTTGGTTACTGCTTGCATGGTTCATCTTTTTCATTCTTTTGCTTTCAGCCTACCTATGCCTTTGAATTTAAGGTGAGTCTCTTGCAGACAGCATATAGTTGGGTCCTGCTTTTTTAGCCATTCTGCTGATCTCTGCTCTGTGACTGGAGAATTTAACCAATTTTTTTTTAAATACATTTAAATTCACTACTGCTACTGCAGAATGTTCTTCTGCCATTTGCCTTGTCTTTGTAAGTATTATACCTTTTCTGTCCCTCAGTTCTTCTGTTAATGCTTACTTTTATATTTTATTTTTTTTGTGTTGTACCATATCGAGTACCTCTGGATGTATTTTACACGTATTATCCTTCTGGTTATCTTGGGATTAAAATCAGTTCTTTTTATTCTTTTTATTTTTTTGTATGCTATATGGTGGGGTCACATTTCATTATTTTTCCATGTGAGTATCCCATTATTGCAGCACATTTTGTTTAATTTTTTGTTTGTTTTTTGTTTGATTGCTTTGCTTGCTTGTTTGGTTTTTTGGGGGAAGTACATTTACCAGGAATCGAACCTGGGTCTCCTGCATGGCCGGCAAGAATTCTGCCACTTGAACCACCCTTGCACCCCCCAAAAAACATCAATTCTTGATTACATTTTTTCATTTTTGGTGCGAAGGGAAATGTGGTTTATTGTATTAGACATTTTTTGAAAAATTACTCTTATCTTATTTTAAAGTATATCAACTTGGATTACTTGTTAAAGGTAGTTCATCCTCATATAATGAATAGTAAATATTTTTAAATGAGATTTTAATTATATCTTTAATATTCTGATATCATTTATTTTTTTAACATGGGCGGGCACAGGAAAACAAACCTGGGTCTCCAGCATGGCAGGCGAGAACTGCCACTGAGCCACCATTGCCCGCCCGTCATTTATTTTTAAACGGCTTTATTCATATATACTTCACATACACTACAATTTAATTTTAGATCATTTTCATCACCCTGAAAAGAAATCCCACACCCATCTGCAATCAGCTCCTCATTACTCCAAATTCCTACCCTTCAGCCCTGGGCAGTCAATCTGATTTCTGTCTGTATAGATTTTCTGATGCTGGACATTCATGTAAAGGGAATTATAGAATATGTTGTCTTTTGAGATTGGCTTTTTTCACTTAATACAATGCCTTTAAGGTTCATCTATGTTGTAGCATGTATCAATATTTCCTTTTTTATAATAAGATGATATTGAATCATATGGCTACACCACATATTATGTATCAGTTCATCAGCTGGTGGACATTTAGGTTGTTTCCAGTTTTTTAATAGCGTGAATAATGTTCGTATGCATGTTCATGTAGAAGTTTTTGGGTGGATGTGTTTCATTTCTTTTGAGTATATACCTGGAACAGATTTGCTAGGTCATATGGTAATTCTACTTTTAGCCTTTTAGGAACTGCCAGACTGTTTAACAAAAGAGCTGCATCCTTTTGCATTCCCACCAGTGGTGTGTGTGTGCCAATTTCATCACGCCTTTGCTGAACTTGTTATTATCAGTCTTTCTAATTAAAACTATATTTGTGAGTGTGAAGAAGTTTGATTTGCATTTCCCTGTTGTCTAATTGTATTGAGCAACTTGTCATCTATTTATGGGCCATGTTTTATCTTCTCATAGATTCAGAATCTTTGCCCATTTTTAAGTGGATCATTGTGTTAGTTTGCAAGTTGCATGCATGTGATATACCAGAACTGGAACATCGTTTAAAAAGGGGAATTTAGTAAGTTACAAGTTTATAGTTCTAAGTGTATAAAATGTCCAAACTAAGGCATCAAATGAAAGAGAAACACTACTTCAAGGAAGGCTGATGCATTTGCATCCTCTGTCAGCTGGGAAGGCATCCCGTTCCTTTGATCCTGGCCTCTGTTGCTCTCATCCTCTGTTCCTGTGGAAGTTTCTCACTTTTCTTGTCCAGGGCTGGCTTTCATTTCTTGGTTTCCCTTGCCTCTCTCCAGGTTCAGGCTTGCTTAACACCTCATGGCAACGGCTGCTGGGCTCCAAGAATCTCTGAACATCTGAGTCTCTGTTCTCCATGTGTCCGCATCTGTGTCACCTCTGCTGTGAACTTTCCCTCAGCTCTGAGGTTTCTTTCATTTATCTTGTTTCTGTAGGCTCTGTCTACTCTGAGCACTCTCCAAAATGTTTTCCTCTTTTAAAGGATTCAGTAAGCTAATGAAGACCCACGTGGAATGGATGGAGTCACATCTCCAGCTAATCAAATGGAATACCCACAATTGGACATGACACATCTCTATGGAGATAATCTAATCAAAGATTCCAACCCACACAATTGGATCAGGATTAAGACATGGCTTTTCTAGGGTACAGAATCCTTTCAAACCCACACAGTTATCTTTGTTTTTGAAAAAATTGTAAGATCTCATTATATATTCTAGATACATGTCCCTAATTGCCCCACCCCCTCCTCTATTTTGAACGCAAGTCGCTGTACAAAGCCACCTCCATGAGCAGCACAGACATTAAAGTTCAAAGAATGTAAAAATTCTCTCCCCTAATCACTGAACCAAATCTCAGGAGTCTTCTAAATCCCTCTGTAACCAAATTTTGGGGACTCTGTATAAGCCACCCCCCTTGGCACTCCTCCTTCCTTTTTGGTTTCATGTGGAGTGCTGACTTTCATTTCCCAAACGGTCGCCATGGGTAGTATTTTGCCTGCTGTGTTCTTTGGTCTTGGGGTTGTGCAAGGCTAGAACATTTATCATATGTATAATTTGCAAATATTTTATCCTGTTCCCTGGGTTGTCCACTCACTTTATTGCTGGTATTTTTGTCACAGATTTTTAAATTTTGATGCAGTTCAATTTTTCTGTTTTTTCTTTTGTTGCTTGAGCATTTTGGCATCTTCTAATAAGAATTTTATAGTTTAGCCCTTACATCTAGCTCCCTTACATCTTAGTCTGAGACCCATTTTGAGTTTTTTGTGTATGTGTATGGTTTGAGAAAGAGGGTGTATCATGGTTAGGTTTATGGTTCAACTTGGGTAGGTAGTGGTGCCCGGTTGTCTGATCGGACAAGTGCTGGCCTGTCTGTTGCTATGAGGACATTTCATGCATTTAAGTCATGACCACGTTGGCAGCATCTGAAATGAGCGATACTTATCTAATCACCAGAAGGCTTTCCAGGAGGACCCAGAAAAGACAATCCCTCTTCCTGCTCCAGCCAGCCACCCTCTCCTGTTTGGAACTGGAACTTACAACATGCCCTACAGATCTTGGACTCTTACATCCTATGGTTGCCCAGCCAGCTTCTCCTCAGAGTCTACAGACCTTGCAGTCTACATCTGCACAGTTACGTGAGACACTTTTATAAATTTTATGTTTACAGATATCTCCTGCTGATTCTGTTTCTCTAGAGAACCCTAGCTAATACAGCTTGATACTGAGAAGTGGTTCTTAAGAAACAGGATTTTAAAAATAGGTTTTTACAATTGGCTATCTACTCTGACTGGACTCAAAGCACTAAAGACTCTGTTTCCAGTAATCAGAATGACACTGCCGATCCATGGGGTGAGCTGGCAAAAGAGGTAGTCAAAATATCACCATTGTATTCTGCTTATAGGAAACCAGCCTCTGGGGGATAATGTTTTTAACACCCTTAACAGGGTTTTGTGAAATTAGGGAGGTGCAGCAGTATTGACTGGTTGTTGTTAGATACACTGTATACATCGGATGAGGTAAAGGGATGAGCTGAAGGCTTCAAATGAGAAGCTTAAGCACCATGTGACAGATGTTAAAGTTCTGCCCTAAAGGAAAATCTTTCTTGCAGCTGCAGACTTGAGATCTCTGAAAATCTGACTCAGAATCTCATTGTCAGGGTAGCAACTTCACGATGTAAACTGAAATTTCAGCCTTGCGTGGTGTCTGCCATTAAAGTGAAGGCATTGATTGGAAAGGAGTGGGACCCTGAAAAATGGGATGGCAACATATGAATTGATAATGATGGTTGTGGAGAGGTAGAAACCCTAGATCTTGCCGAGTCTTACTTAGATAACCCTCAGTAGTTTGCCCTCAAGACATAGCCACCCCATCTCCAGCCTGCCTTGAGGAGTTGGCTACCCAGCCTCCACCTGAGGATATTTAACAGTGATTAATCGTTTCTCACCAGATGAAACTGCAAAAGAATGCCCTGAAGCAGTTGGTTTGGAAGATACTTCTAAATCTTTTCATGATCCAGCCCCACAACCCCTCATTTCTTCCAGACCTGTAACTACTAAAGTCCAATAGGCCCCAAAAGGTGAGGTACAAAGTGTTATCCATGAGCAGATACACTATACTTCAAAAGAACTGCATGAGTTTTCCAATTTATATAGACAGTAATCAGGGGAATATGTGTAGCAATGGATTTTAAGGGTGTGAGATAATGGTGGGAGGAATATAAAGCTGAATCAGGCTGAATTTATTGATGGGCTGAAAATCTGACTCAGAATCTAAGCAGAGATTCTGTATGCAATGTTGTAGCTTGAGGGGTTAGAAAAGGTATTGACAGTTTGTTTGGATGGGTGGCTGAAACATGGATCAAAAGGTGGCCCACATTACCTGAGGTTGAAATGCCAGAATTGCCCTGGTATAATGTAGATGAGGGGATCCAGAGGCTCTGAGAGCTTGGAGTGCTAGAGTGGATATATCAAGGAAGGCCTGCTCATACACCCCAGGAATGTCTGGAGAATGCATCTTTACCAGAACAATGAGAAATACATTTGTGAGGCTATCTCCGTCATTCCTGTAGAGCTCTAGTCACCCTTCTCTGTAGATCAGATATTACTGTAGAAGCTGCTGTTACTGAGCTGGAATCCTTAAAAACAATGGGATGACCTGATCCCGAGTTGGCAGAAGCCAGGTAAGCAGCACTTCATCACCAAAGACAAGGTGGACATGGCTATCATAATGGACAGCCCACTCAAAGCAGGAGTCACAGTAGTCTGACTCACAGAGACTTGTGCTGTTGGCTAGTAGATCATGGGGTACCTAGAAGTACAATAGATGGGCAGCCTACTTAATGCTTGTTTGAGCTATATAAGCTAAAGAGTTCTAGGTCAAGTGAACAGAAGTCTAACTTGAATTAAAAAAACAAAGAGTCACAGCCCCCAATAATTAAATTTCTAGACTTGAGACAGTTTACAGACCCAGAGCCCCTTGAATGAGGGGTGTCCAGGTCCCTTTGGGGGAGGACCCTGTTATAATGCCAGAAGTTTATACTGTTAATATTTCCCCAAGCCTTCCCCAAGGAGACCGACAGTCTTTTACCAGGATAACTGTGCATTGGAGAAAAAGAAATGATCAGATATTAAGGGGATTATTAGACACTGGTTCAGTAGTGACATTAATTCCAGGGAACCTAAGACGCCCCTTTGGTCCACCAGTCAGAGTGGGGGCTTTTGGACGTCAAGTGATCAATGGAGTTTTAGCTCAGGTCTGTCTCACAGTGGGTCCAGGAGCCCACAGGACCCATTCTGTAATTATTTCCCCAGTTCTAGGATGTATAATTGGAGTAGATATACTGAGCAACTGGCAGAATCCCCACATTGGGTCTCTAATCTGTGGAGTGAGGGCTAATATGGTAGGAAAGGCTAAGTGGAACCCACTGGAACTGTCCCTACCTAGAAAAATAGTAAATCAGAAGCAGTATTGGATTCCTGGAGGGATTGCAGAAATTAGTGCCACTCTTAAGGACTTGAAAGATGAAGGGGTGTAGATTCCCACCACATCTCCATTTTGCTCTCCTATTTGGCCTGTGCAGAAAACAGATGGTCTTGAAGGATGACAGTGGATTATCATAAATTCAACCGGGTGGTGACTCTGATTGCAGCTGCTGTTTCAGATGTGGTATCATTGCTTGAGCAAATCAGTACATCCCCTGATAACTGGTATGCAGCTATTTTCTCATTGGCTGTTAGTAGGACCACCAGAAACAGTTTGCTTTCAGCTGGCAAGGTCATCAGTATACTTTCACTGTCCTACCTCATGGGTATATCAACTCTCCAGCCCTATGTCATAATCTTGTCTGCAGGGACCTTAATCATTTCTCCCTCCCACAAGATATCACGCTGATCCATTATATTGATGATATCATGTAGATTAGACCTATTGATCAAGAAATAGCAACTACTCTAGGCTTATTGGTAAGGCATTTGCATGTCAGAAGATGGGAGATAAATCCAACAAAACTATAGGGGTCTTCCACCTCAGTGAAATTTCTAGGTGTCCAGTAGTGTGGGGCATGTTGAGATACCCCTTCTAAGGTGAAGGGTAAGTTGCTGCATCTGGCCCCTCTTATGACCAAAAAAGAGGCACAATACCTAGTTGGTCTCTTTGGATTTGGGGGACAATATATTCCTCATTTGGATGTGCTAATATGGCCCATTTATCGAGTGACCAGAGAAGCAGCTGATTTTGAGTGGGGACCTAAACAAGGGGAGTCTCTGAAACAGGTCCAGGTTACTGTACAAGCTGTTCTGCAACTTGGACCATGTGATCCAGCAGATCCAACAGTGCTGGAAGTGTCAGTGGCAAATAGAGATGCTGTTTGGAGCCTTTGGCAGGTCCATATAAGAGAATCATAATGCAGACCCTTAGGATTTGGAAACAAACAAAGCCTTACCGTCTGCTGCAGATAACTACTCTTCTTTTGAGAGACAGCTTTTGGCCTGCTACTGGGCCTTTGTAGAGACTGAACGCTGGACTATAGGACACCAGGTTACCATGAGACCTTAGTTGCCTATCAGGAGCTGGGTGTTGTTTGACCTACCAAGCTATAAAGTTGGGCGTGCGCAACAGCACTCCGTCATAAAATGGAAGTGGTAAATACGAAACAGGGCCAGAGCAGGTCCTGAAGTCACAAGCAAGCTACGTGAGGATGTGGCCCAAATACCCGTGGTTTGCACTGCTGCCGTATTACCTTCTCCTTCCCAGACCAGAGCTGTGGTCTCTTGGGGAGTTCCTTACAGCGAATTGACCGAGAAAGAGAAAACTCGGGCCTGGTTTACAGATGGTTCTACAGTATGTATAGATACTACCTGAAAGTGGGCAGCTACAGCACCAGGATCCCTTTCTGGAATGTCTCTGAAGGACAGTGGTGAGGGGAAATCCTCTCAGTGGGCAGAACTTCGTGCAGTGCACCTTGTTGTTCATTTTGATTGGAAGAACAACTGCCTGGAGGTGTGTTTGTATACTGACTCATGGGCTGTTGCTGTTGGTTTGGCTGGATAATCAGGGACTTGTAAAGAGTATGATTGGAAAATTGGTGACAAAGAGTTCTGGGAAAGAAGTATGTGGATAGACCTTTTTGAGTAGGCTAAAAACATGAAGAGCTTTGTGTCCCTGTGAATGTGTACCCAAGGGTGACTTCAATAGAGGAAGCTTTTAATAATCAAATGGAGAAGATCCATTCTGTGGATACCAGTCAGCCTCTTTCTCAACAACCCCTGTCACTACCCAATGGGCTTATGAACAAAGTGGTCATGGTGGTAGGGATGGAGGTTATGCATCGGCTCAGCAACAGGGACTTCCACTCACCAAAGCTGACCTGGTTACAGCAACTGCTGAGTGCCCAGCAGTAGAGACCCACACTCAGCCCCTGACACGGCACTGTTTCCTAAGGTGATCGCTGGCTATACGGTGGCAGGTTGGTTTCATTGGACCACTTCTGTCATGGAAGGGACAGCAGTTTGTTCTAACTTGAATAGACACATACTCTGGGTATGGGTTTGCTTTTCCTGCATGCAGTGCTTCTGCCGAAACTGCTGTCTATGGACTTACAGAATGCCTTATCTATCGTCATGGGATTCCATACAGCATGGCTTCTGCTCAAGGAACCCACTTCATAGCGAATGAAGTGCTGGAATGGGCACATGCTTATGGAATTCTCTGGTTTTACCATGTTCCCCATCATCCAGAGGCAACTGGATGGATAGAATGGTCGAATGGCCTTTTGAAAACTCATTTACTTTGCCAACTAGGTATTTCTTGCAGGGTTAGGGTGATGCTCTCCAGGAGACTGTGTATCCTCTGAATCAGTGTCCGCTGTGTGGTGCTGTTTCTCCTGTAGCCAGGATCCGTGGGTCCAGGAACCAGTGGGTGGAAATGGAAGTGACACCACTCACTATTACCTCTAGTGATCTACTAGGAAAATTTTTGCTTCCTGTCCCAGCAGCCTTGAGCTCTCCTGGTCTACAGGTTTTAGTTCCAGAAGGGGGAGTGCTTCCACCAGGAGAAACAACGGTGATTCCATTGAACTGGAATCTAAGACTGCCACCTGGTCACTTTGGGCTGCTCATGTCCCTGGATCAACAAGCCAAGAAAGGGATTACTTTACTGTCTGGGGTTATTTTGTCCCTATGGGGGAAATAGGACTGTAACTACACTAGGCGGTCAAGAAGAGTTTTCCTGGAATATATGAAAGCGCCTAGGGCGTTTCTTAGTACTACCATGCCATGTGATTAAAATCAATAGAAAACTGCAGTAACCTAATCCAGGCAGAACTACCAATGGCCCTGGAACTTCAGAAATGAAGGTTTGGGTCACCCCACTGGGCAGAGAATGACGGCCAGCTGAAGTGTTTACAGAGTGATAGATATGAAGTATGATCACACTATCAGTTACAGAAACGAGGACTGTATTGGTATGAATATTTCTTCCTTGCTTTGTAATTAGTATCTGTGTATTTATACATAAATCAGGTATCTTTGTTTTCCTCTTTATTTTATCCCCTTCTCATATGCTGTTTTGTTCATGTTATAGTATTATTTAAGTTGTAACATATGAAGTCTAAGAGTGACTATTACCCAAGGGCTTGCACCCTTTTCTGGAGAGATTTAATGTGTTTCCTGTTGTACATGGGACAGTTGAGTATTGTTAGGGTGAGGAAAAAAAATGTGTCTGTTTTGTTTTCTCTTTAGAGATTAAATATGGTTTAAGGTGATGTGTATAGTTGCCAAATTGACAAGGGATGGACTGTCATGGTTATTTCATGTGTCAACTTGGCTAGGTGGTGGTGCCTGATTGTCTGGTCAGGCAAGCGCTGGCCTTTCTGTTGCTATAAGGACATTTCATGAACTTAGGTCATGACCACGTGAGTGGCATCCACAGCTGGTTGCATTTGCAGTCAACCAAGGGGAGTGTCTTCTGCCATGAGTGATGCTTAATGTAATCACTGGAAGGCTCTCAAGGAGGACTCAGAAGAGACACCTTCCTTCAGCCAGCCAGCCTCTCCTGAGAGTTTATTGAGGACCTTGATTTGAACTGGAGCTCGTGGCCTGCCCTGCAGACCTTGGACTCTTAAATCCCCATGGTTGCCCAGCCAGCCTCTCGTATGAGTTCGTTGAGGACTTTTGTTGGAGGTGCCAGCTCGTGGCCTGCGCTACAGACCTTGGGCTCTGTATCCCCACTGTTATGTGAGACACTTATAAATTTTGTATTTACAGATATCTCCTGCTGTTCTCTTTCTCTAGTGAACCCTAATACAGGGTTCTTCATTCTTTTGAGTGTGGATATCCAGTTCACTGTACCATTGTTGAAAAGACTATTCTTTCTTTATTGAGTGATCTACACACTATTGCTTAAACCAGTTGACCGTTAATGTGTAAGGATTATTTCTGAACTCTCAGTACTATTCCATTGATTCATATTTCCATCTTCATGCCAGTAACACCCCATTTTGATTACTGGAATTTGGACTAAAGTTTGTGATCAAGAACTGTGAGTCTTCTGCCTTTGCTCTGGCCATCCCAAGTCCTCTGCGTTCCGTGTAATTTCAGGTTCAGTTTATCCCTTTTTTGAAAAAATGAAATTGGTATTTTGCTAGGGCTTCTCTTGAATCTCTAGATAAATTTGGGAGTATTACCATGTTAAGAATATTACATCTTCCAATCCATAACATGGGGTATCTTTCCTTTTATTTAGGTTTCTTTAATTTCTTTGAATCATGTTTTATGTTTTCAGGATTTGGGTTTGGAACTTCCTTATTCAATTTATTCCTGTTTACACTGTTATAGAATTATTTTTTTAATTTCATTTTTTATTTGTTCATTGCTAGTTTATAGAACTAAAATTGATATTTTAATATTAATCGTAGATATTTTTTGTATCTTAATATATTTTTATATATTAATCCAACAATCTTTCTGCACTCATTCATTAGTTCAGATAGTTTTTTTTAGTGGATTCTTTAGGATTTCCTATAGACCAGATCATGTCATCTGCTAGTAGAAATAGCTTTACTTCTGAAGTTTTACTTTCAGTTCCAATCTGACTTTTGTAATAACATAATTTCCTTTACCCCACAGTGTTGTGTTTTCATGTAGATTCAAATTATTGACATATTTCTTACTTTTTAATATTTCTCATAATGTGGGTCTCTTAGCAGCAGATTCTTTCAGAAATGTTTTCCCTCAGGGATTGTTCTTCCTGGAACATCTTTGTTTCACCTTCGTTTCTGAAAGATTGTTTTGCTGGATATAACATTCTTGGTTGACGGATTTTTTTTTTCCTGAATTTTCAGTGTGTCATCCATTTCCTCTGGTCTCTATTCTGTTTGGTAAGAAGTCAATGGTTAATCTTATTTGCATTCCTTTGCATGTTTTGAGCCATTGTTTTCGTGCTTCTTTCAAGATTTTCTGTTTGTTTTTGTCTTTCAGAATTTTGTCTTTTATGTGTCTGTAGAACTTTGTGTTTATCCTACCTAGAGTTTGTTGAGCTTCTTAGATGTGTAGATTAATGGTTTTCAATAAGTTTGGGAAGTTTTTAGCTATTTATTTGAATTCGAATGTTTTTCTGCATCCTTTCCTCTCTCGTAATCCCCTGAAGTATTTAATGGTCCTACATTTCTCTGAGACTTCATTTTTTGTCATTCTTTTTTTCCCTCTGATCTTCAGATTACATAATCTCTCTATCAGTTTATCTCCAAGTTTGCTGATTCTTTTTCTGCCAGTGCAGCTCTACTCTTAAGCCTCTCTTTTCACTTTTTAAGTTACTGTTCAACTCCAGAATTTCCATTTGGTCCTTTTCCTTAATATTTTTTCTTTCTTTATTGATATTCTCTATTTTATCAGGCATTGTCACACACCTACCTTTACTGCTTTAAGCATGGTTTCCTTTAATTCTCTCAACATACTTACAATAGCAGTCTTTGTATACAAAGTCTGACATCTAGGCCCTTTCAAAGGTCATTACTTTTTGTTGCCTGCTTTTTCCTGTAAATGGGTCACATTTTCCTTTTTCTTTGTATATGTTCATAATTTTTATGAAAACTAGGCCTTTTAGATCATATATTGTAATAACTCTGGACACTACTCCTTACCTCCCCATTCCCAGCCCACTCCCCATCTCCTCTGCCCAGGGCTTGTCATGGCTGTTACTGCTGTCTGCTGTGGTTTTGCTTAAGTCTGTCTCCCCTGGCAGTGCCGACCTCTGGTGTTGCTCTGGGTGCAGCTGTGGGCACAGTCATCTGGGGTGACCTTTCTTTAAACCACACAGGCCTGTTAGCCTCCACTGTTTGCTAGTTCATTATGCTGTTGTTTTCACCAGTGCCCTGCAGCATAAATTGCACCACCATCTGATTAAATTAAATTTAGGACCTTTTGAATGGGTAATCTTAGATCCCAGACTTTAGTGTTTGTTCTGATCCAGGATGACTCTTCTTAGCTGTCTCTTTCCTTGGCTCTCTCTATTAAACTTTAGTTTGTTGCTCTCATGGAGGTATCGTCTCCTGTTACTTGTTCATCACCACAGCCTCTATTCAAGAGCACCTATATCCTTGACTCCCCCATATGCTGTTCCAAATAAAGTCAGCCCCCTGGGAGAAAACATTGGCACTCTGTGTTCTTTTGGCCTCCTTCTTCCCTTGAGCACAACCTTCAGAGATGGGAGCAGGCGCAGCGGCCTGTTTCTCTAGGATGACGCTTTCTCTGCACAGGCAGGTGCTGGGCTGAGGCAGCCTCAGGTCTGTGCGATTGGCCCCTCCTAGCATGGAACCTCTTAACTGTGAGTGAGCTGGGGCAAGGTTAATGGGAACCCCAGTAGACACAGCTTGATACTACTGGAGTATGACCTCTCAGTTGTTCTTGCTTGGAGTAGAGTCTCTGCAGCATGGTTTGGCGCAGGTTGGGGGAGGTGGGATGAAAAATGTTGGCAGGGAGCTAGGGAAAGAAGGAGGCTTGTGTTCTTGCTGCGCTACCTGAGGTAGGTCTTCTGTCACTCTGAGCTACGATGAGGATGTGGGTTTCAGATGCCACAGATTCTTGTTGCAGGCATGTAACAGATTTTCTTGAGTAAGTTGTCCTTCATTTGTTTATGCCCTTAGGATAATTTGCAGAGATTTTAAATGGCTGTTGTTTTTTAAAATGATTTCTCTAGTTGTGGTTGTTTCTTGGGAGAAAGGACCTGCAGTGCTCCTCCCACCCTTTCCAGAAGTTGTCTTGATCTCATTTGTTTGTAACATAAAATCGCTCCTATATTAATATCATCCCAAAATAATGTGGTTTTAGGAATCCCCCAGTGGAGTTGCAAAATCAGGTATTACTGTGGAAAAGATTTGAATTAAAAGACATCTGGCTATTCTTGCACCACAAACCATTCTCAGAGGTGTATCCTCTGCCTTTCTAGTTTTGAGTAAGAGAAATTTCACTTTGACCAGGTACATTTGGGAATCATTTAGAGATATGACAGGTTTGCTATATTTTTAAGAATTTCTTCATTTTCCTACTCTGAGACATACAGTACCTTCTATGTAAATTGTGCTTGCTGGAAATGGTTCGTGTGTTGCTGAGGCCTTGCTGCCCTTTCACGGGCTACCATGTGCCAGGGCACCTGGCTCATATCTGCTGGGGGCTGAAATCCAGCCCATTCTCCGTTCATTGGTGGCAGGACTGCATGGGGTGCACCTTGTTCTCGTCTGTGACTTGCGAACTCCTGACTGTCGAGTTTTCAGTGCATGGTAAGAGGTACATGGTGAACATTACTGTGTTGTAAGGTAGCAGCTGTTTAGTGCTCTGAGAAGTCACAGGGGATGATTACTCCCCGTAGGGATAACCAAGACAGACTTCAGAGAGCGGGTGACACTTACTGGGCCTTGAAAGCATTTTGACCAATGGCAGTGAACAGGCGGGGCATTTCAGTTAAAGAGAACTCACAGTCCTGGAAGTAGGAGAGTTCGTGATGTATTAGGGAACATAAGTCCTGTTTTGCTGGAACATTGATGTATTAGGGGAGCACTGAGAACTGAGGCTAGAAAAGTAGATGGGACCACATTGTGAAGAGCCTTTTAATCTTGGGAATTTAATCCTTATTCTTAGATAGCTGTAGAACCATGCATAGTTTTGGGTTTTGTTTTCTCAGGAATGGATAAGTTGTTGGGAGCAATGTTGAGGGAAATTCATTCACCTGGCAACAATATCAAAAGGAACTCCGTAGGTATTCAACAGAGAAGACTTCGTATCAGTTTATACTGGTAGAGAACTTAGTGTATGTTCTTGGTATACAGAGACAATTTAGTGAACAGCCTTAGGAATCAACAGATTTTAGAGAGTAGAGAAAGCTGAAGGTAATCACTGAGGCAACCTAGAGCCAGTGATTGCAGAATCAGGAGGAACCAGGGAGGAGGACCCGGAGCTCAGGGGAGGAGCTCCTGAGGCTGGGGCCCAGAGCTCCAGGGCTGGGGTGCCATCCCTGCCGCTCCCCTCCTCAGAACTCAGGGCAGGGCACCTCACGGCTAAGGAGGGCTCCTGCCCACCTCGTACTGATACAGAGCAGAAAGCTGGAGCCTGCTGCTGCCAAGGTGAAGAGCTATGACAGGAACAGCCACAGGCAGGAAGAAGAGGGCTCTTCTCTCCCCTCCTGTCTCCCACTGCCCTGTCTCCAAAGAAGACAGCTGGCAGATGTCCTGCCCCATCCACATAGCAAAAGCCCTTGTGTAGGTCCAGGTTTACCCAGGAATTTGGTAATGATAAAAATAGCATTTCAAACCTGGAGGAAAGCTCAATAAACAGCTTTGAGAAAAAAAAATTTGGGAGACAGCAGTGAAAGGACTATAAACAAAAATAAGTTCAAGATGGACTAAACTGTTTAGTGTCAAGAGTAAATCCCATAAAATAAGTGGAAGCAGACATAGGTGAATATCTGATTTCAGAATGGGGAATATTTTAAAGCATGAAAGGAAAGGTAGAATTCAACAAGGAACAGTTATATTTAAACACACATCTATATATAAAAAAATGTAAGGCAGAGGACAAACTGGGTAATATTTGTAAAATATTTAATAGAGGAAAGATTAACATCTGTAACATAGAAAGAACCGTTTCAGTTAATAAGAAAAAGCAACAGCAAAATAAGGGCAAAGACAAAAAACATGACCATATAAACAAAAAGTACAAATGGCCAATAAAATAGACTGCATAAGGATTTTCAGAAAACAAGTACTCTTGTAATAATGAATTGTGAATTGGTATAGTCTTTCTGGAGGATTTTATCAGTTTATATCATACATCTTAAAATACTTGCTTAATTTGAAAGGCTATTTCTTCTGAGACAGTAGGTAAGAATGGAAGGGTGGTTGTTGCTGAAGAAGAGGTAAGTTGATAAGAGCTTGTGCCTAACAGCTCCGTAGTCCAGAGAAGCTGCAGGGACGGAGGGGCAGAGTTCGGAACGTTGCTGTGGGGCCGTGGGAAGTAAATGCACTTGAATACCGGCAGTCAGCAGCGTCTTGTGTGCAGACAGGCCAGACAAGCAGACGGTTTAGTTTCAGGACTCTCTCTAGGGATGCTCCGTAGATCTGAAACTGGGGTAAAGAAAGTTATTGCAGTGACTAAAAATGAAGTGTGGTGGGTGATCGAATCCAGGTGGGCTGGCTAGTTGTAGAGCACAGCCTTGGCTGGCTGCAGGACCGGAGTGTTTGACTGGAACCCGCTGGGTTCCTGGGGCTGTCTGTAGTAGGAGTCAGCAGGAGCGGGGGCAACTCCTGGAATGCCTGGGTTTGCATGAAACTGTCATAACCACATTTAAATCAGAACCAGACCAGCAGCTGCCCAAGTGAAGGCAGAAGTATTTTTCTGGATTTTCTATTCCAGATTATGATTTTAAATTTCCATATACTGCTTCTATCTTGGGATTTTCTATTTTAGACCAATAGAACAGATAGCAAACATGTTTATAATTCTCTTTCTAGGGGAACCTCCGTTCTTACCTGCATCTTTTGATCGAATTCTTCTTGATGCTCCCTGTAGTGGGATGGGACAGAGGCCAAACCTGGCTTGTACCTGGACCTTGAAGGAAGTGACATCGTATCAGCCATTACAGCGAAAGCTCTTGACTGTGGTATGATACAGTCTTTTGCTGTAAAGAAATTGACCTCCAATGGTTTGATGTTTTAAAGGCCTAAGAACACCTAATTTCTAGTACAGGGAGTTTTCCTTTTAGCACTGACTGATGCATTAAAATATCAGACCACAGTAGTGAATTTCAAACACTGTGCTCTGTCTTTAAAAAAAACTCACCAGGATGCCAAAAAATAGTTATTGGAAATAGAATAAAATTTCCCTTTTTCACAGGGTGATTCTGTTTCTTCCTGGGCCACCTCAGGTAACAAACAAGGCCTAGGAAGGCCCGTGGGTGATGCTGAAGAACCACCAAAGTCTTGCCGATGTAATTGGCCTCCAGGGCATTTTAGAAGAGGCTCAGAACATTTAAAGATTTCTTTCAGTCTGGCAAAGATGATGCAGTGGTTGTCAGAGCATGGCCGGCATCTGGTAGGAGATGAATTCTTATCTCTGCTCAGCCTCACTATAAATACATAGGCTGCAGCAACAGAGAATGTCCTGGGTTGTCTTTGGAGCTGCCTCTGAGTACCTTTCCAGCCACCCCTCCTGGCATCTCCTTCCGCACACAATGGTAGCACTAGCAGTGGCTATTTAAGTTGTTCTGTGCAGTCTTCAAAGAGCAGCAGGAAAAGTCATTCTGAAACCCACTTACATTTGAGGGTAAAGTTAGAGTACTGTCTTAAGAGACTTGGGTTTTTGTTCTTTTTAGATCATAGCAAAAAGAAAATGTTAAAAGGCAGCTAGGAATGAATGCACTGATCTCAGTGAAACAGATGGTCTGTGTGAGAGAGAGGGCACAGCAGGGCCTCTAGTACCAGACAGGCAGATGGACAGTCAGAGAGTGATTGAAGGGTATGGGTTTGAGAAGCATCCCCACACACAGCAGAGACTGGAGGCACACACACTGACACATGAGAAATGGGGAGGAGGGGGCTTTTCCTCCACATAGGACCATGTCACCGTAGCTATGAGCTGTACTGAGAATAAGCACCTGAATGTTGCAGGCTGTAGCTGGCCCACAGTAACAAAGTTTAAATTTTGATCAGCACACTCGTGTTAAGAAAGCAGTAGGTACTGTATTTTGGGGAGTTTGGGAAGATAAACTAGTTCTCCAGGACCATTTCATGTTTGTGTAGCCCTTACTTCTTACCTCATTTATTGCTCTGACCAGTAGTGCTGAGCACCTGTTGTCCCTCTGATACTGGTCTAGGAAGAACCGCCTCTGCCCTTCTTCGTGGGCGACTGTTGTAGTTGGGAAAGAACATAAACAAATCATTCACTGTGGACCCCCGGGCAAGCCACAGAGAAATGGGGTGGGTGCAGCACTGGCATTGGAGTAGTTGCACACAGGATGCTTGGGGAGGCCAAGGCTGAAATATCACCTGAGGAGGAGCAGGCAGTGCAGAGGGGAGGGGTAGAGCTGCCCTAGCTGAGCCCCCCGAGATGAGCTCCTTCCTTGCATGCTCCAGGAACAGCCAGGAGGCCAGGGCAGGGAGAGCAGAGCCAGCAAGGGGGAGAATGGGTGAGGACCAAAAGGCAGTGGGTGGCCTGGATCTGTGTGGGCGCTTGATGGTGTTGCCTCTGACTCCCAGTGACAACAGAGGGGCTGAGGAGGGGCACAGTCCTATAGGCTCTCTGCCTGCTTCCTCCCTTCCCTCCTACATCTGTCCTCAGGGCAGCAGCCAGACTAAGCAAGAGACTGTTGGCAGTGATCCAGGGAAGTGGGGAGAAGTGGTCAAATCCTTGATGTACACTGCAGGCAGAACCACAGGCTTTGCCACTGGGAGACTGAGAAGGTTCCTGGTGTGTGATAGGTTTGAGAGGGAAGACAGGAGTTTGGTTTCGGACATGTCACATTTGAAATGCCTTTTTGATAGTCCATTGCCTTTTCTACAGCTCTCCTTACTATGTAGATTAGAAAAGAGGTAAGGCCTAAAGGTGTAAATTTGTAAATTTTCAGCTTAAATTGGCATCTGAAGCTGTGAAACTGATGACCTCTTGGACATATTGGTCCATGTGGATGGTGGCAGTTCCAGGTGTCTAGGCTGGGTCCCAAGGATTGCTTTGACTTACTCTCATTAGAGAAGGGGCCCTTGCCACCCCAGTGCTTCCTTTTCTCTCCACCCAGGCAGACCACAGGTGACTTCTTTCTTGTCTTCAGGCGGCCCAGCTGCTGAAGCCGGGGGGTGTGCTGGTCTACAGCACCTGCACTGTGACGCTGGCTGAGAACGAGGAACAGGTGGCCTGGGCCCTGGCGACATTTCCTCACCTACAGCTGCAGCCCCAGGTAAGAGCAGCAAACCCATCTGACTGGCAACAGCAGAGGGCAGCCTAGGGAGAGAGACCTCATGCAGTGCCTAAGGACGCGCCTCAGGACCACGGCTGGCTGCCGCATGGAGTGCGCACATGTCTCCGTCCTTGTTACTGCCTTACACTGTTACTGCCTTACACTGCCATGGGGCACACCTGGGTCTGCTGCGGTTTTTCTGCTTGCACCTGCTGGTCGTGGTTCTCAGAGCCTTGCTTCCTGAAAGAGAAAACATCGACCATTTTTTCCATCTCACAGCAAAACCCAAACAGACTTTTTAGTAAATTTTAGGAGTCACAAGGCCCACCAAGGGGAAAGAAGTAGTTCGGGATTCTCACATTTTATGTTTGTTCCATAAAATGTATAACATTTAAAAGGATACTTGCTTTTTATCTAGCACTGCTAACTTTATGTTTATTAATGTTATACTTATGATTAGATTTTTCAGCCCATGATGTTTGAGACTTAAATTCCTTCACATCCATTGAGCATCTTAACTTCCTGACTTCAGGAAACTGAAGTTTTTTCTATGCACAATTCTAGTAGGTAATTTGATACATACATTAAAAAGCAATCCAGGGGTGGTTTCTAGACCCAGAAATCCACATAATTACATTGCAGAAGAGAAAACTTCAGGACTCAAAATTAAACACCCCCACATATTCTTACTTAGATACCTTAAAGAGAATATCTTTTTCCTACAGGACAGTAGACTGTTTTCTTGGGTATATGCCTGAGAATATCTTAATTGATACAAACATTTGCCTGTGAAATGGTGACTTAAGTTAGGATTATGAATCTTGAACAATATTGGTTTGGAAGATTCTCTCAATTCCTTATGATTCTGTATTCCTGTAAATAATCAATACAGCCTTTAATTCATGTGCCTTAACATTTATCCTCCTAATGAATGAAAAAAATTTTCTCATCCAGTTGTCATGGGTCAGAGAGAGGCCTTTTAGGTGAAGTTGTCCAAGGAATTCTGTCAGTTTTAAGGAGTCTGATAAAACAGTTTTATCTATTGCTGTTATTGATAATGTTCCACTTGCTTAGTGCCCACTCTATACCACTTCCTAGTTTAAGCCTCAGAACTGAATGTATAGATGAGGAAACAAGATTAAGTCAAGTTACTTGCTTGAGGCCACACAGCTAAAATGTGGCCAAGCTGCAGTTTTAATCCATGTATTTCTAATGTGAAGCTCAGGCCTTGTGCAGTATCAGTGCACTAGAGAAAGGTGTGGGAACATCAGGTGTCCTACACCTCTGCTTTCCCTGGAAATACCTGGACAAAGAGCATGTGCATGCCACAGTAATAAAGTGGAATTTTTCTAGTTTGGAAGACCTATTCGTTAGATGCAACTCAGTTTATCTTTTGAATTAAATTGTACCCAGGCACACTCACTAATTATGGGGATGTTCACCAGTATTTCTCCATCTTCTTTGAATAGGAGCCGCGGGTTGGAGGAGAAGGCATGGTGGGAGCCGGCCTCTCACCGGAACAGCTGCAGCAGCTGCAGCGCTTCGACCCCTCTGCCGCGCTGCTCCAGAATGTTGACACTGGTGCTCTCCGAGGGGCCCAGGAGGAAGATATGATTGCACTGGCAAATAAGGACTGTATAGGCTTTTTTATCGCAAAGTTTGTAAGATGCAAAAGCACATAGATGGATCCCCAGAAATTAAAATTCTGAACATTGGCTGTGTGGTTTTTGTTTTGTTTTTTTTAAAACCAGAGTGTTGTCAGGCCCCCTGACTGATGACTTGGTTGCTGGCTGTCAGCGGTTTCACCAGGATCAGAAGACAGAGAGGAAATTTCAGGGGACAATGAGCTTTTATATTATGTTTTGATATGTAAAAAATATGTATTTTTAACTTGAAAAATTAGAATGAAATTAGCAGTATTGAATTTGGTGATAAAAAGTGTTTCTTGTTCCTGAGTTCCTTAAGAAATCAGGGCATGGGAAGTATAACATTTGCCAGATGCCGAGAATTGAGCTAAATATTTGACCTGGATCTTTTTATTTTTTTTGCTGTTTGGTAAGTTGCTTCGAATGAAATCTGGACTGGACCTCTTCTAAATGAGTCTGCCCTCGCTATGTTTTAATTTTTTCCCCATAATTGTAAACTAAAAAGTAGAGTATGTTCCTTACATTGTAGACTGACAAAATGAGAAAATCCTAAAATTCACCCTTTATCATCTGTTGGAACACACGTTACATGAGCAGGACCCTTACCCTGCAGCTCCCTGTTTTAAAGAATCAGTAAACCCATTGATCAACTATTAGTAGGACACATGCTTATAAAAGTATTTTTCTTTTTTAACCAAAAGGGTTATTTTTGCAAACGATAGTTCTGTCATCATCACTACCAACCATTTACATCTTACCCGAACTGGAGCAGCTTCTCTGGGTTTGGGCCTCGATCCCTCAGATGCCCCAAGCAGTGCCGGGTAGCTCCTTCCCAGGGCGCTTGGCAGTCACACAGAAAAGCAGTGAGGGATTCCAAGCCACAGGAAGCCTGTCTTAGGTGGTGTTGAAGGCACCCATCTGTCTTGTCAGTTTTCATATTACTCAGAGGTTCCCCTTGGGCCTTTGGAGTGGACTGTTGGAAACAGCGGCCTGACAGTGGGGTTGTTCCTTCCCCACACAGGTTTCCTGTGGGCACTTCTCTCAGCGGTTGTACCCACAAAGGCCACAAGGCCTCTTGGGTCAGGTAAGCTCTTTCGCTCTTCTCCAAAGAGGTCGTCTCCTGTGTTCCCAGCACCTGGATTGCTGACATCCTTCCGTTAGCCTCCCCACTGTCATCACTGGCCATGCCCTCACCCCGCTGCAGGCCATATCCCAGGAGCAGGGACGCTGTCTGTTCCTGCTTCCTAGTAGCTGGTCAGGAGCTGCTTGTTGAGTGAGTGGGAGATGTTTCCAGCTCCCCGGGAGTCAGGCCTGACCAGATGGCATCTAACTGAAGACAGTGCTGCTTTCCTGTGGCCCACCTGATTATATGGCTTGGCATACGTCCTCAGATGCTAGGCATATTTCAAGAAATTCCACAAAACCCATTTCCCCTCATGCCCTCTGTGTAGTCTTGCATGCTAAGCTGGGTTAAAAATGGTGGGAAATGAGCCTAGCAGTGAACACCAACTTGTGTAGATTTTTGGTGAATATCAGCATATATGAAAGTACAAGCAGTGCCACTATGGAGGAGAAAAATAGTGTTAAAATTGTTTAACATAGGCAATTTTCAGCGGGTTTTTTCCTTTAAAAAAAGCCACTTGGAAAATAAAACACAATCTTAAGGGATGTGTAAATTAAAAAATACTGTAAAAAGGAAAAAATCAGGGAAATGTGGGGTGATTAATATCTTTTAACATATTTAAAGCATTTGTTTAAACAAAGCATTTCAATTCAACATCGAGTACATTTTATTTCAAAACTCTTTATCAGATTTTAATTAGTAAAGTACAAATGGTTAAAAATGATTTTGCAGAAATTAAGCAACTGACCTAGCAGTTGCTGTTTCTAGTGATGAGACTCTTGGAGTGCTAATAAGATCAAAGCACTGTGAAACCAGCAGCATTGCGTCACAGGGCAGAGGCACAAGGACAGGAGTTCTTGCTGTTAAGATGGATGTTCTCTTTAAAGGTGAGGGAACGATACAGTGCAAAGTCTGAATGAGGAATTGCTGCACCTGTAGAGTCGAGGTGGGCAGAGAGGCCTCACCATGCGCACCTGGCACTGTCACCCTTTCCTCGTTTTCCTCAGACACAGTGAAAGGTCTCTGGGAGCATAACAGGAGTGGGTTAGTAGTGACTTCCTAGAGGGGTTTGGGAGGTTTTTAAAGGAGAAGGCATTTGAATTGGGTCTTGAAAAGAAGGAGTCTCCTGGGTGGGGAAGAGGGAAAAGAAGGAGAGGAGGCATTCCAGGCAGAAGAAACACCTGTGCAAAGACAATGAAGGCTGGAGTTTCTATGCAAGAAGATATGGTGAGACAACGTCTCAAAGGGTAAATTTGGATCCCAACTGCAAGGGGCTTTGTGGACTTGATCTTGAAATAATGGGGAACCAGGAACTTGATTTAAAACGCCCAGGAAGGTAGATGCTACACGTGTAGTAAATGTTGCTGACCATTTAACATACTCTCAAAGGGTCATTCCAAAAATGCAATTAATGCTACAGCTACTGAATAGTGCAGAAACCAGCTCTTTATTTTCAAAGTTTTATAGGAATGACTTTCAACCAGGTTGTGGGACAGCTCAGGGTAGCCAACAGTGAGCGTGGAACAGGAATGCACGGCACTGTCCCAAGGACAGTGAGGACACCCTGCAGTTAGCAGCACCTTTTGTTCACAGTGACCTAGATGGACAGCAGAGAGGAGCACAGCAAACACTGAAACGGGTGATAGAAAACACAACTGCTAGGTACATTTCCACATTTCCAGCAGTCCCTAGGTTCACTACAAAACCAGCTCTACAGCTGAGGAGGTTGAGATTAAGCCTTTGCTATGTGAAAAGACTGATTTTACATTCCACAAGTCGATAAATATCCCATTATCCTTGGAATTGTGTCTTCATTTACAGGTGTAGTACATGGTTCGCACACACGGCCACTACATAGTTTTCAGTGTACTTGCTCTCATGTCAAATCCTGTAGTAGAATTTGAGGGACACTCCGAGACTAACATGCTTCATAGTGAAGTTGGAAAACAATCCAGGCATGTGCTAAAAAAGATTAACCTGTTAGCACTTCTCTTTGAGAGGAATTACTGATAGCAGCAAGATAAATACCAGTTAATACTTCAAAAATTTGAATCTCCCGAGGGCACTGTGTGAGATAAATCACATAGGGAAGGAGGGGGGCAGTGATCTTTACTATCTCAAGAGGGTGGCAAGTTTGAGAACTGTATTATAGAAGGAAGATACGGTTTTCAAATGATGTGAAAATTGTCAGAAATAAAGCTGCCATGACCACTGTTTTTATATTCGATAAACTCATAAACAGTACAGAGCTAATAGATTCTGAGGGAAGACTTTCATAAATTAGTTGATAAAACATCCTTATTCATTTTTAAAACACTTTTGAGGTATCTTGGGTAAGAGAAATAGGGAGTTAAAATGTAAAATAATTTTACTTAAAAAGGTTCAAAACTATTTGGCAAGAACCTGGAATAATCAAGAAGCAAACCAAAAAATAGATAAACTTTTTAAACAAAATCCTAACTATGTACAGATCTGAAGTTAGGCGTTTTCCTGGAGAGCTTCGAGCGTGAGGTCCTGTGCTCCTCGTTCTGTCTTACCTGTCCACAGCTGCGTCCAGAGGACTCAGACAAGGCCTGGCCCAACTGGCAGCACGGTGGGTGTGTAGCGTCTGCGTGTCGGTGAGAGCAGCTGCCTGAGAAGGGGGAGCATTCCCAGCACCTCACTCCTCGCAGTCATTCCACTTTGCCCCATCGCCTCTGACTGGCAGAAGCGTTGGTTCTAAGCGGCACTTGTGGGTACTGAGGAAAGTGAGCTGGGTGGGGGGAGGAAGGCGACCACAACAGGCACGCTTAGAAAAGGATGTGGGAGGAGTCATAAAAATTTATTTTCCCACAAAATAATTCCACCAGCTATGTAAACTTCTCTTACTAAAACAAGAACTCTAACACACAAGGATTGCACGTTTCCAGTGAAACACTCACAGTAAAAGTTGCCTGTATTTTTACTCTTGGAGCAAAAACAAGGAGCCAGCACACGAATGCTTCCTGGGCCACCTTTGGCAGCAAACGATTCACATTCTCTGACCGGTCAATGGAGCATTAAAGCGATGCAATGCACAGCAGTTAACATGCGAAGCCAGCCAGGGGCAGCTTGAGCTGCCAGTGTCTCTTCACGAGCCTTCAGCACTCCTTCAGCTTCCTCAGCTCCCCGTTCACCTGGGCTGGACACCCTGCACGCCCAGCACACGCACACACGGGCCCTCAGGGGCCCTAGGCTGTGACCAGGGCGCACCAGCCACAGTCAGCATGAGCTGCTGGGGTTAGGACGTTTTCTGGAGTCCTGTTCACCATAATTTATGGTCGCAGTGATAAACTTCAAGGGATGGTATGACAGGGAGAAATCAAAGGTCTTTAAGCCACGCAATCACGCATTTACAGTACAGACTTCCTACTGCGATGGGGAAACTGGACAACATTACAAATTTCCTGAATGTGGGTGTTTCTAGTCCCTGTAATTCATAAAGCAAATATGCTAACTTGGCATTTAGACTCTAAAATAGTGTGATCAAACTGATATATATATATATATAATATATAATTATAAGAAGGTGTTGACAGAAATAACATTTACAAACTGCCTCTACAGTACACAGTACTAGTACATAGAAAATAGATTCTAACTTTATGATCCCCTTTGTGTAAGGCAAGACTGAATCTGTCCCCAAATTTAGTCAGCCAGAGGTACGACAGTGGTCCGTGAGTGAACAGGCAGAGTGGGCGCCACGATCTAGACGCAGGTCCGCGTCGCCGACTCCGGTGCCGGATGCTGGGCCGCGCCCCCCGTGGGCCCCGCAGCCGCCGCAGCTGCACCCACGAGCCCTTCGGAAGGAGAACGAGGAATAGCAACGTAATTCATGCTGTTTGTTGCCCTTCACGCGCGCCGATGCCCCGTGGGGCGGCGAGCTCGCCCGCGGCGCGCAGGGCGTCAGGGGCGCAGGGCCGCCTCCCGGGCCCAGTCCTCTCCGCGCCGCCGGCCCGCCGCTTCCCCGTCCTTGGACCTGCGGCGCCCGCGCGCCCTGGCACCCTCGCCGTATTCCTGCTCGCGCCCCTGCTCCCGGGGAGGCCGGTGCCGGGGCTCCCGGTGCCTGTGCTCGCCGCCCCCGGGGGGCTCTGTGCGCGTGGGCTCCCGGCCCTCCTGGCTCTCCGCGTCGAACGTGTCCTGGCGGGAGAGGCCGCGGCCAGGCCCGCTGCGGTGTGCGTGGTGCTGGGCCGAGGACAGGGGCCGGCCCTTCCCGTCCGCACAGGGCGCCTCGCCGGCCCGGGGGCAGCGCTCCGTCCTGGGACCGCCGGGAGACACCTGGCAGGGAGAGGAGGTGTGGCCAGGTCAGCGCGCCGGTCCCAACTACACTAAGTCAGACTTTGTGTGAAATGTCTGCCAGCCTAGAACCGTGCACGGGAAGGAGGAAGGGCGTCCCTTTCTGTGCTGCACGGGGGTGAACCCTTCACCCACCCATGCTGAAATCTATGTTGGGGGCGGGGAGCCCCTTAGCATGGAGGCATTGGCTTAAGGAGTAAGAAAAAATAGTGATAAAAGAGCAATGTTTGAGCGGCATTCGTGGGACATACCCTGCTCCAGGACCTTCTCGTGGAGCCCTGGTCACTCCTGAGGCCTTGAGGCGGGGAACGGGAAGGCCAGGGTGTGCACCCGCCCACCAGGACATGGTGCCCTGAGTTCTAGAATCTGCCTGGGCTCCAGGAAGAACTTGCACACAGCTTCCCACAGGTGCACACCCGCCCTACGGGGCCATGGCTCTCCACAGCTCCCTCAACTGGACTGGGGGCCCATCCTGCCTGGGGCTGGGGGTGCTGGGCTGGGCCACTTACCTGTGAGTGAGAGGCTAGGGTGGGGCTCATGGGCAGGCTGGAAGTGGCTAAAGTCCGGCTAAGGAGAGGGTTGGGGAGGTTGCTGCTGGCGGGGTGGGTAGCCTTCCAGTAGGCCTCCAGGTAGTCAGCCAGGTGCTCGCAGGCGTCCTCCAGCTGGTTCTCGTCCAGGATCACGTCAAACAGCTCCTGCAGACGCATGTGACAGAGCACAGGGACCTGTCCCTCAACGCCTGGGTCTTCCCCACCTCCCTCCTCACAGGAGGGAGCTGAGGGGGGCTGGGGAGGGAAAGAGGAGGGGGAGGAAGGGATAAGAAAGGAGGATGAAAGGCAGTGGGAGGAGGTGCCCCCTGCATTTGCTCCTGCATAAGCACCTCCTTCCTCCCTCTTGGCTGCCTGCTCTGTTAGTCAGATTGTGAGCATCTGGCACCTCAAACAACTGTCCAGGACACCGAATGCTTCACTGGTAACACTGACCAGTGCGAACAGGTATAAAATAATGGTTGTTACGGGCACAGTAATAACGAAAAGGTGTCTAGCAACAATGAAAACAGGAACATAAGAATTAAAACTCAAACAGTACAAAAGGGGACTTATTCTGGACATGGACACTAAAAACTTTAGTTTTAGAAAGTGATAAGGGAAGATTATTAGGACATGAATTTGGCAGGCGAAGCTGAAAGCTCTGATGATTTGACAGTCCAAACTTCACAACAGTTCATTAAGGGAAGGAAAAAAGTTGATCACTTCAAAAGAAGTTTTTAACAAAACGTTTATTATACATTTTAACATACTCTAAATAACCAAATACAGGATATAGACCCACTCTTACAGCTTCTGAAACACCTTTGCTAAAAAGAATCACCTAGAAGAGACATGCAGTTCCAAGGCATGGAGCGTGGCCCGTCAGAAGTAGGAGTGTGTTCAGATCTCAGGATCTGGTCGTCTTACTTGTTTTTTCATGCCCTCAAACCAATTTCTCAAAACAGCTCATGAGAGCAGGCAACTAGCTCCCCATGATTAGCACTGAATATAAACCAACCCCAAATGGAGTCATCTTACCAACCTGACCTTGTTTTATGTAAGATGCCAATTAGATCCTGGCTATTAAAGCAAAATTGCCCCAGAAGTGAGCATGTACTTTCTGTCAGTTGGAATCATTTTCCAGCCTCTCATGTTCCAAGCATGGTGGAAGGTAGGACAGTTCCCGTCTTTGGAATATATGACAAATGATCATATATGATACCAGAATTATGATATCGCTAAGTGGCCAGGATTCTCCTCCATGAGAAATGATGAACCATCAGGTCTTTTTGTTTTTTTTTAATCTAATGCCAGCTCTGCCCTCTCCAACTGGATGATACACAGGTAGTGGTCACTTACTGGAGGACACTGGGCCAGTTTATCAGCTGCCACCATCTGGACGTTGAGGTGTTTAGCTTGCGATTTCCCTCGAGATTTTATTAACCTTTGTAAAACCTGTAAAAGATAGGGGTTCTTTAGGAGAGGAGGCCCTGCAGCCAGGTACACCACCAAGTGCCCTGTTCACCCCGCAGGCCCGCCTTGTGCACACTGCTGCCTGGGGGCCAGGGGCTTTTAGCACCCTTGCCTTGCAATGTGGAGATCTTTTATGTTGTATTTAGGATTATTGTGAAATCAACATTTTAATATAAATCTCAGTTGCAAGCTTCATGAAAAGAACTAGCACAGAGCTGTTCCTGAGTCATCTTTTCTAAACCAGAAGTTCTCAAGCTCTTCTGTCTCAGGACCCCTTTACTTCAATTATTGAGAATTCCAAAGACCTTTTCATGTGAGCTACATCTATCAACATGTACCATATTAGAAATTAAAGCTGGGAAAATGTTAAAACCCATTATTCATCTAAAAAACAAGAACTATACATGCTAACAAATTATTAAAATGCCTACGATTTTGCAAATCTCTCATGTCTGGCTTTGTAGAAGGCAACTGTATTCTACCTGCTTCTGCAAGTACTCTGCTTTTTTAGTACACTGTTTTGGTTGAAGAAATGAAAATCTGGCCTCCTACAGATATGTAATTGAGCAAAGTAACTGGATGCTTTTTGCTACCACACCAGATATCAAGACGTGGCAGTTTCTTAAAGGCTAGTTGCCATGTGGAATCTGATATAAGCCTTCTTACTCTGTTACAGCAAAAATCGGTCTTTCTTGCACTTTGAATGGATCTTTTTCCATGCATGATTTGTAGCATCTTTCCTTGAGCATTTGGAAAACAGCGACTCACTTGGTTCAAGGAAATATGTCAAATACTCAAGTCTGAATAGCCAGCCTGTCAGTTGTTCTTTCAAATAAAACTGATGCACCACGGAAAACTGCTCAAATAATCATGTGAGTGCTTATGCTCAAGACAGCTGCCTGATCTGGTATACAGCAGGAGCACTTTATGTGTACATCCTAGTTTGTCACACTGAATATGAAAAGGACTTGTACTTAAGAATAGGAATGAACGATTTTGCTGCTTCATCAGGACATTCTTAAGTGAAACTGGCTTTTTTTTTTCTTTGATACATAGAACGTAGTGTGGTGAATGCAGTATCTGCAGGTACTGTCTGGTTCTGCTGTCCTGGTTCATGTTTACACACCAGCCATTTTACCTCCCACTGCGCTTGTACTATCAGTGCAAATTCAAAACAGGGAAAAGGGTGAGCAGAACTAGTTTTGGCCTTGTGGACCTCTTAAAGTGCCTTGGGGACCTCAAAGAGACCCGTGAACCACACTTTCAGCATCACGGTTCTAAGCCAGGAAACAAATAATCATGCTTTGCCCGTGTCAGCGTCAGGGACTCTTGGCTGACAGGTGTCTCTTCAGACCCTACATCCATCCTGCAGAGACGGCCTTTTCTAACGGGAAAGCGGGCGCAGCCCCGTGCACCTGGGTGTGAGGCGCACCACACGCCCACCTACCTTAGGAGAGGAGATCTTGACGTACACGACGATGGGGGCCAAGGAGGTCTTGCTAAGCTGAGCCGGGTGGTTAATGGTGTCCGCATCGAGGACGACCAGCTGCAGTGTTCTCGCGAGCTCAAATATCCTTTCAATCTCACTCTGCACTTCCGCTGCAAAAGGTGAAGCAGCACTCAGTTGCTGAGAGTACAGTGGTGCAGCCCTCCATTCTGCAGCAGGAGGGTGGGCAGGCCAGCCTTAGGTCAGTGCTTCTACACGGTTGGTAAAAGGTGTGCTTTGGGACGGGCTGTTTCTCCACCACACCTTCAGAGTTTAGGGGTCCTTCTCGGAACCCGGAAGACCATGGAGCTGTGAAATTTACTTGCAGTAGAATACTTTATGCTCATGAAAGGGAAACTCTTGGTGCTCTCTCTGCTAATTTGGGGGGTTATATAATTTTCACTTCTAAAATCGTTTTTTTAAAAAAGGGCAATTATCTACGAGAGGCAGCAAGCCCGAGAAAATCCATATTATGAAATATATAGAAAACATCAAAGCACCAAAAATGTATTTGAATTCTAAGAAAATTACATCTACTTCTCCATGATCCCTCTAAAGTTGAAAACAGCACTGTTGAGACCTCCAAGCGATGACACAAATACTCCCCGCCTGTGCTGCCCAGGACGGAGCCGCTAGCCAGAGCAGCTGTCGAGAACTTAAAATGCAGCTAGTGTGAATGAGCAGCTACATGTTTAAAATTTAATTGAAATTCAGCAGCCACATGTGCTAGAGGATGAGGCAGCACAAGTCTGTAAAGCTGAGGTGTGCCCACAGCCCTCAGTGGGCCTGGAGGGGCAAGCCCCTGCAGCCAGCACCCGGGGCCTGCAGGGTGCTGTCTCGTGCCCCTCAGGCGTTTTCAGCCGTGACAGAAGGGTCCTTCCTGGGGATAATTTTAACTCCTATGTTCCAGAAAAGGCAAGGCACTGTCTACCTTACATGTTATCACTAGAGTTCTTTCTGTGTCTAAATGGCTTTTAAAAATTAGAGTTCAAACTGCTTGAGATACTGGCTTCAAAATAGTATTTGTTTACAGAACAGCTATGATGCAGACTTGCAAGAAAAACTTTAAAAATCAAACTTGAATCTGATCAAGCTTTGGAGCTGTCAGTTTATAAGAAACACAGGGGACCAGAGAATCATGTAAACTACACAACTAACGAAGTCAGCAAAATTCAGATTGTGTAAACCTTACAAAATAAGCAACCCAGCTTCTTGAAGCAAAAAAATTACAAGAAAAAATAAGGACACATGGAAAATCTACAGTTTAGAACAGACATAAGAGATGGACCCTATTTGAATCCTGATTCAAGCAAATGGTAACATATTTATAATGCATAAACAAACATTTCTCTTACATACATACGTGACAACTAGGGCACGCGCTGCCGAGTGGAAACTTAATGAGATTAAGAGCCCTGTTGAGCGTTAAGGTATGGTAACAGTAGTATGGGGTTAAAAAAACTAAAAGCGCCGTTACTACTTAGAAACAAATGAAATTATATGTTGTCTGGGATTAACTTCAAAATAATCCAGGGATGGCTGTGGGAGGCAGGGGAGGCTGTAAAAGAGCCATGATTGGCCCTGAGTGATGACAGTTGAAGCTGAGTGATGAGTACCTAGATTTCCTTGTAATAATCTCTATAATACCCTCTTTCATACATATTTGAATTTTCTTGTAAAAAAATTGTTTAAAAATAAAAATGCTATTCTGTTAATTCCAGAAATTAAAGTGTTCTAAAAGATTACCAATTCTGTTATTCACTCTAACTCTTCTCTATATTGATTTTTAGAATTTCTTATCCCCGGTAAAATTATGTACCTTCTTTGTGCCCTGTAAATGCTTTCATGACCACTGCCCTCAGCAATCAAGTCCTGGCTTCAATTAATATCTATGCTAAGATTTGAAAAATCAGATCATAACATGATCTCACCTATCTATCCTGTTAATAGCAAGTACTCAACATTATTAATAACTCTTCAAAACCTTGAATATGACGTGTTTTTAAAGGCTTGAGAATTGTTTTCACTGATTATGAATTTGAGATGTGCTCACTGTATAAAATCTGAAAAATAAAAAAGTTCCATTATTATACTAAGTATCCAGACATTATTTCTTCTAATATATATGTGTATATAAATATATATGTATAATTATTGTATTTATATCTTTGCAGTGTTCTTACATACACAAATATTTTGTACTTCTTACATTAAGGAAATAATGAGATATTATAAAAGTTTTTTTTTTCTCTGAGAGAAATGTATAGCTGAGGGAAATGCATGTGCTGACAGAAAATGTATAGCTCTAAATGCTTCCTTTAAAAAATAAGAAAGACTTCAAATCACAGACCTAACCTAAAAACTGAAACAACAAGAAGAAACACAAACTAAACCCAAAGTAAGCAGAAGGAAATATAGAGATAAATGAAATAGAAAACAAAAAAACAATAGGGAGAATCAACAAAACCAAAAGTTGGTTCTTTGAAAAGACAAAAAAATTGACAAACCTGTAGCTAGACTGACAAAAGAAAAAAAGAGAGGATACAAATAATAAAATCGGAAATAAAAAGGGGGCATTACTATTGACCCCAGAGATATAAAAAGGACTATAAGAGGATACTATGCCAATAAATTAGATACCCTAGACTATGAAATAGACAAATTATTAGAAACACATAAACTACGATGTACACTGACTCAAGAAGAAACAGAAGATCACAATAAACCAATGACTAGAAAAGATGTTGACTCAGTCATCAAAAACCTCCAAACAAAGAAAAGCCCAGCACAGATGTCTTCATTGGGGGAATTCTACTAATCATTCTAAGAAGATTTAACTCTAATCTCCTCAGTGTCTTCCAAAAAACTGAGATGGAGAGAACACTCCCTAATCTATTCTATGAAGCCAGTATCATCCTCAGACCAATGCCAGATAAAGATACCACAAGAAAAGAAAACTACAGACCAATATCTCTTATAGATGGTAAATCTTTAACAAAATACTAGCTAACCAAATCCAGCATCATATTAAAAAATCTATACACGATGATCTAATGGGATTTATCCCTCATATGCAAGATTGGTTCAGCATAAGAAAATCAGTTAATGTCATATGCCCCATTAAGAGAATGAAGGAAAAAAACATGATCATCTCATCTGATTGATTTATTTGACAGAATAAATACATAAAAGCAGAAAATTTATTTGACAAAATCCAGTACCCTTTTTTGATACAACACTTAGAACTCTAGGAACAGAAGGAACTTCCTCAACATGATAATGGGCACATCGGAAAAGCCCACAGCTAACATCCTACTCAATGGTGAAAGACTGAAGGCTTTCCTTCTGAGACCAGGAACAAGACAGTTTACCCACTGTCACCACTGTTAATTCAACACTGTACTGGAAGTTCTAGCCAGAGCAATTAGGCAAATTGGAAAAGAAGAAGGATTTCCCTATGTGATGATATATTACATGAAGGAAGCAATGAGATATTATAAACTATGATACAATACATAGAAAATTATGAAAAGTCCACAACAAAACTCCTAGAAAGTTCAGCAAAGTGGCAGGGTACAATAAAATCAGTAGTGTTTTTATACAGAAGCAATGAAAAGCTGGAAGAAGAAATTAAAAAAAAAAATCCATTCACAATAGCAAATAAGAATTAAATTCCCAGGAAAAAATCCAAGCAAGGATATAAAGGAAACAGAAAGTTACAAAAAAATTGCTAAAATAAATTAAAGAAGACCTAAATAAATGGAAGAGTGTTCTGTGTTGACGAACTGGAAGACTAAATGTCATTAAGATGTCAATACTACTATTTATAGATTAAATGCAAACCCAATAAAAATTGTAAGAACTTTTTTTGTAGAAATGGAAAGCCAATTATCAAATTTATATGGAAGGGCAAGGGGCTCAAATAGCTCAAGTCATCTTTATAAAGGATGAAGGGGGAGGACTCACACTTCTTGATCTTAAAACTTATTACAAAGCCACGGTAATCAAAACAGCATAGTATTAGCAGAAGGACACACATACGGACCAATGAAATAGAACTGAGAGCTCAGAAATCAACCCTCTGTTTATAGCCAACTTATTGTGACAAGATAGCACAGACTTCTCAATTGGAAAGAACAGGTGTCTTCAACAAAGGATGATCAGAAAACTGGATCTCCATTTGCCAAAAAAAAAAAAGGACCTTTACCACACACAATCTATAAAAGTGAACTCAAAATGGACCAGAGCCCTAAATATAAGAGCCACAACTGTCAACCTCCTAGAAGAAAACATAAGGAAGCATCTTCAGGACGTTGTGATGGGCACTGGTTTCTTAGACTTTACACCCAAAGCCAAGTAACCAAAAGAAAAAATAGATAAATGGGACCTCATCATAATTTAAAACTTTTGCTCCTCAAGGGACTTATCATGAAAATAAAATGACAGCCTACACAACAGGAGAACATATTTGGAAACAACATATCTGGAAACCACATATCTGGAAAGGTTTTCATATCCAGAATATTTATCCTTAATATTAAGGAAATCCTAAGACTCAATTAAGAGAAATCCAGATAACCCAATTAAGGAAATCCAGACAACCCAATTAAAAAATGGGCAAAAGACCTTAATAGACATTTCTCCACAGGAGACATACAAATGGCCGGAAAGCACACGAAAAGAGGCTCAACATCATTAGCCATCCAGAAATGCAAATCAAAACCACAGAGAGATACCACCTCACATGCACTAGGATAGCTATAATCAGACAAACAAACAAAAAAAACTGTTGTACTTTATCTATTTTAATTTTTGAAAAAGATAGAGGAGAATTATATAAACCATGTATTATATTTGGGAAATTAGAACTAAAACTATGAATAGCAGCCACCATGCTGTGCCCTCTATTATGTGCCAGAAAACTCCATCATGACCTTGTCCCCCAATCCTGACCCACACTGCAACACTGCCGTTGTAGAAATGGGCAGAGAGGCTCAGGAAGGTTAAGTAGTCTGCTAGTTCAGAAACAACAGGAAGAATCGCACAGGCCTAAGGAAAGCAAGAACGATAAAATAAATATAAAAGAAATATTTAAAAAAGGAAATAGAAAATGGTATCAGCTAGTACCATGACTAATCTTGAGGAAGAGAACGTGTGCATGTGCGTGTGCTTACTCACCTGGGCTGTTAAAGAATCTGTTTTGTACAAAGTTGTAACATGAACCTGTTTCCCACACAGCAGAGGCATCGTGTGATTTAACAGGCTGTGTTGGGGGCTGCGGTATATCTTCTTTGGTCATTTCCTGCCTGCACTCATTCTCTTTTTCAAATCTCGTCTGTCCTAGTGCTACCATTAAAAAAACAAAAACAAACAAACAAAAACTAAACTAAAAAGCCTCATCCCTTACCAAGAATTAATTAATATATAACACATTCCTGTTTAAAAACAAAGTTAGAAAAAGCTTCGTGTATTGTGTTTCCTAGGAGTCAGTTTTTTAAACATCAGTTTAATATATGAAATAAACATTTTGTAACAATTCCTGTAAGCATCAAATAATACATGGAAAGAGTTTTAACACACACAAATGATGAGGACATGAAAAGAAATTCCTACAAGAAAAATGTAAGGCCATATTTTCTAATATATTTCTAAACCACAAAACTGAGTTCTATGAAGTATTATTACTAATAGTTTATTATTTTGGGTAGTTTTTAATTTTTTATATAATTGTACTTCAGGGTAAAGTAAAAACTTTGTTTAAAATGAGCCTCCTAATAATTTATTTAATATATCAATAGAGAAATTAAGCAATATTAGATATCTCCAACAGCCTATGGGAAATTTATTTATAGCAGCAAACTAAAAATCCAGTGAGATCCACGTGGAACCAACCGGCTACACCCCACGATTTGTTTCTGAGCACAGGCAAGAAGTGCGGTGTGCCAGGAAGCCGTCCCCACCCCATACAGCGCGCTAGGAAAGCCTGCACGGATCCCTCGGAATGCTGACCACGCCGCTTCCCGGTCTCGGCACGGACACCAGAGGACCCGGCCTGGATGAGGGCTGACCTCGCCAGAGCAACGCTGAGACGGAACGACCGCCCCGTCGGGGCACCTGCCTGCCGGCTGTGAGGAGGGCTGGGGAAGGTGCTACGGTTTCTGTTTTCGGACGAGGAAGCCGGGCTCTGACCCTGAGCCTGCAGGTGCAGCTCCCACGAGGGATACACAGCGCCCACAGCGTCACAGCGTCACGGGGCCTCTCCACTCCCCTGTGCACAAGACGGCGGCCGTGCTCCAGCAGCGCGACGGTCACCCACTCTCCTGAGCTCGGCGCCGCCTGCCACACTTACCTAGGCTCGACCTGGCGTTCGACCTTTCTATGATCGCGTGCTTACTGGGGTTGTTCAACACCGAGCGTTTGGCCAGCGAGATGTCTGCGGTCACCCTCGTGATGGCAATCCTGGGCGGGGGGGGGGCGGCACAGGACATGGGTTACTGTGTCTGTGGGGGGACGGCGGGCAGGCAGAGTCCCTCCTTCCCGCGCCGGCCACTCACTCCTCCATTTGTTTTCACCCGCCCCAGCACGCTCAGCACTCCCGGCCACCTCCCGAGCGCCAGGCCGTGCTGACCACACAGGCCACCTCCCGAGCGCCAGGCCGTGCTGACCACACAGGCCACCTCCCGAGCGCCAGGCCGTGCTGACCACACAGGCCACCTCCCGAGCGCCAGGCCGTGCTGACCACACAGGCCACCTCCCGAGCGCCAGGCCGTGCTGACCACACAGGCCATCCCCGTGAATGGGCCCAAGGCCCGGGGGCAGGTCCCAAGGCAGTCCCCTCTCACTGGCGAGGAGCCTGGGGCCCGGTGGGACCTCTGCGGGGCACACACTCCCTCGCGGGGGGCTAGGGGCTCACCCCCTGCCCCAGGACTCCCCGCACAGACACACAAGGGTGAGGCCCGCGGGGTGTGCCCAAGACGGTCAGTTCCCAGGACGGCAGTGAGGACAGCTGCGGGCGACCCCACCCCTCGACGGGAACGCAGGCTGCGGTGGCAGAGGCTGGGGGCGCGGCTGGACAGCAGGCGGGAGCCTCGTGGGACGCGGAGGGAAGGAGGCCGGTGGGTGGGCGAGGGGGGACTGGACCAGGAAGCCGCTGTGCATTCCCAGGCACAGGGGAGCTGCCAAGACGCGGGAGGCAGGGGGACGCGGGGGGCGGGGGGACGCGGGGGGCGGGGGGACGCGGGGGGCGGGGGGACGCGGGGGGCGGGGGGACGCGGGGGGCGGGGGGACGCGGGGGGCGGGGGGACGCGGGGGGCAGGGGCATGCGGGCAGGAGGGTGTTTCCGAAAGGTCCTTGCGGCTGCTCCCCAGACACATCCGGGGCGGAGTGTGGCCACAGGTCGGGGAGCCAGGTCGGGGGCTGGTGCGGGTCTGCAGGGCCGGGGGCGGGGAGCGGGACGCCTCGGGGGTGGGGGGCAGAGCCCTCCGGCTGGTCCTCATGGGCACCCGTGCTAAGGCCTGGCGCGTGGCTCGTGGGCGCAACGACAGGAGGAGCAGGCCTGGGGGTGACGGCACAGGACAGCTGCCATCTGCAAAGGGATGGCTGTCCACAGGTTTCACGGACACCCAGGACAGCAGGGGCGGAGAAGAGCAGTCCTGGCCACCGAGGGCCGCCCGCTTCCCTCCCGGGGTCCCCGTGGACCGGGGGGAGCAGCCCACAGCTGGCCCTGCTGCGGCGCCCTGGTCTCGGAAGGCCGTCACCGCAAACCTCATCTCTGTCATGAGGCTGGCCGGAGCCGACCACGCGCGGGCCTCTTCCCCGAAGAGAGCTGCTCCCGCCATGGCAGAGAGACTCCAGGGAAGCCCGCGGTGGGATGTGGGGGCAGAGCCGAGGCCGGGACCCCGAGCAGGCGCCGCTGCCCACCAGGGCCCCGAGCACTTCTGGCCGCCACCAGCTTTCTGTGGGTGCTGCGACACCAGGGCAACCAAAAGCGACTGTCATAAATACGCCACGTGTGAGTCTTATGGGAACCAGCTGGACTCGGTTCCATGGAAACCGGCAGCCCCCACCACGCCACGGCAGAGACTTCCTGTATCACACGGTTCCGCAGGAGCAAAGCCGCGGGGAAGGCGACAGAGGCAAGGCCTGGACGCAGGAAACGAGGGGGGCCTGGGGACGGAGACGTGGTTCCGCAGGCTCGGGGCCAGCCGGCCCGTCAACCCAAGAGGAGGCCGGGCGGGGACGGCCGGGCGGGGACGGCCAGGCGGGGATCGCCTGAGGCGCTCGGGGTCCCTTCTCCAGGGAGACTCTTGGGGGTCGTGTCTGACCAGTGGGAGGCACCCATGAGGTCACTGCGGGACTCGAGGCCATGGGCTCAGTCCTGGGGGCAGGAGGCTGTGCTGGTGCCCAGGAGCCCCGACCCCCAAGGGGTCTGCCGAGGGCAGGAAGCAGCTCGGAGGGGGCTGCGCCCACCCACCTGTTGCCCACACAGGGAGCACAGCCAACTGCGCGCTCCCAGTGCCCTGAACTGACCCCCAGCTCAGCATCCCATCAGGTCTAAGGGGCGGAGGAGACGGGAGCTGACGCCCAGGGCTGGCATCCCCTCACATGGGTTCAGGCCACCTCTTCTGGGGATGCCAGGAGGGCAAAGCCTGTGTCTGCTCCTCCCCACACTGCCTGGCCAGAGAAATGCTCAAAAGACACCTCGGCAAACAGGTGTGCAAGGGAGTGGGGGCAGGTGTGCGACGGGGTGGGGGCAGATTATGTAAGGGTTGTGGGGAAGGTGTGCAAGGGAAGTGGGGGAGGTATGTGAAGGGTATGGGGACAAGTGAGGATGTGGGGGCAGGTGTGCAAGGGAAGGGGGCAGGTGTGTGTGGCAGGTGAGGAGACCTGTGTACGAGGGGTGTGGGGGAAGGTGTGCGAGGGATATGGGGGCAGATATGTGAGGGATGTGGGAAAGGTGTGTGTGAGGATGTGGGGGTAGGTATGCAAGGGGTGAGGGGGCGGGGGTGTGGGGGTGAGGGGGCAGGGGTGTGGGGGTGAGGGGGCGGGAGTGTGGGGGTGAGGGGGCGGGAGTGTGGGGGTTAGGGGGCCGGGGCGTGAGAGGTGAGGGGGCAGGGGTGTGGGGGTGAGGGGGCAGGGCGTGAGAGGTGAGGGGGCAGGGGTGTGGAGGTGAGGGGGCAGGGGTGTGGGGGTGAGGGGGCAGGGGTGTGGGGGTGAGGGGCAGGGGTGTGGGGGTGAGGGGGCGGGTGTGTGGGGGTGAGGGGGCGGGTGTGTGGGGGTGAGGGGGCAGGGCGTGAGAGGTGAGGGGGCAGGGGTGTGGGGGTGAGGGGGCAGGGCGTGAGAGGTGAGGGGGCAGGGCGTGGGGGTGAGGGGGCAGGGCGTGGGGGTGAGGGGGCAGGGCGTGAGAGGTGAGGGGGCAGGGGTGTGGGGGTGAGGGGGCGGGGGTGTGGGGGTGAGGGGCAGGGGTGTGGGGGTGAGGGGGCGGGTGTGTGGGGGTGAGGGGGCGGGTGTGTGGGGGTGAGGGGGCAGGGCGTGAGAGGTGAGGGGGCAGGGCGTGGGGGTGAGGGGGCGGGTGTGTGGGGGTGAGGGGGCAGGGGTGTGGGGGTGAGGGGGCGGGAGTGTGGGGGTGAGGGGGGCGGGTGTGTGGGGGTGAGGGGGCAGGGGTGTGGGGGTGAGGGGCAGGGGTGTGAGGGGTGAGGGGGCAGGGGTGTGGGGGTGAGGGGGCAGGGGTGTGGGGGTGAGGGGGCAGGGGTGTGGGGGTGAGGGGGCGGGTGTGTGGGGGTGAGGGGGCAGGGGTGTGGGGGTGAGGGGCAGGGGTGTGAGGGGTGAGGGGGCAGGGGTGTGGGGGTGAGGGGCAGGTGTGTGGGGGTGAGGGGGCAGGTGTGTGGGGGTGAGGGGGCAGGGGTGTGGGGGTGAGGGGCAGGGGTGTGAGGGGTGAGGGGGCAGGGGTGTGGGGGTGAGGGGGCAGGTGTGTGGGGGTGAGGGGGCGGGTGTGTGGGGATGAGGGGGCAGGGGTGTGGGGGTGAGGGGCAGGGGTGTGGGGGTGAGGGGCAGGGGTGTGGGGTGAGGGGGCAGGGGTGTGAGGGGTGTGGGGCAGGTGTGTGGGGGTGAGGGGGCAGGGGTGTGGGGTGAGGGGGCCGGGGCGTGAGAGGTGAGGGGGCAGGGGTGTGGGGGTGAGGGGGCAGGGGTGTGGGGGTGAGGGGGCAGGGGTGTGGGGGTGAGGGGGCAGGGGTGTGGGGGTGAGGGGCAGGGGTGTGGGGGTGAGGGGGCAGGGCGTGAGAGGTGAGGGGGCAGGGGTGTGGGGGTGAGGGGCAGGGGTGTGGGGGTGAGGGGGCAGGTGTGTGGGGGTGAGGGGGCAGGTGTGTGGGGGTGAGGGGCTGGAGTGTGGGGGTGAGGGGACAGGGGTGTGGGGGTGAGGGGGCAGGAGTGTGGGGGTGAGGGGACGGGGGTGTGGGGGTGAGGGGGCGGGGGTGTGGGGGTGAGGGGGCGGGGGTGTGGGGGTGAGGGGGCGGGGGTGTGGGGGTGAGGGGGCGGGGGTGTGGGGGTGAGGGGGCGGGGGTGTGGGGGTGAGGGGGCGGGGGTGTGGGGGTGAGGGGGCGGGGGTGTGGGGGTGAGGGGGCGGGAGTGTGGGGATGAGGGGGCGGGAGTGTGGGGGTGAGGGGGCGGGTGTGTGGGGATGAGGGGGCAGGGGTGTGGGGGTGAGGGGCAGGGGTGTGGGGGTGAGGGGGCAGGGCGTGAGAGGTGAGGGGGCAGGGGTGTGGGGGTGAGGGGCAGGGGTGTGGGGGTGAGGGGGCAGGGCGTGAGAGGTGAGGGGGCAGGGGTGTGGGGGTGAGGGGGCAGGGGTGTGGGGGTGAGGGGCAGGGGTGTGGGGGTGAGGGGCAGGGGTGTGGGGGTGAGGGGCAGGGGTGAGGGGTGAGGGGGCAGGAGTGTGGGGGTGAGGGGGCAGGGGTGTGGGGGTGAGGGGGCAGGAGTGTGGGGGTGAGGGGCTGGAGTGTGGGGGTGAGGGGACAGGGGTGTGGGGGTGAGGGGGCAGGAGTGTGGGGGTGAGGGGGCAGGGGTGTGGGGGTGAGGGGGCAGGGGTGTGGGGGTGAGGGGCAGGGGTGTGGGGGTGAGGGGCAGGGGTGTGGGGGTGAGGGGCAGGGGTGAGGGGTGAGGGGGCAGGAGTGTGGGGGTGAGGGGGCAGGGGTGTGGGGGTGAGGGGGCAGGGGTGTGGGGGTGAGGGGCTGGAGTGTGGGGGTGAGGGGACAGGGGTGTGGGGGTGAGGGGGCGGGTGTGTGGGGGTGAGGGGGCAGGGGTGTGGGGGTGAGGGGCAGGGGTGTGGGGGTGAGGGGCAGGGGTGTGGGGGTGAGGGGGCAGGGGTGTGGGGGTGAGGGGGCAGGGGTGTGGGGGTGAGGGGCAGGGGTGTGGGGGTGAGGGGCAGGGGTGTGGGGGTGAGGGGAGCAGGGGTGTGGGGGTGAGGGGACTGGGCAAAGACCCTGGGGCAGGCGTGTGTCTGGCAGTGGGAAGGGAGGCGTGGGGGCTGAGTGCGCAGGGGCAGCACAGAGAGGGGCGGGCAGCGGCCAAGGAGTCCGGCAGGCCCTATGGGGTCCTGGTTTTACTCTGAGCAAAATGAGACTCCAGTTGGTGGCTCTGGGCAAAGGAGGGGAGCTGTTCAGGCAGCCCCAGGTGCCGTGCCAGCCGAGAGAGGTGCTCGGCCTTGGACCCCACAGATCCCAGAGCTGCCTGAGGCTGGCTGGGTTCTGGAATGTTCTGGAGAGCGAGAAGAAGGCTCAGATGCAGGACTGGAGAAAAAAGAGCTATCAGGGCAGACCAGGGGCTGGTGGGGAGGTGAGCAGGGGCTGGGGTCACATCTGAGCACTGTGGGCTTCGCGTGGCCTGGGAGCATGAGGCCAAGAGAATGGCCAGAGGAGTGGGCATGGGAGGGGGGACAGGGGGAGGGTGGGGGGGCAGAGGGGATGGCAGGGTGGAGGGCAGGGGGGAAGGGGAGGGCAGGGAGGAAGGTATGGGAGAGGGCAGGAGGGCAGAGGTGGGTGGGGGGAGGACAGGGGGGCCACAGAAGTCACGTGGGTCCCTGAGCAGCCCTGTACTGAGGGACAGCCTGGGGGTGGGGGTCCCCCAGCCAGACCAAAAGGAACGGGGTGGGGGGCTCCCTGCACTGTCATGGGGCCGGGGTCCGCCCTGGGGGTCGGGGAGCATAACGGGCAGTCGGAGAGCACAGGAGGGTGCAGAGTGGCGGTGAAGGGACAGAGAAAAGCAGGTTGTGAGGACGTTTGTAAAGGGAGAAGTAATTGCACAGCGGCGGGTGGGACGGACACAGGTCACAGCGTCGGGCTGCATCGGCTCATTGCCCGGTCCCACGTGGACCTGGGGGGAGGGTCCTGAGAAGCCCCCCTGCCCCCAGGATTCCATCCTCCTTCAAGAAGAAACTCACCAAACCCAGTACTCTGAAATACTCACCGCCCTTCAAATCTGTGCTTTAAAAAATCAAACAACGCTTTCTGCATCATATCTGTGACCTGAAATTGAGTAAGCATAAATTAAGGTGCAATAGAAACATGACTAATCACGGCTGAACAATTTTCTCCTATTAGGAACGTGGGGTTCACCTCTGAGTTTCAAAAGTACCCCATGAAGCCCCACATTTTTCTCCTTCCAACTTCTGATAACACAACAATTAACAAGGAGTAAATTCCATGAACTCGGGAGATGTGTGGGTGACAGTCCTCGGGCAGGCGCGTGGGGCTCGGACCCTCCCGCAGCTGCATCGCAGGGGCGGCTCCCCGGGGGAGTGTCGTGTTAGGGGGCGGGGGCTGCTCCTGGGAGGTTGGGGGTTGGGGGTGCTCTGGGGGGTGTTCGGGGGGCAGGGGCTGCTCCCAGGGGCTTTGGGGGGGTGGGCCTGCTCCCGGGGGGTTGGAAGCGGGGGTGACTCACCTCGTAACCCTTCAGCGAGGGCCCCACCAGGACCACGGGCCGCATGGAAGGCACCACGTCGTAGGGGGGGGCGTGCTCCGTCTGTGGGGGGGTGGGGGGGATAGGCTCAGGGCGCAGCTGGGGGCGGGCAGTCCCTGCGCCCCAACTCAGGGTGGCTCCCAGACCCTAGCCCACTGCCTCTTTCGGGGGGCACCCCGTCAGGGGTGGGAGCTTCTTTCCCAAACTCTTAAGGCATCAGCCACCCTTTCCATGGCCTTTTGGAGAAAAGCTCTTGACCTGTCAGCTCTAGAGCTCGGGTTCTGGGGGGATGTATGGAGGGGGTCCCAGGGCCTCTCAGAGCGGGAAAGGCAGGGCTCGCCCTGGGCCTCTGCAAGGGGGTCTCACCTGGTAAGACCCCAGTTCAGAGGCCACAACTCTGACTCCCAGACACCGGAAGTGTTGGCTCTTCCTGTGAGCATTTAAGTCCATACACACCGAGAAGCTGAGACAGGCCAGGCCCTGCCCCAACTCAGCCTGTGGTTTCCAGGCCCCCCACACCCTACCGCTGGTGGTTTCTGGGTACAGGGGCCGTGGGGAGGGGGGAGGAGTCGGGCCAGCAGCCCCCCAGTGTCCCCCTAGAGAGGGACGGGCACTGGTACTGCTGCCTCCCCATCTCACCCACTGCTTCTCCTGCAAGAACTTCCTTCTTTTTCCCAAGAGCAGGGAGTGGAGCCAAATTGTGTAGCAATTTCTAAAACTATTAAAACTTTTCCACTTCCCTGCTTCAAATAAAATAAAGCGTAATGTTTTTAAAAAGTGAGTAAAAGCTAACTGCCTTGATTATATTGTAATTGGCTATTTTAAAAGCAAAAAATGTTAAATTGGCCCAAAGAATGACTTTTTTTTAATGTTTCCTCGAGCGTGGAAACAAGCCCACCCCTGTTTGTTTTTCATCTGAATCTTTCTGTAAGAAGGAGTGTCTGAAAAAATATATCTTAGAAATCAAAACTCTTTAAATTATTTTAAGAGTTTGATAATCCAATGGACAAATGTAATTTTGGCATCAGCCTGCTGCTGAAGAACATTTTAGCGGTGCTTAAAGTTGCCCATTACAAACGTTCTGGCTGAGCTTGAATTTCAGCTGTTTAAGGTGGGAACTAAAAAGCTTTTCAAACTCAAAGCCCCACCTGGGGCCTGCCAAGAGCCACAGACAATATAACCAGAGGACAGAAACACGGTGTGACTGTGCTGTCACTTAACGTGGAAAGTTTACCTAGCATTCAAAATTAATTTTAATAAACAGAAGTTTTAGTAAACACAATTTGTGAACAGAGACTAAAACACGACAAGCAGGCACAGGGACACACAAGGCACGACAAGCGCGGCTGGGAAGCAACCAGACACGGACAGGGACGGTGGGTCTTGAACCTGAGCTCTGGGCGGTGCCTGCATGCGGCTGCATCCAGTCCCAGGGCCGCCCAGCAACACCCAGACCAGCCCCGTTTAGGGACAGCTTCCCTAACTGCACGCGGCCAGTGCTGGACGGCCTCAGCACCTCTGGCCCCGGCTACCCATCGGCTGCCGCTGGAGCATCCGAGCTGCTCTACCTGGGAGGGCGGCCGCAGAGTTACCCACTTTGATGGAATACTGGCAGGGACACCAGCGCTGACATCATCTCTCCTGCCAATTTACCTTCCTCCAATTCTTTAGTGGAAAATTATAAGCACATACTTTTAACATTTTGCAATCTCAGTGGATGCAAATCGCAAATCCCTGCTGTGTCTAGACCCCGCTTAGCCGACGCCCTGGTCTGCCGAGTGCTGCAGGCTCTGGGACGCTCGCTGGCTGCGCTGCTGCACAGCTGACCCTGTGAGGACTCAGGTTGGACACTACCGACCCTGCTAGAGACAGGGCTGGACACTCTGACCCCATTAGGGACTGGGCTGGATGCTCCAGCTGCAGCATAGGGGGACCCGGGAGACTGGCCCCCCCTGCGGGGTGTCACACAGGACCCAGGTGTGGCAGGTTTGCCTGGAGTGCCGAGGTCTTCCATTGTTAATGTAACGATAACTTATTCCTAAAAATCTACTCGGTATCTCAGTCATGAGCCAGGAACCCCTGTGGGAGAGTCGGTCCACGGAGAGCCCAGGAGGGCCTGGCCATCCCTCCACACCTGCATGCCAGGTAGACGCATGCCTGGGTGGACGTGAGGGCCTGAGGTGCTAAGGGGCAGTGGCCTGCACAGAGTGGGTGTAAAAGGCGGGGAGGAGGGCGCCTTGGGGTCCCTGGCACACAGGACTTGGTGCTGCAGAGGGTGCTGACTTGGTCTAGAGGATGAGCTGGATGGCCTGCAGTTGGCAGCAGGAATGAGGGCACCTCATGGGTGCTGTGGCTCTACACCCATCCCCAGGCCTCGTCTGGCAGCTGAGAGGCTGGCATCTGCCCGGAGGCAGCAGGAACATGGGGGTGTCCACGGGACAAGGGGCAAACCTGACGGCCCGCCGCCCAGCAGCTGCTCTGCACTGCTCCTGCACCCCTGGAGACTGAGCCCCTCACGGATCAGAGCCTAAATAACGACTAAAATAAGAGCTGAAGAGTTTACTCTGCACACATGCTAAGTATCTGGAGGCCATACGTCAGCATCTCCTAACAGTTTTCACGTGCCGCCGCATCCGTTTAAAATCTGGAAACAACATGAGGTAAGCGCACAGGTGGTGCCGACTGCCTGGAGCACGGCAGCTGCACACACGCCGTATTCCATCAAAGAGTGTAAGACCCGGGGCACGGCCACGGGCGCTCGCTGCACGGGGCCAACGGCTGCGTGACGCTCTTCCTAGAGCGGGAACAGTCACGCGGGATGAACCGTGGGGCGTGACGCTGGCACTTACCGCCTTGGGCTTCTGCTTAGCTAGCGCAGCATGGAGGGAGACAGAGAACAGAACATGCACGTTACTGGCTGGCCATGGACACGGACAGCAACAGGACGGGGGTGGCGCACAGCAGCCGGGTGGGCGGACGGGGCCTGGACGGCCGTTACCTTCTTAAAGAAGGGCATTCTTTTCTCTTTGGAGTGGGGTGACGTGACACTGTTTGCACTGGGCTTAGGGGAGCGGTGGTCGGCTGGTATGCCATTTTCTTCTGCATCTAAGCCAGTAGCATCTATGTCTATAGCTACACACAGACAAACAATTCAAAAGTCATCAAGGGGGCGGGGGGGGGGCACAGGTCATCCACAGAGCCCAATGTCAAGAATGTTGTGTGCCCAAACCCAGCCAGCGGGAGGACGCGCTCCTGGACACAGCTTGTCGGAAAGCGCATTCAATTTCTAACTTCAAACATACTGTTATTTTTCATGTTAAGGGGCGGCGCATGTTGCTTGACCCCTTGTCATGCCCGCTGCCACTGGGAGCCTCTGTCACCATGTGCCCCCGGCATCTCCGCTAGTTTTGCAGGTTCAGGGGAGTGTGAGGGTCGCACGAAAAGATCCAGTGAAAGGGCAGCAGGGCGTTCGGGAAGTCCTGGTGATCCTAAATTCAGGACACAGGGCCAGGGCGGGCTTTGGGGCGGGGGTGGGAGGGGATGGTGGGGGCGGGGGGTGCAGGGGGAGCAGGGCCGCTGTTTGCGCAGCTGTAAAAGGCATAACTCCCCATTTTCAGAGGCGGCCGGGTGGGGTTCTGCTGCAACCCCCCGAGGCACCGCGGGGAGGGGGCGGGGCCCCACAGCTGCCCCCCCCCCCCACTCTCATGTGGACAGGCGCGGCTGCCAGGCGCCACCTCGGGTGCCGGTTTTGAAATAACCACGGACACGAGCGTTCAGCTTCTGCCCGCCGGGTCTCCGCCCAGCTGCACCGCTCCACGCCACGGCGGGGGCCGCGGGGTCAGGCGGCCACGCGGGGAGGAGGGCGCGGGCGGGAGGGAGGGAGGGAGGCGCCTGCACACGTGCCCGGCCCCGCCCCCGCCCGTCTCCGCCAGCCCCGGGCGAGCTGGCCAGGGCGCGGACCTGCCGCCTCCCCTAACCTCGGCTCACCCCGACAGCGTCCCTGCGAGCCTGGGAGGCGCCCAGGAAATGCCCGAGGGGGCTGCGCCTTGAGCGACTGCGGAATTGTGGCCGCCCTGGTGGGGGGGGCGGGCAGCTTCCATCCCCCGGGGTGGGGGGCACGGCCTTCGTCTTTCCTGCCGTGGGAGGCCCGTGGGTGGGGGCAGCGCCCCCAGCCTTCTCGGGTCGGGGGCTATGGGTGGGCCCTGGGGGCGCGGCTGAGGCAGGGCCCGGGACTCGCCCGTGGACTCGGGGCTGCGGCCGGGGCCCACCGCGCGCCGCGCGCACGGACACGCGAGGTCGCAGCTGGGCCCGGTAGGCTCCGGCTCCACGTGCGCTAAAACGCTCCCCAGCTCATTCAGAAACAGACTCCCCAACCTGGGGGCCTTTCCCACTGATGAAAGCAGCTGCGGGAGGCAGGAGGGGATGGTTTCCGCCAATCCGGGTTCTGGATACTTAAGGAGGCATGAAGGAGAGGAGGCGCCTGTCTTTTATTCTGTGTGTGCCTGCATAAAGGGGCAAACAAGTCTATGTATTTGAATAGTTTCTTTCATTCTGTTCTGTTTTGTTAGAAAGCTTGGGGACCTTTTTTCTGAGATTTTGACTTTGTAAATCAGAGGACTCTTGAGTGAAGCCGCGGCGAGGCCAGGGGCACTGTGCGTGCAGGGCGGGCAGCGGGCGGCTGGCTACAGCCCCAGGACATGGATGGAAAGTGGTTTTTTCCTTTTAGAAATTCTTGCGAACATCCATGGAAACTACTTTAGGCAGAAGTTCTTTAGTATTTCAGTGCGTGGGGGGTGTAGAAAAGGGCTCTGGGAAGCAAGGAGGATGAGCAGTGCCATGGCAGGTGGGCCAGATTCAGAAGGTGGGGCAGCTTTCCCGGGAGGGCCCCTCTTGACTGCCAAGCTGCGGTTATGAGCAGCACGGCAGACCCCTGGGAGAGCCCCTCCCCTTGCCCACAGCCTCCAGGAGTCATGTCAGAGTCCACAGCTCAGAAACCCCGCCAGCCACTGGGGTTTTTCATCATATTAGTTCATTCGATTAAACTCTTAACTGAGTATTCTCCAGAAGCACGAGTGCCTTCTCCCCTGCTGTGAAATTACTCGAAGGCGTGCTGTGCTTGGGGAGTGCGCGGAAGCTTCCAGGCCTTTGGAAGCAGGTAGCCTCTGAGGCTGTGGCCTTGTCGCAGTGTGGGACGGCCCCTTCCCTGTCCAGGAGCTCAGGGCCTTGAAGACCCTCTTTAAGATTTAAAGATAAAGTGTAACGGGCCTCCAGCAATCCCTGAAGCTTAAAGGGTGGAGAGGGGAGAGGGGTGGGCTCTGTCCAGTGCCCTCAGGCATAACCGCTCCCCAGCTGTCCAGGGAAGGGGTGAGCCCAGCACAAGGACTAAATGGGCGTCAGTGTCCCTTTCACTACTTCACTTAAAGTTCACTATTTTACTTAACTTTGAGTGGCTTGGAAATGCTGCAAGTTTTAAGTACGCAGAATTTGCAGTCAGTATGCATTCTAGAACCACTGATTTCTCATTGTGCTCAAGTTTTGCTCGCTTAAACAGTCCTGCAGGTTTTGCTAAGAGGCCCTTGATTGGTCTTCGGAAACCGCCAAGCTTCAGGAATGGCCGTGAGTGACTGGAGACTCCTGGCTCCTGAAACATGCCAGTCCCAGGCAGCTAGCTTCCCTTCCTCAGAGATGCACCGTTCTCCATTTTTGACCGTCCCCACTTCTGCCTTTCTGGGACTCACACAATCACTCTGCTCGCATGTCCTGCGGTCAGCCTTTCAACCGAACCCCAAACTGCGCCCCTGCCCCCCGCTAACGGATCTCCTGCTGTGTAGACAGGGCTCGAGTTCCAGGCAGAACGGGGCGGTGCCCAGAGTTAGCAAATAAAACTCAGCCAAGTCTGAACTTCGGGCGAACAACCAGTGATTTTGCACTATAACTATATCCCATAAAATTTTTTAGTATAACTATATCCCACACAGTATTTACTTCTAAAATAAAAAAACCACCCGTTGATCTGAAATTCAGACTTGACAGGTATCCTTCATTTTCTCTAGCAACCTAAGGAATGAACCCACTGCTCTGGAAAGAACAATAGTGGCTCTTCCCACAGGTGTCTAAGCCTAATAAGGAAACGGCTCCATGCCAGTGTCTCTGCCTTTCCCAGGGGCCCTCCGCCTGGTACTCCTCAGCCCCTCGCCTTCCTTCCATGCCTTCCCGAGTTCCCTCCCCTGCCTCTCCCTCCCACAGGCCCGTCCCACCCATGGGGTCCGGGTGGGCTTACCATCCCACCACAGAGCCTCAGTGCATGGGAGCTCACAAGTGCGGGGCAGACCGAGGCAAGGGTGAGGTGCAGTGTGGACGCCGCGCCAGGTATCACCTACTCACCTGACGACGGAGGCGTGGACTTCCTGGAACTAGGAACTATGTCACCCAAACTGGATGAAGAATTTCCTCCTGATTTACTGGGGTAAAGCAAAAAATTTATATTAAATCCAACATTTATTTCAGATCCTAAAACATTTCAATTGCTCAGTAAACATGATGTTTCGTGTGTCTGTTGAACTTTAGATTTGTTTCTCCTACAAGGAGGCAAATTGTAATTTCCCAGTGGAGACCCTTAGACCAGGGCTGAACTCTGTTTTCATATTCAAAAGGTTTAACTTAGAAGGTCCTGAGAGAACAGAAGGGAATTAGGGTCATCTCTGCAGCCCCCAAATGCTCCCTGAGGATGGAAGAGGGCTAAACAGAGAGAGATTCATTTTTTGCTTTTTATTTTAGAGACCTTCAGAATCAAAATGTGCCACGCTGGGGTTAGCAGCCAAACTTCATGTTTCCTCTTGTCTGATTCCTGCAAATACTAGGTTGAAAATCCTCAAGCTTTCTTGAGCAACCTCTGGAAAAAAAACACAGCCATGCTCGAGCTTCCTCACTTTGAAAAGGCATGCACTAAACATGGCCACAGCACCCTGCATTAACTGTGCGATGGTGCCCGGAGCTCGGCTAATGTGGGGGACAAACCTGTTCCATTAGGAAGATCTGAAGAGCACACTTCACACATGGCAAATTCTAAACTGTGACACCAGACATACTTCAACGTCTCAGAAACTTCCAAGTTAGTAAGAGAGGAGTGGCATTTATGTTTCATCAGCAACTCCCCTGCTGACAGCACGGCACCCTGCGTGGCCTGCCCTGGAAGGAGGTACAAGGAAGGCCTTACAGGTGGGGTGGGGACCAGGCAGCAGCTCACGCCTGGCACGTGTGGTCACGGCCAGCCACGGTCCGGCTGAAGGAACGTGCTCCACGCTGAGGACTGTATTTAGTTATGCAAGTATATATAATATATATATATATATATATAATGCCAGGTCTCTGAAGTATCAAAATAGGCCGAGTTTATGGCCACATGGCTGGCATTTTAATGCATAAAACAAGCAGGCAGGTAAACATCCAAGCCAGGAGGGCTCCAAACCTTCTGAAGGCTCTTGAGGGATGCTCCAGTGCATTTAACAGGGACACCAGGCGGTATGCAAATGCAGTAAATTAATAGAAAGTGATATTTACAGAAGCAATTTCTGGCAGCTATGCAAAGACAGTATTATTTTTCCCCCTAAAGTGCCAAGTATTATTTCAGCTCAAGCAGGAGTTTGCTTCCTGTTCTCTTTGGATTTTTTTTTGCATGGGCAGGCACTGGGAATTGAACCTGGGTCTCCGGCTTGGCAGGTGAGAACTCGGCCTGCTGAGCCACCGTGGCCCTCCCTCTCTTTGGATTTTAATAAAAGTCAGAATGTGATTTGAATTGTGTAAACTTGCAAGAAGCACCACAGATAGTCCCACTGTCCAGAATGCACGCCTGCCTTGAACCTGTGCTTCCTAAAGATGCCGGGGGCTTTGAGCTGTGCCCCAGCTCTGCTGTCTCTGTTTCTGTCTGTGCCCACCACCTAAGTAAGCATAACTCTGCCAAACTCTGGTTATACCCTCAAAATAAAACCCAACTGACAATGCTAGGAGACAAACGTACAAACCTCTGAGAGCCTGTAAAAACGTTTTCACAGACAAAAGCAAAATTTTGGGAAGGAATGGACAAAATAAAATGGAGAAAACCTATGGGAAAGGTAACCAGCTTCTGAGGATAAATCAGGAGATGTTATGTTCGCCAAATGCTGGTGATTTACAGTCCTTTAGGGAAAAATGTGGGAGCAGAATGAATACACCCACCATAAAAGATAGGACGCAGGGAGGCCTGCTGGGCAGAGTGGTCAGTCCGGGGCGGCAGCCCCCAGAGCCTTGCAATTGTGCTTGGCCACATCTGCAGGTGTGGGCAGCCCGGGGCGGGGCTCAGGGGCGGGGCTTATATGGGGGCTCAGGGGCGGGGCTCATATGGGGGCTCAGGGTGGGGCTCAGGGGCAGGGCTCAGGGACGGCTCAGATGGGGGCTCAGGGGTGGGGCTCAGAGGGTGGGGCTCAGGGGTGGGGCTCAGGGACAGCTCAGATCGGGGCTCAGGAGCAGGAGCTCAGATGGGGGGTTCAGAGGGCCGGGTTCAGGGGTGGGGCTCAGATGGGGGCTCAGGGGTGGGGCTCAGAGGGTGGAGCTCAGGGGTGGGGCTCAGAGGCAGAGCTCAGATGGGGGGCTCAGAAGGCAGGGCTCCGGGGTGGGGCTCAGATGGGGGCTCAGGGGCGGGGCTCAGGGACACACTGCACACGAGCAGGCCGGGGCTTTCCCACAGCCAGGTGAGACTTCTCCCTGCCAACTCCTCGAGGGGCCCTCCCACAGCTATCGTGAAGAAGCAGAGAAAGCCACAAAGTCCATCACCTGCTTTCCAACATGCATTCTATAGGACGCTATTCCTAAGACATGAGCGAAGAAAAATTTTTCTGATAAAGTAAGTCCCTAAATGCCTTAAAAAGTCCTTGTCCCACCGCCGAGACTCACAGGCTCTGAAAGGCTCTGAAACATCCAAAAATGACTTTCTATGACCTAGCACTGCCCTAAATTTGACAATGGAAACGTCAAATGGACTGGCTGGAAAACTGAAAGTGCTGACTTATCCTTAATACGGTTAAAAAAAAAAAAAGAAAAAAAAAGCCAAATGTTCCCCCAGCTGAGCCAACTTCAGCCTCCACAGGATTCACGCCACCTAAAGGACACGCGGTGTCCGGCCCTGCTCCGCGGTCCTTCGAATGACACGTTCCGCATTAAGGGATCCCGTCCACTCGGGTCAGGACAGAGAGGAGGAGGAGGCCCCTGCAAGGCTAGATTCACCCCAGGAATTCCACGACACGGGCCGGTTCCCGCAGCCTGCGCTCGGCTGGTCAGGGGCCGCGGAGACCCCGGGGAGCACACACGGGACCCTGACGGGGGACAGCGTGGACTCAGAGGCCAGCACAGACCAAGGCCGCCAGGCTGCCACTCCCTGACTGGCGCCAGAGAGGGTTCCGGGTGGCACCCGTCACGGAGAAGGAAGGCAGGGGCCAGCGCCGCCCTCCCACCAGGAAGGAGTAGCCGAGCGCGCCCGGCTCGGGGGACCTGCTCCCCAGCCTGCAGCAGGGCCGGGTGATGCCCTCATCCTGACCCTGGTTTTGCCTTAGCGGCTTAATGGGAGGTGGAGCTGAAAACCGCACTTCTCAGGTGAGCGTGGAACCATACACCTGGGGGGCTGCCACCTGGGGGCTACTTGGGGGGCTGTGGCCTGGGGAGCTGCCTGGACAGATGCCTGGGGGGCTGCTACCTGTGGGGCCGGCTGGGGGGCTGCTACATGGGGGGCTGCCTGCAGCCTGTGCCAGGTGCCCGCCCTGCCAGGTGGCAAAGCCTGTCTCCAGTCACCCCGGTGCAGAGGCTGGGGTGCTTCCAGGGACTGGTGAGGGGCTCAGTCTCAGGGCAGCGTGTTTAATGCCCTCTGGCTTTCGTGCGAGAGTCGTTTTGACTCGCTCCCTGGTAGGAGAAGCCGATGCCAGGGCGATACCCTAAAAGGCAGGTTTCTAACGCTCAGGAACCACTCCCCGTGCACTCCCCCCATGCAGAGATGGCTGTGACGACGCCCCCAGACGCCCAGGGCGGGCTCTCCTACCTGGAGGACAGCTTGCCCTGCCTGGCCCTCTGCTCGTGCTGCAGCCTCACGCTCTCCAGCTTCACGGGGCTGGGGATGAAGCCCACCTCGCAGCCTTCTTTCACCAGCTGCCCTATCCACCAGTCATTGTTGAATTTCTAAACACAAGAGAAAATGCCGCGTGTCAGCGTCCGAGCCCTCCGTGTCTCACCTGCCGTCATGCCACGGAACCACTTCTAGGGCGGGAAGCTGGTGGTGCAGTAAGCTGCGCCCCGATGGCCTCGGGGGGATGGCACGTGGGCGAGATGCCCTCCACACACCCAGCTGTGCTTGCGGGCTCCCGCGTCCCCTCCTTGCCAGCGCCCGGGCGCCAGCAGGTCACGGCCGGTCCTCCTGCCCTGACCTCAGAGCTGCCCGGCTGCAGGCATGTCTGCGTCCCAAACCCTGAGGTCCCCCTGAAGACCCGGCCCCAGGCAGGTGGCTTGACACCCGGCCGTCCACTGTGCATGCGTGGACTAAAGACTCATCCCACGTCTCTAGACTGGGTCTGATTTTCTCAACAGAACAGTGTTCAATGCTGCCACAAAGAACCCCCGTTCTGGGTCCTCCTTTTCAGTCCCAGGCTGACCTCCCCGAGAGGGGCTGCGGGCGGTGGGGGGGGGACCACCGACAGCCCCTGCTGGCTCCTCTCTGCCTCTTGCCCTGTCTTTCCAGCAAACCCGCAGGACCCGGGGCCTCACTCACCGGGGTGGGTGCTGGGAGCGGTGAACGGGCATGCGGCCCATGCCAGGGTGTTAGGGCCCCGTGGGCACTGGGTGAGCTCAGAGCAGCCCTCAGCACGGGGTGGCCCCCCATTTTCAGACCCAGCCATCCTCGCTTGGAGGGGGGACCCTGCATGGAGCCAGGGGATTTTCCTGACATCTGAGTCTGGCCCTGCGGGCTCTGCTGCCTGCCAGCCCCTCCCGGCAGAGGACAGGTCAGGGACGTCGGACGTTGTCAGGTGCTTGCCAGGCAGCTGAGACATCGGACACCTCAGGGGACGCCCCTGGCGGTTCCCCCTCCAGGCCGGTGCCAGGGCAGCCCCGAGCAGCCGTGACCCCTTCCCCCTTTAGAAAGGCACCACCCACTGATCTGGGCGGGGCATGGCCACTGCCCCGCCCGAGGAGGAAGACGCGTGCCCCACGGGCGGGTGGCTGGCGGCTCCTCACCTCCTTGACGTGCAGGAAGTCCTTGGCCTCGAAGGAGACAGCCAGGCCTGGCACGGGCACAGCGTCCTCATGGGACGCGCAGTAGCTGGTGTTGGTCCGCACCGCGAAGGCCACGGGCTTTGTCTGGAGGAGAAGGGAAGGGGACAGTGAGGACGGCATGCCGGCGCCCCTCCGCGCCCTCCCCGCCCCCCCCCCAAACTTCTCCTCTAATAAACGATTAACCACGTAATTTCCAAAGGTGCAGCGCCCGGGGATGCGTCCCACGGGGCGGCTCCTGGGAGCCTGGGGGCCGAGCCCTTCTCGCCCGCGCAGCCCTGAGTTCACGCAGTGGCGGGAGACGGCAGCGCCAACAGCCCTGGCGCTCACGCTGTGCACACTTAGGGGCAAGCACCTTTCCTCCCCAAGGCCAGGTGAAAAGATGGGTGCGCTCGGGAGCGGCGACCAGGGCGGGGTCCAGGCGGGCGTGTACTGTCCACCTGTGAGCGGGGGAGGGCCTGGGGGTTTCTCCCAGGGACGGGTCCCTCACCGGCCCCGCGGGGTGCACGGGGGCTCAGGGTGGGGACCAACCCACCTCGCACTCCAGGTCCTGCCGCTGGCCCTGCCCCGAGGCACCCTGGACACGGCAGAGCGCGGCCCTGCGGCCCCCCGGCGGGAAGGGAGGCTCCGGGAGAGCGCGTCCCTATGAAGCGGAGGCGACCGGAAGACCGAGCCTCAGTCCCTGTCATGAGTCCTGTTCGTACAAGCGTTGCTGCTCTTTAGGGAAGAACCGGAACGGTTTTTTATAAGTGGAAACAGAAGCTGCCCGAGTCCCCGCCCAGCCCAGCCCTGTGGGCACAGGGGCATCCCCGTGTCTGCCAGGGACTTGTGTCAGTGTCGGAATTTTATGCCCAGGCTGGCAGCACACGGCGTGCGATTTCCTCCTGTTTTCACAGGAGCACAGTTCCAGGTGCTAACGCTCTCAGAGCTTGTTTTAAAAGCCACCTCCACCAGCCACCCTCGTTTCCCCTCCCTCCGACAGGTATCCTGCGCTGCAGAATTCTATGAACACCTCTTCCTCCCCGGGGCTCTTTCCTTGGGACTGGGACCAATTCCCAGGCAGCAGGGCCCCGGTGGCAGTGACCGGGCCGACTTAGGTCCTGCCATGGGCTCCGGATGGCCGAGCCACGTCCCTGGCCATGGCGCTCTGGGCTGCTGCCCGCTCGGGCAGCTCGTGTCCCTGCCCAGACAACGCGCCCCCCGGCTTCCGGCCCTGGTCTCCACGAAGTCCACCTCGGGAGGCCTTTCCCGCCGGCAGCTCGCTTTTCTCTCCTGCCTCCCTGCGCTCCCTGAGGGTCCGAGGGTGGCAGGCTGGACGATGGCGTTTCACACGCGCGTGTCCACAGACACGTGGGAGCCGCGTCTTTAACAAGGCTCAGGCTCACACTCACAGCATCCAGAGGCGCCGGGAGTGAGCGGGCAGGGGGTGGGGTCGAGAGGCGGGGGGCAGGGGCAGGGGCAGGGGTCGGAGTGGCGGTGCAGGTGGGGCCAGGAGCCGCGCCCCGCTCTCCGGCCCTCGCTTCAGGAGCCCCACTTCTAAACCCGGGGTGCGCGGAGGAGACGGGAGGGCGCGGCAGCTCGAGGCCAACGGGACCGCACTTTTGGCGCGGGACTCCCGGCTCCGCGCGCCGAGCCGGTGTCCCGGGGGAGGGGCCACAGCCGGCACCAGGAGACCCTCAGCCTCAGCCTGGGCCGAAGGGGCAGGACGGCGCAGCGCTGGAGGCGGGCTCTGGGCAGGGCCCCGGGGAACCGTCCTGCGCCCCCGCACGCCCCGCGCCCTCCGCCGCCGCCCCCTCCAGGCAGGACCCGAGCACGCGCCCCCCGCCCCCTCCGGAGGAAGTCCCCAGGCAGCAAGGGCGCCTCGGTCACGGCCGCCTGTCCCATCTGCTCGGACCGACCTCATGGCCGCCGGGCCTCGGGGTGCTGGGCACTCCACTTGCCCCCCATGCCGCACGGCCCTGTGCCCATCACCGTGCCTGTGAACGTGGCGGGCGGCCCCATCTCAGCCGCCATGGGAGATGTCTTTGCGCCCCTCCATTCCCAGCCGAGCCCAGGGGGCAGGTGGGCCTCGCAGAGGGACACAGGGCTCCAGGCCAAGCCGAGGGCAGAGGGAAAAGCTCGGGGAGTCCCCAGGCCCTGGTTGCAGCTGACCCCCACCCTGCTCCAGGCTCCCAGGCCTGTCCATGGGGAAGGCCAGGTGCAGAGAAGGACAGATGGATGGACAGATCAATGGCAGAGATACCGAGGTGGCCTATAGCCCACAGAGGGCTGCCACGCTGCCCTAGGGCGGCCATGGTGGGCTGTGCTGTGACCCACTCACAGACCCCAAGCACGGGAGCCTTGAGGACCCCACCAACCCCAGCCCCAGCCCCCTGTCACCGCCCCGTGAGCCCCAAGGGCACTGCTCCCGGAAGGCGTTGGGCCTGGACCACCCGCTGCTGGCTTCCACCTGGCCCCAAGGCCTGTCCTGGGCACATCTTTGCCATGGCTGGGGTGCCCCATGGCCCTGGGGTACAGTGACCTGAGCCCGTGTGGTGGGGCAGGAGCGGAGCAGCTTCCCGTGGAGGATAGAACATTCATCACAGTCTCCCATCCCCCCTTGGACCCCCTAAACCGACAGCAGGGAGTCAGGCCTTGTGTGCGCAGGCAGCTTCCCACACCACATCCATCCTCTCAACACGGGCAGCAGGTGTGGGCAAAGGGCCGTGAGGTGCCAACACGAAGGTGGTGTCCCAGCTCCAGTGCCTTGGAGCCTGTGCCCAGGACCCCCCGCCCGGCTCTGTGCCAGGACTCCACCCCAAGCCCCCTGGACAAAGGGCTGGGCACTGAGGTGACGCTCGTGGGGCACCTCAGCAACCACTGAGCCCCAAGCAAGCCCGGGCCAGGCCCCCAAATGCCCCCACTTCTAGACATTTCTGCCCTGACCCGTGCCCTCTCCTCCTCACCCAAACATCCTTAAACCACATGCCAGGCTCTTGGCTCTGTGCAGAGGCAGCCTTGGGCCTCGGCAGGGCAGGGGGCCACCTGGCTGGGGGTGGGCACGTCTGTGGGCAGCTCGTGGCTGGATGGAAGCACAACCAGTGCAGAGGCTGCAGAACCCACGGGCTGCATCCAAGATGCACTGCAGGTGATGTAGAAGCAACGCTACTCCACGTTTTCACTACCTTGCTGGAACCAATCGGCCATGGTGCTAACACACGGATGTTAGAAGAAGACAATTAAAGCAGGGAACATTAACTTTAAAAAGATTTCTTTATCAGAATAGAATAGAGAAATTATCATTGGTTTACTACTGTAGCTTTCTCCCTACACGCGGACGATGAATTAGTAGTGAAACTAATAGTTGTAACAGATAGAACAACACGCTTGCCTTAACCCAAGGACAGAATAAAATAAAAAAGAAATTCACTCAAATAGCACTACAAATAAACATCTGATCATGACTGACAGTTACTGAAATTTTTACGCATGATCCCTTCATTCCTTCGTAAAAAGATGCATTTTCGTATGTGAAGCAGCAAAGTCTGTTTCTCCATCGCATGCTGGTAACCCCACAGTAGCTAATAACGTAAAAGGAAAGTTCATACCTTTGTTTTAAAGTTTGCAATGGATTTGTCTTTAATATTAACTAATTCTAACTTGCAGTAGTTTTAAAAGAAATTTAAAGAAAAATATGACCCAGATCTTTCTTATAAAAGAGACTAGAAAAGATAGGTCAGAAATCTAATCAGGTTTCTGGTGTGCTTCCTGGCAGCGCACAGCATTTCCTACACCCTCGCCCTGGTCTGAGGTTCTTCTGGGTGAGTCCAGTGGGCCACAGTGTGGGGCATGCAGGAAGCCCTCCAGCTCCAGGGGGCGACACCCAAGACGGGAAGCCAGTCCTGCACCGCCACACCCACACACCCATGGCCGCGTTAATGGACACACACCCACGGTCGCGTTAATGGACACACACCCACGCTGTCACACACCCATGGCCGCGTTAATGGACACACACCCACGCTGTCACACACCCATGGCCACGTTAATGGACACACACCCACGCTGTCACACACCCATGGCCGCGTTAATGGACCCATACCCACATTATTGCACACCCATGGCCCATGTTAACTGTCACACCGCCATGCTGTTGCACACCCACAGCTCGTGTGAACTGTCACACAGCCACACTGTCGCACACTCAGCCATGTTAACTGATGCAAACCCATGCTGTCACACACCCACAGCTTGTGTTGTCACACACCGACACTGTTGCACACCCATGGCCTGTGTTAACTGACACACCCATGCTGTCACACCACACATGGCCTGTGTTAACTGATGCATACTCACTGTCACACACCCATGGCCCGTGTTAACAGACACACACCCAGCTGCACACCCACGGCCTGGATTGACTGACACACATCCACTGTCACACACCCATGGCCTGGGTTGACTGACACACATGCACTGTTGCACACCCACGGCCTGGGCTGACTGACACACCACACTGTCACTGCCAGGAGCCCCCATGGTAGGGTCTGGGAACCCCAAAGGCGAAGCTGAGAGCCCCAAGATGGGGGTTGGGAGTGGCATGGGCCTTGCACGCAAGAGGGCCCACCAACTTTGAGGAGAGCTGGGCAGCCCCTCGCCGGGCGAGAGCCAGACTGGCAGCAGAGGGTGGCTGCAGGGGCGGCCTGGGCCGTGGACAGACATCTTCCATGGGGCTGCAGGAGGGAGGGACGGCGGCGGGCGGCAGGGAGGGGTCAGGCTGCCTTGGCATCGGAGAGGTCACACCTGTTCCCAGGAGAGTGTGAGCAGGTGAGTTGCAGGGGTGAGGGGGGGCATCCTCCACCTGGGGGCACTGAGGTGGGCGGGTGGGGGGCGTGGTCCCCATAGGGGTGAGGGTGGACCCCACGGGGGGGGCAGGCGTGGTCCCCTGCCAGACAACAGGTGCTGACCCTACCCTTTCCCCTCTTGCTCTGGATTTGGTGTTTGCCAGGTGGTCTACTGTATGTGCCGACATGAAACATCCGTGCCTCCCGCGTGGTCTCCGACCAGGGCAGTGGCTTATGTCGTGCGCTCAGGCCTGGAGCGGGGGTCTCCTGTGCTCACACATGGGACAAGGGCCTTCTGTGCTCAGGCCTGGAAGATGAGCCTCCCGCCGTCACGCACAGGACCGGGTCCCCGCGGAAACACTCGTTCTGCTTTTTCTTTCTGCTTTCCCCCCAGACAACAGAGCGGCTCTAGCTCCCAGCGCGACTCTAACCCAGTTATTTAGGAATCAAAATCACTGCTAACGGAAGACCATTCCCTGACCCAGAAGTCCCGGGCACTTTGCAGAGAACAGCTAGGAAAGCGCCCGGTCAGGAGGAGACCCTCTCCAGCACCCCTTTGCTCAGTGCCCACCGTGTTCAAGCCCCCGTGCCCAGCTCGGAGGTGCAGCTCGGGTTTCGCCTCCTGCCAGGCAGGGCCTCGAGAGCAGACCCCACTGGGAAATGGTCACTTCAGGTGTGTCCAGCAAGACGCGGTCATGCTGGGGTGCAGCGGCCTTAGTCCACGCGGCCCTGCGAGGGGGGAGGGCCGGGCGCAGGGGGCCGTGGGAGCACGGGGCGGAGGAGGGCCGCGGGCAGCTCCCCCATGCCTGGCGTCTGGACCTCCTGCCTCCGGGACGGGGTGTGAGCCGGGCCGCCTTTCTGGTCCCTGCCCCACGGCTCTCTGTCCGTTGTCGTGCTTCCCCTTCTCAGCTGTCCCGCTTCCTGGCTGCTTTGCTCTAAGTTACAGTTTCTGTCTTTCTTAATATGCAAAAATGACAGAACCAGGTAAAGCGTGTGTGGCCGCGTCTGGCGACCTCCCAGGACCCAGGTGCCTCTGAGGCGGGCCCGGCGGATGTCAGAGCAGGGGGCGCGGAGCCTCCTCGCTGCGCTGCCTCAGTTCCCTCAGTCTCGCTTCCACAGCGGGGATAAGAGGAAAGAGCGAAGAACAACCAAGAGTGGTGTCGCTTTCCAACTGTCACTTTGCACTTAAACAACGATGTCCGTTCAGTGCTTATTTAGAACGTTATACAGCACAGAGGGTTTCCAAAGCAGCGCCCTAAAAAAGGCAGGGGCACCGGCACCCAGCGGCACAGACCCGCGCCTCACCACGGTCCCGTCAGCACCGCGCCTTCACCGTCCCGGTCACGGCCACGGGATTCCAGAGACGGGCAGCGATGCCATGTGGGCCTGTCACCGCTGCGTCACGCCACCACTCAGGCCCTCTCGATCAGGGGCCCAGTGCAGGGCACCCCATGAGCACACACGTGCCCCGGCAGGCAGGGCGTTGGCGCAGGGAGCCGTGCAGGAACTTTCTGAGCCGATGCCAGCCTGAGGGCTCCTCCAGACCCTGGCTGCTGGCCCTGTGAGGCCCCGAGGGAAAGCGCTGGGACTGCCCGTCCGCTCCAGGGGCAGAGAGGGGTTCGGGGCCCAGGGAGCAGCGGTCAGTTCACGGGGGGAGCAGCCTTGGTGAGGACAGAGGCCCGCCACCACCACGCAGTGTATCCAGATGCCAGGCTGTCCTGCGCACACCCACAGGTGAGCCCCAATGGGGCATGTCATGCCTCCCGAGGTATGCGCTAGAAGTGTGCCAACAATTGCCTGAGTGATCGTCAGGCCAGTCGGGGACATTCAGGCCTTCGGGGAAGCAGCTGCTTTCCGTCTCCCCTCCCGGCCCCAGGCCTCTGAAACCCGGCCAGAGAGGAATGAACCAATTACAGCAGTGACGGGGAAGAGCTGGGCGTGCAAAAAGGCTCAGTGTAGAATTCTTTCTACTGGGCCTGGAGAATCAAAGAGTGGAAGCAGAAGAAATGCTTTGGGATAGGCTATAGTTGTTCTCACAGAATTCCCCAATTACAGTTATTCTTTCTAATGATACAGGAATAATAAAAAATATAGCTGTGAGAAACACAGTGGCAAAGTCTAGTCCTATTCCTGTTTTTATGATGACTTCGGAACCAAATACAATTTTATTTTACTTAGGTATTTTTGCTAAATATATACATGGTTACTGATAAAATAAGCTAGCATTACATCTACCAGATCTTACGACGGTAAAAAATGTAACTATGTATTTAATAGAGTTCTTATATTTTGACAAATTTTACTTTAACAGTAATTATGTTTTGTAAGATCTTTTTGGTAACTTAAAGTATGAGTGTACAAAAAATACTCAAGATGTGCTTTGTTAAAGAAAGATGTGTACTTTCATCCTTGAGAAGATGTAAGACAAAGCATGAGTGAATATGAAAAGTTATAGAAGATCTGGGAAAGTGAATTTTATTTATTGTAGCAATGATGACTAAAACATGATAAGCTTTCAAAGGAGGTATGGTCTGTCCTAAAGTAAAAGGTCTAGTTTTAATGTGTAACACAAGACCTGAATGGATAGGTACAGCTGTAGGTTTGTGAAAGTGTATTCTGTAGTAGTTAATGCTGACCAAAAATTTGAAACATGTTTATAATATTGTCTGAAAGAGCTTTTATGTCAACCTGTGTATTCATGCAAAACTGGAGTTTAGTCTTCTCTCTGTTAAAATAATATAAATTGTTGGCCTGCTCTTAATGAAAGGTTATTCTTAGCATCTGAGTACTCTGTCTAGAAGACAAAGATTCTATATCATATCAGAGTAATATTCGTACAGATGTTTATGTTGACCTTATCATCCTTTATTTCAGAAGTCTTCTAACTTTTAAAGGAAAACCTGTTGCAAAAGATTGATTGCACCTTGTTAAAAGTGAGGTGCTAGAACAGCTTAACATATTACACAGGAAGTGTTACAGTAATTAAAAGGGATTTTCTTTTAAATTCTTTTAAATTGAATTTGTTATTCTTTCTAATGATACAGGAATTTAAAAAAATACAGCTGTGAGAAATACAGTGGCAAAGTCTAGTCCTATTCCTATTTTTATGATGACTTTGGAACCAAATACAATTTTATTTTACTTAGGTATTTTTGCTAAATATATACATGGTTACTGATAAAATAAGCTAGCATTACAAATTTCAATTTGTATGGGTGAAATGTTATTCATACATTTAGAGACTGTATAAAATTCCAGAAGATTTGCCAGTGCTCTCACCGCCCGATATACCCTGACACTGACCTGTACGACGATGGAACAATAGTGCGATGGTAGCGGTGGTTTTAGTTATTCTTACATGTTACACATCATAGACACAAACAGATTTATTCATCAGTTACACTGAAATGCCTGAATGCTTCTGTAAAAGTACATGTGGCCAGCTTGAAGTCAGAACTCCTCCTTCAATGAAGAGATGTTAGCAGAGAAGCACGGCAAGTATATAAGCTGTGGTCTGCCTGTTCATTAACATAACCCTGGTAAATGTGTAAAGGTGAGAGAGGACGAAACTTCTGCTATAGACTGTGGTTGACAACCCCAACAGGACAACTGTCAAATGTCTTTATTTTTGGAAATAGCTTCATTAAAAAATTAAGGCCTGGACTGTAAGCACTTACTGCAGTTACATTTATTCCTGAGCTTTATCTGTAATTTCTAGTTCTGAGAGCAGCTCCTGGGAACTCGGAGCATCTGTGTCACACCGGAGGCTCAGAGTTCCCCGGCTCTGAAGTCCTAAAGAAGCAATGTGAAAAGAGCAGCTGTTAAGAAGATGAAAAAGAGATCAGACGTCAATTAGGGATGTGAATGAATCTGATCTGGTTAGGTTTGAGATAAATCAGAATGCAGGGTAAAGAATGATATGGGCTGTATTTTATGACTTGAAATTCTTTGTGAGACGGAAGGAAGAGATGCTTATTTTCTCTAAAATTTAAGCTTTTTGTGGCACACACATTCAGCCTGTCTGATCAGTTTATTTAAACAACCTAGTTTAGCTTTATTTGACATAGAAAAGGGAATGAGATCTTGATATTCTGTGCAGATTGATGTAACGCCCTGATACATTTCAGAGTATCTGGGGCAGAAAACGAAAAAGTGTTTGCAAAGTCCCTTGAGAGGCTGAAGAAAAGATGTGGAACTATTGAACTCCCCACCTGGGGACTTCCTGCTATCCTCTTCCGCAATGGGGGCTCCCAACTGAAAAACCCAAGCCCTGGATCCCGCGGCTTATCAGATGTTTTCCTGTGGTGGCGAAGCTGAGCCGACCTGTAATTAATGCTTGAGAGTCACTTCCAGAGAACCGCTTTTGCTGATCAGATGTGGCCTTTGCTGAGCCAAAGTCTGCAAATAAATTCACTTCCCTCCCTCCTAAGTGGGACATGACATCCATGGTGTAAATCTCCCTGCAACGCGAGATGGACGCCCAGGGGTGAGCCTGGCCCTGGCATCGCATGGGACTGGCAATGGCTTCATGACCAAAGAGGGAAAAGAAATGTAACAAAAAGTTTTGTGGCTGAGAGGTTTCAAAGAGAATTGAGAGTCATTCTGGAGTTTATTTGTAAGCAAGATTCAGCCAGATATTACAAATTGCCACAGTATGCCAAGCCGCAACCAACAGTATTCCTGAAAACCCAGGGCTCTGTCTGAGACTCTCTAAATATTTTACTTATTGAGTTTACTTTTCGGAGACTGAAAGCCTATGTTACTATGCCAGAGGTATCTGTCTCTCCGAGAAATACAACAAGTTTCGGTCCTTAGCCCGCGCTGACTATGCCTCTTTTCAGCAAGACGGACTGAGAAGGGTCCTTGCCTAAATGAGCCTGAAGACTGAGAGACGAGAAGGCGGAGATGTAACTGAGGGATCAGGATTTAACACGAGATCATGGCAAATGAATCATTATACAGATCTTTCTCTTTTTCCTTCTAGTACATTGGATGGACCAGAAGGAAATCTCTGAATCTCTGAGCTGTGACTCAGCTGCGCGGATCTCTGTCTTGTACAGTCTTTGACTGAATAGTTACGTGGCCTTTATCTCGGGACTGCACAATCCTTGTGACTGGCGTTTACTTGTGCCCCTTTTCCCACTTTTCGACTTTCAAGTCCTGTGATCACTCAGACAGCCCCGGGTGTTTATTAATGAAGGGCCCTGGGCCAACCAGAACTAACCCAGCTGGAGTCCCAGGCTATCTGTCAGACACAGCTGCATCCAACCCGAAAGGGCCCACCTGACATGCGCAGTCGCTTCTAGAGGAGCCTGTAAGTCACCTGCACCTGTAGTAAAATCTCACCGTCATCTCAGGGCTGCTGCTTTCTTCCATCGTCCTGTGACCGGGCATGTGATCAGTCTGCATATAGTCAATAATCAGATCACCTCTGACCCGGCCACCTCCAGCTCTGCGCTCACTGTCCTGCCCATCTATTGATACCGGATAATGGTGAGAGTCAGTGCAGATGTCTGGGCCGAAAGGCTCTCATCTGTGTGCCTAGCAACGGACTTTCTCTCTTCGGAACCCCGGTCTCAGGAACTGATCGTGGGGCGCAGTGGGCGGAGAGCACCCCAGGTCCTCCACCCCGCCTGTGACCAGTGTCCCCTCCCCCCGCGGCTCTGCCTCCCCGCGAGTGGCCTGCGTCTGGAACAGCGACCCATCGCCCAGGGGCTTTCCGCAGACAGCACGCATTCCTAGAACGGAAGGGTAATTATAAACGGCACCTGGGTGCCCCCGGGCTGGGTGCCCCCCGGAGCTGCCTTCCTCATCGCACAGCCCCGCCCTCCGGGGCGCCTCCCCACGCGGGCAGCTGTCCTGCGTGAGCGCGCACGCCCCTTCCCTGTCCTGGCAAAGGGGCTTTCCTCGCGCGCTCCCGCGGGCCCGGGCGCCGCCCCCGCGCCAGGACGCAGCCTCTTCCCGCCTGCGGTGCTCCTGGTGCAGAGAGGAGCGGCTCGTGGGGTCCCACGCGGGAGGCGGGGCCGCCCCATCCGGGCTCCACCGGCAGCCTTACGAGGCGGCCTCGGGAGCTTCCGCTCACACCCCTTGCACTCGAGGGCAAGGACCACCTCGCGGGCCGCACGCCCTTCCCCGCAGGGTGACTGTTTTCACGCACTCTGCGGCGTGGCACTGCCTGAAACTGCTGGGAAGGGCCGGCGAGCAGAGGACGTGGGGCCCCACGGGGGAAGGCGGGGCCGGGGCTGGGCAGTGGGTGCTGGCAGGTGCCCTGATGCCCACTGCCTCGTCCGTGGCCTCTCAGGAAGGGACGGTGACCAGAGCCTGAGAGTGCGTGGGGGCAGGACCTCGGGGCCTGGGCTGCCAGGAGCCGGCTGTGGGGCTGACCTGTCCGTGGGACTGGCCTTTCCAAGGTCTATTGACACCCTGCTCAGCCTCGCAGCTCCCAGGGCCCGAGGCCGGGCGCCTTCTCCCCTCCCCTCACTCAGACCCACTGGCCCAGGCATCCTCACACAGAGCCGGCCCGGCCTGGGTGATGAGGGACGGAAGGCCAGGCCTGCCCTACCCCTGACCGGCCTCAGGGCCCCGTGGGTAGAGGCCCCCACAGGTCAGCAGACACCCTGCAGCCCCAGGCACCGGAACCGCCAAGGCCCTTCCTCTGTGCGGGACGTCAGAGCAACCACGTGGTCCTGGGGGTCACCTCCTGACCGTGACGCGAGCAAATCCAGCTCCCGTCTCCTCTCAGACAGAAACCGGCAGCCGCAAGGTCACGGCTCACCTGAGGTCACAGACCAGGGGGCAGGGAGGCCGCAGGCCACCGGCCCCGGGGCCCACGTGGGAAAACATGGAGAAACCGTCTGCCACTTCGGACGGCTGATTTCACTTGCTATTTTACAGCCAGGAAAAGGGCGCAGCTCCAAGGAGCAATGCTGCTGCGCCAAACACGGGCTATACCAACCGGGATCACCTGTGACACTTTAGGTCCAGAGACCCAGAACCTAGAAGGTGGGTTACTACGGACAGGGTTGGGACAGGGACTGGGGAGCCGAGGCGAGACTTGTACCGAGTCTCTACTTGGGGTGACGGGAAAGCTCTGGGAATGGGTGGCGGTGACAGCAGCGCATAATGGGTGCAGTTAACAGCCCTGAATCACACACAAACGTGGCTAAAAGGGGGAATTTTAGGTAATATGTATATATACATGACTAGAATAAGTTTTTTTAAAAAGCCATGGGACTATACCACACAAACACAGCTCCCTCATGTAACGCACGGACTATAGATAATAACACAATAATGACAGTTTTCATCAGTTGTAACAAATGTACCACTCCAATGAAAGGACTCGTAACAGGGAGGGTCACAGGAACCTGTATTTTCCACACTATTTTTTTCTGTGAACCTACGACTTCTCTAATAAAGAAAAAATACAGGTGCTGGGTCGCCCCCTGGCCTAGGCTGGGTACCTTCGCCTGGTGAAGTACCTGGCGGTTCTCGTGAGTGTCTCTAAGAACAACCGGGGCCCGGCGCCGTGGCACGCACTCTGCTTTATCTGCCTCAGCCACGTGGGGTGGGGAAGGCTGGCCCCAGCCCGGTACGCTGACGGCACAGGAGGGGCTCGAGTAGCCCTGCTCGGAACGAGGTCCAGGGCCCGCCCAGAAGCCCGCCGAGTTTAAGGACTAGAGTTTTCTGACAGGTTTCCTGAAAAAGCCCCTTATTTTCTAAAAATCACATGGGAAACAGCAGGTCAGGGACAAGCTCGGAGTTGTTGCTGAGTGTGCTGGTTTGAAAGTATCATGTTCCCCAGAAAAGCCAACTTTTAATCCTGACCCAGTCTTTGGGGGGGGGGGGGGGACAGCTGTTCCTTTTAATCCTGATCCAACACTGTAGGTTGGAAACTTCCGTTGGATTATCTCCACGGAGATGTGACACACCCAATTGTGGATGTGACTTTTGATTAGATGGAGGTGCGACTCCACCCATTCCTGGGGGGGCTTGATTAGTTTATGGAATCCCGTAAGAGAGGAAACATTTTAGAGAGAGCTGAGAAATGAAAAAGCCAACAGAAACTTCGAGCAGAGCTGACACAGACGCTGACACTTATGAAAGAGTTACACGGATGTCTGGAGATGCTTGGAGCCCAGAAGACGTCACCCTGAGATGTTAAACCAGCCAGAACCTGGAGAGAGCCAAGGGAAGCCACGAGATGGAAGCCAGCCCTGGAGAAGCAGAGTGAGGAACCCCACAGGAGCAGAGGCTGAAAGCAACAGAGCCCAGGAGCAAGGGACCAGCAGATGCAGCCACGGGACCACCAGCTGACAGAGGGCTCCTGACCCATCGGCCTTCCTGGAATCAATGTATCTTTCCCTGATGCCTTAGTTGGACACTTTCACTTCCTTTGAACTGTAAACTTGTAACTTATTAAATTCCCCTTTTTAAAAGCTGTTCGAGTCCTGGCATTTCGCATTCCAGCAGCGTGCAAATACCACACTGTGCCAGGCACTGGTTTGCAGGGGACCGAAATTTAAGTCAATGCCGCTAAGCTCTGCCGTCCATCCCAAAGCTGCCCATTGTGGGATGGGCTGCGGCTCGCAGGCGGCTGGGCCGGGCTTGAGCCAAGGGAATAGTGCTCCTCTCACAGGTGTGGTGGAGACACTCAGCCAGGGTTTACCACAAGCCGGGCGGGCCATGAGGGAAGGGTCCACAGATGGAAAACGGGGGCACCGTGCCTCTGAGACATGTCCACAGTCAGCAGATGGACAGGCACGAGGGCCGCACGTGGCTGTGGAGACGGAGGAGGCCAGGTGTGGGCCCACCCGTCACCTGTGCACAGGTGTCCTGACAGCAAACTGGGGGACGGGCTCATGCGGGGCCCCCAGCTTACAACCGGGCTCTGTGGGTATTCTGTCCTGCCCCATGGGCATCTATCTGTCTGTCTCTGGCAATCTGTCCACCCCACTGCAGAGTGAAATCTTTCCTGGCCGTGCCGCATCAGAAAGTCGAGCCCGGTGGGCAGGTGGATTAAGTCTTATTTTTCCTCCTTTGCCTATGTAGGGAAACAGGTGCTCACCCCAAACACAGAGCTAAATGTAGGGTGACTGCAGCTCAGCAGTCCAGAGGAAGTGCAAGTCCACGGGCTTCGTGGAGGCCACGGGGTGGGGGGGCTTCCAAAGAGCCTGTTTCTCCAAGGTTTGGGAGAAACAGGGTGCTGGTTTGAGAGGATGACGTACCCTAGAAAAGCCCTGTTTTAATCCTGATCCGTCTTGTGGAAGCAGCTGTTTCTTTAATCCCTATTCAGCGCTGTAGGTTGGAAACCTGGTTAGATTATCTCCACGGAGATGTGGCTCACCCAATTGTGTGTTCACCTTTGATTAGAGGGAGATGTGACTCCGCCCATTCCAGGTGGGGCTTGATTAATTTATCAGAAATCCTTTAAAGAGGAAACATTTTGGAAAACGCTTCCGAGTCCACACAGCCGTGAGAAGCACAGAGCCCAGGCAGCCGGAGACCTTTGCAGATGGAGAAGGAAAACGCCCCCGGAAACAAGAAGCCTGGAGAGGACGAGCAGATGGCCATGACCGCCGTGTGCCCTTCCAGTTGAGAGGACCCTGAACTTCATCGGCCTTTCCCGAGTGAAGGTAACTTCCTGTGGTGCCTTAATTTGGACATTTTATAGACTTGCTTTAGTTGGCACACATACCCATGGCCTTAAAACTGTACACTAGCAACTCTAAACTCCCCCTTTTGGGAGCCATTCTGTTTTGGTACACGGCCTTCCGGCAGCCAGCAAATGAGAACACAGTTTAGCACAAGTCTGGGAGAAAGGGCCGCTCTTTTGCCCCAGGCACACCCTCATCCCAGATTCCAAAGACCTCGGCTGAGGACCCTCCCACCCTGGGTGGACATCTACCCTGTGTCCATGCTGCGGGGCCACTGCGGGGTCCAAGCGTGTCCCTGTGGGGCCCTGGGAGGGAAGGGGCAGCCGCTCACCCCTGCCGGGGCCCTCCCTACCCTGCCCCCGGCTGTGCCCCGCCCCCTGCCCACAGGCTGGCTCCTCCCTGCCTGCGCTCCCCCAAGGGCAGGAGGGGCCTCCTCTGGCTTTCCATCCCCCCACCCCGGCATCCAGCCAGGGTTCCACACAGCCGAGAACTGGGCGAAGGCAGGGAGAGCTGCTGGCCTGACCCCCTTCTCTGCTCCCGAAGCAGCCCCTGAAGAAGACACGGTGAACAGCGCCCAGAGCCTTCGCTGTCGCCAACACTTACACTCAGTGGACAGACAGACGGACAGTCTGTGCCCCATGATGTGCACAGCACACAGACGTGCAGGTGTGAACATGTCTGTGAACACTGAGCATAAGCACTGGACATTCAATAAAAGGAGAAGGAAACGCACTGTTTCAACACTCAGTTCCCTAGGCCTATCATTTGCCTTTTCCCTAAAGGGGCTTTGAAAGCCTGAAGCTATTTTTTTATGGGTAATAAACCCATTCACAGAATTCTGAGATTTTTCTCCCCCACACGTTTTTCTTTAACCTGGATTCTTCTGACTAGCGCAGCACCTGGCTTCCTTAAATAAAGATGAACATGGTTCCATAAGTACCTTTCCAGGTAGCACTTTCTAACCTGCATACTTTATTTAAAGAGCTCACCCGTTAATGGACAGACGCATCCTGGTTGCCACATGGCTTGGTAGCGTCAGGCGGAACCCTGGAGCCCGTTTTAGGTTTACGCTGCTGGCTTCCGGGGAGGGCAGAAGCCAGGCCACCCCTCTGCACTGAGACACGAGGTGGGGTGCCTGGGTGGGCCAGAAGGAAGCAGAGGCTGGGAGAGGAGGTGCCTGGTGGCCCTGCCTGGGGGCCAGAAGGGACGCCAGGAGAAGATGTCCACAGGTGGGCAGCCAGCGGGCAAGGCCAGCTCCTCAGCCCCTCTCCGTGCCCTCTGAAGCCCCTCCCTCGTAGAGCCCGTTAGGGTCAGGTACTGATTTTAACTGTCACTGTCTCTTTAGTTGCTTTTTTAAGATGGTGGGAATATGCATACCGCATACTGTCCCCATCTCGGCCCCTCCCAATATGGGAGTAATCGCATTCAGAGTTATGGGGTGCCGTCACCCCTTCCGATGCTACAGCTTTCCCGTCTCCCCAAATAGAAACTGCACACCCATCCCACAGTAGCTCCCCCCGACCCCCCCCCCCACACCCTAAGTCTGTGTCCACGGGCTCGCGGGGTCTCCGGGAGCTGAGCACATGTCCCGGCCCCAGCCTGGCTCTGCGCCCTCGGACCCAGCCCGGAGCGCCGCCAGCAGAGACGGGGCTGCCGACGCGGGGGCCTGTGTCATTTCAGGGGGGCCCCAGACCCGGTTCCTTCGACACCGTGAAGGCCGACGCCACACCTTCTGCAGACCTGCCTCAGTGTGCGGCAGCGGGCAGCGCGCATTTCTGCAGCCGCGGGTGTCCCCCCCAGCGCTCAGGGCTGTTAGGAGCCTCTTCCTGCCACAGCACATCCACGTGGACTGTAAGCGGCTGCAAAGGAACCGGACCTTTCTCCTTCCACCCGCGCCCCAGGACAGAACCCTCTAGGTGGGGCCCCGCACAGCTCCGCAGTCAGCAGGCACGTCCAAGAGCCGACCTCGGTGGGGCGCGGGTAAGCCGAGGAAGGGCCCTGGCGGCAGAGCTGGGCCCAGCCGCTGCTGTGTCCTTGGCCTGGGACGCCCTGGCCGGCAGGCCAGGCGGCGGGGAGGAGTCTGTTCCTGCGCGTCCAGCAGGGTCACTCTCCTGCCACTCTAGATAACTCAAGGCTCTTAAGTGCCAACATGCTCTGCCCAGCAGCCTTATAAACACAGCGACACAGGCGCTTATCTTCAGGGCCAGAAGGGACATGGGGCCCTGCGCTCTGTTCCACCACAGAGACCTGACGTCCCAACGAAGGCACAGCGGGGAAATGTGGGGCAGGGGAGAGGGGGGCAGTGAGACAGGTCAACCAAGGCAGCTGGCAGGTTTGACACTTACTTTCCCAACGCACTTTGTCACAGGTGATTCAGTCTGCCCCATGGCTTGGATGCAGCTAACCGTGGGGGGCCGTGGCTGGGGTCCGAGGCCGGGGTTGTGTGACCAGGGCACGGCCCTCCCACCCATCTCCAGCCGCCTCTGGAAGAGGCCATCAGTGATGGTCCCGCAGCTCACAATGTCCCAAGGGCAGCTTGTCCCTCCCACAGCCCTCACCGTGCCCGGCTCCTGGGCCTGCCCCAACCCCCCAGGCCTGGCCACCTGCACTGGTCACCACAGCCTGTGTCCCTCCCCACCCCCCACTGCCCTGCCTACTCACAATGCCTCCGTTTTTCTCCATGTTTCCCCTGTAACAAGATGGCGCCAAGAAAGAGGGGAAGCCGAGGTGGCTGGGCTGGAGCAGCGAAGCTGGGTTCAATCTGGGGCACGGCAGGGCCCTACGGAGAGGGACGGAGAGATGGCAGGCGGGGGCCAAGGGGACAGGGAATGTACCCTGGAGCTCAGGGGCAGCAGGCTGGGACCCCGTTCTGGGAGCTGAAACCCTCTCTCGGGAGGCTGAGCAGAGGAGGAGCCGGAGTGGCCGGGAGCCTGCCTGTGGCCCGGGGGGTGTCAGGCTGGGGCAGTGAAGGACGGCGCCAAAGGCCGCTGACAGCTTGAGCAGCACAGGGCCAAGCCTGGATGGGCCCCACAGCTCTGGGACAGCTGGGGCTACTGCCAGGACAGTCTTCACGGAGCCGAGGCGGGTGGGTGGCAGAGGTCAAGGGCAGGCCACGGGCTAGGGAAGATCACTGCAAAGGGCACGGGGACCTGGACCGGGGGAAAGAGGGCCAGAAGGATTGTTAGGAGCGAGGGTGCTGGGCTGGGGGAGGGGCTGCTGGGCTGGGGGAGGGGGTGCTGGGGGAGGGGCTGCTGGGCTGGGGGAGGGGCTGCTGGGCTGGGGGCCCTGGGACCAGGGACCTGGGTGGAGGGGCCTGGAGCTGGGGGAGGGGAACCTCAGCCGGGGGCACGGGGGGCTAAGGGAGGAGGAATAGGGGAGGGGGGCACTGGGGAGGGGGTTCTGAGAATACCGGAGGGGAGTGGGGGTCTGTAATAGGGATTTTAGTTTCAGGCCCGGGACTGCAGGGTGGAGTGACGCTGGAGAGGGGAGACCGGGGGTGGGCAGGACGCCCCCGGGGAAGCGAGGGGCAGGGGACCCGAGGGGGGGCCAGGTGCTGGGAACTGGGGGTGAAAGGGGTTCGGGGCTCAGGCGACGCCATCCACTAACTGAGCAGGAGGGAGAGGAGTGGCCTGACCTAGTGAGAGACTCCAGGGAAGGGCCGTGACGGCCCGGGGGGGAGGGTGGCCACTCGGGGGCCCTGGCCATGACTGCCCCTGCTGCACGATGGTGCCTACCTGCTGTCTCCGGTCAGCAGACATCCGCTTCCTGTGGACGCGCATCCCCAGACCCTGGACGTTTTCCGGGGTTCTGGAGAAAGACTCGAGGTCGGGGCTGCGGGAACCTCCTGTGCCTTGTTTCCGCATGGGGAGGGGCTGGGATGGGGGCGAGTCCCCAGAACTCCTCCTGCCCCCGAGCACATCCATGCTGGGGGTACGGGGTGCATGGACTCAGATGTCTCTCTGCAGCTACACGTGGACTTCAGGACAAACAGACCGTCTGTCCTTCTGGACGTCGGTGCACCACCAGACCCGGCACCAGAGCACCTCCCCCTGCCGGGAAGCTGGGGACTGGGGTGGAGGCTCAGGGGCCCAGGATGTCACCCAAATGTTCAAAGCAGGGGACGCACGGCCAGGAAACCAGAATGCACCTGGACGGTGCCAAGGGGCGAATCAGGGAAGTGCCTCTCCCCAGAAAGGCAGAGTCAGGCAGGGGTCCCGAGGGAGGACCCCGCAGGGGAAGCACTGGAAGCTCAGGGGGTGGGGGGCAGGGGGTGGGGCCAGTCCTCACGCAGCCTCCCAGGGCCCACGGACGCCCCTGTGCCCAGCTGCGGTGGGGTTGGCCTGGCAGATGCAACCCAGCCCCAGGCAGACGGGGACAGTACAGTCCTGCCCGCTGCCCCGAGCACACACTGGGGACAGTCCACGGCACCGGCTCTCACCCCAGCACACCCCGGCTCAAGAGAGATGCAGCCCGCAGGTGTGTCCCCGCCTCAGCCAGGTGGCCAGCCCTGTCTCTGCCCCGCAGTTCAGCCTCTGCTGGCGGCTGCCGCAGCCCCAGGCCTCCTGTCCATGGACATGGGGCGCCCCACCCGGGGCCATGGCCTGCGGCTGGTGCAGCCGAGTGGCAGGGTCCCGTCTGAGGAGTGGGTTTTGGGCACACTGTAATCAGCCAGAGGGGAAACTTGTCCCCAGAGCCGTCCCCGGACAGAGTCTCCACACCTGTCCACACCTGTCTACCCCTGTCCACACCAGGACGCCCGAGGAGACTGGAGTGATGTGGACACACTCCCCGGGAATGGACCCAGCAGTCCTGCTTACCAGATCCTGCGGAGTGGGCTTGGGGGGGTCCCCAGAAGGCACCCTGCACCCGAGGTGGCACTGCGGGAAGGTCGCAGACGTGCAGGGAAGCGGCCACCGGCCACCCTGCGGCCTCCCCTCGGCGCCGTGGTCAGCGGGAGCGGCCGCAGTCCAGGGGCGGATGGAATAAAGCAGCACCCCTCGTTCCCCTGCCTTTTATGCCGTGCCATAAAGTCCCATCACTTTGTCACTTGCACAGTGTAATATATAGTAAAATACACTTTTCCAAAGAGAACCCAAAATCTGTCATGACTCGACTTCCTCAGACTGATGGAGGGTAAGGCCCAGCCCCCATCCACCCACGCCCAGGACATGCGGGACAGTTAAAAAGCAACAGTAGCTTCGATGATGAAGAAGGATGGGGTGGGGAGTGGGGTACGGGAGGGATGGGAGGCGGAGGGGCGGGGGAGGAGTGAGGGAGGGGGTGGAGAGGGGGAGGGCAATGGATTTGACCCTGCATGTCTCATGCTGTGTTTCCTGCACGGCTCGGCTCAGGGGCCTGGGGCTGCCCAGCACCGTGGGGCCCCCTGACACATGGGCTGGTGGCCGCCCCAGGGGCCTCGACACAACATCTGGGACCCGAGAAGTACGTGTCGGGGGATTAACCATCTAGAACTGAGACAGGCTTTCTGCAGAGCAGCACAGCAGCGAGGGGGGTCACGACCACTGGCCACTGGTCCCAGGGCAGGCAGCCCGCAGCCTCAGCATGGCCCTCTATGCACGAACGCAGAGGAGGTGGCAGCCAGAGCTCCTGCCCAGAATCACCTCTCGTGCTGCGTCCCCACCAGGAACAAGCCAAACGGGCATTTGCTCCAGCTGCCACCTTTGCTTCCTTCACACCAGCATGTGCCAGCAAAAGTGGGCAGCGATGCCTGGGCACACTCGGAGGCCTGGGCACGCTCGGAGGCCTGGGCACACTCGGAGGCCTGGGCACGCTCGGAGGCCTGGGCACGCTCAGAGGCCTGGGCACACTCAACTGCTAAAGTTGGAGTCCTGGGCACACTTGGAGACCTGGGCACACTCGGAGGCCTGGGTACGCTCAGAGGCCTGGGCACACTCGGAGGCCTGGGCACGTTCGGAGGCCTGGGCACATTCGGAGGCCTGGGCACGCTCAGAGGCCTGGGCACGCTCAATTGCTAAAGTTGGAGTCCTGGGCACACTCGGAGGCCTGGGCACACTCGGAGGCCTGGGCATGCCTGGAGGCCTGGGCACACTCAATTGCTAAAGTTGGAGTCCTGGGCACACTCGGAGGCCTGGGCACACTCGGAGGCCTGGGCATGCCTGGAGGCCTGGGCACACTCAATTGCTAAAGTTGGAGCCCTGGGCACTCTGGAGGCCCACCCACGCTCAGTGCTGAGTCAGGAGGCTCTGGTCTCACTGGCTGTGCTGAGGCTCTTTGGGACTGGGGCATACATGGGGCACTGAGAACATTTCTGCTTGTACTTTTACTTTGAGGAAATGCATGGAAAGTTTCCCAAATGATCCTGTTACAATCACTCACTCACTCATTCATTCATTCGGTGCCCCCATCCAGTGCCTGCTGAGTGCCTGCTGTATGCAGTAAACCAAGAACCCCCACCCTTGGGGGCCTGGACAACCTCTTAGGCTCGACCTAAGTAGAAATTCACTATGTGCAAATCCGCAGCAAAAGCTGAAAGTGAATTGGAATCAAATTTTCACATTTACTAGACCCATACAATATTTGGCTTAGCAAGTCTGCTTTCCAGCTAGGAGCTCGATGTCCCTTTCCTGACCGCCCCTGCACGGGCTACAATGAACACCGCATCTGATGTTTGTTATGTTCAAACAAACTCAAACATTTGCAGTGCTTCAAACACTTGTGCACATTTAAAGGGAGTATTTCATAAAAGCCAAAATGGTAACAGAATTGGTAAAACAGTTGCCCTCTGTATCATCAAAATATTTAAAAAAACAACCTGCCGACTTGGTGAGATGCATTTGTGACCCAGGACTGGGGACCACCGAAAACATCTGCCACGTTGAGAACAAAGCCTGCTGAAGATAAGCTGATTTTATATATGGTTTTCTACTAATCTTGTTATATTCCAGAGAGAGATTGCAGTCAAAGAGCCGAGTTCAGCAGGGGACAGCTGCCCACGTCCAGCCCGAGCGCGTCCGGCCCCCACCACAGCTCTACCTGCGGCCACGCGCTGCCAGGATGGCCTGCTCGGGCCCACACGCTAAGGCAGTGTCCGGCTTTCTGACGCAAGATGGCTTCTTTCAGAGGCTCCTGGGGCAGGCCAGCTGGTCATCTACGAACCCATGGGCATGGGGGACATTTCCAAGGGGACAAAGCCTGTGTCTCCACCCTCACCCCAATGACAGCCACTTTCCGTGGCTGACCACAGGAAAGGGGTTGGACTCGCCCGCTCAGCAGGTCTGGCGCTGACGGGAAGGAGGTAAGGGGATCTGGGAGCACACTGGCCTCTGTCACCCCGAACCCTGGAGATCGACATGCACAGGAAAAAGGCAAATGCCAGGAACAGCCCAGATGCCTTTAGGTCACAGAGGAAATAAACAGGGTGTCCTGAGGGAAAAGGAAATAAACGGGGTGCCCCAAGTGAAGAGGAAATAAACGGGGTGCCCCAAGGGAAAAGAAATAAACGGGGTGCCCCAAGGGAAAAGAAATAAACGGGGTGCCCCAAGGGTAGAGGAAATAAACGGGGTGCCCCAAGGGAAAAGAAATAAACGGGGTGCCCCAAGGGAAAAGAAATAAACGGGGTGCCCCAAGGGAAGAGGAAATAAACAGGGTGCCCCAAGGGAAAAGAAATAAACGGGGTGCCCCAAGGGAAAAGAAATAAACGGGGTGCCCCAAGGGAAGAGGAAATAAACAGGGTGCCCCAAGGGAAAAGAAATAAACGGGGTGCCCCAAGGGAAAAGAAATAAACGGGGTGCCCCAAGGGAAGAGGAAATAAACGGGGTGCCCAAGGGAAAAGGAAATAAACAGGGTGCTTGAGGGAAGGGCCCGAGGGGAAGCCTGGAAGGACCCCAGGCCAGAGGCAGGCACAAGTGACCCGGAGAAAGGCCCTGGGAGCTGGCACGCCTACCTTCTAAACCATGGGGGTTAGGGGTGGGGGGTAGATATCAGTGGGGGTCAGTGGCGCCTTTGGTCCCTCAGGGCAGCTGGGAGACGTGAGGGTCGGTGGGCAGCCTCAGATTCACCTGTGCACTGGCTTGAAATTGTCCTGCAGCCCAAGACAGCCACGCTCCTTAATCCTCCTTCAATGCTGCTGGGTTTGATGTTTTTTATCAGGTTGTTTCCATGGGGATGTGGCCCACCCAGCTGTGGATGGGACCTTTTAACCAGAGCATCCCCATGGAGATCATCTCCACCCATTCCAGGTGGGGTTGCTTTCTGGAGCACTTTAAGACGGAGCCATTTTGGGAAAGTGCCGAGAGAGCCCACGCAGCCGGGACCTCTGCAGAAGCAGGAGAACACCCCGGGTTGCTTCCTGAAACAAGAAGCAAGGGACCCAGGCAGACAGCGGCCGCACGCCTTCCCAGTGGACAGGTGTTCTGGACCCAGTGGCCTCTCTTGAGTCAAAGCATCTCTCTCTGGATGCCTTAAATGGGACATTTTCATGGGGTTAGAACTGTGAACTTCCAACTTCATAAATGCCCTTTATAGAAGCTATGCCATTTCTGGCACACTGCATTCCATCAGCTTTAGCAAACTAAAACACTTGCTGAAAACTGTTCTGGCTGCACATGGAGAAGACGAGGGAAGATGAGGGAGGACGGTGAAAGACGGGGGACATCAGTGGCCTTCTCCCTGACAGCAGCGGGATGGGGTGGTGGGACACAGGCAGTCACGGAGTCGAAGAGGACAGATGGTGGGGTGGCCCCCTGGCGGTGGGGGTGGCCCCTTGGGCAGTGGGGGTTACCCCCGTGGAGGCCAGCCCCAGAGGAGAGGTGCAGGCGGAGAAGACGCAGCTGCGGGCTCCAGCGACCGGGGGACGGACGGTGTCCACACGTCCGAAGATAAGAGCTTACCTTGGCTTTATCCCTGGTGTGGGGCCTGGCACAGAGCTCGTTTTAATCCACATTTCTTGAACAATTCAGCACTAGGTCATGTAATCTTCACAATACCTAGGAGCTATTTTCGCTGGCTTAGAAAGGGGAAAACTAAGGATCTAAAAATAAGCAACATGCCAAAACACAGCCAGCTCACCGGTGCAGAGCCAGCACCTAACCCAGGCCTGTTCGCCCACCTGGGGTCCTGCCGTGGCCAGTCTCCTTTCCCGGCCCGCTGAGCCTCTGGGAGAAGGCCTGGGCACGTCCCCTACGGGCTCTGGGCTTCTTAGCAGACCCCGTTCCTCCGAAGCAGGCATCTCCCCGCCACCGCCCCATCCACGGAGGTGGGTGGATGTGGAGAGAGCTCATCGGATGGGCCCTGAATTCTGCACTGGGTCTGGTGTAGGGGAATACAGGAGATACAGGGAAGCTCTATTTCCTACGCAGCAGCTCCCACAGCCACTCCTTCCTCATCCTTAATCCTAAAAGAGGACAAAGCCTGAGTGGCATCCGATCTCTCCGTGAACAGACAGCGGACTTCACCATCAGCACCAACCTCCCAGACGGCAGCCGCGGTCGTCTCGGGACTGTTCTCCCAGGGCCGCCAGCCTCTCCTGGGAGGGAAACAGCAGGAACGCCGAGCTCTGCACGGCAGGGGCTTGGGCAGGAAGTCCGGCTGCAAATGCCAACACCACACAGTCCCTGCTCTCCCCCAAGTCATCTTTAAAACGTGGTCTATGATAAGGGGAGGGAAAAACCACCCTCCATTTCTCTGGAGGTCTCCTGTGGTTAGCAGCTGAGGACGCGTCGGGCTTTTCCCCAAAGTGTGCATTTCCCCAAAGCGTGATTATCATCTCAAAAACCCGCTGGCCCGCGTCTCTGGCTCGGCTTCCTCTCACCCCTCACCCTGGCCAGCCGCTGGGCGTCACCAGGCCCCTGAGGTCAGGCAGGTGAGGGCCAGCAGGGCCCAGCACGGCCCCCAGATGTGGCCACCGAGGAGGGACTCTAGCCCCAGAGGGCGGCCAGGCTGCTGACCAGGGTGGGACAACTGACCAGGTGAGACCTCATCTCCCCACGAGGCTGGGATACCTCATCTCGGCAGAGGTCAACAGAGGGCGGTTTTGCAGAGCGATCTATCATTTGAACCCGGTTATCATTCTTGAAGAAAAATGACTTGACTTGTTCTAAAAAGGACTTTGTTTAACCTCCTGAGATATGTGAGATGTTTACAGGGGACAGAACTGAAGCAAAGAGAAAAGAGAGGGGGGGCTAAATAAAGCCAGATGCAGGCTAGGGGCTCTTCTCCCCTACTGGGGAACCTGACCGCGCAGAGGGACAGAGAGCCGGACAACAGGCGACAAGGACACGCAGGGCAGGGCAAGGCGAGACCCAGCTGGGCGCGTCCCGAGTCTAATGGCCTCGCACTCCGCACCCACACTCAGGGCACGGGTGGGCAGGTGCCCCGGACGTCCGGCTTGGAGCCATGAGAGGGGCAGAGCTGGTGGCAGCAGGGACTGAGCCTGGGCCCCGAGCTGTGGCGGCACAGCCCCTTCCTCTGAAACACTCCCGCTGTGGGAGAGGAGCAGGCCGGGGGATGGGGGGGTTGGCAGAGCTGCTGGCGCGGGGGGGATGGGTGCCCAGGAATCCTTCTCTCTAGCCGTTGGATCCTTCACACATGCCAGTCGGGCTAGCTCTGCCCTGGTCAACGGACTGGTGCGGGTACAAAGGCAGACACACTGCCCAGTGGAATCAAACTGTGAGCTCAGAAATGGGCCTCAGACCTATGGCCAACTGACCTTTGACAAGGCCCCCAAGTCCACTTGGCTGGGACAGAGCGGCCTCTTCAGTAGATGGTGCTGGGAGAACTGACAGCCACAACCAAAGGGATGAAAGGGGGCCCCCAGCTCACCCCTTACACAAAAACTAACTCAAAATGGATCAGAGACCTAAATATAAGAGCCAGGACCATAAAACTCTTAGAAGAAAATGGAGGGAAATGTCTTCAAGGTCTAGTGATAGGTGGTGTTTCCTAGACTTTACACCCAGAGCACAAGCAATGAAAGAAAAAACAGACAAAAGGCAATTCCCCAAGCGGAATACTTCTGGGTGTCAAAGACCTTTGTCGAAGGGGTTAAAAGGCAGACAACTCAATGGGAGAAAATACACGGAAACTTCACATCCGACAAGGGTTTGATATCTGGAATATACAACGAAATTCTCCAACTCAGAGACAAAACAAACAACCCAATTAAATAAATGGGCAAAAGACATGAGACATGAGCAGACATTTCTCCAAAGAGGAAATGCAGACGGCTAAGAGGCAAATGAAAAGGCGCTTAGCTTCACTAGCTGTTAGGGAAATGCAGATCAAAACCACAATGAGGTGCCACCTCGCGCCCCCGGAATGGCCTGTAAAGCACACAGGAAATGAGGGGTGCTGGAGAGGACACAGAGACTGGGACCCATGGCTGGAGGGAGTGCAGGGCGGGCAAACGTCACGAAGGAGGACCTGGCGGTTCCTCTAAGTAGAGAGTGGCCTTAAAACCTGGCAATGCTGCTCCTAGGGGTACACCCAGAGGGGCTGAAATCACACAGCTGCACACCGATAACCACAGTGGCACTGTCCACAATCGCCCAGAGATGGAAACAACCCAAGCGTCCATCAACAGACGAGCGGATCAACACAGCGTGGTTTACACGTGTGACGGGGAGTGACGCAGCGGTAAGAAGGCATGTCGTCCTGAAGACAGGATGGGCGAACCTTGAGGACATCGTGCTGAGTGAAGTAAGTCAGACACAAAAGGACAGACGTTACATGACCTCACTGACAGGAACTAATAATATGTCAATTCATGGACATAGAATCTTGACTAGAGGTTGCCAGAGACAGAAGATTCCGGAGAAAGGGGAGCGGCTGCTTCAGACGTGCTGAAGTTTGAGCAGGGCGAACACAAATGCATGGAAATGGACGGAGGGGACGGAGCGCGCGGCTGCGAGCATAACTAAGAGCTGAGGGGGTGTGAGGGTGGCAGAGGGGCCCTCGGAGCCATGTGTGTCCCAGAAGGAAAGTGGAGGCTACACATGGCGCGACATCCGAGTCCTGTGGTGGGCAGTGACTGTGATCGACTGGACAGATACAGAAAGCGTCCTCTGAGAGCGAGGCAGGCGCATGGCGCTCTCCAAGGAGCTGACGACCGAGGGTGAGGGAAGATGTGGCGCCGAGCGCGGACTGCGGGAGGGCACCACGCCAACACGCCTTCACCAGCAGCAGCCAGCGCACAGCCCGGCACCGGGCACAGCAGTGGGGAACGGGGATGGGTTTCGGGTTTTCTCCCTTTCAGTTGTTTGGAGTAAAATGTCCCACAGCTGCGTGTGGCGATGCCCGCAGAGCCGCGTGATGGTGCTGGAGCCACGAGCCTGCGTTCCGTCTGGATGGATGGTCTGGCAGGCCACAGCACCGCCCTCCTCTCCCGTCCCTGCAGCCTGGGATGTGCTGAGCTCCGTGTCCCGGAAATCCGGAGCCCAGCTTCCCAGGATGAGAAAGGCCCAGCTCTTCTCGGCAGCTCTTCTCTGAGCCGCGCTGCTCCGCTCCTTCACGCATTCCCTTCTTCCACCTCCACGCGTCCCCAAGGTCCCCCCGCTGGCCTGTCCATCCTCTTGTCCCCACTGGCCTCTCTTGGTAGCTGTGACTATCAGCACCGTGTGACAGTTCCAAGTCCACTTTCTATCCAAACCTCTCCTCTCAGCGGCAGTTCTGCACAAGATGCTGCCTTCCGGAAGCCTCCATCGCCAGGGTCCACAGTGGTTCAGATCTAAAACATCCCCAACTCAGTTTACCACCTTTGTTCAAAACAGATTCTAATTTAAATTCCCATTTTTATTGAGTCCCCAGTCACTCTCGGAAGGCAGTGCAGCATTCCCCAAACGCTCCATCTTTGGGAGATGCTTCCTAAAAAGAGGTTTCCCTGGGAGAACCGGCGTGGGGTTGGAGGCCCACAGTGCAGAGAGAGAGTGCGTGAAGCACAGAGAGAGCAGAGCCGGGGGTTCCAAACCAGTCTGAGCATGGGCCAGCCTCCCGTGCCGCTCAGGCCACACGGCAGCACACTCCCAGAAGTGCCGCCGAAACCATCCACCTCCTCCCGGGGCCCCGACATGGGGTTCTCAGTTCGGCCTGGCCGACGCCCTCACAGCTGGCACGCACACTGCCCTCTCCCCGCAGGCCTCTGCCTTCAGGCCCAAGGAGTTCAGCTGGCCTCGCCCTTTGTTCCTGTCCCCAACCCAGAGGCTTAACGTTCCAGGTTCTTTCTGTCCGGCCTGCACCGGCCCTCTGTGCCCCAGGGCCCAGGGTCCATGCACACTGGACGCTACCCCCATCTGGCCCACGCACCCCCGGAAGCCCCCTCCCCGGCACTGGGCCTTCTCCCCATTCACCTGCACTCCACTGCCCAGCTAGAGCTGCCACATGCCACCCGGGCCCACCCCCACCCTCGGATCCCACACACCCACCTCCATCTGCAGAGTCAGGCACAGGGCGCTTGGCCAGGCCTCAGCAAAGCAGCTGCTCTGGGGCCCCAGGCGAAAAACAGGGACCAACAGATGTCCCCTGACCCAGGAGAGGATGGCAAGGCTCCTAATCTCAGAGCCAGCGGCTCCCAGATACCAGAGCCAGCGGCTCCCAGATACCAGAGCCAGCGGCTCCCAGATACCAGAGCCAGCGGCTCCCAGGGCCCAGAGCCAGCGGCTCCCAGATACCAGAGCCAGCGGCTCCCAGGGCCCAGAGCCAGCGGCTCCCAGAGCCCAGAGCCAGCGGCTCGCAGGGCCCGGAGCCAGCGGCAGGGCTCCTTCACCTAAATGCGGCCGGTCCATATGAGCAGAGGAGAAAATCCTCCGTGTTCTCCCCAGGACGCCCCTCTGAGTCGCTGAGTGCTGTGCTCTTGTGAAACTGAGCTGGTCGGGGCCACATCCACCCCATGGGAGACGAGCCACGAGGCTCCTCATTTACCCTCCCCCAGAGCCCCCTCCCTCAGCAGCCTCCCGAGAGGAGTCTGCCCGTCTGTCCAATTTCCACAGTCCCTCACCCTGAACTGAGAAGTGACAGGACAGCGTTGGCTTGAGTACCCCCTGCGGAAAGAGGAGGTGTGCGCGTGGCTGCCCGATGGGCGCCGGGCCTCGGACGAGGGACACCTGGGCAGATTTCAGGAGCGCCCAGACAGGTGAGCCATGGATGCCGAGCCACCAGCGCAACCAGAGCTTCCTGTCCCCATAACAAGGCACAGGGCACCAGACCCACTAGAGGGCCAGACAAAGAGGAGGCCAGACTTCTGTTTTTACTTTCTTGCTTCTCCGTTATATCAGTGTTTTCCCTCTGCTGGCTCAATTTACAATTCTTAACACTTTGCTCTTTCACTAATGTTTCAGCCAGGATACCAATCTTTCTCCTTTAATCATTTTACATCTGTAAGCCTGACTCCCCGAATGTGCTAAGAGTGTATCAATGCAACACAAATTCACAGCACAGTTCTATGCATAACGGTATATAATAAACGTTCAGCTTAACTTTCTTGGATAGTGTTCTAGTTTGCTAGATGCTGGAATGCAATATCCCAGAAACAGAATGGCTTATAAAAAGGGGAATTAAATAAGTTGCTAGTTGTGGTAGTTAGATTCAGTTGTTAACTTGGCCAGGTGAAGGCACCTAGTTCTGTTGCTGTGGGCATAAGCCAATGGTACATAAACCTCATCTGTTGTTGATTACATCTGCAGTCAGCTAGGAGGCGTGTCTGCTGCAATGAATGATGTTTGACTTAATTGGCTGGTGCTTAAATGAGAGACTCAGCATAGCACGGCCCAAGCAGCTCAGCATACCTCATCTCAGCACTCGCAGCTCAGCCCAGGCCTTTGGAGATGCAGAAAGGAATCACCCCGGGAAAGTTGTTGGAACCCAGAGGCCTGGAGAGAAGGCCAGCAGAGATCACCCTGTGCCTTCCCACATAAGAAAGAACCTCAGTGGAAAGTTAGCTGCTTTTCCTCTGAAGAACTAACAAAATAAATCCCCTTTTATTAAAAGCCAATGTGTCTCTGGTGTGTTGCATTCTGGCAGCTAGCAAACTAGAACAATAGTTCACAGTTCTAAGGCCGAGAAAATGTCCCAGTAAAACAAGTCTATAGACATGTCCAATCTAAGGCATCCAGGTAAAGGTACCTTGATCCCAGAAGGCTGATGATGTTCATGGTTTCTCTCTCACCTCGAAGGGCACATGGTGAACATGGTGTCATCTGCTAGCTTTCTCTCCTGGCTTCCTGTTTCATGAAGCTCCCCAGGAGACATTTTCCTTCTTCATCTCCAAAGGTCGCTGGCTGGTGGACTCTGCTTCTTGTGGCTGTGTCGTTCTGCTCTGCTCTCTCTGAATCTCTCATTCTCCAAAGTCTTTCCTCTTTTATAGGACTCCAGAAACTAATCAAGACCCAGCGTAACAACCACTCTTGATTATGTTACATCTCCAGGGAGATGATCTGATTACAGTTTCAAACATACAGCATTGAATAGGGATTATTCTGCCTTTACGAAACAGGATAAAAACGTGGCTTTTCTAGGGGACATACATCCTTTCCGACCAGCACAGACAGTGACACGCTCACACGGTTCCTCACGGAAGGCAGCCCTTCTGTTTTCATTCTGGAGCTCTCTATCACCAGCGTATGTGCGCTCTGACGTCCACCCTGGGGACATGGCCGAGTCCGCAGTGCTCAGGAGGCTGCCGTGTCCCCAGGTACCTGCGGCAGGTGTGGCTGCAGGGAAGGTAGGGCTGTCCATCGGGCCGGACAGCCGTAGTTCTGACGTGCTAGCGTCTGTGCAGGCAGGTGTGCACATGTGTGCCCACGAGGACGTGGTTGTGGGATACATGAGTCTACTGAGAAGCTGGGGGAACGTGATGCAGTCCACTGGGCATGATATCCTGGTGTTAGTCCCGTCAGGGACTGAGCAGAGAGTGACCCTCGGGGGCATAAGGACTGACGAGGCCCTGTGCTCCCAGACCTCCCCTTCTCAGAGCTGCTGCTGGCCAGGCCTCAGCAACGCAACTGCTCTGGGGCCCCAGGTGAAAAACAGGGACCAAGATATGTCCACCTGACCCAGGAGAGGACAGCGGCTCCCAGGGCCCAGAGCCAGCAGCAGGGCTCCTTCACCTAAATGTGGCCGGTCCATGGAGGCCAATCCTCCGTGTTCTCCCCAAGATGCCCCTCAGAGTCACTGAGTGCTGTGCTCTTGTGAAACTGGGCTGGTCGGGGCCACATCCACCCCATGGACAGCCCAGGCCACGTCTGCACTGAGTGCGTCCACAGCCCCCCGCAGCTCCCAGGGTGCGGCCGGGTGACCGCCTGCCTCTATTTCAATCCTTACGAAAATGTTAACAACATCAAAGTACTCCTGTTTCCACAGGTGACATCTACAACGTTCATCAGAAACTAGGATCGAACACCCCAAACGTGAGACTCACCAGCCCCATCCCCGCCGCGGTGCCGCTGGGGACCCACGGCACAGTCACGGGAGGATGGCAGAGGCTTCAGCCCCCTTGTGTGGTCATGACCTTGCAGGCTCCCGAAGAGGGTCTTGGGGATCCCCAGAGGACTGGGGGGAGCCTGTGCAGGCACCCCTGCTCACACGGAGGCAGGTGCGGCCCCTCCCAGGTGCTGTCCACAGGGCAGACCCCCACCTGGCCCTGCAGCCTCCCAGACCCTGTCCCCCCGGGCAGACCTCCCGGCCGACCCCTGGCAGCCTGGGTGGGGGCCAGTGCAGGACACTGTGAGTTTGGTGGTTTCTTAAATTGCAGTAAAACCCATGCGACACAGAAGGAACCGTTTACGTGTGCCTGTATATCTATTAACGGACGGCAGCACTGGACATACAGGTAGCACTAACAAGGCAATAAAAATACCACGTAGGGCGGCACGCAGCCCCAGGAAGAGTCATAAGCAGCGTGGGTACGTATGTGCCCTTTATCTCACGGGTGTTACAGCTTCATTTTGGCCACACTCCTGACTACTCCTGAAATAAAGTGGACGAGAGACTCCCATCACCGCAGAGCAGCACTGAGCTCACACCCGGCCAACCGCATGCAGAAAACACCGCTGCTTCCGCCCTACCACTCTGGGCAATAACAACCACTTATAAGCATCTTCTTAATTTTCCATTTAACTGAATGGACGAATGGTGAGCAGGGATGGGGCGGGGCTCAGCAAGCAGCTCCAGTCAAACTGGCGTGGACACGAGACCCTCGCCTGGCCACAGGCTGCCAGGGGTTGGGGGCTTCCCTGCGAGGGGCAGGAGGCCTGAGCAAAGGAGGAAAAACTGCTTCCGGAGCGCAGGAGGGGAGGGCTCCCAAACAAGCCCCCATGTCACGAGGACGGGGGATGGCCAGCCTGCCCTGATTAAAACTGAGAACACTGCTTTTAAAGGGTGGAAAGAGGACTACAGATCAAAACCTCTCAGCAGCCCAAATGCCCACAGAAACGGGCTACAGAGTATATAAAATTCCCCTATACATTGTAACCGAGAGACGATGCCATAGAAAATGAGTTCCCGGCTTTGCCCAGCCTTTCACAGAAGAAAATAAGTCAATAAACAAAGCAGACCTGTTCCACTGCACGAGTGACCCTGCACAGACGAGAGCACGATGGGGCCCCAGGTGTTACACCCCCAGACTGTACACGAGAGGAGACCCCAAGTGGACGGTGCTGACTGTTACGGTGGGGGACCGACCTCAACCAAGAAATCCAGCTCAGAGACCCATGGCCGGTTTCTGGAAAGGGTGATGCACAGCCCGAAGTATACCCCAAGATGTGCAGCCCCCCCCACCATCGAACCGCACCCCAAGATGCGCAGCTCCCTCGCCACCCAAGCGCACCCCAAGATGTGCAGTCCCCTGCCACCGAAGTGCATCCTGAGACGCATAGCCCCCCACCACCAAAGCATACCCCAAGACGTGCAGCCCCCCCTCACCTAACTGCATCCCAGGATGCACAGCCCCCTTGCCACTGAAGCGCACCCCAGGACACACAGCCCCCCACCAAAGTGCACCCCGAGGCGCACCCACAGCAGGGCAGAGAGGGCTGCGTCCAGCCATGTGGGCGCCGGGTGAAGGACAGGTGCCTGGCCTGCGCCATCGAGCATGGGTTCCCACACGAGGCTGCGAGGCGCCGGCACAGGTGGACAGCAGCTCAGGGCACGGACCCGGGCCCCGCTGCTTGGGAGACAAGCCTGGGGAGGCCGGTTCCAGCGAGCCTGAGGGCCAGAGAGACGTCGGTCAGCACAACTGCTGCAGGCGGGGAGGGCTGAGGGGGGCAGGGGGCTTCTCTGCTCGGCTGGGAGGGGATCCCCTCTCCCTCCCACCACCCACGGAGCGCATTTAGGGCACGAGGGAACACTGTAGTGGCTGGCCAGGGGCTGCTGGGCCAGCCCAGCCTCCCAGCCCACCCTGAGGGGGTCCCGGGCAGTATCCCCCTCCCAGGCCAGAGGTGTCCTGGGCAGCCATGTCCATACCCAAGAGCCGGGGGTCCTCCCCCACGCGGCGTCCGCGCCTCAGCACGCGTGGGTGGGCCGGGAGACCTGCAGCCGACACGTGCCGGGCACAGCTCCAGGAGGCCATGCAGGGCCCGTCACGAGCAGACCACCGCCCGGAAAGGACAAATCCCTTAAAAAAGGGGTGCCAGATAGGTGACGCTGCGCACAATTTCAGGGAAAGAAAGATTAGTTCATCGGAAAACTCCGAAGTGCCTTGTTTTCGTGACTGAAAGTGAGAGGTTTCCTTGGCCCGGAGTCCACAGCGCGTGAGGGCCACAAGCAAAACCACGGGGGAGGAGGGGAAGGACAGTCCTGCTTTCCAGCAGTCCTGGTTCCATCGCCAGGCAACTGCGAGGACGGAGAACAAAGAGGAGGTGTGGTTCCACCTGTGAAATAGTTTCAGTAGCCACCCCGTTTTCTTTTGGTGTCTATCGTTAGGTAAAAAGGGGTTTTATGCCTTTAATCCCCCAAAGCACGAGGCAGGCCCCGCAGCCAGCAAGTGTGAGGAAGCACAGGGGTCCCAGTGGCTGGGCAGGGGGCGCAGGGGACATGGGGGGGCACAGAGGTCCCCGTGGCCAGGCGGGGTACACGGGGGAGCACAGGGGGCATGGGGGCACAGGGGTCCCGGTGGCCGGGCATGGGGGTGCAGGGGGCGCCAACAGCGGGTAGGGTTGCTGGGCCAGGCGGCCCTGAGCTGCTCGGTGGCCCCAGCCCAGACCTTCCATCTGGCCTTTTGTTTCCACTGGCGGGCGCACGTGAACACCCCGCCCACGCGAGTCGCAGGCATCGAGGCTTTTACTAAACTGAACCCAAATAAGACCCTTCGGGGGTGCCCCTCCAATCCTGCAGCCTTCTGGAGGCATGGTCAACACGGGCCTGCTGCAGGGGGCGTGGGCCCAGCAGTGCCACCTCCTCGGCTCCGACCCCGCAGCCGAGCGGACACCACCCTCCCCCACCCCGCACCCGCCTCCCACCCCATGATCTTGGGAGAGCCGCTCCCCACTGCCTGTGGCCTCGCCCTCAGCTGCGGAACTTCCCCGGCCCCCTGGGCACTTTGCCCACCCCCGAGCGCCAGCGAGTTAAATCCCCACAGCACCCCCGCTACGTCCAGCGCCCACCCCCGAGCGCCAGCGAGTTAAATCCCCACAGCACCCCCGCTACGTCCAGCGCCTTCTACCCGGCCCTGGTGAGGAAGGCTGGGGGCGGAGAGACGGTGACCCTGTGAGACGCCAGGGCTCCTCCGCCCCATCCGCGCGGCTGCAGGGCTGGGTTCATCACGCCGCCCACGGGGAGAAAAGGCTCCGCCGCCGGGTTCACGGAGACTCTCCGGGTTCACGATAACTGCCGCCCGGCCCCGTGGGCAGGACGCACAGGCTCGGAGCCCAGGGCCGCTCCGCGCACACCTCTGCCCCAGGCGCCGCTGACCCAGCCGCGCATCCCCGCCTACTGCTGGGGGCCCACATCCGAGGACGTCCGGAATCGCCGCCTGTAAAACGCGGTTCGCACCACCAGCAACTCAGAACATACCGCCGGGGATGACGCAGGGAGGAAGCACCGCCCAGGCGCCACGCGGGACGCGCAGGGGAGATGCCCAAGAGCTGAGCCTCCACGGAAAGTGGCCTGAGCAGGACGAGGGATGGCGGCGTGGAGCCTCGCTCAGATGGTGGGTGGATGGGGTGGGCCATGCGCTGCAGAGGTCAGCGCGTGGACGGGGCCACCTGCCATCAGACACCGGTCACTGCAGCAGGTGGAGGCACAGGGTGGCACCTGGCTGTGCACTCATGTCCACATGGACGTTGGACCCCCTGCCCGACCGGGCCTGGGTGGCAGGACTGTGTGGGCCACTGTCCCCGCCTGCGCTCGGCCAGCCCCGCATCTTACAGACTGCACCGTCAAGCCACGCACACCACTCGCGTGCTCCGCAGCCGGGAGGACGGACACGGTGCCTGAGTCCAGCTTCCCCTGGCGTGAGGAGGGGTTCCAGATCTGCAAAGCCTAAACGAGTTGCCAGCGGCCCTCTCGCGGAAATCCTGCCGGCCCTGGACTCAGTACTAACTCGGGAACGTGGAGGCGATGTTGACAGAAGCGGGCAGAGGTGGCAAAGGGAGACAGGGGTTCCCCTGGAGCCGTGGCATGGACACAGGCCGGACGCCCAGGGCCACGAGAGCCGCAGCCGGGAGAGGGTGGGGGGGCTGACGCCTGAACAGAAGGCAATGTCCGAAACTCACCGTGGCGTCGGAACTCTGCAGTCGAAGGAAAACTGACCCATATATAAGACGAGTGGGGGGCCAGGGGCAGAGCTTCACGACCTGGGGTGCGGTGACGGATTCTTACACAAGACCCCAAAGTAACACAACAAACAACAGACGATTCTGACTTCCTCACATTTAAAACTTCTGTGCAAAGGACATCATCAGGAAAATGAAAAGACAACCTACATACTGGGAAAAAATAGTCACAAACCATATACTAGATGAGGACTTAATATCTGGAATATATAAAGAACTTCCAAAACCCAACCACACAAAAACCAAACTATTAAAAAATGGGCAAAGGATTTGAGTGGACGTTTTTCCAAAGAAGGTGTATACGTGGCCGATAAGCACATGAAAACGTCCTCAACATCATGAGCCATTAGGGAAATGCAAATGAAAACTGAAGAGTTACCCCTCACACAAGGCCGGCTACCATTACAAGACAAGTGTTGGGGGGAATGTGGGCAAACTGAACACAGCACATCACTGGCAGGCAAAGGTTAAATACAGACCCACCACCTGGCACGGCAATCCTACATGCACGTGGGCACCCAGAGCGACACCAGGGCTGCCAGCAGTGCCTGTACATCAAGGCTGACAGCAGCATCCATCACAATCGCCGAAAGGTGGGAGCAGCTGAGCGTCCCTCAACAGACAGACATAGCATGTGGCATATCCACAGAACGGAATATCGTCCAGACGTAAAAACTGAAGTTCTGCGTCACACTGGGTCGTGGAAGACCCTGGAAAAAATTATGCTCTGTGAAATAAGTCAGGCACAGAAGGGCAAAGATTGCATGATATCCCTTAAAAAAGATGGCTAGAAAGAGCAGATTCAGAGACAGAAAGTAGGCCAGACATTCCCCTGGGATGGGGGAGGTGGGAACAGGGGGTGTGTGTCTGGTGGATATGGAGTGCTGGTCAGCAAAATTTAAAAGAAAGGCATCTCCTTAATTTTCCAAACGGTGAAAGCTGCCTGGCCGACTCTGGGGGCAGAGTCCAGAACATGGCCGCTGAGCCCCTTTGCCATAAGCAGCAGCAGCTGAGGACCTCACAGAGCCCCCAGGCCCCGCAGAGCTTGGGCTGAAAACAAACAGCGAGCCCAAAGCAAGAGCAGCCAGGAGGCCAGGCCTGGCACTGGGTGGAGGGGCTTCCACACGCGGGTGGAGGGAACTCAAAGCAGCAGCAGAGACTCAACGGGGAAGCAGGAGGAGAAGTGGGTGGGAGCTGCAGCCAGCACCTGCAAGATCAGACAGGCCCACACGAGACGAGAGTCAGGCTGGAGCTGGCAGAGAGGTGGCCAGGAGGCTTGACGAAAGGTCAGCGCCCATGACGCAGAGGTGACCAGGCGCCTTGATGAAAGGTCAGCGCCCGTGACGCAGAGGTGACCAGGAGCCTTGACGAAAGGTCAGCGCCCGTGACGCAGAGGTGATCAGGAGGCTTGACGAAAGGTCTGTGGGCCGACTCTGAACGGACAGCATCAGGGTACAGGGCAGATGTCACCCTCCACAGAAGGGGAAGGGCCGGGGGGAAAGGCCATGGGGGAGCACGGCCTCCGTTTGCCTTCTCCTGTTTGGGACGGTGGGTGCTCCCACCTGCCATCCTGTAGAAGCCGTGCAGCGTTTCTCTGGTGAGTTTTAACCAGGCCGCATGCGGCAGGATGGCCCCTGAGCTGTGGGTGGAGGGAGAGCCAGCACAGGGGCGGCACCGTCTCCTCCCCAGCAGGCCTGGGGGGAGGCAGCTCGGCTCGGCTTCTGGGGCGAGCACACCTGTTCCTCGTGCAGGTGAGGAGACGCACCTGCTCCAACGTGCATTCACCAGTAACCCCTGAGCGGCTGGAGACCGGACCTACTGAGCTGTGCTCCAACTTTAAATGTTCGGAAGGTCATTTCTAAGAGCAAAGGAGAGCCGACAACTTCTCAATGCAAAAATTGAAATCAAAGAAGAAGGAAGGATTTTTTTTGTATAGCTGCATATTATTCACCATGATCATTTTTAGAACATTTGCATTACTGGAGAAAAAGAAAAAGAAAAGGAACTCATACATCCCTATTCCTTACCTCTCCCTGCACTGGGTAGTATTTCATTCTACCCAGTATCTCCCCCCTATTATTTATTTATTTATTTATTTTATCCTTATTTTTTTAATTCACCTGTCCATACCCTGCATAAAAGGAACATCAGACACAAGGTTTCACAATTATACAGTCACATTGTGAAAGCTATATAGTTAAACAATCGTCTTCAAGAATCAAGGCTACTGGAACACAGCTCTACAGTTTTAAGCACTTCCCTCCAGCCACTCCAATACACCATAAACTAAAAAGGGATGTCTATATAGTGCATGAGAATAACCTCCAGGATAACCTCTCAAGTCTGTTTGAAATCTCTCAGCTGCTGAAACTTCCTTTTGCCTCATTTCTCACTTCCCCTTTTGGTCAAGAAGCCTTTCTCATTCCCTTGATGCCAGGTCCCGACTCATTTAGGATTTCTGTCCTACGTTGCCAGGGAGGTTTACACCCCTGGGAGTCATGTCCCACGCAGAGAGGGGAGGGCAGTGAGTTCCCCTGCCGAGTTGGCTTAGCGAGGCCGCATCTGAGCAACAAAAGAGGTTCTCTGGGGGCGACTCTTGGGCATAATCATCGGTAGGAAGAGGACGGTTTTTGTCTGAAATACCTTCCTAAGTATTCTGCTGGGTGAGGCTGTCCCCAGCGAGGTCCTCTGGGGTTCTGTGCTGCACAGCTCAGGGCTCTCTTCCCTGTCAGCACTGGCTGCTCACCTGCTCCGGGACCTCTGGGTTTTCTCGTCTATTTTACGGACTTAAGAAACTACGTGATTCAGGAACATGCACTTCCCTGCCACCTCCACACAAATTTCTCAGCAAGACACATTTTTTAAATATGTCTAACAAATTTTGAAATGAAAAATTAATCTCAGGCTGATGGGTAAAAAACATGTCAACGTTTCTTTTTTCCCCTGAAAAGGCAAGTTGGGGGAGTATTTCCAAGAGGGGAGTGTGTCTGGACCCCCAAGGTGTTTTAGGACTAAGGCAATTCGGGGAACGGTCCCCTCTCCACAGCACGCTCACAGTAAGCCACCTGAGCACCGCTTCCTCCTGAAGGCGCGTTTTCCCTTTTAAGGTATAAACCCACAGGTAACAGAGAACAGGAAACAGGTGAGAGTGGAGAAAGAGGTAAAAAGCGGAAAGTGCTAGAAACAAGTCAAAGAGCAGAAAGAGTTAGAACCTGAAGAGTGTGCTGGAAAGGGGCACGAAGGACCCACAATGGTCAGGGCCTGGAGGCTCCCGCCTGAGATACAACCCGGTGGTGGGCCCCGGGCATGCAAGGGGTCCTGGGGGGTGTGGTGGGGGACAAGGACCCTGACCCCGCCTCCTGCAGCTGGGGTTTCCGCTGCTTCTCCCTACGCAGCTGCCAGAAGCCTGTGGCCAGTCCAGCAGGGTGGGCAGGGTCTCGGGGCATTTCTCAAGGGGTCTCGGCCAGAATGGAAGAAAAGACCCTTCCCATCACCTGCCTACCCACCCTCCCCCACGCCACCTAAAGCCCCCAGGGCAGAAGAGCCGCCGGCACTCGCACTGCCCGGCCTCACTCTCGGCTGTGAACACAACCCAACAGCTCAGCGTCTGGGGGATCCCCAGCGTGTGAAAACAAAACCAAGCAGGAAAAGGAACATTTGAGAACAGTGGCAATACAGACACTGTTAAAAGACTAATGTCTTGAGAGAGAAGAGGAAACATTACAGCCCTGTAATAAGAAGGAGAGGAAATAAAATGAGAAAACAAGCACTTAGAAATCAGACATTACAACAACAGTGAAAACCTCTATGGACAGGCCGGGAGACAGGTGGGGAAAACACCGACAGAGGACAAGAGAGAGAGATGAGAAGAGTCACTGGAGGAGAAAGGCAGGGCTCACGCATCAGGCAAACTGGAGAGGCAGCAAGGAGGTGAGCGAGGCAGTGCAAGATGCTTCTAGAACCGCAGAGAATGTATGTGAAGCTGCACCAGTGCACCGCAGGGCAAAACTCAACTAGCAGAGGGCAGCTCTCCAAATACCAGTGTCAGAACAAAAGCTGTACCCAAGGACAGAGCTCTTGGTATTATGACAGCAATGCTGGGGCCAAGAAGGCAACAAAAATCCGGAGGAAAGTGGTTTTCATCCTTGAATGCCATCACCCAAACTATTGGTTAAATGTGAGGGTAGGGTGAAGGTGCATTCCAGCTCCAGGAACTCAGGAAGTAACCCTTCTCCAGAAGGTTCTGGGTAGCCCTGCTCCAAACCTTTCTCCGGATGTCACGCTCTGGCCTGGCAGCATCCTGTTCCCTCCACTTCCTGCCCCCTAAGTAAAGAGAAGCAGCTGAGGCTGCGGCCCATGGCCCCTCCACAGGCACCTGCTCCTCTCCTTGTTGCACGGCCGAAGGGAGAGTCTCCTGCAAGTAAAGCTCTGTTTCCCCTCCAGGCTCTGGCCTTTGGTTCTGTCCACCAGCGGTGCCTGGTCCAACCTCTTAAATGCAGAGGACGTTCAACGCCAAGAGAACGACAGAGTGAACCTTTAACATCAACCTATTCCACTGCGAGTGCAGTCTACAAGGAAGACATCATTTCCCAACCCGGGGTCTCCAAATCTAGGGCAGAAGGGGTGCTTGTGAGGAGGGAAGGGGGAGAGGAGAAAATAACTCTTTCAATGAAAAAAAAAGATGATCGTGGAATACTGCAAGGCCACACCTAGGCATACATCCAGGAGAAAGGACAGCAGGCTCTCACACGCAGACTCTTCATCACAGCCCCAAGCAGGGACCTCCCAAATGTGCAGGAGCAGATGGATGGATGAACAGAACGTGGTGTATCATTCGATGGACTGTTGTTTGGCCATGAGGAGGGAAGTGCTGATACCCGACAGCATGGATGCTTACGGAATACATGCAGAGAACCTAGGCTTCTTCCAAAATGGGAGTACACAGTACTTTACACCATCTGAAATTAAGTGGTGAGTTAATATATTTTTAAACTTAAATGTTTTTTGAAATAGGTCCCCATAGGCACGGCTCCGGGCTGGCAGGACTCTCCACTTGCAGTTCCCCTTTGCGTTTCTTCTTCAAGAGTTTCAGAAGAAAGCAGACGCACCGAGCCGGGATTTAGTACAAACTTCTATCATATCCCTTTGATATTTTCTCAGAATACATTCAAATTCTGATTTACTCTGTTACTCCTGTGAGTGCCTGTGAGGTTTAAAAGACTGACCTAGTTTTAAGGAAGGAAAATGGATATGAAGACACTTACTAGGCAAAGGACACAGCCCTTCAATTACTTTGCATTTGTTTTAAATCCTCTTCATTTTCTTGCATTCTCTACACCCTTCACAACTAGAAGTCTTCTAGTCTGTGTGATAAGTAATGTGACCTTGGTTTGATTTAGGATGGACTCTTGATCCACATGAGACTGAAACGACATTTAAGGGCTGGACATAGTGCTGCCCCTGACTCCTGCCCCCAGCTCAGATCGGGGCCACGTGGCCAGGGAACCCCCCATGCCAGCAGCACTGCCCACGCCTGCCAGGGGTGGCGACAACCCAAGGGCTCAGCCACTGAGGAAAGGAGGAGCATACAGTGGCCGGTCCAACCATGGAAAGAGATGGAACTCTGCACATGCCACAACACGGCGGATGGACTGTAGGGCAGTCTGCAGAGGGAGACAAGCCAGACCCAAAAGGACAGAGCTTGTGTGATTCCACATCTATGAAACGTCTAGAATGGGGAAATTCATAGAGACAGAAAGTAGATCCCAGGTTACCAGGGGCTGGGGGAGGGGCCCTGGGAGTTACGGCCTAATGAGTGCAGAGTTTTTGTTTGGGGGATGCATGAATTTTGGTAATAGATGGTGGTGATGATAAGCAGAACACTGTAAAAGTAATAAAAGCCCCTGAATTGCACTAAAAAAATGGATGAAATGGCAAATTTTATGCTATATATTACCACAGAAATTAAGGGGGAAAAACCTGCCCCAATCAAATAAGCAACTTTGAAAAACCAAATCTATGACAATGCGCTGGGTTGTAGGATGATGTGAAATGAATCTGAGAAATGGTTTAATTTTGGTATGTGAAAATGACATGAATAAATTAGCTGTGCATAGAAAAATCTTATTTCTGGAATATCAACCTTTTTTTTTCCTCGACTCTCCTTTGCACAGATTCTAAATTACACCATATATTAACCACACTGCAAACTCGGACAAACAACTACTGGCTGGGCCTCCATTACGTAACCTCATTTCATTTCCTTTCCTTTCTTATTTGAGTCCTGCATGGTGAGAAAGTCTAAGGTAGAGCAGATGGGTCTGTGACACTCGGATCCCATGGGTGTGCCAGCTCCCGGGCGTGCCAGCTCCCGGCGTGCCAGCTCCCGGGCCCTCCCTACACCTGCGGTTCATGCAGTGGCAGCAACAGCAGGGGCCTGGCAGTTAGGGCACCTCAACCCCCCAGATGAACCCCGCCTTGATGTCCTCTGCTTCTCAGGGGACGTACCTCTGGAAAGGCTACAGCGTGGGCTGGGGGTCAGCACCCTCCACCAGGGCAGTCCACGTGATGACCCAGCATCTCCCAGTCTCGTTCCCATGGCAACACCCCAGGTCCAGGCAGCCCAGACCTGTGCACAGCAGATGTGCCCTCCTGCTGCCCTACTGTCTCAGCAGGATGAGACAGCACCTACTCTTTGCAAAGCAATAATTTTTCAAAAGAAAGTCAAAATCTTGTTGAAATGTGTGAGTTCAGAAGTTACAGAGTATCACACAAACCAAAGACCTTAAACGGGACAACAATGTGTGCTTAAAGTAGCTGCTATTTGGATAGAACAGAGAAAGGACCCAAACCATTACAAATTCATTAAACAGAACCCCCCCACTCTGGCCTGAAGTCTGTAGTCATATATTTCTCAAATCTGATCTGCAGTCCCCACCCACAAACGCACCCTTCATTATTATAGGATAGGGGAGGTGTCCCAAGAGAAGGAAACTTTTTTAAGCAATAAAATCCTTCGTGGCTTTATTTCTGAAAAACATAACGCAATCCATTCTTTAATGCAAAAAAGTGACATTGCAAAACACCTATGGAATAAAAATCCAAGGGAAAGATGGTTCAAGTCTAAGGAAAGAAGTTTGAAAATGGCTTTCTAAATGGAGAATATATTTAGAGTGAACAGACCAGGTCTCACAAGAGCAATTCATCTTCCTACTCCGGGGTTTGTGGGCGTCTGAAGAGCCATCCACCCCAGGACAGCCATGCAACATCGCATTAAAGACCACTCGTGTCACATGCCCTTCTCCAGCAAGGGAGGAAATAAGCTCCTTTTCTTGTACCTCATTTAAATCAGACAATAGAAACCTCTCCGGAGCCCAGCACAGGCCTTGGGGGCCCTCCCCCCGCTGCGCCCGGAGCCCCTCACCTTGGCCTTCTGCAGCTGAGCGCGCGCCTGCCGCTCCGCCTCCCTGCGCACCGCCTCACGGTCTTCCTCCAGGGACACATCCGAGTCGGACGGACGGCTGGTGTAGGAGTCTGCCGAACCCTGGGGAGGAAAGGGGAATTTAAAAATGGATCCAATCTACGGCAATGCATTGGAAAAGTCTCAGACGCGGCAGCTTCCTGGATGGTGCTGGGAATTCCTGAAAAGAGGAGAAATCGATCCTTTTCGCAGAGCACGCGCTAGAAAACCGTGCTCTGGCTGGCCCAAAGGTCGGCGGGGAGGCCGGCCGTCTGTCTCGCGAGTCACCCTTCCTTCCCGGGCTTGCTGCTCAGAAGCCAGTTCCTTCTGGGAGCCGGAGCAAGTTTCTTTATTATCAGACCAGCTCAGTGGTGCAGTGCGGGCCGGGGGCCCAGCGGGCAGTACACGCGCAGAAGCGGGTGTGCACAACTCCACCGCACTAACAAGATAAAAGACAGCCTGAACTTGAGCTCTCCAGGGAGTCACGCCACATGACTCCCACGGGAAGCCGAAGTGTCCTTTTGCACCTTCGCACGCGCCTGATTCCCTCTGCAGAGACCCGGCTGCCGGCTCCCCCAGTCTACACCTAGCCTTCACTGGAGACTGAATTAAAACGGTCTTGCCTGGGAGAGCGCCTATGCGGTCAGCTGCAGCGTGGGAAGGGGGGCTCCGGAATCCGGAGGACCCCGCCCCCACCCCCATCAGCCCTCTCTCGCCCGCACCACCACTGTAGCTCCACCCGCGGCAGCCTCGGCCCGGCTCCCGGGGTCTCCGGCGGAAGCCCCCCCAAGTGCGCTGCCCCATGCGCGCGAGCTTACGCAGATGTCGGACTGCTTCAGCCGCCCTCCCCGGGCTCGTTTCAGAAGCCGGATCCAGGTGGCCTGCATGAGCCGGCCCGCGCCGGCGGCGCCCGCAGCTGCAGCCCGGGACGCCCACCCGCCGCCGGCCCGCGCGCGTCCTGGCCCGGGGAGTGCTGGGGAGCCCCGGCCCCCGCCCAGCCCATACTCCGGGCGGGCCTCCGCGCCCCGCCCCGCGTCCCGGGGCGCGCGCGCCCTGCCCCCGGGGGGCTCCGACCCCTGGAGGAGCTTTTCTCCCCAGGCCGGCAGGGGATAAAACCCCAGGACGCTTTATATTGCTTTGCAAATAAAGTGCATCCGGAGACAGGCATCAACTAAACTTGAGCATCGCGGGGCCCTGCGCGCTCCCTTCCCTGCTCTAGGACTGTAAAAGGAAATGAGGTGTAAGAGACCCTTTAAAAAAAACCCGGTGCCAAACGGAGGCAGTAACATTTGCAGGTGCAAAGTTCAAGGCTTATCTTGGAGATCTGGGCGGGCGGGGGGAGCGGCGCCTGCGTACTGGGCGAACTCCGTGCACGCGCGCGGGGGCGGGGGCCTCGCCACGCAGATGCTGGGGGCGCGCCGAGCCTCCTGCAGCCCCTGTGTCCACGGCTGCGCAGGGCCCGTGGGCTCGACAAGCGCGCGCACGCGGGGCACGGCTTCACCGTGCTGTAGGGGACACGCGCTCTCCCGGCAGCAGCACGCAGTCTGTTCATTTCACGAGGTCATTCTCCACGGCCCGCCGCACCAGGCCAGTAGCCGGCGACAGCGTCGCGCCGCGACAGGAGGGGCCGAGGGGCACGCCGCCCTGGTCTGTGCCTGTGACTCCTCGGAGGAGGGCGGGGGCCAAATTTACCCATTTCGTTCCTGATCACAGCTCTCCAGGGCGCTGCCTTCAGCCCAGCTCCGCATGACTTTGAACTGCCCCTGGGACCTGAAAGTGGGCTGGTAGGACAATCACGAAGGATTTCAAAGCTCAGCCGACTTATTAGCTCGATTGAGGATTCACAATAATTTGTGCCAACCTTTTCCTACAGGTTGGAGGAAAAGACTGGAGAGGGAAAAGCATCAAAGTTATTATTTCCTACACTAATGGAATTGCATTTAAAAAGTTTATTTCTTGGGGTGGGGAGAATGGACAGTGACTGCTAATGGTACCGGTTTCCGTTTGGGGAGATGAAAACATTCTGGAACTAGACAGTACAATGCCCTGACTGTACACTATAAAGTGATTTAAATGACAGTTTATATTATGTGTATTTTACCACAATAAAAAATACAAGTTTATTGTGAAGAAACATGAACTTCCAGATATCTTAGAGCATGAAATTCTACTTCTGCATCCCCAACTGCCTCTTATCTGTTTTTTGGTGGGGGGAGGGGCTTATTTTGTAAAGTCTCATGCAAATAAAAGAAAGATGTTCTTAACTCCCTCTCTTCACCCTTCCCTTCTTTCTCTGCCTCTGGGCTCAGCCCAAGCTCCCGGAACTAAATGCACGGAAACAGAGCCACGGAGGCCTTCGGAATGCAAGCTGTAGGTTCATGCACTTTAACTGTGGTGGTGTAAAGATCAATTAATAAACAAATTAGTTACACCGTCACGCATGTAAAGTGCAACTTCCAAGGAGACATAAGTTGTTCTACACAGAGTTTCCCCATGGGCGTCTTATGCAAGAGGTCAGGAAGCAGTCACGCCATAGCACCTTGAGGTGGTCACCCACAATGCTCCAAAGCGGTCACCCCACAACACTCCACAGGGGTCACCCCACGGCAGCCCAAGGCAGTCACTGCATAATGCTCTAAAGTAGTCACCCCATAGCACCCCAACATGGTCACCCCACAGCACCCTGAGGAGGTCACCCATGGCACCCCAATGCCAGCTTCTAGATGAATCACCCTGTCACAGGCTCAGACGGCAGCTCGTGACTGTGGTAGGTAGGTTTAGTTGTCAGCTTGGCCAGGGGACAGTGCCCCATTGTTCTGTGGTGGACGTGAATCATCAGCACGTGAAACGCATCTATGGCTGATGACATCTGTGGTGGGCTAAGGGCAGTGCCTGCCACAGTGAGTGAGGTTTAATTTAATTAGCTGGAGGCTTAAAAGAGAGAGGTCAGAAGAGAGCTCAGCAGCTCAGCACACCTCATCTCAGCACTCACAGCTCAGCCCAGATGTTTGGAGATGCAGAAAGAAATCACCCTGGGGAAAGTCACTGGAACCCAGAAGCCAGGAGAGAAGCCAGCAGATGTCACCTGTGCCTTCCTATGTAAGACAGCACCTCAGATGAGAGCTACCTGCTCTTCCTCTGAAGAACTGTAATTTTCAACTAAATAAATCCCCTTATTAAAAGCTGATCCAGCTCAGGTGTGCTGCATTCTGGCGGCTTTAGCAAACTAGAACAGTGACATACAAAGCTTCTGTCCTAATAACCCCATGAGGAGAGGACAAACACAACACATACCTGGTTTGCATGACTGTGTTCCCTTTTAAACAAAATACAATTTCTCAAAAATCCTTTGGTAATAACCAGACATAGCTTTTACATTGTATAGTCCTTTGAAGATCTGTTTCTAGGTTTAAATAATTAAGCAGTTAAAGCAAAACCTCCATACTGATGGCGGCCATTGATCTTTCTAATGCCTGCAACAATTTACTCACCTTCGTTTATGATCTGAGGTTTGACTAAGAACTGAGGTTTAGTGCAGGTTGTAGGGGAAGCCAAATCACCTGTGCTCCTTGTAGCTACAGGAGTGTATATTCCCTATTTTTCTTTATGGAACTCACGCAGCCACTGTAGGAAAACAGACGCAAGGAGTAGCGCCTTCCACCCTCCCACCTGATGACCATGTCAGAGGGCCACACCTCGTCCTCCCCTCTGTGCTGCATTTTGTGAGCCCCTCCCACTACATGCACCCCAGCTCTACCCCTTCCTCCTCGGGGTGAGCTGTGCAGTTAGAAGTGACCAACCTATGAGGCTCTGCTGTGGCACTGGATTACTGTGGCACCATATCACCATGGTACCAGATCACGATAGCACCAGATCACCATGGTACCAGATCACCATAGCACCAGATCACCATGGTACCAGATCACCATAGCACCAGATCACCATGGTACCAGATCACCATAGCACCAGATCACCATGGTACCAGATCACCATAGCACCGGATCACCATGGTACCAGATCACCATAGCACCGGACCACCATGGTACCAGATCACCATAGCACCGGATCACCATGGTACCAGATCACCATAGCATCGGATCACCATGGTACTTGACTGCCATGCTACTGGATCACTGTGGCACCAGATCACCATGGTACCTGATCACTGTGATGCTGGATCAGCGTGGTACGAGTTGCCATGGCACTGGAAGGCCACGGTGCTGGGTCCCCTGGCCCTCCGGCCGGAGCAGCAGCACAATGCACGTTACGGGATGCACCCTTGATGGCTCCGTCCCTGTCATGGCTCTCCTGCAGCTCTGTCCTCGCAGCTCCCTCACGTCTGCAGCGCCCACGTTTCCTGTCTGCGCCCGATTCTCCTTCCTGACTGGAGAGCTCCGAAGTGCAACTTCAGCATCTGCCGGGAGTCCGTCTCGGCACCTTCTCAGAGCGCTTACTCTAAATTTGTGTTCTGTGCTCACAGGAGGAGTGCTTAACTAGGTTTGCAATGCTTTCATCTGCTCTCCAATATCTGTCTTTTCCTGTTTTTATGTAAAATCTCCTTTTGCTTTGAACACTTTCCTGCACTTATGATGCTTGTCTTGATGCTGTGCCCTATCATGGTTGCAGTCACAAGTATTTCCAGGGCCAGTCTCCGTGAATGCTCTTACACTTCTGCCTTTGAAGCCAAAGGGACGAGTGCTGTGGCCTGGCAGGAGGGGCGTTTAGGACCCGCTGTGCTATCCCCCCCTCTGGGCCCCACTGGCAGCCTGAATCGCCTTCCCACGGCACCCTTGGCCAGTCTGCCCCAGACAGCGCTGCGCCCCAAGCCTGCTCATGGACAGGCCCTCTCCTGCCCACGTGGAAATGTCCTTTTCACTGCACCCGGCCTCCCTTGGGACAGACGCCCCATTTCTCCAGGGGTACCCCACATTCCCAGAGTGGCACAGCGGGGGTAAGGCGCTGCTGGCAGGCGCGTGGATGCCACTAACCCATTTCTCACCCTGTGGGTCGAAGCCGAGAGGGGTACACCACTGACCCAGGAAGAGGTGGGCTCTCGGGGAAGCTGAGCTACTGCCCCCACCCCAACCCCGTCTCACCAGCCTCTCCAGAGCTTAAGGACCGTTGCTGATAACGAGGCCCTGGGACCCTAGCAGTCCAAAGGTGATGCTGGCTGCTGAGGTGAATCCCCCACCCCCGCCATGGCTACTGAAACTTGAGTCTGCAAATGTGGGGCACCTGCTTTCCAGGTGGCAAGGGCCTCAGAGGCGAGTGTCCACCATTTGTGGCATGGCCAAGCCCGAGGGACTTGCCACAGCTCCACAAGCGCCCATGGGAGACGCTCAGGATCAAGGAAAAGTTGAGATGCCGGCTCCCACCTCACAGAGGCCCAGGAACAACAGATAAGCCTCCCACAAAACAGTGTGCGCTCAGGAGGAGACACGACAAACACAAAACCCACTCGTGTCTATTGTTTATTAACTGTTCGAAACTGTGCCAAGTGAACGCGGACAAAGGACAAACGCTCCCTTGTGTCCCCAGCACAGGAGGCCGACCTAAAACACAGGCTGTCAGAACCGGCTTCTAGGGCAGGAACAAACCAGCTGAGACAGCAAGTAGGGGTGCCGCGACGGTCCTCGGGCCAACTGAAAGGACGTAAAAGGGCCTGAGCGCTGGGAAGAGACATCCAGCAGCGGGACCGCAGGTGTGGAGGCCTGAGGATGGGGATGGGGGGTGCTTGGTGCTCCCAGGGAATGGAGAGGAGCCAGCGTGGGTGCCGCCCTGAGAACACAGGGGACCTGGAGCCAGGAGGCTGGGGGGCAGGGCGGTGCCAGGGGACTCGGGTAGGAGGCTGGTGTGGGGGTGCAGGGGGTGCATTGGTGCAGGGGGTGCGGGGCGAGTGTGGGTGTGGGGGTGCGGGGTGAGCGCGGGTGTGGGGTGAGGGAGGGAGTGTGGGGTGAGCACGGGTGCAGGGGGGGCAGGGTGAGCGGGGGTGCGGGGTGAGGGAGGGGGTGCGGGGTGAGCGCGGGTGCAGGGGCTGCGGGGGGGGGGCAAGCAGAGCAGTGTGGTGACAGAACTGAGCTTTCAGAGCTGAGACCAGTGACTCAAATGGACAGGACAGATGCCAGGACAGAGGCGCATGGGCAGAACCAGCTCTAACTTCTATGTTGTTAAAAACAAAATCGAATTAAAAAACAAAAAACAAGAAAGAAAGAAAAACGGAGTAATTTTCATCAATGGTGAAAAAGGAAAATATTAGCTTTTTTTTTTTTTCAAACTTCTCAGGAGGATTTATTTATGACTCCGCCCCCACCACAGGCGTACGCAGACTGCACAGTGGATTCCAGGACCCTTCCTCAGCCACACGGCAGCACTCCACAGAGACGCTCAGAAAGGCATCACTCTTCAGATGTGGCCAGTAAAATTCCACACGAGGGAAAACTGTGTCTGTCAAAATGCTAATGGAGTTGTCCAATTTTCATGCTTCTCGATCCAGCAGTATCTTTAAAGTCCAAAGCAGTCACTTCTGACATCTTTCTCTTTTCCCTGAAAAGGAACCCAGCTTTGGTTCTCAGAGCCTGGCCCAGCGGCCCCCAGGGCAGCCCCCTGCCCACAGCTGGGGACAGGGCGGGTCCCTTCCGAGACACCTGCCGCGGCACGGGAACGGCTCCAGCTTGCAGCACGGGAGCTGAACTCACCAAGACAAAGTCTAGCCTAGAGAGGTGGCTAATTTATACTCTAAGAGCAATCTATTAAAGCACGATTATCACCAAACTGTTCCTTAGAGAGAGGGAATGATGATGTCTGTTTACACGTTTTTAGAAGAGCCTCTGTCCAATTTTTGCAAATATTGAAAAAAATATATATCAAAAAAGAACCATTTCAAAAAAGATAAAGGTAAATGGCCAATAAAAAATTGTTCTGCATTTTGGCCAAGCTAAATAGTTCCTCTTCACACTTACGTCATGACAGTGTGTAGATTTGTGTCTGTGTGTGTGTGTGTATGAGTGCGCTCTTGCGCCGTGTGTGCATGCATATGTGTGTAGTGTGTATGTGCGGATATGTGTGAGTGTGTGCATTTGCATGTCTGTGTGTGTGTGTGTTTGGGTGGGTTCCAGGCCTTTGACAGATATTTAATGATGGTGAGGACGTAATTTCCTATGAAAGGTGTTTCCTCTTTAGACATAACAATTCAGGAATGGGTAGGAAAGAAGCAGAAAATCAGGCCTGGGGGAGGTGAACTTTCTCCAAGTTTTGCAGAGAGACAGGAATTCCGCGGGGTAAGGCTGGATGGCTCTACCTCGGGAAACCTCTGGCAGGGGGTCCGGGGCAGGTGAGGGCGCCCTGGGAACTCCAAGGTCTCCCCAGAACCTCCGCCCCCAGCCAGGCAGGCCAGACGCACTCCCTGGGGACATCTTCCCCCATCCCGTTCCTACAGGAAGCCGCTCCTCCCTCCTGTCTGAGCTCCTCCCTCCTGCCGGCGCTCCAGTTCTCCCCTCAGCGCCAGCACAAAGGACCCCGAGGGCCCAGCCCCTCGCCCAGCCCAGCTGCCCCCGCCCCGCCTGCGACCTGCTCCCGCTGCCTCCTGCAATCCGCCCCCCCCTGCCCTGCTCTCAGCTGCCAGCCGGGGCCCCTGCATCCCCATCTCACTAACCCCGCTCCCCTTTTAAAAATGGGGCTTTTACCTTCCAACCTACAGTATCATTCACTTACTTTGCAAAAAAAACACAGAAACGTACAAAAGTGGGGGAGTTCCCCAAAAAGTCATGGCCACTCTACTTAATAGTGACAAGAATGAGCGAGCAATGGGGCAAGCGTGTATCTGACCCCACGTGGCAGGAGGGGTGGCAGTGCCAGCAGGCCCCAGAAAGGGCACAGATAAAGGAGGCTCAGCCTGGACTCGGGGTTTTTTTAATTGAGGGGGTTGATTTAACTTTCTTCTGTGATGTGACCATTCTTATGAATAAGGAGTGAAGTTTTTTTCTTATGGCAACTGAAATTCTGAAAAGATTTCGTTGTTCTAAAACCTGTGGCTTGCAGCTCCCTCTGCTCCTGGATCAGCATCTGAACTGCGCCCTTGGTTTGCACGTGGTGGGGGGAGGGCAGCGCCAGGCCTCCCGGGAGACTCATTGTGTGTGTGTGTGTGTGTGTGTGTGTGTGTGTGTATACGCAAAGATGCATGTGGCAATTATAGTACTTAGAAATGAAATACCAACATTTAAAAGTAATAAATTTCTCTGTAGAAAATGTGTAAGATGGCTCTTTTAAATTGACACCTAAAACACTGGACTTTTTCATGAGAGTGCTTAAGTACCTCGGTGCTAGGTTGCGTGCTGAAGCAGCCAGATGACTCAGTAAGTTGGTAGTAAATTGTAAATATACTGATCTAAGAGTCTAACTTTCCAGAAATACATGATGACTGTTTAGAGAGATTTTATATTAAAAACAAGCTACCTGACCAGGGATTGGACTGCAAACACCAGCGGTCCAGGCTTCCGAGAGGTAAGGCCCCAGAAAACACCTACGACCTAAAATCGCTAATGCATTTCTCAAGCAACGCACCTATCCTGAGCAGCTGGGTTAAGAAGCAGAGACGAGCTGGTTCATGCAAAATCTGTGTTTAGAAAGGGGCACATCTCAGATTCTTCGGCTGGAAATGTGCCGTTGGTATATAGTACTAAAGTCAGAAAATCCAGAGTACAGTAAGAACCTTTAGCAAAACTCTGACATACACAATGGGTAAAAAGGCAATTCGTACATTTCCTGTATCACAAAGGAGAAAACAAACATTCAACACATGGAAATACATACTATGCTTCAAGTTTAAAAGTGTAATGAACTTTAACGATGATACAGTTTACATCAGGCAGGACAAAGAGATGCAATATATCCATCTACCCAATGAGATAGGAGACGTCCATCCACTCAAGGAGACATGAGCTATCTGTCCACCCACTGAGGCATGATATATCCATCTGACCATGAGATAGGAGATGTCCATCCACCTGAGGACACATAAGATATCTGTCTATCCACTGAGGCATGAGACATCAGTCTGCCCATGAGATCTGAGATGTCCATCCACCCAATGAGACATGAGTCGTCCATCCACCTGAGGACACATGAGATACCTGTTCACCCATCAGGCATGAAACTTCAGTCTGCCCATGAGATATGAGACGTCCATCCACCACCCAAAGAGACGTGAGATGTCCGTCTACTCAAGGATACACGTGACATCTGTCCAAATCCCTCTCCTTCACCAGGACACCCTGGTCGTACATCTCCTTTCCTGAGTGTCGAGTCTGGTGAAAGCTTTCTAAATGATCTTTCTGCATCTACCCTATTCCCGGGCCTTCTACCGCCATGGCCGGGTTACACACCATTCCCCTGTTCAAAAGCCTTCAGTTTCTTCCCTCTCCACCAAAAGAAAAAAAAATACAAATTTCTTACCTATAAACCATGGCCTCTGCCTGTGTCTCTGAATTCTTTTTGTCTAATGCCACCTTTTACAGTTCCTGCCTAGCCTAGCTCCTTTTGTTTTAAAACTTTTAATTTTGCTTTCTCTACCTCCATCTCTTGCCATGGTTCTATGCCACATGGTCCAGGTTATCCTCTTTGGACAGTTACTCAGATTATGAGACTCCTGTTTAATCACCGTTTCCATCTTCGCTGTCTGCCCTCCCCTCTTACCATCAGAACGTGAGCTCTACAAAGCGGAGCCGATGCCCAAGGACCCGAGTCTCCCAAGGGTCTGCCCAGCCCTTCCCCGGGCTATGGGGGGCACAGGGAGGAAGGAGCACCGCTGGAGCCCACCTAAAACACCACACCATCCCCAGGACATCTGCAGTGACAGAGACATCCTACACCTGAGCTCAACACACAGCACAACAAGCAGCCTCGAGCCAACAGGGGGTGTGAAGTACAGCCACTGCCACCACGGGTCTGAGTCTTCAAGTTTCATTAATTCACATCTAAGTAGACATGCATGCCCACTCCATCCTTCCCAGCAGTGTGCCCTTCTGCACCGCGGGGGGGGGGGTATGCTGCCTGCTGGGGGGGGCACTGGTGTGAGGAACAGGCACGTGAATGGATAGCTGGGGGGGGGTGACATGCGGACGGGGGCGCGGGCTGGGTGTGAGCTCCCCAAGGACCACTATAGGGCACCACCAACGAGTGGGACGTGGAGCTGGGGGCGGCCCTGTGCCCCCACCTCGGCATGGAGCCCTGAGGAGAAGCGGGTGGGGTTCCCAGCCGGCCTTCCCAGTCCACTCTGCACATCACCTGGCTTCCATTTGCGCTCGAGCCCCTCCGATGGCCGGCCACAGTGACGGGGACTGCAGTCTGCCCGTATGCAGGGCTCCCCCTGCAGCCACGCTGGGACATCGGCCACAGCACCTGCTCCATGGGTCCGTCGGTAAAGCACAGGCCGCCACGCCCAGCCCAGGTGATCCTGGCTGCCAGGCAGGTAGACGGGCCGAGCGGTGCCTGGGTGACAGGTCTGTGGGTGGGTGAGCAACTCCCACCAACGGGGAGCCCATAGGGGGTGACCCTACACCTGCACCACCCCACCGCCCGGAGACACAGAGGGGACACCCCAGCCCACTCGAGGAAGCACAAGCGAGACCTGGAGCCGCAGAGATGGTGCTTCCTGGGCATTGCACCCGCTGTACCTGCCAGGTGGCACCCCGAAACTTCCGCCCAGTCCCAGTGTCTCAGAGGACGAGGGCTGAGAGGACGCTCGGCCAGGGCTTCTCCTGCCACATGGAGCCTGCACCTCACAGCCCGACCTCCCTGGAGCCCTAAGACCACAGGCAGGTGCTTTCTCGTGCCGGGAGCCACAGCGGTGGCGGGCGGCCTCGTCGGGCACAGTGCAGGGCACCCGGCCCGTGGAGTGGCTGCCTCTGCCCGGCCGTGCAGCCGTGCCCCCCACATGCCAGTGCCCACTCCTGGAGGACGCCCAGCCCACAACAGGGCCACCCAGCTCCAGTCCAGCCCCACAGTAACTAATCACCTCTCTCGAGAGCCTATTTCCCAACAGGATCCATTCCCTGGACCAGGGATAGGAACGAACGAGGGATCTGGGGTACCCAGGTTCACCCAGCGCTCCACGGCATTGGCGCTGGAGCCCAGTGCCCCCCCCCCCCCCACCAACCCCTCCCACCGTGTGCCACGGTGCTGGAGGCAGTGATGACCTGCGTGTCTCATTCCCTAGAGCGGGTTCAACCCTCTCCACGGGCCCTGCGGGGATTTTCCTGAAGAATTCGGTGAAAGGCAGATTCCACGCCGTGTCCAGAGAGGCCCGTGGGGGCCGCACATGGTCGCACGGCCACGCGTCCTGCCCCCCACGCCACACCCCTTTTGCCCCCCACCCCCAGCCGCCGCAGGCACCGCGGCCCCCAGAGGGGCTGTCAGAGGGTCCTGGGCCCGGGTGGCCGCGGCCTGAGCAGCTTCGCCACCGTGTTTCTTCCAGGAAACCAGCTGCGCGCAGGCAGCGGCCCCACGGGAGGGGCTGAGCTCGCGGGGACAGCATGGGTGGCAGGCGAGAGGCGCAGAGAAAAGCCGCACGTGTTCTAAGACGCCAACTCCCCAGCCGATATTTTTTGCTTTCATATTTGTAGTGTCTTCAGTGATCTGAAAAATCCAGAATATTGGGTGCAATATTTTTCTCTAAAAATAAACTTCACAAATTCGTTTACCTAATTAATAATGTCTCACGTTACTTCAGGGAGTAATTTAAAGCAGGGCCTTCCTCCAGATAGTTCCTCAGCCCCTGCAAGAATGTACTTTGGTCCTGGTAGTTACCATATTCAAAGGTTTTTAATCAATAAAACCTTTTATTTTTCAGGCAAAAACAAAATAAAGATAGCGCTTGGTGATCCATTCACACTTTAAAATATTCTAGGAACAAAGTTGATTTTTGCAATATAAGCTTTAACCTGAATGACTGAAAACTGACCATTTAACCTTTGATGATATAACTTTTAAAAAGCATAGTTTTCGGTAGAGAAATCAGAGTAAGTCTCCAAACTTCAAAAAAAGGTGACTGAGAGAGAGCAAGTGCTCTGTCCTAAGCTGTCCTCAGCCAGCCCTGCAGCCTGGAAAAGCTGCGTTGGCCCACAAGGTCCCCACCAAATGCCTCCTCCTGGGCATCGGAAGCCCGCGCTGCAGGACAGGTGCCGGACAGGTGCAGGACAGGTGCCGGACAGGTGCCAGACAGGTGCAGGACAGGTGCCGGACAGGTGCAGGACAGGTGCCAGACAGGTGCAGGACAGGTGCTGGACAGGTGCCGGACAGGTGCAGGACAGGTGCCAGACAGGTGCCGGACAGCTGCAGGACAGCTGCAGGACAGGTGCCGGACAGGTGCAGGACAGGTGCCGGACAGGTGCAGGACCGCTGCAGGACAGGTGCTGGACAGGTGTAGGAGAGGTGCAGGACCGCTGCAGGACAGGTGCCAGACAGGTGCAGGACAGGTGCAGGACAGGTGCCGGACAGCTGCAGGACAGGTGCCAGACAGGTGCAGGACAGGTGCAGGACAGCTGCCGGACAGCTGCCGGACAAATGCAGGACCACTGCAGGACAGGTGCCAGACAGGTGCAGGACCGCTGCAGGACAGGAGCCAGACAGGTGCAGGACTGCTGCAGGACAGGTGCTGGACAGGTGCCGGACAGGTGCAGGACAGATGCAGGACCGCTGCAGGACCGCTGTCGAGGCCTGTACCCACAGCTCCGTTCCTACCCCAGCCCAGCGTGGCCTCCGCGGAGGGTGGAGACGGCAGTCAGACCAGGAGCAGGGAACACCCGCGCACCGTGTAATTATAAAAATTAGTGAACCTCGGGTTTGCCATCTCGTAGGGAACAAACGCTTCCAGCAGGAAACCCCCAATTACCCCAGTTACCACTCAGGTCGAAATAAGACGTGGGCAGCGGGAGGGGGCGGCAGCTGTGCGCGGGGGCAGGGGGCGTCGGGACGGGGGAGGGGACAGCGGGTGGGAGGGGGCGGCAGCTGTGTGCGGGGGCGGAGGACGGTGGGCAGTTCCGTGTGTGGACGGTGGGTACCAGGACGGGGGTCACGGGGACCCGAGCGTGGGGAGCCGGCTGCAGTCCCGCTTGGCCCTCCCAGACCCCAGGCCCAGCTCCCTGCTCTCCGGACGCCGGAAACCTCGCTTAGAGCCTCGCCCTAACCAGCGGCTGAAATGCAGGTTCCTAGAGCCCAAGACCGTGCCCTGCAGGCAGCTCGGAGAGGGGGTGCCGGCTCCGCAGTGCACGGTCCTCGGTGCCACCCCCATCTCCACCCCCCGGGGCAGGAGGAAAGATCTGAAGCGAGTGAGAGGGCTCGGGATGGTGCTGGCAATACACTCTCCTCAGCCCCCCCGAGAGGCAGCTCTGGGACCAGAGGTGGAATTCAGGCTCCCACGGCCCAGGACCCCCAGACCAGCCACTTCGGCTCATGGGCCAGCGTCAGCCGCAGCCTCTGCAGACAGCGAGCTTAGAACGTGCTTGGCATCTTCACATCCTCAAAGGAACCAAAGCAATGCTGTCTCACGACCACAAGCAAACCACAAGGCTCCACATTCCTGCTCCTTGGAGACGGGCCACCACACTTTGAGGTTTCAATCAAACTTTCAAAGAGAGACCGACGTGACGGCTTCAGCGTGCTGTTTAGTCTGCATGCCACAGCCGGAGAGGGGTGACGCCGCCGCAGCCTTACCAACCGGGGCCCAGCTGACCCTTCTCAGAGGGCTCGCTGTGCGCGAGCATTTCACCTGCATTATCCGGTTTATCTCACAAGGAAGCATTATTTCACCGGCAGCCCCATCTTACAGGAGGGGAACTGGGCCTCAGACAGGTTAACTGATTTGCCAAAGTCACTCAAAGCCAAAAAAGTGGCAGAGCTGGGTTTCAGGTCTCGTGCAATCCCGAAGTTCATGTGCTAAACTTGTCTGTCAAGTTCACTAACCAAGTGCTTCGAGAGGAAAGTGCGATGGCGTGTGAGGAGCTGGGGGCACCCGTCCTCTACCACCGCCTCTGTGGACGGAGCTCGTGAACGCCAGCTCTGCTCAGGGTGGGGGTGGGGTCGCCAGCCCGAGCTCACCCAGTGCCTGGCTATGCAGACGCAGGTTCAGCGGGTCTGGGAGGGTCTGCGGCTGTGTGGCGCTCACTGTGCAGGCCCAACCCCGTCCTGAGGTGCAGGGGGGCTGGCGGAACCCGCATGCGTGGCTGCAGCACGCTGGCATTTAATTAATGCTGCATGGTTGCGCCCATTACTGACAATTCCAGGGGCCTAATTGTAAGGACAATTCCAGGGGCCTCATCATAAGGACCCAGAGATGTCACCAGAGGCCCAAGGAGAACGTCTGTGTCAGCAGGGAGAACAACAACAAAAAAAAAGACCCTGGAACTGAAAGAAATGGAAGAAAATTCTTTTTAGGAAAGTGTATCTAACTGTTCTTTATGACTTCAGTAAAATTAACTAAATTCTGGCAAATTATACTATTTGTTCAGGCAAATTATACTAGAAATCCTAGAAGAGTTACCAGGGCCAGCTTTTGAAACCAGTTCTGTGGCCTTCATCTAACAGAACAATCTCAAGTTTATGTATCTGATAAATATTCTGATGTGGTTTCAGTGTTTAATTTAATTTTACTGTCTAACCCAGGAAAATGTCCAAATTTGGTCTCAACAACCAGAATGACCTAAACCAGTGACTTTGCAGTGACTAAATTGCACACGTAAAATGAACATCATATCCTTTAAGTTTCTGTTGTCATACGTAGGGTGGCACTTTTTTAATATAATGACTCATGTTGTAACTGTTTAACATGATTACATAATCTATTTTTTCTTCTTTACAGGCCATATGGTTTCTCAAGTTATGTAAAAAATTATATGAATTTTTCATGAAAAAGTTGGCTTCTGCACATAATCATACACAACAAGTATGTATTTTTAACACAAGGGGGTTAATGAATGAATGTCTGTATTCCTAAAATACTCCAAGGGGTGTGTTTTTTAAATAATTTCTGCACTAATTTATACTCCTTATTATAAAGATAGTAAAAACCTGGAACTGGTTTTCAGGAATGCTTTCTTCAAAATGTGAGCGCTGTCCCTCCAGGCGCTTTCTCCCGAGGTGTCAAAGCCCGGCACAACCCCTGAGCCACGGAGAGGAGGGTCATCAAGAGAACAACCCAACCTGTGGGCATTTCTGCATCATTTATTTAATAGATGCTTTGTCTGTGATATTCTGAAAACACTTGAACTTCCCAGGAACATTCAAATGGATCACAGCCTTCTCTTTGTAACATTTCTGTTCATTTAAGAGACAGAAACGGGCCCTATAAAAATAATGGTCAGACTAGCAGAATAAATCATCCTGACGTTTCTAATTAAAACTTTCCTCCCTCCTACTGAAGGTGGGTCTGTCCTCCATAATCTCATCCTAGTGGTTGGAATCAGCCACGTTAAACAGGAAACGGTGTGCTATCAATGTGCCATGTTTAAAGTAGAGAGCTTGGCTGCTTTTTGGGAAATGTCTTTCCTCCTGGCCATAGGACAAGAAGTGAAATCATCTCATCCTATTGTGAATACACCTACCCACCCCTGAAAAGGAAATTCTGGTTTTGGTGGACTATAGTCAGAAAGTCAAAATTCAGACTTTAACACAGGTGCACTTCTTAACGGTTAAACTGTGGCATTATGAACCTAATTCAGAGCTTAGAAATCTTTCCAAAATCAAAAGAAATTATCTCAGTTCATTAAGATATTAAGAAGTCAGAAACGTAATTACTGAATTTGAACGGAATGATAAAATGTCTCAAAGAGATATGGTTGGGTAAATACGTTTCAAAAATGTATAAATGAAATTTCAGTTTCCTTTTTCATTTCTATATGAAAATGATGACTACATTTACTATTCATTTGGCAATAAATATGGGTTAATGTGATTTTTACACAATTTTATAGACTGAGAATGAGCTGATATCCTAATTAATTATATACCCTTAATTTAAATACTTTTTTATGCTTATGGAAAGCATTTTACAGTGAAATTTCACTAACGCTTCTATTTATATAGGTTCTAAAGAAAGTTTGTTATACAAAAATTCTCAATTCAATTACAATCAATTATCCTCCACAGAATTTCACAAAAGAATGAAGCTTTTTTTTTTTATAAAAAATCTAAATTGCCTTTAGTTACACTTATAAGGACATTCTAAAAGTCCTTTCCAAAAGATGTGATAAGAGACTAATAACTATTTGAAATCCAAGTTCAAGTGCAGAAACAACCTCAAATACAACAGCAAGAAAATGACAGAATGCATGTGTCCATTTCAAACTCTGTTCCAAAGCATTTCCACATTCATGGCTGGACCCTCAGAAACACGCTGTTCATTTTATATTATGGTTAGTGATGGCAAAGAGTTGTTAGGAAAGTGAAAAAACACACTCTGAAATGACAACAATGGATGCAAAATGCTCGACGCCAATGAGCTTCAAAGGGTCCTTACCGCGTCAGAAAGCTGTTAGCAGAGAGTGTCCCGGGCACCTCGAGTGGAGAGTCCGCATGCCACGGACAGCCCTGCCTTTAACAGGGGCTCACGTGCGCTTCAGGAAATGGTGTTGGATGGACTGCGGGAAGATTCCACCACCAAGCAAAAGCAGTGTTGGATGTACTAATGGCCCATAAAAAGCAAAGCAGACCAAAGATGGACTGGTTCAGAGATGCCGCTGGAGTCTCTGTTAAGTGGGTGAATCACGTGAGCCTGGCCTGGCCTGGAGTTCACGGGCCCCACGTGGCTGGGGAAAGGCTGGAGGAGGAGGCTGGTGCCCCAGGGGGCCTGGACGTGAGTTTGTGAAAACCTAAAAGACTCAATAAATCGCTGGTCCGTGCCCCCACTAGCCGAGTTTCCTGACACATCCCCCATTCGCAGTGAGGGTGCGTCTACACGTCTCTCTCCCTTCTGCATGTGACTTTGCTTCAGATGGGTACAGTCTGCGTGGGAAGGTGCAGGGATGACACGCTAACCAGTCCCCATGTGAGGACGCACGGGGCTTTTCGCCCACTTCCGGGCAGCGCGCATACAGGTGTCACGATCTTCTGTCTTGACATGGTGAGCCGAGGAAAATATTTCCGCAAAACGTTTAACTTTTCTGCAGCCTTTCTAAAAATGATAAAACACGCTGAACAGCCTTATATGACAAGGACGGGGTCTCAGCCACGAAGCCACTGTGTGCAACTGTAAATAACTGAGCCCGGGCTGGGAGGCTAAGAGGGGCACAGGCTGGAATGCAGGCGTGTGCCTGGAGATGCAGGGTCTTGGGCCTGGGAGCGGCGTCCCAATTGGAACCCGGAGCCGAGCCCACCTTGCACTGGGGAAAGAGGGGCCCCGAATGGTGGTGTTTGGGCTGAGGGCAGGAATGGCCCTGCAAGTGGGTCTGCACCTTCTTTCCCACGAGCACCCCAAGGCCGGGCAGGCTGAACGCCACAAGCCCTGGGCAGGGGCACGGAGGGGCTCTCGGGGACTCACCCAGCTCCAGGGCCCCTGAGCAGCCCCCCAAGTAGCCTGCTCTGCCTCCTGGGGTCTCTGCTGCTGTCCCCTCCGACCTCTGACATCTACACGGGGCACTCAGACAAACAGCACGTGCCAAAAACGCCTCCACGAGTAAAGAAAGTAAAAAACTGTCCAGAGTCCAAGAGATTTTAAATCTGCCATCTTAAAGCCCTATATTAAACAGCAAGAAGAAAGCAAGCTAAAGCATTCTGAAGAAGAAACTGCTGCATGGAAAATGGGGTTCGGACGGGAAGAGGAAATTGGGGTTTGCGAAAGAAGAAGAGACGTAAAGCAAGGGAGCCCCGCTGCGGGGTTGCGGGTAGTGGGGACAGGACTGACGGCCGAGGAGGGGATGCACGGGGGAGGGGTGGAGAAGTGGGGAGGGCAGGAAGGGTGACTAAGGTGCCAATAACAGCTTCCGTAGGGATACTGCGGCATTAACGCTTTTAGAGCAGTCTCGGTTTAAAACGTTCTTCAAAGTTTTTTCTTACACCAAACCTATCTGACTGATATCATCACCATTGCTAAATTACAAAGGAAGGAGCCCAGGCTCGGAGAGACTGGGGGTCCCGGGGGATGTCCCCCAGTGTGCCGGCTTGAAGCAGTTGTGTACCCCAGAAAAGTCATGTCCTTTTTCCTGATCCAATCCTGTGTGGGGCGGCTATGTTTCTTTTAACCCTAATTCAATATTGTGGGGTAGAAACTGGATTGGATGGTTTCCATGGAGATGTGACTACCCATTCAACACGGGTCTTGATGAGTTTACTGGAGCCCTTTAAACAGGGAAACATTTTGGAGAACCTCAGATGCAGACATAGGCACAGACGTCTGGAGGTTCAGAAGCCCCAGGAGACATAGTTTCTTCAGAGCTGACAGAGCACAGACATTTGGAGACATCAGGAGAGCCAACAGAGCGAGCAGATGCCTAGATATGGATGTTTGGAGACGCAGAGCCCAGCAGACGTCTCCAAGCGCCTTCCCATGGGATGCTAACAAGCCAGAACCCAGGGCTGTGCAGGAGGAGCTAAGTGAAGGCCCACAGATGCTTAGAGAGGAAACCACTGGCAGCAGAAGCTGGAAGCAATGGAACCAGGTACAAGGCTCAGGAGATGCCAGCCATGTGCCTTCCGACATGACATATCAGCTTTTCTTGAATCAAGTTATCTTTCCCTGGGTGCCTTAGTTTGGACATTTTTATGGCCTTAGAACCATAAACTTGAAACTTAATAAATTCCCTTTTAAAAGCTGTTTTCATTTCTGGTGTATCACATCCCAGTAGCTTTAGCAAACTAATACACCATCTCCTCTGAGCACAGGAGGTGAGGGCGTGAATTCACAGCCTCCAGCCCAGGACTGGGTTTTCTCAACGACACCCTGCTGCCTGCCTAGGAGAGCCTCAACCCCTCTCCCCCAGGAACAGGAGCCGCCTGTAGGGAGGCAGGATGGGGAGAAGGGCAGATGGGGGTGGGTCAGCCACCGGCAGGCCAGACTAGGCTGGACGGCCCAGGGTGGGGACGGGTGGGGGCAGCCCCGAGGAGCGGGACTGGATCTGGTCCGAGAGGCAGCTGGAGGGAACCATGTACCCAAGCAGGACCCTGGCACCTGCATGGTCCATCTGCGTCCCTGGGCAGGAGAGGAGGGGCTTCTCCCACAGGAAAGTCCCTCCTTCCGTGCGCCCCCTCCCCTAGCCCTGGGGCCAGGGCCCTCTCGTCCTGAGACTGAGACTGTTCTAAAGACACCTCCCCACCCACCCCCGCCAAGTGACCATGAGCCAGGAAACAGGGACAACGAGACAAATAAACGAGATGACCTTAGTGTCTCTGCCCACTGCTCAGCTCGGGGACCCCTATGGGCCACGAGGAGGGTCTCAGATGGGGCCACTACGCTCCTCCCCCAGCAGGGCCCGTCCGACAGCCCCCACCCTGGCCTCCTCCACCCTCCCCGCTTGACAGCTGCCCGCACAGGTGTGTCTGGCCCCATCTGTCTGGTGGCGCCTGCGGGACTCGCTGACCCAGAACCTGGCCTGTGTGGAAGGCCGCCCACGGAGCCCTCCTGCCGGACGCCATGGGGACACAGGGAGGGGGCTGTCAGGGAAAGAGGGTGCTGAGTGAGGGGCACACCGTGCAGTGCCGAGGGCCAGGGGGAAACTGCTTCTGGGGGGACAGGGGACACTGGATTCATGTAAATGAGGATTTCCTAGGCCCAGGCCAAGGAAGGACACAAGCCCAGAAAGGCCCAGGGAGGGCGCTGTACTCCGGCCTCAAGCGGCTTCCCAAACTCCTGTCCAGAGAGGCCATGACGGAGCGTCACGCGGGCAGCCTGCGAGGGCTCGAGGGGCTCGCTTTATTCCTTCTTATCGTTCTTTTTATTTTTCTTGTCAGCTCCTGGCATTCAGAGAAAACTCTGTCGTGATACTAGCCGGATTACAAGCACCTAAACTGAAATGATAACACATTAAATGATCACAATGTCACAAAACGCGCGCGCGCGCGCACACACACACACACACACACACACACACACACACACAAACTGGACGTGATGGCCCAGTCACGGGATAAGATAAATGCTTAGAAACCATCCATGAGGAGGACGAGGCCTGGGGTATTCCAGACAAAGACGTTTAAGAAACAGCCTAAATCTGCTAAAGGAGTTGGAGCAAAACATGGACAGAGAACTAAAGGGCATCAGGAAAACAGCAGGTGAGCACAAAAGCTCTATCCATAGAGAGGTGGAAATTATGAAAGGAACCACACAGAGCTGTAGACCAGCAACAGAAATTTAAAATTGCCTACAAGATTTCAGTAGCAGGTGAGAGCTGGTAAGAGAAAGACTTGGTACACTTGAGGATAAGACAGTCAGAATCGCTCAGTGTGAGGTGCAGAAAGAAGAAACAATGAAGAAAAGTGAACAGAGCCCGAGGAACTCTGGGACAAGTGTACAACGCACGCATGTGGGAGTCCCGGAAGGAGAAGAGAGAGAGAGAGAGGGAAAGGGGCACAGAGGATATTCAGTGATGTAATGGCTGACAACTTCCAAAATTTCAGGAAAGAATTGAGCAAAGACATCCAAGAGGCTCCCACGCTACGCCATGATCCAACTCTCTAATGTCAGAAACGGGAGCAGCCGGGCAGCACCAGAGACTCGAGACAACTGTGCCCACCGAGTCCACACCGGAAACCCTCGGGTCATGAGGTCAACAGGGGACACATCTGAAGTGCTGAAAACACAGAACTGCCACCTAAGGAGTCTACAGCTAGCAAAACTGTCTTCCAAAAATGACAGCGGGATTAAGACTTCCCACATAAACAGAAGCCGAGGGACTTTCCCCACTAGACCAGCCCTACCCTAAAAGAAATACTAAGGGGAGCTCTGCAGGGTGAAAGGAAAGGACGCCAGACAATAGATGTAAGCTGAATGAAGGAATAAAGATCTCCAGTGAGGGGCTGATGGGGAAGTACAAGTGCCAGTACTAATGTATTTTGGTTTCAAATGCATTAAATTTCAAATGCAATCATAAATCAGTGGTTTGGGACTATACTGTATCAACAGGTAATTTCGACAAGAACTATATAAAGGTGGGGGGCAGAGGGCTGTAGGGACACACTTTGTGTGTGCTATCAAAGCTGTTAAGTTGGTTATCAAAGCAAATGAGACTGTCCTGGATTTAGAGTGTTAACATTAAGCCCATGGTAGTGACAAAGAAAATATCGGGGAACAGGCAGGCTCCCAGAGACAGAATTCAGAGCACACGTTGCAGGGAGCAGGTGTAGGGTGGACAGGTGAATGGGGAATTAATGCAGAATGGGTGCGGGGTTTTTCTCTGGGGAGAAGGAAAGTTCTAGTAATGGGAGGTGGGAGAGCACTGCCCGCTGCGAATGTGATGAACCCGAGTGGTATGCGTGGAGGGATGGGAGCGTCCACGTGGCGTGTATGCTCCCACAGCCTAAAACAGAGAGCAACTGAAGAGACGATGACAATCAACACGCGATCTCGACTGGATCTGACAAGGGAAGACAAAAAGCCCAAAAAGACATTACTGGGACATAGAAAAACTGGGATATAGACTGTACGCTTTGTATCAACGTTAAACTTCTTGAACTTGATAAGTGCACTTCAGGTGGCCCACAAGCGAATGTTCTTGGTCACAGGAAGGACCTGTGGAAGCGTTAAGTGTTTAAGGAACATGATGGACACAACCTACAGTCAAGTGTCCAGAAAATGGACTGTTAGATGGATAGATGTATTGGTATATGGAAAGACAGACGGAATGATTTGGCAAGTGTGATAAACTTTAAAATCGATGGGCCTGGGTACCTGCTGGGTTGGGGATATGCTAGGGTTCTCTCCATGGGGTTTGCATTATTTTTGTATTGGTCCTGCAAGTTTGAACATATTCCAAAACAGAAAGTTAAGACTTTTTATTAACTGCAATACTAAGATTTTGGCAAATGTCTAGGAAGATTTCTTGTTTATACTAGACATAAACTCTGGTTCACAATAATTCACTGTAAGGCTTCACCTTTAGAGAAAGAAACAGACGTGGCCCCTGTCAGAGCTGACACACAGACTCTGGGGTAACACCTTCAGCCATGCCCGCGCCTGCCTGTGGGCAGTACAGGACGTTTTCTAAGAACAAGGCTGGAATCTAAACGCCCATGCTCAGATTCCAACGAACAGGGAATGTCAATGGTTTATAATCCCTGGAATATTACATTCTCTCTCACCAAGCATTTGCTCTCTTTTCCCCTTATTAGTTTTCAGTGTCTTTGCTGTGGAATTTACTTTGCTGTCTGCCCTACACTGAATCAACACCGGTCAGTCTGCTGCGAAGAAACGAAGCATCACACACGCGGCTCACAGAGGGACACTGGTGCAACGGAAGTCGTCGAGAAGATGCACACCTTCAAGTGAGATTTTTTCCAAACATATAAAATTACAGATTATATACCGATTCATACATTTTAAAAGTACAATTCTAATTTGAAAATGTAAGTTCATCTAGAATTAAAATTTAGGGTGCATTATGGTTTAGGAATCATGCATCTCTAAAAAAAAAAAAAAGATTATAAGAACACCTTTTTCCTTCATTATCTTCTCATGGAACAGACAACATTTTCCGGCTCCAAACATAACACTTGATGAGAAACGTATATATTCCTTCCTTCGCCCAGAAGATGAGAAAATCGAATACAGTAGTAAATAATTTCAAATTATTGTGGTAGGTGAAATTTCCTCCCATAAAACCGCACACTCATACAGAAGCCTGGGTAGAAACATTTCCTTTCAGTATTACATGAAAACAAGTTTTGCAACCAAATCCACATCACCCCCTGTCACTGACGTAACAGTCAGGGACACACTTTTAAAAAAAAGGCAGGTCTGGTTAAGCGAGACTCTTCCAGGGCAGAAGGAGGGAGCAGATGTGAGTCGACCCTCATCGCACAGGAACCCCGAGCACTTCTTAACCCTGCACCAGCTGCCCCCGCCCCTGCCCCCGCGGCCCCGCCTTCCCGCATGGGTCCCGGGTTAGCGGAGGCCCCCGTGGGGAGACACACCGGGCAGCCCCGGCAGGGGGTGGGTAGCCCCAGCCCTTCCTGCCTGGCCTGGGCAGGGTGGGGGAAAGTGCTGGGCCACAGTCTCAGGGCCAGCAGAGCCAGCCCGCGGGGCTCCGCCATTCATAGGCGCAAGGTGACAATGCGAGTGACACCTGGGCAGGAAGCGGCCTGCGTGCAGGGGACGGCACAGCCCCAGCGGGAGGGCCCCAGTGAACCCTGAAGCCTTGCCCTGGAGGCCAGCAGCAGCTCAACCTAGAACTTTCCGGGAGAAGCTGACGTGGCCTTGACGAGGCCCGGGAGGCCAGCGGGTGAGACGCCGTGCTCCACGTTCGCCCCTGTAATGTTACAGCGAGGACGCCGTCCGCTGCTCTGACCTGCGGGTTTGATGAATCAAGCAGGTAAAAGCATCAAGTAGAAACCACTATTGAAAAGGGACTTGATGACTTTGAAAGAAAAATGGCCCGTGAGCGCTGAACTAGGTGACAAGCTCTCGTGGTTGCATGACTCAGGGCTGGAGTCGCTCAGCGCGTGCCACGTGGGCCCAGGGAGGGCCCGCACGAGTGGTCAGCTCCCGCAGGAAAGCATTAGGCAGGAAGAGGCAGCCAGGGGACAGCCCGCGGCCCTGCCACATTCCGCAGAACACCAGGTCTCTGGGTGCCGCGCTGCGCCCAGGCCCGTCCCGTGGAGTGGAGGTGAGGCGGGAGAGGGGCAGCTGGGCACGTGGCGGCCAGCGGGGCCTCCACCCAGCCAGCACCTCCCGCATGGACCCCCACTTTCCCACAAGTGCACGGGCCTCCAGTGTGCAGCCCGACAGGGCCCAGCGCCGACCTGCTCAGAGCCGATAAACAAGCAGCACCTTCGGAGTAACCCAGTTGCAAACACAGGCTTCGGTGAGGAAACACAAAACCCAAAAAGAAACGGTGCTTTGCCCAGCGTCGGCGCCCTGCTTTTAAGAAGATGCCCTCGTGGAACGATGCCAGGCCTGGTTTTGCTGAAAAGTAGCTGGGGCGTAATTGTACGGGGAAAAGCGTGTTTTTTACTTCTAATGGATCATTCTAGAAGATGGAAGGCACTCTGATGAAAGTGGCCTGTTTAGAGAGATGAAAATTCTTTTCACACTGCACACCAGCTGTGCGCCACTGGCAGCAGGCCTGCAGGGGTCCCCGTGACCTCGCTGGGAGGTGAGTGCACAGCCGACCCACGCACAGCTTCGGGGGGCTGGGGTGCACCCAGCTGCTGCGACAGGACACCAGGTTTGCAGGTCCAGGGAGTCCCAGGAGTGAACGCTCAGGGACCCAGGGACCCAGGGACCCCAGATGGCTGCACAGGAGCTGGGCAGTAAGAGCACAGGAATCCGAGGTGACAGCAAATGAAGTTAAATGAAACCGAAAGGCCGAGGGGAGCTGGGTTTGTGGCCCGTGAATGCTGGATGCTCCAACCCCGACGGCCAGACAGACACAGCAATGACGTCCTTGCTGGGCGAGAGGGCGGCCAGAGGTGCCCGAGAGGCGCTGGCCTCGGGCAGCGTGGATGCCCAGAAAGGGGTTTTAAACATACTTTTTTATTGGGGGGGGGTGGGTCTGCAGAAATACGGTCCCCCCTCCTCATGTGCAGTTTTCCCTCTTACCACTCTGCATTAATGGGATGGCTTATAACAACTGATGAAAGGGTATTATTATAAATGCACCATTAGCTACTGAGGCTCCCTGCCTGTGGGACACAGCCCTGAGGTTTTGGTTCCCAATTTTTATTCTAGTAACATCTGCACAAGCCAAAACTGCCCCTTCAGCCACATCAAACGTATACTGCCGTGGTGTCGATTATGTTCACTGCAGGTGCCACCGTCACTAGGACCCCTTAACCCACACAGTGGTCGTCACCGGCCCCCGAGGCCAAGCCGTGTGGCTGCGATGGGACATGTGCCGGGAAGCCAGGGGTTGGCTGGGCCTGGCACAACGGGGACCTGGATTCTTCAAGCAAGCCCTGTCTTATTCGCCTAAGCAGCTTTATTAACCTGCAACCCAGCAGGAACTGTTCTCTTTTGGGTTTCTTTAAACAAACAACCTGCAACAATGTTTCCACCTCCTAATTGTCACAGCCAGAGTCGCAGCCCTCCAAAGCTGCACAGAAGCTGGCAAGTGGTGCCTCCTCGATGAAACACAGAGAAGAGAGGACGGGCTCCAGGTCTGTCTAAAATATAAATTTTTCCTGAGCTCAGCCATAATCAGCTTGGACTTCCAAAGCTCCTGCATAAAACATACACAACTTATCTACATCCTATTAAGGGGACAGCTGACAAATCTCCTCTCTAATGTCAGCACTCAAAAGACATATGCTACAGTGAACAGAGTCCCATGGCTTTAGATTTACAGCCACTCTTGTACCTGGGAATCCTCTAGAGGTTTGTGCCGGCTGGAAGGCAGACACCCCTGTCTCCTCGATATTCGCTCGGCTGCGCGCATCTCACGCTCCTGACATTATCTGCATACGTGGTAAATTCCTCGGTGACAGCGAACACAGGACAGTGCTTGCCACACATCAGGCCTGGGTGGGGCTCCTTCTTGTATGCTACTATTTTGGGGTACAGATATCAGCTTCTTTAAAAGCACCCAAACACCAAAATAAGCACCGCTTGTTTGTGGCCCACCGGGAAAGCCCACCGGGAAGCCTCGGGGAGCGGAATTGCAAGGCTGGACAACCCCTGGGGTGGGACTGAACCTTGAAGTGTCTCCCCTAAGCCGCGAAGATGGCTGAGAGCCTGGAGCCACAGGGACCCCAGGCCCACAGGTTTCACATGGGGAACAGCCATAAGGGTGCTGAAATGGGTGTGGAGGTTACACGACGTGACCCTTTATTAACTGACCATCCCTTCGCCAGGCATTGCTAGGGCTTCCCAGGAAGAGCAAAACTAATTCTAGTTTTCCGGCTCTCCCCAGAGGTGCAATGTATTTTGCACCCATCACCTTGTACACTTTTAAGCCTCCCCTACAAGCAATGCAGAGGTCTGAACTACAGGGGAAAAGGAGAATTACAGGCGACAGAATGAGCCCAGAGGTGTCGACGGCTGTCCCCACACTCAGAACCCAGCGTGCAGATCTGTCACAGCACATTCAGATCAAAGCCCCTTTCTGCCACGAGGATCTACTAAGACCAGAGGCCAAAATGGACAACATTGAGGGTGTGAAGAGGGCACTGGTGTCAGAGGGCACGGAAGCTTCTGGATTACAGCAGCTCTGCTCCACGTGTGGCCTCTGGGCTCAGACGAGCTCTCCTTGGACGCGTGGAATGGCCTGGCCAGCAGCAGGGGGCACCCCGGCTTCAGAGGTGGCCCCTCCAAGGAACCTCAAGAAGAATCTGCCCCCAGCCTTCGTGGCCCAGGAGGGGACGGGACGTGGCGAGTAGTCAGAGCGCGTGTCCTTCACAGCCTGAAGGTGTGAGCCCAGAGGTGGATGGAGTGAACACAAATTTACAGTAAAGAAAATACCTGGATAACTGGACTGGATGGGGGAAAAGCTGTTTCCTACCTTACTCTGTAAAAAGCTACCTTTAATATCCAACAACAAAAATAACATTTCAATCTAATAAACAAATACCTACTGAATATTAAATGAATAAATTATAATAATGAATAAAGAATATAAATGTAAACGATATAATGAGTTATGCAGAATTCCAGGAATAAAATATTCAGACATTCACCTTTGCCAGCAATCCAACAGACGGGAATTAAGACAACACGATGTCATCACTTACATTTTAAAGCAATTGCTAATATCTGACATGGGTATGGTGTGGTGAGCTTAGTGTATTCATCAGTTTATGTTGCACTGTAAGCTGAGGAGTCATTCTGAAGATACATAAGGATAAATGCCGCTGGAGACGCGAGAACATTCAAACCCACTCACCATCCAGATAATTCCAGGCTTAGGGGGTTTATCCCGGAGAAGTTATTTTACAGAGCTGAAAACCGTAGGCTTAAAATTGTTCTTACAGATGTGGTTATCTCTAAAAGCAAAATTCTAGAGTCAACCGATAAGTCTAATAGTAAATGGCCATTCTGCATGGACACGCTGTGGCGAGCCCACCCAATGCAACCCCAGGCGGGGATTAAGAGAGTGGGCGCACGGGACGGCGGCCGGGGCCGGGCAGCCCCGAGGGGAGCGTGGACCCACAGCTACAGACACACGCGAGGGGGCAGCACGCCAGGCACCGGCCGGCCAGAAGGAGACTAAGTGACCAGCAGGGCGGGGCCACAGGTATCCTCGCACACAGCACTTCCTCGGGGTTCCTTCTGTTTGGAATATTTTTAAATTAATTACTTTGAAGGGTCAGGCTCTTTTTCAAGTTTTTTTCTATTTTAGTAATAAAAAGACGAGTATTCCTGTCGGGATTGCACAAAATGCACCTCCCAAGGCCTCCAGGTCAAGGGGGTGACAGAGGCAGCCCTGCGTCCCTCTGAGAGCGGCCCCTGGACAGTGAGCAGCCCTGGGCTCTCCCTGCTTGGTCCTGAACACAACCTGGCCTGGGAATGGGGAGCCTGGAGCCTTCCACCCCTGCTTGCTTTCTAATTAGGGGACACCACAACCTCCTCTACCATTTGTTTATTGTGTTCCGGTTTTGTTTGTTCAACTGCTTGAGCAACGTGAAGGCAGGGAGGAGGGTCCGCAGCCCACCCGGTTCTCGGGGCGTCCAGCTCCCACCTCTTCCGCTGCTCTCAGGCTCAGCCCCCCCAGGAACCGAGAGGCACGGACAGCACTGCCTCCCGAGGCCCAGGTGTCACCGCCGCCTCCTCCTCCCCACCCAGCCCGGAAGGCGGTCCCGGGCCACACCTGGCGCTGGGTCTCCTGGAGTCTCTGCCTCCCTCCTGCCTGTTCCTGGCCCCTGCGGCCTCTCACCGACCCTAGAGCCGGACCCGGCACTGCGGCCTCCGCTCCCTAACCAGCCCCGGGGCAGGGCCGCAGGTGGAGGGCAGAGGTGGGGAATTTCACGAGGCGCACCTGTGGAGGCCAGGCTGCCCTGGGCCTGCTGCAGGTGTGCAGGTGTGCAGGCCAGAGGGGACACTGAAGCCCAGAGAGCAGTGAGGTGCCAAGATCAGGTCTTAAGGGGCTGCTGAGCTGCTCAGGCCTGCCCCGCCCCAGGCTGGCTCGGAACCGCAGCCAGAGAGAGCACAGGTTATAGGAAACACCGCAAGTGAAGGAACACCTGCGGTCCGTGCCCCCCACGGTGGGGGAGACCGTGACCCACAGCTGCAGTCCCAAAAGGCAGCAGGGACAGGGCAGTAACGTCGGGGCTCCCAACACAGAAGCGGGGTGTCTAGTGCTAGTCAGACTTGTGGCGATGTTGCCTTTGGCCGTGAAAAGGTAATTATCCATACCAAATTGCTTTCTAAAAAATTTCCATTTGAGGCAAGACCCGAACTGAATGACAACCCCCCAGCATGTGTTCATGCACCAGGGCGTGGCATGGCTTCAGACGGAAGGACCGACGTAAACGCTGGACACAAGGCCACGCCGTGCCATCACACACGTGCACACGCACACAAAGCCACAAGCACAGACCTGTAAACATTCTCCGCATGTGCACTGCTGTCCGAGCTGGAAAGGAAGAGACAGTCCTTACCGGAGACCTCGGAGGAGGCACGGGGAAGGTCAGAAGGGTGAAGAGAAAAGAGTTGGCTCGGCGCTGTCCTAGACCCGACAGGGGGGTAGCCCACCGCACCGGGGGGTCAGGGAGGCGGGCCAGGGGCAGTGTGGGGTGGGGGGGTGAGGAAGGTGCCCGGACAGGCGAGAAGCAAAACCACCCACCCGAGGGGGGCCCAGGGCTAGGGGAGACTCAGGTACCAGTCGTCCAGTGACCCACACCCTCATATTTCTACACCCAATTTTGCTGCTGAAGATATTCTAAATGGCCAACGGGTAGCAGCTGGCAATTTGGGTTTGGGATCATGCGTTTTCCTTATTCATAGCGGAGCTCCCCTGCAGAAAGGACGCTACTCCGGGTCTGACCCTGTCCTTGGAAGGCAGGTGGCTTCTGGGACACGGCGGCTCCCCGTGGCCCTCAGGGTGCACGGGAACTGGGCACCAATAAGCCAGCCCGTGGGGAGGGGCCAGGGCCCCACGTCCTCAAACCCAGCTTGTCCCCGCCAGCCACACCGGGCTGAAGACCAGCAAAAACCTGGGGGGCTGCGGGGGGTAGGGAAAGTCCCACATGTCTCGGAAGCTCCCAGTGCACCCTAGCAAGTCCCCGGCCCCAGGGTGGCCTCCCCGGCCCGGCCGTTGTGGGCAGGTCTCCTGTCTCATTTCGGGCCGCGGGAACCGCTGCAGCAGAGAGAACTGGACAGTTCCCAGACCAGCTGCAGTTTTTAAAGTGACACCCGCGTCCCACCAGCACACGCTTAGGAGAGCTTTACTCTTACCCGCTCCGTTTCAGTTCTAGGCTCTGGACTTAGGGCCAGCGCCAAGCAGGTGGCTTTCGATGAAAAGCCAGAACCCCAACCCGAAGTCCCAGGCGTGGGGTCCACGCCAAGCACCCCCTGAAAACACCCGGCCAGCGGGGGCCCCGCAGCCTCGCACCTGCGCCCGGGACGGCCTGGGGGCACGCACTTCCTCTCCCCGAGCCCTGCGGCGGGTGGCGGCCCCTGGGATCCCGGCTGCCGGGAGGTCTCACCACAGAGGCTCGGGCTGGGGGTCAGCGCTGCCGCCAAGCCCACCCGGCCCAGCGGCAGCCCCGCGGGCGCCCCCTTCGCGGGCCGCCCGGCCGCCCGCCCAGCCGCTGTGCTCACCCCGGGTGCCACGCGCTTTGTCTGCGGCGACATCGGGCGCATGAGCCGCGAACCCGCGAGGGCAGAGCCAGGCGCCTGTCCGCCCCAGGCCGCAGAGGGAGGGGGGAGGGGGAGGGGGGCCGCCCCCCCCCACCGGCGTCAGGCCACAGGGGCTCGCCCGAGGCTGGGGCGGGGCTGGGGGCTGGGGGTGGGGGTGGGCGTGAGGCCCAGGTAGCTGTGGGCCCTGAAGACCCCCGGGGCGAAAGGGAACCTGCTCCAGCGCAGGCTAGAAACTTTCTCCCCTGCCAGAGGAAGCGCGCTCTCTCTCTTGTTTTATTCTGTTTGTGGTTGGCTCTCAAGGCTTCAATATGTATGAAAAAATACATTTTTATCTCAAGCAACTATTGCTTGGGTAAGTTTATTTTACTATCCAGAAAATGACAAGAAACCCTATAAATCAATATATATAAAGAGCCACAATCTAAAAGAAGAAGAAGGAGAAAAACGAAAAACTGTGGGAGAGAAAATGCCAGTACCAATATGAATATGCTTGATTTCACTACCAATTTGGGAAATACCAACTGAAATCACAGTTTACCATTTCATACCTATTGGGGCGCAAACATTGAAGAAATCTGAAAATCCCAGGTCCAGGAGGGTAGGGCCGGGAGGCACAAACTTTGGCTCAGGAGGGCAAAGCTGGCACCACCCGTTTTGTACAGCCAGATGGCTAAGGATGCACTTTAGTTTTAAATGGTTGGAAAAAATAAAGAGGAACATAGTATTTTGTAAGATATGAAAATTATATGAAGCTCAGGTCTCGATGTACTGAAATGAGGTCATGAGAACACAGCCAGTGCGTCCCTCCCACAGGAGCTGAGCTGTGTCCAGGCTACAAAGACCCCTGAGCCCAGTGAGCCCAAAACCCTCTGGGTCTGGCCCTTTGCAGGAAAGGTGTGGGGGCCCAGGTGACGCGAGCCACGTCCACCTGCTTGTTGGGACATGGGCTCTCCCAAGGGAGGTGCTGGGGGCCGGTGGCACTGTTGGCACCCAGGCCCTGGGGTGCTTTGTTTCCAATCCTCTCCCCCTTCACCCCTCCCAGGTGTGAACAGGCCCATGGAGATGACACACACCTGCAGGCCACCTGCAGCCTTCCGCCAAGGTGTGCCCTCACAAGCTGAAGGAGAAGGGCTGGCTTTGTGCCATCTGTGCAGAAACGGAGGGGCGGGAGGACCTGAACCAGCCCCCAGCCCCCACTGGAGGCCACATTCCCATGTGCTTTAAACTTTAAAACCACAGCAGACCTTCCTGGTCTGAGGAGGTGGTGGCCATGGATGAATGTGTTGCCAGGAGCCAGAAAAAGAAAAAGCAGAATTCTGGAGGTCACACACTTTAAGTGTCCTCTCCAGACATCAATGTCCAGAGCATTTGGCCAAGCAGCAAGGACCGTGAAGAGATTCCCTTGATGGTCGCCCGCTCAGAGCTTTTGCCCTCAGCCGTGTCTGGTGACCACAGAGGGCCATAACGTGTGCACATGCAGAGAATTAGGCTGCGTGCTTGCCACGCGTGAATCATGGCCACAAAACCAAACTCCAGCCCGTGTGCATATGCTCGGGGTCCCATGTGTTTTTGGTAAATAACAGCCAAGCATGTCGTTTTCTCAAGAAATAAAAATAGGAAACAATTTCAAATGACAAAAAAAAAAAAATCAACAGAAATAGTCACACATACAGTTCAGTTCTCTTTACACTTAATATATGTTGTCACCAATTTTATTTTTTTTTACTTCATCAAACAAAAATTCCAAGAGCTATTGGTTCCTGCCAGGAAGACGACGGGAAAAGGCTCTTTGATCCCAGGGCTGTGCCGGGAGAGCTGCCCCCACTGTGTCCTTCCTCAGGCCCCGTGCCCCGGGAGCCCCGTCTCCCGAATGCACGTGTGCTGGAGTGAGGGGACCTCCTGATAAATGCAGCCGACCCTCTCAGGCCCCGAGCATCTCTGAGTGGGGAGCCCTGCTGGCTGCGGGGCCCCCCCTCCAGAAATGGCTCTTCCTTTTTTTTTTTCTTGCACCCTCTGCCCTGCCCTTAGCGAAGCAGGTACAGGGGGTAAACAACCTCCTTTTAGAGACAGCCTGTGACCTTCAAATGTCACCACAACCAGCCCAGAGGCCTGAAGGGGCCTCTGTCCCCCTGCCCGGGCCCAGCCTCTCTGCTGACATACCCTCTCCAGGCCACCAGCTCTCGGGGAGGGGCTGAGGACCTCCAGGTCCCCCAGAAGCCCCGGAGGTTGTGAGATCAACACTGCCCTCTCCAGATCGAGTGAAAACTGGAGATGGGAGGCGCTGCTGAGGATCTCCACACCCCATCCTCTAAACACCCAGGGGAGGCAGAGAACCCAGATCGTGGTGCCAATGGATTAGGAGCCTGGCAGCTTGCCACCAGCTGAGAATGGGGTGACTCCTGTAATTGAGGCCCAAATCTAGGTCCCCTTAAACAGTACAGTCTCCCCGAAAAGGGGCTTGGCATTCTGCATCCGTCCTGTGAAGTGGGGTGCTGGAACTAGCTGGGCACCGTTGGGGCCCCAGGATTTTGAATCAGTCTCACAGTGAACACAAGGCAGCTGAACCCCAAGTGGACACACTGTACCCAGATAAACATGCCCCTTGCTCTCAGCCGGTCCTCAGCCTGCTGGAGTCACGGGCGGCTGCAATGGCAGCCAGGCCCGAATTCCATCCCCTGGAAATGCCGATTTAACTGGTCCGGGGTGCGACTTGGGCCCCTGAAGTGTGAGGAGCCCCCTGTGATTCTGATGTGCAGCCTGGATGGGAAACGTGGGGCGGACCCCGACCCCTCCGCCCTGCAGCCGAGCCTTTGATGGGCAGCTGGAATTCTCGGAGCCCCTGAGTTCAGGCCACACAAGCCGCCTTGGGTGACTGCCTCGCCTTTCCTAGGGCATCCTGGACCCCCAAGCACGCCCGGCGCCCTCCCCTCCAGCTGGCCGCAGCACCTCTACGGCCTCTAAAGGCAGCTTCTCTTTGCATGTCCAAGACGGGGTCTATCTGCTTCCAGAGTCTGGCTCTTCTGATCCGCCCTCAGTTCCCACCACCTTGGCTCAGGACTTTGCCCAAGGTCTCCCTCCCCAGTATCTTGGGCCAGCCCTGCCAGGCCCCCCCGGCGGTCCTGGCTCGGTGGCCCAGTGTTGCCTGATAGAGAAAGGTCCCCAGGGACACGGGCCGCCACTTCCGCCCCGGGCAGAGTGCCCGGCCCCAAGCTGGCCAGATGCACACCCCGGTGCAACTTACTATTTCCAGATGTGCACGTTTCCACAGGATAGCATTTGAGGGTAGCTGATATTTTTGGAGGGTGAAGAATCAAAAGAGAATGATGTTTTTATTATGAAAATGTACCGGGTATCTTGATGAAAAACATGCTCATTGTACAAAAAGCACGTTCTTTTGCGGTCACCTGATTGGACCCTGAAATCTGCAGGTGCTTTGGAATAACTAAGAACATATTTCAAGATATTATCTCAAACAGAATGAACAAATCAGGAATGTTCTAGAATACCATTCTTTAATATCATAGAAGTTTGACTTCTTAGTTTGCAAGGAAGGATGGCTAATGTGTGTGCTTTTGAAAATAATTGCTTCCAACTCGCTGAGTTAATACAAAGGAACACAGTGATAAATGTTAAGATTTCCACATTCAAAGGAGCAAACGTGCACATTCGTATGAAAAGAAGGATATTTTAAAGTAAAACTTCCTCAAATGAGCTGTGCCCACTAAGCACCAGAGGGATCTGTTTTTCTTGCAGTGTTGAATCAACATTCTAAGGCAGGACTGGTAGCAGTGAGGGAGAGGCCACCTGCCACCTCCACCTGGGCACAAACTGCCAACACCAAACTGCACTTGGGGAAGCAAGAGTGAGGTTGGTCTACCCTGAACCATGAGTTCGAATTTGAAGCTCTGTTACTCTGCTAAAGGTTTTACACTTACAAAGCCGTGATTTATGGATTTGCACACTCAGCTCAAAACTGATCCTTCGATTCCTTTCTTCCTCTCCTCTACTGCTTGGTTTTGTCCTTTCCACTTCAGTCTGTTTCTCCAATTAGTTATAGTTGTTCCTAATAATTAGTTTTTAGTTATAGCCTTGTGATTCACTTATCCTAAGCACCGAAGACGAGGGCACACAGAGAGAGGACAGCGGGGCCAGTGTTCAGTGGCCGTGTCGCCCCAGGCAGTGACTTACTCCAGAGGTCCCCAGCTCGGCCACTGAAACTGCAGGCGCTGGGCGCGGGCTTCGCGATGTGAGGCTCGGGGACAAGGCAGAAGACGCGCAGCTGCAGTTCACGGGGATTTAGAAGCCCGTGGCAGGGGCGGTGGGGCCCCTCTGGGGCAGACTGCGCCCCTCCCTGGCCGGGTCCCGACTCCCCGAGATAACACCATAGGCGCTGGCCACAGCCTCAGGCACAGGGACATGCCCAGGGAGCTATTTATAAAATGGCATTTCTGTGGTCTTGCATTCTGCATTCCTGGCATCCTGACTAGCTGGCATACTTCTCCTCGAATACCCCCTTCCCACGGCCGTCCTGCCACGCAGGGAGCGTCCACAGCTGGCAGAGCCGGCCACACTGTGCTTCCCGGGAGGGGCCAGCCCTCCGTCTCCCACAAATGCCAACCCATGTCTTAGGATAAGACCCAACTCAAGCATCCCTGCCTGACCCTGCCCTGGAAACAACATCCCTACCTCATCCACTGCACATTTCCCCATCGCAGCCCAGCCCCTCCGTACCTGCAAGTATCTGTCAAATAGCCTCTTTCCCCCATAACAGCTAAGTGCCCCGGGAGCAGAAGCCGAGTCTCCTCACCCTCATGTCCCCGGCCTCACACACAGAGGGTGCCTCATAAATACCGGGTGGGGGGTGGGCGGATGAGCGGGTGGACAGATGGGTGGATGGACAAACGGCCTATTCCTTCCTTGCAAGCTAGAGTATTATCAAAGGTCCATTTGCCTTCCCTGTCATTATGTTCACTCACAGGACCAGCGAGAAGTTTAAGACAGTCTTTCCCCCAACCTTGGGCACTCGTCATTCTGTTGTATATCAGCAGGTAATTAACGGAACATGGTGTACAGTTTTCTAAAAATGACTGAAGACTGCGTACCTGATTTATGTTGTCTCATTCCAAAATATTCAGAGAATTATAATTATACTGTAACCCTCTAAGACATGCCGGAAGGAAACTAACTCCCGTTATTGTCCAGATAGAAACATGGAAGGATGCAAAGCCTCCTGAGCTGGGCCCGCCGGCCGCCGGCCCCCGGCCCCCGGCCCTGGCTCCCTAGCCCCCGGCTCCCCGGCCCCCCAGCTCGGCCCCTGGCTCCCCGGCTCCCCGGCCCCCAGCCCCCAGCCCCCAGCTTGGCCCCCGGCCCCTGGGCCCTGGCTCCCTAGCCCCCGGCTCCCCGGCCCCCCAGCTCGGCCCCTGGCTCCCCGGCTCCCCGGCCCCCAGCCCCCAGCCCCCAGCTTGGCCCCCGGCCCCCAGCTCGGTGCATTGGGCAGTGCAGCCACGGCTCTCAGCGAGGTCACTCCAAGCCAGGCACTTCGCTGCGGAAATGCGCTCCCTAAAGTGCCTAAAGAGACCACATTTGCCGGCATTCTGATGGAATCTTCTCTAATTCCACATATTCTAACATCGGATATATGGAGACCCACTGAAACTCTTCTCGATGGCTCAGGTTCATAAACACGAACACTGATTATCACACTGTGATTCCACTAGTGCCCCAAAGCCACAAAAGACCCAGTGGACAAACAGTGACACAGGTTCTGTACTATATAGGTTCATATCACATCTAACCCTAACCCTAACCATCACTGAGGATCTGAGAAATGCAACGTTGAGTGGGAAAAAAAGCAATAGAAAGAGAAAATAAGAGATCATTTGTATAAAAAGTACAAAAATCGGCAAAACAGCTCTATTTTGCCCAGGGATGTGTACAGGAGAGGTAAAATGATCAAAAGCAGGATTTCACCACGAACACCAGGAGGGTGGGACGCTCAAGGCCGGGGGGGGGTGGCTTGTAGAGATTAGGAAGGATGCAGAATAGGGATATTTTAGGGGGTTGCTGGGGGGGGGTGGTAGAGGGGATGTGTACACCAGGGTTTGCTTTGTAGTTGTTTCTTAATTTTAAATAAGATGGGTTTGTTTTGTTTGTTTGTTTTGGCAATCTTCTACACGTATTTTGGTTTAAAGTTTTAAAGGATCTTTTGAAAGTTTCCTATATGTTTTTTTGAGAGAAAGTAAAACTTAAAAATTTAAATTTATGACTACTATGCAAAAGAAGCATTAAAATCTATTCACCTAAATGACTTCACCAGTTGTGTTCTCCAATGCAAACAGGACAGTTTAAGAATGTATTCCCTTAATGTCATGTTTTTCGAATTTGTCACAAATATGGTCATTATTTCCTCTTACATTCACTCCTTCTGAACTCAGAGGTCAATATAACTAACATAAGAAACCACCCATTTTCCTTCCTTCATATAGTTGGAGGAACTTCATCACCCTCCAATCACTGTTTTCAATCCACTGAGCCTTGTTCTGCGACCTAAGATTGAGTCTCCCCTGGAGAACGCCCCACGTGCACTCGAGAAGAACAGGTCATGGGCTGTGGGTGGGTGAAGTGCTCTATGTATGTCCGTTAGATCGAGCTGGTTTAGAGTCTCGTTCAAGTCTTCTGTTTCCTTACTGATCTTCTGCCCAGATGTTCTGTCCATCGTTGACAGTGATGGACAACATTTCCTACTATTAACGTACATCCATCCGTTCTTCCTTTCAAATCTCTCAGTATTAGCTTCATATATCTTGGGGCTCTGCTGCCAGGTGATCTACATTTATAATCCTTACATATTCTTGTTAAATTGACCCCTTTATCTGTAAATAATGACCATCTTTATTCCTCTTAACAGTTTTTACTTATAATCTATTTCACCCAATATTTAGTGTAGTCTCCTCAGCTCTCTTTTGGTTACTGCTTACATAGTATGTTTTTCCACTCTTACTTTCAGCCTACTTATGTCTTTGACTTTAAGGTGAGTCTCTGGCAGACAGCACATAGTTGGATCATGCTGTTTTATGCATTCTGACAATCCCTGCCTTTTGACTGGAAAATTTAATCCATTCATATTTAAAGTAACTACTGATAATGTAGGACTTACTTCTGCCATTTTGTTCTGTGAATTTGTCTTTATAAGTCTTACACCTTGTTTTGACCCTCAATTCTTCTGTTGTATCTATTTTCATATTTATTTGATTTTTTTCTATTGTATGATTTTGAGTGCCCTTTATTTCTGGATATATTTTTCACATATTTTAATTGTGATTACCATGGGGTTGAAATTTAGCATCTGTTCAGTTGTTTTTCTTTTTTAATTATATCTCATTATCGAGATTCTTGTTTTGTTCATTCATTATTTTCCTGATACCCTTTGGTTCTTTCTCTGTTTTCTTTCATCTCCTTGATCATATTGCAGATCATTTAAAAAAAAATCTTTGTCTGGTATATCCACAGTCTGTTCTTTGTTGTATGTTTTGGATTTCTATCCTCTTCCTTTGGATGGGCCATCATTTCCTGTTTCTTTGTCTTTAGTCTTTTGTTGTATGTTGTATATTTTAACATTTAAAATGGTAACTTTGGGAATTATTTCCTTTTATGTCTGTTTCTCAGGTTCATATCCAACTTGTTTTGTAACAGATTTTCTTGAATGTCAGGAGCTAACAAAACCAAGGAAGCCTAAGCAAAAAGCATCTTCTACTGTCTTTGCCAATTTGCATTGGCTGGCACTCTCCTTCAAAGCTCAGCCCTCCTGTCAGGAAGGTCAGCCTAAGGCCAATGCAAAGTGCAGGGTCCTTCCTCTCTTTTCTGGCTCTGCGCCTTGTCTTGGGCTTATGCTTGCTCGTGTCCTTAGGAATTCCCCTGTTTACAAGATGTGGTAGTTTGGAGCTGTATATAGCTAGAAAAACATGTTCTTAAAGTTAATCTATTCCTGTGATATAAACTAATTCTAAGGAGGACCTTTTGATGAGTCTACTTCAGCTAAGGTGTGACACACCTCGTTCAGGATGGGTCTTCATCCTATTACTAGAATCCTTTATAAGAGAATGAAATTCAGACAAAGAGATGGAAAGCCCAAGAAACAAGAAGGTGAAATCGATGAAACCTGGAAGAGAAGGGCTGGAGACCAAGAGAGGCTGCCATGTGCCTTGCCACGAGGGAGAGAACCCAAGCATCGTCAGCAGCCAGTCTTTGGAAAGAAAGCATTGCATTCATGAGGTCTTGATTTGGACATTTTCTTGGCCTCTAAAGTGTAAGCAAATAAATTCCAATTGTTAAAGCCAACCCATTTCATGGTATTTGTTCAGAGCAGCCTAGGAATCTAAAACAGGAATTTGAATGCCTCCTTTATTTCCTACGAAATGAACCTTCTCCAGCTCTCCACTGTAGGACACATGGGTAAACTTTTGCCCCAGACTGACCGTCTCAATTGCTTCTTATTCCGTTTTCATTGACTCAAGTTTTTTTTTTTTTTTCTGCCAGAGACCAGTTTCCTAAATCCATCTTTTTCAGCCAGAACAAGGCCAGGGACTCTCAAAGGAGCACTGGATGGCTCCAAACTGCTGTGGGGAGGGGTGAGGGAGGGGCCAGGAAGGGTAGCAAAAGCTTCTTCCAGGACTCCCCAAAGTGTGCTTTCTTGGCTCGGTATGTCCAGTCTGGTCTTCATCGCCTGCCCAGCTAATGCAGCCCTTGGTCCATCCCCCCCAGCTCTAGGGAAGCATGCCATCTTTGTCTCCCTTTGGCTGTTGTTCAGGGTGGGTTGTAACAATGGCCGTCCCTGTAACCCGGCACCCAGCAATCTGAAGTAGCTCATTAAAAGCACAGATCAATGGTCAAACTACATCCGGGGTTCCAGGTTCTTATGAGCCTCTCTGGCCCCAGTAATGTGCCATAACAGCCGAACCCAACCACTGCCTGCCACGTGTGGGGTGGTCACAGCAGCCACCATGGACAAAGCAGCTTCCTGCTCTTTTCCAGAACCTCCCGGCCTCTTCCTCGCGCTCCCTGTTGGATGCTGCCCAGTGCCTGAAGGGCTCTGGAGTTTTGAAATAGTTGGTTCAGCAACTCCGTGCCCATGTAACAGTTGTGCTGGTGGGGGGACTGAGTTCCAGGTTCCCCTCTTTGCCATCTCCTGGTGACTGCTCTTGGTCAGCCTAGTCCGCCCCATCCAAAGTCACTTTTGTCAAATTATGAAAATATAGGATGTCTTTGTAGGACAAAGAATTGCTACATATATTTACACAAAAATAAAGCCAAAAAAATCCCTGATTGAGCTGATGAACAGCAAAGACTATCAACAATCAAACACTAACCAGAAACTACCCACTCACCAGTGGCCTGCTCATGGCAGGTCATGGGGTTTCCCCACAAAAGGATTCACGCTCTTTCGGGAGTTTTCTGCTCATTTGAATGACTCCTGTCCTTCCCTAAGCTTTCATGGGGATCAGAGCTGGGAATGCACAAGGAGCTTTTGTGACCTAGAACATTCTCTCACTGTCGAAAGGTCTACAGCTACTCCAAAATTCAAAACTAGGAGACAGAGAGCCAAGGGCGCTTAGCAGGCCAGCAGCTGGTGAAGGGCACAGGTTCTCTGTCACATATCCTGACCATCGAGGTGAGGAAAATACCAAAACTCAGCCGTAAAGTGAGGTCTAAAGATCCTGTGGCTACAGTCTGAGTAGCTGATGGTAAATGCCCAAGGAACGGTGGCATTATCAAACTCAAGGGAAGAGCCAAAACACAGGTAGATAAGAGTTCTCCAAAGTCTAGTTATAGCAACCCTACTAACAATCCAAATTGGTCTAATCAATGAACGCAATTGGCTGGGGAGTGCACAGAGGCCCACTACCAAACTCTGTGTCTCAGAAAGTAACTTGCAGCCTGTCTGGATAATTCAGTGTCCTCAGCTTCTCCTAGGAAGGACACATCTTCCTTTCCCAATCCCCTCTCTTTCTAAAGGAGAGTTTTCCTCCCGGCTGTCACTTTAGGAAGACTTCAGTTTGTGGCTGTGGAGTGAAGAGTTTACTAATAGTCCCTTATAAGGAAAAATGTGAACTTTCTGTTCCCCTTCAGAGTTGTCAACAGTAGCTGTAACTGTAAATCAAGTAAATTAAATAAGATGATGATTTTTGTTTGTTTGGTTTTGGCAAACTCTTTGTTTCTTAGCTATGACTTTTCTACTTGTAATAAAATGACTTTTGAGAGCATTCCAAAATTTGCTAAAAATCAAACAAGGGATGCTTGCCCCATGAGTGAAAATCAAGTTCTCTCCATGTATAAATAACCACAAATGTGCACCACAAGTTTCACCCCATATTGATAAAAAAAAAACTACCCGCTATGGGCTTCTCACTATGGTCTTTTCTATGTGCTGTGGACACATTAGTTTGCCCAACCTCACAACAACCCTGAGGAGACGCACAGCCCTTCCTCCTGTGCAGACGAGAACCCAAGTAGGCAGGGTTGGCTGAGTAACCCAAGGACACAGGGGCAGGGCTGGGTCCAGACTGCTGCCCTCGAACAGGACATTCCATTGCCTGTCACGCCTGTGTCCTTGCTCGTGTAAGGACGTGATAAGCTATGCTCTAAGAACTAGTTCTCTCATCTTTAACTTGGGCAGCACTCGTTAATATGTTCACTTATTCCACTGAACAAAAACCCATTTATTTTGTAATTACTATGTTAAAGAGCCAAAGAACAAGACAAATACAGCAAAACAGACAAAAACAAAGCCTTTTCTTCCCCTCTCCTGAAGACAGGAAAGACAAGCTCCCCACGCTCAGAGCTTCCTGTTTTACACAGAAACTGAAGCGAACACAAGGTCTGGGTATAAAGGTTCAGCGGCACGTGATGTGAGAATCAGAGAGGACGCGACACACCGGACTGATGAATTCCCGGTTCGTAGAGGAAGTGAGGGGTTCTCAGGGTGAAGAGTAAAGAGGAGGGTCGGGGCTCAACACTCTGGTTTGGGGTGATTCTCAGTGGCAGAGCACCCCCAGGGGAGGCGGAGGGGCAGGACCTGGCCCCAGCTGGCCTCTCTCACCGCAAGGTGCCCCTGTCCAGCACCGGCCTTCTACTCCATCCCCATCTCTGCCCAGAGTGCTCTAACCAGAGTCCCCAGGTGGCTCTCCCTGTCGGGCGGTTTTAGCACCCTCAGAGAGTCCCTTCCACTATTGTAACAGCATCCACGCTTCTTCCTTATTTTCTGTGCATTTTGGTTAAAACAGATTCCTCAGCTCAGTCTCATTCATGGCTGACTTCCCAATGCCCTGGGAAAAGACTGGAATGGAGGAGAATTCACACGTGTTGCATCATTAAATGAATGAACAGATGTGTGATTAAAAGTGGGCCGTCCTGACGAAAAGGGGGTGGCCATAATAGACACAGGCAGACAAGAAGACTGACTAAGAAGGGAGGTCACTGGATTACAAAGGAGGAAGGGTTAGGAGACCTTGAACGAAGTGTCTCAGAGAAGGGGACAGAAAGCCACTGGCCATGATGTGGGAGCATGTGGAGGTGAGAATGTTCTCACCAGACTGAGGAGGTGACCAAGGTGTAATTGCATGTGGAGGTGAGAATGTTCTCACCAGACTGAGGGGTGGCCCTGGTGTATGAGCATGTGGAGGTGAGAACGTTCTCACCAGACTGAGGGGTGGCCGTGGTGTGAGAGCGTGTGGAGGTGAGAACGTTCTCACCAGACTGAGGGGTGGCCGTGGTGTATGAGCACGTGGAGGTGAGAATGTTCTCACCAGACTGAGGGGTGGCCGTGGTGTGAGAGCGTGTGGAGGTGAGAATGTTCTCACCAGACTGAGGGGTGGCTGTGGTGTACGAGCGTGTGGAGGTGAGAATGTTCTCATTAGTCTAAGGAGGTGACCAAGGTGTAATTGCACGTGGAGGTGAGAATGTTCTCACCAGACTGAGGGGTGGCCGTGGTGTACAAGCATGTGGAGGTGAGAATGTTCTCACTAGTCTAAGGAGGTGACCAAGGTGTAATCGCACGTGGAGGTGAGAAGGTGCTGTATCACTGGAGGAGATGGCATCAGCTCCTGTAGAAGGAATGTGCCTCTTCTCTGTTTGGCTCTCACAAGCAGAGGGGACCTTCCTGAGAGGAGTCTTTAGGGAGAGAACAGAGACGATGAAGGAGAGTCAAGGACCTTCAGGTGTGGGAAAGTCCTTGGACTCGGCACGAGTGAGTGAGAAAGGCAGACCACCAGGTGCAGGAGCCCCTTAGCCTCACCTGACCCATAGGGAGGTGAAGAGCATTTGTGTTCACGGACAGGGAGTTTTATTTCAGAACCTGAGATTCTACGATCGGGCTCAAGTGAGCTCCAACTAGAGCCATCACTGCGCGTCAGCGTGAGACTCGACTGCGAAGAGGATCTCGGAGGTGCGGCTGCTGCAGCACTAGGCCTCCTGGGCGAACCTGTGCACCGGTGCTGAAGGAAACCGCCTGAGAACACTCGGGAAAGATGTTTCATGGGAGATACCATGGGAGCTGGGAAATGCTACAAATCAGAATTATTCTTTTCTTTCCTGGATTGTGGGTGTTGCCAGCACATGTCTGAGTTAGAAAGCACTTTCTGCATGTCTTAGCTAAGTTCTTAGGTTAGAGTTAGTATATGAATTTCCAAGAGCAAGGCCACTTTACAAACGAAACAGAGAAGCCACTAGGCTTTCAGCTGGCTTTCCCTCAACTGCTGTGCCTTGGCAAGGCTCCCACGGGGTGGCGTCACCTCTGGGCGCACATGTGGAGAGGCTTCCAGGATGAAGTCAGACCCTCCTCATGGTGGAATCGTCACGGCATTCAGTAAGCGTGTCTTCTGCTGGAGCCTGGGAAGCTTCTCCCACGCCTGCGTGCCGCCTGCACAGGCAGCCACACCCACGAGGCTGGAAAGGCCGCTCCGGCCACTCTGCTGTTGGGGGAAGGTGAGAATCGGCTCCCGGTTCTGCTCTCATGAGGGTGGGGAGACGAATTCCGGAATTTCAACTGTCTGAATATATTCCCACCTCTCTACCAGCAATGTTTCAGACTTGAACAGGTAGAGAAACAGAAAGAAAACTTTGTTTTTCCTGCAAACACATGGCGAATGTGTTTTCGGGGACGTGGAACGCAGTGCCCGGCCTGGGGAGTGTGTCTGAGTCTCCTACCCCCCGGCCAAGCGGACCTCACATTCAGCTCTCCACAGCAGGCACCACGCTTGGGGGGCTGTCTTTTCAGAGTACATTGGTTAATTACACTGTTTCTTCTTTCCCCAAATCCTAACTTCTAACTGTGGCACATCACAACAGACGCCTCTTCTGGAAAGCTGATCGGCTCTGATAGCTACAGCACTGGGATTGCAGTGTGATAATTACAGAGTTTCCACGTGACAACCTCCCACTTGCACTAATGTTCAATAAGTCATTCAGCCAGTAATCACTTTTTGTTGATCATAAACGCTATAAAGGGTGGTGCACAGGTGGCTCAGGGGCAGAGCTCTCACCTGCTGTGCCAGAGACCCGGGTTCAATTCCCAGAGCCTGTCCATGCCAAAAAAAAAAAAAAGCTGTTAAAACTCTGAGGTTACAGCATAAGAATTTGGTGTTTTACACTTTGGGTTAAAACACTGATTGGCCAGGACTGGTGGTCAACTGATTTCTTTCCTCAAATGCCCATGACAGGTCAATGGGAGGCCTCGACTGTATCATAAATATGACCCTCAAGTCACTGTGGCCATTAGCTTTGTAGCCACCCCCAAGAGAGCAGCTCCTTGGAAATGGCCAAGTGGACGGCACAGCCTCTGTGTCACTGTTGGGTGCCCACAGCTTTCCTCAGAGGCCGCATCCCTCGCTTTCCCTACCAGCAGCAAAACCTGAGAGCAAAGGTCACGCTCATGGGAGGGAGCCGAAGAGATGGGTTACGAGGCGCACTGCTTCCTCTGCTGGGGTGATTACTAATTTAACAAGGTTTTGGGTTTCATCTCGATGAGGTCGTCACAGTCTGCAGCTGGCAGAGGAGGAAGTACCGGCCGACCCATGGGGCCTTCGGGGCAGAGACAGAAGGCTCCAGAGACAGGCTCTGAGCTCAGAGAGAAATAAGAAATGCACAGCTGGTGTCCCCATAAAGCGGTGGCTTTAAACCAGGGGGGGTTGCACCCTGGGGTACTGGGCAATGTCTAGGGGCATTTGGGTGTCATGGCTGGGACGATGCTCCTGGCACTGGTGGGCTGGGATAGGGGTGCTGGTGGACACCCCAAAACCCTCAGGAACAACCCTCCCGCAGCCCCCAGGGGATGATCCAGCTTGGAATGTCAGTGGTGTCAGACCTGGGAAACCTGAGTGAAGCTAAAGCGACTGTTGTGATCCTGGGTTCCCAACGCAGTGTTCAGAACAAAGGAGATTCTGGAGACCTGCAAGAAGGCCGCGTCACCTAAGCACACGCTGAAACACGTCCCTGTGTCTAAGCAGAAGTGACGGCTGCGGACAGCCTTCTGTCCATGCAGCCACACCACACCACCCGCGCCGGCCCTTCCACGGGCGACGCCCCATGCTGAGCTCCCCACCGCTTTATCCCCACTGGACCTCATCACAACATCACAGCCACACGACTCAGGGCTAGCACCAGCCCAGAAGAGCGGCCGTCGCCTCCTGAGCTCCCCCAGAGCCGCAGCCCAAGCACACCCAGGCAGGAGCTGGCCGCTCCGCAACCTCCAGCACTGGGACATCAGAGGTCATGGCCACGCAGTCATCCAGACCCGGCCAAATGTGATTATAAAGTGCCTCCAGCATCAGAACACAGGGGTCAGGGCTGACCAAGGAGCTGGGAGTCAGGTGGGAAGGACACCTGCAGATCACGAAAGCAAAGGAAAGAGATGAGACGGGCCAGTGTGCATGGCAGGAGAGCGAGGGCCAGGAGAGGGCCAGGTGAGGGCAGGTGAGGGCAGGTGAGGGCAGGTGAGGGCAGGTGAGGGCCAGGCAAGGGTCAGGCAAGGGTCAGGTGAGGCTGGACTGCCGAGGCTGTCAGAACTCCCCCTTCACCCAAAGGGCACTGATCCCTCCTTGACTGAAGAAAGACAGTGGAGAGACATCTTCAAGCATCTTAGGGAAAATGCACTTTGAAATTGGAATTCCCCATCAAGGTAAATCACGAAGTGTCATGCGGTGAAAAGGAAGACATGGGGTGGGCACAAGAACTCAGGGAGTTTACTACACTCTCTATTTTTTCAATAACTAAAGGATTTCCAGCAAAACAAAAGAGAATCCAAGAGCAAGAACTTCATGAGATACCACCGCAGCATTCACTGTATGGTACTGAGAAGGAAGAGAGGACACACGACAGGACCCACTGGCAGGGAGAAGGGAAGTCATCTCTGCGCGGCAGGCTTTCATGACACAGGCTATATTTCCTCCACAGATCCAACGTGACATATCAAATGATGTGCTCACTTTCGTGACATTGTGCATGCTATTATTTTCTATTTAAAAAGTCATCATATAGAATGGACCTAATGGTTTAATTCCATTTTCGTAAGAGAATATAACTGATGTAAATGAACACACAAAAACTGGAGGTTATGTGAGATGGGAAGCAGTACACATCAGATTCCCCAGCTTTCAAGTGTCCAAGCCTGGTAAATTTGAAAATGGAGATGGAAGAGAAATTTAAATTTATGTTGGTAACCATCATATGAATTAAAACTTACAAACTCTCTTAACAATGGATTTCCCTGCAGGTAAAACTGGGGAAGGGACTAAAAAGTGGACAAAGACACTTTTCACTTCATATCCTTTTGTTCTATTTGAACACTTTTTCGTGCCATACACATGCATTACAGCCATGATAAAAAAAATACGTAAGAAAAGTATATAACGAAAGAAAAAGTTGAGAGAGGAAAAACTTCTAGAAAAAGCTCACAGAATAAATAACCTACATATTTTACACGTTTGGCTAAAAAAAAAAAGTTGGCTTACAAAAGAGTAAATCTAACTACTACAATCAAAGTAGACCTAATTCTACAGAGGTCTATTGGTAAATTCTAAAATTCTAAAATGTCAAACATGGAGCTTTAAAACATTCTTAAAAGCACACAGGCAAGGAAAAGAGCTGTACTCAAAGTTGAGACTTTACTTAAAAATAAAGCTGACATTAGAAACTGCTTGAGTGAGCATTTAGAAACAGGCTTAAAAGTAGTTGTGCCGCCATAATTTTCTGGCTGATGTCAGTAAATAAACATCAGTGAATTGATGCATTTTGTACAAAAGGACAACATGTTTACAAGAAAAGCTGCCAAGCCATGTACTAGACATTTCTAGCTGGAGTCGCCGGCTACAGGCCCCGGGGACACGTGCGCTCTCTGAGCGCGAATCCGCTGGCCCTCCCCACCCTTTCTGTCTGCGGGAGGGGCTCAGGAACGCGGACGGTGACCTCATGAGGAAGAGGAGATGGCCCCAGAGCCCCACTTTTAAACCGTACCTGCTGTTCCAGAAAACAGGAAGAAGTTGGCGCAACCCCCCGGACTTAAACCAGCCCCTTCGCACGAGGCGGGCGCCGTGGTGCACACGCTTCCAGCAAAAAACTAAACCACCTCCGTGGGCTCCTGTTTGAATTATTAGATATCTTTTATTATCCTTGTTCTGAAAGTCTTTTATTGTTTATAGCGTCATCAAGAAACCAGCTCCTGGCTGCCCCTTCCAGAACCATCTCCCACACACTTCACTCAGTGGCCTCATGTGGTATCAAATCATGTGAACCCCTTCCCATCCCGCCACCTGTCTTGTTTTGGGTTTAACAATTAGAATTTACCTTTTTTCACCTAGGTTAAATTTTTTTTTAATTTTTTATTTTGAAATAATTTCCAAACTTACAGGATGTGGTAGTTAGATTCAGTTGTCAACTTGGCCAGGTGAAGGCACCTAGTTCTGTTGCTGTGGACATGAGCCAATGTTACATGAACCTCATCTGTTGCTGATTACATCTGCAGTTGGCTAGGAGGCGTGCCTGCTGCAGTGAATGACGTTTGACTTAATTGGCTGGTGCTTAAATGAGAGACTCAGCATAGCACAGCCCAAGCAGCTCAGCATACCTCATCTCAGCACTCGCAGCTCAGCCCAGGCCTTTGGAGATGCAGAAAAGAATCACCCCAGGGAGAGTTGCTGGAACCCAGAGGCCTGGAGAGAAGGCCAGCAGAGACCATCCTGTGCCTTCCATGTAAGAAAGAACCTCAGATGGAAGTTGGCTGCCTTTCCTCTGAAGAACTAATGAAATAAATCCCCTTTTATTAAAAGCCAATCGGTATCTGGTGTGTTGCATTCCAGTAGCTAGCAAACTAGAAGACAGGACAAAGTAATAAAATTGCAAAAATAACACAAACCCCACACAGAGAACTCCGCATGCCACACTCCCAATACCCAGGTCCACCAATGTTAGCTATTTGTCCTCCCACCTCCACCCATCATCATCCCCATCGTCATTCCCAACGTCATCCCCATCCCCATCCCCATCGACACCCCCATCGTCACCCCCATCGTCACCCCCAATGTCACCCCCATCGTCATCCCCATCCCCATCAACACCCCCATCGTCATCCCTGTCACCCCATCCCTATCGTCACCCCCATCGTCATCCCCAACGTCATCCCCATCGACACCCCCATCGTCACCCCCATTGTCACCCCCAACGTCATCCCCATCCCCATTGACATCCCCATCGTCACCACCATTGTCACCCCCAACGTCATCCCCATCGTCATCCCCATCCCCATCAACACCCCCATCGTCATCCCCAACGTCACCCCCATCCCCATCATCACCCCCATCGTCATCCCCAACGTCATCCCCATCCCCATCGACACCCCCATCGTCATCCCCAACGTCACCCCCATCGTCATCCCCATCCCTATCGTCACCCCCATCGTCATCCCCAACATCATCCCCATCGTCACGCCCATTGTCATCCCCAGCGTCATCCCCATCGTCACCCCTATCGTCATCCCCATCGTCACGCCCATCGTCATCCCCAGCGTCATCCCCATCGTCACCCCCATCGTCATCCCCATCGTCACGCCCATTGTCATCCCCATCGTCATCCCCATCATCCCCATCGTCACACCCGTCATCCCCATCGTCATCCCCATCGTCATCCCCATCATCACGCCCATCGACATCCCCATCGTCATCCCCATCGTCATCCCCAGCATCATCCCCATTGTCATCCCCAGCGTCATCCCCATTGTCACCCCCATCGTCATCCCCATCGTCACGCCCATCGTCATCCCCATCGTCACCCCCATCGTCATCCCCATCGTCACGCCCATTGTCATCCCCAGCATCATCCCCATCATCACCCCTAGCGTCATCCCCATCGTCACCCCCATCGTCATCCCCATCGTCACGCCCATTTTCACACCCATCATCATGCCCATCGTCACGCCCGTTGTCACACCCATCATCATGCCCATCGTCATGCCCACCGCATCTTGTGAACATCTGGGAGCATTATGCACACAGCACACCCCTGTATATATAATAGTTCCCAGATGTTCCTGAAGACCAAGGACGTTCACGTACATAACCACACTACGTGCAGTTTTCCAGTTCAGGACGGTCACCATTGATGTAACGCTTACTTTCCATATTCCAACTTTTTCTTATGTCCCAAAAATGTCCCTTTGAGCCTTCGCTCCTCCATTCTTAGACCCCAGTCAGAACCATAAATTACTTTCAACTGTCATTCTCTCTTCAGTTTATCCTTCTTTTGTTTTAATCGTGGAAACATATTTACAACCTAAATCTTTCCATCCCAGCCGCTCCCAAGCACACCATTCAGTGGGATCTACCACATGCCCAGTGTGCGCTGCCCTCCCCACCTGCCATCACTGAACTTTCCCTTCACCCCAAACAGAAGCCCTGCACCCATTCTGCATTACGTCCCCCCTGTCCCTGCCCACCCCTGGGAACCCGTACTCTACTCTCTGTCTCCATGAGTTTGCTTGTTCTCTGATTTCTTCAGAGTTACCACAGCCTTAAATTTAGCATCCTAAATCTGTAACAGTCTCATTGGCATTGATACTAACTTAACTTCAATAAATTACAAAACCATGTTCTAACCCCCCTCTATCCCCCCACCTCCATGCAATTTTTTTCACAAATTACATGTGCATACATCATGTATGCAAACCACTGACTTATTACATTTTGTGCATTTGCCTTTTAGATTCTGTAGGAAGTAAAAAGTGGAGTTTCAAATAAAAAATGAAATATTACTGATATTCATAATACCAATAAAGTCTGTTCCAGGCCTGCCCTCCTCACTGATGATTTCTAATCCTTTCATTTTCTTCTTTCCCTGTGCTCTCACTTTCTGTTTCTTCATATGTTTTGTAACCTTTTGCTAGGATCTGGACATTTTGATGTTTTAGAGTTTTATTGCTGGAATTTAGCCTCTGAGACATTTTTTCTTTATGCTTGTATACTGCTAGTGTTATGAATGACAGTGCTCTCTGGGATGCCAGGACACTAACCAAAAAAAAGGGCAAAAAAGAAACCCCTTTTCCATACGTTGACACATCGGAGTGCCCTCCTTCAGAGCTTACCACACAATGAGCTTAGAGAACAGCTCCTGGCCAAACTGCGGGGCCTCCCTGATCCCTTCTGCCCTTGCATCCTGTCTTGGGCATGCCCGTGAGGTCTTCCTCCTATCTCCACCTTCAGCCCCCACCTTATACCTCGAGGGGAAATTTCAGCCTTTTCTTCCAGGGCTACTGAGAATTTCTGGAGAACCCCAGCATATATCACCTTATCCAATTTCACCCTGACTCCCAATACTGCTGGCAGTTATTCTGGAATAGATGTGGCAAGCACTTCCTACTCTCTCATTCTCCATACAGCCCTCATTTGCTAAGGACCTCACCTACTCTTCCAGACAAGGCTGATGACAAACAAAAGGGAACTTACTCAAAATTCAAGTCATTCTCCACAGGGAATGTCTTTACGAGTCCGTCTGTGTGTCCTGCTTTCCTTTACATTCTGGAGTATTCTAGAGCTAACCTAGACTTCTGCCTTTGGCCCCGTCTGGGTGTGCTCTGGCTGTGAATACCCTCCCATCTCCCTCACCTCCTTCCCTCTGGAAGTGGGCTCTAACTCGCTAGGTCCACTCTCACCTCACACTCACATCCTTCGTATTTGTGCTTGAGTCCCACCAGCCCCTCGGGGCTCCTCTTAGGTGACCCTGTCCAAGGGCTGGCCCCAGCCTTGCCCAGTGCCCCACCTCTGGCCCCTGCAGCCCCCTCTCCCTTCCTCTGCCTTGGAGCCCAGGGGTGTGGCCCCCAGGATGCGGGCCAGCCTTCTCTCCTCCCCGGCCCCGGGTGGACCAGGCCTCCAGGGATGCTCTCCAGGTCCCCATGTGGGGTTTGGCTGTCAGGGGTGTGGTGGTGGTGGGGGTGGCTCTAGTTTTTATCCAAGCCAACACTCACAAATTGGGAGATTTTCACAAAATCTGGAATTCCAATTTGTCTCGCAAAGCTGGAGTCCCTACCAACTATGGGATAAGGATTAAGGACAGCAGAAGGTCACACAGATGTCAGCAGCTGCTTACAGCCCAGGGTGACGGGGCGCTGGCCCCCGACCCGGCAGCTGGTGACGGCGGCAGCCCTCTGGCCACTGCTCTGGTCCAGCCTCGCAGGGCCGCCCACTTCTTGCTCAGAGTCCTTGCTCCTTCCTTTGTCTTCCATTACTCCCAGTTGCATTTCAACGAGGACGGGTTCTGTGCACTCCGGTTTACTTTTCCTCTGAGTCCTGAACTTCCCTAATAAAACCCAAACCATAAAACAAGTGTGATGGCAAAGCAACGGGTAACATGAGCCGTAAACTCCAAATTCTGTTCCAGTCACACAGAATGCATCGTCTGTGAAGAAAATACACTTATTTTCTTTAATTAGGAGGCCTTTCCTTGTTCTCAATTCTAGAGGTAATAGAGTTTCCAGGATATAAGAAGATATATAAGGCTATAGGAAATCAGGGTAGATGTAAGGATGAAGAGGAGGACATAAGGGTTGCTTAAAAAAGGAAATTAGGTGAAGGTGGAAAGGCAGGAGAGCCTGCAAAAGACATGTCACTCCACTTCATTTCTCATTTTACTTCCTTGTATAAGACACAAAAATATATATATCTGACATTAATTATTTCTATTCTTTTTCTCATGAGACACTTCAGTTGCCGTTAAGTCTCATTCCAAGAATAATGTGAAAATCTCTGTGCAGAGAAGCACAGAGCAGGTGTGAAAAGGGCCCCATTTTAATTCCAGACGAGCAGAGAGTCTCCCGGGGCTGAGCCAATGAGGTTTAAACCTGACGTGCTCAACACGCGGGCGCATGGGCTCCCCACAGCCTCCGGCAACCCCGGGAAGGCTCCTGCGGCCCGAGGGCACCCACCCGCGCCCCCTCCTGGTCCTGCAGCCTGGTGGCCGGCAGCTATGGTAGCTTGGACAGATATAGCTATTAACAGGTTTCAGTTATACTGGAAAAAAACAGAGTCGTCATGAGTAGGTTTATCCTTCACCTGAACACAAACCATCTTCTCCACTCAGCATCCCAAAGCCCACGCACAGGACACTCCTCATCAAGCACCAGGGCTCCGAGGGGGTGAGTGGCGGGGGCGAGTGTCTTCCTTCCAGCAGGACGCCTGCCCTCTGCTGCCACACCGTGCCTCTGGGGTCAGGACGGGGCTGGTTCCCCAGGAACTGCAGGGGCTGCGCGCGCTGGAGTTGATGCATTTTCTCACAGAGGTTCTCTCCAGTGAGCATCCCATTCGCTTGGTCCATAGGAAGTGGACGAGACAGGTGGACACCAGAAGGTGGCAGCTGGTGGCGAGCTCGCCCTTGGCAGAGCTGCCGTGCTCCCCAGTGCCTCCTAGGCCCCTTTGTTGTTTTCCTTCATCACTGTCGAGACCTTAGGAAACCCCAAATTTGTTCTCTAGAGTGTTTTGAATATTCTGTTAAATTTTTCTGGAAGTCATGGTTTTTATAATCAACAAAAATGCTCACAGACCTTGCATTTTAAATGTGATAGTTATCAAAGTCATGCAAATACTTAGAGTTCTGGAATTTATTGTAAGACATCCTGTTAGATTTAATACTATAAATGCACTAATCCCCAAGGTTTCCAGTTTCTCCCCCAAATGCTGCTCCAAGACAGTTCTTATTTCCTTAGTGAGAGAGGGATTATTCTCCGAAGCTTTACTTAAATGCATCTTGTTGTTGTTTAATTTCTGTTCATTTGCCCTTCCATAAGCTATTGCTAGAGTTGACTTAGCATCCAAAGTCTGCAGAGCTGCAGCCCTCACAGCTACGGCTGGGAAAGCTGGTTTATGCTCAGAAGTTTGCCACGTTAAAGGACACTGTTTAAAGGTTTACTGGTAAACTCTTTCATCTGCCGTCTCTGGGTAATGATCAGCTCGTTCTGTTCCTGGAGTCTTGCCTTAGCTCTTCTATTCCTTTCCCACAGAAAACGTTACCTGCATTTAAATCATCCATCCCTGACACCCGATGTTCATATATGGGAGGAGCCGTCCGTCCCCCTTCTTTCTTGTGCTCCTGAAAGGGCGGAACTCACGCTGTGCACTTGCTCTCCTGACTTCTGAGAAGCTGCATCACATTTTGGAAATCGTGGGAACTCTGAGGACGTCTTCTTTAAATCCACGCGCATCTTTATGCCCCTGTGTCCGACCTGACCTGTGCGCTGGGTTCCGTTTCTGACGGCTGGTATCAACTGCTGAATTCCTGGAGCTACAAATGCGACTTGACTATGACAAGGACCACGCAGGCCATCCACACGGCGAGGTGACGGCACTTGGTGACCGCTGACTTCTCAAGACCTTTCTGTATTTAGACCTACTGTGCACCCTGCTTAGAGGAAGCGGGAGTGACGACATTTCAGGGCCGTGGGCACCCACGTTAGCCAGGCCCGTGGCGGGGGCACAGCCAGGCTCAGGTCGGGCCTCTCCACGGAGTGGGCAACGGGACTGGAGGGGCCGAGGGAGGCGGCTGAGGCCCGGCCGGCGCAGGGGGCTGCTCTCGCTGCAGGGCTGCAGGGCCAGGGGACACCTGTCCCGTCTCCCGTCACCTTTCCTCTGCGTCCTTACGGCCGGTCCTGAGGTGAGCGCAAATGATCCTGCTCTGCTGGTGGGCCGTCTCCTTCAAGGGACGCGTCACAAGGCTGGACCCAACCCCTGTGGCCACCCTCCCATGGCCGCCCCCCCCATGGCCGCCCCCACAGAGGCTTGGCCTGAGGCAGTGTTCTCTGGGGAAACTCATCCCTTCCCAAGCCCCCCTCCCTGCTGTCCTCTCCACCACCCACCCTTAGACCCTGTCACAACAGCGAGTGTGGCCCGTGATCCCCTGTCCGAACCAGGCCGTAAGGAAGGCCGCCAAGTCGGGGGACAGTGGGGCTTGTGTGAACCATCTGGTGGCTCAGGACCGCTCGGGGCCGCGGCTGGTAGACGTTTATCTGGAAACGTAACTAGAAATCTCTCCAGGAATCCCCCTAACCTCCCCATCCAGGGGCGGCGTCCCTCAGCCTGTCCCTGTCCCAAGCCAGGCGGGGACCCTGCCACCCCCGCGGCCGCTCCGGGAAGGGAGGGCCCCGCGTCTTCCCTCTGCTGGCCTCTGCCTGTTGGGAGGGCTGCCCGCCCCGGCCCGGGCATCACGGCGGCCTCCCCTGGCCCTGCGCACCGGTCAGCACAGGCCTGGAGCAGGCTGGACATGGTCCCCGACAGACGCCTGCAGACTCTCCGTCCTGCACGGCCCCCCTGTGGGTCCCTCACGGACCGCACAGCTTCACAGCCCACAGTGGCTGGGCCTGGAGGCCATGAGCTGGGGACCCGTCTCACCTCTGCTGTCTGGTCTCAATGGCAACCACGAGCTCAGATTTCAGGCGATATCTTCCCTGCAGCAGCCTGGGCGCGCTCGGGTAGAAGGGGGGTTGGCTCAGGAGGGCGCCCCTGGCTACTGGGTTGGTCATGGCTGACCATCCCGTCTGCTCCTTGTGCACACCCCTTAGGCGTCAGGCCCAGAGGGACACAGGGCTGCGCTGCGCTGGGCAGGGCCGCCGCAGAGTAACAGCCCCCCAAGGAGCTCAGGTGATCCCCAGGGCTCAGACCTAAGAACCAGAGACGCGCTCAGTAAACCGCAGAGAGAGACTCTGCCACGGTGAGCTCCAGCAGCCGTGGGGAAGCCGCCTGGCTCACCTGCCCGAGCCGGGGTCCAGCTCCCCTTCCCTGCAGGGACTTCGCCTGGGAAACGCATCTACAGATGGAAATCTGGGTTTAAAGAAACGTACAGGGCAGCAGGAGTGCTTGGAACGGCTTGGGGCAGGGCCGATCAGGGTGGGGGTCGGCCAGGACGCCACAAGCGAGTCCGGAACACGTGGGGGCCACACGCCCGGGAGAGGGGCCGGAGAAGGCCAGACAGCAGCAGGAGGGGCAGGGGGCGGCACTGCAAGGCGCCCGTGCATGAGCAATACTTGACGTGCTGCTGTAAAAATACTCCCAGAGAAGCTTTCCCACCCCCATTTTACAGATGAATAAACAGAATCTCAGAGGTTAATGCACGCGGCACAGCTTCTCCGTCCTCTGGCTGCACCTGCCGGAGCCTCACAGGCCTGGGCACGGGTCAGTCCATTGGGAGAAACAAACGTTTCCTGGAGGAAGAAGACACTGCCTCCACCTGAGTTTCCGGAAGAATCTTAGTGCCGTGAGGGTAAGTGACGAGCCAGGCCCTCCTGCCAGTTGGGAGGGAAGCTGAAGAAATGAAATAATCTGATCAGAAGGTCAGCCCCGCAGCTGGGCACGGCACATCTCCACGGGGACCATCTACTCGAAGGGCTTCCGCCCTGCAGCACTAAATGAGGATTAAAGGGTATGGTTTTTCTGGGGTGCACAGCACTTCCAAACTAGCGCAAGTGTAGCAGTTTCTTATGGGACACCGTGAAAGAGCGGAAAAGCAGCTAAAGAAGCATCGTACACAAACAACAATTAACTTACAATCGACCACAGACTCGGAGTACCCGAGGGTTCGGCACAATCGGTTTGAGCTTCTGAGAATGAAAACAGCAGCAGGGGGACGTCCACGGCCTAAGTGGGCGCGTTTATTCCGGTCTTCCCGACAAAGTGGGTCAGCCTGAGCCCAGGCGGGCCCTGCGGCCTTAAGGGTCTGAGCGGCTTGTGGTCTGGACAGTGTCTGCAGGTCCCGTCTCAGAGCCGGAGCTCAGGGAGTGCACGGGCTCTGCTCCATGCACCTCACTACTTCCAAACAGAAACCGGGAGTTATCACAGGAAGGGCCACGACCTGTAAATACGGCTCTTTGCCACCAGACCCTTCTTTCAATACCGTCTGTAACATTACGTTAAAACCCTTTTAATTTCTGTTACTCCGAGACTCACAGCCACTGTCCCTTGTAAAACCGTGTCTGTGACATCAAGGAACCTGCTCTGGGCATCTCCTCTCCTGATGGCCACGCTGCGAATTGTCCGTGTGTCCTGACCGCCAGCCTGTGGACCAGGCCTGCCTCTGCTCTCCAGGGACAGGTGGACAGGTGTGTGCCCTTCGCTGACACCTCTGCAAACCCATCATCTGGGGACACGAAAAGAGGGATGCAGCCTGCCTTGAAGCTCCCAAACAGACAACAACCGTGAGCCGTGGGCTCACCCAGAGCCCACGGAGAGTCTGCGCTGCCTCCGCCGCACAGCTACCCCTCCACGCCTCTGCCCCCAGGGCCTGCGCGCTGACATCCGCTGCGCGGTGAGTCGGGTGGCCGCGCTCCTCCACGCCCGACACGCCACCCTCAAGGCTCTACTCAAGCAGGTTTGGCCAAGCTGCGGGCCAGGGCCCCTGTCCAGTCCTGTCCCCTCCGAGTCCTTCCCTGCCATCCACCCGTTACCCATCCTGCAAGCGGCACGTGCTTGCTTCTGTCGTCTTCCCCTAGGAGAAGGGAAGCTGCACGAGAGCAGGGCACACGACAGCAGGGATTTTCAGCCCTTCTGCACTCCCGGGCAGTCTGGAGGTGTGCGGACCCCAGAGAATCACGTTCTTAAATGCAAATGTCCCGACCCATTGCCAGTAGGGCCTTCCGACACAGCCCCTTCGGCTGGGGGTGGCTGTGTCCAGCCAGCATGGGGCCCGGCCTATGACTGGAGCCCTTTAAATTGCATGAAGTGGGGTGGGGGAGCCACAGAAGCAAGAAGCTGATGCAACAGCACCCGGGGGAGAAGGGAGCGAGCAGCAGACCCGAGGACCTGGCCGCGTGGCAGAGGTGCCAGGCTTGCCCAGCGGCTGTTCCAGAAGAAAGCAGCACCTCGACGATGCCTGGGTTTGTCCACTTTCTCAGCCTCAAAACCACGGGCTGATGAATTCTCTCGTTTAAGCCTGACCATTTCTCGGTACCCACTTTGCGTGGTGGCATCGATCCCCAGGGCCAGGGCTGTCACAGAGGGTGCTCGGCCGGCAAGCCCGCCGCCTGAGGTCTTAGGTCCCGGGGACCTGAGAGCCTTTTTCATTTAATGGACAGGGTCGCGGTCGGGTGTGGCTTAACATGCGCGCAGATCCCACGGCGGCACGGGGCCAGCGCCAGGAAGGCCACCTGGGGCTTGGCGCAGCCGTGATGCCCCGCGACACTCATCCACGTGGGCCACGCAGGCAGAGTGAGCCCGAGGAGCCTGGCCTGCGTCGGAGGCGAGGCGGGTCCTGTGTGGCTCCGAGGCAGCAGGGCCACGCGCTCTCTCCCCTGCGTAGACAGACACATGAAAACCAACCCGCGGCAAAAGCAGGAAGTCAGACCCGACCTGCTGCCCTGCCCACGGCCAGCAACTCAGAGCAGGGCACCAACGCTAAGTGACCAGCGTGGAGGGGGCGCCCAGCCCCCACCCGGGGACAGGGGTGCCCCACGGCCAGCAAAGGTGAACCCGATGGGCAAATCCCCCGCAGGGCGGCACCCTCCCCACTGCGCACAGGCATTCCACTTGGCGCTGACCTTCCCCAGACCTGGCATGGGGATCTCTGTTGTGAACCTTACACGGCAGATACTTTAATCTAAGAAAATCCAACTATTCTTATGCTACAGAAATAAGTACTTCTAAATTTTCAGCCAACAACTAGAACTTTCCCAACTCCTTTAGCAAAGCCAGGGCAGTCCGAGTCCCTGAGGCGTCTCGTGTTTGCCTTGCGCCCAAAGTGCTCCGTCAGCCACCCCCACCCCCAAAGAATTAATGTTTTAGGAGCGTTAATCAGACAAAGCAGGGCAGGCACTGGGAACGCCTCCTTTCCCTGGTGCTTACGCAGAATTAGCCGCAGGAAAGTGAAACCGACTCACTGGTCAGCCCGAGAGTCTCCGTGTGCCACTCCCTGGCTAGCAACACCATCGAGATAAAGGAGCAGAGTTCAGCAATGTTGATTTCACCAAAAAATGTCAGTTCTTCTGAATTAATTTTAGGAGTTGTGTTTTAAATTAAGTGCCATTTCTTTTAACCAAGCACTCAGAAAATAACTGTCCATAACAGAAAAAAAATTTACCATCACCATTTTTATACAAATGTTGTGCTGTTTCATAAAAACAGCAAGAATAACTTATGTGGTGAATCCTAAGTTAAAGGTGGTAGAAATTATTTCTTGACAAAAAGGATGGACTTATTTCTTTTTCCCTGAATTATCTTAAGGAAACCATATTCATAATCTAATAATAAAGCCTGGGATGAGTGTGACTGGTTTGCATTTTGTCGGTGCTGCCTTAAAAAAACTGTTGTTAGAAACATGATTTCATGTAAAAGGTGGAAGGGAATGAGTGTATAATAATTTTAATGTACGACACGCACTAAACATGACAGCAAGGAACCTGTTTTTTCAGGAGTTTACAGATTGCCCCTTAGAGCTCAATCTGATGTATTTTCTATTTTTGCTGGGAACAACCTTCAAACAATATTAAAGAATCAAATTTGATTAGGATTAACCTGCTATTATTCCTGGCATTTATCCATGTGTCAGTGATTGAAGGAAATTACTTAGGCCTGCAAGAGAAATGTCCACTACCATCTTGGTTTTAAGGGGGAAAGAAGGAGCAAAGAGACATTATCTGCAAATAATGAATACTCTCACAAATTCTGCTCTAAAAATTGGACTTAATGCCCCCGAAAGAATTCAATTCTGCCTTTGCTGAACACAAAGACCTCTGGAGTTAAAGACGTGTTAAAACCACCGCTTGACTTTGCATTCATGTTTGTACATATGTGCAAATATGAAGCCACCTAAAAAAGAGAAAACAAGCCTAGAGTTTTCAAGTCTTGTAATTCATATTTTAGTAAGCATGCCACCACAATTTTGGCAAAGAGTTTCTACCACTTCAAAGTTATTTTTATTTCCCTGCTTTTCTAAGGCAAATGCTTTCTGAAGGTTTCCCAAACCCTTTCAGTAACTGAAACCACTAGATGCCTTCAAGTTTTCAAATCATGGTTCTGCTCAAAGTGCCTGTCTTAAGAGGAATAAAAGCATCGTCGACTTACCCACGAGACATTTTTTCCCTTTGGTGCTTTCAGCATGACAACCTGCAGTGCTGAGGCCACCACCAGCAGTTTCAGCAACATGGAAAATCCCAGGGGACTATTCCGGAGCCCTCTGTTACCCAAATGCATAAAGTCCCCTGGTGTGCCAAACACAGCGAGGGTGAGGGTTGGGGGCCCCTCAGACAACCTGCTCTTCTTTTTGTGTTCAGTGTGTCAACACACACAAGTCAGGCCACAGCCACAGGCCCCCAGGACGCAGAAGCAGGCAACTCTGGAGGGTCTCCCATGCACCCCCAAACCCAGAGTGGCTCATCACTGTAAAAACCACACTTGAATCCGTGTGGAAAGCTCCAGGTCACGGAGGCGTTCCCCACGCAGGGAGCTGGGTGCAGGATGCCAGGGGAGGGAAGGCAGGCGCCAGGACGCGGGGTCCACTGCAGGTGGCCTCCGGGTGAGCAGGTGCTGGCCTCCAGGGCTGCCAGGGGATAAAGAGGACGCGGAGCTGGGTTTCCATAAATAATCCAGGCTCAGGGGCTGCACCTGCCGGCCCTCCCGAGGCTGCGCATGGCTGACCTGCCGCGGCTGCAGCTCCCCCGCCGCGGGCCTCCTGAGACGGCTCCTCTGTGGGAAGGGGAGCGGGCCGAGGCCCCGGGACAGGGCAGGCTGGTGACCTGCGGCTCCCTGGCAGCCGAGCCCTGCGCTCTGGCTCAGCCTCCTGCCCGTGGGATTAGCCCCGACCCAGGCGACACGTGGCGCTGTCCCTGGGGATTAGTGGGCGCTGGTGGACCGGATCGCACGGCAGGCCCTCAGCCAGCTGCAGTGTCCCCGGAAACGGCCGCTCCGGAGGCCTTCTGGAAGGATCAGCTGGGGGACCCCCCGCCTGCAGAGACAGGTGCCCTGAAACCCACGGGAGGCTCGCAGGCCAGAGCAAGGGGTCTCCCACTCCACTTCATTTTGCTTTTCTCCCAAAGTAATGCCCCCACCGTGGAAGTTAAGCTGTGTTCTCACGCTTCCCGGAGATCCTTTCCCTGGGGGTAGGAAGCAAGGCAGGGTACCAGGGGCCCCTGTGCCGAAGGCGAAATCCGTGAGACCGGGTGTGGTGCTGGGCAGCCCAGGCACATCAAACGGGGGAGTGGGCGCTGGCCGGGAGAGGCCTGCAGACAGCTCTCGGGCGACTCTGGATTTGCCTTCCTGGGGGCCGTTCCCAGTCTACTCCAGAACTTTCTTCAAGGACCTTCTACTGCCCTCTGTGAGGGCCAGGGACGGGCCCCACTGGGGCTTTATGTCACGACACCCCAGGCTCCTCTCAGGGCGTCACTTGATCGCGTCTGGGCAAAGCACAGACAGACAGACAGACTGCGGTAGGACGGCCAGGGCAGCGCCCTCGGGGCCATGAGACCTGGGGGGGGGGAGCAGCGGAGCCCCTCCAGGGAGCCAGTGTTCGAGACTCCGACTCCGCACCCCAAAGTATACACCCCAAATGGAGGCAGTACGGATCACTTTTGACTAAAAAATCCCCGATGTTGTAGTTACAATTGCAGACATGAACTGACACTTCAACCAATTCAAAATCAGAGGAGTAAAAATAGACACAAAAACGGGAATAAAACATTGTTTTTTAAGTCATGGTTTTTCCTTAGCTTATTGTGAGTTTCCCACGTGTTTCTGTGTGTGTCTGTGTGTGTGTCTGCATGTGTTTTCCATAGATCTGGGTCTGCATGTGTCTTTGTGTGTCTGTGTGTGCCTGAGTGTGTTGTGTCTTGTGTACTGGTATTTGTTGTCTTGTAGGTTTGTGTGTGTCTGTGTGTCTGTGTGTGTGTGTGTGTGTGCACATCTGTGTGTGTGTGAATCTCATCTGCCTCATTATGTGTTAAGCTATCTAAGGACCTGGCTGGCATCTCCTCTTTTCTTCTCCAGGGAATACAATACTTATGGTTGCTCAATAACTGTTGTTGCCTAATTGGTTACAATCCCTTTATGAATTAAAAAAAAGGCTCTTTGAATATAATTTTCAGTTAAAATGTTCTGCAATATAACACTATTGAAAAACGAACAAGGCATTTTGGAACCTGATGTTTCGACTGAAATATGAATCTAGGGATTTACTTAGACTTGTAGCTTTTTATTTCAAATTTCTGCCCAATCCAGAGCAAGCTTAGGGCTCTAGAAGGGAGTTGGCATATAAGTAAGACCAGATCATATAACACTCCTTCTAGAAATACTTAGCTTCAAAGTACACCTAAATCTTTGTTCCCTTGAATCATAATGGTCTGGAGTCTAAGCAACAGTTCTCTGCAGCTTTTCTGAGCCTCTTTCATTAATTTGGATGATTACAAAGTCCTAGCGTAAGAACGTCAGAATTTATTTTGAAAACTTGAATTTCTAATACTGTCTAAATTATTTATATATTTGATTTAAACTGTAAGTTATTTCATGGACTATCTGCATTTTCCCCGAGTTGAAGAACCTCAACTTGGCATCCTTGGACGCAAAGGGGTCCGAGGGTAAAACTCAGAGGGTTCATGAACATCGATGAGGAACAGGCATCTTTATTTTCGGTAACTTCCGGCTGAAATTCAGCATTGCTTTCCATTATGAATGTTGGCAACAAGCCATAGTAATATTGGTCACACCTGTGACGCCACCCATGGAAATCCCAGATCTTTTCACAACAGATTCTAACTGCTCCAGATGCTCTGAAATACAGCCCCACCCTCTAGTTAGAGAAACACATGCTGAGTTACTTAGGGGAAAGCTGCACTGACTCTGCAGTTTATTTTGAAATGCATAAAAACAATAAGAGAGTTTGCTGATTGATGGGTGGATGGATAGATGAAAAGATGTGATAAAATGGGAGGATGTAAACGGACGTTAATGGCCGAATCTAGAGAGTGGATACACACAGGTGTTCTCTCTATGATTTCAACCTTGCTCCACGTTTGAAATTTTTCTTAATAAAATGTTGGAAAAATAGTGTGTTCTTCACCCTTCAAAATTGTGATAGTAATTAAACCCATTATCAGTGACACTACTGAATGCACTAATAAGAACGACACACAATATCGACACACGACACACAATATCTATCACAGATTTGGTTTGAGGGATATGCTGAAATCTTATTTCAATAGGATTATTTTCTTTTATAATTCTTCATAGTTCATATTATGCACTTAAAATACTGCTCCTAGAAAGGGTTCCCTAGGCGTCACCAGACCACAAATGGTCCATGGCACAAGCAGTTTGTTTCATCTCTAAGACTCTGTCTTCCCCAGAGTGTGGAGTGCGCCGTTCCCCGGAAGAGCCACGCCTTCTAATCTCGTGGGTGCAGCCCCACCATGGGTGGGACTTTTGATTAGATTATTCCTGTGACAATGGGGCCCCACCCTCTCAAGGTGGGTCTTAGTTTACTGGAGTCCTTAAAAGAGCTCCTGAAGAGAGAGCGCTGAGAGCCGACCCAGAGGGCAGAGGGCACAGAAGCTCAGCGCAGAAGGCGGACGCAGGAGCCCAGAGCCAGGAGAGAGGCCAGCAGACGTGGCCACACGCCTTCCCACGGGACAGAGGCGCCCCCAGGCCCCGTCGGCCTTCCTGAGCCAAGGCACCTTCCTCTGGATGCCTTAATTCGGACAATTCTAAGGCTTTAGAACTGTAACTTGTAACTTAACAAATCCCCTTTGAAAAAGCCGATCATTTCTGGCGGGTTGCACTCCGGCCGCCTTAGCAAACCGAAACCCATGCTGAGGTGTCCCTGCTCGAAAAGGTTCTCTGTGGTTCTACTGGTGACTCTGTCTGTTCCTTTGGACAGCAGCTATGACAAAGGCCACAGCCTGGTTGACTTCGGCCGCAGGAGCTCGTGGTCTCAGGGTTTGGAGCTGGGCGTGTGTGCAGGGAGGTGTCTGAGGGCGTGCCTCCTCCTGGAATCTGCAGTGTCCCCGCGTTGTCCCCAAACGGCCTCACACCCTCGCCCTGGCCAGCCTCTGCCCTCTGCCGCCTTCATGTCCAGCTCCCTCCCCCTGACTCCAGGTGGCCTCAGCTGGAGAAAGTCCCCGCAGATCCTATCCACAGACGTCCAACAACAGACGTCTCTAGGGCCCCATGTACGAGGGTCCCATAGCCTGCGACACGGGTTAAGACTGAACACGGCCTCGGCGGGTGCGTGATCCACCCCCCCACCCCCGGTTCACCCAGACGCTGGGACAAGGTAGCGAAGGGTCCTGCCCGCAGATTTCAGGGGCAGCCTGGCCCTGCCCACACCATGATGCGGGCCTGGCCGCAGGTCCCGCTTGCTTTTGGCCCCCCACACCTGGCCCTTTGTTTCCAGCAGCCCCAGGAGACGAGACCCCTCCTGCTTCAAGGACCGAGCACAGGTTCTCATGCCCAGTGGACCCCTGTTCTAGTTTGCGAGCTGCCGGAATGCAGTATACCGGAGACAGAACGGCTTTTAAAAACGGGAATTTAATGAGTTGCTAGTTTATAGTTCTAAGGCTGAGAAAATGTCCAAATTAAAACAAGTCTATAGAAATGTCCAATCTAAGGCATCCAGGGAAAGATACTTTGGTTCAAGAAGGCCGATGAAGTTCAGGGTTTCTCTCTCAAGTGAGAAGGCACATGGCGAACACGGCATCATCTGCTAGCTTCCTCTCCTGGCTTCCTGTTTCATGAAGCTCCCCGGGAGACATCTTCCTTCTTCATCTCCAAAGGTCGCTGGCTGGTGGACTCTGCTTCATGGTGCTGCAGCATTCTCTGCTCTCTCTGAATCTCTAAACTGTTTCCTCTTTTATAGGACTCCAGAAACTTATCAAGACCCACCCAAATGGGTGGAGACATGTCGTCACCTAATCCAGGTTAACAACCACTCTTGACTAAATCACATCTCCAGGGAGATGATCTGATTACAGTTTCAAAGAGACAGTATTGAATAGGGATTATTCTGCCTTTATGAAATGGGATTTAGATTAAAACATGGCTTTTCTAGGGGGCATACATCCTTTCAGACCAGCACAGCCCCCCAGAAGATCTACCAGTGCCTGCATCACAGACACGAGACCTCATCACAGGCTGGTCTCTCGGCGTGGGGAGCCATCACCCCTACAAGTAACGTAAACTCACAACGGACATGGGGGCCGCCAGGTCTAGTGTCTACAGAGACTTTCCCAGCTGCCAAAACCAACACGACGCAATGGTGTGGTTTAAATGAGAAGTTATCGGCTCACGGCTGAGAGGAATCCACAATGGAGGTGTCAGCACGGGGTCAGCACGGGGATCAGCATGGGGTCAGCCCGGTGGTCAGCCCAGCGGTGCTTTCCCCGGGAGGCCACCCGCATCCTGGGTTGCTGCCGCGATCCTGGCTCTTGGCTTTTCCATCGTGCGGCGAGGCCCAGGGCGGCTGTCCCTTCCCTGCAGGGTCCCGCCGACTCCCGGCGTCCTGTGTCCCTGTGCCTGTCCCTACATAGCCTCCAGCAATAGGACCACGGCCACTCTGGCTCGGCCACACCTTACCTGGGAAGGTCCTCTCAAGGCCCTGCCTCACAGGCAGGCTCACACCCCCAGGAATGATGAGGGGTCAAAACATGTTGTTCTAAGGTACGTAATTCAACCCCCAAAAGACTAGGGTACAGTTTATGTTCCTTGATGTGATTCTGCATTTAGTGCACGTATTTTCAACGCAGGAATTAATCTTCAGGAGAATTTGATTGTGTCCATCCAGGTATATCTCAGGGACCTTGAATATATCAGCAAAATCTTTTAACTGATCTTTTAGCAAGATTGTCAAAACTGGAAACAGATGAGATAGATGAACAAATCAGGCGATAATGAAAAAAAAAGGCAGTGAAAGGAGAGGTCCTTTCCAGTCAGCATGAGCCTGCAGGGCCTCTGTCCCCAGTGGACGAGGAAGCCATGTGCCGGAGCCTTGACAGTCCAGGAGCCACTGTGACTCTGCACCACAGGGAGCGGGGGCCCAGGGGCCTGTGCACAGGCAGACCCCAACCCAGCCCCTGCAGCCAGGCCCCACTCTGCAGGCTCAGCAGGTGCATCTGCCAGGTGGGATGCGAGCTGCCCCTCTGCCCCTCTGTCCTGCAACCCCTCTGTCCAGTTGTCCTGCAGTCCCTCTGTCCTGTTGTCCTGCAGCCCCTCTGTCCTGTTGTCCTGCAGCCCCTGTGCCCTGCAGCCCCTCTTCCCCGCAGTGCCCCTCTCCTGCAGCCCCTCTGTCCTGCAGCCCCTCTGTCCTGCTGTCCTACAGCCCCTGTGCCCTGCAGCCCCTCTTCCCTGCAGTGCCCCTCTCCTGCAGCGCCTCTGCCCTGCAGCCCCTCTCTCCTGCAACTCCTGTGTCCTGCAGCGCCCCTCTTCCTGCAGCCCCTCTGCCCTGCAGACCCCCTCTCCTGTAGCCCCTTTGTCCTGCAGCCCCCCCTCCTGCAGACCCCCTCTCCTGTAGCCCCTTTGTCCTGCAGGCCCCCTCTCCTGCAGCACCCCTTGTCCTGCTGTCTTGCAGTTCGCCTGGCTCTGGTCTCCACTGCAGTGTGATGTGTGCCCCTCATGGACCCCATCGCTGCAACTCTCCAGTCTGGGTACCCCCAGGGCTCGCCCAGCTAGCACAGCTGGAGTGGGGTTGGGCACTAAACTCCCCCCAGGGAGGGCTCCCCAAGAGCTGGGGGCAGGAGCTGGTGGGGCAGGGTCCTAGTGTTGCCTCTTCTCAGGGATTGCTCCAGGGGTTCCGGCACATTCTCAGGGGGCTGGTGGGTTAGGCCCTTCCTGGCAGCCCCTCCTGCTCCTGTGCCCCAGAGACCATGCGGTGAGTGGCCGGCATGGGGCCCTCATCTCGGGCCTTGTTTTGGGGAAATGCTGGACTGGCCAGCGGGGAGCAGCCCCCAGGTCTGGGCCGGCCTAGGGCAGACTCTGCTAACAAGGGGGCGGCGGGTCTGCAGCATGGAACGTGCTCAGTGAGCCCCTCCCGGGAGGGCCCTGGACGGGGGGCCAGCAGATGTGTCCCCTTTGGGGCCTTCGGTCACTCACCAACAAGCCTGACACCCCGGGACATCCTGTAAGGCCTCCAACGGCTGTGTGGCATTCAGCAGGTGCTCACTAAATGCCTGCGGGTGAACTGAGTGGCCCTAACCCTTGACTGTCCTGCCTCTGCACGTCCCACCGGGGCCTTGCCCTGACCAGGTAGAGGTCCGTCCTGAACCCCAGCTGCCTGGGTAACCTGGATGCAGGTGACGCCGCCGGGGATGGTACGGGGGGCGGGCAGGGGCTGTGGTCAGGCCCGCCTGCGAGGGACCCCGACTCCTCCACTCAAGAGGGACCCCGACTCCTCCACTCGAGAGGGACCCCAACTCCTCCACTCGAGAGGGACCCCGACTCCTCCACTCGAGAGGGACCCCAACTCCTCCACTCGAGAGGGACCCCAACTCCTCCACTCGAGAGGGACCCAAACTCCTCCTCCCGCGAGGGACCCCAACCCGTCCACCTGCAACCTGTGGCAGCACAGCACGGCCTGGCCTGGGACGGCAGGACGGTGAGCTGTGGGGCCCAGATCCCCTGCACGAGGCCCCGGCTCCACCTGGCCCGCGGGGTTGCTGGGCACGAGGAAGAAGGACGCAGTTGCTCCGTGAAGCACAGGGGGCCACCTGCTCTGGGCTCTTGCTCGCTCTGCAGGACACACCTGGCCGGGGGGGTTGGCCCAACCCTGTCGGGGCCTCTGTTGTCCCCCGTCAGCGGGGCCGTCCCCGTTCACCTGCCACGGCTGAAGCCGAGATCAAACGGAACACGTCAGGAGAGTGACGCGGGGGCTGTGAGGGCGACGTGTTGGGGAGGCCATGGCCAGGCTGCCGCTCACTCTGCACGCTGCACAAGGCCAGCCCGGGGCTGAGCTCTCCAGTGGGAGGCGGTGATCTGTGTCCACCAGGGAGCTGACCTTTTTCTAACACGCACAGAGCACAGCTGGGGTGTACGATACACGCGCAAACGTGAGGTCGGGGGCTGCTGGTCTGGTGCTGCTGCTGTGCATGGGGCAGCCTGCAGCCCTGAGGCCACGAGAAGGGGCTGCATCATCCCCCCAGCTGGGGGCAGGTGTGGGTTGGCACCGGGGAGGTGCTCGGTCAGTGTTCCCGGCTCCCCCCGCCTCCCTTCCCCCATCTCTTCCTCCCCTCCCCCTCCCCCTCCCCCTCCCCTCCTCCTCCCCTCCCCTCCCCCTCCCCTCCCCCTCCCCTCCTCTTCCTGTCTATCTTCTCCACCCCACCCTCCTTCTCCTATAAATGCAAGTCACTAGCACTATGCCAGCTGAAGGTGCCAATTGTGGCGGAAACACACCAAGTATTAATAATTCAAAACCCAATTTACATCTATTCAAAACTAATCCATGTGCACTCATGCTTTTGAATGAGGTCAATTAGCAATGTCTAAAACTGTTTTCCCTCATTTTTAATATATAATAAATAATCACATACTGTAGTAAATGATGTGCTAATACCGTCCTGAATCGCGAGCCTAATAAGCAGACCCACGAGCCCAGCGGCCAGGGCTGCTGACCCACAGGCTACCAAAGCCGAGCTCGAGGGCCGCCGTGGCTCCCGGGCAGGGTGTCGTCCCGTGGGCCGAGGCAGGGGGCCGGGCCCGGCGTCAGGGCCCCTGGAGCGCGCCCGGAGAGCTGGCCTCGCTCAGGCAGGCGCTGTGAATCCCGCCCAGGGCCCTGGCACATCTGTGATGGGCCATAGCGGTGACTCTCCGACGCGCTACTGCTGGCTGAGCCTGTCCTCAAGGACAGGGGGCAGCCATCGCGGTGACCTCCGTCCTGGGCCACATGGGCATCCCCTGCGCGGAAACCACCCCGCTGGCGTCCGCCAGGCCTCCGAGGCGCCGCCGAGCAGGACCCGCGGCCGCTCACCACCCGAGGGGACAAGGACGCTCTGGCCTGGCCCTGCCCTCGCCGCGGTCACGGGTGCGACACCGCGCTCGGCTCCCCCGGCAGTGAATGCGGGGGGCGGGGGCTCTGTACGGTGCCGCCGGGTCCCTTCCAGGAGCACAGGACCATCATCCCACCAAGACAGGGGCAGCGACAGAGCCAGCCAGACCCACCAGATTTGATTAAACCGGTCAGTGAGGAGGTCAGAGTGACCATGACTGAGAAGGAGCGGAGGAGCGAAAACAGTGAGGCTTCTCGAAGCTTCCCAAGTCCTCAGCCCCAAGCAAGACTCACTAAAGATAAGGAACCCAACCATTTCCAGAAATACCTGAAATACAGTGTGAAAAGCAGGACTGCCTTTGGCCATCCTTCCACTTCCTAGCTCTGTTTCCTTTAATATGAATACAATTTTGGTTTAAGTAAGTCACATTTTTGTGAGCAAAACTAGGAAAATGAGAAGGACATGCTTACTTCTTGTCCCCAGGCCCGGCCCTCTCGGCCCCTCCCTGGCCGGCTCAGGCCCACTGGGGCGCTGCCCGGCCCCCCAGGCCACACTCACGCCACCCAGAGCTCCCGCAGGCCCCACCCCGACGCCCTGGGCCCCTCACCCAGGCCGAGGCGCATGTCACAGCACCCAGGCAGAGCCCGGCTCCTCTCTTCCTTGTCATATGAAGGTGGGGAAGTCCCACGATAAGGTGCAAAGTTAACAGGGGAACAGCAACTTAGAAAATAATCTTCTTATTACACTTGTCAGCATGCAAACCTTCTGTATCAGCCAGAAAATATCGATTTCTGGACAGCGTCAGACAGCAAAGCCACATCTGAGCTCGGAGTCAGGACACCTGACTCTGTGTGAGATCCCACGGGCAGGCCCTGGCCGCTCGGCCAATTCCCGGGGCCCCCCTGCTGGGGAAGCACGGACACCTGACGCAGGAGGCAGAAGAAACACAGATGAAAAAGGAGAGGCTACGCCCTGTCCCGTCTGCCTGCCCATGGCCCATCCTCGCCTGTCCGAGAGAAGCAGCATCTGCTGGGCTCCAGGCCACACCGGAACCCAAGTGCGTGAATCAACCGACCGCAGAGTCAAACGTGAGGGTGTCACCTATGGTTCGTGACAATTGTGCATTGCTCTGCCACGGCCATGGACCCGGCGCCCGTGCCTCCTCTCTGCCGTGCCCTGCCTCGCCGTGTCGCGCCCGACGGCTCGGGTGACTGCGCCTTGCCCGTGTTAGAGCAGCATGCCCGTCCTCTTGTCGAGAGGGACAGACACACTGAAGTCCCACAAGCCAAGGAGCCTCGAGCCCTTTGCCCTGCCCCGGTCTCCCCGGCACCCCTGCTTGCAGGCCCAGGCTCGGCTCCATGTGCCAGCTCCACCAGCCGGGCAGCGCTCCACCCCCACATCAGCCTTCCGCAGGATTCTGACCAGAGCTCCCCAGGACCCCCGACGGGCCGTGGGCGGGGGCTCACCCCTGCCCGCCCCTGCTGCTCATTGGGCACTCTCTGCGCGGATTCCCTGTTGACCCCTTGCCCAAGCCCCTGCCTTAAGCATAGAGGGGCTGGCTGTCTGGTTTGGGAAGCGAGGCGCAGCGCTGGGTGCCCACAGGGCTGGGGGGCCCCAGGGAAGGTGGGGGGCTATTGAGGGCACGGCCGACATCCGATCAGGGGCCATCCCAGCTGACCTCTGCACATCACCACTTTGCTTGTAGGCTTAATTTAGCGTGAAGTTGCCGGGCGGTGCCGTCTTTTTGCCCAAAGTCTGCACAGCTCTAACCTTCAATATTACACGAAGTTGGAATCGATGCACGACATGCAGATATTCTGCATTAATTCATTGTTAATTTGAGATTCCTGTGAAATATGTGTTAGTACCTTGATTTACTGAAATTTATGGAAGACTGGCAAGGAATAAAGGAAAGTTGAATCATAAGTTCCTTATTTAACATGAACAAATTTTCACTTTTCTGGTTACAATTAAGTCAGATATTTTAAAACCAGAAAAGTTGGTTCATACTAATAAAAACTGACAGTGGAAGCTTTGCTTTGACATTTTAACAACATGTGCTTGGTTGAACCACACTCTGATTTAGAAACACTGATCACACTTGCTGCCTAGTCTATGCTGCCCCAAAGTAGAGGTACTGGTAGCTAAATTCAAAATTTAAAGAAACATAAAACCTCAGGAGCTGCAGGGAGAACGTGAACGCACTTTACTTTCTTCAGGGAGATCCCAGAACCAGGAGGCTGCTCTTGGCACGCCCTCCCACCCACTCCTGGAAGCACAGCTGCGCTCTCGGCATGGGATCCCTGCCATGAGGCTTCCCGGTCCCGGCCGGAGGCAGGACGGAAGTGAGCAGGATGCTGCGGGGACATGGGTCTGCATGCTGGTGTCCGGGGGCCACAGGGGAGGGAGCACAGGGGAGGGAGCACAGAGGAGGGAGCACAGAGGAGGGGGCCGCAGGGGAGGGAGCACAGGGGAGGGAGCACAGGGGAGGGAGCACAGGGGAGGGAGCCACAGAGGAGGGGGTCACAGGGGAGGGGGCCACAGGGGAGGGAGCACAGGGGAGGGAGCACAGAGGAGGGGGCCGCAGGGGAGGGGGCCGCAGGGGAGGGGGCCACAGGGGAGGGAGCCGCAGGGGAGGGAGCACAGGGGAGGGAGCACAGAGGAGGGGGCCACAGGGGAGGGCGCCGCAGGGGAGGGGGCCACAGGGGAGGGAGCCGCAGGGGAGGGAGCACAGGGGAGGGAGCACAGAGGAGGGGGCCGCAGGGGAGGGGGCCACAGGGGACGGAGCCGCAGGGAAGGGGGCCACAGGGGAGGGGGACACAGGGGAGGGAGCCGCAGGGGAGGGGGACACAGGGGACGGAGCCGCAGGAGCTCCGGCAAGGGGTTTCAATGTACCGAGGGCAGCACTGCCCTGCCCTGCAGATGGCCACCAGCTGAGCTGAGCAGGGAGCTCTGGACTCAGTGTCCATGTCAGAGACCCTGGAAAAGCCAGGTCACTTCCCGAGCTGGAAAGGGCAGAGGAAACACAGAACAGCCAACCAGCTCAGGACACACGTCAGGGGGCCATCTTGGTTTGGCAAACTGGCAAGTGAACAGAACACAACCAGCCTCCAGAAGATGCTCCTCCACCTGATGGCAGTTCTCCACCTGACGATGCTCCTCCACCTGAAGAGGCTCCTCCACCTGATGGTGCTCCTCCACCTGACAGACTCCTCCACCTGAAGAGGTTCCTCCACCTGAAGGCACTTCTCCACCTGAAGATTCTCCTCCACTGGAAGATGTTCCTCTACCTGAAGCTTCTCCTCTGCCTGATAGGCTCCTCCACCTGATGGCAGTTCTCCACCTGAAGATACTCCTCCACCTGATGGTGCTCCTCCACCTGACAGGCTCCTCCACCTGCCGGTGCTCAGGTGTGAAGGTCAATGGGAGGACTCAGCGCAGGGGAAATATCACAGGGAGAAAGAGAGTCAGAGACAGACCCTTGGTGGAGGGCGCTGCCCTTGAAGGGGGGTCACGTCAGGGTTTCATGTGCTTCCTGGTCTGTAGAAGCGAGAATTCTGCTGTTTGTGAATGCATTGTGCACACTATAATTGTTTGTGAATGCATTGTGCACTCCATAATTGTTTGTGAATGCATTGTGCACTCCATAATTGTTTGTGAATGCATTGTGCACACTATAATTGTTTGTGAATGCATTGTGCACACTATAATTGTTTGTGAATGCATTGTGCACTCCATAATTGTTTATGAATGCATTGTGCACTCCATAATTGTTTGTGAATGTATTGTGCACACCATAATTGTTTGTGAATGCATTGTGCACACTATAATTGTTTGTGAATGCACTGTGCACACCATAATTGTTTGTGAATGCATTGTGCACACTATAATTGTTTGTGAATGCACTGTGCACACCATAATTGTTTGTGAATGCACTGTGCACACTATAATTGTTTGTGAATGCACTGTGCACACCATAATTGTTTGTGAATGCACTGTGCACACTATAATTGTTTGTGAATGCACTGTGCACACCATAATTGTTTGTGAATGCATTGTGCACACAATTGTTTGTGAATGCACTGTGCACACCATAATTGTTTGTGAATGCATTGTGCACACTATAATTGTTTGTGAATGCATTGTGCACACCATAATGACAGTTCAGAAATGAAAACTTAATGCACTTCCTTGGGGAGATTTAAATAAAATTTTTTAAAACCATAATAATGTAAATAAATCAGAGGCTGATTCTGTATGAAAGAACACGCCGGGTTTCTGTCTTAAAACGTCTCCGAGCATGCAGGAGAGCTCATGACCTGGGGAATGCCCAAGCTGTGCCCTCCCATCAGCGGCTGGCAAACGTGAAGGGGCAAAGGCCCCTGACCCACAAGACAGTCCTCACTGCCATCTCAGGGCTCTCTCTCGTGGGGGTGGCAATGAGCAGACAAAGGGAGCCGGTGCAGGAAACTTCTCACACTTACTAAATCACTTTCAAGTATTTTCAGTGCTTTTACAGGAAACAAAAGTCTGAGGTGCAGAGGGGAAGGAGGGCTTCTTCCTTTGAGGTGACTTGGAAAACCTCTTGTTGACCCCTTTCCTTCTGGGGCGCCTCTCTCTGCTTTTATGGCCTTTACATCTGGCTTCATGGAAACAAGTGGGCACACTCATCAAGTCCAGCTGAATTAACGATGCTCTGAGAGCAGCCAGCAGACCCTGTGGGCACACGCCATCGCCTCAGATGCAACCGTTTCTTAAATGCTGCCAGAATGTGACATACCAGAACTGGAATGGCTTTAGAAAGGGAATTTAATAAGTTACAAGTTTGCAGTTCCAAGCCTATGAAAATGTCCAAACTAAGGAATCCAGGGAAAGATACTTTAATTCAAGGAAGTTCAATGGGTCAGGGACACCTCTGTCACCAGGGAAGTCACATGGCTGGCATCTGCTGGTCCCTTGCTCCTGGGCTCTGTTGCTTTCAGCCTCTGTCCCTGTGGGGATTCCTCACTTTGCTTCTCCAGGGCTGGCTTCCATCTCTTGGCTTCCCTTGGCTCTCTCCAGGTTCTGGCTTCCTTAACATCTCATGGTGATGTCTGCTGGGCTCCAAGCATCTCCAAACATCCATGTCTCTGCTCTCCATGTGTCGGGATCTGTGTCAGCTCTGCCCTGAAGTTTCTGTTGGCTCTAAGGCTTCTGTAGTTTCTGAGGTTTCTCCAAAGTGTTTCCCCTTTTAAAGACTCTAGTAAACTAATCAAGACCTACCTGGAATGGGTGGAGTCACATCTCCATCAAAATGTCACACCTACAGCTGGGCGCCCCACATCTTCATGAAGACAATTCAATCAAGTTTCTATCCTGTAATACGGAATCAGAATTAAAAGAAACAGCTACCCCCACAAGATTGGGTCAGGATTAAACATGACTTTTCTGGGACATATAATAGATTCAAACTGGCATAGCCGGGACACCCAGTTTCTTTTCTGCTGCTACAGAGAGATCACGGGGAGCAGGGGGCCTTTTGGAAACACAAACCCCCAACCTGCCTGTATTGGCCCTCAGCTGTGGGCTGAGACCCCAGGTCAGCCAGGCCAGGAGCCAGGTCTCTGGGGAAGCACCTGCAGGGCCCAGGCCTCACACAGTGAGACGTGATGCATTTACTTGCTCCTCTCTCACCAGGCTGCCCACAAGGCTGAGCTGACCCTGCCACCTTCTCCTACGCCAGCAGTTCCATAGGTGCCAATGCACACAGGGCAGCTCTGCAGAATCCTCAGTGCATATTGTCAACAACCAAATCAGTTCCAATGTTTATCGGGTCCTTAATCTCCACAAGGTTTTGCCAGGCCCTGATTCTCTTGGAAAGGCAGTTCTGGGCTTCTCCTTACAACACCCTCCCCCGACAAGCAACCCACCACACTCCACTGGTGGTGAGGCATCGGCAAAGCCTGGGGTCATCAGCGCGTCACTCTGAGTGGCACCCACAGGGCGAGCCTGGAGCATCTAAAGGACGGGGCCTCCTTTCTAGGTGCGTGCAGGGAATTTCCGAGTCCCTTTCTTTCTGGAAAACCCCTGGATTTTCCTTTGGGAATTCTCCTACTCCCTGGTGTGCAGGTTTGGAAAGAAAGCCCATCGAGTACAACCCTCACCTGACCTGTGAGAAAAGCTGGGCCACTCTGACCCCTCTCCTGGGAAGTGAACCCAGAGCGGCTTGGCGCAAGATGACTTGAGAGGAGCTGACTCGCTGCAGAGGGAGGGATCCGGGGAGCTGAGCACAATCCTGGGAGCACTCAAAGAGCTGACTCGCTGCAAAGGGAGGGATCTGGGGAGCTGAGCACAATCGTGGGAGCACTCAAAGAGCTGAATCACTGCAGAGGGAGCAATCCAGGGAGCTGAGCACAATCCTGGTGCCCCTAAGAGGAATCAACTCACTGCAGAGGGGGTGATCCAGGGAGCTGAGCACAATCCTGGGAGCACTCAAAGAGCTGACTCACTGCAGAAAGAGGGATCCGGGGAGCTGAGCACAATCCTGGGAGCACTCAAAGAGCTGACTCGCTGCAGAAAGAGGGATCCGGGGAGCTGAGCACAATCCTGGGAGCACTCAAAGAGCTGACTTGCTGCAGAGGGAGGGATCCGAGGAGCTGAGCACAATCCTGGGAGCACTCAAAGAGCTGACTCACTGCAGAGGGAGGGATCCAGGGAGCTGAGCACAATCCTGGGAGCACTCAAAGAGCTGACTCACTGCAGAAGGAGTGATCCAGGGAGCTGAGCACAATCCTGGGAGCACTCAAAGAGCTGACTCACTGCAGAGGGAGGGATCCGGGGAGCTGAGCACAATCCTGGGAGCACTCAAAGAGCTAACTTGCTGCAGAGGGAGGGATCCGGGGAGCTGAGCACAATCCTGGGAGCACTCAAAGAGCTGACTCGCTGCAGAGGGAGGGATCCAGGGAGCTGAGCACAATCCTGGGGCCCCTCAGAGGAATCAACTCACTGCAGAGGGTGTGATCCAGGGAGCTGAGCACAATCCTGGGGCCCCTCAGAGGAATCAACTCACTGCAGAGGGAGTGATCCAGGGAGCTGAGCACAATCCTGGGAGCACTCAAAGAGCTGACTCACTGCAGAGGGAGCAATCCAGGGAGCTGAGCACAATCCTGGGAGCCCTCAGAGGAGTTGAGCACACTCCTTGGAGGACTTGGAGCTGAGGTAATCCTGGGAGCACTGAAGATGGGCACAGTCCTGGGAGGACTCAAAGCTGAGCACACACTTGAGAGCACTTGAGAAGCAAAATGGACTTGGAGCCAAGCTCAATACTGACCCCCACGTCCTCGAAGCAGCCAATCCTGACTTTCGAATCCCTCTGATGCTCTGAGCCCCCGCTGTCTGGTGGTCCTCCGGCAACAGTGCACATACAGATCTTGGGGAGAGCTCAGGAGGCACCCCAAGATGCAGACCCTACAGGCCTGGGCTGGTCCCTGGGATCTGCATTTTGCTCAGCACCCTAAGAATTCTAAAGCTACTGACCCAAAGAACCCTGCTATAACCTTCTAATGGATCCCACTTTTTAAGTTAGAAAGATTTCTGTTGGGTACCACCAAATGCCTCCTCTACCACAGAGATGTCTGTGTACTTGGGGGGAGGTTAGGGGTGCTCACAGCTCCCCAGATGATTCCTTCTTTCTTTTCTAACTGCCCTTCCCTGCCATGGGGCTCTAGAAAAGCACAACAGAGGCATCTGTCACTGATGAGAGTGGGTCACACTCACCTTCGCGGGAAACAGGCCAGGAGCCACGTCATGGACACCTGCCACTTTGTGTCACTGCCTGGTGTGGGCTGCAGAGGTAAATCTGATTCTCCTGGTATTGGAGCTGCTGGTGGGGGTGCTGAGGTCTGGGGGGACACGGCAGGCATACTGTGCCCCAGCAGAGCAGGGCACCCTGCCATGCCCTTTACCTGGCTTACTCTTTGGAAATCAGAGCATGTCTCAGGCAGTATTTAGTTCTATTAGTGTGGGGAGGGGCCTGGGGATATGCCTGCCATAAAAGCTGAAGGGAAAAACCCAGTGAGCAAACAATGAGCTACTTCTGATGAGTCAAACCGAGGAGAACTGGCTGTGCTCCCCAGATAAGACCAGGAAAGAACAAAGGGGGTACAGGCCAGGGGGAAGCCCCCCATTCAGCAGAAAGGGCACCTGGTGACAGAAGGCCTTGGCCCACCCACCTGCATCCCAGAACTGAGGCCTGCAGGTACCCTTATGGGGGAGGCATGAACCATCCCCCAAAAAGGAGCCCCAGATTCACTGCCGTGGGGACCAGCTCCAACACACAGCTGCAAACACCCCTTACTCAGGCCATCCAAATAATCTAGTGCTGTCTGTTTCCAAATGGCTGTGGGCAAAGCTATTTCAAAAATATTTTTTTAAACAAACTCCATTTACTTACTTTGTAACCACTGTTAATTCGTGGTTTGTAAATAGTTTTGTCATTTAAATCAGAAGGGAGATCTCTTCTGCACCTGAGCAGGTCTTCCTTGCTGGGGGCAAATAAACTCCTTCTTGCTTTAGATCCTTAAAAGAAATACTAAAAGCACAATCTAACAGAGAAGAGGGCCCCAAGAGAAAATGATTACATGGTTCAAAACATTGGCAACAAGATTTATCTTCTAATTTATAGACGCTGATGACACCAAGAAATTAACTTCACATCATCGTAAAGCTGTGTGTGTGTGTGTGTGTGTGTGTGTGTGTGTACACACAAGTATATTTCCAAGTACATAACGAATTGTGCACACACACACGCATAGGATGAAATCGTGCGTTGTGAAGATAAGTGGGAACAGAGCGAGGTGGTGGAGGAGTGAGACTTAGATGGCATTCGTCAGCATTCTTTACTCAGCAAGTCTGTCTTGGCACCTGCGATGGGCCAGCTGCCCCCACCGGATGACAGGGGTCCAGCCCTGGTGAGGTGACTCGGGGGCCGGGCGGGGGGGATGAGGCGGAATCAGGGCTGCTATGGGACGAGTGCCAGGACCCGCTGGGGGCGCGTGAGGCGCACGGAGCCTGGATGGGGGACACAGGGACGGGGGAGCTGGCAGTCTGGACACAGGGGGGAGCTGAGCCGGGGGAGCAGGGGGCCAGGACAGGAGCTGGGAGCCAGGCGGGTCCAGGGTGCTCTCTCCTCAGAAGGAGGCAGCAGCAGGAGAGATGGAAGTGCAAGAGAAGAATGCGGGGCATGGGGAGGAGGCTGCAGAGGCTTCCCAAGCACGTGGTGGGGCCTGGGTGGGGTCTGGATGGTGGCACAGACAGGACGGGAGCTTTGGGGGCTTGGAGGAGCCAGCGGGCCCGGCACAGGGTGGCACCTTCAGCACAGAGCCCCCCAGCTGCCTCTGGGACCCCACTCTCGCGACTCCTCCCCCAAGCCCCCTGGCAGGCACTGGCCCACATAAGTCTCAGAGTCACAGGCAGGCTGAGGCGCCCCAAGGGGAAGTAGAGAAGGAAGGCATAAAGCGCAGATGCCAAGGAGTGGCCGTGGGAGCGTGCCCCCCCATGGGGGCGGGGGTAGGGGCAGGAGCACAGAGGGGTGTGGGCCTCAGGGCTTGGATCCCTGAGTGGTTCTCCAGGCCAGAAGGCCATGCGGATTGCTGGATAGCCCCCCTGACTTTCTTTCCTCCTGCTGTCCATCTGCTAGGGCAGACCACAGCAGACCTTCCTTGTGTGGGTTTGCTGACCCCATGGGGACAGGCCCTTGGCAGGCAAGGTGGTGGCCAGGTCCTGTCCCAGAGGCGGCCCCAGCCAGCCCTTCATTACCCCCAGGTGTGCGAGGACGTGCAGCAGTGTCTCCGTTAACAGATGCACCAGCTACAGGCGACGTTGACGGGTGAATTACAGGTGAGTGTTCTCGGGAGACGGACACACATTGTACAGATCTGCGTGTATGCTACAAGCCCTTCTCAGACAAGGTGAGGGATAAATTAACTTTAAAGCATTTAGCACATTAACTATTGCATTGGTTTGTAATGCCGCTAGAATGCAGGTTACCAGAAATGGAACGGCTTTAATAAAGGGAATTTATTAAGTTCCAGGTTTTCAGTTCTAAGGCCATAAAAACGTCCAAACTAAGGCATGTGGAGAAAGACCCCTTGACTCAGGAAAGGCAGATAGGTGGGAACACCCCTGCCAGCGGGGAGGGCACGTGGGGCACCTGCTTGGGTCTTTAGCTTCAGCTTCCCAGGGGGTGCTTTCCTTCATCTCCAAGCATCTGGGTCTCATGTTGGCTCTGCAGCTTTTTCCCAAATGGGTCCCTCTTAAGGGGCTCCAGTGAGTAGCCCCGCCTGGAATGGATGGAGATGCATCTCCATGGAAACCACCTAATCAAAAGTTACCACCCACAACTGGGTGGGTCACGTCTCCATGGAAACAGTAAAAAAGCTCAACCCAGCAACAGTGCATGAGGATTAAAGGACTTGGCTTTTCTGTACACAACAGATTCAAACCAGCACAACTATTTACTACAAAAATGAAATGTGCTCATTGTCAAAAAGTCTAAAAGCAGGTGGAGGAGGCAGCAGGGTGGCGCGTCCTCTGCCTTCCGCCCGAGCTGTCTGTGGTGCGCCCCAGGTGGGGTGGACGCGCTGCAGTGCCGGGCAGATCTCGCATCTCACCTTTCCAGCGACGTGTCCTGGGACGTGGCCCTCCTGCCACACCACCACAGCCCATGGCCTCCCACGGCGCCATCTGGGCGGATCCTTCCCCCCTGCTGGCCACGGCCCTGTCCACAGACTAGCTTCTCGGTCCCATCAGCGAGGCCACCGCGCAGGGTTTGGAGGCGCAGCTCCTCGGGGAGCCCCCGGCTCCCGGTCGCCCGGCGAAGGGCAGGGGCCCAGGCCGCGCTTCCCAGGGCACGGACGGAGGCAGGTCCGCAGCCCCGCGGGGCTCAGCAATGTCCGGCAGTGCTCACCAAGACCAGAACCGCAAGCTCCCCGGTGCCTCTGCCGCCGCAGGAAGGGACTCGGAGGCGGGGGCAGGACCGCCACCACGGCTACAGGGGAGCCGACACTGGACCGAGCCCTGACCACGAGCTGCGGGCTTCCACACGTGCCAGCAAACCTGAGCGTGGGATTCCAAACCCTTCCCCAGATCACAAAGGGACATCGAAGCACAGGGTGCTGCCGAGTGCTAACTCTGGGCCCCTGCCCCTGCCCATGTCATCACACATTAAACCACCATCAAAGATAGGGGGCGTGCGGAGGGGGTCTCAGGAGATGGGGGGTGACAGCGTCCCCGCAGCCCATCAAGCCCCCCGTTCTCAGTGACTACAGAGGTGGCAGCCCCTCCCCGGGCCTCTCAAGGTTTAGAGGCATGTTCGTCTCTCGTTTTCTTTAACAAAGTGTCATTACACAATGAAGCTTCTAATTAAGGCAACACTTAAAGCTCTGAGAAATTAATTGAAGAATTAAGCAGTGTTTTTATTACAGAACATTTAGATTTCTTGTGTTGGTTATTCTGAAACGGAGAGGACTGCCCTGGCAGAACTTGAAGACATTCGCACGCCCTGCGGCGATGACCACGACGCAGGAAAATATTTTAGGGCCTTAAGGGCACCTTAAAATTATGAAAAGTCACACTAAGGACTTTAATACAGCCAAAGTGAAAGTTATGAAAAACACACGCAGCCTCAAATCTGAAGAGTCAGCATTCTCTTACTTAAGCCGAGACATCTCGCCAAAACTACATGATGAATTTGACTTGAAGAGACACAGGGTGTAAAAGCCGACGTCACATTCACAGGACGTCTGAAGACGCACCTGGAGACACTCCAGGTAGGGGGGTTAGAATGAATCTGTGAAACACCACACGGGCACAGGGACCACAGGGGGAGCTGATGTGAACATGGAACAGAACTTCTCTGGTGATGGGGAAAGTTTGGTACCTGAGGGTGGTGAAGCAACACTGCGGACGCAATCAGCATCACTGAATTACGTATTCGAATCTGGTTAAAATGGGAAATTTTAGTTTGTATATATGTTACCAGAATACAGATGTTTAAAAACAAGTCAACAAAAAACCCACAGGGCTCCCAACACAAACAGCAAAGCCTGTAGCAAAGCACAGACTAGAGCTGAGAGAACAATCAGTACCACAGTCTCTCATCAATTGTAACAAAGTTACTACGCTAATGCAAAATGCTAGTGATGGGGGTATATGGGGACTTTTTTTTCTGTAAACTAACAGCTTCTCTAGTTAAAAGAAAATCTATTACTCAGGGAAAAAGCACTGCATGTGACTTTTCATTTGTAGAGAAACAGAACTGATGCCACCAAAACCCTCTTAAAAAAATCATTTACCAGGAAAGGGCATCTTCCAAGACACAGATACACATGCGTCGTTTCAAGTTATTCTAAGTAATCGGACAGTTCTGGAAATTTGGAAAAAATAAGAATTGAGAGAAAAACTAATCACCAAAGTTCTCCCCCAGCAGAGACCTCCATGGACACCTCTGGGTTTCTCAGGTTCCAGTCGAGCTGAGTTTTGTGACATTCAGTGTGAACATAACCCGATCACCTAAGCTCAGAGGAGCATTCCAGCAGACAGCCAGGCCCGGCCGCTGGGATCCGGGCAGTTTCGGTTTCCCGGGGCTGGGGCCTGGCAGCTCCAGCGCCTTCCCTGTGGGAACAGCCAGCCGCCTTGCCCCACCGCAAGGGTCTGAGGCTAGTGACCCTGTCTGCGACACAGCCAGCGGCCAGCGCCCAGGGGAGCAGGCGCTGCTGGGGCCTGTGCCACTGGGGAGGGGGTCAGACCCTGGGGACATCACCATCGCCAAATGCACCGAAGGCTGGGACGTGACCGCAGGCTGAGGACAGGACGTGCTTAGGGGGAGGTCAGGGTGCCTGGGCGAGGCTGCCCGCCCCCAAGCACCCAGGCTGGCCTGAGCCCCCCACCCCCACCCGTCGTGGCTCCTCTGGCTGCCCCACCCCGCAGGAGCACATCGCATCCGGCTGACTGCCTCCCTGTTTCATATTAACGCTCAGAAGGAGCTTTCGAGCTCTTCCCGTCACCCCATTACACAGAAGAGAAAGGTGAGGCTCAAACGAGGACAAGGACCCATCACCCTGAAACTCAATGCCAACATCTGGATTCAAGCCACACCTGGCCAAGGCTGCGGGTGCCACTTCGGGGGCCATTCCATCCTCCTGCCCACGTCTCGCTCGCCTGCTCCCTGTGGGGTCTCAGAACAAAGGCACCTCAAAAGACAGGTAACCTAACAGGAAAACAGCAAGGGCTGGGGGCATGCTCCGCAGAAGGGACACCCACTACCCAACAGATGCACGGGCAGGCACCCCACTTCCTGAGTCATCAGGGTGCAGGCCGGCAGCCCCCAGTTCCTGAGCACCCGCCAGGACAGCTCAGCCTGCGGAGAGGCCCGGGGCTCGGTCCAGTCACTGCCCAGCCTTGGGAGCGCCTGGAGCGGGCGGCGGGTTCACCTCCAGGGGTAGAGGCCCAGCCAAGGACAATGTGGGCCCTTCCAGACTGAGGTCCGGCAGGAGCAGACGGACACTGCAGTCCTGCTTGCAAGGTCACTATTTATAACCTGGAATCCCCCCACAGCCCCCAGGAGCACAGGGCAATGGAGGTCGGGTGCAGTCAGCAGGGGACACTGCACCCGGAGAGTGGGCGAGCCACACGCAGCCACGGGAATCAAGAGGGGGAGACGCTGTGCGTGTGCACTTACATAGAATTCAGAACCCGGGAAACAGCCATGGTGTCCGGGTCAGCACGGGGATGGGGGGGGGGGGGGTAGGGGCTCGGCTTCTTGGTTTGGGAGTCAGTTACACAGGTTAGCTCACTTCTAACACACTCATCAAATTCACACTTAGGATTTCTGTACTTTTCTGCATGCATGTTAAAGTTTGTAAAAGGCTCACCAAACGAGTTAGTGCCACTTTCCAACCCCCCAAGGCACATAAACATCAATGTTTTAGAAGGTTGTACAGAAATGCATGCACGGTTTGCCATGTTTATATATCATTTTAAATTTAGGACTATTTACCAGCCCACAGATTTACATATCATTTAATAAAATAAAATACTACAACAGCTTAGATAAAAACAGGAATTACTTCTGAGATTCAGAAATGGATTCTAGAACAATGATGCTTTGGTATAAATAAAATAATGAAGACTTGAGCTTGAAAATTAGTAATAATGTAAAAAAGAGAATTTATAAACCCCAGCAAACATCATTCCTGTTAACCCTAAAGAGCACCTGAGATTCTCTGAGATTCTACAAAGGTTTATAGAACTAAGGTAACAGGGTAACCTTCCAGAAACCTACAACCTCCAGATGGGTCCCTGGACCAGATAAGCCCTGACACCCCGAGGCCCAGCCTCTCCAGAACTTCAGCTGGTTCCATCCCCATATCCTCTATTAGTGACAGCCCTTCCAACACAAAAAAGCTAGAGTGGGCAGAGCCCAAATACCACTAAAGAGTAGGAGGAGGATCAAAGGAGGAGTTTTACAGAGATGTTAGGATTTAACAAATGCTGTGACTGCTGAATCATCATACTGATATTTCTTTCAGTCTCCAGTGTTTTGGAACAGCTAGAAGGAAAAACCTGGCATTGTGGAACTGTAATGCAAACTTTGAAATCTGTCCTATAACTACTCGTTACAATGAACTTTGAAGTGTATTGCTTTTTTGTATATATGTATATTTCACAATAAAAAATGTTAAAAAAAAACACTGAAAAAGGGATCAGACTTCAGACTTCAATTAGAGATAGAAATGAAGCTGATCTAGGAGTACTGAAGTAACGAGACTAAAGGGTAAAGGATGACACTCGTATTTTAAAACTTCAAATTCTCTGTGAGAACAAAGGAAAAGATGTTTATTTGGTGCAAAATTGATATTTTCAGTATCATGCTATCTAATTTAACTTGTATGTTCGGCTCATTTGAACACCATAACTTCATGGAAACTTCAATGGCGAGTGAGATTTTGTTGGATGGAACAGGTTGGTGTGATGCCCTGGGCAGAAGATTTAAAAATATCTGCAAAGTCCCCTTGAGGGACTAGGGAAAAATGTGGAAATATTAATTTTCCCCACCTGGGAAAGACCTGATATTCTCACAAGCAGTGGGAACTTCCAATTGATGGGACAGGCCCTGGACCTTGGGTCTGCCCCTATGAAACTTATCCCTGCAGAGGAGAAGCTGAGCCTTCTTATGACTGGGCCTAAGAGTCACCCTAGAGAACCTCTTGTGTTGCTCAGATGTGGCCTCCTTCTTTAAGCCAACTCCCCAGGTGAATGCACTGCCCTCCCCACCACGTGGGACAGGACTCCCAGGGGTGTAAATCTTCCTGGCAGCGTGGGGCATGACTCCTGCGGATGAGCCTGGCCCTGGCACCACGGGACTGAGAAAGTCTTCTTGACCAAAAGGGGAAAGAGAGAAATGACACAAAATAAAGTTTCAGAGGCTGAGACAGTTCAAGTAGAGTTGAGAGGTTATCCTGGAAGTTATTCTTATGAAGTATATAGATATCCCTTTTCCGTTTTGGTGTATGGCGTGGCTAGAGCGAAATACCTGAAACTGCTGAATGTAATCGAATGGCCTTGATTCTAGAAGATGTGTGAATAACTGTAGAGGCTGTAAGATATGACCTTGTGGTTGTGAAAACCTTGTGACTGACACTGCCGTTATCCATGTATGGACAGATGAGTAAGAAAAAAAATAATAAGGGGGTATGGGATGTTTCGGGTGTTCTTTTTTACTGTTATTTTTTACTTTTATTTTTTTTTGTAGTGAAAATATTCAAAAATCGATTGTGATGATGAATGCAGAGCTTTATCATGATTCTGAGGACCACTGACGGCACAATCTGGATGATGAAATGGTATGTGAAGATGTACATCTCATTAAAATCGCATTTTAAAAAAAGAGAGAGAGGCTTATGGCCTGCAGTCCTTCTGGAGAGACGGGGCTGCTGTCTAGAGGAAGGGTCTCTGCTCCCCGGAGCAATTCTTACCTAGGAAGGTGACAGGCAGCGCGTCAGGGGAGGGCGCCATCAGAGCTGACAGCTCTGCGAGGCAAGGAGCTCGAGAAGGGCTGTGGCACATGCACGCAACTGTATCAGAGCCCACGTACCTTTTCTATTCTTTCTGAGACAATGCTGGAGTAGGAGGAAACCTCGGGAAAGCTGTCACATCCTAAACAAGGGTGAGAGGCAGTGCAGCTGACAGCTGTAGGTATTCCATGTTCCTGTGGCTCAGCTCTGGCTGGACGTTAGCTCAGGGGAACCTGAGTCCCCAATCCCTAAGCTGCCAACACACTTGGAAAGGACGCCAGGATGGTCCATCGGAGCTGACCACCCAGCCACGGCACCATCTGCCTGCTGGACCCCATGTGCCCTCTGCTTCACCTCCAGATTAGGGTCTCACTGACAGGGTAAGACACAGCAGATTCCCTTCCTCCAAGGAAATGAGTTGTTTCAGGTCTATTCCCTTCCTCCATGGGTTTGAGTTGGGCTGGCTGTCTGCAAACAAAAACTGCACTCTGGCCATCAAACCATTCGAGAAGAGACACCAGCAGAGGGGCAGGTGGGCTGCAGGCCAGGGTCCCGAGAGATGAATGTTCTAAGATGGAGAGCAATTCATTTCTAGTGACCAAGGGGTATGGATTTATTTTATCTTCAAATTTTATCTTACTATATATTGGTGGTTCCTTAACAGAAACACAAGGTAAAAAGTTTGAGAATTAGCAAAGGAACCAAATCTCATTCATTGGTCAAGACTCCAAAAAAGAAAGACGCTGCTGTTTCCTCTTTCTATGGAGCCACACATGCAGCATCAGGAGAAGGACAAAGTGAGTCAGGGAAGAATTACTGCTTTGTTTGAGGCCTTATTTCTGAATTCCTCTATTTAACAGGCTGCATAACCCTAGATTTCTTCTAATTCATTATAAACAGAAATGCACAAAGCTATGACATTCTCAGCCTTCATTATTCTATAAAAATACAGATTTGCTATTTCAAATTATTTTTATTTTTAATTTAAAATATCCTTCTGTGGACAATTCTACACCCTACAAAACTCGGTTCCCAAATCATATTAAACAGCAATTAATTTTTCTGTTGGAAAATTACCTATTCTGCACACGCTGACTTTAAAAACCTCTGCGAGCGCCCTCACTACTGCATGTCTTCCTGAGACGTCAACTGTTGCATCCAAAAGGCAGATGGCAGTGAACACACAATTACGAACGCTTCCAACCAAGGGGGCTTCTGAGACTTTGAACTACTTGACCAAGTGAACTGGACCTTCACAATTTGCTAGGGCTGTCTGAGCCCCTCCCCACCTCGCAGCCCCCGCCCCCAACTTTACCATTTAGATCAGATCAGATGTTGACCTTATTTGTCAGGGAAGCACCACACAGAGTTCCTCCCGTGGCCCATTTTCCAAGGTCACAGATTTCCTTCCCTGCTCCCCCACCCACTGATTAGCTCTCTCAGGGGGTTCTGCCTGCTCTGCAGCCAGCGGTCAGGCCCAGGAGAAGGAGGCACCCAGTCCTGCAGGAGCCTCGGGTCCCTGAGAGCAGAGCCAGCACCCGCCCGGCTTATTCCAATTGGCAGCCAATCATTTCAAGTAGCGAGGCCGGAACCTCAGGCTCCCTGGTAGAATTTAATTCTCAGCCAGCCATTTTGCAAATCCCAGCAGATGTGAGATAAGGGTTGTTTCAGCCCTAGAGAGGGGCCTCCCCCAACAGCGACCACCTGTCAACTATGGCCACTCTGTTCCTGAAATTGTTCCCTACAGCTGCCCGGTGGCCTGGGGGCTGCTTAAACGCCTCGCAGCCTGCACCACCCTTTCTGAAACAGGTTTCTTCACTCCATCATTCAATTAAGCACCCAGGACTGCTCTAGGTGAGAGAGCAGAGCAACTGGTTAAAGCCGCACAGTCGGACCCCCAAGACCACGGCTTCCCGGACCCCACCCCACGCCCCGCAGGGGTGCCAACCCCAGCAAAGGAGCAGGCCCCCGCCGCCAAGCATTCCGGGAAGCTCCGAAGCTCGCCGACCTCAGGTGTGTGGGAAACTCACAGCTGGCCCTCGGCCCAGGACCGCAAACCTCCGAAGGGGGGCCCGGAGTCCGAGCCGACCCCAGGGGCTTCCCGCGCGACGGAAGCTGGGGGCACTTACGTAGGACACGCGGGCTCGCCTCCGGTGCACCAGCCCACAGCACCGCATGGAGAGGGCGCAGGACGCGGTCAGCCGGTCTTCCCATCGCAGCCCCCGGCCATCGCCCCCCGCCCGCCGGCCTGGGAAGCGGCGGGGGCCGAGCAGACCTGGGCCCGGCCTCCCCGGCAGCTGCGCTCAGAGCGGCGCGGCAGCCCCTGCAGGCATGCCCAAACTTTGTCCTCCCTTTTTGTCTTTTTTGGGCAATTTGATTTCTTCTTCTTCGGGGAGCTGCCTATTCGCAGAATCTACCCCAAGCATCGTCCGTGCTCCAGCGAGAGCCACTGCAACGGCGCGGCGGGGCTTCCAGGGGGCCGGAGCCTCGGGGCAGCGCCCCGGCCGCGGCCGTTCCGAGCCCCGGAGGTGCGCGCCCTCCCGGCCGCAGCTCCCGCTTCCAGGGGCGCCCGCCGCGCTCCGGCCCCGCGCCGCTCCGCCGTCCTCCCTTCTCGCCGAGCGCGGGGGCTCAGCGGAGACGCGGGGGCGCCGAGGGGCCCTCTGATCCGCGGGGGTCCCCCGTTTGTCCCCCGGAAGAGCCCCGAGTCTGGACCCGCAGCGGCCCCGCGCGCCCGGGACCCGGCCCCACCCTCCCCGGCGGCACACGCGGTGTCCTGGGCGCCGGGCCCTCGGGCACCGCAGGGAGGACGCGGGCAGCTGGCCACCTGCCTCCCAGCCGCCGCTGCGCCGTGGGGACTGTCCTCACTGTCTCCTGCGCGCAGACACGCCGAGCAGACACCGCGGGCCGCGCAGATGTGATCAGCGCCAGGCGGCTCTAAGCAGATGACCACGACGCGGTCTGCCGGCCCTGGGACGCTCTGTCCCGCGGCTGAGCCCAGCGGCCTCCCCACAGCTGTGTCGCCTGGGCCTCCACGGACGCGGCTGGCAGGGACCGAGCTGACCGCAGCCTTCTCCCTCAAGGGCCTCCAACCCGTCACGCCCAAAGAGAGGCATCATGAAGGCCTCTGGCGATGAAAGCGTTAATTTGCACGCTGCCATCCATTCTGTAAGCCGTGATCCCTACGACCTTCTGGGGGCGGGGCGACTGCTGCAGACCCGCAGCCCACTCCCCAGGGCTGCAGGCACGGCTGCCACAGGGGAAACCAACCATTAACTGTTTCAATTCAGTTCAATTCAGGATCAAAGTGGGCTCTGCCGGCTGTGTCGCCCCCACCCCGCTTGGTGGGCTCCTGGGAAAGGAAAGCCTATTGGCCAATTTGTTCCTAAAACCTAAGATTTAAAGTAACAATTCTACATTTTATGAATGGACTAGGAGACGGACAAAAAACCTTGCCTTAGTTCAATCTTCTTATTTGACAGATAAAGCAATGGAGACCCAAAATGGTGGAGAGTTTTGTCCATCAGTACCCAGGAATTTTTACAACGTAAAGAAACAGTCTGTGAAAAGCCAGTAACTTTATCAGACACTAATTAACCCAGCGCATGAAGGTCCAACAGGGAAATAATAGACTATCTGTAGACAATAAGGTTGTTTTAAGATTAAATGTCAGAGCTTTAGCATAAAAACAATTCCCCATTCCATGACAACTTGGCCTATGAGGTTAGAATCCTAGAAAAAACTCAACATTTTCTGGACTATTCAAATAGGTATTTCTAGCAGGTCGGATTTCAATTGGATTTTTTAAAAGAAATTTGAGCGGGAAACATAGCAAGTACCATGCAAGAAATATAACTCAAATTCAAGCTTTTTCTTAGAGAATCTTAATCACCTCTAACCCCACATTTACTGGAAAAACCAAAGAGAAATGAAGAATGAAAACTAATTTTCAGAGCCCCCATATACCCCCTCACAGGGGAAGTCTATACTTTCTGCATAATTTTTCTATAAACCTACAACTTCTCTAACACAAAAATGAGAAAAACAACTCGAAGTTGAAATTGGATGAAAACATGGGGAAAGGATCTCTTCTTTGGTCCTGAATTTGACTCGGAATTGACTTGACATTATTACCCACAGTAGGAAGAGGACCCCGAGTTCCCTGAGATTCCACCCGCCTTGCCATTCCAAGATCCCTAAAAGGGTGCGGGGTGCGAACTGATCTGGCTCACAAACATCTACCTTGCACCTTCTAGTTTCTGGGTGCAGGGCTAGGTGCTGAAGGCGTGGCTTAGGAAAGAACAGTCTGTCCACGCCTGGGTGCTTTGGGTGCAAGGAGGGTGGGGAGCACAGCTGGTGCCCAGGGAGACAGAGGAGGGCAGGGAGCACCGCCTTATTAGCCCCAGATGCAGAGGGGAGGGAGCACTGCCTTAGCCCCAGATGCAGAGGAGGGTGGGGAGCACTGCCTTATTAGCCCCAGATGCAGAGGGGAGGGAGCATCGCCTTATTAGCCCCAGATGCAGAGGGGAGGGAGCACCGCCTTATTAGCCCCAAATGCAGAGGGGAGGGAGCACTGCCTTATTAGCCCCAGATGCAGAAGGGAGGGAGCACCGCCTTAGCCCCAGATGCAGAGGAGGACGGAGAGCACTGCCTTAGCCTGGGACACAAAACAGTCAGTTCCTCATCTGGGAAGGGATTTCCAAGAAGGGCGTTTCCTGGGCTAGCTGGGGCAGGGGAGGCGTGGGGGTGGGATGGCATCAGCAGATGCAGGGAAGGTGCAAGCTGGGCAGTGGGCCACACACCCAAAGGCAGAGAAAGATGCGTGCGGTGTGTCATACTCTGGCTTCCACCGCGCGCTCCCTGCTCTGCGAGCCCTGCCTGGAACCAGCACCCTCCTCGTCGCCTCTCTCACCACCTGCCTTGTCTACCTGCTGCTCCCTGGGCCCAGCCTCCCTGCACAGGGCCTGCCCACGGGGCTGGATGGGCCCAGCAGACCGAGTGAGGTGAAGCGGGCCACCACCTGCGGCCCCAGGTCCATGGCCACACCCTCGTGACCCCCCCCAGCGGCCACACCCATGGCTACCCCCCAAGGCCACATCCTGTGGCCCCACCCCCATGTTCCCGCCCCGCAGCCCCATCTCCAGACTGCCCATGGCCGCCTGAGGCGTGTCCTATTTCCTCTTGGGCAGCCCGGCCTGGGCGCGGTGCTGGGGGCAGCGCCTTCCAGAGGCGGTGGGTGGCCCGGGGGGCAGGAAGGGCCACAGGCAGCCTGGCAGGCACAGAGCCCCAGAGTGCTTCTGGGAGGGACAGACAGGCTCCGGGGCGCAGAGGGTGGGGCACAGAGGGCAGGGGAGGCCTGGGGGTTCCAAGACGAATTTGAAACTTTGGGTTTCTGTGGCTGCAGTCATGTGCACCAACTACAGTCTAAGGTAAACTAATCACACAAACTACCTGTCCGGTCATGCAGCTAAACCACTAACCTCAAACACAAGACATGTTAAAAGTAAAATATGAGAAGTGGACAAAAGATAGAATGACAAAATCAACAAGTTAAAAATAATCGTAAATATTTGTATGTGCTATTAATGCCAGGTATTTTTTTTTTTTTTATTAACGGAAAGAAAAAAAAAAACAAATTAACACAACATTTAGAAATCATATCATTCTACATATGCACTCAGTAATTCTTAACATCATCACATAGATGCATGATCATTGTTTCTTAGTACATTTGTATCGGTTTAGAGGAACTAGCAACACAACAGAAAAAGATATAAAATGTTAATATAAAGAAAAGAAATAAAAGTAGTAGTAATAGTAAAAAACAACAACAACAAACAAACCAACAAGCAAACAAAAACAAAAAAAACCCTATAGCTCAGATGCAGCTTCATTCAGTATTTTAACATGATTACTTTACAATTAGGTATTATTGTGCTGTCCATTTTTGAGTTTTTGTATCTAGTCTTGTTGCCCAGTCTGTATCCCTTCACCTTCAATTACCCATTGTCTTACCCTGTTTCTAACTCCTGCTGAACTCTGTTACCAATGACATATTTCAAGTTTATTCTCGAATGTCCGTTCACATCAGTGGGACCATACAGTATTTGTCCTTTAGTTTTTGGCTGGATTCACTCAGCATAATATTCTCTAGGTCCATCCATGTTATTACATGGTTCATAAGTTTATCTTGTCTTAAGGCTGCATAATATTCCATCGTATGTATATACCACAGTTTGTTTAGCCACTCTTCTGTTGATGGAGATTTTGGCTGTTTCCATCTCTTTGCAATTGTAAATAACGCTGCTATAAACATTGGTGTGCAAATGTCCGTTTGTGTCTTTGCCCTTAAGTCCTTTGAGTAGATACCTAGCAATGGTATTGCTGGGTCGTATGGCAATTCTATATTCAGCTTTTTGAGGAACCGCCAAACTGCCTTCCACAGTGGTTGCACCCTTTGACATTCCCACCAACAGTGGATAAGTGTGCCTCTTTCTCCGCATCCTCTCCAGCACTTGTCATTTTCTGTTTTGTTGATAATGGCCATTCTGGTGGGTGTGAGATGATATCTCATTGTGGTTTTGATTTGCATTTCTCTAATGGCCAGGGACATTGAGCATCTCTTCATGTGCCTCTTGGCCATCCGTATTTCTTCTTCTGGTAGGTGTCTGTTTAAGTCTTTTTCCCATTTTGTAATTGGGTTGGCTGTCTTTTTGTTGTTGAGTTGAATAATCTCTTTATAAATTCTGGATACTAGACCTTTATCTGATATGTCGTTTCCAAATATTGTCTCCCATTGTGTAGGCTGTCTTTCTACTTTCTTGATGAAGTTCTCTGATGCACAAAAGTGTTTAATTTTGAGGAGCTCCCATTTATTTATTTCCTTCTTCAGTGTTCTTGCTTTAGGTTTAAGGTCCATAAAACCACCTCCAGTTGTAAGATCCATAAGATATCTCCCAACATTTTCCTCTATCTGTTTTATGGTCTTAGACCTAATGTTTAGATCTTTGATCCATTTTGAGTTAACTTTTGTATAGGGTGTGAGAGATGGGTCTTTTTTCATTCTTTTGCATATGGATATCCAGTTCTCTAGGCACCATTTATTGAAGAGACTGTTCTGTCCCAGGTGAGTTGGCTTGACTGCCTTATCAAAGATCAAATGTCCATAGATGAGAGGGTCTATATCTGAGCACTCTATTCGATTCCATTGGTCGATATATCTATCTTTATGCCAATACCATGCTGTTTTGACCACTGTGGCTTCATAATATGCCTTAAAGTCCGGCATCGCGAGACCTCCAGCTTCGTTTTTTTTCCTCAAGATGTTTTTAGCAATTCGGGGCACCCTGCCCTTCCAGATAAATTTGCTTATTGGTTTTTCTATTTCTGAAAAATAAGTTGTTGGGATTTTGATTGGTATTGCATTGAATCTGTAAATCAATTTAGGTAGGATTGACATCTTAACTATATTTAGTCTTCCAATCCATGAACACGGTATGCCCTTCCATCTATTTAGGTCTTCTGTGATTTCTTTTAACAGTTTTTTGTAGTTTTCTTTATATAGGTTTTTTGTCTCTTTGGTTAAATTTATTCCTAGGTATTTTATTCTTTTAGTTGCGATTGTAAATGGGATTCGTTTCTTGATTTCCGCCTCAGCTTGTTCATTACTAGTGTATAGAAAAGCTACAGATTTTTGAATGTTGATCTTGTAGCCTGCTACTTTGCTGTACTCATTTATTAGCTCTAGTAATTTTGTTGTGGATTTTTCTGGGTTTTCTACATATAGTATCATATCGTCTGCAAACAGTGATAGTTTTACTTCTTCCTTTCCAATTTTGATGCCTTGTATTTCTTTTTCTTGCCTAATTGCTCTGGCTAGAACTTCCAACACAATGTTGAATAGTAGTGGTGATAGTGGACATCCTTGTCTTGTTCCTGAACTTAGGGGGAAAGTTTTCAATTTTTCCCCATTGAGGATGATATTAGCTGTGGGTTTTTCATATATTCCCTCTATCATTTTAAGGAAGTTCCCTTGTATTCCTATCTTTTGAAGTGTTTTCAGCAGGAAAGGATGTTGAATCTTGTCAAATGCCTTCTCTGCATCAACTGAGATGATCATGTGATTTTTCTGCTTTGATTTGTTGATATGGTGTATTACATTAATTGATTTTCTTATGTTGAACCATCCTTGCATACCTGGGATGAATCCTACTTGGTCATGATGTATAATTCTTTTAATGTGTTGTTGGATACGATTTGCTAGAATTTTATTGAGGATTTTTGCATCTGTATTCATTAGAGAGATTGGTCTGTAGTTTTCTTTTTTTGTAATATCTTTGCCTGGTTTTGGTATGAGGGTGATGTTGGCTTCATAGAATGAATTAGGTAGTTTTCCCTCCACTTCGATTATGTTGAAGAGTTTGAGGAGAGTAGGTACTAATTCTTTCTGGAATGTTTGATAGAATTCACATCTGAAGCCATCTGGTCCTGGACTTTTCTTTTTAGGGAGCTTTTGAATAACTAATTCAATCTCTTTACTTGTGATTGGTTTGTTGAGGTCGTCTATTTCTTCTTGAGTCAAAGTTGGTTGTTCATGTCTTTCCAGGAACCTGTCCATTTCTTCTAAATTGTTGTATTTATTAGCGTAAAGTTGTTCATAGTATCCTCTTATTACCTCCTTTATTTCTGTGAGGTCAGTAGTTATGTCTCCTCTTTCATTTCTAATCTTATTTATTTGCATCCTCTCTCTTCTTCTTTTTGTCAATCTTGCTAAGGGCCCATCAATCTTGTTGATTTTCTCATAGAACCAACTTCTGGTCTTATTGATTTTCTCTATTGTTTTCATGTTTTCAATTTCATTTATTTCTGCTCTAATCTTTGTTATTTCTTTCCTTTTGCTTGCTTTGGGATTAGTTTGCTGTTCTTTCTCCAGTTCTTCCAAGTGGACAGTTAATTCCTGCATTTTTGCCTTTTCTTCTTTTCTGATAAAGGCATTTAGGGCAATAAATTTCCCTCTTAGCACTGCCTTTGCTGCGTCCCATAAGTTTTGATATGTTGTGTCTTCATTTTCATTTGCCTCGAGGTATTTACTAATTTCTCTTGCAATTTCTTCTTTGACCCACTTGTTGTTTAAGAGTGTGTTGTTGAGCCTCCATGTATTTATGAATTTTCTGGCCCTCCGCCTATTATTGATTTCCAACTTCATTCCTTTATGATCCGAGAAAGTGTTGTGTATGATTTCAATATTTTTAAATTTGTTAAGACTTGCTTTGTGACCCAGCATATGGTCTATCTTTGAGAATGATCCATGAGCACTTGAAAAAAAGGTGTATCCTGCTGTTGTGGGATGTAATGTCCTATAAATGTCTGTTAAGTCAAGTTCATTTATAGTAATATTCAGGTTCTCTATTTCTTTATTGATCCTCTGTGTAGATGTTCTGTCCATTGATGAGAGTGGTGAATTGAAGTCTCCAACTATTATGGTATATGTGTCTATTTCCCTCTTCAGTGTTTGCAGTGTATTCCTCACGTATTTTGGGGCATTCTGGTTCGGTGCGTAAATATTTATGATTGTTATGTCTTCTTGCTTAATTGTTCCTTTTAATAGTATATAGTGTCCTTCTTTGTCTCTTTTAACTGTTTTACATTTGAAGTCTAATTTGTTGGATATTAGTATAGCCACTCCTGCTCTTTTCTGGTTGTTGTTTGCATGAAATATCTTTTCCCAACCTTTCACTTTCAACCTATATTTATCTTTGGGTCTAAGATGTGTTTCCTGTAGACAGCATATAGAAGGATCCTGTTTTTTAATCCATTCTGCCAGTCTATGTCTTTTAATTGGGGAATTCAGTCCATTGACATTTAGAGTTATTACTGTTTGGATAATATTTTCCTCTACCATTTTGCCTTTTGTATTATATATATCATATCTGACTTTCCTTCTTTCTACACTTTTCTCCATGTCTCTCTCTTCTGTCTTTTTGTATCTGACTCTAGTGCTTCCTTTAGTATTTCTTGCAAAGCTGGTCTCTTGGTCACAAATTCTCTTAGTGACTTTTTGTCTGAGAATGTTTTAATTTCTCCCTCATTTTTGAAGGACAATTTTGCTGGATATAGGAGTCTTGGCTGGCAGTTTTTCTCTTTTAGTAACTTAAATATATCATCCCACTGTCTTCTAGCTTCCATGGTTTCTGCTGAGAAATCTACACATAGTCTTATTGGGTTTCCCTTGTATGTGACGGATTGTTTTTCTCTCGCTGCCTTCAAGATCCTCTCTTTCTCTTTGACCTCTGACATTCTAACTAGTAAGTGTCTTGGGGAACGCCTATTTGTGTCTAATCTCTTTGGGGTGCGCTGCACTTCTTGGATCTGTAATTTTAGGTCTTTCTTAAGAGTTGGGAAATTTTCAGTGATAATTTCTTCCATTAGTTTTTCTCCTCCTTTTCCCTTCTCTTCTCCTTCTGGGATACCCACTACATGTATATTTGTACGGTTCACATTGTCCTTGAGTTCCCTGATACCTTGTTCAAATTTTTCCATTCTTTTCCGGATAGTTTCTGTTTCTTTTTGGAATTCAGATGTTTCATCCTCCAAATCACTAATTCTATCTTCTGTTTCTTTAAATCTGTCATTGTAGGTATCCATTGTTTTTTCCATCTTTTCTACTTTATCTTTCACTTCCATAAGTTCTGTGATTTGTTTTTTCAGTTTTTCTATTTCTTCTTTATGTTCAGCCCATGTCTTCTTCATGTCCTCCCTCAATTTATCGATTTCGTTTTTGAAGAGGTTTTCCATTTCTGTTCGTATATTCAGCATTAGTTGTTTCAGCTCCTGTATCTCATTTGAGCTATTGGTTTCTTCGTTTGACTGGGCCATATGTTCAATTTTTTGAGCGTGATCCGTTATCTTCTGCTGGCGTCTGGGCATTTAGTCAGATTTCCCCGGGTGTTCGACCCCACAGGTTGAAAGATTTTTCTGTGCAATCTCTGGGTTCTGTTCTTCCTATCCTGCCCAGTAGGTGGCACTCGTGGCACATGCCTGTCTGTGGGTTCCACCAGCGAAAGTTGCTGTGGGTCCCTCAACTCTGGAAAACTCTCGCCGTAGGGGAGGTTCGGCAACCGAAGCGTCTTGGAAGAATGCCAGCCGGCCCGGGGTTCCAAACGCGGGGAGGGTCGCCGGCCGTCGCAGCACAGGAGAGCGTCCGGCCAAATTAGCCAGTCGGCCCGGGGCACCAAGCGTGGCGGGAGGGCGCCAGCTGTCGCAGCCCGGGAGAGTACACTGTTCCCAGCCGACGGGGGAGTCACGTGTTTGGAAGGGATCCCCCGGTCACTGTTCTCCGCAGTCTGGGGATTTCCGACCCAACTATCTCAGTTGTTCCGGGGGGCCTCGTGTGGTGGAGGCACCAGCCGCCGCGGCCTAAGGGGACCGCCTGTCCAATTCTACCAGCTGGCACAGGAAGGTGGAAGGGAGGGACTCCGGTCGCTTGCCGTCCCACCCAGGAAAGCCCGTGCCCCTTGGTGATCTCACCGGAGCTGGTTCTCCCAGATAGTCAGCCGTTCCAGGATGGGGTACTCTGTCCCTTTGATCTCCCTCGTGGTTCTGGGAGCTGCTCTGTATTATCTTCACTCCCCCAGTAGCTGTTCTGGAGGAGGAAAGGTGAGGGCGGCAAGGCTGTCGAGGCTGGTGGCGGAGGAGCACGGTGAAGGCGGGGGAAGAGGGCACCGTGGTGGTTAGAGAGCAGCCGGAGCAGGAGGGGGAAGAGAGGGGAGAAGGAGGGCGGGCGGCTCGGCTGCTGCGGGGGCGTGGGCGCCGCGCGGCGGGCCGGCGGAGAAAGAGAGGGGAGAGGGAGGGCGGGCGGCTCGGCTGCTGCGGGGGCGTGGGCGCCGCGCGGCGGGCCGGCGGAGAAAGAGAGGGGAGAGGGAGGGCGGGCTGCTCGGCTGCTCAATGCCCGGTATTTTTTAAAGTCAAGAAAGTTTGTTCCTGGGAAGTCTTTACAAAGTCTGAGAATTGATGTTCATTTACTGTTTACTTCCTACATTATTAGTTAGAAGTGGCAAAGCACATAGCGGACGTTGGACAGCGGATGAAGTGCCTGCTTTGGAGAAGAAAACTCATCATTATAACCAAGAATTAAGCCAGGGTTTGTCAGCCCACAGCCCACAGCCCTTTTTGTGGCCATAGTTTCAGGGAGAAAGTGGCCCCGCATGCATCACTGACCTCATTATATGGCGGGTCTTTTGTTTGTTTGTGGTTTTTTTCTAAAGCAGCCTTATTAAGATATATTGGCATAGCATGCCATCCATCCAAAGTGTACAATTAGCAGCTTTTGATATATTCAGAGTAGTGCCTTCCCCAACCACAATCAATTTTAGAACATTTTCATTACTCTGAAAAGGAAAGCCCCACCCCCTTAGCAGGCACCTTCAGTCTCTCTGTCTGACTTCAACCTTATGAAACCACTAGTCTATTTTTCTATAGATTCATTTATATCTATATTTTATATAAATAGAATCATACAACATGTAATACTTTGTGTCTGGTCTATTTAACTTAACACGTGTTTTTTAAAAATTCCTATTTGCAATTAGAGAAGCTATAGGTTTTCAGAAAAGTCAGTAAAAACTTGGCATTCCTACATACCCCTACTGCTGACACTGCCTTAGTGCGGCATGTTTGGTATCACTGATGAAAAATACTGAAATGGTACTACTAACTATATCCATAGTTTACATTAGATACAGTTTACCCAATATACCACCCTATTATTGACACCTTTTATCAGTGTCATAGATATGTTATAATTCATGAAGAACCTTCTCACGCTTTACTATTAACCCCAGTCCATAGTCCCCCATGTTACAGAGTTCCGTGTCTGTCTGCTAAGTTTGCTTCTAGTAACATACATGATCCAAGACTCCCCCTTTCAACTACATTCACTTACAGGCTTCAGCGCTGCTAATTACACTCACGATACTGTGCTCCCACCACCATTACCCATTCCCAAACATTTACATCAACCTCAAAAGAAATCCTGCACAAATTAAGCATCAGCTCCCCATCCTCTACCCCGATTCTACCTCCTTCTAACCTGTATTCTAGATCCCAACTCTAGGTTGCTCATGAGAATCAGCTCATACGAGGGAGAGCAAATGCTGTCGGTCCTTTTGTGTCTGGCTCATTTCATTCAGCATTATGTCTTCCAGGACCATCCATGTTACAGCCTGTATCAGACCTCCACTCCTTCTGCAGCTGAATATTCCATCAGACACATCTATCCCAACTGGTTCGTCCATTCGTTGGTTGATGGACACTTGGGTCGCTTCCATCTTTTGGCAATTGTGAATAATGCTGCTGTGAAGATGAGTGTGAAAATGTCTGCTTCCACCCCTTCTTTCAGTTCCCCCGAGTATATACCTAATAGCATTGCCAGATCATACAGCAATTCTGTACTCAGCTTCCTGGGAACCATCAGACCATCTCCCACAGGGGCCGAACCATTTTACCTTCCCACCAGCAATGAAGGAATGTTCCTATTTCTCCACATCCTCTCCAACACTTGTTATTTCGGTTTTTTAAAAAAAATAGCAACCATTTAGTGGGTGTGAAATATCTCATTGTAATTTTTGATTTGCATTTCCCTAATAGCTATGAGGATCTTTCCGTGTGTATATATCCTCCTTGAAGAGTGTCTACTCAAGTGTTTTGCCTATTTTAAAATCAGGTTGTCTTTTTATTGTTGATTTGCAGGATTTATTTCCTATATTCTGGATATTGAACCTTCATTGGACATGTGGTTTCCAAAAATTTTCTCCCATTGAGTGGGTTGTCTTTTCACTCCACAACAAAGTCCTCTGAGGCACAAAAGTTATTAATTTAATTTTGAGGCGGTCCCATTTATCTATTTTTTTCTTTTGTTGCTTGTGCTTTGGATATAAAGTCTAAGAAACCATTGCCTAATACAAGATCCTGAAAATGCTTCCCTACATTTTCTTCTAGGAGTTTTATACTCCTGGTTCTTATATTTAGGTCCTCAATCTGTTTTGCATCAATTTTTGCATACAGTGTGAGATAGGGGTCCTCTTTCATTCACCTGCACATGGATTCCCAGTTCTCTATTAAAGAGACTATTCTTTCCCAATTGAATGGCCTTTGCAGCTTTGTCAAAAGTGGCCATTAGGTGTGAGGGTCTATTTCTGACTCTTGATTCAATTCCACTGGTTGATAAATCTGTCTTTTTGCCACTATCGTGCTGATTTGAGCACTGCGCTTTTATAATATGCTTTAAAGTCAAGAAGGTATGTCCTTCATCTTTTTTATTCTTTTCCAAGATGTTTTTGGTTATTTGGGGGCTTCCTGCCCTTCCCAATAAATTTGATAATTGCTTTTCCATTTCTGCAAAATAGGTGGTTGGAATTTTGATTGGGATTGTGTTGCAGCTATAAATCATTTGGGGTAGAAATGACATCTTAACAATATTTAGTCTTCCAATCCATGAACACAGAATGTCCTTCAACTTATTTAGGTCTTTGATTTCTTTTAGCAATGTTTTATAATATTCTGTAATTATTATAATTATTATAAAGGTCCTTTACATCCTTGATTAAATTTAGCCCTAGATATTTGATTCTTTTAGATGCTATTGTAAATGGGATTTCTTTCTAGATTTCCTCCTCAACTTGCTCATTACTAGTGTATAGAAACATTACTGAATTTTGCATGTTGAACTTTACCTCTGCCCCCAGACACACAGACACACACTTTGCTGAGTTCATTTATTAGCTCTAGTATCCTTGCTGTCAACTTTTTGGGACTTTCTATATATAGAATCATGTCATCTGTGAATAGTGAAAGTTTTACTTCTTCCTTTCCCATCTGAATGCCTTTTGCTTCTTTTACTTGCCTAATTGCTCTAGCTAGAACCTCCAATACAACGTTGAGTAATTGTGGTGAGAGTGGGCATCCTTGTTCCAGATCCTAGAGGGAAAAATGTCAGTCTTTCACCATTGAGTATGATGGTGGCTCTGAGTCTTTCGTATATGCTCCTTAAAATGTTGAAGCAGTTTTCTTCTATTTCTATTTTTCTAAATATTTTTATCAAGAAAGGATGCTGAATTTTGTTAAATGCCTTTTATGTATGTCAACTGAGATGATCATGTGGCTTTCCCCTTTGTTTTGCTGATGTGGTGTATTACATTAATTGATTTTCTTAAGTTGAACCACCTTTGTACACCTGGCATAAATCCAGGCTTTGGTCATGGAGTATAATTCTTTTGATGTATTGTTGGAACTGTTTGCAAGCATTTTGCTGCTGATTTTTGCATCTATAATCATAATGTAAATTGGTCTGTAATTTTATTCTCTTGTATCTTTGTCTGGCTTTGGTACAAAGGTGATGTGGCCTCATATAATGAAGTTAGATAGCGTTCCCTCCTGCTCAGTTTTTGGAAGAGTTTGGGCAGGATTGGTATCACTTCTTCTTGGAATGACTGGTATAACTCACCTGGGAAGGCATCCGGTCCTAGGCTTTTCTTAGTTGGGAGATTTCAGACGACTGAGTCAATCTCTTTCCTTGCGATCTGTGTGTTGAGGTCTTCCATCCCTTCTCGGGTCAGTGAAGTTGGTCACGTGTTTCTAGAGCTTGTCCCTCCCTTTCACCCTGGTTATCTCATTTGTTGGCGTACATTTGTTCATACTATCCTCTTATGATCTTTCTTTTATTTCTGTGGGATCAGTAGTAATGTCCCCCCTCTAATTTCTGATTTTATTTATTTGCATCTTTTCTTTTTTTCTTGTCAGTCCAGCGAAGGGTTTGTCAATCTTATCGATCTTTTCAGAAAACCAACTTTTGTTTTTTTAGTACACTCTGTTGTTTTATTATTCTCTATGTAATTTATTTCTGTTCTAATCTTTGTTATTTCTTCCCTTATGCTTACTTTGGGGTTAGTTTGCTCTTTTTCCAGTTCCTTGAGGAATAACAGCTAGGTCTTTGATTTTAGCTCACTCATCTTTTATAATGCAGGTGTTTAGAGCTATAAATTTCTCTCCCAGTACTGCCTTTGCTGCAACCCATAAGTTTTTACGTGTTGTGTTCCCATATTCATTCATCTCTATATATTTACTGACTTTCCTGGCTATTTCTTATTTGATCCACTGATTGTTTAAAAGAGTGCTGCTTAAGTTCCATGCATTCGTGGACTTTCAACTTCTGTCTGTTGGTGTCCAGCTTCACTCCCTTATGGTCGGAAGAAGGTGCTGTGCATGATTTAAATATCTCTAAATTTATTGAGGCTTGTTTGGTGACCCAAGATGTGGCCTATGTGGAGAGTGACCCATGACACTTGAGGGGAATACACCTTGCTGCTTTGGGATGCAGTGTTCTGTACATGTGTCAGGGCTTGTTCATTTATCATATTAGTCAGTTCTCTGTTTCCTTATTGATCTTCTATCTAGATGATCTATTTATTGATAAGAGTGGTGTATTGGGAGTCTCCAACTACTATTGTATTGGGAGTGGTCTCCAACTACTACTATTTCTCCCTTCAGTTTTGCCAGTATTTGCCTCATGTATTTTGACACACCATGGCCAGGTACATAAATACTTATGATTGTTATTTCTTCCTTATTAATATATAGTGTTCATCTTTGTCTCTTATAACAGCTTTTGACTTAAAGCACATTTTGTCTGATACTAGTATAGCTACCCAAGCTCTTTTCTGGTTACTATTTGCATGGAATATCTTTCTCCATCCTTTCCCTTTCAGCCTGTTTGTGTCTTTGGGTATAAGGTCTCTTGTAAACAGCATATGGTTGGATCACGCTTTTTAATCAATTCTGCCAACCTTGTGCCATTTGAGTGGGGAGTTTAATCTGCTAACATTCAGTGCTATTACTGTAAAGGTAGTATTTACTTCAACCATTTTTGTCCTTTGGTTTTCATATGTCATAACCTTTTTTTTTTTTTTTTTTGCCTCTTTTCCTTTACTGCAACTTCCTTTTCTTTATAGTTGGTCTTTTGTGATGTATCTGGTTGATGCCTGTCTCATTTCTGTATATTTTAAAAATACCTTCTTTGTGGTTACATTGGGTTAATATTATACAACCTACACGTATAAGGTACTAACTTGAATAGACACCATTTTAGCTTCAATAGTATACATGATCTCTGCTCCCATATCCCTCAGTTTCCCCTCTTTATGTTGTCTTTGCCCCATGTTACCTCTTTATTTTGTGTGTGTCCATTATTCAAAATATGCCACTGTCTTGTTCCATTGATTTCTGAGTCTTATGGAATTAAAAAGTAGAGTTGTAGGGGCTGCGAGGGTAGTTCCTGCCTGCCATGCTGGAGACCTGGGTTCAGTTCCCGGTCCATGCACTTCCCCAAACAAACAAACAAGCAAATAAACAAAAAACAAAAATTCAACAAATGGTGCTGCAATGAGGGGATACTCACATGGAAAAAGAATGAAATGTGACCCCATGCCATACAGCATCCAAAGAAAAAAAAAGAGTTGTATACTGAAAATGGAGTTCTACTGGGCTTTGCATTCACCCTTGCATTCAGTTATGCTTACTGATGATCTTATTTCTTCACACCACTCCAAGCCTCTCTCTCTGTCTCCTCCTTTCAACCTGCAGGACTCCCTTTAGAAATTCTCATAGGGCAGGTCTCCTGTTGATAAAATCTCTCAGTTTCTGTTTATCTGTAAATATTTTAATCTCTACCTCAAGTTTTGAAGGACAAATAAGGATAAAGAATTATTCCCAGATAAAGAATTTAGGGCTGAAAGTTCTTCTCTTTCAGTACCTTAAATGCTTCCTACTTCTCACCTCCATGATTTCTGATTAAAAACTGGCACTTAGTTTTATTGAGGATCCTTCGTATGTGATAAATCGTTTTTCTCATCCTGCTTTCAGAATTCTCTTTCTTTGCCATCTGAGGTTCTTGGCATGGGTCTCCTAGGATTTACTGTTTTGAGTATGTTTAGCTTCTGGTATGTGTATATTTGTGTCTTTCATAAGAGTTGGGAAGCTTCTGGCCATTATTTCCTCAAATATTGTTTCTGTCCCCTTTCCCATCTCTTCCTTCTGGGTCACCCATGACGTGTATGTTTGCACACTTCATGCTGTTACTCAAATCCCTGAGACACTTATCAATTTGTTCTTGTAATTTTTGTTGCTGTCTAGGCATCTGATTACCCTGATGAGTTAACTCTGAAGGTCGGTTTATCCCTCTTGCCTAGGGTTTTACTGCTGATAGCTTTGACTGCTGCCCTGTATATGCAGTGCAACTCTTACGGTTGTGCTTTCCATGTGATGGTTTCGCCTTCAGGGGATGGTTACTTTCCTCTGGGAATCTTGAGCTTTTCTGTTCATTTTGGGGCAGAATGCCCTCCCCAGCTCTTATGATTTGTTTAAATTCTCTTCTTCACTCCGTAAACCATTTTCCTTACACTTTTCCATTCTGAGACCCAATCTATCTTACAGCAGTTCAGTGTGACACCCCCCACCCCTTTATTTCTGTAATGCTCTTCAATTAGGGAATCCCTGGGGAGCCAGATGGGGCCAATCCAGAAAGGTGGTCACTCAAGAGAAGTCTGTTTGCACTGAGATGGTCCTGCCAACAGAAAGTGGACGAGAGAGGCCCAGCAGTTCCATCACAGCCTCCCCCGTCATGCACAGCCCTCCTCAGTGACCTGTTACCCACCCTGGGTCTCTGCAGACTTAGGGCCCAGTGCCTGGAGTGTGTGGAGCTCTACGGCATTGCTGGGAGTCTATGGTCCCTGGTCATGGTGGGAGAGACCCGGGCGGTGCTCCCATGTGTGACACCCAAGCGTGTAGGACCCTGTGTGGGGTAGGGGAGCGGGAATGGCCAGCGTCTGGGACGGAATTCTCCTACCCCAGGTTTTCAGTGATTTCAGGGGGAAGAAGGACCACCTGCCTGTCCATCTGGTCAGTCAAGAATGTCAGCTGAGCACCACTTACCACCAGCATGTCTCTGCTGGGCACTGTCCATGAAAGGACCAGTACAACGTCCACCGTCCTTGACTTCAGGGAACTTAAAGTCCAGGGGGCAAGAGAACGTGAATCAAACAAGCAGAGGAGCATGTGACGAGCGGCTCGGCCCTCTGGAAGAAAGTAACAGAAGACCATGGAAAGGTATAGCAGGAGGATGCATCCCAGAACTACGGGCAGCAGAAAAGCTCCCCCAGGAAGTGAGGTCTGAAGGGGGTGAAGGAGCTGCCCAGGGGGAGGGGCACGGAGCAGCAGGTGGGGGGGACAGAGGACCCTCAGACAGAGGAGCACGCCGCACCCAAGGGCTCCGTGTGGAAGAGGGGATGCCACCACAAACAACTGGAGGACAAAGTTGGAGGGAGCGGGACACAAAGTAAGGGCAGAGAGGCACTGAGGACCAGCCAAGGATGTTTAACCTGAGCCCCTGTCAGCAGGCGGAGAGGCACGAGCAGGCCTGGGGCAGTTAAAACTCCCCTTGGGGTTAGAGGTAGACTAGGCTGGAAGATGGCCAGAGAAGAGGTAGGGGCCCACTAGGAGCTGTGGTCATCACCAGGGACAGGATGATGGTAACTTGCCCTCAGGTGGAAGGTAGAAGTGGGTGGATCTATCACATATTTAGGAAACAAAAATAGATAAGTGCAAGTACAGGAAACAGAAAAAGGAACCAAATTCTCTCAATTCTGGGGCTCTCATCAGCAGTGAGGTTGAGTCTCCTGTAGTCGTGTGTGGCACGTGTTGATTTTCACACCACGTCCAGTTTCTTCTGTCTGTGGTCCAATCCTCCCTTCATTCCTCTCGGGCCCTAGACAGACTCTCTGTTCCTCGTATCTGTTTGGCTTTAGCCACCCCAACGCACCACTCCATTTGATTCCAGCTTCTACAGCACCCAAAACCTCCCCTCCTTCTCCATCTGCCTTTCATTTCTCCCCAAGGTACTTGGGCTCCCTTTTGATGCACTGGGGCTTTATCTGCAGACCAACAGCGAAGCATTTCCTCCTGGGATGAGAATGCCATTGCTCGTTTATTCCCTACCCACATACAGCAAGCCCCAGAAGGAAATACAGTAACCGCGGCCACAGAAAGCCTGCAGCTGGGGGAGAAGTCGTACTTCCAAAATGAATAGGAACGACGGACTGTATGCTGCCCTTGCGGCTAAGTTTAGAACGCACCCTGCAGTGTAGACTTAAAACACACATGCACATTCGATGTGTGAGAAAGCCAGACGCCCTGATACATGTCACAGAACTGTTGTGAGAAGCACAAAGCAGCAAACCACAACTTACAGGACCTAAAGGCCCAGCCTTAACTGTGGCTCTCAAAGAACATAACAAGCGATCCTACAGCACACGGCAACCCTTCTCCAAAGCCCCCTTCCTCTCCTCCAGTTCTCTTGCCCCCACCCCACTTTCCAACACGGGCAAAACATTAATAAACAACTGTCCAGGCCCTGGGTGTCCTAACTCTCCCCCCTCCCTCTGGCCCCTTGCTCCCCCATCTTTTTATTGGGTATCTGCCTAATTCTCATAGCCTCTTTTTTTTTTTTTAAGAGAACAACAAAGAAGGGGCCAAAAGACAGAGATGGAAAAGAGGCTTCATTTCACCCCATGATAACCCTACACGTCCCACAGTGGAGCCCTGCCTTTGGCTCTAAGCGTTCCAGCAGCCAACTCAGAAAAGGAAACTCGGTCAGTTATGTAATTTGCCACCCCAGGCCTAAAATAACCCTGCGGTTCAGAAGAACAGTTCAGCAAGGCACCGAGGGCGCCACTCGGCTCCTCGGGGGGCCCCTAAAACAGGAACATCAGCAGCCCTTGAGCCAGCATGCCTCAAGGAAAGTGCCATGCCGGAGTCCCAAAGCTGCTCCTGGTCTGACTTTCGTGGAAGCTGAAGGACGCACACCACAGCACCCTCAGTAAGACACCTGGGGATGCGGGAGGTTGCAATGGGCAAGGTGCCTCTGCCCCAAAGGCTTGTAAGCCCGTGAGCCCTCACGAGTCCCCATGAGCCCCCACGAGCCCCCACGAGTCCCCGCGAGCCCCCGCGAATCCCCACAAGTCTCCACGAGTCCCCACAAGTCTCCACGAGTCCCACAAGTCCCCACGAGTCCCACGAGTTCCTGTGAGTCCTGAGCCCTCACGAGTCCCCACGAGCCCCCACGAGTCCCCACGCCACAACGACAGCCACAGGGCTGGCCTGCGCTGTGCCGACACAGAGACGCTCCTCACCGCCCTGACCCACTGGCCCCACCCGCCACCAAGAAGGTTCTAGGATCATCCCAGGTCAACACGGCATGCCACGGGCTCAAGCCCACCCAGGTGGCACACAGCAGAAGCAGGACTCAAAGCCAGATCGCGTGGATTCCTCACTCCGCCCTCAGAGTTTCAGACAGTGAACACACCACACGGCCCCTCGTCCCTGAGCCCTGGTCAACATGGATGGCGCGACCTCCAGGCTGACCTTACGGGGCCGGGTCAGCGTCGGGCCATCCGAGTTCCCAGCCGCTGGCTGAAGGACAAGGGAAGACGCACACACGCGAGGCCCCACTGCGCGGCGGCAGCGGGAGCAAACCCTCCTCCCCAGACACTCAGCCACCCTGAGCCATCTCAGAGAGGGGAAGACACGTGGGAGGAGGAAGAGGTGGGCAGCGCTGGTGCGGGACCCTCTGGGAGTGACCAGAGACCCGGGAGGAGGTGAGCTTAAGGCGGCGTGTGCCGGATGTCCGGACGGCATCTTCCCCGAGCAGCGAGCGGACGCGGAGGCAGAAACCAGAGGAAACCTAGAGCCAAGGGCCTCAGCTGTGGCGCCTGCAAATGGCGACAAGCACCTTGGTCTCTTAGATCCTCAGAGCGTGTTCCAAGTTGAAAGACCTCTTCCACAATCCCTGCTTGCTGAAGCGCTGCCCACATTTAGAGAGGACATCGGAAGAGATGAAATAAACCGCGGTTAGACAGAGACGGGTGGTGGACCCACGGACCTGAGGGGCATGGCCAAGTAGAAGCACGTGTAAGAGAGTCAAGCACTAACTTGCGGGTGGCCGGTCACTAAATGGGTCGTTTTTCCCACACCACGAACACCCTTGTGGAGGATTAACCGTGGGCGGGAGCTGAGGAAGGGACAGCAGAGTGTGTGCACGTGTGCATGTATGTATGTACCCACACAGGTGTGCATTTTAGGAGAAGTGGAACTGCATTAAAAATGACCAGACCTCTTCATTAGGACAGATGCTCAACAGCACTTAGCAAATGATCTCAAAAAAGAAGATTCATATCACCTGGAATTCCTTTTATATCTTACAGTTTTAATGGGCTTTTTTTGCTTACCTTATCAAAGAGTAGCATGTATTATTCCTCTCTTTCTCCTAATAGAAGACTGAGTGTCTTCAGATCAATTTAATATGTTAGGGGATGAAAGGGTTGACTCTGCAGGCTCACTCAGTCCAACAGATTGTTGGGACCTCCTGGCTGCTGGACACTCGTGGTGTCAGCCAAGCATCAGCCAAGGGTTAGCCCGGGGGTGGTAAAGACTTACAAATTCACATGAGCAACTCTAGATCATTCCACAGCACCCAAACATTTCCACTTAGGAATAAAGCAAGAAAATATTCTTTGGAGTCAAATTTTGTATAGCCTCTGTAAGAATTTGTTGAGACTTTCACGGAAACGGCCTCCCAGGTTGCCCCACTCCATTCTGCATTTCTGTTTCCTGCTAAGCTCAAGTCCAAAGACAAATATATCTTTTCTATTGCCGGGTCCACATCAAATTTATGCGGTAGCATATATGAAACTGGGGGAAAGATTAAGGAAGAAATGCAAAGCTGATTAAAATGAAGAGTTAGGCATAGGGGAAAGACAAAATAAATTGGGGTTACCAGCCTAAGCTAAGACTTAATTCTAACTTCAATTGTTTGCTGAACAGATAATAAGAATTGGTTAAATTTTCCATTCGTTCAGCAAATATCTCTTGAGCACCTTCTCTGGATCAAGTCAGGCTCCAGAGACTGGAAGTACAGTGTGAATAGCTCAAGAGTTCTGCTACCACAAAGCCTGCTTGCCAGCAGGGAGGGCAAACCACAGAAATATGTACAAATGCAAAAAAACAGGCAACATGCAATGATGGAAAATTCAGAAGACAAATGGATAAAGGATGACAGACATCAGGCTTGGCGCTATGTACCCCAGAAAAGCATGATCTTAAACCCAGTCTGTGGCTGTGGGTGTAGACAGGGCGTTTTGCTGAGGCTCCTCCGTGAAGGCCCCACTGGGTGGAGAAGGGGCTCCACTCCATCACTGGGGGACAGCCAGGACGGGGAAGTCACAGTACCCAGAAGGGAAGGGAGGCCAGGGGAGGCCACATGTGCCCTGTTGTGCAGGGAGGGGCCAGCACTGTGCCCTGGGCAGCCAGCCCCAGGCCACAAGCTCTGGGAAGAGAGCACCCCCTCAATGACACCTGGGTTTTGGACTTTCCCAGCCTTAAAACCATGAGCCAGTAAATCCCTGTAGTTTAAGCCGACCCGTTGCATGGTGTTTTCTCTGGTAGCCAGGAAACGAAAACATCAGGCAAGGAAGGGTAACTTCCCAGTGTAAAGGAGGTGGTCAGAGAATGACCTGGGAAAGAGGAGCTCTGAGCAGGGCATAGTGAGGGAGCAGGGCATGGGAGTGACTGGCAGCAGGGAAGGATGGTCAGGAGAAGGACGGTCCAGGCGAGGGGCAGTCAGGGTGAAGGGCAGTCCAGGTGAAGTACCATCCAGGTGAGGGATGGTCCAAGTGAAGGGCGGTCCAGGTGAAGGACGGTCTAGCTGAGGGGCAGTTCAGGTGAGGGATGGTCCACATGAAAGGCAGTCCAGGTGAGGGGCAGTCCAATCAAGGGACGGTCCAGGTAAAGGGTGGTCCAGGTGAGGGATGGTCCAGCTGAAGGGCGGACCAGGTGAATGCTCTGCAGAGGAAGTGAACTTGCCCACGGGGTACAGGAAGAAGGCACCTGGGCCAGCCCCATGAGGGAGAGGCTGGGGTCCTGGCCATTTAGGGGCTCTGGGGGTAATTCCAACTGGAGGGAGGCCCCTGACGGGGCCCTGAGGCAGGGACGCCAGGGTGTAGGTTACATTTAGAAGTGGAGACCACCAGGGGCTGGCGGGGAAGCCGAGACCATCTGTGAGACTGCTGCAGAGGGTCAGGAAAGGAAGAAGGCTTGGTCTGGGCATTGAGGAAGGGTAGGGCTCCGGATATATTTAAAGGCTGAGGTGACAGACCTGACTTTTGGAGACTGATTCTGGACTGGAGAGAAGGAAAGGGGTCAAGGGCGTGCCGTCTTGGGGGTGGTGAGGCTGAGTGACCGTGGGAAGGTGTTCTGTGAACTGAGGAAGAACCCTGTTCTAGTTTGCTAGCTGCCAGAATGCAATATACCAGAAACGGAATGGCTTTTAAAAAGGGGAATTTAATAAGTTGCTAGTTTACAGTTCTAAGGCCAAGAAAATGTCCCAATTAAACAAGTCTATAGAAATGTCCAATCAAAGGCATCCAGGGAAAGATACCTTGGTTTAAGAAGGCCGGTGAAGTTCTGGGTTTCTTTCTCAAGTGGAAGGGCACATGGTAAACACAGTCAGAGTTTCTCATCTGGAAGGGCACATGGTGAACACAGCATCATCTGCTAATATTTCTCCTGGCTTCCTGTTTCATGAAGCTCCCTGGGAGACATTTTCCTTCTTCACCTCCAAAGGTCACTGGCTGGTGGACTCTGCTTCTCGTGGCTATGTTGTTCTGCTCTGCTCTCTCTGAATCTCCCATTCTCCAAAATGTTTCCTCCTTTACAGGACTCCAGAAACTTATCAAGACCCACCCAAATGAGTGGAGACACATCTCCCCTAATCCAGCTTAACAACCACTCTTGATTGGGTCATCTCCAGGGAGATGATCTAATTACATACAGTATTGAATAAGGATTATTTTGCCTTTACAGAATGGGATTTAGATTAAAACGTGGCTTTTGTAGGGACACACATCCTTTTGAACCAGCACAAAGGCTTTGGGAGAGCAGGCTTGGAGAGGACATGGACGTGGTTTTGGGGATATGAATTTGAGAGGTCTACAGGACATCCCCGTGGAGAAGGCAAATGGACAACGTGGAACATGACTCAGAGTCCAGAAGGGCGGCTGGCATTGGGGCTAACGTGGAGGCCGGTCTTTCGAGCCACAAGCCTGATTGAGCGCCAGGAGGAAGGTCAGGGGAGAGGGACCGAGATTCCTGGGGCCTTTGACCATGGAGCAGCAGGAAGAGGAGAGACGCAGTGGACGAGAGGTGGGCGAGGCCAGGAGAGTCCTGGGAGGGGTGGACAGCAGAGCGTTTCTGGGCCACAGGGTCAGTGGGAGGCCAGGGAAGAGGAAGTCCGAGCGGCCAGGAGGCTGTCTGAAGGTTCCACGAGGAGAGGCAGGCGAGTTCTCCACACATTTAAGATGAGAATGAAAGACTGTCATTCTGGATGCCCCACGTCTTTGACAACCTTTTGTGTCCTACACGTCATCTCCCAAACTGGGACAACCAAGAGAAACTGAGGCATGCACTTCTCCATCCCTTGGCTCTATTCAGCTTAAAATGAGAGGGAGAAGTAAAAATGTGTTTGTATGTTTCTTCAGTGAGAGTGGGTGTTAGTTGGAGAAAAGGAAGTAGAGAAAGGATTGTAAATGTATTAAAAATACATAGAGAACCACCAGTTTATCGGGTCCCTGTTTTAGTTTGTAGCTACCAGGATGCAATATACCAAAACCGAAATGGCTTTTAAAAAGGGAATTTATTAGGTTGCAAGTTTATAGCTCTAAGGCCATGAAAATGTCCAAATTAAGGCATTCAAAGAAAGATACCTTGATTCCAAGAAAGAGCAGATGAAGTCTGGGGTTGCTCTCTCAGGTGGAAGGGCACCTGGCAACGTCTGCTAGCATCCTCTCCTAAGTCATTAGGCTTCCCTGGCGCATTTTCCTTTCTGCATCTCCAAAGGCCTCTGGCTGTGCCGGCGGTTGGTTCTCATGGCTCTAAAGCTTTTTCCAAAATGATTCTTTAAGTCTTAGAAGACTTCAGTGAGCAACCCCACCTTGAATGGGTGGGGACATATCTCCATGGAAACCATCTAATCAAATGTTACCACCCACAACTGAGTGGGTCACATCTCCATGGAAACAATCGGAAAGCTCCCACCCAGCAACACTGAGTGAGGATTAAAGGACAAGAGCTTCAAACCAGCACAGCCCCTTTCAACATTCTGATGCTCCCTGCACTTGTAGAGATTATAACACTAGTTTAACATTTATGGAGTGCTTTCTATGTGCCGAGCACTCTACATTTTTTCTTTTAATGCTCACAATGGTCCTGGAAGCTGATATTTTTAAACCTGTTTACCACCGGGGAGGCCGTGCTTGGGGCGCTTACCAATGGAGCGGGAGCCCTGCGGCGGGGAAGGGGGTCTCTCCTCCGAGTCTGAACAGTCTCTGGGTCTCCGCCAGGGCCCCACGGTCTGCGACCGGGCAGCATGCTCTCACCATGGGGTCCTCGGAGCCGGGCTGCCACAGGGGGTCCTCTCTGGACATGTGCTCCGGGGCCTCAGCCGGCGCTTTCGTCGCACCTCCTGCCCCCACCCCCGGCCCACCCAAGCGCGCCGCGGACACCCTGATAAACGCCACAGCCGCACTTGCTAGACAGAAGGAAGAGGTCAGGGAAAAGCAACAACGACAAGGGGCTTGTACCAAGGGAGGCCGGGAGCCCCTCCCCAGGACCCTGACCTGCCTCGCATTAGAGTCCCACCCTCCACCCTACAGCGCACCTGGCAGGGAGGAGCTGGCCGGAAGACGTGGTGGCAAGGCTGGCAAGAAGGAAGATGGCAGAGCAGCCACTCATTGCGGGCTGCGCGGCCTTCCCTGCAGCCCCGGGTGGTCTGCTGGGTGGTGAGGACACGCAGCTCCGCCCTGTGCCCTGGGGGAGCCCCCGGCAGCAGGACCCCACGCGGACGGAGCCCCTGACAGTGCTGACTGCCACGGGCCGCAACGGGGTCCCTGGGGGGATGGCCAGGGGTACGCTGGGCGCGTCCCTGGGGGCGTGGCTCCTTCCTCCTCCCAGCCAGAGCCACTGCACTGGCCCCGCCTCCTAACCCAAGCCGGCCATCGCCCTCTGCGCTGTCCTCAGGCCGTTCGGGCTCCCCACCGCCCTCTCCTCGGGGGCTCATAGGAGCCTCGTCCTTCCCTGCCCTGGAGGCCGCCCCGCCCAGCCCACCACATCCATCACCCCTACCACACCACTCCCACCACGCCGGCCACGCCCACAGCACCCCCCACAATGCTGACCATGCCCCTAACACTGGCCACACCTGCCACACCCGCCACACCACACCCACAAACGCCGATGCACACAATGCTGACCATGCCCACAACTCCTTTACGCTCACTGCACCATGCCCACAGCCCCGGCCACGCCCACCCCACAGTGCTGGCCACGCCCACAATGTCAACCACACCTTCAATGCTGGCCACGCCCACAAATGTCGGTCACGCCCACCGCACCTGCAGCCCTCCCAGGCTCTCCAGGACTCAGGTGGGGGGCAGACAGGGGCTCTTCCTTCAAGCCCCCACATGGCGTGGCAGTGAAGCACAGCCTTGGGGACCCTGCAGGCACCCGCACAGGGGATTTGGAAATGGTTTCATGATTCTATTTCAGCTTTTAAATGATTATCCCTCAAAGGTGACATTTTGACATCTGAAATTCATCCCGAATTCAGTGATGTTGCGATACACCAGCCACACAAGAAGCCAGACAGCTGCAGCTCCAAAACGGGCTCTTCCTGATGGGACTGTCGGAAGCCTCGCTGTCCCTTCTGATGAGGCCGGGGCCCGGCCGCAGGCATGGGGGGCATGCCGCACCTTGGGTCGGGACCCCCAGGCCGGCCACAGCTCCACCAGGAGAGCCCGGTCAGCGTCCACTCGGCTGAGCTCCCGGCCAGGCTGTCTGGGCTCGTGGCTTTTCTCACCCTTCCCGCTGGGTCGCGGCGGCCTGTCCTTTCAGCAGAGTCCCCTCACCAGGCCCGGCTCGCGAGTGGGTCTTAAAGGAACTCGGTGCTTCTTCTTACACGTTCAGTACCGCAGGGAGCCCAGACTGCTGCCGGATCCAGGGGGTTGCGTCCTTTCATATCTACCAGCATGTCTGAGAAATCTGTTTTAATTTTATTAAAAATACAATGTAGTAATTTTGATAATTTAGAAAAACATTAGTCTCTACTCAATATGTGAATTCAAGGATTTCTTGCATATTGTCTTTTTAAATTTAGCCATTATTTTCACTGGCTTGCAATTACCATACATACATATATATACCTTTGAATTTCACTTCCTCATTGTTGCAGTCTTACCAATTTGTAGTAATCAGGTATGTTTTTGTGATTTTTTCTATCAATTTAAAACTAAGAAAGATTCTTTTACCTTCCCCGTGTCCTGGTAAATCAACCCTTTTATTCTAACCATGGTTTGTTCTCTTGTTGACCTTGTAATCAAGGACAAGTTCTGTTTAACTCTTCAACTGGTTTTGACAAAGGTGTGCATCTAATATTTTTAAAAAGCTAACTAGTTAATCCCAAAATTTTTAATGTTATTTGTTACATAAGCCTTACTCTATTGTTCTACTGTGTTCCTTGTTTTATAATTTTATATCAATCGAAGACCAGCTTGGGAGTGTCTTGAATATCCATAAACACACACGCATCTGCAGATACCTAACCTAGAAGATCAGTCTGCTTGATTACCAGTCTTCTCCTTCAAACTCTACCTGACATGGATGTTCCTTTTGGCTGACAATCATTATCTGCATAAACATTGTACAAAATCATTTCTTTTATTTCAGTAAAATATACATAAAAATCAGAATGTAGTAAAAGTAGATATAAAGAAAAATAATGAAAGCATCACCTAAATTAGAGGTGATTTTAGGTGATTTTAGGTAATTGCCCAAATTTAGTGTGACAGCACAGTCCGTCAGCTAACTACGGAAATCTACCAGACGGTAAGCGAGACTGACCCCCTTAGGGGGGAGGGCAGGATGTGGGCTGAGAAACGCAATCCTGCTGGGTTCCCGCGCAGGGTCAGGTCGTGAGCCCGCCCCCCGCCCACCCGCACAGACCAGCAGGGCCCGGCCTCCCGGAACCCGCAGTGCCCTGGCACCGGGCCGGCACTGACCGCTCTGCACGGACGCGGACGCCCCACCTCCAGAGCCCCACATCCTGCCCCCTGCTAGTTAAAGGAATGGCACTACCAGGTCCCTGACCCGCCACATGTATATTCTCAGTCTCAAACTATGACTTTTTACGATCTTGTTGTTTGACTCTGAAAAATCTCATTGCAGCTCTGGTGGGGAAGGCGCCCATGGATGCTCCCACTTGGATGAGACACAGCCCTCCATGTTGGGTTCTTCAAGTCCTCTCAGTTTATCCAGGCCCAAAATATGGACTCCGACACACTTTCAAGTATTCTTAAGTCTTTGCAACGTAAAAACTAATAGACAAATAGCAGTTATCCATATCCAATCACCCAGTCAGCCAGCGGACACATCCTGGCCTATCCTCCTGCATTAGTCAGGGTTCTCGAGAGAAGCAGAGTCAACAGGGAGCGCTTGCAAATATAAAATTTATAAAAGTGTCTCACGTGACCACCGGAACAGAGTACAAAATCCGCAGGGCAGGCTGTGAAGCCGACGATTCCGATGGAGGGTCTGGATGAACTCCGCAGGGAGAGGCTCACAGGCCAAAGCAGGAAGAGAGCCTGTTTCTTTTGAATCCTCCTTAAAAGGCTTCCATTGATTAGATTAAATTCACTCATTGCAGAAGACACTGTCCTTAGCTGATTACAAATGCAATCAGCTGTGGATGCAGCCAACGTGATCATGATCTAATTCTATGAAATGTCCTCATCACAACAGAGAGGCCAGCACTTGCCCAACCAGACAAACAGGCACCACAACTTGGCCAAGTTGACACATGAACATGACCATGACAGTCCACCCCTTGTCAACTTGGCAGCTCTACATACCACCTTAAACCATACCCAATTTCTAAATAAAAAACAATAAAACACACATTTTTTCTTTCACTTAATAATACTCAACTGTCCTGCATATAACTGGAAACATTAAATCTCTCCAGATAGCATGCAAATCTTTGGGTAAAATTCATTCTTAAATTTGATATCTTACAACTTAAATAGTATAAAATGAACAAAACAGCATCACAGTCCTCGTTTCTGTAACTGATCACGTGGTCGAAGTTCATATTTATCACTACCTTCTTCCACTACCCATTCTATGTTCCCTTTCCCCTCAGCAAGCACTTCAGCTGGCCGTGGTTCTTTGCCTGGTGGGGTGACCCAAATCTTCATTCCTGAGGTTTCAGAGCCATTGGTAGTCCTGCCTGGTTTAGGTTGTTGCAATTTTCCATTGATTTTAATCCCAGGGCATGGTAGTACTAATAGACGCCCCAGGGGATCTCCTATATTCCAAGAAACTCTTCTTTACCTCCATTGTGTAGTTGCAGTCCTACTTCCTTCTGATAGTCAGGGTCAATTACCCCAGACAATAATGTAATCCCCTTCTTGGCTTGTTGATCCAGGGACATGAGCAGCCCAAAGTGACCAGGTGGCAGTCTTAGATTTCAGTTCAGTGGTATCGTTGTTTCTCCTGGAGGAAGCACTCCCCATTTTCGAACTAAAACCTGTAGACCAGCAGAGCTCAGGGTCACAGAGACAGGAAGCAAAAATTTTCCTAGTGGATCACTAGGCGTAATAGTGAGTGGTGCCACTCCCATTTCCACCCCTTGGTTCCTGGACCCATGGATCCTGGCTATGGGAGAAACAGCACCATACAGCGGACACTGATTCAGAGCATACACAGCTTCCTGGAGAACATTACCCCAGTCTTTCAAGGTACTGCCACCTAGTTGGCACTGCAATCGAGTTTTCAAAAGGCCATTCCACCGTTCTATCAATTCAGCTGCTTCTGGATGATGGGGAACATGGTAAGACCAGAGAATTCCATGAGCATGTGCCCATTCCCGCACTTCATTTGTTGTGAAGTGTGTTCCTTGAGCAGAAGCAATGCTGTGTGGATACCATGACAATGGATAAGGCATTCTGTAAGTCCACAGATGGTAGTTTTGGCAGAAGCATTGCATGCAGGGAAAGCAAACCCGTATCCAGAGTATGTGTCTATTCCAGTTAGAACAAATCGCTGCCCCTTCCATGAAGGGAGTGGTCCAATGTAATCAACCTGCCACCATGTAGCTGGCTGGTCACCTCGGGGAATGGTGCCATATCGGGGGCTGAGTGTGGGTCTCTGCTGCTGGCAGATTGGGCACTCAGCAGTGGCTGTAGCCAGGTCAGCCTTGGTGAGTGGAAGTCCATGTTGCTGAGCCCATGCATAACCTCCATCCCTACCACCATGACCACTTTGAGCCCATTGGGCAATAACAGGAGTTGCTGGGGAAAGAGGCTGACTGGTATCCACAGGACGGGTCATCTTATCCACTTGATTATTAAAACCTTTCTCGACTGAAGTCACCCTCTGGTGTGCATTCACATGGGACACAAATATCTTCATGTTTGTAGCCCACTCAGAAAGGTCTATCCACATACTTCTTCCCCAGACCTCTTTGTCACCAATTTTCCAATTATGGTCTTTCCAAGTCCCTGACCATCCAGCCAAACCATTAGCCACAGCCCATGAGTCAGTATACAAATGCACCTCTGGCCAGTTTTCCTTCAGGATACTCACAGAAACGTCAACATCTGTCAGATGGCGCTTAAGCTTCTCATTTGAAGCCTTAAGTCCATCCCTTTCACTCCTTAATGTAACCAGTATATCTAACAACAACCAACCAACATCTCTATACCTCTTATTTCTACAAAACTCTGTGAAGTGTCAAAAACATTATCCCCCAGAGCCTGGCTTTGTACAAGCGAAGCATTAGGAGAATCGAATGATGATATTTTGACTATCTCCTTTGCCAACTCACTCCATGGATTGGGAGTGTCATTCTGATTATGGGAATCAGAGTCCTTAGTGTCTCTGAGCCCAGTCAGAGTAGAAAACCATTCATAAAAACCCATTTTTAAGACTCTGTTTCTTAAGAACCACTCCTGGTACCAAGATGCATTAATTAGGGTTCTCTAGAGAAACAGAATCAACAGGGAACACCTGCAAATATAAAATTTATAAAAGTGTCTCATGTGACTGCTCGAACACAGAGTCCAAAATCCGCAGGGCAGGCTGTGAAGCCGACAACTCCGATGGAGGGTCTGGACAAACTCCACAGGAGAGGCTCGCCAGCCGAAGCAGGAAGAGTCTGTCTCTTCTGAATTCTCCTTAAAAGGCTTCTGGTCATTAGATTAAGCATTACTCATTGCAGAAGGCTGATTACAAATGGAATCGGCTGTAGATGCAGCTGACATGATCATGATTTTATTCTATGAAATGTCCTCATCACAACAGACAGGCCAGCACTTGCCCAACCAGCCAAACAGGCACCACCACTTGGCCAAGCAGGCACATGAACCTGACCATGACAGGATCTAATTGCTCACACACTGCGGGAAGCGACTGTGGCCTGTCCACCTGCTCCGGGGTCCCTTGTCTGGGCAGTGTGTTCCCCCCTTGTGGTGGCTTTCGCTGTGATGGGAGCTGGCAGCACGTGCCTCCGCTGTGTCCTGCACACGTGGCCGGCTCTGCCTGGTCATTCTGCTCATCGTGGGCTGGGGAAGGGCTTGATTCTCCCCCCGGGGATCCCAAATCAGTCCACTTTCACCCTAGAGCTAGCTCAGGGCATGGGCATTCCAGACTATCCACCATTTGTGAGAAAGTTCATGCATGTAAAAGTGAGTGTGCACATGTGTGAGTGTGCATGACTGTGTGCGTGAACGTGAGTGGGTGTGACTGCACATGCGTGGGGGGGGAGGTGTGAGGAGAAGGAGTCGTCCACCAGCATTCAGTCCCTGCTATGACACCCGAGCTCTCTCCTCTCTTCTGAGGCTGCTGATTCGCCTAATGTTGGACTCTATTCCCATGCTTTGGAAACTGCTTTACTTCACTGCTCAGGTTTCAAGTTTTCATCTTCACAGTGAGCGCCGGCCTCACTGCTTACCTTCTGTCACCCAGTTCTCAGCTGTCTCCACTCATCCTAACCTTGAGAAAGGAGAAACAAGGCAATCCATGGGCTCTCGCGATGATGGTCACTAGAACTGAGCCAAGCTCCCCTGTCCTGCTCCAGAAACTTCTGCCTCCCTGGATGCCAGTTTTTCACGATTATTCTTTAGAATGTGTCCCTTTCCTTTGTTGGTGGCTGCTGATAAAAATGTTTTCCTATTTCTGATAAACTCTTGCTGACTTCTCCAGGCAGCGGGGAGGGGTTTCTGGGGTGCAGTGGGGAGCCAGCATTTCACCCCAGTGGAGTCTACCTGTTTTCTTTGCTGACGGAGCAGCTGAAGGCAGGGCTCTGGGAACCCAGACCAGCTCCTCGGCCTCTGAGGCCACGGTGCCCAGCAACGCCCCTCCCCACCTGGCCTGTAGGGCTGACGCCCCCGTGCCGATGCCCCCCGCCGAGCATCCTGGAGAGCCGGCTGGACACACACCACGCGCCTCTCCTCAAATGCTGCCTCGGGAATTTCACACACGTCTTCCACGTTTTTTCTCCCTTGCTAGGCACCTGTATCTTTAATAGAAAACACACACACACACACACATACACACACACACACACAAGCATTTTCTGTTGTTCCTCTAAACCTACTTTCCTTTAACACATTTTGAAACCCAATTCAGCTCTACCTGGTGTATTTTTTCTTATATGTGCCTATTTGTTGAAATGCTTTTTTATAAGTGCCTTTTATTGGATGCCAATGATTTTGTTAGTTTCGCATTGGACAGGGCCATCCATTTCTTTTCGAAATTCCTTGTCACTTACAGTTCACGTCCTGCTGCCTTGGCCCGCGCTTCAGGACCAGCGGGGGTCTCCCCACAGTGTCACGTGGTCTCCCGGGAGCAGCTGGGGCAGCTCTGCTGCCGAGCGCAGCCTCGTGCCAGACACACGTCCTACAACATCCTACAACGTCCTACAACGTCCTCAACTCAAAATGGGGCTGAAATGGCATCACGCGGCTCTCGTGATCCATGGGTTCATGTTTCCCCTTTCTCCTCTTGGACACCAAGCACCTAAAATTACTTCCAGAGCGCCGGTTTGTAGTCGCCTGTGGGTCTGCGTGCGGGAGGGTCACTGCAGCAGTGGACTGCCTGCCTCAGCAAGTCCAGCCACCCACGGCCCTGCTCCGAGGGAACCCGGTACACAGGAGCCCCCATATTCTGCCTTCTCTGTCTCCCACATTCTCCCCTGTGGTAGCTGTATTTGGAATGTTTCCTAAACCAGAATAGTCTCACTGTGGGACTCTGCCCTGCAGTGTCTGCCGCCCCCACCGTGGCCCTAGTGATGGGCCTGTGGCCAGTGGGCTCCGGAAGTGCTGGCCACGGGGAAGGGAGGACGCTGGCTGGAGGTTCTGGTGTCCTCCCCCACTGCTCAGGCTGGGCTGGGATCGCTGTGTTTGGATGGGGCATTGACTCGGAGTTTAAATGAACTCTGCTCAGAGCATGGGCCCCCCACCTATGTCTGATCCGTGGGTGTCTAGAGCATTTACTGCGAGCCAGGACATCCCAAGTCACTGGGGGTCAGTGCGCATGGGCCCCCCCCTCCAGGGGCTCTCACTGAAGCTGTGACAGGTACAGAGAGGAGAGCAGATATCCTGGCCCACCTTTTCCAGAGACCCAGGGAAGACGCCCTAATCTACCTGCTCAGGACCCCAGGAAATATTCCCGAGGAAATGGGACAGAGGTGGAGGTATGAGAGCTGAAAAGGTCAGCTGGGCAAAGGGTGGGGTGGACAGTGGTTGAAGGCGATGGCCCCGTGGCCAAAGATACAGGGGAGGACGCACTGGGGAAGGGATTCAGGGCGGACTGGACAGAGACCCCTAGGTCCACTGAGAACAATGTCGAAGGCTTGCCTTGGCCGTAGCGGCGATGGGAAGTCACAGCAGTCATGGGAAGCCACAGCAGTCATGGGAAGTTCCCGAGGGGTTTCAGCAAGAGCAGAGAGAGAAGTGGAGAGGAGGAGACAGGCAATTTAGGGACGTGCTTAGGCACTTACACAGCAAGACCACGGGGCTGGCTCCTGGGGCAGAGCGAGGGGACAGTCCACCAGAATCCCTGCCAGCTCCTGCACTGTGCAATAGTGAGAGAGAATGGCTATTTGCTAGGGTGGGAGACAGAGGGGGCAGGTCTGGGGAGGCTCCCAGCCCGCTGTGGACATGCTGAGTCCAGGCATCTGAGAAAGTCCGGCAGAGATGTCCAGGGGGAAGCTGGATTCTGGGCGGCCGCACCAAGGCGGTCACACACAGCCTGCCCCCAGGCCCGCCCCCATGGCTCCGGCCAGCCTCTTACTTAAGCCACAAAGGATGTCTGACCATCTGAGTCACCGCAACTCCTCAGCAGCATGTTCCCTCACCGTACGAGGAGGCCAGGCGGAACTGGACAAGATGTCCCATGGAGCGTATCACACTGCAGGTTTTGTGTTGCAGCTCGGCCCCGGGAAGCGGTTCTGTGCAAACCCATGTGATGGGCATGCCGGGAAGGCTCAGTGCGTGAGGGGACGGGGCTCCTCGGGAGCCGGGCCGGGCTGCACAGGGACCCCACGTGAGCAGAAAGGCTCATGCTGGGCACGCTGGGCCCCCAGGGAATGCCGCGGTCTCATGCGGGCACGTGGCTTTCCACCATCCCTTTCCTTCCCTTTTTTTGGCCTGTTGGTGTGAGCGTCTAAAACTTCACACTAAGAACAGAATCTGCAAAAACTAAGATCCAACATTCACTGGTACTTAGAGCAGTTTCCTACTTTCAAAACAGACTCGGTACAGCTGAGCTAAGACAATGATTGCACTTAAGGATGGATTAAACGGAGCAGTGGGCGCCTCTGAGTGGGATGCTCCAAGCCGAGCCGCGTCTCTGCGCGGTGGCCACCAGGGGGCGGCGGTGCCCGACAACAGCGCGGCGCTCCGCGTTCCACTGTCGGGGCTAAAACCCAGCCCCAGGTGGGGCCATCAGACCCCACCACTCCTCCTCGGTGCACACTGCCTTGCAACCAAAAAACAAACCAGTGACCGCACAACTGGAGACCTCAGACATGCCTCATCGGACCCTCTCATTTTCTAGGAGCAAAAGCTGAGGTCAGGAAAAGGGGACGGCAGGGGCCACACCAGGTGATGGCAAGACGAGCCTCCCACTCGGGATTCCTAGTCAGGTGGGCACTTCCCACGCTGTTCCGAGAAACCGGGGGCCACACGCTGCCAGCACCTGCACGCAGGTGTCCTGGCCAAGGTTAAGCAATTCTCAGAGTAAATGACAGAGAAAGCTGAGTCACTACCACCCCACCCACACTCACGCTGTGCCACGGAGCACACCTCAGACACTCAAAAGAGCGCTGAAAATGTCTTAAGGAAGCATGGAAAGTAGTTCCGCGTGCTGGATGAGACGTCTGTAGGCTCACATTAGGGGGAGCACGTTTGTCTGAAAAGATTTGGAACTACCGTTAATCAAGTAACGAGGAAAATGAAAGACAGAGAGGGTTTGTGGTAAGAACACAATGGAAAGGCTGAGCCGGGGGGTTCACAGCTCGGCCCCCCCGAGTGTCCCCACTGAGTGGTGGACGCAGCCGCTGGTCACTCCCTACCAGGGACCCTGGCTCTGGGCAGAGGCCGGACTGTAACTGGAAGAATTTTGCAAGCGGTGCCAAGAACCGAAAGCACAAAACAGCCTTTAATCAGGGATCCAAGCGCAGCCTATGCCAACCGTCACGCGCGGCCCGGGCGGGGCGCAGGCACCAAGTAATGCCGAAGGCCAGAGCTGCGAGGAGGGCGGCGCTGAGCGCAACCCCCGGCTGGGGGGCGGCTGGGGTTGGGCCAGGCTCCCCGTGAGGAGCTCGGCTCCCTGCGCTGACCTTGGGGCTCCATGGTCCCGAAGGGCCGTCCTTGGTTCGGCGGGGGCTCCGGGCCAGGGGGCTGAGCCAGACCTGCCGAGGCCGCTGACACCACGGGGAGTGGCAGGATGGGTGGGAACACGGTGACTCCCAGCCTGGGCCGGCCACACGGGGGACCGCCGGGGTCTGCGTCACACAAGCTCGAGTCTCCCTGCCCTCCACGGAGCGACGCGGCTGACCTTGAACACCTAACATCCTCGCTCCCTCGTGGACCTGTGCTGGCCCTGCGCCCTGCAGCCACGGAGGGGCCCGGCCCTGGGGGTGGGGGCCTGGCCACGGGGTCTAACTCAGAGCTGAGGCGAGAAGCCGAGTGAGGGCGTTGCTGGTCCAGGGTGCGGAGTGGGCTGCAGCAATCACAGCATCGCCCCTCCTTCTCTCGGCCCCAGCAGGGTCCATGGTGACATGCAGACCCTCCCAGCCGTTGGAGAGGAGCAGGGGGTACCGGGCTGCAGCCTGGCCTGTGACCTGCTTCGGCCCCCTCCACTGGAGCTTGGCCGGCGTGAGCCCAACACAGCAGGGCCTCCTGGTGCCACTGACCTGCCCCTCTGCACGAGGCCACCCGGGTCCTCGGGCCTGAGCATGTGGCCTGCAGGAGAGGAGGGGACCTGGCCGTGCTGGGAGCAGTGCCTGAGAGGGCACAACCCCAGCCTGGTCCCAGCCACCTCAGGCCAGGTTGGACAGCCCGTCTCCCCCAAGCCACCCCTCGGGGACAGGGCTGTCATTCCACAACAGTTTGGGGCTGTGCCATGCCATGGTACACGTGGCATCAGGAGTCTCCAAGTAGACGGGGACACTGTGCTCCCTGTTTGGGGTGCAGCCTGGAACCAAGGAGCTCCCAAGTGTGGGTAGGGGTAGGCCTGGGCCTTGGAGCTGAGGCCAATGCTGCTAAGGAAGACACCCAAAGTATTGCATGTCATAAAAAGCTTCTTCCAAAGCTGCCACAGCGATGCCAAGAGCAGCCCAGATCCTTGAGTGCTGGGTGGTCCCACTCCATCTGAGCCCACCCTGTGGACAGCAGCAATGCAGGAGGGGTGGCATCCCGACAGGAGAGGTGCAGGTTTGTGAAACGGGCTCTTCCCCACTAAAGCAAACACTGGAATCCCGGACAGAGAATTCGCTTGTGCTTTTGTTCTCTCCCCAGATGTGGGCACCCCATGGCTCGCCCTGTCCTGGGCCCTTCAATGACCTGCTTCTGGCATTGAGAGTGATGGTGACAGCCACCTACTGCCAACACGTGGGTGCCCGTGGGGGCACGAGCTGCTCACACTCAAGCCCCAGAAGCTGGCTATGGGTCAGGGCCCCGAGGCTGCTACACGTCCCTTCAACATCAACCCCAAAATGAAGAAGAAATCATATTTATCATTTACATGTTCTGTCTAAATACCTTTGTGCTCATTTTTCTAGCTACGTGGCAAGGAAAAGAAAAGAAAACCACTGGGACAGCTTCCAGAAGAAGGAACGGAGCTGTGAGACATGGGGCTTTCAGCCTGTTGCAAATATGCATTTGTGCAGATGGTGTCAGCTCACAGGCGGGAGCTTTCCAAGGAAAAGGAGTATTCCTTGTCGCTTACAAAGGGGCAAGGCCGGGTGAGCCCAGTGGCAAAGACACCTCCCTTGAGGCAGACACTGTGCAGCACCAGAAGCCCAGGGGGGCCGGGGAGAAGGCGGAAAAGCCTCCTGCGAGCCACCTGCCTTCAACAGCCATCACAGGTAAGAGGGCAACGTCTTCCTTTCAGAGATGCCACCAACACACCAGCCACGGTGTGTCCCAGCTCAAGGGGCTCAGCTCAGAACAGAGGAAAGGATACAGCATGCGCCCTACCTCGGGACAGGGTCTAGATATGCAGATGGTGTAGACAAGATACACAGCCACACCACCACCACCACCATCATCACCATCATCATCACCACCCCCACAATCACCACCACCATCATTACCGCCACCATCATCACAACCACCATCACAATCATCGCCAACACTATCACCATCATCAACACCACCTTCATCATCACCATCAAGAATATCATCACTGTCACCATTATCACTACCACAACTCTCACTGTGAACATCACCACCAGCACTACCACCATTAATGCCATCACAACCACCATCGTCACAATCATTGTCAACCCTATCACCACCACCACCACCGTCATCACCACCACCACCACCACCACCACCATCACCACCACCACCACCACCATCACCACCACCACCACCACCATCACCACCATCACCATCACCACCACCATCACCACCATCATCATCACCACCATCATCACCACCACCACCACCATCATCACCACCACCACCACCATCACCACCACCACCACCACCATCACCATCACCACCATCACCACCACCACCATCACCACCACCATCACCACCATCACCACCACCATCACCATCACCACCATCACCACCACCATCATCACCACCACCATCACCACCATCACCACCACCATCATCACCACCACCACCACCACCACCACCATCATCACCAACACCAACACCACCATCATCACCACCTCCATCAGCACCACCACCATCACCACCACCATCACCACCACCACCATCATCACCAACACCACCACCACCATCATCACCACCTCCATCAGCACCACCACCATTACCACCACCATCACCACCACCACCATCATCACCAACACCACCACCACCATCATCACCACCTCCATCAGCACCACCACCACCATCACCACCACCATCACCACCACCACCACCATCATCACCACCACCATCACCACCATCACCACCATCACCACCACCATCACCATCACCACCATCACCACCACCATCATCACCACCACCATCACCACCATCACCACCACCATCATCACCACCACCATCACCACCATCATCACCACCTCCATCAGCACCACCACCATCACCACCACCATCACCACCACCATCACCATCATCACCACCACCATCACCACCATCACCACCACCATCACCATCATCACCACCACCATCACCACCATCACCACCACCATCACCATCACCACCATCACCACCACCACCACCACCACCATCACCATCATCACCACCACCATCACCACCACTACCACCATCACCATCATCATCACCACCATCACCACCATCACCACCACCACCACCACCACCATCACCATCATCACCACCATCACCACCATCACCACCATCACCACCACCATCACCATCACCACCATCACCACCACCACCACCACCACCACCATCACCACCACCATCACCACCACCACCACCACCACCATCACTATCACCACCACCATCACCACCATCATCACCACCACCATCATCACCACCACCACCACCATCACCACCACCACCATCACCACCATCATCACCACCACCATCGTCACCACCACCACCACCATCACCACCACCATCACCACCACCACCATCACCACCACCATCACCACCACCATCACCACCACCACCACCACCATCACCACCACCATCACTACCATCATCACCACCAGCATCACCATCATCACCACCATCTCCATCACCACCAGCACCACCACTGCCAGTGCCAGCACCACCATCATCACCAACACCACCAGCAAGCCCTGTGGCAACCAAGCCCCTAGGGGTCTGACAACATCCTCTCATTTGCACATGGTCCTCTCCCAACCAGAGCTCTACCCAGCTGTCCAAACACAGCCCTGAGGTCCCCAGTGGCTTCCCCTTCCCAGCCTGCTGCCCCTCCTCTCCTGTTCCCCTCCGATGCAGACTGCCAGTGGGCAATTACTCTTTTCTTCTTCTCGAAAGAACTAAAAGTCCATTTCAACCCTGTCCAGTACAAAATGGTTGACTAGAAGACACAAAAGTATAATGTCCTTCCATGGTTCAGTTCCAACTTACCTGGGACTCGGAATGATCATTTGCAATTATAATTAAGGGAATAAAAATACCCCCATGACATGAGATGAGGAGGAGGGCTAAAGGAGCTCTGAGGTTCCCTCAGAGGTTGCGCATCTCGGGTTCTTTAGGAAAGCTGGACTTGGCTCAGCATCATGGCATGGTTTTCCCAGGAGAAGTCTTGCTTTGTTTGTTCTGATTCCATCCTCTGTCCCCTATGGACTTTGCACCATCGTCAGCCTCAGATCTGGCCTTCCTCTCCAGAAGCCTTGGTCTTTGCAAACAGCTCCCATGACGGTCCTGTTTCCAGGGTGCTACAGCCAAAATCTCCTCAGGTCAATCTATGTTCATTTCTTGGCTTAATAATAGCATGAAAAAATAACTGCAGTGACGGAAAAGTTGAGTGTGATGGAGGACAGTTGCTCCCGAAACAGAGTTCATCCTTTTTGCTTTTATTTTCCAAATTCAAGTGAAATTTACCGAAGTGCAGAAACATACATTGCTGATGTTGAGATGATGTTGACAGTTTAGTAGCCTTTTTTCCATCGATTCCATTTTGGGGGGCTCAGTCTGTGGGGAGCTGGGGAACGGGGCCATGTGTCTCCCTCCTGCCTCCCCCAAAGACGAGCTCGCCTGTTCGGCCCTCCTGCACAAGCTCCCGGCCACGTGTGTTCTGGGGGCCGTGGAGGAGGACCTGGAGCACCGTCCAGGCTTAAATCCCGTGTACTCTGGTGGATTTGGGGCTCACTGAGAGGAGTAAGCCAGAAGGCTCACCTTCGCTCTGTCCTTTCCTACTGGGGCCCCAGTTCCAATTCCAAAGAGGCCACATGCCAAAGGCAAGTTTCTCCAAATGGCAGAACTATCCCTGTGCTTGATCTGATTTCATCTTATTAAATTTAATTCAAATCGCTCAACTATATAAAACAGAAAATGTTCAACTACAAACACGGTTCTAGAAAGTGCTCTGACATCCCAGCTTTCATGCAAATCGCTGCCACGCAGGCACAGGATAACCTACGGATGCCCAAATCTGCAGCTCAGGCCCTGGAAGTCCTCCTGAGAAGAGGAGCGCTTTGCTTGGATGCAGCAGATGTGATACCTACCCAAGAATTCTCTTTTAAAAGAACTCTTGTTCTGTTACTATTTCAATATTTGATACATTTTTCACGATGCCAAATATTTTCAGTATCATTTATCATAAAAATGCATTTACATTCCTTAAATGATTTTGTAATCTTACCAACTCAAACAAAAAACTGTTAAAAGTGCATTTTCTATTTTTTTTGTACAGTGCTACTTTGAACTGTTTAACTCCATGAACTTTAAAATCCCACATTAAATTTGGCTGGGTACATATCTGTGATCATATAAGACTAATTTTAGATCTCTGCTATTTTCCCAAGCAGAAATAAAACAACTAAAGTTTTGACCTTCTGCCTTAACCTCTGAATGTGGGAATAATGATTCTTGTTTTCTAAGAATAAATAAAATAGTGGAACTGAAATTGTGGGTTTAGTCTTGGGACTGATGATATTCTAGTCTTCATTAAGACATCAATATTCCCCCTAGCACTGGATAATCTTCCTTGTAATAAATAATCTTTCTTACTAATTATTCACTCACATCCCTCACCTGCCTGTAGAAGAAACACAACTGAGCGATTTTGTCTTCCTCATGAATGTGCTCACAGCAAAAATGGTTTTGAAAACTGCAAAAACAATCCATTAAAGGAGCAGAGGCCGTGGGAAATCGCGCACACGGCGTGACGCAGAGCCGAAGGAGGTTAGGGACGGCCCCAGGGCTGGCCCCGGCCGTGGGCTCCCGGGCTCACCTGTGTCAGGAATTTGTGCAAGGTCAGGAGCTAGGACAGGGTCAGCCAGGGTGACACGATGTCCATCTTCAGAGACTTGATCTCTGCCATGGCCCCATGCCACCTGGGAGGACGGACAAGGGGTTCTCCATCGCTGACCACAAACAAGATGTTGTTTTCTAAACGAGCCAGCCAGTGACTAAGCCTCTCCCTTTGGGAGAACTTTACCTGGTGGGATAGGGCGATCCCCCAGAAGGCAGGAGCGCCGGCCGTGACCCTCTCTTCTTTCAGAGGCTGCCCCACGACGCAGCTGGAGGAGGAGGAGCCGTGCTCCCCTCACTGGCTGCCTCGCCCACTCGGTCCCCCCAGCCCCATCTCTTTGAGGATGCGGCCTTGCCAGGGGCCATGCCCACTCCAAGCCTGGCCGTGCCCCAGTCCCTGCGCCCTGCACCAGCTCCCGTGGGGGGCCTGCTCCAGCGACACCACGGCGGGAAGCCCTGCTGGCCCGTTACATAATGCGATATAAAATCCTCACTGTAATTCCAGGACGCGTGTCCCCCTCGTGACATCTCCTGAGTTGGGCTCCCTCTTGGCCCTGAAGCGGCAGCCGCCGCCGCCTGCACAGGTGCTGACCCCAGAGCAGCTGAGAACCAGGTGGGGAGGCGCGGCCCAGGCCTCCGCCCTGCTTTTGGGCCCCAGGCGGGCAGCAGCAGCCCCTGAGGACACAGGGCAGCGCGCAGCTGGGGCGCAGGGGGAGGCGAGGAGGGCAGACATGGGCCAGCCGTCTGTCCGAGGCTGGTCACCCTGGCCCCTGACCCTTGCCTTTCACACGTAGTGGGTAAGACTTAAATGAGCTTATGCTGCAAACAACACATAAACGCAAGAATGTTTCTTAAAATGGTGGCAGCTTTGTTTTTACAAACAGACTAGAGGAGAAATAAAAATGTTAATGCTGTTCATGTTTGGCTGCTCGGATAAAGACTTGTTTGGTGCGTCCTGATTTTCCCTTAGTGACCACGGAATATCTTAGAGAAAACAATATTTTTAAAGTAAAGAAAATTAAGTTTCTTAATGTAAAAAGCAAATAAAATATAACGTCAATTAATAGGAGCATTCGGTTGTATGAGCCTTTCTGCACGTTAATGACTAAACACCTTTGTTACCGTAACTGCTTCTGAACACCTTGCAGAACATATCAGTTAATCAAGGAGTGCTCACTGAGCAGGGGGACTGCAGTAAGACTACGGTGGTTTTTGGCTTTCACAGAGAATCTAATAGTTAAATGTCACTTATCCATTCGACCAGCGCTGCCAGGACACTCCGCAGCGCTCACCAGCCTTTGGTGATGTGCCTTCGGGCTGCGTAGCGATGACCAATATTCACAACCACATGAGCAGAGGCGGTGGGTGGGCAATGTAAACCCCAGTTCATAGCTGAAGCCTAGATGCGCAGGAATTATCCAAACAGTATCAAAATCAAAGAACACTTTTTGAAGCAAAATGAGTACTTCCAAGAATCCCGTAGAAAGTCTCGCCTGCGTGCAACACCTGCACCGAGTGTGATCGTCGGCGAGACACCAGCCCTGAAGGCGTGTGAGGCTGATGTGTGACCTGCAGGCATGGGCAGGGAGCGCTGCGAGGAAATGCGGTACTGCGGCCACGAGAGCGTGGTTTTGGACAGGTTTCACATCAGGCATGCTCAATATGCGTCTCAATTTCAACACTACTTTAAAAATTTCACCCAGAAATATTTCAGCATGCATTTCTACGAGATTAGTATTACTTTAAAATAACCTAATGATGAGACCCATTCCCACAACTAAAAAATGAACAGCAATTCTTAAGCAATTCTACAAATATCCATGCTCACGTTATCTCATAAAATTCATTTTTCACTGTTTATTTAAATTAGGATCCGATCAGACCTATACACTGCAACTTCACTACTTCTCAAGTTTCTTTAATCCGCAGGCCCCCCCCCATCTCTTCCCACGTCCCCCTTGCAATTCAGTTGTGGGAGAAAACGGGTGACCGCCCTGGCGTTCCCACAGCCCGCCTCCCGCGTTGCCTTCCAGCTCAGCCCCTGCAGGGAGGCGTCCACAGCCAGCAGCCCTCTGGCAGGCTGGGCACGCCCCCCGGCCGGACAGAACACCAGGGCCGCTCTCTCTTTACAATGTGAGCAAGTGCGTCTCACACTACCCAGCACCAAGAAAGCACGGCAGGGACAGAACGGGGAAGTAATTCTCTTCATCCTTCGTCACCTACTGACAACAATACATTTATAAAAAGAAAGTCTACCTCAAAAACAACTTGGTCGACGTGACTCTTAAGAAGTAAACATCACACACTTTGGATGAAGATGTGATGCAACAGAGGCCAGGACTTTAGACAGCTTCAAGGGACAAAAGAGAAGTATATCGTGGAGAGAAACGGATGCCATTTTCAAACATTTTCTTCTTTCTTAATGCATTTATAAAGACCTCTTTAAAAGTTTGCAAATGCTTGAAAATGTTTTTTACATTTCTTAATCGAATCTTGTGAAATATCTAAAGAAGGGGATGAAAGCAATTGTTCCAGGAACAAGCAGATGGGGTGGGCAAGCACAGGCCGTCCACCCTCGACTCTGCTCCACCTCAATCAGCAGCGTGTCGTCCAGCCTTGGAAAGAATTTACACACTGGCTCTGGAAGATAAGCGGGTCTCGAGGTCTGAGACATCGTAAAGCCTCAGGAAGAGGCTGGAGAGCTCCGTGAAGACCCACCTCAACGGTCAGTGTGGCCTCAGTGTGGCCGGGACTATGGCATCTGGCCTGGCCAGGGCCTCCCCGCCCGATAGAGCGGCCTCCCTGCAAGCTTAATATCTTGACACAAGGGAGACTGTTTAAGTTTTCCTATAAAAGGGGAAAATCCAGATCTCTTCCCTTAAGGGTACTCTAGGCCATGGAAAAAAACAGAAATGATATCAAATCAATTGTGGTTGAGAAAAGGTGCTAACGAGGAAAAGTTTAATCTTCCAGGAATGAATAATAGAAGCAAAATGAACTTTAGGGAATGTACGTAAATGCAAAGAATTATTAGAATATAGTATCTGAACTTCCCCAGGTTTTTATATCTCTGAGGGGGCCACTGGGCAGGGGGTGTGCAGGGCCGAGAAGATGGCCTGGGGCCCTGTTTCTGCCCACCCCCTGCCCCCCGCACCCCACCCTGGACAGCTTCCCCGAGCAGTGGGCAGTGGGGGACGAGGCCAGTGGCCTGAAGCCCTGTGCGGTCCCTGCATCTGAAGGCCAAGCCATCTCGTGTCCAGGGGCTTTCTGAGGTCAAATGTCCTTGCCAACAGCATTACTGGGTCACCTGCCACTCCCCTGTCCCTCACCTGTGCTCACCTGCGCTCCCCTGTCGCTCACTGCCCAGCCACACCCTTCCACCACCACACCACCCCCCCCCCCCCAGGGCTGCAGGGGCGTTTAAGTCGAGGAGGAAAAGGGCACGTCATGATCAGCAAATCTCTAAATTCACTTGTCTACTTATGGGGTGAGAAATGAAAAACTCCTGTTTCTTCCTGGGGACGGATCTCCCGTGTCCGCAGCCCCATACCCCCCACACACTCAGCACAGCAGCGGCGACCTCGGTTTCCTCAACGGCAAAGTGAAAACGGAGACAGAGCACGTCCGCGAGGTCAGACTTTGAAGACGCTGGGCTTCCCACCCCGAGGGACCTGAGCTGGACCACCCTCACCAAGGGTGGACACAGCGGGGAGACGGGCCAGTACGTCCCTCTGGCTGGCTCAGGAGGTGGCCTGCAGGGTGACCGGTCAACGTGGGGACAGGGCACGCGACCGGTGTGGGTTTTAGGGTGTGGCAGGTGAGTGTCACACGCACTGAAACCCACACCCACCACGCACCCTAAAACCCACTCCCCGCCTCGCACCCTAAAACCCACACCTGGTCACGTACCCTACACCCACACCCCTCATGCACCCTCAGCCCACACCCAGCCCCTCGCCTGCCTGACAGTTTTCTTTTTATCCCAAAACCTTCTTAAGCTTTTGACACACGGAATAGCTAATGCGTTTATTATGGTTATTAAATGGTTATACCTGTGTCCCCAAATACAGTACAGCCCTGGAGGGCAGGGGTGCCTGGGGGAGGGGAGGGGTCCCGAGAGGCGCTGCCCACCGGGAGCCCCCAGGGCCTGGCAGGAGACGCGCGCAGGGCTGTACCTGCTGACCGTGCAGAGGAGAAAGCAGGGGAATGCGTGTGCGGGAAGGTGACTCAGCCAGGAGCACCAGGGGTTACCTGTGGGGACCTGGTCAGAGTGGCCAGAGCCGTGGCCGCTGAGAGGCACCGCAGCCCATCCTAGGGTGGCGGCCACTCCCGCACAGACAGGCCACCCGCCAGGCAGGAGGACGCCCAGCGCACCCACCTGGCCTCTCCCAGGAGCCTCCACCTGTCTGCTGTGGCACACGGGGGGAAGGGGGCTAGTTGCATCCACTGGACCGTCCTCAGCCACCCGAACACGCGGCCCAGCCCCCGCCCACCTGCCTGACCTAAGGCGTGGTCAGTCCTGGGCCAGCGCCGTGACCCGCCCGTGTCCCCCAGTCCCCACGTGGTCAGTCCTGGACTGAGCGCCGTGACCCCCACGTGTCCCCCGGTCCCCGCGTGGTCAGTCCTGGACTGAGCACCGTGACCCCCACGTGTCCCCCCAGTCCCTGCGTGGACAGTCCTGGACTGAGCACCGTGACCCCCACGTGTCCCCCCAGTCCCTGCGTGGTCAGTCCTGGGCCAGCACCGTGATCCCCACGTGTCCCCCGGTCCCCGTGTGGTCAGTCCTGGACTGAGCACCGTGACCCCCACGTGTCCCCCCAGTCCCCGCGTGGACAGTCCTGGACTGAGCGCCATGACCCCCACGTGTCCCCCCGGTCCCCGCGTGGTCAGTCCTGGACTGAGCGCCATGACCCCCACATGTCCCCCGGTCCCCACGTGGTCAGTCCTGGACTGAGCACCGTGACCCCCACGTGTCCCCCGGTCCCCGCGTGGACAGTCCTGGACTGAGCGCCGTGACCCCCACGTGTCCCCCCAGTCCCCGCGTAGACAGTCCTGGACTGAGCGCCGTGACCCCCACGTGTCCCCCCTGTCCCCGCGTGGTCAGTCCTGGGTCAGCACCGTGATCCCCACATGTCCCCCCAGTCCCCGCGTGGTCAGTCCTGGACTGAGCGCCATGACCCCCACATGTCCCCCGGTCCCCGCGTGGTCAGTCCTGGACTGAACGCCATGACCCCCACATGTCCCCCAGTCCCCACGTGGTCAGTCCTGGACTGAGCGCCGTGACCTCCACGTGTCCCCCCAGTCCCCGCGTGGACAGTCCTGGACTGAGCACCGTGACCCCCACGTGTCCCCCCGGTCCCTGCGTGGTCAGTCCTGGGCCAGCACCGTGATCCCCACGTGTCCCCCCGGTCCCCGCGTGGTCAGTCCTGGACTGAGCGCCGTGACCCCCACGTGTCCCCCGGTCCCCGCGTGGTCAGTCCTGGACTGAGCGCCGTGACCCCCACGTGTCCCCCGGTCCCCGCGTGGACAGTCCTGGACTGAGCGCCGTGACCCCCACGTGTCCCCCGGTCCCCGCGTGGACAGTCCTGGACTGAGCGCCGTGACCCCCACGTGTCCCCCGGTCCCCGCGTGGACAGTCCTGGACTGAGCGCCGTGACCCCCACGTGTCCCCCGGTCCCCGCGTGGACAGTCCTGGACTGAGCGCCGTGACCCCTACGTGTCCCCCGGTCCCCGCGTGGACAGTCCTGGACTGAGCGCCGTGACCCCCACGTGTCCCCCCGGTCCCCGCGTGGTCAGTCCTGGGTCAGCGCCGTGATCCCCACGTGTCCCCCGGTCCCCGCGTGGTCAGTCCTGGGTCAGTGCCGTGATCCCCACGTGTCCCCCCAGTCCCCACGTGGACAGTCCTGGACTGAGCGCCGTGACCCCCACGTGTCCCCCGGTCCCCGCGTGGTCAGTCCTGGGCCAGCACCGTGACCCCCACATGTCCCCCCGGTCCCCGCGTGGACAGTCCTGGACTGAGCGCCGTGACCCCCACGTGTCCCCCGGTCCCCGCGTGGTCAGTCCTAGGCTAGCACTGTGATCCCCACGTGTCCCCCTGGTCCCCGCATGGACAGTCCTGGACTGAGCGCCGTGACCCCCACGTGTCCCCCGGTCCCCGCGTGGTCAGTCCTGGGCCAGCACCGTGACCCCCACATGTCCCCCCGGTCCCCGCGTGGTCAGTCCTGGGCCAGCACCGTGATCCCCATGTGTCCCCCGGTCCCCGCGTGGTCAGTCCTGGAACTAGTGCTGGGACGGCCACATGTCACCCTAGCACCGTGTCACCATGTCACAGACCAAGCTAGGTGCCATTAATGCAAAGTTTATTTCAAAAGCTTTGAAACTTATATCAAAGCTTTTGAAATAAAAAGACCCAGGCAATCAAAGATTCTTAAGGACATTTAAAAACGCAATTTGTTTCTGGAACCAAGTTAACAATGTCCCATTTAAAGTTACTCTTACCCACTTAAACAAATGGCTGAATTTCTACATAAGTGAAAACATTAACAGAAAAAGTCTACCAATGAGGAATTAAAGATTTAGCATATATTAGAAACAGGTGTGGGTGTGGACACACCCGCCCTCACCATGCTGAATTCCTAGCGCCTTTCCCGATTCCAAACGTCTAAAAGAATCTAACATATCCAGCGGATGAGGGTAAGTTTTTACTGTATTTTAAGGAATTACATTCTTAATTTTAGAAATTAAAGAACACTTCCTGTTTAGAAGGTAACATTTATAGATAAGCTGAGGAAACTAGCAGGTATTAATTCTTTCTTTAAAATGACTTAATATGCAGTTTTTAAATATATTTTAGTAAACACAACCAGGAAACATTTCTCATAAAGTATAATATTTAATAAAAAAGAGTTTAGAACAAGGATAACTGGATGGAAAATAATATGTAAATCTCATAACAAAGAGCCTGTATTCGCTTGCTAGATTCAATCTAAAACATAATTTCATGAGTTTGGTATAATACACAATTAAAACAACCAAGATTGTTTGAATATGCAAAGGAGTTAGAGTTGACCTATTACCGGAATCATTTCATTAATGGAGGCTGAAATTCAAGAAACTTTTGGCTTCCTGTGCTGTTTGTTCTTGGAGTCCTAATCGAAGTGGCGTGACTTACTTTTCCTGTACGTCGTGGGGGCCCTGCCCTGCCCGGCAGCCTCCCACCTGGGGTCACCTGGGAAGTGCTCACCTGTCCACCTGGGCCTGGGCTAGAGGGGGCCAGGCTGCGAGCACCTGGCTGAGGGCTGCACTCTGCCCCTGCCACTAGGACGGGGAACCCGCTTGACAACACGACCTTCAGACGTTCAACTTTCAAAAATATTTTTGTATTATATTAAGTACAAAGTCAGCGAACAGTAGAACAGGCTTGTAAAAAGTTTCACACAATGCATAAATGACTTACAGCTTTTTTTTAAAACAGTAACAACTGATCTAAATCAAACAAATACTATATGCAAATAGCATGAATTCTGCATATGAACATTTAGAATATTGGGAAACAGATCAGGGAAACCCTGCAGCTGGACGGTAAAGACCTGTGTGATCTGGATTGGTAAATAACTCTTCATTTAATAATAAAACACTAAATAGGGAATTATAGGAATGCATCAGCCATAATGCAAGTGCTAGCATGAATGGATCAGTTACTATGAGAGTTAATACTTGGCACTTTAGTTGCATTATCTCATTAAACTTTCACAGCTAAATAGCCAAAAGGTGGGAGCACCCAACTGTCCATCCATGGATAAACAAAACCTGGTCCCTGCACACAGGGGCCTGTTACTTGGCCTGAAGTCCTGACCTGCCACAAGGTGGGCAAACCTTGAGGACGTGATGCCACGTGGAACAAGCGGGCACAAAGTGCCACTTCTGCAGAACGCCGCCAATGGCAGGTCTCCAGGGTGAGCAAATGCGTCAAGATGGAAAGTGGATCAGAGGTCGCCGGGGTGGGGGCAGAAGGGGTGCTGCTTGGTGGGCACTGAGCGTCTGGAAATTTTCAAACGAATTAACAACAAACTCGCGCTGCCCTCTCGTTACCTCCACTTCATAAGCAGGGCTGGGGGTCGGCTGAGCGAAGCTGTGTCCCCGCGGCCGCCTGCTGGTTCTGCTAGAGACTCTGCCCCCACCAGCTCTCAGCTGAGCGGAGATACTCGCAAGGCACTGAAGAGCGTGTATGTGTGTGTGCACGTGTGTGTGGGTACATGTGTATGTGTTTATGTGTGTATCTGTGTGCATGTGTTTATGTGCATGTGTGCGGGCAGGAGCATTTGCATGCGTGCATACATGTGCGTACATGTGTGCGTGTGTGTGTGTGATGACGGTGGCAGGACCACAGAGCACCCAGTTCCAGGGGCGTCCATGTGTGGGGGCAGTACGGGGGCTGGCGCGGCGCTGGTGACAGGGCGAGAGCGTGGCTACAGGCGGGGCAGAGGATGGTCGGTGCCCCCAGGTGTGGCTGGTTCACGTCAGGGGGTGAAGCGGCCGCGCAGCCCCCCAGCCAGTGCTTTCCAGGCCCAGGATGGCTGGGCCGCGAGAACTGCAGCCCCATTCAGAGCCCAGCCCCTTGGTCCTGTGGCCACACATGCCGGGCTGCAGCCAGTGGGCCCCGCTCCGGCTACAGCCCAGGACAGCGAGCAACCAGGGTTGCCAGACTGCCCCTCAAGGCTCCCTCCCACTCCCTGTGACCTGGCAGCCCCTCCTCAAGTGGGGGGTTGAATTTGTCTCAAAGCCAGGCCCCCACCATGGACGTGACCGAGGCTGCAGAGGCCCCCAGCTGCTCCCCTGGGGCAGGGTTTCCATTTCAGAGGGGCGACAGTTTTTCCCAAAGTTCTGTTTCCAAACCTGGGACTTGTCGACTTAAACGAGCAGCAGAAGAGGCTGTGGACTCCGTGACGTGGCCAGCGCAGACCTTGGGGGGGGGCACCCCTGAACTGTAGTCCTGGGGCCACCCGCTGTCCAAATGGACACCGTAAACTTAGGCTCCGAGCTCACACCATAAGCACAACTAAGCAGAACTTGAAAAGGGAAAACCTCAAAAGTAGCTACAGGAGACTGTTTTCAATGGCCTCTATTCCTAGGAAGGATTTCTAACAAGATGAAAATCTGGAAGACGCAGGGGGAAAAGTGCTCGACTCAACAGCAACTCTGACAACTTCCGCCCACCAAAGAACAGGAGAAAAAGAAAAAGTGGGAAACAACCCGGAGACAGGGGTCGATTCCTGCAGCACACGTACCTGATGAAGTGAAGGCTGAGCAAAGGGAGCATACAAAACTCCCTCACAGAGCGCACAAAGCACAGCACCCTCAGGGACGGGCAAGACACAAAGGCCAAAGGGCCCCAGCGACGGCAGGGGTCCTGACAGGCCGGAGCACTGGTGGCTGCATGGGGAACCGAACCTGCCATGGCCGCTGCCGGGAAACCAAATGGCACCACGGCCCAGAGCCCCTCGTAGCACCCAGGCAAGACACCGTGGCCTGGCCACTCCCGAGCCCCACTCAGCAGGGACGGCCATCACTGCAGCAGGAGCCCAAATGTGCTTTCTCATATGCCAAGGCTCCCAGGGGGCGGGGACACGCCGTCCTTGAGAAGCCCTGACGCTGCAGTACAGGGCCACTAAGGGGCGCACAGGTGAGGGTGCAGGGCCCCTAAAGGGCGCACAGGTGAGGACGCAGGGCCACTAAATTTGTAACTCCTAATTCCTAACATCAAAACACTTTTTCATGTTGCACTCAAACAAATTTGCTGGCCCTCATTAAAACAATGTAACTTTGTGCCCTCCTGTCAACGGCATCACCATCCAGTATAGTGACATCACCATCTAGCATAGTGACATCACTGTCCAGTATAGTGACATCACCATCTAGTATAGTGACATCACCATTTAGTATAGTGACATCACTAACCAGTATAGTACAGCCAAGTAAAGCCTGTCTGTTGGTCAGCAGAAAGATGGCAGCCTGTCTACAAATTTGCAATCCACCCTCTCGTCAGTGTAGGCAGCTCACAATGATTCCAAACTTATGCATCAACTTACAAAACACTCAGGCAAGGAAGAGTAAGCGGGAACCACCTGGAACAGCTCATCCTTGTATCAGTTTCCTGCTGTGAAAGTCAGAAAGCAGGTAAACCTTGGGTGCTAAAAGAAGACTTTGCCACATTCTGACCGTCTGAAGCTGGAGCGGAGAGCCCTGGAGGAACCCACCCAGCTCCAAAGGGAAGGCTCCGGGCTCCAGGGAGCCGGCCCTGCTGGTAAACTGTCCCTCGCCCGAGGCACACGAGTGAAAGAATCCAGCAGCCACAGCTGGTGTGTGTGATGAAAGGTGCCGTGCAAGGTAAGTCTTCCCGGAGCCCTAAGGAGGCACAGCCTTTGCTCGGCTGCTCAGAGGCAGAGCCACCCAGCACCTCGCGTGGAGGGGACGCGGCTCAGGTTAGCCCAGGGCGGCTCATCTGCGAAGCATTCCAGTAGCTGTGCACTGCAGGTTTTAGTTTCTATTCGAAAATGAGCATTTCCATCTGAAACCCAGCAATTTCACGGGCATCAAACAAAGCAACAGCGCCCGCCGTGGAACTCACCTGGAGAAGCCAACAGCACCCTGATTTGGGGGGTGGGGGGGTCCATAAACCGGTTGTTCAGGGTTCTCCAGAGGGAGCGCGTGTGCAGGGGCTCTTCCCTCTACCCCAGCAGAGCAACGCCTGCCTGGGCCGAGTCTGAAAAGGCCAGTGCCGGACTCGCCTGTCCTGGGGGCTGGTAAGAGCTGGGAGAAGGGCTGGAGAGGCCCCCCGGTTGAGCCACCGGCTGCGCCGTGAAAGCACGACAGAGGAGGCGGAGGCGAGTAAAGAAGGTCCCTGGCCAGCAGAGGCCCTGGTCACACCCTTGGGAGCTTCTCATCAAGGCTAGAACAAGGCTGGTCAACTGGCGGCCCAGTCACAGGCCCCAGCTGGTTATCATGCTGTTACGGTCCCTCTAATTAGAAAGACGCCCCTAATAGCTGCATCTTTTCAAAATGCAGGATTTAAAAAGAACCTGTGATTCTTTTTAGAAAAAAAGAATGCACAGAGACCATGCACACAATAACCTACATTCTACCCCAAAAGGACTGATGCTTTTCGCTCTGCTGGTGCCGTGGCAACTCTGTTCACTATAACGGTTCCTAAGTAACAAACTACCGGGTTCCTTTAGTTTACTAGACCACATGATAAATGTGCTTCATCGGGACACGCGTGCTAAATAGATCTGGAAGAAAGACCCGAGACGGAGCGTGCGAGCAACGGCCGTGTGCAAAGGACTGGTCAGCTGTGGGCAGGGACCGGCGGCCCGCACACCGCCACGTGGGTCACACCCTCCGTGCTGCCTCAGCACAGTTGCCAGCTCTACGGCCACCCAGGCCACACGCTGTCCCATCCTGTGATTCAGGGGCTCCCTCCTGGGGCTCCCTGAGCCTCCACATGTCCTGCCACAAGACTCGCACCCCCCCCGCCCCCAGTCTCCACCCGCTGAGTCCCAGCCCACCTCACCGGACACCAGGGGGCCAGCACCGTAGGGGTCATGTAGAGGCTGGGGTGCCCCCTGGACTTGGGGGTCATCATGTTTCCTGCATGGGATGGTCTGTAAACAGGAGGAAGGCTGCTGGAGCTGCTGCCCAGGGAAGGGTCTGGGGGAGGTGTGGGGGCAGGGCAGGAAGGGGTGGGGGTGGCAGCCCAAGGCTCAGGGGATGTGCAAGCTGGGGGACTGGGGGCGGGGCTGGTAACTGGGGGGACTAGGGGCAGTTAAGGGGCTGGGGGGCAGGCTTGGGGGGGCTGGGGAAGACTGGGGGAGACTGGGAGAAGAGGTGGGGCAGGTTGGGGGGGGCTGGGGACAGGCTGGAGGCAGGTTGGGGCAGGGCCTGGGGGAAGGAAGGGGCAGGGGCTGGGGGGAAGTTGGGGCAGGCTGGAGGGGGCTGGCGGCAGGCTGGGGCAGAAAGTGGGGGTACAGGCAGCTGCCCAACAAGACCCCGTTGATGGAGGGCTGCGAAAACCAGGTACACCCTCTCCAGCCTCCACCCGGAGAGAGCAGAGATGGTTCCAGCAAGGGAGAGACGAAGCTCCGCAAGACAGAGCATTCCAGCAAGAGGTGGAAGGAAACCAAAGTGGAGCAGAAGCAGAGGCGCCATCCCGCCACGGCAGGGTCTAGAAAAGCTTTGTTTCCCTTGATTTCGCACCCAAACCTCAGCCCCGGCGGACCCGGGCTTTGAGAGGGCCGAGGGGAGCACTAAAGGGCACCGCCTTCAGCCTGGAGGAGCTGGGGCTACAGAGCAGGCCAAGCCCGTCCCCAGGCCGAGGGGCCCCTGGAGGCCAAGCCCGTCCCCAGGCCGAGGGGCCCCTGGAGGCCAAGCCCGTGCCCCAGGTCAGCGGGCGCCTGCAGGCCGCCGAGGGTGGGAAATCACACGCGATCGGAAGTGGGAGCCGGAGGAATGGGTGCGTCTTTTGAAAGAGCGGACAAATGTCAGAGACCCCACAGGAAGAGGCGCCATCGGCGGGAACTCGCACACTGGCCCGGCACATTCACTGAGGGACTGAGCAGAAAGGAGGGAAGTCCGCAGGTGTGGACTGACGTAGACCCGAGTCCGGTGCCTGTTGCCCACCTTGGAACAGCCTCCTGGGGGCTCTGCCCCGACCACTGGCCTCAGGGCCCTCCAGACCCCCTGAGATCCCATGATAGCTCTCCCCGGTGGAACTCCTGCACCCATCACAGAGGGGGAAACTGAGGCAGCAGGTTCACACACCTGCCTGCTGGGCTCGAAGGCTCACTTTTACCACTGGAGGGCACGGCCCTGCTAATCACAGACCTCGAGATGGGAGAGCAGGAATTTATGTCCAAGGACGCAGCTGGGATATGTGAAAACCACTAATATCCAAATTCGCAAAGATCAGAGACTCTGGAGAGTGGGGCTGAGGAGCTGAAGCCCTATCTTTTATCCTGTAAAATGCAGGGAAGTATAGCATTTTATCCCAACTGGACATCATATAAATACCTATGGAATTAAAGCAAGATGACACCTGCCCTCGAAGCTGGCTTAGCATGCAGTGGCCATGAGCATGGCGTGGTCAGGGCCACAGCCTCAGCGGTCACTGTGTGGACATGGGCCAGATACCGCGTGTCCAGGGGTGGCTGGCCGCTGGACCTGGCCACACACCCATCCACCACACCACACGTCCCTTACCGGATCCCACGGCCAGTGACTCACTGAAGGCCACACGAGGGACGTCAGAGCAGAACTCTAACCGGGGAACCCAAACACCAGGCTGGATCTAACTCAGGAGACGGGAGCGCTTTCAAGAGGAGCGATCACTTTCAAGAAAAGGAGAAGCTTCGCCGTGCACCAACGAGCACAAGTTTATCACGTTACTAGTCCAGCTCGCCACACCAACATGCAGACGTGCCTCGCAGGTCTCCCAGGGCCGCCAGCTCCCCCCGGCAGGAGCGCGTCATTCCGTGCCACCCTCCGCGGGCCACGGCGGGTGGGACATGCTTCCTTACGCGCTGGGTCACAGAGGCACACCTGCACACCTGCACACCTGCGCACCTGCACACCTGGCCTCCAAGGCCACCATGGCAACCAGAGGCGCAAGGAAAAGTCCTGGTTTGCACGGCAACTATCACAGCCCATCCGTAAGCAGCAATGCGGGAGCACGAGCCGTGTGGGCGTGGGAACGTCTGCAGTCGTCCCTTTGTTTCAACAAAACGTTAAAATTTAATCCTTTTTCTTCTATAAGGATAAGCTTCTTTTAGCTGCCATTTCACAATCTGATGGCATTTTTCTTTGGATGAGGCTGTTTTCACTGAAGTTTATAAATCTAACCTTTGCACAAATGACTGTGTTTTCCTGCTGAAGCTTCCACGCATAAAAAGATAATCACAAATATGAGGGATACTTGGTATAAGCAGAGAAACATGGGTTATGAAAATTTTTATTGCATTTCAAAAGCCAGATTTTACAAAACGCTGTTTAAAAACTACAGTTCTTTGTTTATTTGGTGTGTTTTCTCCAGCAGCCTGCTTTTCATAATAGCTGTCGCTAGCAAAACAATCGAGTAGGAAGGTTACAAGCTAATCACTCGGCCCATCCTTATTACGGTGTCACTGTGAAGGTACCCACCTGTCTGCTGCAGCCATCACCTGTCTGTGCACAGGTAGTGTGCTCTCTCGCACATACACGCGCGTGTGGGTACAGGGAGGTGTGTGCATATTTAAGTTTTTCCCCTCGAGGCATCTTTTCAAAGGTGCTAATCGATGTAACACAGGAAAATAATGAAACATTTCCATATGGAATGAAGTTGCTAGGAAAGTTTTATAAGAAGATTTTCTGTTCCCTTTCTTGGAAGGGTTCTGAGTCAGGGAAGGGGGATAAGGAGGCTCAGGCTGATGCCCCCCCAGCCAGGCTTGAACCCTCAGCCGTCCAGGCTAAAATGGCTGAATGGAGCTGCCCTGCCCTCCCCGCCAGTCCAGCTGAGCCACATCCAGCTGGCTGAGCAGGGGAACCTGGGGGCCCTGAGAACTGGGCACGGGCGGCTGTGGCCACAAGGTCCCTTCAGTCCCCCTGCATCCCTGGAAGCCGTGCAGCCCTGGAGGACAAGGTGAGCCTCGGAGCTGCACTCACAAGTATCCTCAAAGGGCCAGGGAAGACCAAAGCACCAAGAGAGGCAAGATGCTGGGAGTCGGACAGTGTGTGACTGCCCCGGAGCTGTGGGGACCCATAAACCCAGTCCCGTCTCATCCCGGGGGTGACGTGAAACAGACCTACCCCACGATGCCACAGGTCCAATCGCTGTAGCTGGCCAAGCAAATGCCCAGGAACAAGGAGCTCGATTTGCTGGGCAATGCAGTTGCGGCTGGAGGTCACCCCACAGCACACCCCAGAAGGCTGGCACCCCAAATGGAACACTCATCCCCCAAGCAGAGCCTCCGCAGCCACTCCCAGCCTGGCTCCCCTGACCTGAACTGCTGCTCTGCTCCAGGTGCCACGCAAAACCCACCGTCCAGCCTCGTGGTGAGGGGACACTACCCCCAGTCCCCCCAAGGGGAGCAGAGAACATGCCCCTGCAGGGTCTCTGAGCTCAGGGCCCCGAGCTCCCCCTGCTGTCACCCTGGGTCCCCGGATGAGGCAGGGAGCCTGAGGCCAGAGGACAGAAGAGTGACCCGAGGGAGAACTGCCCACCCGAGGACACTGCCCGCCCTGCAGGACACCTTCTGCCCCCACCCAGGGAAGAGGGGCCACCACGAGGGGCCCAGGCCACCCTGCCTGGCCTTCTTTTCAGGGGCAGAGCCGGTACCCCTCGACCAGCCCCACCTACCAACGGGGCCAAGAGGCGCCAACCTACTCGAGCACCGCGGCCGCCTTCCCGCTGGCAGCAGGCTGCAGGCGCAGGTCCACAAACCCTGAGAATTGAGGCAGACGAGACGCCAGAACAGGGGCGTGGCGTCCCCCACCCTGCTGCGTCTCCAAGAAGTTTAGAAATGAGGTGGCCCTCCCGAGGCTACCAGGCAGAAATCCGAGAGATTTCGTGTGGGAAACAGTGAACCCCAGGGCCAAGAGGGACGCGGGCACACAGGTGTCTGCTGCAGAGCGCAGGGTGTGCAGAGCCACCTGCTCTAGTAGGCCGAGAGCTCACCCCCGGGGACACTGGCACCATCACCACACTGGTGACAGGTGTCATCCCAAACTGGAGCCACTATCACCAAATTTGGTAAATTGATCCCCAAACTGACGCCCTGCGTGCTCCTGAAAACAAGTTCTTACCCCCCTGCAGAGTCGGAATCGATGTCGTGGGGGTGAAGTTAAATGCAAAAGACACATCCAGAGCAAAAACCTGCCGTTCCGAGAAGGTGCGGCCCCCAGAAGGGCGCGTGCTCGGGCGCCAAGGCCTGGGAGACTGTTCAGACAGCAGCCACGCGCTGTCCTGTCTCTTCAATGGTCTCTGCACTAGGAACAGGACAACGAATAATTGCCACTTTTACTATTATAAAACAATTATAAAATTTAATGAATTTGCTAAAGTTCTATTTTTCTTAGAAGAAAACGAGGCAAAAGAATACCAAGTGCTTCGATTCTGTAAGTTGTACTTAACAGGAAAGTGGACCAGTTCACTTAAAAGAGAGGTAACAATGAGCAATGAAATATTACAGGAAACACGTCACCCAGTTATACACACAAAGGACCATCTTTTCGAGGAGTTTTAAATTTTGTCACTATTTGTGCTTTTTCTTATGCACTAATTCAAGCAAAACTTCTCTTCTTTTTATCACTGGAGGCACAGTCAAATTTCAGGCACATCAGATGATACAGCAACGACTAGACCAAGCAGAATGAACTTTGAAAGTCAGTACAATATACGGATTACATAAATCAATATATTCCCAATTTATTCATGGCTCACATACTGAAGATTCTCAACACAACATGGAGTAAAATTAACAGAACATCGAAACAGTGTCTAAATCATGGTGATTTCAGAATGGCACGTCAGACCAGAATACACAAAGACCCCTCTAAGTGCCTTTGGATTTTATTAGTTAGTCATTTATTAAGGATTTTAAAATAACCTTGGAACTTTTCAGTCATCAAATTTCTAATTGCCCACTGATCAAAGACGCCTATTAGATTTTAAAAACACACACCAAATTACATCATCCATTTGAAATGCTGCCACGATCTCGTTTCATTCATTTCCACGTAATTTTGGCACGATGTGCCCACCCCCCACCCCCCGCGCAGCCGCCTTCACGCAGAACCCTCTGGAACCCCAAGTCTCCCGGGCCCTCCCCGCCCCAGGTGGGGTCCAGCCGCCGCTCCTCGCCCCGGCCCACACACTCGCCCCCTTGCAGCCGCACTACCCAAGCCCCAAACCCCCGGAGCCCGAGAGCCGCGGCCGGGACGCAGGCGGCACCCTGCACAGCCCCCAGGCTCGCCCGGCCCTGAGGACATGGGGGCTGGGCTGGCCACGAGCTCCAGCCAGGTTCCCCTGCTCCGGCCCCAAGCTGCGTGCAATACCGCGAGGACCCCTTGGCGGCCCGAGCCTGGGCGGGGCTTTGGTGGGCACAGGCAGCCTCGCCCAGAGGGAGTCAGTGGGGGTGCGCAGGAGCGCAGGGGCATCAGCAGCCCGCCGGCCGGGCCCCAGCTCAGGCGAGAAGGGACTGGACGATGACTCCACAACAGGAAATCGGGACGGTCCGCAAGAGGGGCTCGAGCGTCCGAGGGTCTTCCGTGGAGGGTGAAGCCTTTGACCCCTTTCCAGCGCTGTGCCCCTCACGCACTCGGAGAGTGGCCAGAGGCTCCAGGCAGGACTGGTGGGAGTGGGGCCAGGAGAAGCACACAGGGACGCTCAGCAGAGCCCGCTGAGGTGGGGGGCCGGCTGGTGCCCACCCCCAGCTCCTCCTCAGCACCCACAGCTGCCCCGTCCCTGCCCAGCCCGGACACGGCGCAGCCTTTGCAGTGCCCACCCGACGGTCTTTTGTCTGAGTCACCGGCCCCCACGCCCAGGACCCACTCACCAAAAGCGCCCGCTTGCCCTACCCATTCAAACCGATGGAATTTGGAGACGTTCCTAGAAATTTCCAGGAAAGGTGCACTCACCAGGAACACCTTGCAGGCCAGTGGACAACAGGAGGCTGCAAGCTCTTGTGACTTCCTCCGTCCAGACAGAGGAGCCAGTGCCTGGAGCCCCCATGGCCGCGTCAGCCTCAGAAGGGCTTCTGCATGGCCGGGTCCCCAGCGCCACGTCCCCAGCTGTGCCCCAGCGTGGGCGCCACGTGCCAGGGGCAGGTGCCCACCTGGAGGAGGGTGTGTGCGCTCAGGGACCTGCGGCTATTGTCCCCTCTGGGCCGACTTGAAGGCTGGGGCCGTGGACAGTGCCCAAGAGCCCGATGCTGTCATCACAGAGCGTCACTCGGACCAGGCCAGGCAGTGCTCGGGTGATGACAGAGTGGACAGCAGGACGCAGGCAGCAGGGTGCCCCTGTTGTGGGAGGGCACTCCTCAAGTCTCCGGGGTTGTCTGCATGGCCGGGCAGGTCACATCAGGAAATGGCTGTGTCCAGAGTCATGGCCCCTGGAAGAGACACGGACGAGGCCCTGGAGGCCCTGGTGGGTCCTGTGACATCACAGTCGAGTCTCACGTCAGCAGGCGCCAGCCTCAGGCCACTCGACCCCCATGGAAGCCTGGCTCTCCGCGCACTGGTGCACTTTCGGTAAAGGGACAGTCAGGGCCCAGCAGCCGGCCACGCCGGCCTCAGGCCACTCGGCCCCCATGGAAGCCTGGCTCTCCGCGCACTGGTGCACTTTCGGTAAAGGGACAGTCAGGGCCCAGCAGCCGGCCACGCCGGCCTCAGGCCACTCGGCCCCCATGGAAGCCTGGCTCTCCGCGCACTGGTGCACTTTCGGTAAAGGGACAGTCAGGGCCCAGCAGCCGGCCACGCCGGCCTCAGGCCACTCGGCCCCCATGGAAGCCTGGCTCTCCGCGCACTGGTGCACTTTCGGTAAAGGGACAGTCAGGGCCCAGCAGCCGGCCACGCCGGCCTCAGGCCACTCGGCCCCCATGGAAGCCTGGCTCTCCGCGCACTGGTGCACTTTCGGTAAAGGGACAGTCAGGGCCCAGCAGCCGGCCACGCCGGCCTCAGGCCACTCGGCCCCCATGGAAGCCTGGCTCTCCGCGCACTGGTGCACTTTCGGTAAAGGGACAGTCAGGGCCCAGCAGCCGGCCACGCCGGCCTCAGGCCACTCGGCCCCCATGGAAGCCTGGCTCTCCGCGCACTGGTGCACTTTCGGTAAAGGGACAGTCAGGGCCCAGCAGCCGGCCACGCCGGCCTCAGGCCACTCGGCCCCCATGGAAGCCTGGCTCTCCGCGCACTGGTGCACTTTTGGTAAAGGGACAGTCAGGGCCCAGCAGCTGGCCACGCTGGCCTCAGGCCCTTGGGAAGGTGAGTTGAGCACCTGAGCAGGACCCCGGTAGATCCCCAACAAACACGTCTCTCTGTGCAGGAGCTCCGACAGGAGCCACGTCCAGGGCACCTGAGTTGTCCGGAACCTTCTGGGGCAGGACAGTCTCAGTGCAGTAAAAGCAGGAGCATCTCACCTGCGGCTCCTGGCTCCCGGAACTCCGGGCTCCTTGGGCCCTGGGCCGTCCTTCCTATCCTTCGCCAGCCACACCCGGAGGTCGCAGCGCGGCGAGCATTAAAGGTGGCCGAGGACACGGGGCCTGGTACGTGGGGCCGGAGCTGAGTCTCCTAAGGAACGTGGGGTCCCTGGCCACCCAGGTATGTTCTCAGCCAAGCGAACACCCCCTGCCGAGCCTCCCCATCTCTAACATACTCACAAACGTAGGGCAGACACACTTAGCTCAGACTCTCACTCCAGAGCAAATACACATGCACACACTCAAGCATGGCATAACTCACAGCTCAGATTCATTCTAGAGCAAATTCACATGTACATACACTCACATACACACAAGCATATGCACACGCACAGCTCAGAGACTCAAGTAAATGCAAATGTACACACTAGCACACTGACACTCAAGCATGTGCAAATACAAACACATAAGCACTGGGCATACTCAGACACAAGAATATGACAGATTCAAGCACAGGCGGATGTACACACATGCACGTGACATATAGTGTACACACACAGAGGTACATGCACACTCAAGCACATGCATACCTACAGCTCACACATAAGCATGATGTACACACAACTCACACTCAAGCACATGCACATGTACACACAAGCATATGGTACACACTAGCACACGCACACACACACAATGCCTTACACAGCTTACACACACATCCACGTACAAGGTCTGCTCCAGGATTTCTGACCTGCGTTGGGACCTGCACTCATGGGGCTCTGGTCAGGACAGCTGACCGCTGTGGGCAGATGTATTAGAAAGTAGCAGCCTTTCCCTGGAGAGGGACAGCCCAGCCAGCGCCCCGGCCAACTGCCAGTCCCCTCGCAGGGCCCCACTGGCCCCGTGCTAGAGCCAGCCAGCACACTATCAGCACACACCATTCCGGGTGCTGAGCATGCTGTTCACTAGGACAGTGAGTTCCAAAGTGTGAAAGCCCAAGGGTTCAAGAAGCAGCTACTCTGAAGAACTGTTCTTTTCCCAGGCAACCCTTTAAAGAGTGGCCCTGAACCCTTTCCACAGCCCACCCTGATACCTGAGCTGAAGTTTTATAATGTGGAACACACACATGCACTCACAGGCACACATACGTATCCACACACACACACAATGCACACACGCTCACATTAAAGCACACACGTGCACACACAATGCACACATACACAAGGAAGAAAGAGCCCCAGATCTTTACAGGGGTTAACTCGTATATTTTCTTTTTCCCTAGGCTAAGTAAGTATACATTATATTTATAGTCAGAAAAAAGCAATAAAGCTGCTTTCACTTAAAATACCCCTTTCATATTGCTGACAGAAGCTGTATCAGGTCGCGAGATTAGATATTTGTCTCTTTACCTTTTCTTGTACCTGCTGAACATTCTAGAATAAGCATATAGTGCTTTCACCATCATAAAAATTTTTAAGAAATACACAAACAAAATGGTCCCAAGTTTTGGTGGAAATTCAGAAGCTCTGGAAAGAAGAATTCGCGTAATAAATGGAGCCCTCGGTGGTGTTTGGGTGAGCCTGGGTGGGCAGACATCACGAGCAGAACCTGCCCCCGCCCCCCCAACAGTTCCAACACCCCCGGAATCCCAGCCTCTGTCCCTGCACTGCAGGCTGCCGTGCTGCAAGCCTTCATCCAAGCTGCGCCACGGTTGCATCTGGATTTTCCTAAAAAGGCAGAAACATTTTAAAAGCCAGAGACTAGGCATTTTTTGTATCCTCAGCACAAGCATTGTTCAGTCTTTATAAAGTCATCTGCCTCTGAGCATGTCATATCAAAACTCTCTTTAACGACGAGGCACTACCTTAAATAACTGAATGTTCTGGAAGGAAAGCTTTAAACAAGATAATTCATTTTATTAGATTAAAAACATTCCCTGATGGCGGTTTTGCCTCCCAGAATCATACAGCAAAATACAATGAAACGTCTCCTCTAGAATTTCACTTAGCAATACTTTAAAAAGCGAAACAAGAAAAATATAAGGATCACCATGTTTGGAGCTATTAACACTATTATTTTCAAAACGTTATCCATTCTTCCTAATTTTGGGTTATTTAAAGACAGCAGCACATTCTAGCTTATCTTCAGAAAATCTAATACACACTCAATTCCAAAAATGCAAAAGCAAGTCAACTAAATGAACTTTTTCAGACTAATTACCATTTACTGGGCATTTAAACAGTAAGAACATCCATTTCCAAGAAAGGAGTGGTGCAAATGATCTAGAACTTCCTCTCACATAAGGGAAGTGGTCCTTGCTGCCCCTGCAGGCTCTCCCCAAGGTGGTTTGGTACCCCAGGTTCGCTGTCCTCCCCTCTACCTCTATGAACTCCACCCCTCTGTGGGGCACTCAGCCCCCTGCCACTACCTCCAGGAAGCCCTCCCTGACCACCCAGACTAGCCCAGCTCTGCCCCCTGCCTCCCCTGCCCCTCATGCCTTCTTCCATCGCACTTTGCAGTTGGTCACTCCAGGACTCTTTTCCCGACAGATCAGCACCCTTGTTCCTGCTCTAAGCTGTAGGTTCCAAGGGGCCATGCACTTTGCTGGCGAGGAAATCCCAGAACATAGCACAGAGACAGATGGATAAAGTGTGCTCACTTCACTCTGTGACTGACTTTGATTGAGTGAATGTTTGTAAGACTACACTTCCTGCGTTCCACAGAGAACTTCCATATTGCTGACACACCTGTATTCAAGTATACATCTGTATCTGCTGTGACGTGACTCACGAGCCCTTTCCCAGATGGCCCCAACCTCCGTGGTCGCCCCGAGCTCCACGGGACCCACGCCACTGCTGACATGCCTGTGCGTGCTCCCCGTGGGCCCCGGAAGTAAGCCCGTGAGCAGGAGTTGGGGGCTCTGTCCTCTGCTGCGTTCCAGGTGCTGAGGGCAGCTTCTGGCCGTGTTTGTTGAATGAATGTATGATCGTGCTGATCGGCAGAGATGGTGCCCTCTCATGGCCTCTGCCCGCCTCTGCCCACCAGCTCGTGGAGACTGGGAAGCTCTCCATTTTGCTTCTGATTTCCAAAGGTGAGCCACCCTGGCACCGGCCGAGTTCAGTGTGTGCATAAAACCTTCACGTCTAGAGCAGTGCAAGGTGCCAAAGCAAATTAATTCCTTTCAGCGTCTCCAGGGCAACGGCCTGTCCAAGATGACCTTCAGGCTCCCTTTCACCAAAATGTGTCTGGCCTTGGTTAAATAAACGTCACAGAAACAGCTGGGCTTGCCGCGCAAGTACTTTCAAATAACACATTTCCTCTCCTGAAGGAGTCTGTACTCAGCTTAAGTCATCTGATTTGGTTAATAAACTTTAGATGTAACAAAATCAAGCTACCTAAAGTATGATTTTAAATTTAGTTGACTATTAAACTTTAAAAGCATGAATTGTATTGTATGTGGATTATATTTCATTGAAAAAAAAATCCTTAAGGGACATTCTAGAAAATTCCTGACCAGCCTCAGTCTCCTCAAAACTGTCCAGTTCACCAAAACCAAGAAAAGTCTGAGGAGCCTCAGGAACGTGACAATGGATATGACAGGGGAACGTGGACGGGTCCTGGGAGGAGATGGGGCATGGGGGAAACCAAGGAAGTCTGGACGAAGTATGGACTTCAGTGAATGAAATGCAGCGATGCCGACTAATGAATTACAGCCAGCGCAGCCCACTGCAGCAGGACAACAGAAACGGGAAAATGGGGGACACGGGTGGCTCTCCCAGCTACCTTCACAATAGCCCTGCAAAGCCAAAACTGTTCTAAAATCAAAAGGTAATTCTGAAAAGCATTCAGCTTACTGGTTTAAACGTGGTTATTGCTTCCAATAACCTGGAAGCCTCATCAATAAAATCTTAGGGTTGCTGTCATCTCAAGAACTCCTGCCTTTCTCCTACTGCTTTCCATCCGACACAGTTCAGTCCAGCAAGGACAAGCTGAGCACTGCAGGGGCTGGGTCCTGTGCAAGGGACACAGATAAAATCCACACCCCCAAAAGAACACGACTCCCCAACATCGACAGCCAGGCAGCCCGTCCTGCGTGACAGCTGATGCCCAGACACAGGTCTGAGCCCTTTACACGGGTGGGCAGCGCCCTGTGGGTGACCCTCAGCTGCACGGCTGGTGGTGGCAGAGCTGCGCTGAACCCAGGCCCAACGATGTACCTGTGCCGAGCTCCCCGCTGGGTCCGAGCCCAGGGGGCAAAGGCCTGGGTCAGTGGGGAACCCCACGCACGGATCCCCCTACACAGGAGACGGGGGCTTTTAAGGCCTGGGGAGTGGGCAGGGGCTGTCCACGGCGGCCCCCGCAGCCTGGCACCACCTGGCACGCCCACCCTGAGCCCTTGCACAGAACTTCCCGCCCAATGCTCCTGAGTGTGCACATGCGGGGGTGGGTGGGCTTCCCCAGCCCCGCTGCCCTCTGAAGCCAGGACCCGACACAGGCGGCTACCCCACCCTGCATGTGCATCCTCAACTTCTCCATGTGTGCAGTGAGTGTGTACTGAGCATGGAGGAGCGTGCAAGGAGGACGCACAGGGAGGAACGGACTGGCCCCAAGCGGATAAGGACGGCTCATCACTGGGAGTTACACATGCTTTTTAGTTTCCTCTTAAAACTTTTCTATTCTTTTCTAAATTTGTATTCCGAGCACCAGTTACTTCCATACTTAGAGAACAGTATGTGGCAAACAAACTCACAAATGTTAAATGACGAGCTGCTGTGAAACGTGGTCTGATTATTGCCTTTTTAATGTTCTTACCCGTTTTCACTGACTTTCAGGTGTGGTGGGTGGTCACCCCAGACACAGCGGGCAAGACCTCTCCCCAGGTCCTGGGGACCCCGCCCCCAGGACCCTGCCGCCCCCAGACCCATGCTCTGCACCCAATCCCCCCACATATCGCGCAGGCACGGCTTTGCCCACGGCACCAAGCTGTGCTCGGGATCCAGTGGCCGCTTGTACGGAATCGCAGATCTCTGATTTCAAAACCCCCATCCACTGGCCATTTACAAATAAAACGGGGCAAGGTCAGTGTACCTGGCTGTTTTCTCTCTTGGCGGGGTCCCATAAGCAAGGGCAGCTAGGACTAGCGATGTGTGAGACTGTCCCAAGTCCTCGGCTTTGCTTTTCCCAGGAGAGAAGCTTATGGGAGAAAGGAGGGGCCGCAGGAGACAGCACTGGGTCCAGGCATTTGCTCCAGGGAGACTTTGGAAGGACGTGTCCCCCCTGGGGGCGGAGGCCAGAGCAGAGGGGACAGAGCCAGAGACACACCTGATCTTGACTCATTCTGGCAACTGTGAAAACTCACAGAGATGCTTTCCTCAGCTCCACGTCCTTCTCTCGCTTTTCCTGCATTGTTTTCAGGGTTTGCCCAGCCTCTGCTCGGGGACCTACCTTTGCTTGTGAGTCGCAGCGCCCCAATCCTCACGGCTGCCGGGCGAGGGAGCAGGTGTTTCCTGCTTTGCAGAGAGGATCCTGAGGGCCGGGGCAGGTGGCCGTGGCGGATGACACACTCGCAACTGGAGGACCTGAGGGCGGAACCCAGACGGCTCTGGGCCAGGCCTCGTCCATCTGGCGGCACGCGGGGAAACCTGTGCGGTGCCGTCCGCTCCGCCCTGCAGGGAACTGAGGCCGGAGCTAGTGTCCCCTGACGGGAGGCGGTGCCAGGACCCGGACTGTCCTCTGCGGACTCCCCAGACCAGCGGGGTCCACGGTTTTTGGGACGCCAGGGTGATGTGCCCAGCCACGCCACTCCGTCCCACTTCTTTCTGATGCTGGCAAAACACAGCACAAGCCTTCTTCCTCGCAGGGCAGACAGATGGCCGGAGCTCCTGGGCTCGACGTGACCTCCCCGCCTGGCCTCACGGCTCCGCCTGGGGAATCGGGCCTCAGGGGCCCAGCAGGAAGCCAGGAAGGGGTAGGAACGAGGCCGGCGCAGCGGCAGGAAGCAGCGCTCGCATCGTGCACCCACGATGGATGGACAGATGGACAGACGGACGGATGGCTGCTACGGCCCCTGGGCCCCTGCCACAGCGCCAGGAAAACCAAACCTTCAGCAATGAGGAGCTGAAAGTGCTTTTATTACGTTCGTTCTGCAAGCAGGAGAAAGGGCGAGACTGGCAGTGTGGGGGAGGGGAAGGTTCGTCTCGCGGCAGGCGGGTGTGAAGCGCTTTGCGGCTCTCACTTCCACGCACAGCTCGGCCACCTGCGCAGGTGCGCCTTCCACGCGGCAAGGAAAACAACCAGCGTGTAATAAGGCGTCAGACACGAAAAACTGCTAAACTAAAACACTGCGAAGAAATCCTTGGATCACATCTCTAAACCCTCCTGATTTGAATTTACTCTTTATCCAAAAGTCCAAACAAGTAACGGAAAGAGCTGCGTGCAGTGGCCAGGCCGTGACACCCCCAGAGTAACCGGGTGACCTTGGAAGTCAAAGCGTATTCACCACAGGGCGGGGCTCTCAGGTGCTGGCGGGGGGCAGGGGCAGCGGGCCGGGAGAGGGAGGGGCTGGGAGGGGGAGGGGCCCGGAGGGGGAGGGGCCGGGGGAGGGGCCGGGAGGACGCTGCTGATGTTTAGAGGATGAAAGGATGAACGCTCCTCTCCGCACCACTGACAGCTCCACGTTTCTGCCGCTCACCCCTCCCTTCAGGCCCTGGCAGGCCAGTCGTCGGGGATCCCGGGGGCTCCCGTCCAGGTCCTCCCGCACCGTCTCCCTGCAGCGCAGAGGCTCCCGGGCTTGCAGCTGCGTCTCCTAGCAGCGGCTCTCACATGCCCACCTCCACGGCAGCCCCCGGGAGTCTGGACAACTTCAGAACCGAAGGCAGCGAAATCAGAAGCGCTGCTGGACTACACCGCTTCCTTGTCCAGCCGCAGCCCCCTCCCCTGCGCGGACAGCCCAGCCCTGCTCCGAGGCTGACGCTTCCCAAGGCGCGCACGGCCCTCAGGAGCGGGAAGGGCGGCTGGGGGCCGGTCGGACCCGGGACCAGAGCCTCGTCTGCGGACTCGTTGTGCTGGGCAGGGTCCGGTGCCTGCAGGAGGCTGCACTGACCCGCGTCTGTGACGTGCTTCCGGGGTAACAGGACGAGCCTGCCGAGACCCAGGAGGGCTTAAGTGCCGACAAGGCCCGCGAGAGTGGTGCTCAGAGGACGTTTGTAAATGGCTCTGAAAGAACATTCCAGAGAATGGGGGCTGCACATAGCACCCAGGAAACAAAAACGGCCTTGCAGAGGGGAGTCCCTGGCCCTGTAGGCTCACCTCCTGGGGTGTCCTCACCCCCTCTGCATTGTCTGAATCACTCCACTTCCTCAACAACCACCCAAAATGGAGAGGAGGGGAAGGAGGGGGAGGGAGGAGGAGGGGGAGGGGAAGGGGGATCAGGAGGAGGGGACAGGGGGAGGGGAGGGGAAGGGGAGGGAGGGGAAGAGAGGGGGAGGAGGGAGAGGGGGAGAGGGAGGAGGCAGAGGGAGGGGGAGGAGAAGGAGGGGAAGGGAATTGGAGAGACCTCCACCTGGCCTACGAGGAGTCCCCACATACCCCTGACCTGTGAAATGCCCCCCTTGACCTGTGGAACGTCTCTCCTACCTGTAATTGTCCTTCCCTGACCTATAATTGCTCCCCCTGCCTCCAGGACATCCCTCCCCCATGACCTGTAATTGACCCCTGACCTGGCCTGTCACCCCCTGCCCACTTCTAGGCACCCCCGCCCCTCCGGGCAGCACATCCCCACCTTCCCCTCAGGCTGTGGGTTCCTCACCCCCACCCAGCAGCCCTCAGCCCCTCCCACCTCCGCCCTGTGCTCTGAAGCTCTGGCCCACCTCGGCCCCTCCGCCCACTCTCACTGCTCACAGGGGAGCGTGCATCCCGCCCTTTGGGGACCAGCAGCGAAGGCAAAGGGACGGGGCTGTCCCTTTGGGTCCACTCTGCGCCCTCTACCTTTTCAGGGCCTGCCGGGTTCCCAGGCCGGCCTTGCCACCCTCCAGCACTGACCTGCCAGCCCCTCCCAGGCCCCTGCGCAGCTCGGCCTCAGGAGCCATGCGCCCCCCCACCTGTGGCCCCAGCCCACTGGTCGGCAGTTTCCCCAAACCCTGCCTCCTGGGTGCCCCCCAGCTACCCTCGCACTGAGCCTTCTGCCCCACCTCCAGGCTTCTCCACACTTTCCTAACATATCTGCAGCTCTCCTCCTGGAATGGCCAGAGGCGGGGGGCAGAGCTGGCCCCCACAGGAGCAGGGGTACCTCTCCTGGCCTGCTGGGAGGGCGCATGGCTTGGGGGAGACGCCGGGTGGCCCCCACTGGAGCACCGCCTTCTCCCTGCTACTGGAGAGGCTCTGAGGAAGGAAACAAAGTCCATGGTGTACAGTGCTGGACTCGGAACCCAGTTGGTGCCCCTCCCAGGGTGTCCACCGCGAACTCCACAGCACCACAGAGCCATCACAGGGAGGGCACAGATGTGCCCGGGCTCTGCCATAAGGTCGCCACAGTTCTGGGGGCACGTTCTGAGTCCAATAAGCTAGGGATCCAGAGACCCCCAGCACAGCCACTGCAGTGGGGCTGTGTGTGCATGTACGTGAGTGTTCATGTATGTTTAAGTGCATGTGAGTACAGGTGTGTATGGGTAGGTGTTTATGTGTGCATACATGTTCATGGGTGCACTGTGTGTGCATATGCATGTCTGTGAGTGCGCATGTGTAGACATGTTTGTGAGTGCATGTGTATACAGGTGTATGGAGGGTGTGCACCTGTGCATACAAGATCATTGTGTATGTGTGTACGTTCATGTGTGAGCGTGTGTGTATACTGCTTATGAGTGCATATGTATACATGTGAGTGTACATGTGTGCACTGTAAGTGTGCATATGAAAGTACATGTGTGCATGCGAGTGTATTACATTGTGCAGGCAAGTGTGCCTGCTTGTGAGTGAACACACTGCATGTGAGTTTGTGTGTGCGTGTGAGTACTTGTCTGCGTGTTCAAAAGACCCTGGTGTGGTGCATTCTTGTGAGCCAACTGAGATGGCCTTTTCCATCTATGGTTGAAGCTGGTTAAGAAAACAGTTTTAAAGGTGATTTTATTTATATTTTAATACTTTATAAGTAATTAGTAAGTTACAGGTGCTACAATACTCTTCAATTTTATTTGTATTTCTAAATGTATATTTTTAGTTTTAAAGTCGTAGAATTAAAGTGAAAAATAAGCCTCAATTCTGTAAGTGAATTTGTGTTTTCAAAATTTATATCAGTGTAGAGGAAAGTGTGAAGGTCAGACTCACAAATCTAAATTGCGTTTAAATTTGAACTGAATTGGAAAGAACACCTGGATGCAGTAATTCGGGAACGAAGCTGGCTCACCTTCCCATCTGCGAAACCGCTGTGCGCCCTTCGCCAGCCACGGCGTCTTACTTGAAGACAACACGTCTCATGTCCTGAAAGGTAACTCCTAGGGTTATCCTAGGGTTAACTCCTAGGGGCGGCGCCTCCTTCCACGCCCAGCGGTCCCAGCACCAGGCTGGCCTGAAGAGCTGGAGCTCAGCAGAGGCGCCCGGGCTTCCCGAGCCGCTGCTTTCTCCTGACAAAATGCCCCTTCCGCAGCCCCTGTGCTCGGTAGTCTGAAAGGGTATTTGTGGTCCTTTTGGAGAAATGGGAACCCTAAACATTGAAAAGGGTCACCAACTTGCCAAGCATTTCAGAATCCTATGAAACTGTAAAGAGGCACTGCGCGCCCACCCCAGCTGGACCCCCTCGCGCTCCCTGGCTCCGCCCCCACAAGAGGTGCGTGGCGCTGAACAGCGAACGTGCCCCAAGATAGGGCACCCCAGGATTCACCGGGGGCTGCTGTTTCCAAGGCCAGGAAGCACTAAATCATAAGCTCAGCATGCCAGGACCCCCGGCAGCACCCCAAATTCCCAAGACCGGCAGCTCTCAGGAGGGCCTTTGCGTAGTGTTCTGGAACCCGGCCCCCGGGCGACCTGGACACACACTGGGTTCCAGCACACACCTCTGGCTGGGCCACAGGCCCAGAGCGGACAACGAGAGCCGGTCCTGGTGCCCTGGCCAGGTGCCCCCCCACCACGCCTGCCTCGCACCCCTCCCCTCTCTCGGCAGCTGCGGCGGTGAGGCCTTGACCCTACCTCCTCAACCTGAGACAAAGAAGTGGAAACTCACAGCGTTCAGTAAGTGGCCCCAAGTGAGACGACCAGAAGTTTGGGGCACAGACTGGAATTGGGGCCGTGGGACCAGCCGCCTGCACACAGACTTATAGAGGGTGTACCACCTGAGGGTGCACACATGTTGGGTGAAGACACACGTGAAAGGCGTGCACGTGGGGGGGGGGACACTGGGCTTGCAATAAAGCCTCTGTGACAAAGACGGTCTGGGGATGGGCAAGGGGGTGGCAAGGGGGTGGGCCTGGGCGTGCACCTGTGGGTGTGGGCCTGGGGAGTCTGCGGGGTGGACACGCAATGACAGACCTCGGGGCAGACCTGGGGCGTGGGAGGACTGACCTGGAGGATGGACCTCCGGGGGTGCCCGGAGGGTGCACGGGGGGTGTCTGACCTGGGAGGAGGACCTGGGGTCCCAGGGGGCGTGCACCCTGCCTCCCACTGGGCTGAGGCTCCCGGGGGCCGTGGCCTTGCAGGCTGCCTCCATCGGGAGAGATCCGGCGGCTCTTGGGGAAGTGAGGCTGGCGGGCAGGGCTTTGTCTGTGAGCGTCAAGATCCCATCGGTGCTCTCAGAGCTGTGGGGTCCTGTTGCTACCCTTATCTGAGAGGGGACCACGTGGCAGAGCAGTGCTGGGACTGGGTCTCTCATGCATGTACTTGATTCTGCACCCCCAGGTGGAGGTGGGGGACACCCCCAGGTCCACACCCCCAGGCGCACCCCAGGTGCACCCCCAGGTACACCTCACAAGCTGACAAGTGCCTTGTTCTTTCTCATGGATTCAAGCAAAATTTACCATTATTGCAGATAAAAGAAATCCAAAACAGTGCAATCCAAATCCTCCCCAGTCTTCGTTTCCCCCAATGGATCAGATTCTCAGCGTCCCAGCTCAGCCCTGTAAGACGTCCAGCGCTGTGGCACAACAGGACACCACCCCAGTCCAGGAGACAATGACAAGGTCGAGAGGCCTGCTCACCTCTCCTGCAAGCGTCGCCTCCGTCCTGCCGCCTTCCCCCGCAATGGCTGCTCGGACGGCGCGAGGCCGTGGAGGTGACAGGTCACTTGTCCCATCCCCACAGGTGGCTTTTGCAAACACACAAAATCCCACCCCTTTGAACCTGAAACAGTCTCATTTTAGCCAGCAGCCAAGGTGTCTTCATTCCAAAGCCTGAGACGGGGTCAGCTGAAGAGCGCAGGGGCTCCGCGTGCCATAGACAGCCCACGCCCGCCGCGCAGCACCGGGCAGATGTTTCACACACAGACACGTGCAGCCCCCAGGGCCCTGGGCAGGGAAGGCCGGCGGGCGGCTGAAGGCTGGGGACTCTGCTTTCCGCCCTCCTCCCCGCAGCTGCGAGCTTGGAGAGGCTGCCCCACTCCGCCCCTGGAGAGCCCCGCGGTCATGGGGCCCCACTCACAGTGGAGGTGGACGCCGCCTCTTCCTGCCGCCTCCCCTGCCCGGGCGACCCCCCGCCATTCCCGGGGCCCCGGCCTCCGTGCGGCTGATGAGACGCACCCCCCACAGTGGGCACAGGACGCCGCCCACCCACAGGGGACCACGGGCCTGGGCCCGAGCGGCCAGCCAGTGGGGGTGCGGGTGGCAGTGGAGCCCACGAGAGGCAGGCTGGCCGGAAGGACAAGGCCAGGGCGGAGGGGACAGCTGGGGACGGTCAGTGTCAGCAGAGCCGCGGGGACTTTTCCGTCCACCCCGCCTTCCCTTCCTCAGCGAGGGCACCGGTCGCTGGGGAGGCTGCGGTCAGGCAGGAGTGCGTGCCGGGGACACAGGCGGCCAGCCCCGAGGCTCAACGTGTGACCCAGAGGGAGGCCTTCCAGCACCCAGAGTCGGCCACGCTGCAGGGCAGGGAGTGGGGGCGCAGCAGAATATTTGGCCCAGAGCCCAGAGTGGTGGACAGAGCAGCCACCCCCCCAAGCTGGACTTCACAGGGGACTTTATCCAGATGCCCCTTTTGGGCCTTGGACGCCCATTCTCTACAGTGCCTACTATGTCTTTTTAACGTTTCATTTTGAAATAAGTTCAGACTTATAGGACAGCTGCAAAAAGAATACCAAACCAAGACAGAAAACTGCAACACACACCCTGCCCGGGGCCCAGATCTACCACATTCATTGTATCATTTACCTATCAATCATCTATTTCTATCTCTCTATAGTCTATGCCTGTATCTAGCTCTGTCAACTCTCTCTAGCTATTTTTAACTGTCCACATCTACCCATCCATCCATTTGTCCACCCATCCGTCCATCCGTCCACCCATCCATCCATCCGTCCGTCCACCAATCCATCCGTCCGTCCACCCATCTGTCCACCCGTCCATCCATCTGTCCACCTATCCATCCATCTGTCCACCTATCCATCCATCCGTCCATCCATCCATCCATCAGTCCACCCATCATTACATTTAGCTATTTTTTTTGAGGCACAACGGCATGATAGTTTAACACAAGCAGTAACCTTCACAAAATAACTTTAATACTTTGGGCTGGTCCAGCAGCGTCTTGCACCCTGACTTTCCAATACACACATCAGCATTTTATCCAAGTACAAATCTTTGCTAAGAGTAAATTAAGGAATTGCCTACACCAAGGTAAATAGACACTGTCGGTTATTTTTCTTCTAGACTCATTTTGGTTGCATAGTAAATGCAACTACATGTCTGTATAATGTTACTGATCTACAGGAGACACTGAACGCTAGGTTATGACAACCCCCTCTGAGAGGAAGCTAATATGTAAACCTGAATATGTTGAATGATTTTTTTCTTCTTTTTCTTTTTTTTGTTAGCCCCCACGGACGGGTAAGGTAAAAGATACCAAGGAGAGACCCTAGAAACTTATTTTTTTCTAATCAATAAAAAAATAAAGTCTTATAATAACAATTAGATATTTCCTAATCAGAGCAGTTGAATGTACATATATAAAGTTAATACTGAAGTGAAGCTAAGTTTGTTATAGAATTATAAATTAAACTAGCTATTAAAGAAAAAATCCATGAGATTTTACTCGTTTACTTTATATCCAGTTGAGATCCTGATATACACATCCCAACTTCATAATTCAAGGCTGCAGTTAAATACTTCTAATTTACTTGAATTCAAAATAGGACAATTAGAAACCTTATATTTTCTTAAAAAGGACATACTAAACATTTTTTGATATTACATCCTGCCCCTCCAACTAATAATCAGCTCAGAAAGTTAAGTGGTTGAGAGTTGAAACAGCAAAGGCTACCACCGTGTTACACTTCCATCGTGTAACACTTCCACCCTGTAACACCTCCACCGTGTAACACCTCCACCCTGTAACACCTCCACCCTGTAACACCTCCACCCTGTAACACCTCCACCGTGTAACACCTCCACCCTGTAACACCTCCACCCTGTAACACCTCCACCCTGTAACACCTCCACCCTGTAACACCTCCACCCTGTAACACCTCCACCCTGTAACACCTCCACCCTGTGACACCTCCACCCTGTGACACCTCCACCCTGTGACACCTCCACCCTGTGACACCTCCACCCTGTGACACCTCCACCCTGTGACACCTCCACCCTGTGACACCTCCACCCTGTGACACCTCCACCGTGTGACACCTCCACCCTGTGACACCTCCACCCTGTGACACCTCCACCCTGTGACACCTCCACCCTGTGACACCTCCACCCTGTGACACCTCCACCCTGTGACACCTCCACCCTGTGACACCTCCACCCTGTGACACCTCCACCCTGTGACACCTCCACCCTGTGACACCTCCACCCTGTGACACCTCCACCCTGTGACACCTCCACCCTGTGACACCTCCACCCTGTGACACCTCCACCGTGTAACATTTCCACCCTGTAACACCTCCACCGTGTAACACCTCCACCGTGTAACACCTCCACCCTGTAACACCTCCACCCTGTAACACCTCCACCCTGTAACACCTCCACCCTGTAACACCTCCACCCTGTAACACCTCCACCCTGTAACACCTCCACCCTGTAACACCTCCACCGTGTAACACTTCCACCCTGTAACACCTCCACCGTGTAACACCTCCACCGTGTAACACTTCCACCCTGTAACACTTCTACCCTGTAACACCTCCACCGTGTGACACCTCCACCGTGTGACATTTCCACCCTGTGACACCTCCACCGTGTGACACCTCCACCCGTGCACCACATAAACATCCAACAGGGAAGAAACTGACAAGAGCCCCTTAGAAGGTACATGCGCTGCCACTCCAACTTAAACATTTCAATCCATCACTTCCTACTTTCAAACCAGACGTTCTGGGCTCATGGCCTGCCCTGACCCCGGATGGCCCCGGGTGAGCCCCCTCCCCGGACAGATGGGAGGTACAGGGCCTCTGGGGGATGACAGGAGGGGACAGGCAGGGGCTCCCCGCTCCAGGGAACAGGAGGAAAAGTGATGGGAAAGCGACAGGGCAGTGGTTCCGGGGTGCAGGTGGCCCGAGAGGGTCGTCCACCCCACAGGCGCCCTGGGGTGCAGGTGGCCCGAGAGGGTCGTCCACCCCACAGGAGCCCTGGAGGCAACAGCTGAGGAACCAGGGTGCAGAGAACAGCGTGAGTGGGCTTGGCGGGGTTCCGCCCCGGACAATAGGCCGCCCCAGGACGGTACCCGCCCTGCAGTCCGAGCACCCCTGGGGAACCCAGAAGCCAGTGAAGGCGTCTCCCTGCCGCACAGAGCGGCCAGCAGTGCAGTGGGCCCCCACCCCATTCCCACACAGAGGCAGGGCAGTGGGACGGGAAGCGAGCCACAGACACTGAAGAAATACAGAAATCACGAGAGGCTACTGTGAGCGACCACACACCAACAAACTAGACAACTTAGACGAAATGGACAAATTGCTAGAAACACACAAACAAGCCGCAGCGACTCAGGAAGAAACAGAAGATCTCAACAAACCAATCACAAGGAAAGAGATTCAATCAGTCATCAGAAATCTTCCTACAAACAAAGCCCAGGGCCAGATGGCTTCATGGGAATTTTATCAAACATTCCAGAAAGAACTAACACCAATCCTGCTCAAACCTTTCCCAAAAACAGAAAAAAAGGAACACTTCTTAACTAAGTTTATGAAGCTAACATCAGTTTAATACTAAAACCAGGTAAAGATGCTCCAAGAAAGGAAAACTACATTCAATATCCCTAATGAACACAGACACAAAAATTCTCAACGAAATGCTAGCGAGTCGGGTCCAATAACACATTAAAAGAATTATGCACCATGCGCAGGTGGGGTTTATACCAGGGACGTAAGGATGGTTCAACACAAGAAAAGCAATCAGTATAATACAGCATATTACTAAATCAAAAGGGAAAAAACATTCGATAATTCAGCATCTCTTTCTGATAAAAACATTTCAAAAGGTATGAATTGAAGGAAGCTTCCTCAAAATGATAATATATATATATATAACCATTATTAAAAAAACCATAGCCAGCTTTGTACTCAATGGGGAGAGACTGAAAGCCTTCTCCCTAAGACTGGGAAAAAGACAAGAACGCCCACTGTCACCACTATTGTTCAACATTGTTGTAGAAGTTCTAGCTAGAGCAATCAGGCAGGAAAAAGAAATAAAAGATATCCAAATTGGAAAGGAAGAAGTAACACTTTCATTATTTGCAGATGACATGATAGTATACTTGGAAAATCCTGAGAAATCTATGACAAAGCTACTTGAGCCAATAAACAAATTCAGCAAAGTGGCGGGATACAAGATTAATGTACAGAAATCAGTCATGTTTCTAGACACAAGCAATGACCTAACTGAGGAGACAATTAAGGGAAAAAACTCCATTCACAATAATAATTAAAAGAATCAAGTATCTGGGAGTAAAAATAACCAGGGATGTAAAGGACCTGTACACAGAAAACTACATATCATTGCTTAAAAAAATCAAAGATCTAAATAGGTGGAAAGACATTCCCTGTTCCTGGATAGGAAGGTTAAATGTAATTAAAATGTCAGCTCTACCCAAACTGATCTACAGATTCAATGCAATACCAACAAAATTCCAATAACATACTCCAAAGACTTTAAAAAGTTTGTCATCAAATTCATTTGGAAGGGAAAGAGACCTCAAATAGTTAAAAATACCCTTAAAAAGAAGAGAGAAGTGGGAGGACTGATACTTCCTGATTTTAAAGCATTTTACACAGCTACAGTGGCTGAAACAGCATGGTGCCGGCACAAAGACAGAAGTACTGACCAATGGATGTGACTCATGAGTGAGGAGACAGACCACCAAATGTACAGTGAATTGATCTTCAACAAGGCCCCCAAATCCACTAAGCTCAGACAGAACAGTCTCTTCAAAAAGTGGTCATGGGAGAAATGGATGTCAATAGCCAAAAGAATGAAAGAGGCCCCTTATCTTACATCCTATACAAAACTTAGCTAAAAGTGGATCAAATATCTAAATATAAGAGCCAGTACCATAAAACTCCTAGAAGAAAACACAGGGAAACATCTTCAAGACCTAGTAATAGGAGGTAGCTTCCTAAACTTTACACCCAAAGCACAAGCAACAAAAGAAAAAAGATAAATGGGAACTCCTTAAGATCAAGAGTCTTGGGCGGGCCGCGGTGGCTCAGCGGGCAAAGTGCTTGCCTGCTATGCCGGAGGACCTCGGTTCGATTCCCGGCCCCAGCCCATGTAACAAAAAACGGAAAAACAAAATACAATAAAACAAGAAAATGTTTAAAGATGTTTCCCTTTCTTCCTTCCTTCCCTCTGCCTTTCCTTTAAAAAAAAAAAAGAGTCTCAGTGCCTCAAAGGACTTTGTCAAAAGGTGAAGAGGCAGCCAGCTCGATGGGAGAAAATATTTGGAAATCACATATCGGATAAAGGTTTGATACTCGGTATACATAAAGTAATCATACAACTCAACCACAAAAGAAAAAACATCCCCATTATAAAATGGGCTAAAGTACTGAATAGGCATTTTTCTGAAGAGCAAATACAGATGGGTCAAAAGCACCTGAAGAGATGCTCATTTTCGTTAGCTGTAAGGGAAATGCAGATCAAGATTACAACGAGATACCACCTCACACCTATAAGAATGGCTGCTATTAAACAAACAGGAAACTACGAATGTTGGTGAGGATGTGGAGAAATCGGGACACTTCTGCAATGTATAATGGTGCAGCCGCTATGGTAGACAATTTGGCAGTTCCTCAGAAAACTAAGTGTCAAGTTGCCCTACGACCCGGCAATACCACTACTTGGTACATACCCAGAAGAGCTGAAAGCAGTAACACAAACAGACTTTTGCACACCGATGTTCGCAGCAGCACTATTCACAATTGCCAAAAGATGGAAACAATCCAAGTGCCCATCAGCAGACAAGTGGATCAACAAAATGTGGCGTATACACATGATGGAATATTATGCAGCATTTTGACAAAATGTTGTCCTGAAGCATATGACAAGATGGATGAATCTTGAGGACATAGAGTGAAATAAGCCAGACACAAAAAGATAGATACTGTTTATTTTCTCTATTGATACCTTGGTAAAGGTAAACTCAGAGGCTTATAATATAGAATGTAGGGGACCAAGAGATACACAGAAGCTACAGATGGGTGAATGGTTCGCTAATGAGGTTGAACTTAAATGTAAGGGAATGGATAAAAGCGAAGGCAGTTCATTAGTGGGCCTATAATTAATATTACCATATGGAGGGTGAACATGATGGAAACAGGTTGTACAGGGCCATTTATCTCACCAATTAGCACTATAAATATAAATAGAACAATATAAATAAGTTCTTGCATGAATTACTTCAAAGGTATGAATCTTGTGCAAGGATTCAACAATGGAGGGGTATAGGAAGAAAACAATTGCATGCTAAGATCTATATTTAATGAGAAGACATCAGCAGTACCACAGGAATACCAGGAGTAAATAAAAGGGGGAGGGGAAGCTAAGAGTTAAGGAGAGGTTTGGACTTACTATTTGCTAAGGGTGTTATTTTTCTCTTGGGAGCAATGAAAACTGTCTAACATTGAGAGTGTTGATGATTGTACAATAAGTGAGGAAACTGTGAGACAAGGATTGTTGTCGTTAGACATTACACGTGGTGCCCAGTAGATGGAGGTGGCTTAAGGATGAACCGAGTGGGCAGTAGAACGGTGAACTGGTACATAAATATGATGAGATATTGCATGGCTGCAGAAAGGAACGCAGCCGTGAGGCATGCAGTGAGGTGAATGAAGCTTGGGGACATGATATAGTGCAAAATAAGCCAGAAACAAAAGAGCAAATACTGTATGGTCTCAGTTAGAAAACACCTATAAGAAAATTGGGGACCTAGATGGTGAGTTTTTCTAACTGTCATATTTAGTCCAGAACTATAAATGCATTTCTAGACTTTGAGAGCTGTGCTATATGTGTATAACCTGGTATCTCATGGGAACTTTGGGTAGCCGTGTGACACCTGAGACTCAGAGCTGGGATTCTGCAGCTCTGAAAGTCAGCATTGCTGCATAGAACTGTTAAAAAAACTGAAAAAGAGAACAGGCTTCAGTTAGAGATAAGAATGAAGCTGATCATGCCAGGACTAAGGTAAATTAGAATACAGGGGTAAGGAGGACATGGTGTGTACTTTAGAATTTCACCTACTCTATGAGACCAAAGGAAGAGAGGTTTATTTTGTCCAAAACCTAAATTTTCTGTAGTACATAATCTAATTCAACCTGTCTGGATAGATCATTTAAACATGGAACCCAGAATAGAAACGAGGGCTTGTAACTCTGTATAGTTTAAGGTAATACTCATATATATCTCACAGTATGTTGGGCAGATAATTAAAAAGTACTGGTAAAGATCCTTGAGGGTTGGGGAGAAAAATGGAACTATTAAGGGTTACCATCATAGAGTCCCCTGAGACTGTCTCAAATATTAGGGACTCCCAGGTCAACAGGCCAAGTTGACCCTGAGGCTTGCTCTTTTGCAACTTATTTCCATAGCAGAGAAGCTAAGTCTCCCTAGAATTTTGCCTAAGAGTTACTCCCAGGGGACCTCTTTTGTTGCTCAGATGTGGCTTCTCTCTCTCTAAGCCCAACTCTGCAAGTAAAATCACTGCCCTCCCCACCACGTGGGACATGACATCCAGGGGTGAGCCTGGCCTTAGCACTACAGGAGCGACAATGCCATCCTGACCAAAATGGGGAAAAGAAATGCAACAAATAAGGCCTCAGTGACTGAGAGAGTTCAAATAGAGTGAAGAGGCTATTCTGGGCATTAAAGATTCCTGCATCTTGTTAATGTTTCTGTAAGAGCCTCCATCATAAAACTGAACTGTAAAATTATTTTTAAAATGTATATAAAACACAAAATGAATTTTTCAGCAAACTTTAGTAAATTCATTTGTCATATATAAATTATCCAAATTTTATTAAATAAAACCACCTAACTTGGATTTTGTTTAAAGTAATAACTTTACATCATACAAATCAACTTCAAGTATGAAAAGTGCATTATTGCAATAATACCTCTTTGCAAATCCAAAATTCTTGCTTATAATAAACTGTAAAGTGAAAAATAATAAAGCCCAAAAACAAGTAAAACCACCAGCGCCATACTCCAGGAGTCCAACATCTTAAAACAATCCTCCACAAGTTGCAGAGAAACATGTCTGGAAGCAGCATACTCTGGAAAAGAAAGCGACCTGTTTTCTACCGTTTTACGTCACTGTCTCTAGCAGCTCCTCCTTTCCAGACGGAAGGTCACATCTTCCCTCACACTGCTCTCGGGTTGGCCACGCTGCGGGCGCCACCTGCGTGTTCCCGAACTTGTCCTCTTTGTGTGCCCAGTTCTAAGTGCCCGGGCGTCAGAGTGGACAGTGGCCTCTCCGTGGTGACAGCACGTGCTCGGACCCAGCAGCTAGGAGAAGCAGACCTTCTTTCCTGCCCGTGAGCGGGTGTGCGTCTGTCCCCTGCTCCACGCTGCCATGCCACGTGCAGTGACATCCTGACAGCCCTGCGTTTCCACGGGCAACACCGCTCCTCCCGCCTGCAAGCACCCATCCATCCCTACGTGCCTTAGTCACGGGAAAAAACGCACGGCATTTTCCACGGATCATCGGCAACACCCGGGACTAATGTCGAGTCCCTGCGAGAGTCACTGCGGTCTGTGTGCCTGGGGTGGTCACTCCCGGACTCCGCAGGGCAGGCGGCCTGTGCTTCTGCAGCCCTCATCACACACGGCCGCACCTTCCCTGGGGGAGGGGTCCAGCTTCACCCACGGCCAGTGGAGGGGACAGTTGCCCACGCCCCCACCTGGGAGTGGGCAGTGGCCCCGCGGGGAGCCCCAAGCCCCAGCACAGCGACAGTGAGGAAGAGGAGGGCTGGACGGCTGGCAGACGCCCCCCAGGGAGCCTCTACATTTACCTTTAAGATGCAGTAGACCTGGGTAATGGGGGCAGGCAATCTCCATTTTCTGAATTATTTAAAAATAAGCATATATTGCTTTTATAAGCATAAAAAAAACCACAAACTAATTTTGAGTGTAAGGCAGGAAGGGTGAAGCCAGTGTCTGCAATCGCACGGTGTGGGCCCCTCACCCCTCACCCGGGCGGTGGGCAGGGCCAGGCTCCCCTCTGTAGCTCCCCCCAGGCCGCACCCTCGACCCTCCAGAGCACCTGAGATTCTAGCGCTTTCTGCCATCAGGGCAGCCGTGAGGCTCCGGGGCCAGCCTGGGCATTGTCCCCACTCGCAGCGCAGCTCCTGGGGGCGGGAAGAGCCAGCCCGGCAGGCAGCCTTCGGGCTTCTCGGCTCCCAAGACTGAGTAAGAGAAGGGAAGCTCTGCTGAGAACCCCCTGCCTGGAGCCCTGTCTTGGTGTCTGCAAAGCCACGGGGTGGGGGGGGACTTCTGCTTTTCGGGGTGACTCTCCCTCCACCCCCGAGTCACCCAGGCAGCACCGCAGAGAGGCGCACGTCGCTACAGAGAACCCCGAGCCATGCTCAGGGGTCCACAAAATGCGAAGAACTGAGGAGGAAAGGGATCTTCCAGGGGCCAGGCTGGGACGGAGGAAAGGGCCGAGGCAGGTGACGCAGTTGCTCCCAAGGGCAGCTTTTGCTGGGGACAGTCGGGGCAGCTGCCAGCCAGACCGGGAGGTCCCCCAAAAGCTGTGTGTGCTCAAACATAAGACACGCTGCTAAACCACCTCCCAGGAAACACCAGGCGTCTCCTTGGCAGCAGTGCCCTGGTCTGCGGCCACCAGCTGGCCAAGCTTCCATCCGAGAGGCAAGAGCAGCTCAGCACCAGCCCAGGCGCCGGCCGCGGGCACTGGGTGTCTACACCGCATCTGTCCGGACCGGCAGATCTCTGGACGTGCCTCCGGCTTTCCACGCCCTCGGGGCCCAGAGCAGCAGCTGTGTGCAGGGGCCGGGAGGGCCCGGAGCTTGCCCAGAAGCTTCCTCGCTCGGGGCACAGGTTTTCCCAGGGGGCTCCATTTCCTGAGGTCGTGGACGCATTTGTGAGGCTCTGGGGAGCAGTGGATGGAGGTGGAGCAGCTGAGCCACCCAGCCACGCCCCAGGCCCCCGGACTACCGCCCCCACTCCGTGGCTCCCCACGTCACTCAGATCTGAGCAGCGGAGGCTCAAGTGTAACAAACACCTCCCCCACAGCCAGGCCAAGCACTTCTGGGGCGAGTAGCCATGAGAGAAGAAGGGGTGCACCCCCAGCCCCACCCAGCTGTGCTGTTACAGCTCGTCTGAAGGTGCTGCCTTGGCCTGGCTGCCCCTGTCTCCACCAGGTTGGGAGGGGGCATATGGGGGCAGCAGGGGAGCTGGAGGGCACCCAGGTTCTAAAGACCCCCCATTTTAGTCCCAACGACTGGGGAGGGGGAGGGGGAGGGGAAGGGGAAGGGGGGTCCAGGAGCCCCTCCCTGCTGGCCCCTTCCCCTCTTCTCCCCACCACCCTGCAGGCACCCTGCCCGAGACCTTACGTCCCGAGCCTGTTTCTTTAAACTACATAACGTTCTTAATAGACCAGTTTTGATATCGCAGGTTTTAATTTAACAAAACTCACCATTTTTGATGCAGATACCCTCAACTCCCCACGTTTCAAAAATGCAACCCTCCACAGTCCGCCTAGCAGGGAAAAGCCACATGACATTCACACACACGGTGGCCTGGAAACGTCCCCTGAGGGACAGCTGGGCAGGGAAGGGCCTTCTTTGGGGCCAGGACCCTCTCCCTGCAGCTTCCTCGGAACCCAGGACTGTGAGGGGTCTCCGGCACACGTGCCAATGTCTGCCCAGCCACACAAGGGGCCCCAATGGGAAAAGCAAGGTGGTTTCCAGGAAGCCCACTCGCTACTTCCGTCTCGGGCACCCCAGGAGCTGGTACTTGCCGTGGGCCTCGTCTTCCCCCGGCCCAGCAGAGGGGACCTGTCCTCCTTCCCCTCCCTGCTGGCTCCACGGGGGGGCCTGCATGTCCTCCCCCAGGGCCTTGTCCTTGCCCCAGGAACTTGTTAGTGCCCAGCTCGAATGCTCCCCTCCGTGTCGCCCTCTCCACTGCCCAGGAGAGAACCTGCAGCCCGGCCGGGCACCAGCACAGCTGCCCATTTCCTCGGCTGAGCTGCTACCACAATCGCAAAGGACTGAGGCCTCTGGTGCTTTAACAGTTTTATCCAGAAACCTTGACATTTCATTCCCTGCCTGGCCAAGACACTGGGCATGATGGAGAATAAATGAATCAACGAGTAGGTGGGGGGTCAGGGAAGGGCCAAGGACAGACGCCTGCGAGAGGCAGCACAGAGCACAGATGTACACCTGTCCCACGTCCTGCCGTCTGCACACACCTCGACTGTCAGGGAAATCAGCTCACACCGAGTGTACTGCACCCTCAAATTCTGACTCCGGAGTTCCCCCTCTGCTTTGAATAAAAAAGACTGAATGCAGAAGTGTGGGCCTGCAACAACTGTGTTTGAAAGGGGGGGGCTGCACGCGTGCTTTCAGTTTTTAGTCATTAAAATAAAATATGCCCCCTGTGTACGACGGGTCACACGCTCAGGGTGCCTAAACGTCTACACCAAACGCAAGGAAGGAAAACCCAGGCTGAGCTGGGGAAGCAGTGGGCCTGATGGACGGGGTGCTGCCGACGCCCCCCAAAAACCACCAGATGCCCAGACACTGAGCTTTACAACCAGAGCAGCTCTGGGTCCAAAAGAGGGCAGTGGGCGGGGCTCAGGGCAGGGTCTCCAGCCACCAAATAACACGATTTTCTCAAACGACGGCTCTCCCACAGCAGGCATCCTTTCACAGAGAAAATCGCTGATTTTCAACTCACCTGACCATTAGTAAGTTCCGTGTGCAAGGGAAATGTCCAGGAGTCCGCGGCAGCCGTTCCAAAGGACTTTAACTAAATTCACTGGAAAAGCCGCAGACAGTTAAGAGAAGCAGCTGTTGGGGGTTATAACCCCCTGACATCCCCCTCCCTGCCGTCTGCGAAGAAACCGGGTTGGAGTGCAGCGGCACGTGCTGTGCTTCACCTGCTGAAAGGGGCAGGAGGACGCGGAGTGGTCGCGCCTGCACACGCCCTACGAGGACACCCAGCCCCGCCAGGTCGCGCCCCAGCCCGGCCCCAGCTGCCCGGCTCTTCAGCCCTGCCCCAGCTGCCCGCCAGGTCGCACCCCAGCCCCAGCTGCCCCGCCAGGTCGAACCCCGGCCCCAGCTGCCCAGCCCCAGCTGCCCAGCCCTTCAGCCCTGGTGTCTCTGGAGAGGCAGGGGCTGGCAGGACCGTGAACAAGCTCTCCCCGTCCCCCTGCCCATCCCACAGCCCTGGCGCCCTGACCCCTGGGAGAAGGCGGGACCCCCGTGGGCGCCGGGTGGGCTCTCACCCAACACAGCCCTTCAACCCTGCCCACTCCCCTCCCAGCCCCAACCACTTACGTGAAAACTGCTCAAAGCTGCGGAAAAGTGACGGGAAGGCGCAGCGGCCCCGCCTCTCTTTGGACTCTGAGGCCCTAAGGAATTGCTCCCTGTTTCTCCATGGGGCAGAGCCTCCCTGCCCAGTTCTGGCCATCGACTCGGAGCCCCCCCCGCCCCCAGGTCCCCCCACCCCCCGTGCAACCCTCAGACACTCAAGCGCCACGTGCCCTACAGTGTGCCCAGGGCAAAGCAACCAACTGTCTGTCCCAGTTCACTGGCTGTGCAAACAGGGGGCCGACGGCACTGAACACAGAACAAGGGGCCCTCCGAGAGGTGGAGCAGTCCCCCAAGCTACGGGCCCCTCTCCAGACGCTCTCCCTACAGTGACCCTTGGCCTCCCGGCACCCCAGAAGCTGCCTTAGGGATCTCCAGGGCACAGGCAACCCGTAGGCTGGTGTCCCCCCAGACCAGCCCTACCCCATCTCCTCCTACGGACGAGTCCAGGCACCTGAAAACTCACCTCCCCATGTACCCCGAGTCCAAACACAGACACCATCCCATGCACCCCAAGTCTCCCTCCTCATGTGCCCCAAGTCCAAACACACAGGCACCACCCTCTGTCCCCCGAGTGCCCCTCCCCACGTACCCGCATCTGGCCCCCAGCCTCGCCCTCCCAGGGCAGCCCACCCATGCGAGCTGCACCCGCCGACGTGCACCGATGCCCGTCCCCCAGCCCCGACCCCTCCGTGGCCTCGCAGCGCCCATCTCTGTGACACCCACCTCAGGGGCCACTGGCCTTGGACCTGTCCCTTACCTGGTCCTGTTCCCTACGGCCCCACCACGCCTCCAGACCTCCAGGGAAAAGAGCTTCCTGTGAGCCTCCCCAGACCCCTTGGGGGGCTGCTCCCAAAGCACACCTGCCCCCACCCCAGCCCCGTGCCAACAACGCACCTGCCGTGAAATGCCCAGGACACTCCTGGGTGTGGTCCCTCACACACGTGGGCTCAGGCAGGTGACCCTGGCCTACAGCCTCCGATGGGCCCACACTCCTCAGGGCATGGTGCCCCAGCCAGCCAAAGCCACCCGCTGAGCAGCAGCCTGGTGAGGTGGGCTCTGGCGAGGGTCTCATTTCACAGGAGGACCAGAGCAGAGCAGCCCCTCAGCGCCTCGGCCGTCTCCTCCCTGAAGCCTCCCCCGGGCAAGGGGGCCAGAGCCCCAGGGTGCGGGCAGCGGGCAGCAAAAAGTGTACAGTGCTTTTCACCAGGAGAGGGCAGAGGGTACCTGAGGGTCAGAGCATGCTGTGTACACACACACACACACACACCACACCACATGTGCATGCACACATACCACATACGCACACACACATGTGCATACATGCACACCCCATGCACAAACACCCTGCACATTCACGCCACACATGCACACACTACACTTAAACACACATGTGCACAAACACCACACTCGTGTACACACATATCAGACATACACACACACTCGTACATGCACACAAACCACGTATGCACATATGCACACACACAACACACCACACTCACACAGGCACACCACACATGCTCACAGCACACATATGCACACACCACAAACATGCACACACCACACTCGTACACACTACACATGCGTGCACACACGTGTACATAGCACACACACATGCACACACGCATGCACACGTGACTGGGTGTGGATATGTACCCACAGCATTCATAGCTGTCAGGAAGCCAAACGCGAAGACTCCATGAACTCTCCATTGCAGCGCTTCACAGGGGATTTACTCACGGCAGAAACTGTGCTGAAGAACCAGGCTCTGACTTATACTGAGGAATTTATTCTTTAAGAGCCCCAAAAGTTGGACAGTTTTATAAATCCCTGACACAGCATTAGCTACCAGTTAGCAAGGCTTCAGGAAGAAAGTTTATTCTTTGAAGAAACTGAATGATCCAAATAAAAGTTCATAGGAGAAGGGAAATTAGAGTGGGTTCATGATTACGTTGGACTTATTAGCTTGATTACAAAAACATACATGAACTTATTCCTTTTCTATATGAATCATATCAAAACAAATGGGGAAAATGCACCTTTTTATGCTTTTAGCACTCTAGGAAAAGATGTATTTCTTTCTGATATATTACTGGCTTTTGGTTCACTGCTTTTTAGTGTTAAGTCTTCCTTCAGGTTAAACACTGAAACTGTAAGAAAACAAAGCAATTTATATGTGAAGCTAATCATAACATGGTCACCATGTTACTTTTCTTTCAAATGAAAATGTAGCTGGATTTTTTCTGGGAGGTACATTAGAAAAAGAGGTTAGCAATTTTTCAACTTTTAGCCCCAGCACCTGGTCAAAGAGAAACAAATGGGTGTATCAGGGAGAGCAGAGCACAGGAGTAAACTTTAGGACTGCATCTACAATTAACAGGTGCCGAGCACAGGGAGGATACTGCTTCCAGGACAGAGGCCTTGGCTGCAGGTGAGGGCACCACGCCAGGCAGCAGGGGGAGGCGGGGTTAGGGCATGGCACCCCGTGAGTGTCCGAGAATCATGGGGTCCCTGGCTCCCCTGTGGATGTCCAGCAGTCACAGGGCCCTGGGCTACCATGTGGGTGTCTGAGAATCATGGGGTCCCCAGCTCCTCCATGGGCATCCAGCAGTTATGGGGTGCCAGCTTCCCTTCCCCGGGAAGAAGGGGTAGAGGCTGAAGCTGCCTTTTATGTGCCGTGGACAGAAGGACACACAGGCAGTGGTGGAACCCTCTTCTCTGAGCTCCAGTGTTGGCATGAGGGCCGGGGGGGGCAGGCTCTACCCCTAGCTGGGAGTGAAGAGGAGACTCTGCCAAGGCCCCTCCTGTCCTCACTGTCTCCCCAATTTCTCCCCCCTGTACCCTCAGACATGAAACTCGGAGATGGTGAAGGAAGCACCACCAGGGTTACGGGGGGTTAGGGCAGGAGGCAGGGTCAGGGCGGTGGTGGGGGTCCGGCCCCCCACCTCAGGCCCCTGTACTAAGCATCACTGGCTCTGGATGTGGGGTCCGAGGAGAGGTCAGTGGCTGGCTTACTCGTTCAACTGAACCACAGCAAACACTTTAAGATGAGCCCAAATCTCAAAATTGACTGTACTGGTTGTCATCAGACATAAAGATTTCCAGACTCTTCCTTCTAAACCACAGAGGTTGGGAAGAGAGGGCCTGGGGACTGGGGCTGGGGCTGGGGCTGGGGTAGAGGCTGGGGCTGGGGCTGGGGCTGGGGCTGGGGTAGAGGCTGGGGCTGGGGTAGAGGCTGGGGCTGGGGACTGGGGACTGGGACTGGGGCTGGGGCTGGGCCTGGGGCTGGGGCGGGGGCTGGGGCACAGGCTGGGCTGGGGCTGGGGTGGGGGCTGGGGCTGGGGGCTGGGGCTGGGGCTGGGGCTGGGGCTGGGGCTGGGGCTGGGGACTGGGGACTGGGGCTGGGGCTGGGGACTGGGGACTGGGACTGGGGCTGGGGCTGGGGCTGGGCCTGGGGCAGAGGCTGGGCTGGGGCTGGGCCTGGGGCAGAGGCTGGGCTGGGGCTGGGCCTGGGGCAGAGGCTGGGCTGGGGCTGGGCCTGGGGCTGGGGCGGGGGCTGGGGACTGGGGACTGGGGACTGGGACTGGGGCTGGGGTGGGGGCTGGGGCTGGGGGCTGGGCCTGGGGCTGGGGCGGGGGCGGGGGCTGGGCCTGGGGCTGGGGACTGGGGACTGGGGCTGGGGCTGGGGCTGGGGACTGGGGCTGGGGACTGGGGCTGGGGCTGGGGCTGGGGACTGGGGACTGGGGACTGGGGACTGGGGCTGGGGCTGGGGCTGGGGACTGGGACTGGGGACTGGGACTGGGGACTGGGACTGGGGCTGGGGACTGGGGCTGGGGCTGGGGCTGGGGCAGAGGCTGGGCTGGGGCTGGGGCTGGGCCTGGGGCTGGGGCTGGGGCTGGGGTAGAGGCTGGGGCTGGGGACTGGGGACTGGGGCTGGGGCTGGGGCTGGGGGCTGGGGGCTGGGGCTGGGGCTGGGGCTGGGGCAGAGGCTGGGCTGGGGCTGGGGCTGGGCCTGGGGCTGGGGCTGGGGCTGGGGTAGAGGCTGGGGCTGGGGACTGGGGACTGGGACTGGGGCTGGGGCAGAGGCTGGGCTGGGGCTGGGCTGGGGCTGGGCTGGGGCTGGGCCTGGGGCTGGGGCTGGGGTAGAGGCTGGGCTGGGGCAGAGGCTGGGCTGGGGCTGGGGCTGGGGCAGAGGCTGGGCTGGGGCTGGGGCTGGGGACTGGGGCTGGGGCTGGGGCTGGGGCTGGGGCTGGGGCTGGGGACTGGGGCTGGACTAGGAACCTGTGACCCACTAACATCCCTCCTGGGCAGGTCACCCAGCGGCACAGAGGCAGGAAGGCAGGACCTGACAGATGTGAATTCTCTGCTCGATGAGACTGGTCTCTTAGTCATGCTAACTCCTTCCCAAACCGTCTATGGCCTTCCCGGCAGCCAGCGGGGCTGTGGCTGCTGAGCGAAGAGAAACAGAAACGTTAGAAAACAGAGCAGAGGTGGAAGGTCCATTCCCATCTAAGAAACTAAAAACACCTGCAGAAATAATTCTGGTTTCTAAAGTGATACATTCATCTCAGTGGAAAGAAGATAAAGATGAAGAGTGCCTCACTGCACAGCACGTTCTCAACAACTGTAGTCCCGAGCCGGGCCGAGGGCACGGGGCGGCCTCCCAAACCCAGGCAGCGGGTCCGAGCCGGAGGCCGCGCTCCCACCTGGCCGCACCCCCAGCACGCGCAGTCACACGATGCGGAGACAACAATATGTTGAAGCACAAAATCTACATTTGTTTTCATATTTGCTCAAATACATAGGTCTCTAAAAAGAAAAAAGAAAACCTTCTTAATCGCATGTAGACTTGTACCCTGGAAAGAAGGGACGTCGCTGTTGAAAAGCTTAATGCTTTTATAGTGATACATTTAAGAAGAGTTCTCAAAAGGACACAAAGCAGATTTGCCATTCACAGAGCCTACATGAACGCCCTAATAAGACAGAGGGACGTTCACAGGAAATCCCTGGGGCAGTGAATTGCCCACATCCCTGTGCATAGTTACATGTTGACAGATGCAGCAGAACAAGGAAGTAGAACAGCTTTTAAAGGACAAAAGATTTATCAAACCTTAAACATATCAGTCCCTGCAGGCCTGGAGTCTGTAATCGTTATCGCAGTTTAAATCTGTCTTGGCAAAACAGAACTGCAAAACAGACTGCGTCTCTGTGATTAATCATTGGTGGTTAAAGCCAATCCGAGTAATAAAAGGTCCAAAAACGCAGCCCCAAGCCCACGGCGCTGGGAGGCGGCGGGATTTGTTTAGAATACCATGTCCCGAAAGTGTCATGCAACCTTCTGCCGAGCATTTGGCTCATTCTGGGCTGTCATCCTGATTTGTGTTCTGGAAGCCCTTAGCAGCCGCGGGATCATTCCTTGGCAACCACAGCCCACGGGGTGCGCTGCCCGGCCCGCTCGCAGATGCCCCCATGAGCCCCCAGAGCGACGGTGCTGGACAGTTCCGACACGAGCTGTGAGTCCGAAGGTCCCACTTCCCGCAGCTGGGGCCAAACTCGCAGCCAGCAGGACGGGTGCCCCAAGGCGGGGGGGGGGGGGGGGGGGCAGGGCCCTGCCGCGTGGCCACCGCGCAGGCATCAGAACAGCCATGCGGAGTGGCCCCTGCAGCGCACGGAGCCCCCCCGCCACCCGCCAGCAGGGCAGTGTGGTCAGGGAGAGCACTGGGCATCAGCAAGGAAAAGAAAGGAGAACTCCATGGGAAAGCCCAGGCATGCACCAGGTGGGAGAGGGAGGGGAGCAGGCCAGAGTGGCAGTTTTGGTCCCCAAGCCCCAGGACCCATGACTGCCCTGACGCGGTGACCAGCATCACCTGCAGAAGGTGGAGCCCCCAACCTGGGCAGGCAAAGGGCCTGTTCACGAGACTGGACGCAAACAGCACAACGGTGCCCGGCCACTCCCACCACCCAAGGGCGTCCAGTGCATTAACTCAAACTCTTGAGGTTCGTTGCAAAAATAACCTTTGTTTGTTTAAGACAGCAGACCATAGGAATCTTTTCCTTCCCTCTGTCTCTCCCTCCCTCCCTCCTTCCTTCCTTCCTTTTTTCTACGAAGTTAGAGGAAAAGAGCAAATAATGTGAATACATAAACTTTCTTAATAGACTCTAAATTTAAGCAGGACTTTAGGAATTTTAGGAATTATAACATCTCCTGACTTACTAGGATAATAAGTGCAGTTCCCTATTCATATATCTTTTGACTACACACCACCAAAAATTCGAAAGAATCCATATAAAATTGAAGCCAATCTCAATATCTACCATTATCTTAATAAAAAGCCCAAGATAACTGTCAGTTTTGTGTACTAAATTATTTTTAGTATATAAACTATTTGAACAATATTCTTCATGAATTTGAATACAGATGCCCTGATGTCAAGCTCAACACTTCCCTCCCATTAGTAAATTAAAGCTGTTCCAGGGCAGCTTGGCGCTGTGTACCCAGAAACACAAACTCCAGTTCTTCACCCATCACTGAGGGGTGAGCCCCTCGAAGGGGGGGTCTCAGGGATGGGCGGCCAACCGCGGCAGGGTGGGTGCTCCAGTCTGCTGGCTGCCGGAATGCAATATACCAGAAACGGAAAGGCATTTAAAAAGGGGAATTTAATAAGTTGCTAGTTTATCATTCTAAGGCTCTGAAATTGTCCAAATTAGAATTGTCCAGGGAAATTGTCCAGGGAAAGACACTTTGGTTCTAGAAGGCCGATGACGTTCAGTGTTTCTCTCTCATCTGGAAGGGCACATGGCGAACACGGTGTCATCTGCTAGCCCTCTCTCCTGGCTTCTGGCTTCATGAAGCTCCCCGGGAGGCGTGTTCCTTCTTCATCTCCAGAGGTCGCTGGCTGGTGGACTCCGTAGTTCTGTCGTCCTTCTTTCGTGGCTCTGTGGCTCTTTCCTCGTTCTCAAAAGGTACTCTCTCCAAAATGTCTCCTCTCATAGGATTCCAGTGCACTAATCAAGGCCCACAGAGAATGGGTGGAGACACAGCTCCATCTAATCAAGTTTAATACCCACAACTGGGTGAGTCACATCTCTGTGAAGATACCTCATCAAGTTTCCAACCTATAGTTCTGAATAGGGATTAGAAGAAACCGTTGCTCTCACAAGACTGATCATGATTAAAACATGTCTTTTCCAGGGTACATAAATCCTTTCAAACTAGCACAGTGGGTCTTAACCCGATTTGGGGAGCATGAGGCCCACAGGGACACAGTGCTGGGAGTCAGCGTGGCCCAGGGGAGAAGAGGGCTGGCGCCACTGCAGCCCTGCCATGCACAGGAGTCCAGACTGAGGCCCTCCGGCCCCAGAAGGCCACGGTCCTGGGGAAGAAAGCACCACCCTGAAGATGCATAGTCCAGACTTGGCCAAGTCCAGACCTGTGAGCCAGGACACTCTCATTGCAGGTGCTGTCTCTGCAGCCAGGAAGAGAAATCCCCGAACAATGTTCCCTACTCCCAGCCACAGGTGAGCTGTAGCTCTGTCATCAGGGAAAGGTAAATCAGCGCCATGATGGCTCCCCTGCGCTCTTGTCAGATGGCTAAGATGGAGAAGGCCAGCAATGCCAAGTGCCGGAAGGATGCCAAAGGACAGACCCAGGCGCAGCTTATGGGAATGCAGTCTGGGATGGCGCCTGGCACTGCTGGGCAGCGTGAACTCAGGTGCACATGTGCATCCACACGGCCCTCCGTGAGTTCAGGGGAAATGCACACATGCCCCAGACACACGTGCAAAGCCAAGCCCAGCAGCTCTGCCCCCCACAGCCCAGGTCTGCACACACCTCTGCGGACACACCTGTCCATGCAGCAGACGATCACCCGGTGACTGGGACGCCCACCAGAGGTGGCTACTGAGTCTGCGGCTGGGGGAGAGAACCGCGACCTGAGACGCTTCCAGTGACACCAAACGTCCGAAGCAGACAAGCAACGCCATGGCGTCAGAGGCCGGGGAGCAGCACCGGGGGAGGAGAAGATGCGATGGAGGGGCTAGAAGGGGGCTTCTGGGGTGAAGCCGACGGCCTGAGCAGGCCGGCAGGTACACGGCAGCTCACTTGTGTGAACACTTAGAAACCAATTTCTCTATTTTTCTGGCATGTATGTCACTCATAAGTAAATTTGTTTAAAAATAAAATCAGGTCTATTTTTAAGCCTAATCTCATGTAACTCTGATAGTCTACCATTTATTAAAGAAATAAAACTTAGTAATTCCTTTACATAAAATGTTCAGATTTTCAACTTCTAACAGTTTAAAGTTTCAACATTATGAAAACCACCTAAAAGGGCCCTGTGTTTCCCAGACCATTTAAAAAGTCCTTATAGATGATATCTTACATGTAAAATTATAAATCTAAGATTTTCAAAGTTATAGAGAAATCATTTTCAATTCAAGGGCAGCAGCAAACTCTGATTGCAAGGTATTTTAAAACAGCCCAGGTATATTAATCAGAAACCTTTCTGAAACCAACTGTCACAGCCCACACACCTACACAAGTCACTTGTAAAAAGAGCGCATTTAAAAGGGCCTCTCTCGAGTCCTTAACAGCACACCCCGTGCTCACTGCTACTCGCTGCCACGCATTTCTGCAAATACTCTGGAGAAAACATCCCAATTCACCACTCAGCCCTCATCAGTGCAGCCATGGCTTCTTTTTATATCACAGTAGAAAATGAATGTAGTTCTAACAGAACAGAGACTGAACTACTGAAGGAAAAACACGCTGTTAGCTCAGCATGGCTGCCAAAGACGCTGGTTTTCCTTCTGGGACAGAAGGACCCGGCCCACCCCACATCAAACCCCCCAAAAAGCACCGTGTTCTGCTGAGGCTCGAGGAGACGGATCTTTCTTTTCTTCATTACACTTTAGATATTTTTTTGTCTTCTCACATGCTCATATATACTTTGGTAACATACATGTAAAGTTACATTAAATAGTTTAACAACTCTCTTTATCAACTATAATCAGGTTTCAAGCACAAACCTCACGTCACCAAGAACACAATGTCAAAACAAGGCTACCTTGGACAAACACAAATTAAAGTTCATTTATCTGCAGTGTGGTAATGCCCCAATTTGTGAATTAAATTTCCAAACTTCAAGAAAAGGGAATATACAGCCAAAGCAACAGCTGGAAAATAGGGCCCTGTGACTGCCTTTAAATGACATTTTTGCACAGCTTAAATAAGCAATAATGGGCTTTATGCTATAAATTTTATTCACTGACCACTGCTCTCTTGAACTTATCAGAGTTTCTTTTCCCACGCCATTGCAGCCTGCCCCATGTCCTGTGCCTCCTTCCTTCACCTACTGTGCGTCTGAGACGCTCGTTTTCTTCTGTGTGGGTCCTCAGCTCATCAGTACCCAACCGTGACTCAGAGCAGGGCCACAGCCCCCCAGGTCCAGTCTCCTTGTCCCCGAGGCAGAAATACAGACGCTCAGCATGGAAAAGACCTTGGAACCTTCTTTTCACCGAATCCCCTGAGCTATGTCTGGTTTCTCGAGGCCCTTCCTGCAGACCAAGGACTGGGAAGAAGAGTCCCAGGCCATGCACACCTGAAACTACCTGTCACCTGCAGCCACCTGTCACCTGGACACCTAAGAACATGGAAAACCTGGGGCTCAGCTCCTTGGCTCCATCTTGGCCAAAAAGCTCTGGTCCTCCTGAAGTAAAAAAATCTCTATCTAACTTCTTATAACTGAAACAATTTCCACTTGGCATGTTCCACAAGGAAAAATCTCCCTAGTTGACAGAAAGGGACCGGGATGCACACGTGCGTGGACTGGAAGGCTGCACGAGGGGGGCTGTGGGCTGGAGGGGGGCGGCCTGCCGGCCGTGGCAGGAGGCATCGGTAGCCCCCTGCTGACAACGGTGGTGGCCAAGTCTAAACCCAGATGCTGCAGACGGGGCGGGGTGGGGGGCCCAGGAACGCAGTGGAGTAAACTGAGCCGAGCAGCGTGGCGAGGGCACAGGACAGTTCGGTCCCCAACAAAAGCAAAACCCGGAAGGTCCTAAAGGTCTTACGGAAGACACTCTTGCCACAGAAGAGGGGTTGGGGTGGACTGAAGGCCATGGCTGAGGACACAAGAAGCGAGGAGGAAGGGACAGCCCAGAGAAAAGGAGCGGAGGGTGAGGGGCCAGCCAGCATGCTGGGGTCTGAGTGGCGCTGACAACAGATGACTTTTGAGAGCACTGGCCTCCTCCCCACACCTGGGGGCCTCATCGGGAGCTGACCACCCCCCAGAGAGGTCATCTCTCACCACCTGTAGGCAGTTTTGCTGGCAGGGGGCCCACCTGGCCCCTTCTGCCCAGGGCTGGTCCCCAGCGTCCCGCAGGCCTGGGCCGCACGGCAGCCAAAATGGATACTACGTCCCCAAGGACAGCAGCCGTCCAAGTGGCGTTGCAACCAAGAAGCCAGGATGCAACAAATGAAGAGGACGACTCATTACACAGCTCCTCCTTTTTACTCCCTGTGTGTCAGGGCAGACGGAGGGAACCGCTGAGGCCCCTGGACTGTAACCCACCGTCTGCTCGCAGCTGCCGGCTGCACAGCCCTTCACTTGTGTCCTCATGATTGTAAAACCTCGTGACTAACCCTCACTTGTACCCATTTACCAGTTTTTCAACTTTAGAGCCTTGTGGTCACCAAAGACAGCCCCTGACATGATTAATGAAAGGCCCCAGGCCAGCCCAGCACTAACCTACCCCAAGTCCAAAGTCCTAAGAACCAAGAGGGTACTGACCACAGTGGGCGCCCCGACACGCGCAGCAGCTCAGACTTCAACCTGCAAGTCCAGTGCCCCATTACGTACGAAAATCACCCCAGCATTCCATGAAGGCCGTTTTCCCGCACACGTCCTGGGCCCCAGCGTGTGCTCCATCTGCACCCGCTCCGTCACTGGACGCCGTCTCATGCCATCACCAGGTCCCCGTGCAAACTGCCCTAAACCCTGCCCATCTTTTCCCCGAGTAAAACCATCAGAATCACTGTAGTTCCGGAAGACAGATTTTGGGCCGCGAGGCCGTGTGCTCTCCTGCTTCGCGCCTAGCAATAAACCCTTTCTCTCTCTGAAACCCTGAGGTCACTGGAATGGATCAGGAGTGAGTCGGACACAGAACCCCCCACTTTGATCCGTATCAACATGACACGTCCTATTCAGCCTCAGCAGCCTCAACCACGTCGAGACCAACAACAATTTCCTCTTTTTCAAGCCAAGACCAAAGTGGGGAGAAGGAGAAAACTCAAGCTAGAGGACGCGTGTGGGACGCCAGCCACCCCCGATTCGCCGAGGCTCTGGGGTCCCTCCCCAGCCCCCCAGAGAAACCTGCAGGGGTCCCAAGCCTGTCAGGAAGAAATCCTTCTCAAAGAATTTTACATTCTCTTCCCCACCAGGCTGGGAAAGCATGCAATTATCACTTGGTGTCACTGAAATTGCACGGTGTTCACTTCAGCCAAGAGTAAGGAAAACAGTACCATACAAATCACACGGATGAGAACAAAACATCACCTTTTAAAAGAAGACTAAATTGATCCTAACATATTTCTCAAAACCATGAATTCCGAAGCTCCCTTACCTGACGCACGAAACTATTTGAGGTCGTGTCAGACGACGTACTTCCGTCGGACCCTTTAAACCTGTTCTTCCTCCTCGCTCCTTTCCCACAGGACTACAAAAAAAGAAAAAAAGACGTAGGAGGTTATTTCTCGGCCTTCACCCAGGAATCTAGACCTAATCGTATAAAATGTCAAAGATCAAAACACTGAACAACTCGCCATCCTCTGGGCGTCACTGGGAAGTTATTGGCGGGATCACAAAAATGTGTTCAAATCAGCACATCTATGGAGGGGAGAGGTTTCTAAAGAAAGCATTAACTAAGTGGCAAATAAAAACAATTTGTGGTGTTTGTATGTATGTTAACAATCGAGAAGCAAAAGCCACCAAGGAGAAAACACTTAAGGACAGAAAGTTAGAAGACAGTTTGTTTCAATAACAGGATTCAGCAAAGCACGAATATCCACCAATGAGCTCGCTGTTTCCTGCTAACTCTACAGTTTACATTCAGAGCACAGAGAATAAACCATGCACTGATCTGTGTTTAATCTACGCACAGGTAAAGACAGTGTGGATATTAACCATTAAAATACAAGGGTGGGCGGGCCACGATGGCTCAGCAGGCAGAGTTCTCGCCTGCCATGCCCGCGACCTGGTCTGATTCCCAGTACCTGCCCATGCAAAAAAAAGAATACAAGGGAGGGTGCATGGGCAGTTCAGCGGTTAGAATGCCTGCCTTCCATGCGGGAGACCTGGGTTCAATTCCCAGACCATGCACAAAAAAAACCAAGGGAAAAAGTGCTCAACCCTGAACTTCAGAGTCCACCAGCCCTAGGCCAGAATCTTGCCTGTAAGAGACTGCAGAATCTGCCAGCCTCTCCACACCCAGGCTTCCAGTCCTGAAAGTGGGCTATTAATATCTAACTTACAGGGTTGTTGCAAGCATCAAATGAAATAATGTATCCAAAGCATTTACCATAAGACCAGCATATGGCAAGGCCTCAAAAATAGTACATGAAAAAGCAAGACCCACCTTAGGGGTGGACGGAGGGACGACTTCCAAATAATATGCTGAGAATTATTAGGCTTAGAGAGGTATCACAAGATTATCAGAATTCACAAAATTTATTTTTTTTTAAATGGCCATGTTCAAGTTTTGAAAATGCGACTTTGTTACATTTCATAAGTTCATCTGGTTTTCCTTAAAATGGAAATATAAACCATTATATACATACCATTTGGGCAAGTTGAAATCTATTACAAACATTTGTGTTATGAGTAATTTAGAGGAATTTGCAATCAGTGAGAGGGTGGTATAATCGTCAAGCAAAAAAATCTTTTCTTAAATAAGTTTGTTCTAAGTATTCAAGGGATTTATGCAATGCAAATGGTTTCCATGGCATTTAATGAGCTCTCGGCTTCATAAAAGGCAGGACAGCCGGACCGGCTTTCGTAATGCAACCAACACGGTTCTCTTCACTTAACAGCTTATTCTTCTCACTTGGGTAAACATTATTCAGTAAACGGTTGAAACTAACATTCTTCCAGCAGCACTCTTTCTCTTCCCATCATTATGCAAAGGTTTGGGCTGCAGTGTTGTTCAAGGCTTAAGAACACTAAAAGTTTGAGAATTTCCTTAAAATATGAAAAGCTTACACTATGTCATAAGGAGAAATACTTACTAGCGGAAAGCGTTTTTAGGCCCCGCATGGGAGTGGGGGGCACAACCGATGTGCTTTCATGAAGAGCGCACATCATCTTTGAGAATCATCTTTGAGAAGGAAGACAGAATGCTGCCTCTTCTCATCTGATTGCAGGGCCTCTGGAACACGTGGAGGGCGCTTCTGAAATCCTATCATGTGTGAGGTTTTTCAGGGTGCATGCATGTGACTGCCAGCGGCTTTGGTGTGCAAGATTTTGCACGACCGCTCACACCTGAGCCGGCAGCCCCGGGACAGGCCCACAGGCGGAGGCGGGGCCCTTGGGGGGTGGGAGTCCTGGCCGAAGCCCCCTAGGGCACGGCCTTCCCCTCAGGCCAGGGTCCGGCCACAGCGGGGGGGGGGGGGGGGGGGGGTGGGGGGGGGGGGTGGACTGGGACCGTCCCAGCTGTCCCAGGACACGGCTGGACGAGAACGCCGGCTCAGGGGTCGCATGCCCGTCGGCAAGCACTGGGGAAAAAGTAGCGTGGGGAAGACACACTGTCCTCCCATCACTCCGATTCCTGCAGGAGGATTTATTCAAACACAGGCTTGTTCACGCCTCCACAGCGTTATGGAAAACCCCCATTCAGCATTTACCACATGTATTAAAAGCCAAAATAAAGAGATATGCTTAATTATGCTGCTATCTTGCTATGAAACTAAGCAGTAATTTATCTCCTGGACTCTTTTTCTAACTGGAGAGGGATTACTCAATGATTAGTTTTTTTTTTTATTGCAATATCTAGCATCAAGAAAAAATGAATAAACCATCTTTTGGGAAGCTAATCATTCATTTTCATGTCCTTTAAAAATGTTAGCAAAAATTTTTACTGCCATTACAAAATTAAGTTTCCTTTAATTCAAGGCATCTTTAAAATTAAATCCATCTAACTGCAATGACTTGTCTTCTGAGTTATCCTAAATCCTTGAAAATAAGTACTGGGGTATTTCATCAGAAGGAATTTTTATTTTAAGTGGAGGCTAAAACTCCCCTATATTGAAAAAGATGGGTAATATTGAGTATTCAAATATTAACTCGACTATACTTAGAAAAGGAGTATTGTTTTCTTAGTTAACTTGCTGCTTTAGATGCAGCTACATTCATGATCAATTGATTTCCCAAATTTTAGTACTATGCGCCTTTTTACCCCACTACATAAAACAGGTGATGGTCAGGGCAGCTGAGTTACAGGAAGGAAAGGGTTAAAAAGGGTTTAGCCAAAATGCAATTTCCGGAAGATTCTCCCTGGCACGTGCTTGGAAACTGTCCTTGTGGAGCTTAATAGAAGCAAATCGTGTCACCATGGCAAAAAGGAAAATAAAAAGCATGTATTTAAATAAATGTACTTCTCCTACACCAGCTAAACCAAGTATGAGTTCAGAAACTAGATGAATTTTTTTTTCTTATTTCCATAAATATAGAAATGGCTTATCACAAAGTTTTCAAAACCCCACCATGTCAACATCCGACATGTGAGAGACAGGCTTCCCGCCACGCGTGGCTGGTAAAGTGGACCCTTCTCTTAAAGTCAGCCAGCAAGCGTCCACGTCTCCCCAGCAACCAAACTGAGGTTGACGGCAGTTCATTACAGGGGTGATCACACAACGGGGGTACCAGCTGGGCTCAGGAAGGCGGCCCGCACCCCAGGAAGGAAGCAAGGACAGGCCCCCAGGACACAGCTCCCAGCTGCTGGGCCTCTGGGGGGCTGATGGGGCAGGACAGGTGTCCGTGACATTGTCCTTACCATAGCCGAAGCTTCCTTACTTCATAGTCCCAAGCAAGCAGCCAAGGCTGCCCCAGGGCATTGAGGGGAAGCCTCTTGCTTTAGGGCAGGCCAGGCCACCTTCTAGGGGCACAGGGCCGTGACGGCCTCCCATGGAAAGTCACAGTTCCCCACAGGGTGGGAGGTCGGGCACCAGCCACGCTGCCTGCAGAACGGGCACGGGATGGAGGCGCCAATTCCACCCCAGCCCCTCGGAAGGACAGGGCCACACACTGCATAACTCAGAACGAACCCGGCCACAGGGGAACCTGTGAACCCCACTGTGCACAAGACACAAGAACCCCAAGCCAGCAGACCCTCGCCGTCCGCCCAGCGGACCATCAGTTTAGAAGCTCAGACCCTGGGACTGGTTCCCTCCTGCCCGATCAAGGAACAGAAAGGAAGACAGTGCCAACACCAGGCCAGAAATACCCGAGGGGACAGTGGTGGTCAGGAGTGCAGGAAGAGGGACACATGAAGTCACTGCCTGTGTGGACAGCACAAGACCCATCATGCCTCAGATGAAGGACGTGTCTGAGAAACAGCCCCGAGAAGGGATGTCGCTCCTGGGGGGTGAAGCCCTGGGCCACAGCAGCCCAGGTGGCATTGGATGGTATAAGCATTGGGCACGGGTGGGGCCCTGCTAAGAACAAAGCAAGCAGGTTTCTCTCTCTGTGTCTAAGTCAGCTCGGCAGGTGAACTCACTGCCCTCCCTGCTATGTGGGACGTGACTCCCAGGGGTGTAAATCTCCCCGGCAAAGTGGGACAGAAATCCCAGGATGAGTCAGGACCTGGCACCACGGATGGAGAAAACCTTCTTGACCAAAAGCGGGAAGAGAGAAATGAGACAAAATAAAGTGTCAGTGGCTGAGAGATTTCAGAGTTGAAACGTTATCCTGGAGGTTATTCTTACACATTATATAGACACCCCCTCTTTAGTTTATGGTGCATTAGAGAGGCTGGAGGGAAGTACTTGACTGCAGAGCTGTGTTCCTGTAGCCTTGACTCTTGAAGATGATGTATAAAGAATTAACTTTTACACTGTGACTGTGGGATTGTGAAAAATTTGTGTCTGATGCTCCTTTTATCCAGGGTACAGACAGATGAGTAAAAATATAAGGATAAAAAGTAACTAAATAATAGGGGAGAATAAGGGGTAAAATAAACTGGGTAGATGGAAACACTAGTGGTCCATGAGAGGGAAGGGTAAGAGGTGTGGGATGTATGAGTTCTTTTCTCTTTTTATTTTTTCTTCTGGAGTGATGCAAATGTTTTAAAAATTATCATGGTGCTGACTACACAGCTCTGTGACGACATTCTGAGCCACTGATTATACACCATGTATGGACTGTATGTGTGTGAAGATTTCTCCATAAAAACATTTTTAAAAAAATGAAGCAGGCCCTGGGGAGGGGGGCTGTGGTCTCGGGGTCCCGTTGTCTCAGGGTGCCGGAGACCCCTCACCTCTTGGGGGCTGAAAGCTCTGGCCTCCCTGCAGCTCCTCCTTCACCTCCAGCCATTCCCAGACCCCTTTGCCCCCGCGGCAGCTGGCCTCACAGGGCAGCAGGAAGAGGAGCGGGTCCAGGGGACACTGTGAGCCCCTCGAGGCCAAGCAGTGGAGGTATGGCAGGTGAGGTCCTGTGGACAATGAACTCTGTCACGGGTGGCAGCATGCGTTACCCAACGACAATGCCATACATGACGACACCACACATAACAGAGAGGAAGTCGATTGGCAGGTGCTCTGTAGTCCTTCATTGTACTATGGCTTCCACAGGAGCTGTGCGTCTCACTGCCCAGCACATCTCGGTTTGGACCAGCTGCATTTGGAGCACCCGACGGCTTCACGTGGCCAGTGGCTCCTGCATGGACAGGGCCCACTTGGGGAGAGACCCTATGTTAGCGCTGGATTTGGAGGCTTCCGAGGCTGCCGTGGGCCTGGCCGGCCGGTCCCCAAACACACTGCCCCTCGCTTTATCCCGAGCACCCCCGAGTGTGCAGTGAGCTGGGTACCTGGCTCTCACACAGGAGACCTAGCTCCTCGGTTCTGAGAGTGTGCTGAGGCTGCGGCGTGAGGGCTCCCGGCTCCACGTGGGGTCGGCGTGTGCCGGGTGCTGCTCTCCATCTCCTACTTTCTTCCCATAAACTGTGCCGAAAATCCCGGTGTGAAAGGGGGGGACTGCTGAAGGCCAGTGGCTGCTCAGAGGCTCCACCTGCTTGCACGGTCTCATGCCGGCCCAGAAGGAGACAGGGGTCCTGGGGAGGGGCACACTTCCCACGGACACCACGGCTGATGAGGCACAAGGTAACAAGCACAGGGACGGCTGGCTTCCTCTCTGGGAAGTGAAGCAAGGAAACGGAGGCTGCTGCAGGTGAGCACCCACGTCTCTCTCCTGCATGGAAAATCCAGTTCTTTCTCCTACCTACCCAGTCCCTCAGCAATCACTTGCCAATTTCCAGGGACGGAGCCTCTGAAATGTCTTGGGCATGGACGTGTTGCATCATTTTCTCTGAATTTCACGTCAGCCTGATTAGCCCTTGCCCAAACTGTCCTGTCACCCTCCTTTCTAGCAGCGCCACCTCTGAAGCCCAAGGCCCCCTGCTTAGAGAGCACCCCCAGGGCAAGTCTTCTGCTTAAGCTGCTGTGTGGCATCTTCACGGCCTTCCTCTGTGCTTTATCAGTGATGCTCAGGCTCCAAAGTCACCAAGACGTGGTCCTGAACTGCCCCATCGGCCTCAAGCCTGACGATGCCCAATCTGTCCTCTTCCACCCGCTGCAACTGCAGCTTCTAAAGCACGCCACAGCACCTCTGACTACCTGCGTGGCACCCCGAAAATCTCCACTGAAATCTGATACATCCTTCGAATCTCTTTTCAAATGCCACCTTTTCCAGGAAGTCCTTTCAGATTTACCCCAAATACTGTATTTGTGATTTTACTCTTTTGAACCCCTGTAACACTCTGTACTCCTCTTGTAGCCTACATCACACAATTGTTGTAAAGTTGTCACACTTGCGTGCTGGGATGCAAGATTTTTGAAGGCAGAACTTCTGTCTTCTCGGGTTTGAATCCTTTCCACCTTACAGCTGCACAATAAATATTTCTTGGCTTATGTTTAATTAAACAAATCACTAAACAAATTAGCCTCTCCTATCTGAAAGTTGGTTATCCCTAACTTTGATCTCCAGGAATTCAAGGTCTCTATTTTTATCACAAGAACAAAAAGTTTAAAACCCTCTCAAGGAAGATCAAAGAGAACCGAGGGACTGAAATCCCTGTGTCGACATCCAAGGCCTTCATCGGGAATTACAAGGTCTCGGAGCACATTTTCCATTTTCATCTAACCTGACAAGCGTCTAGATAAAATCAGGAGTCCACAACAAATGCACAAGTGTTGGCAAGCACCGGATCCAACAGCAGAGGCAAGACACCGAAAAGCCACGGGGAGCTGCTGCGCCCACTCCGCTTGGGAAGCCAGACGGCCAGGCTCTCTGCAGCGAGCTGGTGTGCTGCCAGGAGAGACGCCGATTCAGGCTCTCGGTTTCGACATTCTTCCCCATCTCAAATCGAAGCAAATGATGTTTGTTTTTAGGTGCATGGCCCGGGAATCAAACCAAGGTCTCCCACCTGCAAGGCAAGCATTCTACCACTGAACCACCTGTGCACTCAAATTATGTTTTAGATCAGAGTTTATTTCCTGGTGGTAAAAGAAATTTTCATAGCCTTTGACTATTCTGCCACTGAGCACTCCATCAGGGCAAGTCCAGGGAGCTGGAGCCACAGTTTCCACCACCCCTCCCCAAAAGGCAAGCACCTGTGCCCCATTCCTACCAGGCTCTCTCTGAGCCCAGAGCCTCAGAACCATCTGGCAAAAGCAGCCTGGAAACCTGCAAACCAACACCCATAAACAGACATTTCTCCAGAAAGACACTTTAAATGTAACCAACCCTAAGCTCTTCATGCCTCAAGCCCATGGCCTCGGGTCTTAAATCACCCCCCTCTAGGGTGAAAGTGGGGGGACTCCTTACGCTGAGACCTGAAGGCGAGGGTAATCCAAACCATGCCTGCTCAAGCCACCAAAAGCCACCTTAGCTCCCCTCCCCAGGCCTACACCCACAGCTCCGGTTTCACCAAGAGCAGCAAACCTGAATTTTTCCAGAAACCACTAACACTCATCAGAGTAAGGCTGTCCTGAGGCCCCCTGGAATGGCGAACATTTCAGGGGAAGGGGAAAAGAAAAACTTTCTCCTCCCCAGATTGCCTTCTTCTTTAAGGATAAGGCACGAGGAGTCCAGGGAGCCCGGCGGGCGCCTGAAGCCCGGGGTGGGAAGGCGTGGGGCCGCCAGGGACCCAGTGATGTCGGGTTGCCTGGGGAGAGGCCCAGGGCGCCACCACCCACCCGCCGCCTGCACCCCCGCGCGCCCAGCCCCCACGCAGCGCTCCCCCGCGGGTCCGCGTCGGGGACTGCCCCTCCCGCCTCGACTCACGGTCTCGAGCAGGTCCAGCGCGCCCGCCCGGCTCATGGCTCCCTCCGGGGACGGACCCGCCACTGCCCCGCCTTTTCGCAGCGAGGACCGACCCCGCAGGGCAGAGGCGGCAGCGCGAGGGGCTGCGGGGACGGCGGGCGCGGGGGTCGCGGGGCGTGGGGGGAGGCGCAGGAGGGCGCGGGGGCCCGCGGGGAATGCGGGGGACACGGGGGCCGCGGGGGAGCGCGGAGAGAACGCCGGGAGTGCGGGGGCGGGCGTGGGGGTCCGCGGGGAGAACACGGGGGCCGCGGGGGGCCGCGGGGCGTGCCCGCGCTCTCGCAGGGGGACAGGGCGCCGCGCTCCCGCTACCTGCGCCGCCGCCGCGAGCGTCCCCGCGGGCTCCAGCAGCTCCGTGGGCGCCTCGAGCGCCGCCACCGCCGCCGGGGGAGGCGACCGGGACATGTCGGTGTGGACCATCGGCGGGAGTCGGCTCGAGGCGAAGGCGGCGGCGCTCCTCCGGGTGTTCCGGGCGCCCCGGGTGTCCCGGCGTCCGCGCGGCGCTGCGGGGCGCTCCGGGCGCGGGACGGGGCGGGCCCCTGCGGAAGGGCGGGCGGCCAGGGCGGGGCGGCGGGCGAGGGGCGGTGCGGCGGGGCGGGCGCAGCGCGGGGACCGGGCTGCCCGGAGGGGAGCGCGGGGCCGGCGTCGGCCGGGATCGCCCGGGGGCAGGCGGAGGCCCGGGGCTGGGCCGGGAACGGCCGGGAGGGCCCCGCGAGGAGCTCGGCCTGGCATCCCCGGGTCGGCGGCTGCCCGGAGAACCGGGGCCGAAGCGGCCCTTCCCAACCAGAGCTGGCCCTTCCCCTGCCCGTCCTCGCGATCTCCGCTTTTGCCCCGCGCCAGGCAGCACTGCTTTCCCGGGAGGAGGACGTGTCCTGTGGGCGCGGAAGGCTGCGCATCACACTTGGGTCAATGCAGGCACTTCGTGAGAGAAGATCAAAGCGAGGGTCATGAAGTCTTGATAAGGGGCAGTGCCCGGGAAGAAACTCCCGCCTAGAACATTCAGTGCCGCTGTGGGAATGAGGGCCGTTGTTCCGCGGGCTGGTCCCGCTGGGCCCCGCGCACTCGCCACGGCGGGTCCCTCCCGAGGGCAGGGGCTGCGCGGCCGAGGCGGGGAGCGCACGGTGTGCGTGCTGGTCTGCACATCGCTGCCCGGGGCTCCAGCCGCCTTTTAAAGGCTTTGCGGTGTATTAAATTATCGCGGGATGCGGCCCTTGTCCTCAGAGGCGAAGTCGCTGTTTTCAACCTCGGCCCTCATGCGCTGCTGTGACCGGGTTTGAAACGCGGACTTGGTTGGCTTTGTGAATTAGGCAAAGTCAAAGTGCCGTTGATTTTTCCTCACCTCCAGTGCGAAAATTGCCCTTTCGATTTAAATGTTACTGCGTGCTCCGCGGAAGTATTGGTTTGTAATTTTTTAAAAGCACCGTTTTGAAAAGCGATGGGCTGGGAAGCTAGACGGCTGGTGGGGGGAGAAGGGGTGCCATGCTGGGAGCTAAGATTCTTTTTAAGTGTTTTTTTTTTTTTTTCATTTTTAACAATCAGCAGTGCTTTTGTACAAATGCAGATGTGCATATATGCATGAAAATAGAAGAGACATTGCGTTTAAGCTTGGAGTTGTGGACCCCTATAGCTCCATGATCTATTGACTGAGCACTTTAACAAGCCTATTCATTTCATCAAACTGCTAAGTTTTGCTTTATTTTATTTTACTTGGAGGTTTACTTAACTCTCACAATCAATTTCGATCTAGTTCTGGCCTAGACTGTGAGCCCTGCGGGGGCAGGGAGTGGCTCCTGGCCGAGGCACGCCCAGAGCCAGGCAGGTGCCCGCCGGGCCCCCAGGGACCCATCACTGAGGGCGGTGGCCGTGAGGGTGGTGGCGGGGGCACAGATGGCAAGGACAGCTCCCGGGTGGCCTTTGGGCACTTATAGGCAGGGCCTGGGCATTTGAGATCCCCCAGTGCACCTGTGCTGCGCAAATGAATCCATCACTGGAAGATGAAGTCTAACATGGTTTAAAAAACCCAGATGTGATGGAGCCTAAGGCCATGCCTGACATCTGCCAGGTTCCCTAGAGCAGACTTAATCACTTGTGTGTTCCCACTCAGTTGGGACCGTTCAGAAAGTATAATTTTATCTTTAATTAGCTTTTAAGAGACCACACAATATCCAAACAGCCTTGAAAAGTCGTTTTTAATAATATTCTATTTATAGCCACAGGGCAAGGAAAGTTTGACTTAGCACTGGAATGTGATGGAGTGTCACCTTCAGTGTGGAGGCGCAATCTGAACTCGCAGCTTCCACCCTGCTCTCCACGACGAGGTAGCCGGGTGTCTTACTCTCTGCCACTTGGTTTGGAGCCTGAAAATGCTTGTTGAATAAATGGCTGAAAGGTCTGTGTGCTTGCGTCTCAGAACACGGCATACAGCTTTGTCAGTTTTAACATGCAATGACAACATTTATCTCATCCAGTCTGCTGGGGTCAGAGCCATTATTAACCTGATCTCCAGACCCCATGCTAATTTAATTAGCAGGTACTCTATGCTGTCACTATAAAGTGTATCTTTGCAGGAGTTTCTGGTTTGCTAAAGGTTGCAAGTAAAAAGCAACCAAATGTTACCCCTACATAAAGGAAGCAATGTCAGAACAAATGCATACCTAAAAAGACCTGGAAAACGTATCATTGAAGTCTTTAATCATAGTTTTCTGTTTTTAAACATAACTCAGTTTGTGCAGTTTTTAAAAGCCACAGATGACAGCAGGAACTTGGTAAGTCAAACTGAGTTCTTTAAATGTTAAAGACTCCCCAGCCTTGATGGCTGTGGTCAGCCGCGAATGCACATGCCTGGTTGGCTCTGGCTGTTCCTGGGCTGCCAGGAGCTCAGGCTTCATGGCAGGGGAGCAGGGAAAGCCTCGGGGGGCTCCCGGGGCCAGAGGGACCCTTAGAAGCCGTGAGGATTGCAGTCCTCATACCTCCTCTCTGCTCACAAGTTTGTGACCACATGTGACCCTTGGGTAAGGGAACAGGTCACAGCAGGCGTGACTATGCTCACTTAGAGCATCCTTTCTCACACTCCATGGTTCTGGTCTCTGTCACAAGAACAAGAAATCCACCGAGTTACACATCTGCTTTCTGCAAATTTGCGGCATAGAGTAAATGACACAAATTACAGCCTAATTTAAAATCATGAGGAGACTCAAGCCATACCTGGAATATTTACATCCAGGATAGGAAGGCTGTGTGTGTGCAAAGTGAAAGGGTAAAACTGAAGTGTGGGAGTGGTCAGGGGAAACTCTGGTCACTTCCAAGGAAAGGCTTCCCAGAAGCAGCATGTTCTAGTTTGCTAGCAGCTGGAATATGACATACCAGAAACAGAATGACTTTTAAAAGGGGGAATTTATTAAGTTGCAGGTCACAGTTCTAAGGCCATAAAAATGTCCCAACTATAGAAGTCTATAGAAATGTCCAAACTAAGACATCCAGGGAAAGATACCTTGATTCAAGAAGGCCAATGACATTCAGGGTTTCTCTCTGAACTGGAAAGACACATGGCAAACATGGTGACATCTGCTAGCTTTCTCTCCTGGCTTCTTGTTTCATGAAGCTCCCCCCGGGGTGTATTCCTTCTTCATCTCCAAAGGTCTCTGGCTGTGTGGGCTCTGTAGCTCTTTCCAAAATGGTTCCCTCTTAAAGGGCTCCAGTAAGCCCTTTGAATGGGTAGAGATGTATCTCCATGGAAACCACCTAATCAAAATTTACCACCCACAACCGGGTGGGTCACATCTCCATGGGAATAATCCCAAAACTCCCAGCCAGCAATACTGAATGAGGATTAAAGGACGTGGCTTTATCAGGGTTGAATTCACAGATTCAAACTGGCACATAGTAGGATTCCTGGAGCAGGGAGCACCTCCCAGGAGAGCACCCCAGGACAGCACCCCAGGAGGGATCCAGGTCCCTGATGCCACCAGAACCACCATATCAGTCTGGGCAGCCATTCCCCCGGGTGGGTGGTCTGTTCCCCCCCATAGGTGTCTATTCCCCCGGGTGAGTGGTCTGTTCCCACGGGTGGGTGTCTGTTCCCCCAGGTGGGTGGTCTGTTCCCACGGGTGGGTGTCTGTTCCCCCAGGTGGGTGGTCTGTTCCCCCCCATAGGTGTCTATTCCCCCGGGTGGGTGGTCTGTTCCCACGGGTGGGTGTCTGTTCCCCCCCCATAGGTGTCTATTCCCCCAGGTGGGTGGTCTGTTCCCCCCCATAGGTGTCTGTTCCCCCAGGTGGGTGGCCTACATCCTGGGATGGTCTACACCCCCAGGAGGCCTACACTTCTGAGTAATCTACACTCCAGGATGTCCTACATTCCCGGGTGGTCTACACCCCAGGGCAGCCCACAACTCAGACTTATTTTAAGTGAGGCAGCATTTGTATTGCTTCAATTCTGTTACTTTAGGTTTTTCTGATAAACCAAATGAAACCTAGAGGTCATTTCTGCTTCCTTTAAAATTAAGCTTTCTAAGGTGTAATTTCAAACAATTACATGCACTCTGTGTAAGTGCGGGATCAGTGAGCCCGGACACATGCACCCACCTCAGCACCCGAGAAGAGACGGAGTAAGAACATCTCCTGGAAGCACCCTCAGCCCCCGCCCCCCACCCTGGGGCCCAGGCGACCACCCGGGTCACTGGTCCCGTCTTAACTGCTCTGGAATGCCAAGGGACATAACCGCACAACAGGTGCTCTTGTGCCGGCGTCTTCCCTGCTGCACAATGCCGCTGAGAGGCGACCACATGGCTGCATGTTGTCAGCGCTTCATTTCTTTAACCGGTGAGTAATGCTCCACTGCAAGGTGCAAACATCCCGTGGATTCATTCGCCCTTGACGTGGGCGTCCCCATTAAAACTGAAGATGCCCATTTGAAGATGCAGATGGGCATTTATGTACTCATCTTTGCATAAATACATGCTTTTCTGTCTCTCAGGTACATGCCTAGAAATGAAGTCATTGATAGGTTTGTGTTTAACTTTTTAGCAGACCGCCAAACTGATATATCATGTTACATTTCCAGCATCAGGGTATCAGATGCCCAGTTTTCCTCCACTCCTCAACCCTTAGTATGGTGACTGGTTTTTTCATTTACATATTTAAAAACTTTAGCCATTCTAATGGGTAGTCTTTTGTCTTTATTTTGCATTTCCTTAATGACTAACTATGCTGGCATCTTTTCAAGTGCCTTTGTGACATCTGCAATTATTCTTCAATAAAGCATCTGTTCAAATATTTTGCCCATTTTTAAAATGGAGCTGTCTTATTTTAATTTACAGCGTTTACTTAAATGTTTTGCAAATTTTTCCTTGTCTGTGGCTTATATTTTCATTCTTAATAGTGTCCTTTGAAGAGTAGACATTTAAATTTTAATTTAGTCCAATTTATTACTTCTTTTCTTTCATGATTCATGTTTTGTGTGTTCCTTCTGAGTTTTCTAGATCAGTCAGAAGGTTTTCTCTTACTTTTTGGATGTTAAAAAACTTGGTTTTCTGAGAAGATTAAATCCCACTCACTTATGGTATTTTCTTCTTAGGTATTATTACATTCAGTTAGCTAATACTTTAAGATATTTTGGATTATTTGATTTCCTGTATTATTGTCCATTTGTATTTTATTGGTTTCCACTATTCTGTTTGCTTCGTTCTACATGCTTCAGGTTTAATTTGCTTTTTTACAGCTACTTAAGTGGAAATTTAGGTAATTGATTTTCAAACCATTTAAACAATGGGCTGTAATTTTCCAACACTTGCTCTGAAGCATTAAAAAGTAAAATGTATGAAATTTGAATGTATTTCATTAGAAAAGTAAAATGAATTAATATATAAAAATAGTTTTTCATATGATTTCAAAAGTTATTTTACTCTCAGTATATGAAAAAATTTCTGTTGAATTAAAGTACAAACATAATTATAACGTATGTAAATGAAATTTTTAAATGAAAAGTTTTACACAAAGCCCCAAATTTTACTTAACATTTGAGATTTAATTGAATCTTATTAAGTATTTCTAATTAAAGCTACCTCCAGCTCTCATAATTGCCAATATAAAGAATCACTATTGTGTTACATCAACAGTCATATGTGGATACAAATTAAAGCATAAAACGAATTCTTTCATATTAGTACTTTTTCCTCAGTCTCCAAGCTGATTGGCTAGCACCTTTAGATGAAGACCTTAAAGAGAAAGTGGCCCCAGTGTCCCTAGGACACGGCTCTTTATCATACAAGAATCCACGGGAGTCGTGGTGACGGAAAGGAAGGACGCGACAAGTCAATCAGCTAGCCTCCTTTCTTACCCGGGCACCCTCACCCTCGAGCCCTGCCCCCTCTGGAGACGGGTCCACTGTGCCATTAGCCTTGGCACCCGGACTTTGATGTCCCAAGGATGCAGATGTGAAGCTCTTCCACCGCCTTCTCCCGGGCTGTGAGTGGCACCTGTCGCGCCAGCAGGCATTTGGGCTGCACTGAGCCAGTGCTGAGATGGGCAGAGCCCACGGGCAGGCATCCTTCGCCTGAGGACAGGAGTGCCTCTGGCTGGTGTCCCGTGGCCACGGGCAGAAACGAGTGGGCACTGGGCTCACCCCTCTCGGGCCCTGCTGAACAGGATGCCCATTCTAAGGTCACAAAGCATGTGAGAAAACAAGACCCCATGACTGAGAGTCAGCAGAACAGAGCGTGGGATTAGACTCCCACGGACTGTGCAGGACGCAGGCCGAATCATCAAGGTATAGATGACATATTCCATCTGGTGTGGACGTTTATTTAAAAAAAAAATAACAGCGTTTCCTCATCCACCCCTCTTACTGACACGGCTCTCGTGGACAAGGAGGAATGTGGATGAACCCCGTCCCTTCCTCCAGGGTTTGCCTCTGTTGTGTGATCTGAAATGCTCTCCCGGCAGCTAAGGGCAGAGGGAGACTTACTGCAAAAACAGTTGTTTTGCTATGTTCGAGGGGAAGGCTCTTTGTTTTGGGCAGTGCCTCCCACTAGCTGGGTGGGCAGTAACACTCCCACGCAGAGTGATGCCCCCACTGGAGCTAACTACTCCGGAGGCAGAAGCTTGGCTCCATTTTTGAAATTCTGTGTTAACCGCAGCAGCCTGGAGCTCTGCACAGGGACGTTCACTGACCCGGGTACTCCAGCAGAAGCTGAGTCCTCACCACGCCCCATCCTGAGCACTCTCCATAGATTATTTCCTTTAACCCCCTTGACAAACCTGAGACGCAGGTACTGAGGGAAAAGGAAACCAAGTCATGCCGAGGTTCGCTGCGCTCTGGGTCACGCAGCTAACGCATGGCTGAAGCGCCAACCTTTGAAGTCCTTGCTCTTGGTGGCAGCGATTTGTGCCCCCCTCTTTCCTGCTTGGTCCCTGGACTCCCTGCTGGGAATGATATCCTTCACCTGGCTCACTCCAGGTTTTTTAAGCTCCGCGCTAGGGAGCAATTCCTACCCACCTGGCGTGGGGTGAGGAGCCGGTCCCGGTTGTGTATCCATCCACTTATTCTGCAGCTCTTACCAGACGGGATGGTGATGGCGATCTATCTTCTGCCCTAGGCTGGCAGGGCTGGGCACCTCTCCTGCCGATGTGCGGTCCCAGTGCCCGGTGCAGCCCTCACTACAGACTCATCAGACTAACAAGGCAGCAGGTGGGCATCGCTGCTTAGGTGCAGCCATTTCAGCTGGTCACCCTCCTCTCGCCTGTTACCTCACTGCAGTGACAGCCACACCTGGTACCAGCCTCTGCCTGCTCATCCACGTATCAGTAACACCTGAGTCAATCTTTAGGCCTCTGAGTCTACTTAGGAGAGGGAAGAATTGCTGTCAGCAGCCCTTCCGCACTGAAGATAAGACGGCAACGTCTGATATTCCTTGCTGGGGAGAAATGTGTTTGCTCTTGGGATATAGAAATATAAAGATAAATCCTCTGTTCTCCTAACCACAGGTGTCACCTTCTGTCTTGCCCCCTCCCCAGGTGTTGGCATCTCTCTCCTCTCTTCTTGCTCACGCGTTACCTCCCCAGCAGGAACAAACTGAACCCCGGAGAGAGCAAACCAGGTTTTCTTTCCTCGAGTCCTCGCTTGGGTCCCCAGGAAGGGGCCCTGTGCTCTCTGCATTTGGTCGCAGTTCTTCATAGCTAGTTAGTCGTAAGAGCAAACCGAGGAGGGGCGTGGAGCGGCCTTCCCGTCACTGTGTTCCCGGGACAGCTTCGCCTGTGCTTTCCAGGCCAGGCGGCCCTGGCTGCCTGTGCCTACTCAGCACTGAACATTTTAAAACAATGCAAGTACAAAAAGCTCAATATGTTTATATAGGTTACATGTTGAAACTACATGTTTTGAGTATATTATAAAGTATTTTATATTATGAAGAGTAAAGTGATAAACTATTAATATAAATTTCACCTGCCTCTTTTTCCTTTAATGTGGCTACTAGAAAATTGTAAGTTGTTCCTGTAATGACCCATGTGGCCCACCCTGGCTCTCGGCCACGCTGCGATTGGGGACTGACCACCTGCCCGAGGTCCCCAAGGAGAGAAAACCTTCTCCAGCTGTAAGGTATTGTCTGCTACTACTGTTTGCCCTTCTTTAATTGTGAGGCCCAGTGTGTGTGCACGCAGCGTTTTAACTGTGTGCCCCTGTCTACCTGAAAAGACCCTGTCAGTGAGGCACATCCTTTCCACGACAAAGATCATATTCATTACCTGAGAAAGAGTAAAGGAGAGAAATTCAATACCAAAGAAATAGCCTGAAGTTTAGTCCCTCTCACCTATCTCTATTTTTAACCACTTGGAGTTGCTGACAAGTTAATAATGTAAAACTTCACGTATCACAGCACATCAAAATTTAATTGTTGTAACTCAAAGAATCCACAATGATGGGTGTTTAAAACCAGTATCTTTACATCCCTTTGGAATTCATGATACGGATTTTAAGTATACCCTATTGTCGACTACTCACTCCCTGACTTTAAAAGATGAATTCTAAATTAAATGAAGTTTCCCTTAATGTCACTTTCTGCCAATAAAATGATTTCAGAGTGATAAAAATCATAATGTGTCTGTAAGCACTTTATAAACCTCAGTTACAAAGTACTGTGAAAGGGTAAGTATTGTAAAAGTACCGCTTCTCGCATTGCTCCTAGGAGATAATTGAGCCTCTCTTCATTCTGCAAATGAAGGGGACGAGGGGGTGGTATCCAGCCTCAAATAAGATAGACGGGAAAAGAGGGAACTTTGTACTCCCAATTTTCAATACTGTGATCTCCTTAGGTGACTAAATAATTAGGAAATCATCTCCCTGGGAAAGGGCAGTAGGAATGGTTGCAGCGGGGCCCTTTAGATGATCTTTAGCTGTCTAGAGAATTTCATGTGAGTACACAGCATCTGCCCTCTCCTCAAAGCACAGGAAAAGGCTCATGCTTAGCATCAGGCTCCACAGTTCTTCCTGAGAAGAACACCATTTCTAAAAATCTAGTAATTTCCTCCCTCTCCAAAAAAAAAAAAACCCTTAAAAATGGTAAAAAGTATTAAACAAAGTCCTCATTTTGGCAGCTTTACTATCTATGGGGGTATTTTTGCATGCTCAGTACGTGGTGACTCCTGCCTGGTGGAGTCAGGAGCTTCAGGTCATCACCCCCCACTCGGAGAGCACTGCTCGTGCCTGCGTCTTGCAGTTGGGGAAACTGAGGCTCAGAAAGGCTAAATCAGGTAGGATCACAGCTAGACGGAGGCATCAAATTCTGTACACAGCCAACACACTCTGTTTCCAAATATTTAGTTAATGATCAATAAAATTCTTATAAAATTAAGCACAATATTAATTCCTATTTCTACTGGACTGGAACAAATACTGATATAAACAAGGAAAAGAACTTGTCTTTCTAATTCAACCTCAGTCTTATTACAGGCATGTCCCTAACATTTGTTATGATCCTTTCACCGTGTCTATTTTTAACCGTTCCCACCATTTCCATTGGCAGATACACAGTAAAAGGCCACTTGAGTTGTCAGGGAACATTCTGAATTTTCTGTTGTGTCCATACTTTTAGTTGCTGCAGCTCCAGGGCTTTTGGTTGGTGTCTCCACTTCCATAGCTCAAGGTTTTTGTCTTTATGAAAGAATATGGGGGAAAAAATGCTACTGTTTTCTAAATTCCTAAGATACATTTCAAACAAATATTTCATAATCCTTCCTACAATATTTAGTAACATATTTGTAAAATCCCCTTTTTTATTTTAGGATAGCTAATAATTTGATAATTTATCTCTTTTTGTGTAGAGGTAAAATTCAAGTAACAAACTTAATTATTTTAAAGCATGCAGTTCAGTGGCATTTAGTCCATTCGCAGTGTTGTGCAACCACCACCTCTACTTCATTTCACAAAGTTTAGTCATCCCAACCTGAAACCTCATATCCGCTAAGTGGTCATCCCCAGCCCCTTCTCCCCCCAGCCCCTGGAAACCACTGACCGGCTTTCTGTCTCTATGAATTTACTTATTCTGGATTTTTCTTTTAAGCGGAGTGATATAATATGTGACCTTCTGTGTCTGGCTTCTTTCACTTGGCAAAATGTTTGTGAGGTTCACCCATGGTGTATCATGTATCAACGCTTCATTCCCTTTTCATGGCTGGGCAGCGCTCCATTGCGTGGAAGCCCATCGGCTGATGGACACTTGGGTGTTTTCTGCCTTGCCCTACCGTGGGCAGTGCTGCGATGAACATCCAGGTACAAGGTTTTGCTTGAATACCTGATTTCAGTTCTCTGTGTGGTACACCTGGCTCATGCGTAAGTCTCCTTTTTGAGGAACCATCAAACTGGTTTCCACAGTGGCTGCACCATTCTATACGTGTCGTTTTCTTTTTTGTTGTTGTTAATTGTAGCCATCCTAGCGGGTATGGAATGGAATCTCATAGTGGTTTGATTTTCTTTTCCCAGAAGACTAATGATGTCAAACATTTCTCCATGTGCTTATTGGCCATTTGCATATCTTCTTTGGAGAAATGTCTACTCACGTCTTTTCCTATTATTTTTTTCTTTGTATGCTCTATGATGGGGACCACATTTCATTCTTTTTCCATGTAAGTATTCCCTAATTGCAGCACCATTTGTTGAATTTTTGTTTGGTTTGGTTTTCATTTGTTTCTTTGTTTATTTCGAAAGTGCATGGTCCAGGAATCAAACCCAGGTCCATTTTTTATTTAGGTGCTTGCCTTTTGTTATTGAGTTGTAATAGTTTTTTATATGCTCTGGATATAGACCCTTATCGGATCTGTGATTAGCAAGTATTTTCTTCCATTTTGTGCATTGTGTTTTCACTTTCCTGAGGGTGTCCTTTGATGCACAATAGTTTTACATTTCGATAAAGTCAAATTTATCTATTTTATCTTTTTTTTTGCTTGTGCTTTGTGTGTCATATATGAGAGTCCATTCCCAAATCTGAGGTCATGAAGATTTTCCTCTCTTTTCTTCTAAGAGTTTTAAGTTAGCCCTTACATTTAGGTCTTTGATCTATTTTGAGTTAATTTTTCTATATGGTGTGAGGTAGGATCCCACCTTCATTCTCTGCACATGACTGCCCAGCTGTCTCGGCACCACTTGTTGAGTGGACTGTTCTCCCCACACTTGTTGAGTGGGCTGTTCTACCCCCACTGGGGGGTTTGGAGCCTTTGCCTGGGCATTCACGTCTATTCCACTGACATTTATGTCCATCCTTATAACTGTACCACCTGCCTTGATTTCTGGTGATTTGTAGTAAGTTGAGAAATCGGGAACTTGGCTCTTTTTCAAAGTTGTTTGGCTGTTCAGCCTGCATTGTAATCCCACATGAATTCTAGGAACAGCTTTTCCATTTCTGCAGAAGAGGCCAGAGAAGTTTTGATAGGGATTGCATTGAATCTGTAGATTGCTTTGGGTAACATTACTATCTTAGTATCAGACCTTTCAATCCATGAATATGTCTTTTCATTTATTTAAGTCTTTTTTATTTCTTTCAGCAATGTTTTATAGTTTCCAGTGTACAAATCTTTTACCTCCTTGATGGAATTTGTTCCTAGTTATTTTATTCTTTTTAATGCTGTTGTAAATGGAATTTATTTCTCAATTTTATTTTCAGGTTTTTCACTGCTAGGTATAGAAAAGCAACTGTATTTCTGTAAGCAAACTGCAGTCAGTAAGATATTTGTTACAGTGATTGGCTCACATGAACGTGGGTGTGGACAGGTTCTGAATCCCACTGAGCCGTCTGCAAGCTGGGAATTGCAATGAAGGATTTCTATGACTTTCCCAGGAGAAGCTGACTGCTGAAGTAGAGTTGGGAATTCTCCCTTCTGGCTGCTGAAATCATCAGTTCTCCTTCTAAGGCCTTTGACTGATGGGATGAGATTTGCTCATTGCTGAGGCGATGTCTCCTTTGTTGATTGTAGATGTGAACAGCCTCAGATGCAATCAGTCTACTGATGATTTAACCACAAAATATCCACTCAGTATCAGACCAGTGCGTGCTTGAGTACACAGCTGGATACCAAAACCCGGCCCAGCTGACACACAGACTGATTTCATATGCTGATCTTGTATCCTGCCACTGTGGTGAATTTGTTTATTAGCTCTATAAGTTTTCATGGGTTCTTTAGGATTTTCTATATATAGGATCATTTCAAATGATTTGATTTCCCTTCAAATAAGGAAACATTTTCATTCTTTCTTTCCAATTTGGATGCCTTTTATTTCTTTTTCTTGCCTAATTGCACTGGCTAGAACTTCCAATATAGTATTAAATAACAGTGGCGCTAGTCAGCATCCTTGTCCTGTTTCTGGTCTTACAGGAACAGCCTTCAGCCTTTCGCTATTGACTATGACATCAGCTGTGGGTTTCTCACATATGCCCTTTATCATGTGGAGGAAGGTCCCTCCTAGTCCTCTTTTAATCATCTCAAACCTTATGGCTGTTTGAAGATCTGCCCTTAATAGTATTCCTCAATTCATCTGCACTCTAGAGTGCTGTCTCACCACTGCCCTTACCATTTATATCCTGATGGATGATCTGGGCAGCCCACTAGGAACATGTAATTCATGGAAATTGATCCAAGGCAACATAGAAAAACTTTAAAAATGACTATTCTATATAATATGTTGCTAAATCTAATATTTGTAGACTTAGGTTTAAATAGTACAACTACCTTTATATTTTTGGAAGTGGGCAGAGAGGTCTGTTTGGTAGGACATTCTTAAATATTCTACTTAATATCACATAAAGTGATTTGTAAAATATTATTTATAGTGTTGTGCAGGTACACTTTTCTGTCAGAAATATATAAAAATAATATAAATAAATAGGTACATGAAGTTAATGAATATGCATTCACTAAGATTCTTGATATTTCTGAAAGAGACTGAAATTATCCTAAGAATTTGAAGCAAGACGCGTTTTCTGTTTTAGAACTGGAGATGCCCAGATTATCAGCTATGTTTACAGTGTTTTGCTTTTGTCTCTCTAAACTAGACAAAATGAATCTAGTCGTTATCTTTCTTCCTGATCACAGAGAACTTTATCGAAATGCAATTTGTAAGATTCAGGTTTCCTGAGAGTTGTGTTACACAGTACTCCTGTTAAGTCAGGAAAAGGGATTTGGTGGATCTGTACATTTTGGCTCACCGAATGTAGCATTTAGCATCTCATTCCTAGAAACATCAAAGATTTAAAATGGACACCTGACTTTCCCAGAGGCTAACTTGGTGGGAAAAGAAAGGTGTGATTAGTGAGTCCCTGCCTGGGCAGACCTGGGAAGTGGAAGCAGGAGCCGCTGACGGGGTTTTCCTTGTGGGAGCACCGGGCACGGGGCTGCGCGTCTCCACGGCAGGGTCTGAGCCGGACCATGGGCGACGGTGCCCGATTTCAGCACAAGCTTATTCTAGGAGTGAGGCCCTTTGCATGATAACTTAAAGAAATTATTTACGATCATTTAACAAAAGTTTAAGAAGTGGCAAATGAGGATTACAATATGACACCAGTGGGGGATAGGGACGAGATGTAATATTTCACGTAGCTCTTTAAAGTACACTAAAAACAAGGATATGAAATTTTGAAGATAAGGAAGCCATTGTCAAAAACATCTATTATCCAGAGTTCTCAGAGAATGTGGTTTTTGTTCATTGAATGCAGACGAAAGTGAGGAGACTTGCTGAAAAATCTTTTACTGTATTTTAGTCCAGTGTTTGATGACCTTGACGTCTCAGGTATTATCCGTCTGAACAGCTGTTATGATAAGGCTGGACAGAGTCCAGGTAGCTTCATGGGTTTTTGTCATTTTAAATAAATGTACTCAGTCGGGTCCTGCACGTGCCCTCGGTTTTCTGCCTTTCCATAAACACGTGGGGGGATGTTTCCAGTTAGTTGCGGTTGGAGTTAATGGGGGTTAAAAGTTCCTGCCCAAACCACAGCACTCGCGGTTTCCATGGTAACCAGAGAGCGTTTTGTAAGAAGCTACTGCCAACACTGGGGCTCAGAAGACTTAGGAGCCAGTGTGCGACGTAAACCCCAGCGCAGGCTTCCTGCCTTTACTCTCCCTCACTGTCCAAGGGGCAAGTCGCGGGAGTTTTTATTGCGCTTCCACGTGCCCCTCTGGGCCTGACACCCTGTCCTGAAAAGCGCCTGCCGAAGCCTTCCCTCTCCTGCTTTGCAGCTGCTATCTCCTGCCCTGCGCAAGGGGATTCCAGAGGCTTCCACGTTTCTGTGCTGTGCGGAGAGGGCGGGAGGGCCCCGTGGTGCACCCCAGGGGAAGGCGCCTGCTCCGCAGCGTGGGCGCGCCCCCCCACCCCAGATGCCCCAGGTCCAGCCGTCCAGCCCCAGCAGCCCCGACACCAGTGTCCCAGTCCCTACCCTGCGCAGGCCCCGGTCTCCTTCGCCCTGCAGCGCTGGCCGCGGGCATGCAGGGGCTAATCCTGGTATTTGCCGCAGTGGCGGTGCCCAGGGGCGTGAGTGTGCCGAGCCCGAGGCCCTGGGTGGTGACAGCTGCTTCACAGCCCACAGAAATGAGGCCCCGGACGGCGCCGAGAGGGCGCTTCCTCCACCGCGACGGCCTCGGGGGCTTCGGGTGCACGGAGCTGCTACGGCGCAGGCCCTTGGGGGACAGGCGCGGCGGGTGAACAGAGGTGAAGCTTCAAGCAGCGAGTTCGCAGGTCCAACCTGTGCAACAGGAATATAACGGTCAGGTGAGACGTTCGTGCAATTTGCATTTTGGGGAACGTGCGCGCGCCGGCTTCGCGGAGTCCCAGCCCCAGCTGTGCAGCTCGAGGCCAGGCCCCTCCCCGCCCACCCGATCAGCGCCTGCCCCGGACTAACCTATACCAGCTCAGCGCGGCCAGGGTGGACAGGACTGTGAGGATGGGGGCTTCCGGAGTCAGAGGACCCTCTAAATCGTCTATTTAGAAAATGAGTGGAAAAACGGGGATGCGCGGCCACGGGGAAGCGTGCTTGGATTTTCACCCATGAGTCAGGGAGGATGTGGAGAGAAAGGAGGAAGGGAGGGCGGGGGCGGGGGTGGAGGGCAGTTGTCGGTGCCCAGGCAGGTCAGGCCCAGGTGTCAGCCCACCTGGAAGGGGCCAGGCCAGGGCGCAGCCTCCCGGCTGCCTGCCACCTGCGTGGGTGGCAGCATCCAACGCCCCTCCCGCCCCACAGGCCCTGGTGGAGCCCTCTGCCGGAGGTCCCGGCTGTCACCTCCCCTCGCGGGGTGGGGGTCCAGATAACGAGCCTGGAGGGGGCGCACAGAGGGCAGCCAGGCCGGGCAGTCTCCTGCCCTCTCCAGTGCCCACTGGTGAGAGGACCAGTGCAGCCCCACGACGGCTCTGGCTCGCATCCGTGTGCCCAGTGAAGAGACCAGCAAAGCCCGTGTGTCAGAAGCTCCATGTGTAAACCTGTGAGTAACACACCCACAGGCCTCCTGCCGTGTCTACACTGAAAGCCTTAGCTGGACGTTGCCTTCTGCCAGGGCCCAGCTCTTTCCACCAGGAAGATTTGCAGGGTAAGGGGCTGCCTCTCTATGGGCCCAGTGATGACACACGTGTGCACACACATGCATGCACACACCACATGCATGCACACATGTGCTCACATGCACAACAATCCACACACATGCATGCACACATGTGCACACATGTGCACAACCCACACACGTGTGCATGCAGATGCATGCCCATGCCCATGTGCACACACCACATGCACATACACACATACACATGTATGCACACACACAAGCTCATGTGACTCTGAGGGGTGAAGGAAGAACAGGCATGCATAAACAGTGGAGGGCGGGCACCCTACGGTCCCTGCCCCCACTCCACTGAACACAAGGCAGCCGCCAGCCAACTGCTAATAGATAACATCCATTTTAATTGAAATAGCATCCCGGGGGCTCCAGGTGGAGCATAAAATAGCTGGTTTGTGTCTTCTTGCTGATGAACACATTCAACTCTGATATCCCTGCAATCAAAACAGACCAAAAAAGGAAAACCCTGAGGCATCCAAAAGGAAGCCCAGCTACAGAACCTCCTGACTTCCTGGGGCGCAGTGGGGAACCTCTTCTAAGTGTCTTGGCTCCAGTCCTGAGCGTTACCTTCTCCTTTGTGCCTCACCCCCCAGGGAGAAGACTGCACTAAACCCCCTTGACACGCATCCTCCACAGCAGTTCCACCTTCCCCCCACCAGCACTGCAGGGGCAGACGCCCCCTTTCCACTGGGAACCTCCTGGAGTCCCCCCACTCCACCGCAGGCGGCAGGGGAGCAGGTCCCTGCTGCCCGTGTAGAACTCTGTCCGCTCAGTGGGGGGGCTCACAGCTGCCTGGCCCTCCCCCCTCGCCCCTCTGCTCCTGGGCTCCCGACTTGCCCTGGGCCCCGGAAGGCAGAACTGAGGGCGGAGCCGATCAACCTGCCCCCACCCCTGCCCTGCCCCAGGCCTCTGCAGAGACCCCAAAGAAGGCAGGGGCTGCTCCTGAGACCCCAAAGCAATCCCCTCCCAGCTTCTACTCGCCTGTGTCCTTGCTTCAAAACAATGAACATGAATTTGGGGTTAAAAAGGATTTTTGGGGGGAGGAAATTATTTTATTGCCTTAATAATTCATGCTCTATTTCTTAGGGATTTTTATAAGAGGATGGCTCGTAACAGCAGACGCATAGAACTCAAATGTCTTACTAATAAGTGCTGTGGATGTGTTCGTCACTACTCATTAATCTCTGTTCCAGTAAAAACAAAATAAACCCGGGAACCAAATATCTGCAAGAAGGAGCAGACTGACCCTCGCCAAGGACACCCCAGGGGCCTCAAAACCCTGAGGGGAGCCCCTCCCTGCAGGAGTGAGGCCTCCCTGCAGCCCCCCACCCACATGCGGGCCGGATGGGATGGGGGCTCCCGGGGGCGGCTTCACCTCACGCCAAGTCACCGCGGACGGTTCCGAGCTCGCCTTATCGCTTCCAGGAGGTTATCTGCACCTGCTGGACAGGTTGCCACGCAATCCAGTGAACGTTATTTCAGGGCGGCCCTTTTCATAACCTGCATATTTAAATGGAATAAAATTATTTCATTTTTATTCTTAAAATCTTCTCAAAAATGGTCCCTAAACTTTTTTCTTAAAACCATTAGAATACATGCTGTAGCCGCAGCAACCAGGGACTCTTACAGCCAATTCACATGAGCGCCTCTGAAGGTTTTTATGGAGGAAGCTGTGTTGCTCGGGTTAACATCTCCTGCAGTTACCTTCATTTAGCATAATGCTAAGTGGAAATGGGTCAGGACGCAAATTAATCTTATGAGCTATCGATATTTTTTTTTTAGTTTTGTGAAGCAGGTTTTGAGGGAATGTCGTTTCTCTTCAATGGCTTTTTGCTTGAAACTGCTCTGTAAGTCCTGCCGTGGGGTGCTGTAACCTCATCGGCCGCGTTTGCCGTGTTTATTCTGACAAGCCGACGGTTGCTGTGCCCAGGAAAGGCCCCGCTCCTTTAATCCACCCTGCGGGGCAGACCTGCTGAGGGTGGGCCCTTTCGGCTGGGCTGTTTCCATGGAGATGTGACCCGCGTTCATCCCCTTCCCGGAGGAGCGAGGACACGCAGGAGAGGCCCGGAGAGTTCAGAGAAGCCCGCAGGAGCTGAGAGAGGAGCCGCCGAGCCCGAAGCCGCAGCAACAAAACCCGGGAGCGGAGGCCCAGCACCTGCGGCCACGCGCCTTCCCCGGACAGGGGAGCCCCGACCCCGCAGCCTGGCTTCCGAGGCAGTTCTGTCCTGTTGGTGCCTCAGCTGAGACCTAGACCTGCACATTTGCAAGCCAATAAATCCCCATTGTAAAGCCAACCTATCTCTGGTATATTGCATTCTGCAGTTTTAGCGGACGAACACAGCTGCTGATGTAGCCTGTAATCCTCTTTAAAGTAGTGACAGTCTCCAGGGGCGATGCTGGGCAAGGGTTACGTAGAGAGTGAGGGGCGTCAGGCTTCATGGCGTTGCTGGGCAGAGTAAGTGGACTAATTCTCATGAAGAATGCTTTCAGCTCTAAATAAAGGCCATTTATTATTATTACTATTTTAATTACTACAGAAGGCTTCTCTAGTTCTAGAACAATCTTGAATTAAATAAATTTCTCATTGTTATCTTAATGAGTATAACCTAAGTTACTATTGTTCATTTTATACCACATTGCAACATTTCAAAAGATAAGAAAAATCATGGATTGTACACAGGACATATAAGCATAAAAGCATTTATTTTAAGGCAATTTTTTTTTTTTTTGCATGGGCAGGCACCGAGAATCGAACCCAGTCTCAGGCATGGCAGGTGAGAACTCTGCCACTGTGCCCCCATGGCCTGCCCTTAAGGCAATTTTAACTATGATCGGTATTTTCTTCATGGAGTTTTTGAACCCTACGCTCTGAACCCATTTGAACTTTAAATTATGGGAACCTAAATCTTGTTGGCTGTAAGCAGGGCCAGCCTTTGACCCCGAGGGAGACTTCGCCACAGACGCCTTTAGAAAGCGCATCTACAACATAGCACAGCCTGGGGGGGCAGAACTGGACCTCTGCCTGCAATACCTGCAGAAACGGGAGCTCTGGGGCAGGGGAATGCATTAGGGATTTAGTTCGCATTTCACTCAAGGCCCATCCAAACCAGGGCTTCTCATATTTATTGGCTCTTCATCTACCCTGCTTTGTGAAGTGCTTGTTCATGACTTTTACTCATGTTTCTACTGGGTTGTCTGGGTTTTCATGCTTATTTATTTGTGGAAATTCTTAATGTATGCTGGATATTAGTGCTTTGATGCATATTTTGCAGACACTTTCTCTCACTCTTTGGCTAACTTTGTCGCCCTCTTAATGTGTTTTCTGAACAACAGAACTTCTTCATTGCAGTATTGGGCCAAAGAGAGACAAAACAGTGAAAAAATATAGAGTCCAGAAACAGATGCACACAGCATACATTATGATTACAACAAATTACAGTGGAGAGAGTGTGTCCTTTTCGTAAATGGTTTAGTCAATTGGATATGCATGAAAAATAAATATGTAACAAACGGAACGGTCCTTGACCTCTCTCTCACTCGCTCCACATAAATCAATTCCAGGGGGTGGGCTATATAAATTAACCTGAAAGGTAAAGCAGTAAGGACTTTAGAAGGTGGCCTGGAGAAAGACTTCATGACCTGGGGGAGGGGAGAGAGTTGTCTAAAAGAATCCCTGAATGCTAATGATAAAGGGAAAATTGATATCTTCAACTATATTGAAATTCAAAGTCCTAACTATTAAATGAAGTCTCATTGAGTGCAGGCTAGGAGAAGATGAGTTTTTACTGATGCATGTTTTCGAGATCTTTTCTTCCAGACCTTTTTCCAATACCACCGCAGACTTGGGTTCTGTGAGAGTAAAGAATGAGCAGGAGCAGCTTATAGCTTCAGACTGTGATCCCGAGAGCACAGAAGCCAGGCATCTAATGGTGGAGGCCTTAGCCACATACCTCGCTAATGGGAGAGGAAACCAGGACAGTTTTCCATTAGTGGATTTGATATTTTTTGTGTTGCCACAGTGACCAGATACATAAATAAATTTACTGATTTTCTGGCCTGCTGTCAATGTGTTTGACGTACATGTCACATGTTTTAACAAGGGTTTGTTGCAAAAATCTTTTTGCACAATTTAATGTTGTTTATTTTGAGGACACTCACCAATTGGCAAAAAGGCCTCAGCCCCAGTAGAAATCAGGCCCGCTACGAGCAGCGAGGGCTTTCTGGGCCTGTCCCGTGGGAGCTTCAGCCTTCACCTCTGCCGGGAGCACCTCCACCTGGAGCACCTCCACCTGGAGCACTTCCTCCTGGAGCACCTCCTCCTGGAGCACCTCCACCCAAGAGCATCTCCACCTACAGCACCTCCACCCAGGGGCACCTCCACCCAGGAGCACCTCCACCTGGAGCATCTCCACCTGGAGCACCTCCTCCTGGAGCACCTCCACCCAGGAGCACCTCCACCCAGGAGCATCTCCACATAGAGCACCTCCACCCAGGGGCACCTCCACCTGGAGCACCTCCTCCTGGAGCACCTCCACCCAGGAGCACCTCCACCCAGGAGCACCTCCACCCAGCAGCATCTCCACCCAGGAGCATCTCCACCCAGGAGCATCTCCACCTGGAGCACCTCCTCCCGGGAGCACCTCCACCCAGGAGCACCTCCACCCAGGAGCATCTCCACCTGGAGCAGCTCCACCCGGGAGCACCTCCACCTGGAGCACCTCCTCCTGGGGGCACCTCCACTTGGTGCTCCTCCACCCGGGAGCACCTCCACCTGGGGCACCTCCACCCAGGAGCATCTCCACCCGGGAGCACCTCCTCCTGGAAGCACCTCTGCCAGGAGCATCTCCACCTGGGAGTACCTCTACCCAGGTACATCTCCACCTGGAGCACCTCCGCCCGGGAGCACCTCCACCTGGGAACACTTCCAGACACAGCATCTGCTATTTTGTCTTCTTGTTCTTACAGGGGACCTGAAACCTGGGCCTCCAGGCTCTGGCCGTCTGCCCTGGTGGTGGTGGCGCTGCCCTGGGGGTTGGGGGCTGGGGGCTCCTATTCAGCACCTGGCCCTGGGGGCTCCCACAGGCTCTGCCCGCATTGCGCGGGTATATGGCACCGGGGCTCTGCATTTTCTGGTGACTTCAGCATCTCTCGTCTTCAGTTTCCAGGTGATGTGCTGGAGGGGTAGGGTTGGCTCATCCTTCAGGTCTGCTTGTGGCTTACAGGCAGCTGGAGAGCGATGGGCACAGAGGGGATGAGGAGCTCCAAATGGAAAGGGTAACAGGGGCGGGGGCTGGGCAGGGTGGGGCAGGGGCCAATGGGCGATGCTCTGTGCGCATTGCAGGCTTCCTCACACCCCTCAGGGGTCCCCGCTCCCGCCCAGGAAGAGTGCCGTGCCAGATGTGGGGAGCGGGGTGGGGCGGAGAACTGACTGGTGGGGCCTCTGGGTCAGCACAGGGTGGAAAGAGGGGCGCCCACCACGGAGGAGCAGGGCGACACCCGTGCCACTGCCTGGAGGCGGCTTGTGGCGTCTCTGCTCCCCATGCCCCTCCCGTGGTGGGAGATGGGGGTCCCAGGACGGAAAGCTGGGGAGAGGATGTGCCCCACGTTGGCCACCTCACCTGTTACTTCCTGAGCCCCGTCCTGAGCGAGCTGAGGGAATAACAGAACTGACTGGTTTTGAACACTGGACACCCGCCGAGACTTCCCAAAGACTGTCCTATCCAAACCCCACAGCAACCTATGTGGGTAATTCCTGTTCAAATGGGCACAAAAATGTGACAAACTCCAAGAACCCCCATAGGCCAGAGGCCCAGACAGGGCAGAGCTGGGTACTGGGCATCCCTGGATGGCCCTGCCTCGGCCTCAGGAAATCCCTCCATCTCGCGCCAGGGTTCACAGGATTGGAAAAGACCAGGAGCCTCACAGCATGTGTTCTGTGCACTTTAGAACCTCTGAAAGGATGCCTGAAAACTCACAGCCATAGAGGAAGGCTGAGGAACCAACCTGACTGTAATCGAAAAGATTAAAAACCATGAGTCGAATCCTGAAATGCCGCAGGAATATAAACAAGGCAAGTGTCGGAGAATGTTCATTTATTTTATCAGCAACGGAGATGGGAACATTTGAAAAGCACTGAAACAGAAAACCGGTCTTTGTTCTGGCCTGGAGAACTTCTGGCCACACTCTCGCCTCGCCTTGTTAAGCTCCGAAGCAGATAAAGGGTTAGTCATGTTCACGTTATCAGAGAATGTCCAAGTACCTGCCTTCAGCTTTGCTCCATGCCCAAAAAAGGCTGCAGCTGCCCAGCCACGCTGCCTGTCTCTGATAGCCGGGTGTCTGCGACACTTTTCACGGGGCCCCGACAGCCAAGTCTGTTTTTAGAAGGACATTTTTCAGTTTAAATAAATTATGAGCAATGCAACTTCATCTGCTATTAAAGACTGAGATTTTTTTTGGCACCAAACTGCACCCTGTTTATAAGTTTTCTTTCAGCTTTTGGGACTAAATTGAGTTTGTGGATTAATGGGTGTCTTAAATATAGTAAGTTTGTGGCTGAATGTTCCCACTTTCTGGGCGAAGCACAGAATTGTCTATTTCCCCAGTCACAGTTGTCTACATGGCTCTCCTTGTCATGGGTTAGAGAACGCAGGATCTGTTTTAGTCTCTTTTCAAATACAAACCATCTAAGAAATGAATTGATGCACTTTCAGTCTTTTAAATCCCTTACACTCATAACTTCTTCCTTTTTCACTGTTTACTTTCTTATTAAATCACAATAGTTATAATAGATGTTTCAAAAACTCACTTTAAAAATCCCCCCCTCCAAAACACTGACCGAGAAGATGCCAAACAGCCCTGCAGTGTTGAATCCATCACTCAAGAGTTTTGGGAAGCCGGGAGGTGGGGGGGGGGGCGGGGGCTCGGAGGCTCTGGCGGGGGAGGGGAGGGGGGAGGGAGAGGGGAGGGAGGGGACAGGAGATAACTACAAGGGTAACAATAAAGGGGTGGCTTAAGATTCACAACAGAACATTCCAGAATCAAAGAATTAAGAGGGCTAAGGGCATAGTAGAGTGACGATAATTAAGTATTGAAGGGTATGTTGGAATGTGGTTAAAATGGGGATATTTGAGTTGTGTGCTTGTTAATAAGATAAAAAGCTTTGTTAAAAAGAAGTTGACAGAAACGAGCAGTAGGTGATAATGACGGGAACTGGAGAAAAGGCTGGAGTGTTGAGAAGGCAAAGTAGCTTCTCCTGTCACTCAGTTGGAAGCTACTGAGTTTTCCCCTCAAGAAATATCCAGAACCAGAGGGAAAACCCCAATGTGAGAGCGTTATGAGAAGATGACTGGAGGTCTTGGAGCCATCGACGTACTTAAACCAACAGAAATCTGAAAGGAGAGACCAGGATGCTGAGGCAGGCAGGTCCTGCTCAGGTGTAAGAGAGAGATCGTTGGAATTAGCCCCATGTAACATGAGCTGCCGGCCCTACCTGCATTCATTCAACTTGCTTTCAATTGTCCTCTCAGACGCTGTCACTCAGACGCTGACGAATCTGTTTACAAAAAGCTGCTTAACTGAGGCTTTGGAAATATATTGATTTCTGCTGTCAGGGCGCAAGCCCAGAGGAGTGGAAAGCTGTGGCATCCCTTTGGCTCCGTGGCCACTGGGCAGGGCTAGACACGAGCACCCTAACTCCAGAAAAGAAATGGCCAGGAAGGGACGCACCCCCGGATGCCCACCCAAGCCGGCTGAGTGTGGTTAGAGACCCAGGCTGCCTCTGCCCTTTTCCCCCGACTGACCCCTTCGCGCTGACCTCACAGCACCAAAGACCTTGCATTAAATCTAGACTTTGGACGTAATTACAAATGATTAGTTTCATTGATTTTTAAGTTTTAACCAACCAAATTGTACTGCTAGTTTGGTTTCTTCCAGCAAGTCAGAGGATGGGAGACACTTGACAATGCTGAATCCCCCATGCCTTGTGGCCCTGAGAAATGACAGAGTTCAGGAAATCCCCCCACCTCGTGACGCAGGGCCGGAGGAGCCCCTCGCCACCCACGACACGTCCCGCGGAGCCTCCGTGTGCCCCCTTCACCTCGAGGGCAGCGGGCTGACCTGCCCGCCCCCTGCCCAGCTGGAGGGAAGTGCTGCTCAGCACACCGAGGCTGAGCGTCCCTCCTTCCCCCAGCCCCGGACATTCCCGGGCACCTCCTTCAGCAGCGGGGGTCACCCCTTCTGGCCAGCCTGACCTCCACTCCCCACGCCCGGCTCCTTCCCGCGCTGACAAGAAAGTGTGGCCTTGGGCTCCTGTAGGCGCGCGGTCAGCAGCTGCCCTTTCCCATGTCTCTCCTTCCCACGTCTGGAGATTGGTTTTGCAAACCACACTTATGCGAGCCCTGGGCTGCTGCTCCGGCCTCTATCCCGTGACCAAAGCACGGGGGCCACATGTGCGCCGACGTGCCCGCTGCTGGGCGGGCGCCCTGGCCGTTACATCCCGGGAGAGGCACCCAGGCTGACCCCGAGGGCCACGAGGCGCCTCAGCAGGTGGACGCTGAATGCGGGGGCCGCACAGCAGGGCCAGGACTGGCCTCCCCTCCCCTGCACGGCGGGGTCTGCAGCCACCTGCCGCTGTCACCCGCACCGGGCATTCCCACCCCAAACCGCATCTCCAGCCTAGCTGGCCGGGCAGCCACAACACAGCGGGGATGGCCATGTGTCCACTGTCGTGTGCCCAAGGCCCAGGCTGCCTGGCCCAGAGAAAGGGTCCCTCGGTGTTGGACAGGACCCCTCTCGGGTGGTGTTGGAATCGACGGGCCCAGCTCTTGAGGGCAACTGGTTCTGAGGAGTTCTAGCTTTCTAAATTTTTAGTAAAACAATAACTTTGGAGACCAGAGCATCTGCCAACCGTTTCTAGGAAGAGGAACGGACTTCCAGGAGGAGGGCAGAAAATGAGTCTGAGGATTGAATGGAGCTTGAGCTACACTGGTGCTTTCGGGGTCACTCACTGTGTGTGCTTGAGCAGTTCCTCAACCTCTCCAGGCCTCAGTTTCCCCTTCTGCAGAATGGGTCTATAAACTCCCTCCCTCCCAGGGTCGATAGGATGCAGAGTGCAGCTGGGTCGGGCTGCACAGTCAGTAAAGACACCTGACGGCATTAGGAAGTGATGGCAGCGACCTTGGTTCCCAAATAACCCCCACAGCCACAGGCGGACACCATCACCAAGCACAGTGCATCATTATATGTGACAGCCTGACAGTTCTCTAGCTTCAGGGGTCACTTGCCATAGTCTCCACTCAAATCGCATTTATTTAATATCTTTACTTGATGAATTTAGCTTTGTCATAGACAATATTTGTGAAATCACAAATCTAGTGTAGCTGTTAGGCTTTTTCCAATAAACATTAATGTAAAACCAAACTATTAAAAATATTTGTCTGCATGTTATCTAAAAGCATCTCCTGTCACCCTGGGGTATCTCTGGCATGGTTGGGGGCTGAGAACTGACAAAGCATGGCTATAAAGAGGAACAGTTAAACATCAATCCAGGAGGGCTTCAGGTAGGAGCTGGACCGGGCAGGGGTTGGAGGGAAGAACAAAATCAGAAGATACAAGAAACAACTGCTAAATGAGGGAATTAGTAAAACTTCACCAGGTCGGTTAGAGCTCCCTGCGTCAATGGGGCAGGACAACAGCACAAATGCTTAGCGTTTTTGATTTGTGGGCCGGTAGCTGGTTGGAAAGAGATGCACACACGCCCAAGACTGGAGCATTTGCTCCCCGCTTTTACGTGGGATCACTGGAAAACAAAACCACCTAATTATTGGTATAAATACTCTCAGCCTTTATGGCTTCTGACTCTATGTCCTGGGCAAGCGGTTCCCCCGTCCAACTCCCATTTCCTCGTGTCTAAAGCGGGGACAATCCCTGCACCTGAGGTTTTGAGAAGAAGAGATGGCGCTGCGAAGTGTTTCTTGGGCTCTCACCTCGTGGCGGATGGCTGCAACCTGGATAACTCTCCGGCCAGGAGAACCTGTGCATTGGTGTCTGGCAGGGGACGCTGGCAGGACCGGGGAAGCTCCTGCCCACACCCTCCTCCGGGCACTTCCGAGTGGAAACCCTGCGTGGAAGACATCTGGGAGACAAGGCGCGGCTCCCATCTGCTCAGGGTCCCGGGAACCCACTGCCTCGGGGGTCCTGAGGGGCCCAAAGATGCTGTGGCCCCCTCTAGCCCAGGGGACGGTGCTCGTGGGCTCAACCACTGCCCAGGGGTTGCGGCTCCCTCCCGGCACCTTCAGCTGTGGAGACTCCCAGGAAGGGGTCGCAGAAGGAGGAAGAAGCAATGTCCAAGCAGCTACCCTCGGGGCGCAGCTCAGCCTTCCTGCAGAGAGTGTCTCGGGCCAGCGGGGGGCCCCTCCGCCTGGAAGGGCCCGGCAGGTGGGCAGTGGCCCCCCCAGCTCCCGGGCAGCTCTGGGGTGAGGCTGCCGTCTGCTGGCCTCTGAGTATTTCCTGCCCCGCGAGCGCTGAGCGGGTCTGCAGCAGGTGGACTCAGCCCCAGGCCGCCACACAGGCAGGCCCGCCTGGTGAGCCCCTCCTGCTGCCCCGACCTGTCCTGGAGCTCGAGGGGCACAGCAGGGCCTAGCTGGCTTCCCAGTGCCAGCTGCCAGCGCCTCAGGGAGTCCTCAAAGCCATGGCCTAGCTGAGACTCTCCAAGCATGCCTGAGACGGTGGCGTGAAGGCCAGCGAAGGCGTGGTCAGCAGTGCCCGGTGCTTCGGCCCCAGCCAGGCCCTGCCAGCCTCTGGAGGAAGAGGCTGAGTGGACGGGGCCGGGGCTCCTGCTGGCAGAACAGGGAGTGGAGTCTCCGTGTCCACCCACGGCACAGAAGGGCACACGTTGTCCTCACAGAGCTACCCCCTGGCGAGGCTTCCTTAGATGATGCCAGCACTCGGCCAAGCCCACACCGGCCATCGATCACTTCAATTGGAAACTGGAGCTCAGAGAGGTTGGTTGACTCACTCAAGGTCGCACAGCCAAGACCTGGGCACGTCAAAATCACCTTTCATTTGTTTGGGCTTAACACAGAAGGACATGCTGCACAGGTCACCGGTAATCTATTGTGCCCTTTGCAATGTCTTCCAGCTCTTCTTGGCAGTTTCTCCTCCATCCCCAATGAAACAGTTGGTCTTTTCAGCATATTTTATCAGCATTCAGAGGCTTTTGAGTGTGGGTGGATGAGCGCACCCACAGAATGAGAAGATGTCTTGATGGTGGCTTTGGGGTTGCTCTGTGTGTGTCCCACCACCTGTGGCAGACCCCCTTCTGTCAGCCACTGCTCTCCCCTGAGGCAGGTGGTCAGCCGGGAGTGCCTCTCCAAGCAGGGGCTGCGTTCTTCCCTCCGGGGGCCGGCTCCCTCCCGCGCACACACACCAACTCCAACATTCCCTCGGCCTTCTCCCCGCAAAGAACATCTTCCCACTGGAGCACTGCCCTGCTGCCCCCCCAGACAGGCTGCTCGGGACTGCTGGCCCTGGCAGCAAGAGCACTCCGCTTCTATTTGCACATTTAGCTCTGTATGCATCTTCAGAGAAAAGCCGCCGTTTGCCAGCACACAGCAGCAGGCAGCGGGGGAGCCTGCCTTGCACCCCGCTTGCTACTCAGCGTCGAGAACCGTCTCAGGATGCCCTTGGAGATCATGGGGGTCCCTTCCTTACCTGGACACTGACCCCGGGTCAGTGTGGAAGGTCGCCCCTCCCTGCCTACCCCACTGGCCCCAGCAGACCACCTTCCCAGCCAGGCGGGCCTGGAGCCTGGGGTTTGCAGGAGTGAATGTCAGAAAGTCAGAAAAAAACCTACACATTTCTGTGTCCTTTGAATCATAGCTATTTGAAGCATGTCCAGATTGTAATAAGCTAAACACTCAACCTTGTTATTGCAGAAGTTAAGCTTTCTATTTTTGTAAAGAAAAACAGAACGCTCTCATGGAAAGACGAATTCGTTTGCAGGACAATGTTCAGCAAATACTGGGAGGTGACGGATGCCAAGGCCGACGCAAGGTCTGGCCGAGAGGAGCGCTGGCCCCACGCCTGCTCTGAGGCCAGGTTAGAGAGCACAACCCCTTCCGTGCTGCAACCTGCAATACCTACGGGGACCGACAGGGACAGGTGGGGGCAGGGACAGGTGGGTGGGCAGGGACAGGTGGGGGCAGGGACAGGTGGGGGATAGGTGGGGGACAGGGACAGGTGGGGGACAGGGACAGGTGGGGGCAGGGACAGGTGGGGGACAGGGACAGGTAGGTGGGCAGGGACAGGTGGGTGGGCAGGGACAGGTGGGGGCAGGGACAGGTGGGTGGGCAGGGACAGGGACAGGTGGGGGACAGGGACAGGTGGGGGACAGGGGCAGGTGGGGGACAGGGACAGGTGGGGGCAGGGACAGGTGGGGGACAGGGACAGGTAGGTGGGCAGGGACAGGTGGGTGGGCAGGGACAGGTGGGTGGGCAGGGACAGGGACAGGTGGGGGACAGGGACAGGTGGGGGACAGGGGCAGGTGGGGGACAGGGACAGGTGGGGGACAGGGACAGGTAGGTGGGCAGGGACAGGTGGGTGGGCAGGGACAGGGACAGGTGGGGGACAGGGACCGGTGGGGGACAGGGGCAGGTGGGGGACAGGGACAGGTGGGGGACAGGGACAGGTAGGTGGGCAGAGACAGGTGGGTGGGCAGGGACAGGTGGGGGCAGGGACAGGTGGGTGGGCAGGGACAGGTAGGTGGGCAGGGACAGGTGGGGGCAGGGACAGGTGGGGGACAGGGACAGGTGGGGGACAGGGACAGGTAGGTGGGCAGGGACAGGTGGGGGCAGGGACAGGTGGGGGACAGGGACAGGTGGGGCAGGGACAGGTGGGGGACAGGGACAGGTGGGGGCAGGGACAGGTGGGGGCAGGGACAGGTGGGTGGGCAGGGACAGGTGGGGGACAGGGACAGGTGGGGGACAGGGACAGGTGGGGGACAGGGACAGGTAGGTGGGCAGGGACAGGTGGGTGGGCAGGGACAGGTGGGGGCAGGGACAGGTGGGGGACAGGTGGGGGCAGGGACAGGTGGGGGACAGGGACAGGTAGGTGGGCAGGGACAGGTGGGGCAGGGACAGGTGGGGGACAGGGACAGGTGGGGGACAGGGACAGGTGGGGGACAGGGACAGGTGGGTGGGCAGGGACAGGTGGGGGCAGGGACAGGTGGGGGACAGGGACAGGTGGGGGCAGGGACAGGTGGGGACAGGAGCAGGTGGGGGACAGGGACAGGAGGGTGGGCAGGGACAGGTGGGGGTGGGGACAGGTGGGGGCAGGGACGGGTGGGGACAGGGACAGTGGGGGGCTGGAAATGCATTGGCACAGACTCCCCAGGTCCTGGGGGTGACGGTGTCACAGCTGGAGGCAAGGCTGGGGTGGCGTGGGGGCATCTCATCTGTAGCCTGGGGCTACCCAACCTCTAGGTCCCCACGAGCTCTTTGAAGGCAGGTGAGGAAGGGGTCCCCACACGGTCCTGGGCCTTTTTCCTGCCGCTGGCAGATGACTCGCCTGGCCGGGACAGAGCACGAGCCTGTCCCCACCCCACCACCATGGGCTGGCTGGATGGGGTGTCCTCAGCCACCTCAGGGCTGCTCCCCTTTCCTCCTTCTCCCCCGGAGCTTGGGGGCGGAGAGTGTCAAGAAGTCAGAGACGACCATGTCAGGGTCTTCAGAGCAGAAAACTTGAGGGAGAGGAAAAAACAATGAAGAGTTCATATGCACAGTCAATAAAAACTATCTCCTATCTCCTTCGTTTCAAATGTCCTGATTGTCTTAACATTTTCTCCACTCCCGTCTCCACTTCCTGGTCCGAGGCCTCCCAGGGACTGGGGACCTTAGCGGGACCTGGATGTCCCCACGCCCGGCTGGGTTCCCGCCATCCCATGGCAGCTGGGAGACGGCTCCTGGAGGCAGCTGGACACTGAAGAGGCTCAGCACCTCCGGGAGAAGGAGCCGCGGCCACCACCCATGTCTGGGACCCAAAGGGCTTGACACGAGCCCGTGGGGGCCCGTTCTGTGCCCCTGCCCTGCACCCCTGCCCCGGGACCGTGGGCCCAGTCCCTGGCCCCAAGCCCCTGCCCGGAGTCTCTGTCCTCCGCCCCCGCCCCCGGTCTGCCCCCGTGCTCCTGCCCCCGCCCCCGGCCCCGCCCCCGTGCTCCTGGCCCCGCCCCTGACCCCCCCGTGCTCCTGGCCCCGCCCCTGACCCCCCCGTGCTCCTGGCCCCGCCCCTGGCCCCCGCCCCCGCCCCTGACCCCCACCCCACCGGCCTGTTTCCCCACCAGCCCAGCGTTAATGGAGTCTCCTCACCAGCGAGTTGAGTTTCCTGAACTTGGCAACCACACACTCCTTCCAACGTGGTTTTTAAGTACCGCAAACATTTCCTCTTTCACACGCAAAAGGCCGTGGCTTCAACATCGGAGCCTCCCCTGTGCTGGCCCTTGCTCGTGTCCGCTGGCCCTGCGCCCCCTCCCCAGCTGCGGGGTTTCCCTCGCGCCTCCGCACAGCGCCCTGCGGTTGCGTTTGCATCGGGTCAGAACCCGCCTCCCGGGCGTCTACACCGGCCGCCCTGCCACGGGCCGCGTGTCCCAGGCGCTCTGTGATTGCTGCGGCGCCCCTGGTCGGTGAAGCGCCCCCACCCCCCCGACGAGCCCCCCGGGGCTGCGGAAGGGTGAGGCGAGAGCGCGGGGGCCCAGCACAGGCTGCGCGGTGATGGGGCCAGGCCTGGGGGAGCCCCGGGAGCCCCGCACCCCAGCCCAGGACCAGGGCCAGGAGCCCCCTGTGTGGGAAGCCATTCACAAGGGAAGTGGATGTGCCAGGCCCAGAGAAAAGAAACGTCAAATAACTGCTGTTCTCTGAAGGCAGGAGTGCGGGCCAGGGGCGCTGGGAGGTGCCCCTGTGGGAGGTGCCCCTGTGTGGATACAGGTGGGCCCTGCAGGTGCACCTGTGCTGCTACAGGTGGGCCTGGGAGGTGGCCCCATGCCCTGCAGTCACCAGAGAGCAGGAAAGGACAGAGAGAGTTTTCACACTAAAGAAACTTTCTTCTGCCAGGCACACCATGAGTCCAGCTGATTGTGATTGAATATCAGAACTTATATTCTCACACCAAGGTTCAATTGTTCTTGTGACAGAAAGTATTCTAAAGAAGAATGGAAAATGTCCCTGCCTACTTCCAAGAGCCTGGGCACAGGCAGCCCTTCCTTGTGGCTGGGGGCAGCTGATTCACTTCTCAGAAACCCTGTCTGCCCGTGAGAGCCTGACTTAGGAAAAGTTTATCTGAAACAAACTTGAGATTGGATTGCAGTCGGTGCACAGAAAGGTAGCCAGCCCTCAGGTAAGTATACCACTGAGAGAAGCCTACTGCCCAAGTCTGAGTTCTTGTGAGAACTTGCATGAAAGTTACTGAACTTCTAAGAAGGCTGACCGAAGACACAAATGAATCCAGCTAATGTACTTCCACACAGCGAGTAGATGTTGCCACATATAAATGGGTCCAAAACCTGCCATCAAAAGGCTCCTGGGTTGATTCTTGGTGCCCCTGCCCCATGCGCGCGTGCGCATACACACGCGTGCACACACACACACACACACACACACACACACACACACACACACACACAAAGGCTCCCAGACAGTGAGAAGCAGCTGGGGCACAGGTGTGGGTGAGCATGTGCTGTGCGCTGTCTGAAGTCCCCTTTGACGCCTGCCCACCCCTCATTCCAAGGTCCAGGTTTCACAAGGCTTTCACTGGGATCCATCGCTGGACAGAGGCGTAACTGCTGCTGGTTTATTGGTGGCTTTCCTTTGAAGAGAATAATAAACCGGTGACACCTCCAGAGACGTACGTGGTCAATGTCGCCAACGGGTCGTCTGAGCCCGGCTGCTGGGGAACTGGGGTGCCGGAACCTGCTGCTCGCAACTCACCCTGCGTGTCTGCGGTGGGACTTGGGGTTGGGCTGCGCCGGCTCCCCGAAGGCCGCAGGAGCCACAGCGCGCTCAGGGTTCATTCCTGCACTCAGACACACGAGGGGCCTCGCCGCTTCCTTCCGTGCCGCGCACCTGCTCACATCACAGCCCCGGGATGTGGTCTGCCGCTCCCTGCTTCCCTGGCCGTCTCCGGCTTCCCTGAGTGAATGAAGTGAAAACATGCTTTTCCCGTCTTGCCAAGCCCATCACGTGCACCCCTAATCCTGTGTATGTCCATCGAAGAGAATCTGCCCTGGCTGTGCTCTCTTTACTCCTATCCCCTCTTTCCTCTAAAGTATAGCATAAAAGTGAAAAAGTCACCTGATCCACAGGGGACCCTTTGTTGAATTTTCCTAACTGTTACTATCTTAACTCAAAAAAATAAACTCAGAGCTTCTACTTCTTAGCTCCTGGCTTTACTGCTTGCTCTGTTTTCCACCTTGGGAGCTGCAAACCCAACTTTCACCCTCTCCTAACTCTAGTCTCACCAAGTCTGGGAGTTTTCCTGCCTTGGAGAATCTCTGCTTACAGATTTGACCACTCACTTCTCCTCTTTGTAAAGGCCGCCCAAACTCTTCTCTTTGCTGAGGACCCACTGCCCATCAGTCTTGAGAGTGGTCTCTGCAAAGAGGCCACGTCCTCTCGTCACTCGCTCGGCCCTGCTAAGGCATCATTTTCAAAACGTTCGAAAGACGGCCTCCACCGACTTCAGCCGTCCATCTGCCAAGGATGGCCAGACAGACCGTAGGGGAGGACCCGAGCGAGGGCTCCCCACAGGGCACTCGGGGAAGGGCTTGGTGGCCACGCAGACTAGAACCAGCACGAACACTCACCGCCTGGCAGGATGGAAAGAGATAGCAAGGCCAACGCCCTGCTGCCTCTGGGTGTTCACTCAGGAGGCCGGGCACTGGCACGCCTGGGCACGCGCGCCTGTGAGGTGGGCTCTCCTGTGACGCACCATGGGGTCCACCTGGTAGCCCCCCCCCCCCCCAGCCCCGGATCCACGTGGTCAGTCCCTGGCCAGCCCCTGCCCTGCCCGGGCTCTCACTGAAGCATCAGACCCCTGCAGCACGCATTCTCAAACACCGAAACATGCATCTCAGGCAAATATAAAAAATGAGCATGCAGCTTTTATTGAACTCATTAACCAGTGAGGAAACTAGCAAGATGTAATTTCAGTGTGGTAAGGCTGCTGGGCTGCAGTATACCCGAAATGGGGATTGAAGTTTATAAGTGACAATTCTAGGGCTGTGAAAATATCCAGATTAAGGTACTAAGAGGAAGCTACCTTCTTGGAGAAGAGGCAGCCTCTGGGCCCCTCTGTCACATGGGGAGGTGCACGGGGACATCGGCTGGTCCCGCTCTACAGAACATCTCTGTGGCGTTTTCTTTCTCTCTCAGCCTGTCTGGGCTCTGAGCTCTCTCCAAAACGTCTCTCCCTTAAAGAACTCCAGTAGGCGGGCTAAGAACTACTTTGGATGGGTGGGGAGCATCTCCATGGACACCACCTAATCAAAAGTTCCCACCCAACAATGGGGCTGCCCCACAGACTGAATTAGAAGAGTGTGGCTTTTCTGGGGCTCATAGCAGATTCAAACCAGCACAGATATTAAGACTTGTTCAAAGAGGGATTTGAAGAAGAATATATGTAGTCAGTCACGAATATTGGTTCCACAGAGGTTAAAATAAATCCGGTAGATGGAAATTCCAGCGGTCAGTGAGAGGGAGGGATGAGGGGTATGGGATGTATGAGTTTTTTCTTTCTTCTTTTTCTTTCTTTTTCTGGAGTGATGCAAATGCTCTAAAAAATGATTATGGTGATGCATTCACAACTAAGTGATGACATTGTGAGCCATTGATTGTACACCATGTATGGAATGTTTGTATGTTCAGAATGTTTGTGTTTGTATGTTGTTTAGTCAATAAAAATGTTTATTAAAAAAAACAATAACCTCCAAAAGAAAAAAAGAAAGAACAAGAATATTTTGTTCCAGCCCAGTACAATCCCCAGACCAAAGAACATGCTAAGGCAGAAAATTAGCCATGAGTTTTAATTAGAGACCTATAAACAGAAGAAAATTTTACCCGATATCCCTGGTTGGGAATCAAATTAGCTCTCTGCCCAAAGTCACGTGGTGAGAGAGTGCCAAGGGGGAGCAGCTCGTGAAGTTTATGAGTCCGCGAGAGCTGGGAGCAGCGTGGGGTCCAGCAGACCTCTGAGAGGTGGGTCAGCAGCATCTTGCAAGAGCAGGTGACCAGCAGTGATCAGGGGAGGGGGGGTTCACACGAGCTGCTCCCTGCTTCCCTGGGGGGGGGTCCCCACCCCTGGGCTGCCACATGCGCCAGTTTGAAACTGTCGTGTACCCAAGAAAAGCCACACTCTTTAATCCTCACTCAGTATTGCTGGGTGGGAGCTTTTTGATTGTTTCCATGGAGATGTGACCCACCCAGTAGTGGGTGGTAACTTTTGATTAGATGGTTTCTGTGGAGACGTGTCTCCACCTATTCAAGGTGGGGTTGCTTACTGGAGCCCTTTTTAAGAGGGACCCATTTGGAAAAAGCTTCAGAGCCACCAGAGCCCACAGCCGGAAACCTTTGGAACAGAAGGAAAACGCCCCTGGGGAAATAAATAGAGAAAGCCAGAAGTCGCCATGTGCCCTCCCCACTGAGAAAGGTGTTCTGTCCCGTCAGCCTTTCTTGAATTAAGGTATTTTTCCGTGGATACCTTAGTTTGGACATTTTCACAGCCTTAGAATTGTACACTTGCAACTTAATAAATTCTCCCTTTCAAAAGCTGTTCCATTTCTGGTATATTTCATTCAGCAGCTTTAACAAACTAAAACACTGCAGTATTGAAATAAGTTTGCTCATCAGTGCAAACCTGGCTCATAGCCTACAGGGCAAAACGATGCAACATTTGAGATGATCATTTCTAACAACAGAAAATGAATCCTTTCTCTAGTGGAACAAAACCCAGCTGCATTGCTGTGCCTAGAATTGTGTGCATTGCTCTCCGACCTCTACGGTGAACTTTTTTCCCTACAGAGGGTGTAAAATAGCCAGGGAAACCCTGCCCCATCAGACGTCTGCAGCCCTACAAAGCCAGTCTCCCCAAAGCGCCGCCAGCTCTGCTGAAAGGACCCCATAGATCTCGTTCGTCTTTTTCCAGGTGTTGGACGGCGTTTCCTGACATCCTTACGGAATTTGACTTTTCCTTCTCCCCTTTCTCCCTCCCTCTCCCTTCCTTGTAATTGGATGCTGTTTATTCACCTCTGAACAGAGATAAGCCAAAGGAAGAAACTGTCTGGCTCCTGGGTGTCCACCTGACCTGAGGGGCAGCCAGGCCAGCCCTGGGCAAAATTGTGAAATACTGCTTTTTCACAAGAATTCAGCATACCTGCATGACCAACGTGCCTTTATTTATTGATTCTTACTTATATCTGGAACTTCGTGGTTTTCTTTAAGCGTTAGAATGTTTCCTGGGCTGCCCCGACAAACCACGCCCATTTAGTCACAACACAGACCTTCACCTCGCGCATGCTGCCTTCGCCTGGGGGCCCTCCTGGTTTTCCAACATCCAGGAGCTTCCAGCTGCCATGAGCTCTGCTGTCTGCCTCCCAGAGCTGGCAGCTGCCCACGTCGTCCTCCTCGGTGGCCCCGACCCACCCCCACTTCCCCTCTGCAGGGCCCCCGGCCCCTCGGCCCACTGGACAGCACTGGCCCTTGCCCCTGTGAGGTCAGGGGACACAGCCCTGACCGCCCCTCATCTTGGGGCCTCACCATCACCCTGGCGGCAGGTGCTTCCCCACGGAGGTTCACATCACAGGCTCCGATTTGGGGAGCGCTCTTCTGCCCCCCGGAGATGCTTCTCCCAGCAACACCCCCCGCCAAGCCTAGCATTGTGCTCCCGCGATCCGTGCCCCTGGCACAAGGCCTGATTTTCCCGGGGGACCGGGGGTCCGGTGGGGTGGCCCTGCCTCACCCGCTCACCCAGCCAGACTGGCTTTGCGTCCGTCTGTCCCCCTGCTCGGCTGCCCCGTCTCGTCCTGCAGGCTGTCCTCCTTCCTACTTATCCCCGACGGACACCCCACCAGCAAGGGGGGGAGACACCCAACGCCCCACACGTGGGCTCCAGGCTCCCCCAGGCCCTCGGCACAGCAGCAGCCTGGGCTGGACAGGATGCTCGGGAGGACCCGCAGCTGCAGAGCGTTGGAGTTGCAGTTTCCGGGGTGCCTGGGAGCCACGCAGTCTCACTGCTCTGCTTCCTCCAGGGACGCTGGGCCCAGCACGGGCCGGAGAGCACTGTTACCTTGGAGTAAGGGGGCAGTGCCCGGCACCCATGAGCCAAAGGGCACAGTGGCCACGTGTACGTAAAACAGCTCCAATTCAACAAAATACCAAGTCCCTTTTTTTAAAAAAAGGAGAGGAGAGCTAAAATGCCATCAAACATGTCATACCAAACAGGTGCAGAGTTAGACATGCTGGTGGGGGTTCAGACGTGTCTAGCTTATGTTCCAGAGAAGCTCATCTGGAAGAGACACCGTCTTGTCTGAAGCTAAAATGCACTGTGCCATTGCTCCTGCCTTGGTTTCTTGCCTTTACCTCTTCATTGGCTAGAAAACTAGCTGCGACTTCTGGGGGGCCTTTGGAAAATACTCCAAATGTGGTGGGGAAGATGTAATCAGAGGAAGGACACAATCTGAGTCAGCCGTGGCAGGACCCTCTGGCTGAGCATGGAGAGGAGGCAGGCGGAGGGCGGGACACAGGGAGGAGAGACGGACGCTGCGCGGGAGTCCTGGCGAAAGATGGCAGCGTGGCTGGAGGCGAGCGGGGTGAGCGGAGACAAAGTCAAAGGACTCACACTCCCTGACATCAAAACTTACCACAAAGTGAAGGTAACCAAAGCTATGTGGCACTGGCCTAAGAATAGACACGTACATCAGTAGACGAGAACTCCAAGTCCAGAAATGAACTACACACTTATGGTCATGGGTTTTCAACCCATTTGCCAAGACCGTTCCATGGGGAAAGGGCAGCCTGCTCAGCAAATGGTGCTGGGACAGTGGAGTGCCATCTACAGAAGCGTGAATTGGACCCTTACTTCTCACCATCGACTTATAACTCAAAGCCGATCAAACACCTGAATATAAGAGCTAAAACTGAAATACGGAGGAGAAAACATAGGTGTAAATTATTCTGGCTTTGGATTAGGCAATGGTTTCTTTTTTTTAATAAATGTTTTTATTGAGAAAACTTCACACATACTGTCCATACTTGGTGCACAATCGGTGGCTCAGAATATCATCACAGAGTTGTGTGTTCAGCACCGTGATCATTTTTAGAACTTATATCACTGCAAAGAAATAAAATGAGGAAAGAAAATACTCATATATCCCATACCCCTTATCCCTCCCTCTCACTGACCACTAGTATTTCCATCTACTATTTTACCTTTTAACCACTCTATTATTTATTTATTTTTATCCATATTTTTTACTCATCTGTCCACACTCTGGTTAAAAGGAGCATCAGACACAAGGTTTTCACAATCACACAGTCACAGCGTAAAAGTTATATCTTTATACAATTGTCTTCAAGAATCCAGGCTACTGGGACCCAGCTCAATAGTTTCAGGTACTTCCCTCTAGCCACTCCAATACACTATAAGCTAAAAAGGGGTTTCTATATAATGCATAAGAATAACTTCTAGATTAACCTCTAGACTCTGTTTAAAATCTTTCAGCCACAACACTTTATTTTGCCTCATTTCTCTCTTCCCCCTTTTCATCAAGAAGTCTTTTTCAATCCCCTGATGCCGGGTCCTAGCTCATCCCTGGATTTCTGTCCCATAGTGCCAGGAAGATTTACACCCCAGGAGTCATGGCCCATGTAGAGGGGGAGGGCAGGAGTTCACCTGCTGTTCTAGTTTGCCAGCTGCTGGAATGCAACACACCAGAGACAGATTGGCTTTTAATAAAAGGGGATTTATTTCATTAGTTCTTCAGAGGAAAGGCAGTTAACTTTCATCTGAGGTTCTTTCTTATGTGGGAAGGCACAGTGATGGTCTCTGCTGGCCTTCTCTCCAGGCCTCTGGGTTCCAGCAACTTTCCCCGGGGTGACTTCTTTCTGCATCTCCAAAGGCCTGGGCTGAGCTGCAAGTGATGAGATGAGGTATGCTGAGCTGCTTGGGCTGTGCTATGTTGAGTCTCTCATTTAAGCACCAGCCAATTAAGTCAAACGTCATTCATTGCAGCAGGCACGCCTCCTAGCCGACTGCAGATGTAATCAGCAACAGATGAGGTTCATGTACCATTGGCTCATGCCCACAGCAACAGAACTAGGCACGTTCACCTGGCCAAGTTGACACCTGAACCTAACTACCACACCTGCTGAGTTGGCTTAGCGAGCCAACTTAGAGTAGGCAATGGCTTCTTAAACATGAAACCTAAATCATAGGCAACCAAAGAAAAAACAGATGAGTAAGACTTCATCAAAATCACAAACATTTGTGGTTCAGATGACACCATCAGAAAGTGAAAAGACAATCCAAAAAAGGAGAAAAACATTTGCAAATTATATGTATCTGATCATTTATATCAGACCATATAAAAATTCTTACAACTCAACAATAAAAAGACAAATAACCCAATTAAAAAGTAGACAAATGATGTGCATACACATTTCTCCAAAGAAGATGCACAGATCGCCAGGAAGCACAAGGAAAGATGTTCAACATCATTCGTTATTAGGGAAACGCAAATCCAGACCGCAGTGAGATTCTGTTTCACAGCCATCAGGCTGTCGATGGTTTTTTTGAATGGAAAATAGGTGTTGGGAGGGGGTAGAAAAATTGAGATCCTCAGACATTACTAGCGGGGAGGTAAAATACTGCGGGCACCAGGGAAGACCTCAAAAAGTTAACGCAGAATTACCATCTGACCCGACAATTGGTCTCTTTGGCACTGAAAGCAAAATCACACAAATCGCATGCACAAGCTCTCGCAGCTGTGTTACTCCTGAGGACGTAGAGTGGAAGCAGCCCGCGGCCAGCGGCCAGAGGACGGAGAAGTGAAGTCGGGCACCCCCCTAGCAGGGTGTGGCTCGGCAACGGAAGGGAAGGAAGTGCTGTCGTGTGCCACTTTGAGAGCCTTATGCTGTGTGACATAAGATGACAAAAGTCCACCGTCGGGTGACTGCGCTTCCGTGAGTGGTTCGGGAGGCCAGGCCAAAGCACAGGATGCACCGGCCTCTGTCGGGGCTGGGGGGTGGGTGCCTGCTGACGGCGCAGGGCTCTGCAAGTGGTGACGAAGTTGATGAGCAGGTGACAGTTGCAAAAAGACTAAAGCACGGGATTGTGTGCTTGCAGAGGGTGAGTTGTATAACATGTAAATTAAATCTCAACTTTAAAATAAAGAATGAAGGTCCTTGAAAGAGACCGTACGGGAGCCATGGCTTAGCACCGGTTACCGCGTGGAGACAGGGCAGCTGTGGCACAAAATGCCCGGGTCACCTGCTGGCTGGAAAGGCCAGCTCAGGGCCCACCATTGCGGAAGGCAGGGCCCCACAGTGGGGGAGGCGGCCCCCCACCGGCCATCCGGGGACAGGCTCACACGTCTGAGCAGGGGCATGTCTTCCACTCCTAATGATGTTCCTTTTATCCGTTGTTCTCGCAACAGACGAAGAGTGCAAGAAGGGCTCACAGCTCCCACCGCCTGCCGGCCCTACAAGCCTGCACCGCGGAACGCACGGCCCTGCCCCGCTCAGACCCACGTGCCCACAGCCCTCCCCTCGGGCCTGGAGGACACACCGGACCTCTGCAATGGAGGCGCTCGAGACAGGAGTGGAGAGGACAGTCATCGTTGCAGCCTGGGCCTGGGGGGTTGGCAGGGGAGGCTGGGCCCTCTGGGCTTCATCCCCCTGAAGTCCGGGGTTGGGGCTGTGGGGGAAGGAGTGGGGGAGGCCTCAGCTAAGTGAAGGAGCCTAGCTGTGGGCCCCTGCACCCCGGGCCCCTGGGCCTCTGCACCCCTGGGCCCCCACCCCCTGCCCCTGTGCCTCTGCACCCTGGGCCCCTGCACCCCGGGCCCCTGGGCCTCTGCACCCCTGGGCCCCCACCCCCTGCCCCTGTGCCTCTGCACCCTGGGCCCCTGCACCCCGGGCCCCTGGGCCTCTGCACCCCTGGGCCCCCACCCCGTGCCCCTGTGCCTCTGCACCCTGGGCCCCTGCACCCCGGGCCCCTGGGCCTCTGCACCCCTGGGCCCCCACCTCCTGCCCCTGCCCCCTGCACTCCTGGGTCCCCACCCCTTGCCCCTCCCCCCTCCTCCCAGGCACCCTGTGCCTGGCACCCCTGCACCCTTGGCTATTTCCCTTGGGACTGGGGCCACTTAGGTTTCCCTCCGGACCGAATCACGTTGGCAGAAGACACCCCAGGCCCTGTAACCAGCCTCACTGGCCTGACCAGCCCCCATGGCCAAGGCTGACCTGCCTGCCGGCCTCGGCACAAACGCTATCAGCACGGTGGCTGGGAGGGCAGGAGCTGGACGCCGGCCTGCCTGGCCGAGTGCGCTCGAAGGGGAGAATCGACTGGGCATTTTAACCAGCCCGGGGCGTGCAACGCGGTGTCATTGCTGTGGGAAAGACCCAGCGTGCTTCACAGCCAGACAGGCCCTGGTCCGAGGGTCCCGAGACAGTGCTTTTACCACCGTGTGGACCACCCCAGGCTCAGGACATGGCCAGGTGTCTGTGCCAAAACACGAAGGAGGACACATGTGCTTTACCAGGGGGTGCATGTGCACCCCCAGCGCCAGCGGACGAGTGAGCTGTGGCCCCACGCACACCTTCCAGAATGTTCCTGGGACTCGGGGACACGACCCACCCGTTAGTGCAAGAGGAGAGAGGAGCACGGGGCGGTGCCCCAGAGAGAGCTGGGGTGTCTGGTTTGTGCACCCCAGAACTAGCAGAGGCAGAGACAGAGAGAGAGAGAGATAGAGACAGAGTGGAAGAGGCAGAGAGACAGAGAGGGAGAGACAGGAAGAGACAGAGAGGGAGAGATAGAGAGACAGAGAGAGACAGAGAGATAGAGAGGGAGACAGAGAGACACGCACACAGAGAGAGACACAGAGAGAGAGAAGGAAAAGAGAGAGGGGAAAGGGGGGAGGTGGGGTGCTGGGGCCCAGGTGGAGGGAGGAAGTGGTCAGCAGCCCCTCGCCTTCCCCACCAGGGCCCCTCCCCCACAGCCCCTCAGCGTTGGGGGCCGAGGCGGGGGAGGGGCAGCCTGTGGCTTGGCGAGTGACTTCATTCCTGATAAACGGCGGGATGGGGGGACGAATCTCTCTTTTTTTGGCAACCCCCTGCCTGTGCCCCTGGGCCTGAACGGGGCCTCCTGCCCCCGCGGCACCCACCCGCAGGCAGAGCTGGACCGGGGCGTTTGCAAACAGGGCCGGGGGCCGGATCACAGGGCCGGGGCTGGTCTTGCTGCTGCCGCTGCTCCCGGATGACCCCCGTGGAAGCTTTACCTCTACAGAAGCCAGGCGGGTATGGGAAAGCGGGAGCCGGGCTCTGACGCAGTCACATCAACTCGCAGGGTGGGGCTGTCGCGCCTGTCGCAGGCTGCTGCACATGTTGCAGGCTGTCGCGGGCTGTCACGGGCTGCAGGAGGCCCACGGCCCGGCTAGCGAGGCCCACCGTGGGGACAGCGGGGTGGGGGCTGCACGCAGAGGCCAGCACAGAGTTGCATTGCTAGGTGGGCCACCATGCGTGCCCTCTCCACACCTCCACGCTCCTGGCGTGACAGGTGCCCCGAGTGGCCCCGGGGTGAAGGAGCTTGTGGCCTGCGGCCAGGCAGGTGGGCAGGTGGGTGGACGGAAGCTCGTGTCCTGCCCCTTGCCCTCACTGTGAACACGTGTGTGCGTGGAGGAACCCCAGACCCCGCGTGAACTAAGCTCACTCTCTTCTAAATCAACAAAACCAAACACATATCCTGCCTTCCTCACACTTTTATTGGTGTGAGTCACCAAGGAAAGTTCTAAAGTGGGTGGACTTAGCGGCTGCCTCTGGAGCCAGCTGTGGGCTCTGATTTTGACCAAAGCATGTCATGGACCTACCACAGGATCCGGAGCCTTTTATAACCCTTTCCTACCTAACCAGGCTGATGAGACTGATTCACTTGTGATGCTGTCAGAATAATAATTAAAGGTTTTAAAATCATCCTAAAACACCAAAGTAATGTCCACACAGCTATGGGTAGATACTTTAAATGTCCTATTTGTGATCACATCTAAAAAGTTGGTGTGGGGGTTTGAAGCTGTGTGCGCCCCAGGAGAGCATATTCCTAAATCTAATACCCTCCCAGTATTTCAGGCTGTGGGTGTCAGCCCGCTGCTCCAGTTCTCTTAGATGACTTTAGGGAAGTCTCTTCACTCAGTTCTTATCAGCAAAGCTGTATCTAGTATAGCCACGGCAGAGGACCTGAGAAATGTAGGCTGTATGAAGATAGCAAAAAGAGCTCCATTAGCAACCTCCCTTAGGAAACAGATGTGGCGAGTGCTTGAGCAGACGGTCCTACGGACTCTCCCGCGTGAGTGGACAGCTGCAGACGATGCCTCCTGCATGCTCACAAAACGGGAATGATACGCTCCGTTGGTAGATCATGGATTTACTCAGTCATGAGCATCTTTTATTTCAATCCGTTTCAGAGCTGGATTTCTTTCTCCAACAGCCCCGGCGGGGACCCCTCCAAGGCTCCCTGAGGAGGGCAGGGAGGCCAGGACAGGGGCACGGCCCCTCTCACCAGTGAGCTAACACGGAAGCTTCCCTTAAACAAAGGTTCATTGGCTAACGGAAGGCATACACGGAAGGCTGCCGGTCTCATTCCACTCCCGCTCTGCTTCGCAGCGGGGCTTGGCGCTCGCTCGACCTGCCACTGGCCACTATGTGTCTCCCCACAGTCCTGCCCTTTCTGGAACCTTTGTCTTCCCTGCCTGGCCCCTGCACAGGCAGCGGTCCCCACACCCACGTCCGCGTCTCTGCGGTGTGCTGATACGGTTGCTGAGGGAGGGGCTGTGGCGACCCTTTGGTTTTAAGGGGGTCCCTGACCCAATTCTTCCACCATCTCTGCTCGCAAAGCCCGGGGGCCTGAGCACTGGGATGTACCCGTGGGGGCTTCTGCAAGCACAGCAGAGACCCACGCTCAGGGCCGCGTGCTGCGCGTGGTTTGGTCTCTGTGGGGGCACACAACGTGGCCTCCGTTAGGGAGAGACCCGGGCACAGAGGGCGGGACTCAGTGAGCCCCCTGGGGACCCCTCATCTCGACTCCTCAATTCCCCGGGGAGACACGGGGCCCAAAGACTCACCCACAGGCTGTGGTGGAGCTGGGCGAGTGCACCAGGCAGGGTCTTTGCCACTCCACACACCCACCAGGAAGGAAGCGAAGGCTGCAGTGGGAGAATGCAGCACAAAGGGCAGATGTGGTGGGAGGAAGGAATGCTGTGCTGGTCTGAAGGGATCGATGTCCCTTAGAAAGCCGTGTTTTAATCTAAATCCCATTTCATAAAGGCAGAATAATCCCTATTCAATACTGCATGTTTGAAACTGTAATCAGATCATCTCCCTGAAGATGTGATTTAATCAAGCATGGTTGTTAACTGGATGAGGTGACGACATGTCTCCACCCATTTGGGTGGGTCTTGATAGGTTTCTGGAGTCCTATAAAAGAGGAAACATTTTGGAGAATGAAAGAGATTCAGAGAGCAGAGAAGAACAACATAGCCACGAGCAGAGAGTCCACCAGCCAGTGACCTTTGGAGATGAAGAAGGAAAATGCTTCCCAGGGAGCTTCATGAAACTGGAAGCCAGGAGAGAAAGCTCGCAGATGACGCCGTGCTCGCCATGTGCCCTTCCAGCCGAGAGAGAAACCCTGAACTTCATTGGCCTTCTTGAATCAAAGTATCTTTCCCTGGATGGACGCCTTTGACTGGACACTTCTATTGACTTGTTCTAATTGGGACATTTTCTTGGCTTTAGAACTGTAAACTAGCAACTTATTAAATTCCCTGTTTTAAAAGCCGTTCCGTTTCTGGTATATTGTATTCCGGCAGCCAGCAAACTAGAACAGATGGAAACCAAGAGGGCCACCATGGGGGACACGTGGCCCTTGGCAGAAGACTCAATCAGGCAGGCCAGGGCAGGACTTCAAGGCGGGCACAGAGGCTAGAGCAGAAGCAGAGATCTGGGGAGCGGTCCAGGTGCTCCCCTTCGTCAGCAGGTGCTTGGGCAGTCGCTGGCCCTCTAAGTCCCAGCATTCTCTCCCCACACTCCAGAGCCTCCTCTCTGTCTCTTGGGCAAGTTGAAGACCTCATCAGGCCTGTTTCCTCATCTGTAAAGTGGGGCAGAAAGCAGGACCGCACCTGCACGCAGGGCTCCTAGGAGAGTTACATGACCTAATATTCACGCAGCATTTTGAGTGGGGTGTGCATGAAGCAAGTGCTGTAAAAGATCTCGCAGGTGCACACGGAAACGCAGGTATTGTGTGTGCTCACTGACCCGGGCACAGCTCCAGCACTCGGTGATGCCACCATGTTCCCAGGTGCTGTTTGGCCAGAAGTTATGGAAACCCTGAGACTACAAATGGTGGGAGATGGTGTGGAAGCTTTAGTCAAAGAATGCGATCTACAAAAAGACTTGATCTCCATTCTCCACCAAGAGAAGACATTTTTCACCCAAAATAGAGCATTGAAAGGTATATCGTGAAGCTGTAATGAAAAAATGGGATACTGATGAGTCAAGTTTCTTCAGAGAAACAGAACTGACATGTATTTAATAAATGCGTGTGTGAGTATATATATGCACATATTATCCATGAAATATATTATAAAATTTATCATAGGAATTGGCTTCCCCAGGAGAGGCTAGCTGTCTGAGATAGAAATATACATTCTTTATGACTACTGAAATCATTAGTTCTCCCTGTAAGGTCTTCAGCTGATTGGAGGTGGCTTTTTAAATTTGCTGATAGCAATCCCCTCTGTGACTGTAGATGTAATCAGCCATAGATTCAATCTATTGAAAGATGATTTAAGTCCTGTAATATCCTCACAGTAACAATCAGGCTAGTGCTTTCTTGAAAGTGCTTTCTTGACCAAACAACCAAACACCATAACCTGGCCAAGCTGACAAGTTGATGATGATGATGGTGTTGATGGTGGTGATGGTGATGGTGGTGGTGGTGCTGGTGGTGGTGGTGGTGGTGATGGTGGTGGTGGTGGTGGTGGTGGTGGTGGTGGTGGTGGTGATGATGATGCTGGTGGTGGTGATGGTGATGGTGGTTGTGGTGATGGTGATGGAGGTGGTGGTGGTGGTGATGGTGGTGATGGTGGTTGCCGCTGATAGGTTCAGCCGGGCCGTGCGACCGGTACACTGGGTGGGTTTGGGGCGAGCTCGCGGGAATTAACCTGGGTAAGCTGGAGCCGGCGCTTTCCCCAGCCGGCGGTCGCGAGAAGTCTTCACTGAGGCCAGATTCGGGTTTTAAGCTTTTATTGTTACACTCCGGGATGGGCCACCCGGGAACCCGAGGAGTGAGACGTCTGGGGTCCGAAGACCCCGGGGCTCGGACGACCCAGAGCGGGGTAAGCATGGGGCTTAAGTACTCTCGGGGAGGGGTGGAGTCTTGGGCGCACACGTCAGGAAGGGACAGCCAATCACACAAGGCAGGAGGCAGTTGCTAGGCTGAGGGCTTAGGTTAGGTATAGAGGAGTGAAGAGAATAACAGGAAGGCTTGCAGTTTAGTGGTGAGCTACGGAAATGGGCGGTCTACAACAAGAGGGGGAAGGGGGGAACAGAGAGGGGGGTTACAGGTACAGAGGGCAGAGAGTGAATGTAGAGAGGGAGAGAAGGATTAAAAAATTTTAAGCATGGCTAGGCTCCAGTCCCTGAGAAATATGCCACAGTGGTGGTGATGATGATGCTGGTGGTGGTGGTGGTGATGGTGGTTGTGGTGGTGGTGGTGATGGTGGTAGTGATGATGGTGATGATGATGGTGATGATGGTGATGGTGGTGATGGTGGTGGTGG